>NW_026622874.1:49591425-50885592 GCF_023065955.2 Ursus arctos | reverse complement strand
TCTCCCTAGTTCTTTCTATATTGGGCCATATGTTCTGTTCACTGCTACCCCGTGCTGCCCGTGAGAAGTCATGGTCTACCCGGGAAAGCAAGGGAAACTCCGTATACTTAGGCCAAATAGAAAACAAAGTAACATGGTGTAATAAGTGTAAAAAGGTGATATGACTTGGCATACATTTGAGCTTTAAGAAGGGAAAATTGGAGAGCACAGCTGTTTATCAAAGTCATATTCTTAATATTGTTTTTGATTATTTGATTTTAAAGAAAATAAATAATATATGATATCAAAGAGGTTATCTGAAAAAGTGAAAAACATGTAGTTTTATTTGGTATTTAATCACTTAAGAAAATTCATTGCATTTTCTAAAGTTGGCAAAAATGCTCTACCAAAACTTGAAAAAGATCGTTTGGTAAAACTATAGACCAATTTCATATATTAATATAGATCCAGAACTTCTCAATAAAATATCACCAAAAATTGAATTAAGGAGTATATTAAAAGAATGACATGCCAGGAGACATTTAGTTTGACTCCAAAAATGTAAGGATGGTTCAACATCAGGACATCTATCAACTTCCGTCCTAAGTCAACTGATCAAAGCAGAAAGCTCATATAATTTTTTTTATCAACAGATGCAATAGGAAAAGGACTTATAAGATTCGGCAGCCATTTCCAACAAAAATTCAATGTAAAATCAGATTAAGATAAAGTCGATTTCTAAGATTGCTGGTGATTTAGACTCAGCTCTTTTCACTTTATAAAAGTGAAAGGTTTACAAGGTTGCTTGTAAAGGTTTAGAGGTTGCTACACTGAAGTCTTGAATACAATAGAGGACTACTAGAAAATAAAACATAAAAATAGCTGTGTCATGTAACTGTGATGCTGCAAAAAAACTTCCTTGGTGGTGATGACTCAAGTGCAGCCCCACCTTCCACAGCTAAAGCAGAATAAAAGACAAGAGGCCTGCAGTTATCAGTCTTCATGTGGCAGAGTCCTCACTCGGCTCAGACAGCTGAAGCCATCCTCTGTGACCATGGGCCATGAGAAGCGGTAGCATCTCCCAGATTCTGGATTCTGTCCACGCATTGCGTTACTAGGGTGTGTACTCTTACTGTTGCTCGTTTACAAGTCTGATAATAAGCCAGAGGGAAAAAAGTTGAGTCTTAATCACCATTATCACCTATTTGTGAAGGTGGACCTGTCTTTTATGTCTGCTTAAATCAAACCAGAAAAAAAAAAAAAAAAAAATATATATATATATATATATATATATGTATACACACACATTTATAACATCTTATGGAAGAAAATAAAAATAATAATGATGATTACTATTTATTGAGTTCATATTAAGTTCTAGGAATTGCTCTCATTTAATGCTTAATCCAGCCCTATCAGAGAGATGCTATTACTATCCCCATTTCACAGGCAAGAATACTGGGTATTGAGAGTATAAGTAACCTGCCTGAGATTACATATAGAGAAGAGCTGGGATTCACCCCAAAGCAATATGGTGGTTCCAAGAGCCCACGCTGATTTCAAATTCTTTACACTGAAACAAATGGAGAATATGCTGTCTTCCTGGATGGAAGGACTTAATTCCACAATAAGTCAATCCTTCCAAGGTTGACGTATACACCTAACATCATTTAAATCAGAATGGCAATAATGTTTTGTTTCAAACTGGATAAAATGATCGTCAGTTTATTAAGAAGGCTAAATGGTCGAACTAGTCTAGAAAATTGTGAAAGAAAAAAATACTGAGGTGACAACTTCTTCAGTATTTCAACTTACCATAAAGCCACTGAATCACAACAGTATGGTGTTTTAATTCTTTCAAGTGCTGCCAAACCTTGACCTGAACTCAGAATGTTCTGGCTTGAGAGGCAAAGAAGTGGAATATCACATATTAGTCGGGTTGAATTTAGCTGTCCTAACTCTTCCATTTTCTTTTACTTGTCATGTAAATGACAAGAAGCCCCCTGAGTTTGACCTTGACTTGTTTTTTGTGTCCACCAAGCACTGCACCTCCCAAACAAACGGAATCCTCTATCCGTTCTACAACCTGTGCTCTTAGGTTTCTTTGATTTTCTCTACATCCAGACACATCCACTATGCTCATAAGCAACACACTTAAAGCTTCGTTTCACCCCAGCACAGTGTGGACCACTGCAAGAAGTTTTTAAAATTAACAATTTCAAGCCATGTAGTAAAAACTGAATAGATATCGGGCCATGGCTAATTATAAGTTAGGCCAGTTGTCATCAAGCAGCTGGACAACTGACACGAGGTGGGAGCCCATTTTGCTGCCACTTGTTAGGAAGAATGCACTCTGAAAATCTCAGGTGATATTCCTTCTGGAGAAAACTGTTTTCCCTTTGATTTAAGATAGAATCGTTAGTTAGACCTTCTCTATTCCAATTTTTGTGTTACTTTTTTCTGACTTTCATTTTGTATAGAGTTACAAGTGTGGATATCGATATATATTACTCTGTGGAAATCTGTCTTTTAAATTTTCAAAATAACTATGCTCAGAAAAAAAATATAATCTAATCAGCTGTGACTATAGTTGCTTACTGAACTCCATCTCTGTGTGCATGCATTAAATCAGTATAAAATTTAGGCCTTGCCATCAAGAAGCTTACAATCTACTTAGGAGATGAAATATATACTCTAAAATTTAAGGAACATTGCAAGACAATGATAAGAGAGGAACCAGAATAGTGTGTAAAAAAGTGATTTTTTTTAATGTCCTATGAATATTTTTCTAGGGTTCTTCTACCCCGAAAACGTGAGTGTGTTACCACTACAGCCTTACAAAATTTAGCCAAAAAAAAAAAAAAAAAGGAATATTAAACATTGTAGTATTCCATTACAAAACGTTTCTTTTCTCCTGGTGTTCAGGTCCATGTGTTTGTTCAATAGGATCATCCTTTGCTTGCCTTTTTAAAGGCTTATCTCTTATCTCTGAGAAAAGAAGTTGCTGTTGCTTTACTTTCTAGATTATACACATGTGAGATTCAGGAACTCAATTGTGCATCCTCAGAAAATGCAAAGAATGATCCCCACCCTCACCATCCAAAAAAAAAAAAAAAGTAGTGACATATTTAGAGTACATACTAACAATACAAAGCAGGGAGTTCTGATGTTTCATTTAATTGAGTTATAAACAAGAAAACTGTCAGATCCTGCCGCTGCCCCATTGATGCCTGCGGATGTGTGAATTTCCTCCATGTGTATGCTCTGTGTCCTTTAGAACACCCACAGTGGAGATGAATCGCTAAGGTGTGTATTAGTCTGACAGTCCTAGAAAGTATCACGACGAAAAGCCAAACCCAGGAAACAGCATTTCATTTAGTTCCTGGTGTACTGCTAATTGATCCCAAACCCTTCATTACTGTCTAGTGCAAAAGGCTAAGTCGAAAGGAGGCATTTAGAAAGTGGCTTAAGTGAAAACAAGGCATGGCAAAATTCTAGGTCTTGTGAACTTCACTTGTTCTGTTCCTGTGTTGTCGCACTGATTCTAAATTTATCTTTTATTTCAGGTCACTTGGAAACCCCCACTCATGCAGAATGGAGACATGCTTAGCTATGAGATCCGTATGCCTGATCCTCAGATCACAATAACCAATGTTACTTCCTCACTGTTAAGTCGAGTAATTACTCATTTGATTCCTTTCACTAATTACTCTGTCACCATTGTGGCTTGCTCAGGAGGAAATGGGTACCTAGGAGGGTGCACAGAGAGTTTACCTACTCATATGACCACCCACCCCACCCTACCGCAGGGCATTAACCCATTGTTGGTGATTCCACTAAGTGAATCATATGTTGGGATTTCATGGCAGCCACCATCCAGACCAAACGGACCAGATTTGAGGTAAGAGAAGGTGACTGTGCTTTTGGATTCTGCTATGGTCTTATCGGAAGGAAGGAAGGAAGGAAGGAAGGAAGGAAGGAAGGAAGGAAGGAAGGAAGGAGGGAAGGAAGGGGGCTTTTACTCACGTACGAATGTAGAACTAATTCTTAATTGGATACCCCTCACTCATAAGTTGAATACAATTTCATATTGTGTATCTCGACTTACATGGAGCCATAAATGTTCATTAATATAGAAATATAATTTTGTGAAGCTCTAAAACCCCTTGAAATAACAATCACTGTTCTCTAACAATTCTTGATGTAATCCTTCTCTTGGTTTTCAGAATATATTTTTATTATATGTTAGACAAACTTGATGCATGTTCTAAATGATACATTTACACAAAAATGCCTCAAAATTCTGAAACTAACACAATAATTCTCTGGCAGGGTATTATTATCTGTAAACTTGTAAAGAACATGGTCAGGGACATAGATAAGATGAAAGAAACGTGTGTGATTCTGAAATAGCTTTTTAACAACCTCAACTTGACACTTAGCCAAGAGTAGCAAGTTGATAATATTATCATTATTTATAAAGCATTGATGGGTTGATGTCTTAGGACACCATTAACTTTATAAGCATTTTGTATTTCCACTTTGTGTGTAACTGGCAATAAAGTTTTGGCAAATCTGAAATAGAAGAAATCTAAAATGTTATCATTCTTACTGATAATAGTAAAATGTGAATGTAGCTGATTATTTCAAAATAATTGAATACCTGAAACTTGAGCCAGAAGACAGTGATTATCTGGGAAAAAAACTTCATGATTGTAAATTAAGATGTTTTCTTTACGTTTATGTGCACACACCAGACACTCATACCATGAAACAACCTGAATTTTGGTAATAACATTAGTTGAGATAATCCCGATGTTACTGCTTGTCTTTTGCTTTAGATATGAGCTTCTGAGACGTAAAATCCAGCAACCACTTGCATCAAATCCCCCAGAAGATTTAAATCTGTGGCACAATATTTATTCAGGAACTCAGTGGTTTTATGAAGATAAGGGTCTTAGCAGGTGAGATTACAAAAACTATAAAAACAAATGCTGGCATTTAGTCTTGGGCACGTTGACTAGTTCAGAGAATCTTCGTGTCTCCATTGCATGCGCATGTTATCAGTTGTGCAATAAAACATGTTCGGTGATTATCTGTGGCATTAATCACCAAACTGCAACAGTCAGCATGTTTCATGTTTGCCGTCTTAACTGTACACTTAAAATAAGCCTTTTGAAGTCGAACCTGTACATGTTTGAGCCTTAACCTATTGCCTTTGTCACAGCTCTAGCAAAACATGAAAACATAATAGAGGAATTTGGAAAAACTGAACAGCTACAAAACGAGGGGAAGAGGGGAAGGAATGACTGGGCATTTAACAAAATGCTTACTACTTCTGGAAAATAATTCAGCCCACAAAAAATTATTTAGTTAGCATGAAAGAATTCAACCTAAGGTTCAGAGAAACCAGGAGACAGGCAAACCGGCGATGTCAGCAAAGAGCCCTGCTTGGGAGGGCCCGCAGACCTGGGTGGGTTTCAACCTGTGCTGGAGAACCAGGTTTGGGACCTTACGCAAGTCACAGAAATTCTCCAGGCTTAATTTTCGCTTTCAATAAAATAAAGAGATCGGATGGGATTAAATGATTTCTCAGCCTTGATGAGTCCAAGCAATGTAACCAAATCACCGGAAAAAAAACCCCAAACCCACAACTATTATTTTATGAATGCTTTTCAGACATGTTTTTCAATAACTTTTCTATCAGCTTCGTTATTTTCCTGGACCCACCTATGACTCACTCAACTATGAACGCTGTTTATAGCTCTGGCCTTGCCTCCCCTCACTTCCTCACCTAGGCTTGTCTCGGCCTCATTCTCATCACTTCCAGGGCCTGTGATGTGCTATACTTCCTCGCTCAACTTCTCCCCGTCGTTCCCCTCTCCCTTTGTCTGACTAGATTATCCATCACACGTTGGCCGGGAAGTTTCCTGGTGGGCTTCCCTGCCCACTCTTCCTGGTCTGACTCAGCTGCCCCTTAATGTATTCTCCCAACACCCTTACATATCACTAGTGTCAGTAATGTACTGGCCTGGCGACTTGTCTGAACACCCCGTTATGTCGTCAGATTCACCCTGAGGCAAGGCTTTCCCTTCATCACTTCTGCAGTCTCAGTCACTAGCATCGTGTGTGGCATATCGTGGGCACTCAAATAGTTATTAAATGAAAATACGTCAACTCAGTAAAAGGTGGGTTATTCCATTTCTCTGTGACTTAGGAATATTAATTGTAGTCTTATTATTTGGGGGGGATGGGTAAAACTAAGGAAAATCCCCATCCATCTTAAAGGATTGCAGTAGGAAAACCTTATAGATATTGTAAGGTTCTTGGGGAGGAGGCATCACGTGAATCTGATGAAGCAATAGAACCACGTGCAATTGCCATTTTTGTAAGTCAACCTAGATTATCATGGTCGCTGGACTATTCTGCACTATTTTTAATTCATTATTTACTTCATCCAACGTCATTCTTTAATTATCACTTCAGTTGAAGAAATTCATGTATTCAGCAATTTCTTGCTTGCTATCTGCTGAAAGGCACTGGGATAAGACAAAAACGGATTCAGCATAACCCTTGGTCTCAAAGACCTCACAGTCTAGTGGAAGAAAACACACCACACCCTCGGCTATGAGTGTACTAATTGCTTTTTTAAAAAGATTTTATTTATTTATTTGAGAGAGAGAGAGAAAGCATGAACTGGGGGGTGGGGGGAGAGGGGGCTGAGGCTCAATCCCAGGACCCTGGGATCACGACCTGAGCTGAAGCAGATGCTTAACCAACTGAGCCACCCAGGCACTCCTGTATTAATTACTGTTATCCCAGGTCATTACTTAGTCACCAACACTGCCTAGGGAAATCATATAGAAAAGTAGCTTTCTATGATATGTGAACTCTGAGTGCCTTAAGTATACCATTTTCCAAAAAAAAAAAAAAAACAGACCTTGACTATTTAACATTACTGAGTCAGATGTTTAGCTATGAGATGTTTGTCTGAAAAAGAGAATAAACCTCAGAAAGTTAATGTTTCTTTGTAGAAAAAATGAAAAGTTATAAAAGAGTTAGAGCCAAAGCCAAACATTTATTATTGAATTTTTAGTGATGCCTCTAAGAATTTTTAACGAGAAGTCCAATTCTAAGATATAAGAAAAGAGATATAGTTAAATCCCCACAAATCAAGTTGAAATGTAAGGTGACATGAACGTATGGATGACAGCTGCTTCTAGAAGGGAAGTAAACATCTAACAAAATATGGTGAGCGGTATTTTAACTAGCTCATAATGCTAAATGTCAAGGGATTTTTTCCTTCCTGCTAGGACTAGCAAAAAAAAAAAAAATTCTTTTTTTATTCAAGTAATTGCTATAACCCATGTAAGCAGTTTGTGGTAAAAAAAAGAAAAAAATATGCATTTCTTTTTAATATTAAAAATAAATGGTGTGAGTCTTCATATGACAAGAATGTTTTTTTCTAGCCCCCTACCCTTTGTAAGTCCAAAAAAAGCCCTTCAGCCCGTGGAGGGTTCTCTCATAACTCTGAGAGAAAACTGGAAATTAGTCCACTGGTGGGCACGGTGTGCTGTGACCATTTTTCTGTTAAGAAGTGATCTTTCTCGGTAGAGGCTGCCATTACCCACCTTGGCTGCTAGCAGCCAGGGCTCACCACCCCTGCTGGTAAGTCAGTGGTCTCTCATACAGCACAGGGGAGGACCCGAGCTCTCAGCTTACTTTGTTACACACCAGTCTTGCAGTTCCTTAAGGACCCTACCCCTTGGCTTTTGTCTTGTTGGCTTATTTGTTTGGTTGCTATTTTTTGGGATGGGGAGGAATAATTGAATTCTAATGCGTTTAAGAGGAACAAGCAATTTCCTATTCTCCTCAGACTCTATCATTCCTTCTTTCTTTCTTATTTTACATAGACGTAAATAAATGGAACACTGAAGTGTCTCTCCCCATCTTGACCTGATATCACCATAGCTACATCTAGAATCAGTTTTTTTAAATGGCACTTCTTTTGACACAAAAAGTAAAATTAACTCAAGATTCACTGGGCAACCCTTTATGAATGTATCTGTGAGTGTAAATATAAATTGAAGTCAATTTCCTTGGTCAAGTGATCTATTCTGGTTAGCTATATGTTCATGATAGAAAACACACCAATTTAATCTAAATTGTTATTATATTCTGAAGTTCAAATCATTCTAGTAGTTATTTTTCCCATTACATCTCCATGTACAGAATAGAATATTGAGCTAATTACCCAGATAATTTAATTTAAACAAAAATAGTTTTATTCTTATGATTATCTTAGGTAAGGGGTGATTTTGTCTGAGTTGCACAGTTAAGTTGACTCATTATTGAATTTTTGCTCTGTGTAGACACAAACGCAGTGTAACTCTAGGTTTATATGATTTGTCAGTTCCCAACTTTTCTTCCTTAATAATTCTGTGCAAAATAGCCAAGTTATGGTTGTTGGGGGAACCATAACTTCAGGTTCCCTGACATTTTCATCACTTGGAAAACCTGGCGAACATGCTGTTATCATCTGATGCTGAGGTGAGCCAGGCACGGTTTAATGGGGGCCAGCGACCTCCTCATTGTAAGCATCAGCCCACCCTTATGATTTCCAGTGCTTTGTTTTCTGAGTGATCAGATAAAACTACCAAGAACACAGTGATGGCATGCCATTCTTTTTGCTCTGAATTTGATGCAGGAGGAACAAGTTATAAGAAATCATAGGTTATTTTTTCTATTTTAAGGAAAACGTTGACTTGCAGATAATAGTAACTTAGCTGCAATTAAGTTTATAAAGGGAGGTATGTTCTAACTCCTGTTCCTTCCTATTATTTACAAATTTCTCAATGTACTTCTTTGCAATAACAGTCTGGAAAGAGACTTCCATGTGACTCCTCAAGGATCCATTAATTGTCTTATCTTTAAATGAAAGTATTCAAGGTGCCTGGGTGGTACAGTTGGTTTATTGTCTGACTCTTGATTTCAGCTTTGGTCATGATCTCAGGGTCCCGGGATCGAGTCTCTTTTCAGGCTCCATGCTCAGTGGGCAGTCTGCTTGAGGATTCTCTCTCTCCCTGTGCCCTTCCCCCCAAAAATAAGTAAAAAATCCTTAAAATAAATAAATGGAAGTATTCAAAATTAAATATGCATCTTATTTTCAAAGAATAGTTGGACTTGAGTGTTTTAAAATTAAATCCTTTAGCTATATATACCATAAAACCTAAGTTTATATTTTACTGGCATAGATTCTAATTTTTTTTAAACCTCCAAAATGAAATGTTTCAAGCCCTAAAAGAGGATGTAATTTCTGGGGGATAAAATTCAAAAGAATAAACTTTTCATTCCCCTCCTTTGCAACAAGATCAAATGAACACAGAATGATATGTCCTGCTTTGCTAATATGGAAAGACTGGGCCAGTTCCATGAGACCTGTTCCTATTGCATAAGTATATTTAAGTTGTTGCTCTTAAGTAAAGAAGTTAACTTTGTACATATGGAGGGTGAGTGGAAGGAAGGCTTTTCTCCCATGACCCCTAATGTGAGGTAGATCCTGTTACCTTCTCCATTAATGTCAAAATGTGAATAGAAGTCAGGTCTCAGAATGAACGCCAACTTCTGCACATTGGTGTGCCATCTCATAGGAAGGGACTTATTCAAAATGAGCAAATATGTGTCTTATTTCACATTTAAATTAAAGTAGTAGAGTCACGGTGTGTTTCTCCATTGAGATTTTTTTTTTTTCATCGCTCTAAATTTACCTCAAGCTATCCTTTTCCAAGTGCCATCATATGAAGCCTTACTGCATGAAAAATGAGCCTCCAGAGGTGGAAGAATGAATTTTTGTCATAGGAGATTTTTTCCCTAATGTTTTACTTAACCCCCCCCAAAACACCCCAAAACAAAACCCTCCTTTCTTTGCATTTCTTTCTAACATGATGACATAGTAGAACAAGACAGGAATTACAGCAAATTATTTTAGGTGTGGCATTCTGGTAGCGTAAGTATCGATGGCCACAGTGATATGACAGCTCCAACTGCCCTCACAATCTAGAAAGCACCATGTTATAAAAACTTTCAAGGGTGATAAGCATTACTCTTCAATATCAAAAGAAAAAAATCCTCAGTAGCATTTTTAGAAAGAGTAAATAAGTGGTATAAAGAAAAGGCAGATACCATCAATGAAATATTTAAACAACTGCAGATTTAAGCCGTAGAAACAGTGTTGCATTTTTGTTTGCTTATTTATTCATTCCCACAAAGGATTTGGGGATGTAAGGAACAGTATGCTGTCTGAGGCTTCTCAAATCCTCCCGTGTGTGATGCTGTACGCCAGCACATGCTGGGCTGTGGCAGGTTTGAAGAAGAGTTAGTGGAAGAAGCAACTGAATAGGCTGCATTTTCAGAAGCATGATTTATACTGGTGACAATATTGACACATGAATTCTGTTAGGACATCAATAAAGTTGACACATTTTTAATTCTGATGAAAATAACCTGAGGCATTCTGTGGCTGCACTGAAGAACTTTATTGGTTACAAAAACACATCAGACCCTTTCAAGATACAAGCCTTCACACGTTTTGCCCTGGAATAATGCTTCCCACTAGACAAATGTCTTCATTGCACAAAATGCCACTTGTCATCAATACCTAGCCCAAATGTTACCTCCTCTGTAAAGACTTCCTGACTGGATACTGGAAACTAGGTGCTCTATACGAAGCATGTTGGAAGGAAAAGGAATAAATGAGCCCCTATTTTAGGGGTTCTCATTTAAAAACATATTTCTATAAAAATGTATGTACTCCAGTGGAACAGATAACATGTTTGTTATGTTTAGCATCTAGAATGTTGTTAGTGTTCAACAAATATTCTTGAATGAATGAACAAATGAATGAATGAAATCATATAGCAACATGAGAGACAGTATAATGTGTAAAGGAAACATCTTGCTGAGTTTCAGTAGGGCTTATTTCTCTATTGGACAGGTAGATTTTTGTGACGTTAATTTACCAAATCATATATGACCTGAAAGTTATGAGCCTGATTGCTTTAGTAACTATGAAATATCCATTCATTCATTTATGAAATTTGCTACTCCGTAAATAAACAGATTCCTGGGTCATAAAAACTTCAACATCTAAACGGAACCTAACTTTCTAAATCACTTGAGCAAGAACAACTGAACCTTGAAATGAGTACATTTCCATAAATAAGTTTTTAATATAAATTATCTTTTACAAGGGAAAATACCGTAGTCGATTCTAGAGCACAACAAAGTTTCCCATTTTCTGTGTGTTGGTGAAGGGAGGGCTTGAGGATGGTCTCAAACAAATTAGTAATTTAGAGAATAACTATTGTAATAACCCAGTCTTCGTAAATTGACCTCAAACAGTTGGTTTTACTGGCTCTATATGAAGTGTTCATTCACTTTGCAGATTTCAAAAGCTGTTTCCTACAGAGTTTGAAATGGTACATTTTTCAAGACATCCCTAGGGAGCACAATTAGTATTTAGAGAAGAAATTGGTTTGATAAACATAATTTTTGCGTGAGTATATGATGTCAATCAATCTAGCATTTTTCTTTTGAAAGTATCCTTTTATTATTAACTAAATGGAATGTCACATTTGATGTCAATAATCAACACCTCAGTCCATCTAAAAACCAGCATACCTTGAGTGGATGGGAAAAAAAAAAGACTTTAAGCACACTAATATATACATTGTTTTTTGATGTGAAGTGGCAAAATACAAACTGACACATATAGTCATAAGTATATATACTAACATAAAGATTAGGCTTTGGATGCAATGAAAATGGCATATTTTAGTATTTCGTTTAAGAAAATTCAAGATTTTATATCCTTAAAAATTTAACTTAACCATTTGAAAGTTAAAGAAAATGCAAAAGACAAATTCATGACATCAAGTCAAATGCCTATTGATTTCTCAGTTAAATAAAATAATGAGTAGTGGAGGGGCACCTGGGTGGCACAGCGGTTAAGCGTCTGCCTTCGGCTCAGGGCGTGATCCCGGCATTCCGGGATCGAGCACCACATCAGGCTCCTCCGCTATGAGCCTGCTTCTTCCTCTCCCACTCCCCCTGCTTGTGTTTCCTCTCCCGCTGGCTGTCTCTATCTCTGTCAAATAAATAAATAAAATCTTTAAAAAAAAAAATAATGAGTAGTGGAAAGAATTTAAGATTAGAAATGAGGAGACTAGAGGCTCGCTTAGTCATCTTCACTAGTTGTACAACCTTAGGCAAAGCCACTTAACTTCTCAGGGTCTCAGTTTTCTTATCTGTAAAATGTAGCAGGTATTTTATTATTTGCAGTGGAAAAATTCTATAGCCATGTCTTGCTCAAAAATTTTAATAGTACTTTGGAAACGGGCACTCCAGTGATTTATAGGACCTCAATTTCTTCTATGCAGTTATAAATTGTATATTTCACCACAGGTAAATTATGACAGAATAGTTTAAAGTATCACAGTAAGAACTAAGGCCCTACAGAAGTTGTTTACAATGTATCATTTAGTCAGGGGATGTTGTTAATTCCACTTGCAGAAAAGAACTACACAAATGGTATCACTTTAAAGCCATAAAGATTACTAAATGTATAATAGCATAAACATGTGGAAGAAAAATTCAACTATTGTAGGAGAGAAGATTAGGCATCCAGACGCTAGCTAAATTTGTTTTAAGCCATTTTATGAAGTAAAACACAATTAAAAGTATTCCACCCAGGGAGAAAGCTAATGAAGCCAAGGTCGCTGGTTCAATTCCCAAGTGAGTCATTAGCTTTTGTTTCATTCCATTGTCACCGACTCGCTACCCTCTTAACCCCAACTCACCATCTTCAAATTCGTACTCGTGGTTACAGAGGAAATTTGGTGAGACTGTTTGGATATGTAAGCAAAAATCTATCCCCAGTGCTAGAGAAATAACTCAAAGGTCAAGCCCCAGTGATATGACATCATCTGAGTATTGACAGATCAGATTATCCTCATGATGATTATTGCTATTAGTATCGCCATCATTATTATGGTGGCAGCATCGCATCGTGGTTCAAAGAGCAAGCTCTAGAATTAGACTGTCTTGAGTTTCAGTCGGCACTGTCCCACTTGCCAGCTTGACAACTTGGACAAGTTATTTAACTCTTTGAGCCTTATTTTCCTCATTTTCAAAATAGTTATAATAGCTCCTTATAGGGTAATTGTGAGGAATGAGTTAATGCATGTGGAAAATCCCTGAAACATAGTAACTACTAAGTAAATGCTATTATTAACTTTTAGTTGTCTTGGTCATGTTGACTATTTGGCACTTGCTGAAAAGCATTTGTGGTAGTTTCCTCCTGCTGCTGGAAACAAACTAGGTGACATAAAATGATAGAAATTTATTCTCTCACACTTCTGGAGGCTTAAACTCCAAAATCAAGGTGTTGTCAGGGTCATGCTCCCTTCAGTCCCTGGAGAAAAATTGTTTCTTGCCTGTTCCAGTTGCTGGTGGTCCCAGTTGTTCCTTGGCTTGTGAAGGTGTAACTTCAATTTCTGCTCTCTGTCTTCGCATGGCCATCTTCTCCCTGTGTGTGTCTGCCTCTGTATCAAAATTTTCCTGTTTATTTTTATAAAGACATCAGTCCATTTCATTTAGGGCTGTCCTGAACCTAGTATGACCTCAACTTGACTACATGTGCAAAAACCCTGTTTCCAAATAAGTTCACATTCACAGGTACCAGGGGTGGGACTTAAATATACCTGGGGGGGGGCACAGATTTCAAACCATTACAGCATACAAAGCAGAAAATAAAAGAAAATAAAGCACAAGAAGAAAGGGTAAAGCAAACAAATGTAGAAAATCTGGTGCTAGTACTTGTTTAGGGAAAATGGGTAAATAGCCTCAAAGAAATCACTAAGTCCTTACCTATCACTACAACAGAGCAACACCTTAAATGTGGCTCAGGCAGAGCCCTGCAAAAATATCTTTGGACCACGAGTGAGAAACAAGATGACTTCAACAAGCAGTAGAAGCAGACTTCTACAGAGGTGGTAGCAAAATGCTGTGACAATCCTGACAGAATTATTTGACACAGTCCTGCAAATGGCATCCTCCCTTTGTCAAGCCTGATAAGTTGTGACTTACAGAGACACATTCCATGCCCCCTGCATTGGATGCAAGGTATCCTGCATGACGTCATAAACCCAAAGAAGGTGATGATGATCTGAGGCCAGCATTTGCCCTGAGTACTGGATGTCCCCAGGGATAGTGATGTGTTGTGCGACATATTTAAGCTAGTTTCGTGGTCTAAGCAATTGTCCAGGCAAAGCCTGACTGTGTCTATAAATAGCATTTTCCTATCTGGGCAGTTTTGAACCAAATGAAGAAAGCATGATAGCCTTCTGCCTGAAAGAGGCAAAAAGAACTAAAAAAAAAAATTGATGGCTTTACTCTATCTTTGATTTAATATATGACTTGGAAAATCCTCATCATATCACATCACCATGTCCAGTTTTCTCCTTCTGCAAAGCAATATTTGGTTTCCACTGTATTGACTCAAGTAAATATGTTCACATGATGGCAAAATGCGGCTCACTGTAGCAAAACTCTCAGCGGGAGAACGTTGTTACCCTTTGGTCACAGTTACGATTTAATTTAGGGGTTTATCTGCCTTCCAATGAGATTATGGGAAGGAAGGATAGGTGTAGGAAGAAAATGGTGATGAGGGATTCTGATATTTGAAAATGGATGAGTTTCCCAAAAGAAGAGCATAAAACTGTCTGGATCAAATTCAGATAGAACACTGGCAGGTTGCCAGATTTGTAATTGCATCTTGAATTGAGCTGTAATCCTTACCACTTCCGAAAACAATAAGAGTGAGAAAACGATAAACCACATTTGTTTTAAATAGCGGGTACTTGCTTTAGCATTCCTAATAAAATATTTTCCCTGACACTTTGGTGAAAACTCCAGAGCTACAAAAATAGTGGAATGTCTTTTGTGTAGGGAGGAAAAAGAAGATAATTCTCTTTTGTAGGGAGAAGCAGAAAATTGTGCATTTTAAAGGGATTAAAAAGGGAAATCCTGTATTTTGTAAGGAAAAAGAAATGTGTGTGTTTTGTTTTCCGCAAAAGAGAAATTTATAAGGACTTTTTAAAAAACGACCTTTCAGGTTTACAACGTACGAGTATAAGGTGTTTGTACACAACAGCGTGGGTTTCACACCGAGCCAAGGAGCTACCGTGACAACATTAGCTGGTCTTCCAGAGAGGGGAGCCAATCTCACCGCAACTGTTCTTAACCACACGGCCATAGATGTGACATGGGCTAAACCAAGTAAGTAAGCTTTTCATGTCTTCAGTTCCCCTTAGCATATTAATACCAAGATGAATTTAAAATGGACACATTAAAAAATAAAATCAACAAAAAGCCGAGAAGCATGTGCTATTCTTCAGAGCCAGACTCCTTCCCCCTACTTTGACATCCTTCTTGGGCCTTCTCTCCCTCTTCCACTCCTTTTGGTTGGGAATGTAGTTTCTGTCACCCCAGCCAGTTGTGCTAGAAATAACTGCATATTAATTTGATAGAATGTACTACTGTGCACTAACCCACAAAAAGCTCTGCCCCCCATCTTGTAACTCAGCACTTACTAGCAAGAACTGTTGACTAGGATTGCAGGGATTTTTCCGAGTGAGTCATCTTCAACACTGGTTGTAGACAGAATTCCAGGTCAACACAGGAAAATAGAGCCTGGGCATCTTCAATCAGGCTTGCTTCAATAATGCAGGGGGCTCGCCCTGACCCCATTCGGAACACTCCTTTATGGGCAATTAGAAGAGCTCACGGATGGATCTCATCTGCTCCTGCAACTTTAGAAACACAAAAACTGAAATTTCAGATCTCTTTGGTCAGCAGAGTAGCATTTAACAGCAGACCTGTTAATTTGTAGTGATCCATTATCACAATTAGAAAACAACACTGAATTTACCATGGAAATATGTGTTGTAACCATTCTTAGAAGTACCACTTGAGATCTGGCAAGTAGTTGAATCAAAACTTGCTAGAATATTACCAAATACTGAGAAATACCTAATTCAGAAATTCCCAAGTAAAACGTTTGTCTTATGAAAGAAAACGGTACCTGCTTGGGTAATCATCTATGGTTCTGTGGAAAGATATAAAACTACTCTTGTCTGAGGAATAGTAACCACGTGATTTTCATCCAACCTTTGAGTTTTGTTACAGCCTGAGACATGCTTCCTGTTCTGTTTAGAACATCTGAGTGAATTTGCTCTGTGTTGTATTTTATCAATTGTGAATTAAAACCAAGATGAGGTGACATTAGCAGTAAATTGAAATCTGTACCGGTTCTGTTGATCTACGTTGCCACTAAATAACCCATTTTTACAGAAAACTCTCTCCCTAGGATTTTTATAAGGTAGCAGGTTTCTAATAATCTGTGTCACCTCTACTGGGATCTCTTAAGCCATTTAAATGGAAGAACGGAAGTTAATTGATGCTTATGATTACCCTCTGAAACACCTCTGGGAAAAATACAAAGTTTTTATCTGGAGATGGATTTTTATGTATAATATATTTTCACTCCTCTCCCTCTTCCTCTCTACTTTACCCTCACCACCTGATTCATCTTAAAAGCTGCTCATAAAGGTGGATGTCCTCCCCCTCATCTGACATTTGAATACTGCTGTTAAGATCCAGCTGCTGAGTTTTCGCCAATATAGGTCCTTTATGTTATAATTGCATGCCTGAAGTAAGCGTGCTTATAAAAACTGACAAACTTAATGGATCTGCAGCAGCTCGCTGAAGTTTCATTACCTTGGTAATCTGAACCTCTGACCTTCGGGATGTAGGTAATGCAATCTGCTGTTATTTCCATTCATACCTTAGAAATATTTCAGATAACTATTTGTGAGCACAAAGGTTAACTCTCAGAAGAGGGTCAGCTCTCCGAAAGCTTGTTGCATTATCATTTTCTTCCTTCGTGCAAACTGCTAGCCTAAGTAAATTAACTAGTCACTCCTCTGTGATTGGGCCACCTATTTTTTGCAATTTTAATTTAAGTTGTTTTCTTGATTTCCAGGATATATTTGGCACATTGTTGAATATGCTAAAAGTCAGAAAACTATAGGTTGAAAGTCAATTGGATAAATTTATAAATATTTACTTATTAAAAATTGCCTTTCAAAAAAAACATAAAATGTATTTAAAAAAAAACATATTCTGTCTTAACTAGACCTCCCCATGGATACACCACATTGATAGCTGTATATTTCTGGTAAATTTTTACTGATCACAGATTAACAGGAATATTATTGAACATTTTAGAAGCACCCATTTTAAATTTTTGCATCGCTATGTGATGTCATGTGAGGTAAAAGCATCCCCAAATTCCTTCAGTTCATTTTTAGGGTTCATGGCACCACATTTACTTCCCCCACCTCCCATACACTGTTTTGCCTATGATATTTTTTAAAATAATATTTTGCCAACATTTAACAATCAGAAGATTTCACATAAAGATGATGATTTGAGGATTGATTTGAAAACTCAAAATGATGGGGTAAACTATTCCCACATTGCTGGAGGAATATTATCAGTTGGCGCTGAGTAATGGCTTGCTCTAGACAGGTCACACACTTCCATCTTCCTGGTCCCTATATGGATATGAGATTCTTATCCCTGTTAAATATAAAAAAGAGAATATTTCAGCCTAAATGAAATACCATGAAGATAAATTAGTGAAAAATCATATTTTTATAAAAAGGAATACAAAAACACCTTTGCTTAAATTATTCATACAGTTCTCAGAAAAGTCCTGTGAGATAGAAACTGGCACTTTGTGACACACTGAACATTACAACTAGTAAACAGAACTTCCCAAACTCAAACTAAGGGCTCAGACATTCAATTTTCAGCTGTTTCTCATGCATTTAGCCTTAATGGTTATTAACACTTTGTTGAGTGATTTATTAAGATCCTCCCCATTTTGGCTGCTCGCTCTAAAATCAACAGCCTCACGGGGCCTGGGTGGCATAGTCAGTTGAGCATCCCACTCTTGGTTTCAGCCCTAGTCTTGATCTCAGGGTCCTGAGATAGAGCCCCGCATGTTGGGCTCTACGCTCAGCACGGAGTCTGCTTGAGATTCTCTCTCTCCCTCTCCCCCACTCTCTCTCTGTCAAATAAATAAATCTCTCTCTCTAAAATAATAAATAAATAAATAAATAAATAAATAAATAAATAAAATATTTAAAAATAAATAAACAGCCTAATGAGAACGTGCCCATGAGGGAATGCAGTTCAAAGGCAGCAGCTCTCCTGAGGTTGCCTCACTAACAAGACCATCCACGGCCAGAACAGAGCAAGAGAACACTAGAGGTAGTGAGAGAGGAAGGTACTGACAAAGAAGAAATGAAAAACAGTCCCAATGTTGTTTACTTTACCATCAGTCAAGACCTCCCCCAACCTTTAGGTGTTTGCTCTTGTGTCACATCTTCCTCCCTATCTCTCTCCTTCCTCTTTTTCTCCTGTCTCCCTCTTTCTCTTTTTCTCTTCTACCTTTCTCTCTTTCTCTTTCCTTTCCTTCCTTTCTTCCACAGATTTATGACTTTGTTTGTCCTGGGCATTGTTACTAGAGTGATGAATGACATAACTTCTGCATTAGAATATCTCGGTGAACTCTTTGGAAAATTCATAAGGTATGAAGGTGTCACCATTAAGAGAGTAAGTTTAAATCCACACAAAAGGCATCTCCCTCATCTTGATCTCTTAATCAGAAAGCACCAGATTTTATAACTAGAAGAATTTCTGACTTTGAATTTTTCTTGTTCGGGTAGCAATACATATCAATAATTTCCAATGTTAGCTCTTTTAAAAAGCACCCACTATTGTTGGCACACCTTCTTCCTTACACTTCTTCCCACTACTCCAGTTATCAAAGCAAAAAGCTGTATTTGCTTTTTCCATGGGCTGTCCTCTTGTTCACTTGTGTGTCTGTTGTAGTCTGACCTTCTTCTCTCATACTCTATGACATGGTCCTCTAGAAGGCCTTCTCACCTCATGACCCAATCCAACGTTCTCTTTTCTGTGCCATCCTATTCTTTTTCTCTGTATGGTGGGTACTGTCATGACCCCTCCTCATTGAAATGCTCCATCCTGTCTCAAACAACTACTCCTTTTCCTTATTCCCTAAATACAGACTTTTCTCAAAATTATTTCCTGAATATTTTTTTCACACTCCAATTCTCTTGTGGGTGATTCCATCTATTCTCACTGTTTAATTTCAAACATCACTGTTTCAAATTCTCCTAACTAGAAAAATGACAAAATTCTATGAAGCCTTATGAAGGGATAATTTAAAAAATAAGCTTTGGAATCAGGGAAACTTCAGTTTGGATCCCAGTTGCAGTATTTTTTAGCACTATAACTAAAACAAGCCACTTAACCTCACTAAATCCTGGTTTCCTAATGCAACATACAGGGATAATAATAACTGCTTTAAAAATGTTGTGATAGGGATGAAATGAGATAATACATGTTTAGAACTTAGCAATCATTTAGTATCGGTATAAAGTATTACTCCATCTCTAAAATGTTGACAGTGTTTTCAACAGCAGTTTTACAAAAGATAAAAAAAAATATTGGGAAGACATTTCTAATAAAAATTGGGGCATGACATTCAGATAAAAGTATTTTTACAGTGATTTGAAGATCGATGAAGAATAAATGTCACTTTATAATGAACTGCCTTGACTAAAGGTAGAACTACCAACAATTGCATAGTATCATGTTCCTAGCCCCTTCCCCTTGAAGTGGTGTTGTTCTCCATGCCCATTAACCTAGAGACTACACTTACCAGCCTTGGAGTTAGTTGTGGCCCTACGCCAGTGTTTGTGCCAATAAAATGAGAAAAGAAATGGTGTATGTCTTTTGGTGGCATAGTCACAAAACATTAGGTATGTGCCTTTCTGTTCTCTCTTCCTCACTTCCCTGGACTGGAATGCAGACATGGCAATTTTCTGTTTCAACACTGCAGGCACGGTCAACACCCTAAGAGATCCAAAGCCACAGAAGAGAAGGAACCTGCGTTGTTGAAATGGAACACAATCTGATTCCCTCACTTTGGGGCTGTTATGAGAGATGTAAATTCACATCTATTTTATTTAAGTCACTTATATCAGGGCTTCTTGGTTACGACAACTCAGTTAACTCTCTCAGTCCCTGTTTGCCCATATCAGTTCACTTAAGGAGCAGAAATTAGCTATCCTGTTTTCATTGCTAAATATAGAATGATGAATAATTAACACATCTCATATACAATTTCCTTTAAATACAATTTTCTCTGACAGGCTATTGATAAGAGTTGGAACACAATGAAAGACTAAAGTTGCTTGAGGGGGTTTCCTAAATACAGTTATTTGTTTCTGACATGCGTAAACTAGATAGGAGGTAGATATCTTTTTGGGAAAAATAAGGAGCCTGGCTTGGATCACTGTCCAAGAGGATCTTCCCACTTCTTTATGTGAGCAATTTTACTCTTTTGCAGAGTAAAGAATTATCTCAAGGAGTCGTTTGATTTAAAAAAATTTTTTTTGTTAAGTAAACTCTACCCCCAATGTAGGACTTGAACTCACAACCCAGAGATCAAGAGTCGCATGCTCTACTGACTGAGCCAGCCAGGCACTCCACAAGAAGTAGTTTTGGTTCCTCACATTTTCCAAGAAGTGTTTTTAGTTGATGATATAGAGTTCGACACCATAAAACTTGGGAAACTGAACACTGATATGAGTATCTATGAGTAAGACACACTTCTATTATAAAATAACCTTAATGGGATCCTTCCAAGTTCTTATATTTGTACAAAATTACCTTCTCCCAATGAGCCTGCTAATGAGAGATGTGACTAAAGATTTCAATCCTAGACAAATTTGGACACCTATTGAATGGAGTGGTTTGCTGTAATTACTCTAGATCAGGCCACAGACATTTTTGGAAAAGGCCAGATATTAAATACTTCGGGCTTTGCGGGCTATATATAGTCTGTGTTGCAACCGCTCGACTTTGCCATTGTAGCAGGAAAACAGCAATACAGGACACTTACACAAGCGTGACTGTGTTCCAGGAACAGTTTATTAGGGACACTGAGATAAAATTTTCATACAATTTTCACATATCACAAAATACTATTCTTCTTTTGATCTTTTCCCCAGCCATTTAAAAAATTTCAAAACCATGCTTAGCTTGCAGCTTAATATATAAACAGGTAGCAGGCCACATTTGGCCTAGAGGCCAGATTTTGCCCATAGATCATCATTGGCTGACCCTAATGTGGATGCTAAAAATCTAGGGGACATAGTTGATATTAATAGTAATCTCTAGGGGTGCCTGGGTGGCTCAGTTCATTAAATGTCTGCCTTTGGCTCAGGTCATGATCCCATTGTCCTGGGATCAAGCTCCACGTCGGGTTCCCTGCTCAGTGGAGAGTGTGCTTCACCCTCTGCCTGCTGCTCCCCCTGCTTTTGCATTCTGTCTCTCTCTGTCAAATAAATAAATAAATAACATAAATAAATATCTTTAATAGTACTCTCTAAAAATATTCCAACAGCATGCAAAGAGCATCATCTAAGGGCTTTAGCAAGAGGACTTCCAGCTAACTCACCTAACAACTGCTTTAAATAACTTGGGAATCTATTACAAAGGAGAGGGGACTGTTGTATATTTGAGAATTTGCTACAGCTAAGATCACATTTCTGACCAATATGTAGAGATTACCACCCAAAATGGCATTTAATAGCAAAAATTATGTCCAGGCGTTGTAACTCACTAAGGTTGACCTGATTGATATGCTATAGTTAGAGCAACACCTTTACTCAGATAAACTTATGTGATCTATAAGATATGGGTTGCACATCCTAGGATTAGAATATCTGAGCAAATTTAACCTTATAGGAAATCCTCATTTTTTTCTTGTTGTTTCAAACACAAGCTAGCATGTACAGCTTCAAATCATATAACTAGCTCAGATATTCACACTTCAAGTTCTAATTCCACCTGGGTTGCCAGAAAAACACTTAAAATTCAAAACGTCTCAAGTGAAACAAGTATCAAATCCTCCATCCCATAATTACTCCTGTGTTTTCTATTTTATGTAATGGCATTCACAGAAACCAAAACCATAAATCTGAGATTTCTGTAACTCTTCCTTACCCCTTCTAAACTCTCTGGGGTCACTTAGCCCTTTGCTCCTTCCATGTACTAGATCCACCACTCCCTTGGGCCTTGAAGTCCTCCAGCTGAGAAAACTAAAGACAATCAGAGATGGTCAATTGCCCTAAAAAGAGCACAAACTGGTCACATGACCTCACCCAGATGCAAGGAGCCCAGAAAATATTCTGGCTATTTGACCAGAGAAAAGACATGTGTGTTGGTGAATGCTAACTTTATCTTCTGTAGTGATTTCTAAAGTTAAATTGCTATTTGTCCTATTAATGCTATTGGTGGGTTAATGCTATCTCTCTTTTTTTCATGACTTTCTATTTTTTTTTATTAACATGTAATATATTATTTGTTTCAGGGGTACAGGTCTGTGATTCATCAGTCTTACACAATACAAAGAACTCACCACAACACATTCCCTCCCCAATATCCATCACCCAGCCACCCCATCCCTCCCACCCCCGTACTGTTACTTTCCTTGACCTTCTCACCTGCCACTTTCAATGTTTGGTTTATAAATTATTATATAATTATTTTTACATAATTATTTTCTCTAAATATAGTTTCAATTTTTATTATCAACTCCTAAACTTTCCCAATCTTGAATTCTGGATCTTGATTCACCTTTTTTATCTTCTGGATAACATTATTGGGAAAATTTTACCTTAAAGTTAAATAAATTAAATTAATTAATTACTCTTAATTAGTTATATGTATATGTGTGTGTGTGTGTATTTAAATTTTTGTCCTAAATAAGAAAGTCTTTCTGTTGTATTTGCACATAAATAATGACTTAGATGTGTATGAAATTCTTGTATCAAAATATTTTCCCTCAAAACCTGATGAAATTGTTCCATTGCCTCCCCACTTTTGATGTTCTGTATGAGAAGTCTGTAATTTGCCTGACTTTTTCTCCTTTGTAGATGATCTTTTAATGTTTAGCTTACCTTTGAAATGTTATAATGTTCCATGATATGTCTGTGTCTGGATATATTGCCATTTTTTAAATCAAAACTGTACTAATCAATTCAAGTTATGGACATAAACCTTTATGTTGGGTCAGGTTTCATGGGGTATTTTATGTTCATGATTATTTATTCCATTTATTTTTGAGGTTGATTAGATATTTTTATTCTCTGTCCTCAATATCTATAATTCTGACTTTCATTGATTTCTTCTTAGTCATTTTCCTCCTTATTCTTTCCTATTATGTACTTTTAATCTGCTTTTTTCCACTTTCCATGCAGATTTTAATTCTGTCATTGCTTTTTATTTTTCCTTGCTGTCTTATTTAACCAAGATCACTTAACATCTTTGTCTTCATATCCGTCTTTTCATGATTATAGGTACATGTTTCATAGAGGCTTTTTTTTTTTCATAAAGGCATGTCCCCTTTGTTATTTTTAAGAATACAATGCAAATGTTTTCCAAAACTTCCATCTCATTCTCATAGAAGTAATACACACACATACAAATCTGCTTTTGAAGGTTCTAGACAATGGTTTCCCTGTCTCATGCTACAAAGAAGCCTTCTGACTTAATGTTTTTCTCTAAAAAAGAAGGGGGTACTATATTCAGGCCCAGCTTTTACCAATATGCAGGGAGGGTGAAATTTACTTAGCTCCTCATTCCAGCTATTTCAGTTCCAACAGCATTCCTCTCTCAAAGGTAGACTCAAGGTCAGCAGCCTTTAATTTTGTGCTGGCCTATTGAACTGAGGATGTATTTTCTGTTTCTTAGACAGTTCAGTGACTTGGAAGAACCCACTGAAGTTAAAAACCTGTTTGAACAATGAAAAAGAATACTCCTGTGCATGTACTGCTCCCAGAACCTCTCATAAAATGACTAGGATATGAAGATAGAATGTGTGTCTACTATTTTTCTGTGTTTTGGACTCTGGTCTAAATGAATGAGTGAAAAGAAATGTTGAAGCAGGTGTTGGTGAGAGGCAAGACAATGCAGAAATCTGGCACTTACTGCCCAGAAATGCTGCCTGTTTCTGGTTATAGGGGCCTCTATATGATGGAGTAAGGCATAACCAATGGAACTCAGCTGCCATCTTTTTCTATCTTTTGAGGGACAATAGATTTTTTTCTATTTCAAATGGGTTGACATATGATACATGGATAAGAATGGGCATCTAATGGAATTTTATCCATATATCAACATACAATCTTTGCTCATCTTGAACTTCTGGTGTTAGTTGCAGTATTTTCAATGTATATACATAGGTACATTGATTGAAACTTGATGAAAGAGATTATCAGTTGTGTTTAATAACCCAGGTAAAACCCATTTATGGTTGCCAGTAAAGTTTGGAAAACCTTTATCAAATTATATCTTTAGGGATTGTATCTCTAACCAGAGTCCTCACTTAAACTAAAATACAACATGAATTTCAAATCTAGTATACTTTCCATTATAGCTCAGCTGCCATAAATTAATGAGTAATACTATTGTAAGCCAGTAAAAAATAATTCTAATAGAGAAAGAAGAAACTTTTGCACTCACAGTACCAATGGCTTCGCTATACTTGAGTAATATCTGAGAAAATATTGATGGATATGGATAACCAGTTCCTGCCAATGCACAATAATGACCTCATTATTGAAGGTGCTTGCATGTTATGACATCAGAGAAAAGAAAAATCTTAATCCCCAGAATTTTCTAGTTTGTGACTAAAGATCTGTTACTATAAACTCTTTCAACTATGCTGGCATACCAAACCTTTTCAACTATTGCTGGAGATAAAATCAAAGCAGTAGTGTGCTCAGCATTCAGTTTTTATGCAAGACCCCCAAGATCTTAATGAAAAGGGATCCTTAAAAGAAAGTCATATGTCCTCTAAAGCCATAATCCTTTAAGTGGCCATATGCTACAATCTCACACATCAGAGACACTGTACTTTAATGCCCATAAAAAGAAATGTCACCTTTTCTTCTCAGTTCTTGGACTAGTGCTACTGAACTGTTTTGACACATACTTTTACATACAATTTCAGGAGGTTTGTAAACCAACATTCCACCCCACAATCCTGACATGAACCAAGGTAATAGTTTCTGCTTAAGGTCGTTAAAAATAATACTAATGTAAGTAGAGCAGTACACTGAATAGTATACTTACAGTATTTCCTACCTAAGAAAACGTGGCTGTTTTATGGCTTCTTTTTATTTTTATTTATTTTTTCTTTTTTTTTTGTATTTTTGTAGCTAAAATCTGTGTACTTTATTTTTTTATTTAAATTCAATTAGTCAACATTAGTTTTTGATGTAGTGTTCAATGATTCGTTAGTTGTGTAAACACCCTGTGCTCATCAAATCACGTGCCCTCAATGCCCCACACCCCTCCCTTCCTCAACCCTCAGTTTGTTTCCTGGACTCAAGAGCCTCTCATAGTTTTTCTCCCTCTCTGATTTCTTCCCATTGAGTTTTCCCTCCCTTCTCCTATCGTCCTCTGCGCTATTCCTTATATTCCACATATGAATGAAGCCAAAAGACAATTGTCTTTCTCTGATTGACTTATTTCACTTAGCATAATACCCTCCAGTTCCATCCATATCAGTGCAAATGGTAGGTATTCATCCTTTCTGATGGCTCAGTAATATTCCCTTGTATATATGAGCCACATCTTCTTTATCCATTCATCTTTTGAAGGACATCTCGGCTCCTTCCACAGTTTGTCTATTGTGGACATTGCTTCTATGAACATTGGGGTGCATGTGCCCCTTCTTTTCACTATGTTTGTGTCTTTGTGGTAAATACCCTGTAGTGTAATTGTTGGGTCATAGGGTAGCTCTATTTTTAATTTCTTGAGGAACTTCCATACTATTTTCCAGAGTGGCTGTACCAGTTTGCATTCCCACCAAGCATCATTGTAAAAAGGTAATGAGAAGCAGAACTTAGGGCAAAGAGGGAGAAATTGGGTAAAAGCAGAAAAAGAAAATAGTAAACCGGTCTTTGAAAGGCTGATCGTTGGGGAATTGATGAGTTATATTTGTGAGACAGTTAGTAATTGATTTTGGCATCCTTTAAACGTTTGTCTACATCATGGAAACACAATGAACTAGGAGAAAAGAATGAGAACCATGATAAAAATTCAAATATCATCCTGGGATTCTGCTGAGTAAATCCTTAAGGAGAGCATGCTCTATCACTCTACTTCATCAACAGTGTACATAACAGGGTATCTGTCTAACATTCTTTTAGGTAGCATTTAGCAATTTCAAAAATGCCTCAAGTTCTAGGATCTGTGTCAGGAAATGCCCTGTTTTGCATTAGCATAGACTTCTCTCAAGGATGATGTTACTAGAAATGGAAGATGTTTCATGTTTGAATACTTTATTTTACTCCTAGTTTCCTTTAGTAACTGTTCTACTAAAGTTCTGAAGATTAGTTGAATAACTGTAAGTAGTATAATTAAAATATTTAAAAGAAATCTAAAAGTTTATTTTCCTATAAAGATAAGTCTCTATGTAATTAATCATGGGATGAAGGGAAGAAAATCAACTTTGATAAAAAAATAAAAACCAATGCCACCATAAAGAAGTTCCCATAAGCGCTCCATTCTCCCCTTCTAGACACAGCTGAAGATAAAGTTTATCCTATGTCTTTTCCCCAGAGGCCCTTTTAGATCAGCCACATTTACAGTATCCTGCATTTATTGTTAACAGCCTTTCAAGACCTACAAGGTGATGTTGAATATTATACACTTTTTTGGAGTTCTGCTACCTCAAATGAATCTCTCAAAATCCTCCCAGATGTAAACTCTCATGTCATCAGCCACTTAAATCCAAACACCGAGTATCGGATTTTTATCTCTGTCTTCAATGGAGTCCACGGCATCAGTGGTGAAGTACTGCGTGCAACCACTTTCGATGGGGGTGAGTCCAAATTTCAAGGGACACTTGGCTTCAGAGATGCAAATGAAATTGATTGATTCTTGCTGAGGTTGAGATCAGTCATCCCTCCATTATAAAATTTCCGGTGTTGGAGGGAAAGGGGTTGGGGCTAAAATGCTTAAGTGCTGGCTGTCGTCAAGTGGCAGATCAATACGCGGTCCCTTAGAGACAGCAGCAGAAGGCTGTAATAATGGGATATTAGCCCAGTTTGTTCCTGTTCTTTTGAGTGTATGCTGAGTTTGGAGCTGAGTTCACATCAATAAATGGTGACATTTAGAAACATTTTTTTTTTAAGATTTGCTCTCACAAGCAGTATGCTTTTCAAAACGACAGCCAGGCATAGTGAGGGCTCTCCCTGAGTCACCAGAAATGGTAGGTGGAAGTTCAGCCACTGAGAAAAATTGCCTATGACTCATTTCTAAGCCAGTTAGCAAGGGGGAGGAAGCAAGGGAAGCAACTTGTGAATCTGAAATGTGTTTGGAATGGTCTTTCTAATCTTTTTGGCTTTATAAAGTCTCATTATAAACATTATAATATCATTACCTCCCAAGCAAGTGTTCCAGGTCATTAGCAGAGCACTTTAAGTGTGGAACCCATTTCCCTTTGTGGTGCCAAAGGTCGACACCTTTTGTTTATAAAATAGAATGGATCACAAGGACAATTTTTCAACTAGTTAAGATGGGTTCTTATGATAAAAATAGGTCTTTGCATAGTTATTTCTGACATGCTTGAATAATTGTGTAATTTAACGCCAAGCAAGATTTTTTTCCTAATGTTAGATTTCATCATTACCTATGGTAATCAACATTCAAAATCATTTACATAATGACAATATTGCATTATTGCTTCATATTGCTTGAGTTACAAGCTAGTAACATCAAATGATTTTTTACATTCCACCAGCCTCAGTCTCAATGTATTTGAGTTTTATTTTTTGCTTAAGGAGCAAATTTTCTTTCCTTTTTTTTCCCCCCTGGGAGGTATGGAGTGAAAGGATGGGAAAAAGAGACAAATAATAGATATGTGTTAGTGCTGCAGATGGGTGAATAATTTATCATCATATCCCACTGGTCACATAGTATTGAAGATTAGCACTATGCTGGTGGTATAAAGCATTTTACCACCAATTCTTATGGTTTCTAACTGAGAGTATAATAAGCCAATTTACAGAGGACTACAGACTGTGATAACTTCATCAGAGAAAAGCAGATAAGCAACGAACCCTTTGCTAAACCTAAATACTAATCTGCACTGAGTTTAACAAGTGCTTTTTCAGAGACAGCTGGAGTTTATTCAGTTTCTTCCTTTAATTCTAGAGCCTCAGGGCATGCTTCCTCCAGAGGTTGTCATCATCAACAGTACAGCTGTACGTGTCATCTGGACATCTCCTTCAAACCCAAATGGTGTTGTCACTGAATATTCTGTCTATGTAAATAATAAGCTCTACAAGACTGGAATGAATGTGCCTGGGTCTTTCATTCTGAGAGATCTGTCTCCCTTCACTATCTATGACATTCAGGTTAGAACACTGTTTTTTGATGGTTAAGCTTATAGGTATGTTAAATGGAACATGCTGGGCTATGTCTCTAAGTGGACACCTTCGGTCTTGGTTACAGACTATTTATTTACTGGGGGAGGAGAGAGAAAAGAGAGAAATTGATTAGGATTAAATCTATTTGCTGTGGGCAAACACAGGAGTCTCTGGAGAGAGGATAATGGTAATATGGAAAACAATGGTGATGATACTCTCACCGGCAAAATGGGGCGACTCATATATTGGCAGGAAATCTTGCCATGCAGTTTACCTTTGTCCTGCCTGGTTTTTTACTGCTATCAAAAGCAGAACCAACCTGTGAGTGTGGAGACATTTTTTTATCCCTATTTCTGCTATTTACTAATTCAATAACTTCAAGGAAGTTACATAACCTGTTTGGTGTCAATTATCTTTTTTGCAAGGACAATGGACTCCATAACTTAAAACATTCTATTCACCTCTAGGAATCTGTGATTCTGAAGGTAACAAGAAAACAGAAATGAATGTATGGCAGACAAAATATATTAAAAGGTTTTACCACATGTGTGACAACCCTCACCTATGTGAGAAGAGTTGTATTTAAACTTTTTTCTCCTTGAACCTCTTTTAGAATCTGATGAAGTCAGTGCACCCCACCCTGGAAAAACATGTATGTATTTATATGACAGGAGTTAGCATGCAGTTTCAGAGTGCATTGATGGTGTGAGGCCCAACTCATAGACTTCTTCGAGGTCTACTGACCTTCAAAATAGAAAAAAATAGAAACAACTAAGGCATTTACAAGAAGGAACTTTTCCCCAAGGAGTTGGAAATCTTATCATAGTGCTAGGATATAAAAAATAACAAGGCCAAATGTGGAAATTAATGATAAACACAGAGTATTTCAGAAACTCAAAGTTTATAGAGAAGGGTGGCAATTTGGTAAATTTTTAAAGAAACTATGCTACTTCTAACGTTTATAAGAGCTCTGTAAATAATTTTCAAAAGGTATTAAGCATAGACATTTTCTTTGACCACAGGAACTTTTCACTGGCTTTGTCCATTAAGTGCTACCTCTTTTTTTTTCCCATCCCCATCTTTCCCCTACATTTGAAGGTGAAACATACATAATTATCTGGCTTCAACCAATGCTTTACCCTCTCCCACTGCTAGGCCTAGCTTCCTTGGAAAGAAATAAAAAGATATTTGATAAAATGAGAAAGATATGTTGATTATTTTTCATTACACTCTGTGATTTCCATGAGCCCACCCAAGTTATCTTAGCATGGAACATACGGACTGATGATTATGTTCATGGTTCTTAGAGTGAGTCCGTTTGTGCATGTACAAACTATAAAAAAAAATCACAACCAAAGTAATTAGCCATATAGCTTTATGAACAAGGTTATTTTAGGAAGGTTGGAGGATTTGCTGGATTATTCTCTTTTGGGCTCTCGTGGAGAAAGCTGAGTCCTCAAAAGGCAACTTACTCATTTACTTTACCAGGACTCAAAATACAATGTAAGACGAGATCACTGGGTGCTATGCATGCACGTCCTGGTCTAGCTTTCTGACTACATAGCAAGAGATGATGTGTAGGTGTTTCAGGCCTGTTCTACTGTGAAAGGCTTCACTCACACCTACTGGTTTGAGTCACTGGTGGCCTGACCAGAGTGCATTTTGATCAGATTTGGGACATGGAAAAAGATAAGGAAATGAAAGACCAAATTAGAATCTAACACTTAAATTGTGTTATTAGGAACCAAGATGTTCTTACCCTTGATAACTGTATTTTTGTGAAGCTCTTCACAGTCCAGAAATACTGCTTGAAATAGTTGTTGCATCGTTGGAAATTTGAATATCAAATGTCAATGATTTTTGTTTATGATGTCAAAGATGATTTGGCCCCATTTAAAATATGCATCTAATTGATATGCCTAATACTTTAGAATTAAGGTTCTCTATATTAACCCCTTCTGTAAAATAGCTATCGATTATAAAGCAGACACATAGATAAAATGCAAATAACTATTTTTTGAATGAATTCCTTTATCCCTTTTTAAAGGGAATAATAATTTCAATGTTTGATTCAGTTTTATTTTTAATATGAATCTGTAAATGTTTATATTTGTGTTTCATTCACATTATGCAGTATAGCTATTGCAGCAGAAAGCTGCCCCAAAGATGGAGACATGGAATATTATATTAGTAAGGATGAGAAAAATATTGACACATTTCTCCACAGTCAAAATAAAAACTTTCTGGATAACCATTTGAATATAGCTAAGTAGTTTAGAACTTAGAGCTATGGTCAGTATTTAGATAATAAGACAACAGGGTAAGTAAAACCCATATCGGATATCTCATATCTTACCAACTAGGTCATATTCCCTGATTTCTCTAACTCCCAGTTTACAAACTGATGAAAATGAACTTGTGAGGACTCAATAAAATTATTTGTGCCAGTACTCATTATAATATTGGGCACATATTATTTACATAATAAATTCAGTTGAATTGATTTTGAGTTATCTCATTAGGCACCATACAGTCACATATTTCCCAATATGCATGAAGTTCTATTGTCATTAATTCAAGTACATTTTAAGTTCCTTTGCCCTTAAATTACATGGGGTTTCGTGGGACATACTTAGAGCGGTGGACCTTGTCAGTGTCCGAATACCTACTAAATATTACCTCAGAAGACTGTATGACATAAATAAAGAACACAACTTAAACAGCATCATAAAAATGTACCTCCGCTCCTATTTAGGTGTAAAGTGCCCCATGAATAAAATGACATAACTACTAAATACAGTAATAATCACATTTGTCTTTTCTCAGTTGCCAATGGACGCTCAGAGAACAGCTTCACTTTGTTCTCTGTGCTAACATCTAAGCTCAGCATTAGTGCTTAAGATTCATCTGTACCCAGCTTCCCTCCTCCGTTTATGTATTATGTGCTGAAAGTAAATTACTGTTGGAAAAAGCACAGTTTCTCTTTGGCTTGCCCTTTCATTGGGAATGGAGTGATGTTGCTTTGCGGATGTTCCACTAGCAGTCCTTTGTACATTCATTCATCTCTCCTCCTTCTTGCTGCATGTGTTCCTTTTGTGTTACTAATGCTTGAAGAACTCCATTTCTAATCTTTAGTTACTCCATCCTCTGTTTTTATTCAGATTAGGTGGCAGAATTAAAGGGATAAATGATGATTTTCTGCTGTGATTAAGGTAAAAATACAATTGCAGCTGGAACAAATGGACATAAAATAGCTCGGTCACATTGAAAGTCTTCCCTAGGCCTCATTTTTCTTCTATTCCACATTAGCATTTAGGCTATTCGTTGTAAAGTGTCAAGACTCCCAGAAGATATCATCATTACACTACCTGGTTATAGATCTAGAGAGCAGTATGCAGTGATAACCTATTCTGCTTGCAAACTGTCACCTAAACATCTTCCATTCCTCAACTGTGCTCCAAATAGATTACTATGTCTGTCTCTTTCTGAATGGTTGGAACCAGAGGCTAAACATCACCATTTTAACTACTAAATCAGTTGTCTTGAGTTCATTTCTAGATTCTATGCTGAGTTTGTCCCAGTGGAGTCAATGAACATCAAAAATTAATATTACTAGAACTCCAAGAAGTTGTAGAGAACTATAGGAGAGTCCTGTGAAATGAGGGTGGGTGGATTCAATCTATTGGCAGTCTTATGTTTTGAAAATAACTGGATTTATTCTTTTGTAAACTAATGTTTGCAGGTTGAAGTCTGCACCAAATATGCCTGTGTGAAAAGTAACAGAACCCAAATCACCACTGTGGAAGATACCCCAACTGATATACCAACACCCACAATTCATGGCATCACTTCAAGGTAAAATTTTTTGCCAGTTAATGTAAAGAGCTGATCATAAGCAATGAAAGTTAAAATCAAAGATTTCATCCAGCAATGACAATCTCATTTAAGAAGTTGTTATAAAAATCTATGTAAATCAAGGGGCACTTGGGTGTCTCAGTCAGTTAGGCATCAGACTCTTGATTTTAGCTCAGGTCATGGTTTTAGGGTTGTGAGATCGAGCCTTGTGTCAGGCTCTGCACTGGGCTTGGAGCCTACTTAAGATTCTTTTTCTCTTCCTCTGCCCCTTCCCCCTGCAAAAAACTCTGTAAATCAAAATTTTTGTATTATTAGATATTGATCTTCACTGGACACATCATCCAATATTTAAGTTTTAATGTCCCTGATTTACTTCCCTTTATATAGTAACCTGTGAACAAATGCTTAAATGCATGGAAGATTTTCTATATTTAAATGTGTCCTTAAGTGAATCCTTTGGTAATGCAAAGAATATAATTTTAATTATATTAACTACTTTTAAATTAATCTCTGAAAAACAATAGATTTACACCTATCAGATTGCCCTAAACCTAGAAACATCCCCTAAAATAAACAGGGTAGATAATCTTTGGATAACCCTTACCAACTTTATCAGATTCTTGGTAGGATCTCTATTTGATGCTGAGAAATGGTCATAGTTTGAAAGTGAGTCTCTTTTCAATTCAAGTTACAATAATAGTAATAAAAAGATTTAACATCGTTTCCCAAGCCAAAAGTGAGATGACAATTGTTCTTCCCTCTATATCAGTCTGAGGCTAGAGAAAGAAATCTGAGTACTCCCACATCATACTTTTTCCCCAGCCAAATGTATCACCCTTCACCTTTACACATACACAAACACGCACACGTGTGCACACACACCCACCACATACACACACTGAACAAAATAATCTATCTGTTATAAGAGATTTCAATTCTGAAGGATTCCTTTGCAACATATTAAAGTTTCTAGGTCTTTAAAAAAATCAGTTAAAAAATATCTGTAGTAGAACTAAAGATTAAAATAATTAGAAAAACCCAAGTAATTGGTTGCTTAGCTGTTCAGGGCAAAAATCGTATCTTGTCTCCTTGAGTACATCTTTTATCCAACACAGGATAGATACTTATCTAATTTCAGATATGCTAATTAATTGATAATCTCATCAGGTCAGCAGATTTTCCCACTTATCCACAGAATTGTCTACTACGCAGAGGCAAAATAGTCAAATGAAAAATGTACCAGCAGATACATTTGTGGCTATAATAATATAGGAAGAAAAAGTAATACAAAAAAATGTATAAGGCATGGTTATACATTTTCAAAGTTCCAATCCACTACAGAGACACTGCCCTAAGTAAATGTTTATTGAATAATGTGAAAAAACACCACAATATAGGTTTATAATATGCAGGAAAAACATAAAGAGAAAAACACCAAACTCTACCAAGAAATTTCAGTGAAGGCATCATGAAAGATGCAACAGTTGAGTCTAGTCAAAGAACTCAAGGAAAAATTATAGTGAGGTGGGTGGATGTTGTCAGATTTCTTGTCTATTAGCATCCTCATGACTCAAGCCCAAGTGAATGGCATAAAGAATGTGTCTTAAATTATATATTCAGATGTAGCTAAAAATCTGTAAGCATTATTAGAAATTAAACAAATGCTCGTATGTGTCTGTGTTTCTAGGATACTTTTTTCCTTTAGAAAGATCCCTACAGGTAATAGCAGAGGAAAAGTATTTTTTTAGTTGTGGTTAAAGTTTATCCTCAAATATACTAAGTTGATGGCAAAAACATTAAAAAGTGTGTTATAGAACAAAAGCAAGGAAAATGACAGAGTAGACAACAAAAGAGAGATTTCAACACAACTTTGGAAGCAATATTTGGCAAGGAGAAGCAAATGACTTAGTGCAGTGGAGAACATTTTATGACCAAAGTGTTGGGTGGCAGAGGGAGAAAATGACACAAAACAAACTAATTTGCCCTGCAGAGAACCTCAGTGTCTGAGTACTTACAAACTTTAAAGATAGTAAAGAAGAGGAAGATGGGTTAATATTCAAAGCTGGAATCATGGGATTAGTAAAAGTCTGAAAAAAAAAAAGTGGTTGGAACCTTTCATTAGTCAGGATTCTCCAGAGAAACGGAACCCAAAACTGAAGACCCAGGAAAGTTAGTGGTGTGCTCTTTCAAAGGTTTGAGGGCAGGGGAGCCAATGGTGTAAGTTCCAGTCCAAAGCTGAGAGCAGAAGAAGCCTGATGTCTTAGCTCAAGTAGTCAGGCAGAGAAAAGGAATTTTTCCTTCCTCATCCTTTCTGTTTTATTCGGACCCTCAACTGATTGGGTAATACCCACCTACATGGGGTAGGCAATCTGCTTAAGTACGTCCACCTCGGAAACCACCTCACAGATATACCCAGAAATAATACTTATCCAAATATCTGGGCACCTTTTGGCTTAGTCAATTTGATGCATAAAATTAACCATCAAAAAATTCATATTATGAATTTTATTATGCATGCAGATGTCTATTTCTCTTGCTCCATCTGGCATATTCCACTCCCAGAAGACCAGAAGTACTCTCTAGAGAAACAAACAGAGGTTTCTAGGAATTAAGGCTACCTAGGTACAGTGGAAAGCTAGGATGAAAGGCAAAGCTAAAACTCATGATCAAGTGGAAGACTATAATTGGACTGATGAAAGCCTTCGTTGCCTTCTCTGGCACTGTTCTCAAAAACAAGTATTGTGAGAAGAATGTTAAATCTCCAAATATAATTGCGGGCTTATCTATTTTTTTTTTTAGAGCTATCAGTTTTTCCCCCGCGTGTATTTTGATGCTTTATTATTAGGTGCATACAGCTTCAGGATTGCTATGTCTTGGTAAATTGATTCTTTCATCATTGTGTAACATCCTTTTCCTTTCCTGATAATTTTCTCGTTATCAAGCATAGTTTGTCTGATACTCATATAATAGCCACTTCAGCTTTCTTTTGATTTGTGTAATTTTGAGTGATTTTGGATTGTTTCCTAGACGTTTTAAATATTAGTTTGTGATAATGTGAGTTCTCTTAAAAATTTGAAGGATGAAGTTTTAGTTTATTTCATTTAGCAGGTAATCATCTGGTTAGCTTCAGACTGCAAATTCTGTGCTGCTTTGTGTGCTCAGTGGTTCTGGTGTCAGTTCATTTTTCAAAAGTTTTGCTATGCTGCTGCATGCCTGCTCCATGCATGCACCGTCCAGTGGCTAATCTGGTATTTGCTTGGAGAATTATGTAATGGTTCAGTTCTCTTCACGGTGGTGCTCAGATTTCCTTTGCATGGGAAGCAACCATGCACATATAGTTTGGAGTTGAGTCGACCGTTGGTTCATTCACAGAATTAGAAGATCAGCTAGCTTTCTCTTCTCTGAGATGTCTCCCACAATTTTCAGATCCCTCATACTTCTTCTGTGGGGTTGGCTAGAAAGACATGGTTTCTCTTCGAATTTTAGCGTTCCAAGTTATCTTAAATTTTATATAAATGAGGCTGTGTTGGGGGCAACAAGGTGAGAGAAAATAGAAGGAAAAAGAGGAATACCCTCCCACACACCATTTTTGGATCACAGGAGCCCCTTTTCCTGGTTCCTCTGGTTAGAAAGAGATTTTTCTTGGGATTTTAGATTCTTATTTAACCAGGACTGCTATTGTACAGCTCCTTGACTAGAATCATCCTTAGAGCAGGGTCCAGAGAAAAAAAGAAAAAATAAAACAGGGATTTCCCTCACACCCTCTGGGTTGTAAGGCCTTTTTGTACCCTGGCCAGAAAGATTGGGTTTCTCACATCGGTTTTTCTTGCCCAGTGCACAGTTCCACACTGGGGCTGCTCTTGGGTTAAAATGGGAAATGAAAGAGGGGAAACTATGACAAATTCATCCTTTCATGCCTTTTTTTTTCAAGTTTTGGCTCCCCTCCTGATGTGCCTCTATTGTTAACTTTTCAGAATCCTCTGGTGGTTGTTTATTGTAATTTCTGCACACTTTTTAGTGGTGACCAGCCAGAGGGAGAGGTTGTAACATGTTTACTCCATATTGGCCACCACAGAAAGTCCCTCTCTATCACATATGTATTTTTTTAATTCCAATCTCTTTGGCAACCTTATTTCCTTTTTTTAAAGATTTATTTATTTGTTTTTAGGGGAGAGGGCAGGGGCAGAGGGAGAGAGAATCTCAAGCAGATTCCCCACTGAGTGGGAGCTCTGGTGCAGGGCTCAATCTCAGGACCTTGAGGTCATGACCTGAGCTGAAACCAAGAGTCAGACACTTAACTGACTGAGCTACCCAGGCATCCCAACTTCGTTTCCTTTTTCTTTCTTCCTTCCTCCCTCCCTCCCTCCATCCCTCCCTCCCTCCCTCCCTCCCTCCCTCCCTTCCTTCCTTCCTTCCTCCCTCCCTCCCTTTCTTCCTTCCTTTCTTTTTTTGTCAAAAATCTAGAAAAAACTTGATGGAAATCATTCACAACCAAATATTGGCAAGAAAAATCTTTCCTTTCTAAAAATGATTCATCATAGAAGAGCAACATTTTCCAAAGGCAAGACTCTAATGAGCAACCATAGACTGCCAAGCCATTAATCAAAATTACACCAACACCAAAGCAGTTAGCCTCCTATGTGCATGTTATTGTTTGTGTAATTTTATTATACTTCTGGCAATGTATACTTGTTAGTTATGTTTTTATTTTGGTTCAACAAAAATCTCTTTTATATTAGCAACGGGCAAAATTAAATGAGAAATTCTTCCAGAAAAATGTCAGTAGACTGAGTTAACTTCTGTAACACTTAAAATAATTTGGTTTCTGATAACCAAATTATTTCTTTGATTCTTTGTTTATTTTTGGTAGGACACAGTAGTCAATATCATTTAACTTTCATATATTTTAATGACATATACGGATAGTATATCAGCCTGTTTGATTATAGGCATGGAATGCATCAACTCGTCTTTGTCTTTGGCCTTAACTTATGACATCTGCAGCGCAAGCACTCACACCTGTTTTTCCTACACCTAAACTAAAGATGCCATAGCACACAATGCCGAAAGATTCTGAGCCCTTCTAGTTCTATACACTGCTTCTCCAGAAACAAACTCTGTTTCTACATCACATTTTCCATACTTGTCATATTATCATCGGCTGCTTCTATATCCCAAAAGAATACTAACAAGTGATCGATAGCCCAGACATGTCTGGCCATGGCCTACACGTGCCCTGGGTAGTTCATTTATTTGCCTTGGTGGATTTGCTGGAGTGGAATTTAATCAATAGTTAATTCATTAATTCTGGTCCTCGAGAATGTAGAGTCTATGCTGGATGAAGATAGCTGGCTGGCTTCGGCTTAGACTGAAAATATGACAAACAGGGTTGCTGACAGCTTCACTTGGTGCTGGGCTGCCTGGAAGGTTTACTTATTTATTCTCTATACATAGATAAGCTAAAAAAAAAAAAAGAACATAAACAAGAAAGAGATTTTTATTAGTTACTGCTAGTATTCCAAAATGCATGATTTCCAGGGATGAGGGTCAAAGGAAAGCAGAGAGAGAACACAGATCCTGTCTTTCATTGTCTTTAATTGGAACCATGGCAGTGTTCTCAGCTCCAAATCAGTTCAGGGCTGTATTATTGATGAGGAGTCTGTGCTATAATGTCTTTGTAGCATTCGCAAATAATTGTTTGAAAATTTGCCTGAAGCTACTGCATGATATAAATGATATTTTTACATACCAACTTTTCAGAAGCCTTTATGATAGCAGCACAGGCTGTGTGTCTTTAAATGAAGTTTAAACCACTATCATCATTTATAAATCCCCTTATATTTTCAAATTACTTAGTTTGGGGTTGAAAGTAGCAAAAGAGGTTATAGCTTGTGGAAAAAGAATTTTCCTCTTTTCGCCTCACCAAATTTGAGATGAAACTTTGAGGCCTCTATTTCTTTTAGAGTATGACTGTTTTTTTTTAAATATTATCAGAGAATCTCTTCTACCCTTAATTTTCCCTTTCTGAGTTTTTTCAGTGACTGGAGTAAAATTTTATATTTCGTGTGAAAAAAAATTCAGGCCACGTTTAATTTTATCCTTTTTTTAATAGAAAGAATTTGGGCTGTAGATGTAATATGTCAAATCAAGCCTTCTTCACCCATATTCTAAACTCCCTCCCTCACCAATATGGACAACTGGAGACACATTTTAATTTGGACTGCAACTTTCTTTTTTTTTTTTTTTAAGATTTTACTTAATTATTTGACAGAGATAGAGACAGCCAGCGAGAGAGGGAACACAAGCAGGGGGAGTGGGAGAGGAAGAAGCAGGCTCATAGAGGAGGAGCCTGATGTGGGGCTCTATCCCACAACGCCGGGATCACGCCCTGAGCCGAAGGCAGGCGCTTAACCGCTGTGCCACCCAGGCGCCCCAGGACTGCAGCTTTCTGTTAGAGTTGTTTTTTTGTTTTTGTTTTTGTTTTTGTTGTTGTTGTTTTGTTTTGTTTTTTTAGTAGACTCTGTGTCCAACATGGGGCTCAATCTCACAACCCCAACATCAAGAGTGGCATATTCTATCGACTGAGCCAGCCAGGCGCCCCTCTGTTAGAGTCTTTAAAGGATATGGGAAGACCTCTTGAAAGGGATCATTTGAAGTATATTTACTACTGTTGTACAGATACAATCAAGTCTTATAATTCAGCAATTATTATCTTAAAGGCCAGTGGGTTCTGATAAGAAACACATTGTTTGATTAAAAGACCTTACAGAATATCAAGCTTATTCTTAAGACTCTACCATTAGTACCCCCCCATTTCCTCAGCAATCTCCCTTTCCCAAACTCCTCTAACTTCTGTACCTCTTGCAGCTCCTGCAGAAGCTGCTCAGTCCCAAGGTAGACTGTGTGGATTTCAGCAAAATCCAGCTCTTCCTCATTCACTCTGGTCTTTAATCGCCACACTGTCCCCTGCGCTCTGAATACCCATTCATTTCTTTTATTGGGTCCATTCCAAGTCCATTTATTCATTGTAGGTGTCCTAAACAGAAAGATTCTCCCTCCTAATCAGGTAGTTCAAGCATCACAGTTTTGTTCATTCTGATGTCTCAAAGATCTCTGGCCCTGTTTTCTCCCCAAACTTTAGTCTCATTGATCCAGTTGCCCATTGATTTTCTGTAGTGTTCTCCACCCACCGCTTCCACCACCTCAAGCCTCACTACTTCATTCTCACCTAACTCATCATCTTTTCCAACAGCCGTTTTCACAAATGCACCACCTCCTACATACTATCAGACATAGATCTTTGAATTTTTTTTAATTCCCTGAGTTGACGAAATACCAATTTTAGTATGTTTTCTTTCGAAGCATCATCTTATATGTGTTTCCACCACCACCACCATGGCTCATGTCTTCATTGTTTAAGTTTATGTAACCAGTTTGTGTAGCTGTCTTAATTCAAAGAGATACAAAGAGGTAAAGTCTTTTCTCTTAGCTTACTACATGCCACCTTAAACATAATCCTTTGGTTGTCCTCTCTTCAACTTTTGAAAGCCTCTCAGAAACATCTTATGGCTTTCGAATTATTTTTAGTTATGAGTCTCACTTTGGTAATTAAAATTCATGATAAAGCATTAAAAAGTCTTTTTTGTCTCCAGCAAAATATTAAGCTCATGCCTGGTTCAAAGATTCTACCATGTCCCAGACTCAGCTTGATTACATCTTGCCTGTTCCCTTCTCTTTGCTCCTGTCCCCTTTATCCAGTGTGTCTCCTCTCAATGTTATTATTTCACTGCCATCACTGAGTAGACATCTGCATGTCAGGTGGCACTTTCCTGGGCAATTGTGTTTTCCTGGAGAGGTTCCAAGAGGATTTCCACATAGTTAAGTTCCCTAACACGAGGGTTGCCCCCGATAGCTGATCTGTTGTGGTGCCCAACAAAGTAAGACATCCCAAGGACTCTTCTTGCTGGAGTCTCCTCTTCCTAGGAGGCTGCCATCATGGGCAGTGTACCTTCCAACTGGCTCAAGCCTAGCTGGGTTGCAAGGCATCTCATGGCTCAGTAGAAGTTCACTGATCTGTGCCATGTGGCACTCTTCACTTTACCATTCCTTTGCAGCTGCTCTGGACAATACATAGCCATAGGGATTCTCTAATCTTTCTCTAAAGGAAAGCACCCTTTCTTTGCTTATATAGACTGTCAAGCTCCATGTCAAGCTGTCCCCAAACTCCCTACTATTCTCCGGAGACAGCAACAGATTGAATTTAGAAATTTATATATCTCAGTAAGTACCAACCCTGAGAAACAAGTGCTTCCAATTTCTCTGCTTCCAGTTTCTCTAATTGACATATTTGGAATGCCTTCCTTCAGCCTTGGGTATGTTAGCCGAAGTTAGGGGGTAGATTTGATGTCACTATTCACTAAGCTAATAAGTCCTTCTTCACTCCTTGCCTCAGAAACCTCCAACGGCTTTCCAAAACACTCAAAAACAAATCCAGTTATCTCTGTGTAGTATAAAATCCCACATTATCTGCAAACCCCCGTTCCAGTCTCCCAACACCCACCTGATTTCATTTTCCAACATTCTCTCTGTTGCACAGTCAAGTCCTGTTAGATTCACTGGCTCTTCAACAAGCCAACCACACTGTTGCCTTTTTGCCTTTACACCTCCTATTCCCTCTGCCCAGAAACCTCTCTGGGCTCGCTTCATCCCTTCTTTCAAATTTCTGCATGGAAGAATCAGGCCTTCTCAGACCCCAAATCTGACATATGATATACTTATGTGTTTTTTTACTGTCCCTCATCTCCAAGAAAAAGGAAAGTTTTGTGAAAAAAGGGGCTTTATCGGTCTTGTTCACTGATGAATATATAACAGTGCCTGGCATATAGGAAGGATTTAACAAGTATTCACTAATATTTAGTGAGAGTTTCAAAAACTCTCCTAGAATTCTGTTTATTTTTGGTTGTTTTGGGTCATGGGTCAATGTTAAAGAGCAGTTTTATCCTCAGAAATCAATAGAATCTTGCTGTTCCCTTAAGAAGTGAAATACTCACACTTTTAAATGGAGGAACTCATTGTCTGTCATCCTGTTTGGGGCTGTAGTTCAAATTCCCATACAAGAGGGAAACTCCATTCAACACTGTTTTGCACTTGAGTTACTAATGTAGCTCACTGACATCTCTGTCTACCCCAGGTCTCTTCTACTCTAACCTGTCGGGTTATTGATTCTAATGGGGCTTTATATTCTGGTAGTGACAACACTGCACAATCATACTACTTCACTATCAAGCTCAGCATGATATCTGAGGGACTCCATAAACTTTTTCTTTTATTCAAATTTTCCTCCTTTATTGCTGGATGTAGCTTATTCAGTCACCAAGTTGATCACATTACTCTTCCATACACATGTAGGATGATTCCCACCCTTGACTTTTGCTTATGTTGATTTTCCTGCTATTTTCTTCACATCCTCATTTCTAAATTCAAATCCACAGCCATTTGTCCCATGAGACCCCATTGCTTGGTCTAGAAGACAGTGATCTTTGCTTATGTGTTTTCAGCAGCCTAAACACATTTACCCACTTGACTTTACGTTGCTGTATTACATTTCAATGGTTCATGTATGCATGTTTTATATCGCCTGTTACCAAGGACACATATTTTGTCTTTTGATTTTTCACCTATTAGAAGCTATGCTAAACATTCTAATAGATAATTAAATATTCAGTGACTTGATTTGAGAGATAAGAGTCATTATTTTCATCATACAACATTTACTTAATCCTATATTAAAGTTACCTGATCGTTTGTGATGGCCATAATCTGGAAGAACTTGAGTGTTACATAAATAATTGACAAAAATGACCAAGTTGAATAGAGAAAAAAAAAAGGATCTTTGTAAACATGATCAGGGAATCCAGATCCACAATCTGGATTGACATCTTAAGGTATATGAAGATTTTTTTTTCTTTTGGCTTAAACAAGAACATTTTGACAAAATGGTAATAAAATATTAGAATAAAATGTTAAAGAGTGCCACTGGGAACCCTAATTCTTCATAAAAATTCTGTCTGACCTGTGACATGTTAATATTCACCTGTATAAGGGTAGGTGATAAAGAAATGATTTTTCCCATACTCCTTTTTATCCTCAATGTTATATCGTACTTCCCAAAGAAAGAATTGAAGGCTATCATTATTGTGGTGCTGGCCACAGTAGTATATAGTAGTCACAGAAGTGGAATAGTAAATCTACTAACAATGTGACATAATTTAAAAAAAAAACAAAAACCTCCAACTAAAATGTCTGAACAATCAATGAATCCATGTATCAAAGTATGTGTAGATATAGTGGTTTTCATCAGAACCTTTATTAAGGTAGCTTAAATTTTAGTCCCTAGTGTCCTGGGAATTAAATAAACTCCAATCATGATTTTATGAACAAATCTACCAAAAAAAATCCATTCAAGGACTTATAGTTGGTTTATTTTTCTGCATGAGCATACAGCCTTTACTAATCTATACCAAAAAGCTTCAGCTTGTTTCCCCAATATTTAACGTTCATTCCTATGGTATAAGAATGTTTCTTCTATTTTATTCTTTTTTTTTTTAAGATTTTTATTTATTTATTTGACAGAGATAGAGACAGCCAGCGAGAGAGGGAACACAAGCAGGGGGAGTGGGAGAGGAAGAAGCAGGCTCATAGAGGAGGAGCCTGATGTGGGGCTTGATCCCATAACGCCGGGATCACGCCCTGAGCCGAAGGCAGGCGCTTAACCGCTGTGCCACCCAGGCGCCCCTCTTCTATTTTATTCTTAAACATCAAAGGAATGAAACCATCAATCCAGTTAATAATGCTGTGTATTTCTCAGAGATGTCTTTTGTTTCAAATCAGCAACCAAAAGGTTTTTCAGTGTCATTCTCTTTGGTTCTAATGAGAGATGTATAGGTGTTAAACTAGTTACTATTCTTTGATCGTTTACCTTCATGTACCTGACTCAGATCCTCAAAAGCAAAACTGTTCATGTTATCACTAAAAATATAAGCAGTCTCACTTTACACCTATTTTCTTCTAGAAGAAGAAGTTACAATGGTGTGGTATTCTACATGGTGTTTTCTAGACTTTACTAATTCACTGGCTTTTGTGGAAAATTCAGACCCTTGAATGTCACTTAAATGTAGTCTTTCCTGTAGTTGATTATGCAGTGAATACAAAAGAGGTATCTGGAAAATGTGGAATTAATTTTGAGAGTTGGATAAAGACCTTAGAATAATAATGGTGACTATACAAGTCACCTACGAAACTGTTCTCTTGTAGGTGACATTAATTTCCTATCTACAGAGTCTTATTAGTGAATATGTTATGTTTGTACCCCCAAGAAAATGAAATAATAATTTTCTTTTTTTTTTTAGCAGTCTATTAAAATGTCAAGGTTTATCTTGACTGCTGCTTTTTAATGTAAATGTTTGGGCTTAATTGAATTCCTAATATATGATGTCACTTGGAATTCTGATAGGGTTCAGTAATTTTGCCTGTAAAGATATATTTCTTCTTAAAATGAAAGTTATAACAAAAATACCATTTAACACAATGGCAGAAAAGTGGTCACATAAGTTATTGTATTGTAAGAGCTTTAAAGTATAGGAACTAAGCTTATGTGTGCTTGCTCTCGTCCAAAGTACCTACTGGAATGCTTTCTACATAAAAGTGCCCTATAACTATTTGTAATTGGTTAATTGTTGTAGTTGGAAATTTTAGAATTATAAAAATAGAATTAATCTTGAATGTCAAAGTTCCACCCCTTTTTTGAAAATAATGAGAATAAAAATAATTATTATTTTACATTTACCTAGTATTTTGCAAATAGTAGGCTTTCTTTGCCATGCTAAATTGCAAGAGTATGTCATATCCAAATCTCTGGGGCTTTATTAAAATTTTTGACTTCTGCCTGTAGAGCTTATTTTAAAAATGCTAAAGATAGTACGGGTGTGTCATCTAGGCTGCATCATTCTGGCAAGTATTCTTAAGTGCAGAATTAAAGTTCTATACCATTAACCTGAGAGTAAATGATTTTATTCAGGGTTGATTCTTAGTGGACAGCTTGATGTTATGATTTCATTTATTTCAACAAATGAAATATTAATAGATCATTGAAAGTGCAATAAAGTTTTGGTCAATATTATGCCCTTATTGTTTACCAAACTCCCCCCAGAAAAATATACTCATATTTAGAATGAAATTGTTGCTCGACTTTTAAGAATCATGCACCCCCGAGAATATGATGATGTCAAGATATTTGTTATGGCAATTTCCAATTCCTATATTTCTTACCACAAAACATGTCCAACTATGATATTTAAAGAAAAATTAAAGAGACTCCTGGGTGGCTCCATAGGTTAAGCTTCTGCCTTCAGCTCAGGTCATGATCTCAGGGTCCTGGGATCCAGCCCCATGTAGCTCTCATGCACTCTTTCTCTTTCTCTGTCTCAAGTAAATAAATAAATAATCTTTAAAAAAAAAAAAAGAATTATTGGAGAAACAAATCTGTTTATCTCAGTCAAAAATTAAGATGTGTCAAAGTAAAGTGTATTTGGGGGGATTTTATGTCCAGTTTATTATTCAATATAATTTATAATAGTATATTATATATATATTATATTATACTACATAGTATATTATATTAATATTATTAATATTTATTATTATAATTATTTACCACTGATAACAAGATTTTATCAATTTGGGCATTTATTCTGGCTACAAGTAACAAGACACCCAACAACAGAGGCTTAAGTAAATAGTTCTAGAGATTGTAAATTGTTGCTGCATTGGTTCAGCTATACCAAACAACACGGTGGCCTCTCATGATGATTCTTATGATCTTTCTCAAGTGGCAGCAAGATGATTGCTGAAGTTGCAGACATCATGTTTATCATGAAGAGAAAGTGGGGGCAGGTGATGGCTGTGCCAAGAAAGCTGAAATTGCCTAGGACCCTTCAGAGGCTCCCACTGTGATTGTCTAGCTGCATGTCTATGAGCAGCTATGTGTGATCTGGGAAGGGAAGGCAAAAGAGAAGGTGATTTTAAGTAGAGATGAGGTCTGCCACATGTTCTCATTTCCACCTTATTTACCACCTTATATTACTTGTGTCTTACTTTTCCTTATCCCAGCAAAGTTTTCTGTTGATTTTCCTGATTAGCCAAAACAATGGCACTCTCTTCTTGTCTCTGTAATTTAAAGTGGGAGATCACTGGACTCTTGTCATGTGTTATCCTCCCAAAGGCTTACATGGTTTTCATTGATTCTCTAAACATATTGTATGGTAGTAGCATCTATGAGCATACATATATTAGTATATATATTCTTTTGCTTCAGCTTCTTAATTAAGAAGTTAACAAAATGGACCTTTTGACCGATCTGAGAGATTAACTGAAAGTACATGAGGCTGAGAGCAGTGATGTTAAATGTTGTCTTTTCAGAAGTATTGATTATTCTATCCATTGCAGATCCCTTCAAGTTGATTGGATGTCTCCAGGGAAGCCAAATGGCATCATTCTTGGATATGATGTCTTACGTACAAGATGGCATCCATGCCCTAAAACCCAGAAGTTAAGGAAGGACCACAGTGGTGAGCTCTGCAAGGCAGTGAAGTGTCAAAAACCTAAAACTATCTGTGGACACAGGTGCTATTCTCCTGAAGCTAAGGTACATCTTTTCATATGAGTCAGTGAAATATGTTTCTCTCACTAAACACTCCAGGTGAAATCACTTGCTTCTTAAACCATGGTTTGTCAAGATCAATTTTTCCACTAGTCTATCAGGAAGACCCCGTGGAAAAGAAAGGATGCTTATAAAAACCCTCTCATCCTCAATCAGCATCTTAGCCTTCTCATTTTTCATCATCTTCACAGGAAATATTAGTTTATTGAAATGGTAAGGAACTCCTGAATTTGTATTTGATTGAATGACTTGAATTTTCCTTACAACAAATCCATTCAGCTACAAGTGGCTGTTTGTTTACACGACACTGATGAGTAACTGTGAGCAGGACCTTACATGGTTTGTCAGAAATATTTTAAAATTATAGCCATTTGCAGATTAATGTTTGTATTAGTTGCAGTTTAAGAATCAGATCAATAACACAGCCAGACAGAGGAGTTTGTAAATGGCTTTTATTGACAAATGATGCAGAAAATCCTTACTTTGAAAGTAGGATTTCATCTAACGAAATAATGTTCCTATTTGTCAACAACAACATCGCACATTTAATGACTAAAGCTGTTACTAAATTCAAAAGATTCACTGCAAAAAGACACAGTAATTAAGAGAGTGAGTTGTTGAAGCAATATGGGTCAAAATACAAATTATTACAGCTGACACTGGCCAAGCAGTGGCTATCATCTAAGAAATGTTATAAAACTAACAGTTACTAACTACACATTTTTTTGGACACCTAGGCTCCAGAATTGCCCTTATGCTTAAGTTTTACATTATTTCAGGCCATTAAATGTACACTATCTGATGAACATACCTCCATAAAATAAAATTAAATTTAGGATTTTTGAAGGGAAAAATCCTAGAATAAATTTGCCCATTAAAAATGTTCTCTAGGAGAAAGAAAGTAATCTTTGATGCATTAAGCAAAGGCTTATTTTTATTTTAAAGATGAAGGACACACACACAGGTATTGACAGTTAAGGAGAATAAAGGAAGTCAATTAAAATCTCAAGAGAAAGCAATCATTTGTAAATTCCTGTTTAGAGTTAACTATGAATATATACTTCTTGGGTGAGAGGTTGGAAAAAGAAAAGGGACTAAGAATTTTTTGACTAAATCACCACAGATATCAGGAGGACCCGAAATACATACACAAAATTTACCATGTATTCAAACCCCAGTGAACGTCAGACCTGGAACACTCGTTAAAGCGTAGATTGCAGGTCCCACCCCCAGAAACCGTGATTTGGTAAATCTTGGGTGGGGTGTGAAAATTTCTAACATGTTCCCAGGTGATGCCTCTGCATCTGTTCCAGGAACCGTATTTTGAGAATCACGAGATTACAGACTTGCTTTGGGAAACTATAGAACAAGGAAAAGGCTATTCAGATATTCAGTACACATTTATCAACTCAAGTTATTGAAATTTCCATGTATGTTTTCTAAGACAGCTAACTTGAAAACGGAATGAGAAGATTAAGAAATATTCTGTTTATGTGGAGACCTCCCAAGAGAAGTAATTGCTTGAACATGTCCCTTTGGGGACCCACTAATGATCTAAACCAAAGGGCATGAGAAAAAATTCATAAGTTTCATGTGGCTAACGGAGCCTAAGAATGGCAACAGAAGGATGGGAGCGAACCAGTTCTAATGGGCCAACACTAAATAAACATTCCAGTGAAAATTCCACAAGAAAACGTTAGAGAACTTTGCCAAAGAAAAAGGCTAGATGTGCTTCAGTGTCTAGAAATGCACTTTATGAGAATTGGACTTTAACAAATGCTTTAAGACCACACAACAAAGAGCAAGATTTTAGGTCGGTCTCTGTCATAAAACAAGAGAAAGGTATGCGTTGTTTTACCCTGGTCAAAAATGACCAGCCTCCTTAAATCCCAAATAAACACATAACAATTTTTTGCTTAAGTCTTAAACATGGGGCATAATTTCAAAATTTTCTGTTCACACAGTATAGCATCAAAGAGAAGGATCACCCAGTTTATCTTTGGCGTTAGACTAATTTTGAATCCTCACTGCTAATAACTAAATACAGAGAAGGAAATTTATTACAGTTGGTTTAGCGTGGCTACCTGAGAAACTGCAGGGGTATACTTTGAATTTAGGAGCCCTATTTCTTTGTTCTTTGAAAATTTTTGGAAAATGAAGTACTACACTAGAGGTGCTTTTGAAGACTTAGTCCCTGTTCTACCACCTTATACGGAGCTTGATTCACAAGCTGGTGCAAACAGGAAATAGCAATGTGCAAAATGGAAAAAGAGTAACACCTCTAAGCAGTGGTTGATTTTGCCTGCCACAGGAAGCTTCTATCTAATTAACGTGACTTATGCCAAGTGTAGGTTCTGAAGCTACATTTCAGTAACTATTTAGCATTCGATTTTTTATATATACAGAGTGTCAGTCTCTCAGACCTCAAGTGAGCATGCAAATAATTATTTGATTGTTCAAGCACATAATTTCTTCTACAGCTCCTGGAAAAAAACACATTGTTAAAAGGGCTTTTCAAAATTAATTTCCATATAAATTTCTTTTTTTAAAATACGGTGGCCTATGACATATACATATATATGTATGATACATATATATGGAAATGTTAGACTCTGTTGAGATTGCCTTGTCTGAAGATTGGGTTCATAAATAAGTGATCATATAAATTATAAGGAAAACGCTATTTATTAAAAAAAAGAAAGACCAATAAGAGATAGGTTTCCATAAATGTGTTTTCAAATTAAACAGTGATTAAAATAAAAACATATATATGAAGGCATTTTTTCATTTACAATTCTAAACTTTCTTTACATTGGGAGCACTGACATTCAAAAGAGAATTCATATTTATAGAACGTGATAACAGAGCACAAAGCATGATTGAAGTCTAAAAAAGTCTACATTGTATCAAATAGCATATATAGAATTTAAATGATGCTGGGAAAATGCATTTTTCAAACTTTTGAATTTTTATCAATAATATACCACATTTGGTCTCAGGTCACGGCCTATTAGAATATAATTGTATCACATGAGATATGACGGTATAGTACTTTTAATTAAACTGATATTTCCTTAACCCCAATTCCCACCTTCAGGTTTGTTGTAGTGGAGTTCTCTATGACCCCCAGCCTGGGCACCACTGCTGTGAAGAGAAGTATATCCCGTTCGTTTTGAATTCAACTGCGGTTTGTTGTGGCGGCCGCATACGAGAGGCTCAACCAAGCCATCACTGTTGCTCTGGGTATTACACTAGAATTCTACCAGGTGAGGATCATTTCGAGGTGTGCTCAGTGTTGGGGAGCAAGAATTCCTGTCCTCTTCAAGGTCCTTCTCGCTGGACTAAAATCAAATTGACAGGTGACAGATTAACAGGAGAAAATCAAATAATACTGCGCCTATGAGGAATCCACACAGACATGGAAATTCCAAGGACAGTCAGGCAAAATGAGGTCTATATGTCACTCTGAACTAAGGGGATGGGGGTAGGGATCTGGGACATCAGAGGAAAGGAATGTACTTCACAGGAGCGATAAGAAGAAAAGCAGGTGTTTGATAATTAGATGTTTGCCCTGCCATACAGATGGGTCACTCAGATTAAATTTATCTCTACTAATAATCTTTATTCTGGGAAAAACCTCCAATTTGGATTCCTCTATGTAGTTAAGGGAGGGGCAAAAGTTTCTCTTCAGCCTGCACGGTCTCAATTGCCTTTAGCTCAAAATAATCTTCATGCCAGAGTGTCCCATCTTGGGTGGCTGCCCTTGGCCCTTACATCAGTAATCTGGGAACCTGAAAAAGCTAACACATGACTCATGCCCGTCAACTATTTCAAGCACCTCCTCAACAAAAATTTAATGACTAACACATAACCAATGGCCTGCTTTAAATATCATTTCTTCTTTGGGCTTTGTTGAAATCTAAGCGAGACTAAGTACTAAAGGAGAAGGAAAACAAGGGACTTAGGATATCTACCACATAAGGAAATATATCAAGACCTGGTAACTCCCTTTATTTTGTGACTTTATTTCATTCACATGGCTAAATATTTTCAGCATAAATTTCTGTGAATTTCCAAGTGTTCCACTCCATGAAGCCATTCTTCATTTCCTCCATTTCTATTCTGGACTATGCATGCATTGTCCCTGGATGGATTAGAAACACAAATTCCATTTATCTGAGACTAGTTTACTGTCAGGCTACGTAGGGCAGAAAGAGGGTTGCTGCAAAGAAGAGCAAACAGGGATTTTTCCCACCTCACCCTTTTTCCCCCTTGTATCAGCTGACTGGATAAGCATTGTCCCAATTTCAACCACACAAAACAATGTCCAGTGAATGTAATTGAAAGTAAAGATAATAACAGTTGATATTTATAAAACACTAAATCTCTGGCAGGCTCTGTTATAAAGGTTTTACATATGATACCTTGTGTACTTTTCACAACTGTAGGAGATTGGTATTTTATCTAAAATTTATAAATAAGGAAACAGATTCAGAAAGGATCAGTAACATAACCAGATTCAGAAACATGAGAGTGGAAGATCTGAAAAGCAAATCTCAGCATGTCTTTCCAAAATCCATGCTCAACTCTACTTACTTTTTTTTTTTTTGATTCTGTTATTTGCTTTATTACTTTTATTACTTTTCCCAAGTTTTTATTTAAATTCCAGTTAATTAACATATTAGTTTCAGGTATAGAATTTAGTGATTCATCACTTACATCTAATACCTGGTGCTCGTCACAAGTGCCCTCCTTAATGCCCATCACCCATTTAACTCATGCTCCCATCCACTTCCCCTCCAGCAACCTTCAGTTTGTTCTCTACAGTTAAGAATCTGTGTCCCCTGATGTTTAAAGCAGCATTATCAACAATAGCCTAATTATGGAAAGGACCCAAAAGTCCATTGACTGTTGAATAGATAAGGAAGATGTGGTATATAGAATATTATTTAGCAATCAAAAAGAATGAAATCTTGCCATTTGCAACACCGTGGATAGAGCCAGAGAGTAATATACTAAGCAAAATAAGCCAGTCTGAGAGAAAGAGACAAATACCATATGATTTCACTTATATGTAGAATCTAAGAAACAAAACAATAGGGGAAAAAAAGTGAAAGGTAAATATTTACTCTGAACCAAAATATGTTAATATGTGTTAACATAGTTTTTAAGGTGACTATTTCAGACTTCTAAACATCTTCATTACCACTACCGGCAGTTACTATTTATGCTGGAAAAGCCATTGATAACACAGATTTTTTTTTTTTCCTACCACCTAAGTTTAATATGTATGTCTTCAGAATACAGAAAACAGATATGGGACAAAGAGAAGAAAGCTAAGTGTTCAGATGCCCAAGAAAAGCTGAATGCTCTGAGATACCTAGTTTAATAGGGAATTTATGCCAAACGTCCAGTTAATTCAGGTTATTGTTCAGTGTATCTTTTGTTTGGCATAAATATGTTTATCCCAGGTATGTGAAAGGAGAAATCTCTTTTGCAAAAATGCTAGAGCAAAAAGGGAAGGTGAAATAATTAAATATATGCAAGTTTATTCAAGGCAGAGACTCTCTTTCTACTCTTCATAATTTTTCCTTAATACTAATAGTCAAATCTGTCTTTAAAGCATTGCTGTTATTTCTTATTCTCTTGCAAAAATACTTTCATAATTGAATAACTCTTTTTTTTTAAAGATTTTATTTATTCATTTGACAGAGATAGAGACAGCCAGCGAGAGAGGGAACACAAGCAGGGGGAGTGGGAGAGGAAGAAACAGGCTCATAGGGAGGAGCCTGATGTGGGGCTCGATCCCGTAACGCCGGGATCATGCCCTGAGCCGAAGGCAGACGCTTTAACCGCTGTGCCACCCAGGCGCCCCCATAATTGAATAACTCTTAATCAACTAGATTTTCCAAGTAAGAAAACACATGGTGATGGAAATAAGGATTCTGTAGAAAAGGGTTAACTTTATCCCGGAAATTGTCATGTTAGCAACTAATCAAACTGCCAAATGCTTTACTCTCGCAAAGTAGTTTGCACTTTGGGAGTTTTCTACTACATTTCCTATCTTCTCTCCCCTGCAAAACGTTGCCCTGAAAAATAGAATTAAATATATGAGATGGGCATGTTCTGTTGTTCTTCTTTCCTATTGTTCAGACCAATGGACCAGACCAGGCTTTTCTCTACTTCTAACATAGAACTAAATAATACTGGTTTTATCCCCAAGTTACATTAAAATTTTTGATGTTATGATTTGCAGCGAACTGTTCAAACTCTGAGAAAATATTCTCTGTCCCTTAACATTGATGAAAAATACTTGGTTGTATCCGTCATGTCTATTAACTCTTAGATTTGCCTTTCATCTTTCTCAATCCTAACACAAAGTGTCAGATTTCAAATTAATAAAACAATCTACTTAAAAAAAAATTCCAGGGTGCCTGGGTTGTGGGATCAGGCCCTGCACTGGGCTCCAAGCTCAGCACCAAAGTCTGCTTAAGACTCTCTCCCTCTTCCTTGGCTCCTCCCTGCCCTTGTGCTCTCTCCCTCGCTCTTTCTAAAAAGTAAATTAATTAATTAATTAATTAATTAAAATCCAAATAAAATTTAACTCTTTTTTCTGAAAATAAAATAAGCCACGGAAGTCCAAAAGTCATTTGTTGACATTGTACAAAACTTTTTAATACGTCATTTTTGAAACAAGAGTTTTCAAAACCTTCATGATCTGCACATGACACATGCTCACTCAAACCTCAAACATTTTAATAACTTCCAAACTGTTGAGCATGGCCCATATTTGGATTCCTTTTAAGTAGTTCATTTTTCACAGTATTAGAATGCCTATCATGGTGTCAAAGAAAAAAAATACAATCTCATGGGATAATCAAAGAGAGTGTTGTGCTGCAATCATTTATCTCAATGTACCTAAATGAGGAGATTATATTGTGACCTCTATCCTCAACCGATGGTCTTTGTTAACTACTTTAACACTGTTTACATCTAGAAAGCATAGTGACCCCAAACTATCTTGTATCTAAATGCAATTAAAATTCAATCAGTACTCTGTCAATTCAACGCTAAGATGTATATAGGCATTTTGATATTTATAGATAAGTCTGAAATATTGGTTAATAATATTTACTTCATATTTTTCTCACAACTTTCCGTTATAGCACCCTACAATAAAGAGTGGCAGAGGAAAGAATCCTTATTCCACTCCCCTTTTTTATAAATATGCTAATAACCTCAAGCTAAATGTTAATGTGGGTCATTCTTTGATAAGAATAACAATTAACTGTGAAGACTGCATGGTAGCTTTTAGAGAGAAAACATTTTCAAGCCTGTCGTGAAATAGATTCATTTTGAGAGGTTAATGAGAAGGTGACTGATCCTTGTATCTTATGTCTAATAGACCTTTTTTGAGGGGAAAAAATCAGTTTTGCTTCTCATTGATATAATCCACATCTCTTTTTATAAAGCCTTTTTCTTCTGTCAGTAACTGAATAAGAAAATATCTAAACCAATTAATATTTGTTGTCCTCAAAACTGACTTTTAAAAAAATGTTGGTTTTCCCCAGTATATATATATATATATATATATAGATGTGTACACTACGTTTCTTCTAAGCCCACTGTTGTCCTAAATGATATTTAATTAACTGGTGCTGCCCCTCTTCCATATAGTATGTTATGTTAAAGAAAGTTTGCCAAGAAGAGACATTGCTGTCTGGCTGTGGCAACCACATTTGAGACCAAGTTTGAAAATCCCTTTACCCAGAGGAATGTAACAAGTACAATAACTTTACTGTTCACAGTAAGCTTATTCCTCCTTCATTGGCCTGTAGTAGAATCATCACGAGAAATTTAGAATTTTCTTCTGCTTATACATACCATGTTATAGGATCCTTTCAAAGACCATCAACTAAGCCTACTGTCCCCTGCATTCCAGGAATTCATACCTTGAGAGAAAACTGATTATGCCTTGTCCCACTCCTCGGTATTTTCCATAGAGAAATGAAAACTTGTGTTTACACAAAAACTGCTCGCAAATGTTTATAGCAGTTCTACTCATAATTGCCAAAAGCCACAAATAACTCAAATGTCCCTCAGTGGGTAAATGAGCAAATTGTGGTATATCCACACAAAGGAATACTATCCAACAATCAAAAGGAACAAACTATTAATTAATCCCAAAAAGATGCTATGCTGAGTGAAAGAAGCCAATCTCAAAAAGTTACATCCTGGGAGATTCCATTTATATGACACATGCAAAGGACAAGCTGTGGTGATGGGGAACGAATCTGTGGTTGCCAAGGGTGATAGGTGGGAGGAGAGTGTGACTCTGAGAGAATACCATGGAGTTTTGGGGGGTGATGAAACTCCTTTGTATCCTAATTGTATTTTTACATCAAAATTCATAGAATTAAGCATCCCAAAAAAGGTCAATTTTAAATGGATGGTATTTTTTTAAATAAAAAAAAAATTAAGTTATATGCCTCCTTAGAATTCTATTTCTATTCTACAAATAGGAAAAGTAAGACATAGGAACAAGATCAAGTCACTCCATTAGTGGAGATTGAAATTTGTATGATTAAAAATTAGATTGAGCCATTAGAGATACTGTGTTATATATGTGATGTGATGACTTCATACATGTAACTTAATATGCTTTTCTGGTATATTGGTAGAGCCAAAAGAAATAAAATTTATCTCCATTAAAATTACATTGAAAATTCCCATTAAAAAAAAAGCAAGCGAAAATGTTCCAGTTAAAGACTAAGCTCATTATTTCAGGTAATAATGTATATGATCATATTCTAATACAAAAACCCCAAATTCTGTACAGGGTTTTCCTGTTTGATGCTGAGTAACTAGTGGATAAAAATGATGGGCTTTGGAGTCAAACTCCCTGGCTTCACATCTCATTTCTTTCACTTATTAGTAGTTTGACCTTCATTAAGTTACTTAAACTAAGTAATACGATTGGGAAACTAATGTCTCTGATTTCACTGACTTCTAGAATTAGAACCCCTAAAGCTTCCATGTGCAAATAGAAGGAAAGGTTTATAGTAATTGGGGAGCATAAGAGTACACGGAGTTAAAAGGCACCCTGTAGGCGACAGAAGATAGTCTCTTATGAATTATTCTAGAGCAAAGACTCATGTGTGTCCACTTTCATCAGTTTCTATTAAAGGGCAATTGGTTCATAAAAGCTAGGAATCAAATGTCTAGTGGACATTGAGATCCTATGAGCCTAGGGATCCTCATTGATTCTTGTTGATTCTAAGAGACCAAGCAATCCTTTATCTAAGCTGACTTCCAGCAATTGACTGGGGAAGTCACAAATAGCTTCCAACCTTTAAAGAGAAAGAGAGTTTCTATTTTGCATGACATCACAGTCTCAAATCTAGACCCCAGGAAATGTGCTTTGTTCTGAAAACACAGATGCTTGGAAACTGTCATTTCTGTGCTACCACTGTCAACAAATACAGAGAATCAATTTGTCAAGCTTTCTCAGGAACATAACGGAAGATCATCCACACATTGTGTAAGTGTGGAGTTTCAAAGAGGAAATCAAGTATCGTCAGTATATTAGTTTCCGAGGGCTCCTGTAACAAATTACCAGAAACGGTGGCTTAAAACAATACAGTTTTATTATCTGCCATTTCTCATGGTCAGAAGTTCCAAATGGGTCTCACTGGGCCAGAAGCAGTGTGTCAGCCAGGCTGTCTTCCCTTCTGTAGGAGAGAATCCTTCTTACCTTTCCACCTTCCAGAGGCTGCCCACATTCCTTGCCTAGGGGCCTCCTTCCATCATCCAGCCTTGCAATGGCAGTCAAACCTTCCTCACATAGCATTATCGAACTCAATTCCATTTGCTATTTTAATCCCCTTTTGCCATATAGCATAACATATTCACAGGTTCCAGAGATTAGTACATGGACATCTTTGGGAGGTCATATTCTGCTTACCACACTAATGCTATGGTGAAATAATTATGAGAATTCAAGTGGCGTTTCTACTTGGGGCATAACTATCCCAATTGAATAAAAAAAAGATATTAGGAGTCTGAGTATAAGAGTATATGAAAAACTGCTGAGCATAGATCTATTACCTAAATTAAGCAGCTGTCTCAGGGATTGGAGAGAGAATGGTATTAGGTTGGGAACTACAGGAAGTGAGGAAGCACAATCTTCTTAATGGCCCTTAAATCTTGGACAAAGTGGTGTACAAGTCATTTAGTTTTTGGATAGAATGAATAAGATATTGTAAGAGTTACTATATGGAATAACAAGTCTTTTCTGGAGTTATGTGGGTACAATGGACCTGATTTTCTGGAATAACCACCATTTTTTAGTGAATTTTTAGCCAGTTTCAAGAAGGACATAGTCAGATTTATAAAGACTTTTAAGGGGTTAGCCTCCTCTATGAATCCCTTGCCCCAGTGGCTCTTGAAGACAGATTCAAGGTCTGAAATGTAGATCATGACGTCATCAGGTATGAGATAGTCAGTCTGTGCCATCATCAAATTATAGGCTGGGGATTCTGCTGGGAGTTCCAGAAAGAGGCTTTGAATCCACATTTAGCACTAGCATCCCATGTACAAAGTGGATCTCCTCCCATCAAACGCACCAGAGTGGAAAAAATATGAAGTTAGCAAAAAAGTGTGTTGATTAAAGAAAAGACTAAGACAAAGGGAGAGTTTGAAAGGTATTTGAAATGTCTGTTTCTGAAACAGTTTGGTTAGTCCTAGGAAGGAATGATAGAAACATAGTAGAATTTATGGTAGGTAATGTAGCCCCAATACCAATTAGATAAGAAAACTTCATTTTCTACAACCTCATGAAAAGCTCTTTTTTGTGTTAAAGGTAGTTATGGATGGACCAGAGCAGGTACTTTCACAGAGAGAGGTTCTTATGTCAATGTTTGTCCTTTTCTTCTTTTGATCCTTTCTAGCTAAAGTAGAACAAATGTTCTTCCAATGTCCCTTTTCCTTATAATAATGACAGTCATCTTTGTGTAGACTAGACATAGATATGTCCTTGTTTTTGACTTTACTTAATTGCCTAATCTGAAAAGCTATTAATTTGATCTATTTTTTCCTTTTTTCTGAGCCAAAGTATCTTCCAAGTGCTCAGCAAGTTCTTATAATTTAAAGAGAAGGCATAGTCTACTATCTTATCTTCTTTTTTTTTATTTAATGTTTTTTTATTATATTATGTCAGTCACCATACAGTACATCCCTGGTTTCTGATGTAAAGTTCGATGATTCATTAGTTGCGTATAACACCCAGTGCACCATGCAATACGTGCCCTCCTTACTACCCATCACCAGTCTATCCCATTCCCCCACCCCTCTCCCCTCTGAAGCCCTCAGTTTGTACTATCTTATCTTCTGATCTGAGAAATTATCAAATCTTGACTTCCATTGAAAGCAGAGTATTCCTAGTGGTAGCTAAGTGGTCTCTGAGACTAGGCATGGAATTATATTTCCCGACTGTTTACAGAACTGGACTTTTTTTCATTGTATTAAAGTATACATAACAAAATTGATAATTTTAACCATTTTTAGGTGCATAGTTCAGTAGTGCTGAATACATTCGCATGGTTGTGCAATCATCACCAGCACCATTTCCAGAATATTTTTCTCTTCCCAAACTGAAACTCTGTACCCATTAAACATTAACTCCCTATTGTCCCTTAGTCTTAGGCCCTGACAATCACCATTCTAGTTTCTGTCTCTATGAATTTGACTACTCTAGGTACCTCATATAAGTAGAATCATATAATATTTATCATTTTGTGATTAGTTTCCTTCACTTAATATGTTTTGAAGGCTCATCTATGTTCTAACATGTGTCAAAATTTCTTTTGTCTTTTAGACTGAATAACATTCCATAGTATGTATATACCACATTTTGTTTGTCCATTCATCTGCTGATGAATATTTGGATCATTTCCACCTTATGACTATTGTGAATAATACTGCTATGAACATTCGTGTACAAATATCTGTTCAAGTCCTGCTTTGCATTTTTTTAGCTTTATACTCAGAAGTGAAATTCCTGGATCATATGGAAATTCTATGTGAAATTTTTTGAGGAGATGCCATAGTGTTTTTCACAGGAGCTGTACTATATTATATTCCCAACAGTGATGTGCAAGTTTATTATGTGCAAAAGTCCCAATTTCTGTAATTCCTTGCTAACATATTATTTTCTGTTTATTTATAATAGGTATTCTTCTGATTATAAAGTGGTATCTCATAATGATTTTGATATGCATTTTCTTAATAATTAGCAATATTCAATATCCTTCCATATGATTAGTGGCCATCTGTATATCTTCTTTGGAGAAATATCTATATGATTCTTTTAGCCATTTTTTAATGGGTTGTTTCTGTTTTCATTGTTGAGTTGTAAGAATTCTTTAGAAATTTTGAATATTAGTCCCTTATCAGTTATATAATTTACAAATATTTTCTCCCGTGGTTTGCCTTTTTATAGAGTCAACAGAGTCTTTTGAAGCATAACACTTTTAAATTTTGATGAAGTACGGCAAATCTATTTTTCTTTTGTTGTCTTGTACTTTGATGTCATAACCAATAAATTATTGTCAAACCCAATGTCATGAAGATTTACCCTTACGTTTCTTCTAAGAATTTTATAGTTTTAGCTTTTACATTTAGGTCTTTGGTCCATGTTGAATTAATTTTTGTATATGGTATAAGGTAAGAGTTCAACTTCATTCTTTTGCTTGTGGATATATACTTTTCCCAGCACCATTTGTTGAAAAGATGGTCGTTTCATCGTTGAATGGTCTTAACACCTTGTTGAAAATCATTTGGTCATCTTTTAAAGTTTCATTTCTGGGCTCTCTCTTCTATTCCATTGGTCTGTATGTCTGTCTTTGTACCGGGACCACACCGTTTTGATTATTAATTGTGTCTTTGTAGTATTGATTGTATCTTTATAGTAAGTTTTGAAATGAGGAAGTGTGAGACCTCCAACTTTGTTCTTTTTCAAGATTGTTTTGACTATTTGGGGTCCCTTGAGATTCCTTTGCAACTTGGAGATAGATTTTCTATTTATGCAAAAAATATTGTTGGGATTTTGATAGAGATTGCGTTGAATCTGTAGATTGGTAGTATTGACATCTTAACAATATCATCTTCTGATCCATGAACATGGGATATCTAATTTATTTGTGTCTTCTTTAATTTCTTTCATCAACTTTTTGTAGTTTTCAGTGTTTAAGTCTTCCACCTTCTTGGTTAAGCTTATTCTTAATATTTTTTAAACTACTGTAAATGGTATTGCTTTTTTAAAAAATTTCCTCTTCAGATTGTCATGCTTAATGTATAGAAACACAACTAATTTTTACATGTTGGTTTTGTATTCTGCAACTTTGTTGAATTCTTTTATTAATTTTGACAGGTTTTTTGGAGGAATCTTTAAGGTTTTCTACATATAAGATTGCATTCCTGTGAACAGAGATAATTTTATTTCTTCTTTTTCATTTGGGATGTTCTTCATTTCTTTTTCTTGTCTAATTGCTCTGGCTATAAATCCCAATATTATGTTGAATAGAAGTGGCAAAAGTTGACAGCCTTGTCTTCCTGATCTTAGGGGAAAAGCTCTCACTGTTGATTATAATGTTAGCTGTGGATTTTTCATACATGCCCTTTATTGTGTTACGGCAGTTTCTTTCTGTCCCTAGTTTTTTTAATGTTTTTATAATAGAGTGGTGTTGAATTTTGTCAAGTGTTTTTTCTACATCATTTGAGGTAATCATGTGTTTTTCTTTATTCATTCTGTTAATATGGTATATTGCAGTGACTTTCATATGTTCATAAGGGTAAATCTTCATGACATTGGATTTGACAATAATTTATTGGTTATGACATCAAAGTACAAGACAACAAAAGAAAAATAGATTTGTCATACTTCATCAAAATTTAAAAGTGTTATGCTTCAAAAGACAGGACAATAGGCAACATAGCATTACCTCTAATTTACCACATATGTATGTGAGTAGACACATGTTTATACATCTTTAATGCACAGAGTCATCATTGCATGCTTTCTGGGGGTAAATCCCACTTGGTTATGTTGTATAATCATTTAAATGTGCTCTTGAATTCAGTTTGTTAGCATTTTGTTAGGATTTGTACATAAAGTCTCATAAAGGATATTGGTCTGAGGTTTTTGTTTTGTTTTTTTTTCTTAAAATGTCTTGTCTGGTTTTGATACCAGGGCAAAGCTGACCTCATAAATTTTGTTAGGAAGTATTTATTCCTCATCAGATTTTTAGAAGAGTTTGAGAAGGATTAGTACCAATTCTTCAAATCTTTGTTAAAATTCACCAGTGAAGCCATCTGGTCCAGAGTTTTTCTTTGTTGGGAGGTTTCTAATAAGTGATTCAATCTTGTTAATAGTTATAGGTCTATTCAAAATTTCTATTTCTTCATGATTCAGTCTTCTAGGTTGTATGTTTCCAGTAATTTGTACATTTCATCTACTAGGATGGATTTTTTATCAATGAATATGGACAAGAAAGACTTCAATGATACCTGCAAAGAGTTCTTGTCCTATTTTTATATTATTTACATATGTACCCATAGATAAATATTGCCCCATATTTTTAATATCATTTTGGTAAGCAATTCATCTTGTTTTTACTAACCAAGTTTTGGCATATCTCAACCTCACACGTAGATAAATGAATTGATAGAGATCAGGAAGTCCAGGACTATAAATTCCTAAGGCAATCCTAAATTTTTTAGTGAACTTGAGCCTTCCTTTTCTGAAAAAGGTTTGGCAAGTCATTAACTAGATTATGTAAATCTTATCTGGACCATGGTTTAGAGCTATAAGATCTGCCAGAGGCTGGTCAATATACTCACAGACCTTATAAGATAAAATGAAGGAATACTGTCCAGGGAGAAAGATTCATTTTAAAGGGGGAAGTGAAGAAAAGAGGCTCTGTTGAAGATGCAGGAAAAAGAAGAGGAAGGCAAGAAGGAGGAGAGAGTCAAAGTCCAAGGGTTCAGAAAGGAGGTCAACTGAGGGTTGGGTTATGAGCTAGAGAGAAGTACAGTTTTAATTTTAGATCTACCAAGTTGTTAGTAGTCCTTTCCAAAGTATCCTTAAAAGATAAAATTTAATTTTTTTGTGCTTTAGAGTTGTCCTGTCTTTTAGAGTGTCTTCAAACCCCCCCAAAATGATGCCTATTGATATTTATAAAATTTAAACTCTTTGATACCAAGGCACCAGGCAAAAGACTATCTTATTCTTGTTTCAAGTTTCCCAGAATATCATGTACAGGGGGAGTGTGGGTGCAACTACATTAGTGAAATTCAGTGTCTACCACAGCCCAGCAAAGTACAAATGTGATAACTTGAATATAGTATTTTTATCTCCTCTTTTAATTGACCTTCACATTGAAAGTATTTTGTTTGCTTAAATGTGTATAATTTGGTTTAAAAAATATAATCTAAGCAATGCAAATTTTATGTTAATTTCTGAATCCATCCCACTTTCCAGAAAAATATATATATAGTATATATATATACTACATAGATAGAAAAGTATTCTTAGGCAAACTTTCTTGTAATGTTACTTAATCATGTTACCAGACGTGATGTGCTTATTTCTTAGGGGCGAGTGAGGAAATAGGCAACATAGCATTACCTCTAATTTACCACATATATATGTGAGTAGACGCATGTTTATACATCTTTAATGCAAAAATTTTAAAGTTGTATTGAAATTTAGCAACTCCAAAATGACAGCATGCTTTCTAGTAGTTCTGTCAACCAGTTGGCATCTGCAAGATGATTGTGATAAAATTTCATTGTGAGTCAAAGCATATTTTTTTAACTCATGCAATGATTGTTATTGTCCTAAATTGACAGGTGAAGTATGTTGTCCAGATGAACAGCACAATCGGGTTTCCACTGGCATCGGTGACTCCTGCTGTGGCAGAATGCCTTACTCCACCTCAGGAAACCAGATTTGCTGTGCTGGGAGGCTTCATGATGGCTATGGCCAGCAGTGCTGTGGTGGACAGATTGTGAGCATAGATTTAGAATGCTGTGGTGGAGAAGAAGAGGGCATGGCATACAGCCGCTTTCCAGGTAAGGAGCCCTTGTCTACCTTTCAGTAGGTGGAAAATCTGAGAAACAGGGTTGAGAAACTTGCCCTAGATACAAAGCAAATAAGGAATGAAAGCTCATGTTAATTATATCTAATGCAAAATTTAAGTACATATCGTATCACAAATAAAAATGTAATTTCACATTTTTTATGTTCATGTGATGCACTTCATTAAAACGGATGAAAACCCTTTACTCTTGACAAGTGTCATATCCACCATAAACAAAAACAAAAACACATGTGAATGCATTGGTTCTGGATCAAGAGAATATTTCCCAGCAAATTTTCTAGCAATTGCTAACAGTACACAAAATTATTATTGATGACATTATGCCAATTCTTTTGCTCCATTATTCTTTTGTAGTTATTAAATTATCACTAATTTTAAAAGCAATCATTATCATTGGTGGTGTACTTACTATCAACCAGGTACTATGCCCAATGTTTTATACATTATTACCTCAGTTAGTCTTTTTTTCAATTAATCTTTATAACTATCTTACTAGATAGGTTCTATTATTATCTACATTTTAAAAATGAGGAAACTGAGGCACAGAGATTAGACCGTGTCCAAGATCAGATCGTAGTCAGATACAGATTTTGCAATGCCTGAAAGTTATACAATTTGGGGGACTCTATTTAAGGAAAGAAAATAAAATGATTAAGATAAGACAAAATATAAAAATAATATTTACTTAGAAGGGGAAAATAAATTATAAAAATTACGAATCGAAAAAAGGAAATCTAGCAAATCCCACTAACATAAAAATAGTATGTTTGGATTCTATAACTTCTGACATCCCTCTTTTCTCCCCCTGACACGTTTAACTTATATCCTTGATCACCTCTTCATGGGACAATGGCTTTGTACCATTTACCTCTAGAAAGATAATTCATTCTTTCCTGTCACATGATTAATCAAAACATTTTTAGTTATTTCAAGTTTAGAAAAGTGGCTTTAAGCTTCAAAACTTATCATTGTAATATTATGTAAATGTTTAGGATTATCGTAAAATTTGGAGAAATATCTACTAAGGATCTTTCTAAGATTTAAGAGCATTTTAAGTTTTCTTGTCTTAAGGTGATTTGCAGTAACTTGTCTTAAATATTTGTTGAATTGACAACATCATTAACCAGTTTTTCATGGGTATCCTTATTATATAATTGATTTTGAGTTGTATGTTATCATGATGTCACTATTTTATCTGTACATCAGCAAAAGTATAAATTTTCCAATGTATTTATGAGTTACCTCTCTTCATAATTTGTAATAATTTATGCTTCAATCTTAGATCCATCATTTCCTTTTAATAGTTTACTACCTTTGTTATGATCTAAAATTTATTTTGTTATAATTCTTTTCTAGATGTCAGAATATTTCAGTTGATTCTGTTGTCCAGTTTTACAGCTTTTGTTTCATATTCCATTAATTTTTCTCTCTGATCTTTCTCTTTCTTTAAAGCTTCCCTTTACATGCATCCAAATTAGGAGTCGGTAATTTCTCATATCCCTTATCTTCCCAAATTGCAGTTAAAATGGCCTGTTCAAGTCTTAATGACTTTTTTATAGAAGTGACAGAAGTCATATAAACATAGCTACTTAACCCAAACTAAATATTTTCCCAAATCAACTTCCTCTTAGTTAGATTTTAAAAATGTACATGGTCACTCTCCTATTTTAATCAATACAAGAACACATAAGACAGAAGGCAAGTTAAAGGGGCAAGAGACAGAAGCTATAACAAATTGTAGTTAAATATTATACATTGCTAGTTTTATAAAAAATATGTAATGGTGCCTACCTCGGAAGGGGCTCATGTAAGTAAAGGGCCCTGAAACTCAAGCTTCATCAGCTTCAGGGTAAATCTGCTCATGTATCTAGCAAGTGTTGGAACTCCGGCCCCTCTCTGAGCATGATTTCAGGACATCATTATATCTTGATGCAGATGAACTATGAATTCCCTATTGTTTTTCTATAATTTCTTCTTTTTTAAAAAGCCATCAAAGTATTACCCATAACATCAGTAATAATTATTTAAATTATTTTAGTGTTATTGTTAAATACCATATTTTTGTACATATTCTCTTCTATGTAAAGTTCTGATGAAAACTGCTAAGAAGAACACTTCAAGAACAAAACTAATCAAGGAAAACAATTATAAAAGTATTAATGCTAGGGGTGCCTGAATCTTGTGCCTTAACAAGAATCCTAGACTCTCAGTATTTTCATAGCCCTTAAATAAGTAAGAGGTGATTAATTATATTATTCACAACTAAATTTCAGTAGTCCCAGTATGGAAAATATTTTTCTCCTTCTTTGAGCCAAAAAATACCTGATTTCTAGTTTTTCATTTTTTCTTTGGACAACCATCAGGTGTGTTTCCAAGGCATTTACTATTCTATGAAGTTATAAATCACCCATCTGGATCCACACTATATCCATGTATGCATTCTTTTTTAATCCAACCTGGTAGGACAAATTTAGAGGAAGATTTTAGTATGTATACTGTCAAAACATTTGATAGTCCACTGTCTTTTGTTGATCTGCATCAACTGTCCAGAAAATAGTGGTGATGGATAGTTGTCCTATAGACAACAGAATTAGGTTTCAATTAGGATACTACCATTAACACCCAAAATTTAAGGATTACCTCCAGTACATGGCACAGGATACCTGGATCTTCATTCAGTATAAGGTAAAAAGAAAGTCGACTTTGCCAGGTAAAACCAAGAAACAAAAACAAAAACTAACTTGCCAAGGTCTTCGAAAATGAATGATGCATTAAATCATATGATACACCAGAGTCCAGTGTAGACACATAGTCCTTTCAGAAAATTTCCCCATGAATTGTAGCCTTAAGAAGTTAGAGTTCTAAGATAACTGAAGTCTAGTCAGGGAATCCAGCCTGGTCAAGGGTCTCCTAGACACTGCTTATTGACTGAAAGATATACACGATGGTCAGGAGACAAGATACAACTATGCTAAAAAGTAAACAATATTCTATGTTCACTATTTGCGAAGCAGAGTTCGATGTACTTCATACACATCAACACATTTATAATGCACTTAAACCTCACAACAACCCTATAAGGTAAGTACTAATCTTCTCTCAATTTTCGAGATGAGGAAACAGATGCACTTCTCACAAAAGTGAGACACCGTCCCCAGATCACATAGCTAGCAAGTGGCTGCATTACTTCAGGTAACATTAATTGCTATTATAAATGAACCCCCAAATTTGTAAAGGCTCAAATACAATAGGGGTTTACTTTTTCTTATATAATAGCATGGAGATATGAACCTATCTGTAGGTCAGCTCTCTTTCCTAGTTATGAGCTACCTGTTGGACTGCCAGATTCTGCAGTCGCCTGGGGTGTATCCATTTCTGCAGCCAGAAGGGGAAAGGAGCATGGAATAACATATGTGTGAGCTTTTTATTTGCTAGGTCTAGGAATAGCAAATATTTAAATTAACATTTCACTGACTACAACTCAGCTATCTGTCGACACCTAAATGCAAGGGAGGCTGGGAGATTTGTCTGTGAATTCTTGCCACTGTGGCTAAGAAGGGATTCTGACTCCAACCAAATGGTGACAGAGTCCATGCTCTTAACTTCTTTGATCGTTCTAATAGTTGGACAAGCATTGGATACTCTCCAACCCAAGCCATATCAATGTTTGTCAGGTCTACTGAGCAGGGCCAGTATAATAAACTACCAAGCAGCAAACATTTTCTGGAAGACTGGAAAAAAAGAGGCATTATAAACTCTGCCCTTTGACTGCACACCTAATGTATGCCAAAGTTAGAAGACAGGGTACCACATATGAGGGTTAAGTCCTGAGACAGTGACTTTTAAAGAATGACCTGGGGCTTCTAAGAGTCTTAGAAAGACATTTGCAGGTGGTCTGTGAGATCAAAATGATTTTCATAATAATACTAACCTATTATATGCCTTTTTAAATCTCATTCTCATGAATATACAGTGGAGTTTTTCAGTTTGCATGGCATGTGACATTGCAACAATTGAATGCAGAAGCAGGTATGAGAAGTTAATTCCTTCTAGAAAGCCAGACATTAGAGAGGCTTGCAAAAATACAAAACAATGTCATTCTTCTCACTTACTTTTCTCAGTTTGGAAAATGCATTTATTTTTCATAAATATTTATGTTAACATGGTATATATTTACCATTTTAAATGAATTAATAAATACATATTTCAAAATTTTTGTTTTAGGCTCTAACCCAATATTTATCCACAGATATAACCCACATAAACAAAAGCTATTTGGAGTCCTCAATTATTTGTAAAAATTAAGGGGGTCCTAAGACCAAACTTTGTGAATCACTGCTTTAAGGCATGGTAATCATGAGTACTAGAAAATCATGGTACTTAGTTAGTTATCCTGTGCTATCATTAACCAGTTGAGTATATCCTCTTTTAGATGAGTACCTAAAAATATATCCCTTATAGACAGAACAATGGATGCCAGTTCAGGGGGATGCAAAAGCATTACCCCCTGCATACCATAATGAGTCAGAGTTTTAACATAACAGCAAAAATGTCTCATTTTAGCATCTCTGTTCATTTGTTGCTTTTTTTTAGTCAATTGCCATACTCCTTCATTTGATAAAAATGTATTGTATAGTGGCTATCCTCAATACACTATTCTTGGTGCTTTGCCATTATAAAAATGGCTAAGATTCCATTTTTATCCTTAAGGACTTATAACCTAGTCAAGGAGGAAATTACCTATAAAGTTAAACACAGTCCATAAAAGAGGGATGAGCACAAGTATATTCCTAAGACTGAGAGATCACTCCAGCCAAAGTGATAGAAAAAGCTAAACCATTGGATTGGAACCTCAAATAATGGGTAGGATTTTGAGATGTGTAGATGGAAGAAGGACATTTCAGCTTAAGGGCATAGCTTGAGCTAAAGTGTGAAATTGGCATCTGTGAAGCATGTCCAAGTAGTAGTGAGCAGTTGGGTTGGTTGGAGGGATCCACTATGTGCAAGGAGATAGAGGGAGCTATGTCTGAGTAGGCAAAAGCATCTGACCATTATTCAGTAATCAAGGAAGGGTCAATGTGATGATAAGAACTGTGACGTAAGGTGATAAATTAGATTTTGGTGGCAAAATGAATGTAAAAAAAAAGGAAAAATAAGTCAGAACACTACTGCCGAAAAGTGAAATGTACCCGTTTTAAGAAATGAAGCAGAGGTAACTGTCCACTGGGACAATGGTTCCTAATCTTTCGGGGGCCATACGCTCCCTTAAGAATCTTTCGAAAGTTACAAAGCCTCACTGCAAATACCAGTACATAGAATATACACAGAAATTTGCCTGCAATTTCATACACCCCTGAAGTCCATCTGTGGGCCCCAACATAACTTCTTATTGACTTCACTGTGATTTTCCACGCTTGTCAAATATTTCTTAAGCAAATTACATTACTTAGCTCCTGTGACTCAAGATCTGCTCTAGAGTTTCTCACCACATTCTGCAGTTCTGCCAAGGCTGGTAATCATGGTGGACGGAAGGAATGATACTTCTAAAAAGGAAAAAAAAATCTCTTTTTATTCTCTTGACCTTCCTGCAGGTTTCAGTGAAAATAGACACATTCCACCTGTCTTTTTCCTCTCTCTGCTGCTGCTCCCTCCTGTCGCCCCTAATGACTGTGACCTCAATGACCTTCCAGAATATCCATATGGCCCTTTTTCTCCTCAACCTAGCAACACCATACCTGCTACACGAAGGCTTGGATCTCATAATATTATTCCTAAGCCTGGCCTCTCTCACTGCCTGGCATTGTGTGCCTGCCATAAGACCGGGCTGGCTCGTAAAACATCTCTTTATGTACTTTATTACTTAAACTCTTTTATTTGCCTGCAGGAGCCCTTTAACAAAATCACATTGAATTGACTTTCTCACACCAAATCAAATCTCCCTGGTCCCAGTTCAGTTGTCTTTGTCAATATGTATTTTATAAATGGAGTGAATTAACAGATGCTGTTGGAACAGAAGTGCTGGGGTAGCGTTTATGTTTTTACTGCTCTCTCTGGGCAGATGAGTTGTGTAGGAGTGTTATACAGGTATCTCGGGATGAAAGTCATGCTCGTCATTGCAGTGGATATGTATTCTTAACCATTTTCTTTGGATGTATTTTAAACCTCTTTATTACTCTTTTTATTCTTACTGTTTGCTTGTATGGTTTTATCATTTATGCCATTAATCATGGATTGGACTTGATTATATCTTTTAGTATTAAGAGATGAACATTAAAGTCTCCATATCATTCAAAGAGACCAGAATTTTCTGTTAGCCGTGAGTAACTGATCATGACATACCTCTGGAATGCATTGCTCGATCTCTGTTATAAATGCTGTCCAGGCAGCCTCGGACAGGAAACTCTGGGTTGAAACTGCTTTGTAATAGAATACTGAGTTTCCATGTCCTGGAGTCAGACTTTGGCAGAACGAATGACTACCGCTATTTGTTAGAGAAGATAGGAACTGGAAACTTTGTGAAGAGGGAAATACAGCACAGAAATCCATTGTGAAAGAGCTGTACTAAATAATATTTTCCGGGAAGATTTCCTTATGACATAATGAATTTTTAAAAGGTGTAATGTAGAAAAAAATGCATCTCAATGATTTGGGGGGCATTTTTGCTCTACCCTTTGTTAGTTTTGTGGTGGTAGCCACGGGGCCATCTACTGGTGGAGAGACAAGCATGCATTTCTTTTCTTTCATATTCTGCCACCAATTTTATAAGCTTGTCCTAAGAATGACTAATCAGAAAACTTTTTTTCAATCTTACAGGCCTAAAATATAGTCCCTTGGCTTAAAATGTGGTCCCCATGATCAGTTCCAGAGTCTCACATTAATTTGTCATGTTCTAAACTTTGTTCTTTACTACTTTACTGTTTTTATCTCAAAAGCATGATTCATAATTCTTGGTCTTTTTTCCTAGAAAAATGGAACACCTGTTTTACAGAATTAACAATTTAGAAATTCATCAGGACTATATGTTTATAAATGCTTTCCTTGTCAGCCATGGCCACTAAATGAGTATTAGTAATATATTGAAACTATTCACAGTGTTGTGAGTAAAAGATTCTTTCCTTCACTCTTTTCTCAATTGTATCCAAAAAATGGAAGCTATCTATTGGAAATATATGCTGCTTGGGAGGATAAAAAATATGCAGTTTGATATCAAAAATAAATGTCTAATAGCTCTATGTGTACTGTACCGCTTTGGTAACATCTGTCCAAAGAGAATCTTCACCTTTGTACAAATTTAAGGAACAACCTCTGGAAGAATAGATCGATCCATGAACAATACACGACCTGTTTTGTTTTTCTTTTGGCATATTTAAAATTGTGCATTCTACATGTCAAAGTTCAAAAGTCAAGTGCTACATGTGATAAATTAGGCGGGGGTCAAAAGTTATTGCAATGCAGTTTCAGAAGATTGTCTGTCTCTGAATTTGCAGCTCATTCATGCTGAAGTGATGCACTATGGGAATTACTACCAAACTCTGCTCTGCAACATCTGCTCTCCCTAAGTGAGTTAGTGCACGTCAGACATCTTTATGTCAGAATATTGCAGTGATGGATGCAGTCTTCAGAAAATGCTGCATAAAAGTCTGGTGTGCCGTTCTGGCCATTAAGTGAAATTACTATTTAAATTAATGGCACTGTCACAGTTTATCTGTGCAAAGAATGAACGCTGATTAGGGTATTAAGTAATTAGCAATTTATCACACTGGAACAAGGTTGATAATAATTAAAGAAGTAATGGTTTACCAAAGAAACTAGAAAGGGAGTCACTTCTTGTTATGAGAGTGGAATCTTGGCTGAAAATTTTAATTCAGTGAAACAAAGATGAAGTTCTTTGTGAAAGAAAGCAGGCTTTTTTTTTTTCCTAGTGTAAAAACAGTTCATTATCAAAATTTTAGTTGACCTGTCAAAAGTCCCTCAGAGCGATCAGATGACTGATTAGGAGTTTCGAATTAGGTCAATGTCTGCATTTTTATTTTATACTTAAAGCATGGCGAAACCATCAAGTAACTTGGGAGTAGAGGGGGAGAATGTATTCTGCTCCCTAAAGGGCCAGTTTTCAGTTTTCAGATTGCTCTTTAAAATTGAAACATGAATTATTTTAAGAAAACTGTTAGAGAAAAAAATGACAGTAAAAAACCCAAGGTTGTATATAAATGTCTGATCAGAAAGCAGCAGGAAAAAAATTGTCGAAACAATACAAAGCTTGAAACTGTAGATTTTTCTTTTATTGTTTGTGTGTACATGTGTGTATAACACATCATTTTTACCATTTTATCATAATCAAAACTCAGATTACAATGATACCTCTGCTGTGTGTATTTATGTGAAAAAAAAATTTTCCTGGAAATGTTAAAACAATGAAAATTACTAATAAAGCACCAAAGGAAACAGTTCACTTTTAAACCAATTACTTTGAACAGTTATCACATTTAGATGGCATGCTGAAACTCCATTATGATCAATGTATATCATCTTAAAATATTGGGAGATATTTTTTTAAAATGGAAAGATCAGTGAGAGACTTCTTTGGAGTCATGTGTAGCTAAACACCTTTCTTAAGGTGTGTACCAAGCCAGTGTCTACTTTCAATATTTTTTTTAAATTAAAAGCACTTAAAACTCACTGGTCTATTATTAGGAGTGTCTTTCATACTGCAGGTGTTTGTACAGGACCAGAACAAACAATTCAGGCCCCCAGGGCACTTTGAAGTTGAGGTTCTTTATGTTCAGTCAGGACTAATAATAAATAAACAAAATTCTAATTAAAATAAATCATTCATCACACTGTGCTGCTTTATCACTGGATATAAATTCTGATATAACAGCACTGTGACATGGGATATAGGCACCTTAATTTCTGCCTTAATCTGACTCTAGAGTCTTGTTTATTTATTTAGGCTTTTATGTCTAAATTTCTTCTGTATCTCTTCTCTGGCAAGATCTAGATGATGTGGCAGCTAAACTGAATTTGGTGTGAGAATAGAGGCTATTTGGTATGAAAGACACATGTGTCTTTCCTCAACAAGTGATGATCAATGCTCCTTCTTACAAGGTCTTTCTGCCGCTGCCTCCAACCTCTTATCCACGTCCAGCGATGGGTCTAGAACATGGTGCTGCTCAAAAAATAGTGGCCAGATTGCTCACATGATCAGTGAGCAAGCTCAGCTGGTTTGAACAAATCTATCTCATGAAGAAAGAATGGTTACCACTGCTTCTGGATTCACAAGAAGCCAGTGTGTGCACCCTAAAGCCAGGCGAAAACTTACAAGACTCCTACCGCAGCGTCTCCAATGCCAGGATGGTCCTACCTCACCTCTCTGTCTAGGCTCTTATCCCAGTATGCCTTGGTGACCTTTTCTCGCTTGCAAATTTCTAGAGCTTTCCTCTGATCCCCTGCACTTTGTCCCTTTTTCTGCAACACGATGTTATCATCGCAAAATGGGCAGGTAATTCTCACGACGGAAATCAGGGCTATTTTTTTTTTTTTAATGGAGCTTGGGAGAAGTCTGGCCCCACTGAATGATTTTGGAACACTTCCTCTTGTGTTCTTTACCTAATTAGTGTCGAGTGCTCTTGGTAAGAAGGACCCCTCACTACACATTTAAATCACCTTGGTAGGGAAATGCTACCTTAGGTATTGTACCATTTCAGCAACTGCCCGGGTCTGACATTTTTATACCAAACTTTATAGCAGTCTCCGTTTTCTTCCTTTTTTTTATTTCATATTCATATATAACATTTTATTGTTGCAGGGATGTTCTGTTGTGGGCAGGATTATGTGAATATGTCAGATACCATATGCTGCGCAGCTTCCAGTGGAGAGTCTAAAGCACATGTTAAAAAGAATGACCCAGTGCCAGTAAAATGCTGTGAGACTGAACTTATTCCAAAGAGCCAGAAATGCTGTAATGCACTTGGATATAATCCTTTGAAATATGTTTGCTCTGACAAGATTTCAACTGGAATGATGATGAAGGTAATTGATAGAAAACCTCTCAGAGGTGCTGATTTGACAATGGAAAGAGAAATACATTGTTCATAACTATTTTTCTAAAATAGGAATATAAAAACTCCTGTGTGCATTATTCATTTTCACATTACATCCATATTAATACCAAATGAGTTCGCCGTGATTGATGTTATTGCAATGAATTCTAAAGGAATTAATAATGATTAGCTGTTCTCAGGAAGCTTTACCCAGCACTTCAGATTAGTGCGGGGCTGAAAGTCTGTGTGCCGAAAGAGCCAGCCCTTGTCATCTGGGACCTCTGCGTCGTGCCGTTTTAGGTCCATGGGTGCTGAGGATGGAAACGGAGAGAAACTCTGCCTGCTTCGCTCTGGGCCCCTAATCATAATCCAGCACTTCCCTTTGATAGACTTTAGATCCAGCAAATTCACTCATGCTTGTAGCCTATTCCTTGAGACAGTGGAAGATCAGCAAATGCTTGCAGACCATAAAAGTGAATAGACCTTTGAGTGTACCATTTATTTGGATGTTTAGGTGCTTTACAGATAGACAAGTCATGTTTTGTTAGCGTTACACTTGACCCAGGACTCCAGAAACCTACCATCTTAAGGAACGGATTGTGGACATTGAAAAACCAGACACCCTACCTTGTTCTGTAGCCATCCACCATTAGGAGATGGCTGCAAATGGGTGTTTGGGTCATAGAAGATGGAAGGGCTCTTGCCAACGGACGTCTATACAGTCACTGTGTAGACACGATATATGTGGGATGTCACAGTCTTGAGACTGTTAGGGTTCCAGCAAGCACTTTGCAACAATTAATATTAAGACAATTCATAAAGTTGTTAAAGTGAATAAGTACTTTATGAAGTGAAAAATCATATAAAATATCCATCAAAAATAGTTTCTCATCTATAAATTTTTTTTAGAAATTGGTCAGACCTGTACACAATGTTAAATAGCCAATTCTATGAAAGAAATCTATCCAATACTATGCTCCTAAAGTTTACATTTATTCCAGTCCAATGTTTTCAGAAGTTTGGACTGGGAAATTTTTCTGAAATACACAGTCTTAAAAAGATGGTGATGTTGCAAGGACATGTCTCTTTTTTTTTAAGATTTTGTTTATTTATTTGAGAGAGAGAGAATAGAGAGCACAAGCAGGGAGGGAAGGGGCAGAGGGAGAGGGAGAAGCAGACTCCCCACTGAGCCGGGAGCCCAAGGCGGGGCTCCATTGAGATTGAGATCGTAACCTGAGCGGAGGCAGATGCTTAACCAACTGAGCCACCCAGGCTCTCCATGAGGACGGGTCTTTAAAAAGACTAGTTAAGAAGGATCTCTGTAGAAAACTCTTAAAGGGGCACTCATATTTGAAAAATAAAGATAGAAAACCTGTTCATTTCAAAAATGACAGTACTGCTCACTCACATTTGTTTCCCAAGTATCTCATTTTGGTTCCAGGAAGATATAGCTTCCATTATGCAAGGACAATGTTCAGGATATATCCATGATCTTTTAAATTGGCTTAACTTGGCTTTATGAAGGCCAGTTAACAGTCATATTGAATATTCATATTTAAATTATTATGATAAGGACAATATTTCTGAATGCTGAATCAAGCAGTGTGTTACAGGTAAAGTTCCATCTATAGACTGTGTTTTGTTTCCTGAAAACCTCTTTCCTGGAGAATTCTGTCTCCTTCTCCCATCAGGACTAGACCCCTGTGGGATTTCTCCCCTGCAAGTCTTCTGTAACTGTGGGTTTGGGAATTCCTTTTACTTCTCTCCTATGTTGGTGTCCCTGTGTTCTCCATCCAAGGGTCCCCTATTCTTGCTTTATTGCCTTTTTTTTTGGAGAAATATCACTTTGGGTATAGGTGTGTAAAAGGTAAATTTTTTGAGAGCTTGACATTTGAAATGATCATTTTTCTAGCCTCCCACTGGATTGATAGCTTGACTAGGTATACAATGCAAGGTTAAAAATTATTTCCACTGAGGATTTTGACATCATGTCTGCATTTTTAAACTTTCATTGCTCTTCTGATTCCTCTTTCTTCCTAGGTACCCATGTTGTTTTTCCTATGAAAGTTTTTAAGACATTCTTTTTATTCTGTTTTTCTAAAATTTCATTTAAAAATTTTTAAAAATTAAATTTCATGACAACATGCCTCTTTGTGGATTATATTATTATTCATGATGATGCACTTTTTGTGGACTTTTTCAGCGTGAAGTCTCATGAGCTTTGGTTCTAGGGAATGTTATTTTATTATTTCTTTGATAATTTGTTCTCTTTTTAAAATCTCTGTTTTTACCTATTAGTTTGGTGTTAGACTTCCTAAACCAATCTTTCAGTCTTTTTTTAAGTTTCTTGACTATTGATTAATTAACTCTTCATCTTTTTCAATACAGATTTTGCCTTAGCGTCATCTTCCAACCTTTCTATTGATTGATTGATTTTTTAACTCCCATATTTTATAGGTTTTTTTTTTCTTTAATTTTGCAGGGTTCTTTCTTTTTTGCTGCCTGTTATTTATATGGCATCCACACTTTTTCCATTCATGGGATATGTTTTTTGTCATTCTGGAAATACTAATTTCATTGTGGTTTTTTTTTATTGTTTGTTTGCTTTATTCCTTGAATTGTCTCATTTGTTTGTTTGGCACTATTTTAGTTTTCTTCAAATTTCTAATTTATGGTTTAGCTAGGGCATGCTAAACTATGCCGAAATAAAAACAAATGCACTCACGTATGGAATGGGTCGATAGAGAAAAAGTTAAAAAATTTTTTCACATTGCAATCCAATGTGAGTTAGGCAGCTCTCCTCCAAGGAATGTCTCAGGAGCCCAATCCCCTTCCATCTTGTGGGGCTTCACACATGGCCCTCAGATTGCAATGGAAAAGAGGAGAGAGTAGATGATTATACATGTATGGGTCTCACCTGGATGCACAATACATCCTTTCTGTAGAGTAAACACATGGACATTTCTGGTCATGTGGCTTTTCCTACTGAGCCAGACTTGCAAATCTAGTATTCCTAGGGAGAAAAAAACAAAATGGAGGTTACTGGGCACATGGTATTGTCTCTGCCACATTCATCTACTTCCCAGCTTCCAAAAATGTTTCAGCTGTCTTGTGGGTATTAGTTCCCTTCCTGTTTCCTTGGACTTTCTGTATTCCTTTCCTGTCATTTGGTTGGGCTTGAAGAGGAAATGGTGTTCAATTCACTATATTCACATGGAAATCCAACCCTAGTTTTCTGAAGCAGCTTTGTTTTGACAACCTTAGGGAGAATAATTTAACCTATATGAGGTAAGAGAGATTGGATGTAGATCAGTTTTAAATAGCAAAAAATTATTTTAAATATATTATGCCACCTGGGGCGCCTGGATGTCTCAGGCAGTTGAATGTCCAACTCTTGGTTTTGGCTCAGGTCATCATCTCAGGGTTGTGAGATTGAGCCCTGTGCCAGGCTCCCGCTCAGCACAGAGTCCACCTGAGATTCTTTCCCCTCCTCCTCCTCCTCCTACCCCTGCACCTTCCCCTGCTCATGCTCTCTCTCTCTCTTAAATAAATAAATAAATAAATAAATAAATAAATAAATAACACCACCTATGTAAAGGAAAGATGCAGGAAGGTTTTGCATTACAAAGGTTGCTTTATTTGTATCTCCTGTGATCTGGGATGATAAAGTATTTCACTTCCTGAGATTAGAACACACTAGTACTTACCAATAACTATAAAAAGTCCAGAGATTCATCAGAGGAAAGGCTTACAAATGTAAATAATAATAACTATAATGAGAGTTCATGAAATATTTAGATTTTCTAAAACTTGGACAAGGAATACTTCTTAGCAGTCCAGGTTGCCCCACAGCACAAAAGTGCAGATTCTCAAATATCACATTATTTTCTCTAAAGCTTCATTAGGAAAGTGTCAAAGTAACAATAATAAAAGAATGATTCCTGCTCTTATTTATAGCGTATCTAAATGTAAGGTGTGTACAGGTGTTGTCTCTTTTGATTCACATAACAAACCTGCATGGTAAATGCAATTTCCGTTTTCTCACGGAAGAAGTTGAGGCTCTGAGAGTGTGACTTGCACAAAAGTAGCAAGTGGCAAAACTGGACTCTGAATCTAAAGCTGTGTCATCCACACCAAAGCTGCTCTTTCTGGTATACACGCTGCCTTCATTTCTTTCTTTTTTTTTTTTTTTTAAGATTTTATTTATTTATTCCACAGAGATAGAGACAGCCAGCGAGAGAGGGAACACAAGCAGAGGGAGTGGGAGAGGAAGAAGCAGGCTCATAGCGGAGGAGCCTGATGTGGGGCTCGATCCCAGAACGCCGGGATCACGCCCTGAGCCGAAGGCAGACGCCCAACCACTGTGCCACCCAGGCGCCCCTTCATTTCTTTTCATAAATCTTGAGACATTTATTCATGAGCTAAGTGGAAGAAAATTTCATTTGCATCTTGTAAAAACCTGCCCCACATACATCTAAATGTAATTTTTAATTTTTAAAAAAAATTTTAAAGATTTTATTTATTTGAGAGAGAGAGAGAATGAGAGAGCGAGAGAGAGCATGGGGGGGAGGGTCAGAGGGAGAAGCAGACTCAATGCTGAGCAGGGATACTGATGCTGGACTCGATCCTGGGACTCCAGGATCGTGACCTGAGCCGAAAGGAAGTCGCCCAACCAACTGAGCCACCCAGGAACCCTAAATGTAATTTTTTAAAAGATTTATTTATTTATTTTAGAGAGAGAAAGAGAGCACGCGTGCGTTGGGGGAAGGGGCAGAGGGAGAGAATCTCAAACAGACTCCCTGCTGAGTGCAGGGCCCCACGCAGGTCTGGATCCCACAACCCATGAGATTGGGACCCACAAGATCATGACCCACGAGATCATGATCTGAGCCGAAACCAAGAGTCTGATGCTCAACCAGCTGAGGCACTCAGGTGCCCCTGTCCAAATGTAATTCTTAAATCTTCTCCCCACCTCTACCACTCAGGAAATCACAGAGTGCGGGACACTCTGCCCAGCTGCTCTGGAAGCCACAGCATATTGCGGCAGGTGTGACTTCAACTTCACCAGCCACGTTTGCACTGTGATCAGAGGCCCTCACAATTCCACAGGCAAGGAATCAATAGAAGAAATGTGCTCATCTGCTGAGGAGACTGTTCACACGGGAAGTGTAAACACGTTCTCCTTCACAGGTAACAGAACCTGAGCCACCTGTCCATGGCTTAGTAGGGATAGTGGAAAGCTGTGGAAAATGCAGATTTGTTTCATTCTGATGTCAGCCCCCTCCTTAACCCAATATCAATTAATTTCATCATACTATGGGCTGGTTAGTTACAAGGTAATTAAAGGCACACTTTGGATCTGTTCAAAGTTAGTAGTTTAAAAAATTGTAAAGTCTAACTTCAAATGAAGATGTATGCTATTTTAAAGTAAACATGTAGAAAATCCAGAACAGGGAAATAACCTATGTGTCCTTTTATGGTATATGCAGTTAATTGTCAATGAGCCCCATTTTCTTTCTTAAAAGTATGAATGCAGGCTTTCATTAAATGCAAAGAATGAATGGTGCTATACTTGGAGGCGGAAAAGAGGAAGAAACCTGTCTTACCACAATGAGACCTCACAGCATTATTCTGAGAAGGAGCTTAAAGTAAACCTTTCCTGATCTTGGGTCTGGGTCTGGAGACTGCAGTCTCCCACAGCCTGGTGTTGCACCTAAATGACCATCGTCCTGGAAATAATAACCTTCAAGGTTATTGAAAATACCAATTTTCAAGTCCCATCTTGGTCCTACTGAGTTCCTCCAAAATAGTGGTTCTCAGGGTTGGCTAAGCTGAGTGAAAAACACTGTAAAGTTTAAGATCGTCTCCAAAATAGTTCTGCCCTCTATTAAATTTTTAGTATTTGTCCATTTACTTAAGTCCCTACAGAGTTTGTTTCTGCCTTTTGAAAAATTAAGTGTGTGTGTGTGTGTATCTGTGTGTACATACATATATATCATCTATCATCTAGAGTCAAATAGAATACATTTAAGTGACATAATTCAAGCAAGTTAAGGTTAAATAAATAAAAAACTGCTCTGCTCCATCGTGACTCACCGTTCTGCCTTACTTAACTGATGGTGGGCAATAATGACAAACCTTAAGATTGCAAAAAATAAGGCAAGATGCTGGGATGAGGGGGGTGGATTAAGGAGGGAAAGCAGGAATAAAGATAAAGTTCCAGTGATGTGCTAGATGCTTTAAAACCTTACCTGAATTTACCCACAAAGCAATCATGGAAGTATGATCATTTAATAGACGAAGAAACTGAGGGTCAGATCTATAAAAGTAACTTGCTAAGGGAAGATGTCAGATTTAAATCATGTCGCCTTCAAGCCCAGCAGATTTAGGTGACTCCATGGTACAGGAGCTCCCTTCAGAGTGCTCCCAACTTCCCTCAAGCTATTTCTTCCACCTGAAATGTCCTTCTTCATCATTCCCAGGGTATAGGTGAACATTATTGTTCTTGGTGCAGGCTTCTCACACCCAGTCCCTCTCTCCTCTTACACAGCGGCATGACTTTCACTTCTACCATGTGTCATGTACATCTGGACCCTTTTTCCCTCTCTCCTACGAAATTGAAATATCTGTATGAACAAGATGCCCTTGCTTCATTTTGCCTCGTTTTTAGATTAACACACTGTAAGCAAAAAAACAAAACAAACAAACAAACAAAAAAAACAAGACAAAAATAAGACATTTACTGGAATATATTTAATTAGGAAAATTAGGAAGGTCCTCAGTATAGAGGACAATTCATCGAACCCTCCAATTTCCTTCCACTCCCAGTTATAGATTTAAGGACCCTCATTTCCAAGTTAGTGGGTCTGATCCAAGAGAGTTGCCTACTTTATCTGCCTTTTGAAATCAAGGTCAAGATTTTGAAGATCCTTTAAGACATATTTGCAGTAGCCCTCTCCAGAAGAGAATATATGTTTATACTTATTTAACCATCCATATTTCAGATTGTTTTGCCTACCAAAGAATACTATAAATTGAATATGAAAAATAACAAAAGTTTCTCTTTCATGAAGAAAACGAAGCACCTAAGTCATGCTAAAACAAGTTCCATTGAGACTGATTTGGACTAAGAAGTCCACCTTTCTTAGAAATTTACAATTAAAAGCTAAACAACACCAGGGCTCACCCAAATTCATTCATGCATACAATCATTTCATTTATCAAAAAATATTTCTTAAATTTTTACTAATAGCCAGTCACTCCACTGGGCCCACCAGGTATGAAAACTTATATAAATGAGAATTCCCATCAGAGATTTGAAGCTCATTTGTACAGACAGGGAACAAATATAAGTACACTATAATGTGAGAAATGATGTCTGTGTAAGAACTGTGATAGAAGTAAGCACAAGATGCTTTTCAAGGGCATTGCAAGGACATCTAACCCAGACTGAAGAGGTTAGGAAACACTTCGGGAAGGATATCATGCCTGACCTGGGAACTGAAGAACAAGTAGAAACATATCAGGTTAAAGGAAGGGAAACCAGGCAGAGAGGGCAACATGTGCACAGCACGGGAAGTGAGAGAAAGCCCAGTAAGATGTGAAAAACAATCCCCTTGATATGAATGTAGCACGGGATAGGAGAGGAGAAATCATGGAGATGAGGCCAAAGAGCAGGGCTCAGCTGATGAAGGCCTTGTATGCCACACTAAGCAGGTTGTCTTTATGCAGCAAGGAGTGGATATTAAAGCTTTTTAAGCAATAGAATGACACAATCCTGTACATGCATTTTTGAAGAAGTACTCTGTCAGCTGAAGAAATGATGGCAGACAAGTATCCATGGGACATTTAAGCCCCTAACAAGTAAAAATTGAACCAGCATACCCCCCCAAAAGCAAAACCCTCTGTTATTTGAAGAGTAGCCCCATATAACATACAGAATGATTTTGAGATAAAAAGGGTGTTTTTTCTTTCTTTTTTAAAAAAAGTATTGGAAATTCTGGCAAAGAAAAAGAGAAAGATTGTTGAGGGAAGGCAAAATTTCAACAATGCTTCCTTCTATGTAAAGCAAAAAGAATTCTTTCATGGGCTAGGAGCATCTTTGAAAGACCAGACCTCACAGGAAAACAAAGAAACGAGGATAAGAGATGAGAGAGTAAAAAGAATGAAATGCCATAGAGGAAAGAACAAGGAACACAGCATGGAGAGCTACTGCAACTGAAATTAGAATTGGTGATGCGGGCCTGAAGGGTAGGTAAAAAAACAGTTATTAGCAAGGAGCAGTTCAATCTGCTACAGCCAATTGGTTGAAAAATACATTGACCGTCTGTGGGTAGGTGGATGGTCTGGGCAGCTCAGCCCCACAAGGTCCTTCAGGGATCCAGATTCCTTCCAGTTGGTGACTCATTATGTTTCCGGTCCTGCCCTCCTTCCCATGGTGCAGCCTGGCCATCGCAGCATCCTGCTTCCAGCCCACCAAAAGTGGATGAGAAGGTCAATGGAAGGCAAGCGATTTCCTCTTAGAAAGTGAGACATAGATTGCCCGTATCACTTCCATGCTTCTTCCATTTTGAAATCTGAGTCATGTGACTACCCCAAACTGCAGAGAAAACTGGGAAAATTAGATCCTAGCCAGGAGGCCTCTGACCAGGACAGAAGGGAGATCTGGGTGCCCACCAGTGGTTATCACAGGTATTAAGTGACAGATGCCCCCTTACCAGAGAAAATGAAGACAGAAGGTCTTCTAATTTATACCAGTTTACATTTTATGATGTTCTATCACATGACTTCGTGCATTTTATCTTCATACCAATTCTATAAAGTAGGCAGGTTGGGATTTATGGTAAGGAGATATATGTAAGGAAAATGTGGTCAAAAAACCCACATGGATGGACTGAGATTCAGCCCTACATGGAGATAGAGCAGGTGGCCAGGAAGCCAAGGAGCAGGACCTCTTCTTCTGATCTCCTGTCTGAGAAAAGTCATCCAGAAACTGCCACACAAAAATGCATACATACAAACATAGTCAAAATTCACAGAATTAAACATATTTAGACAATTACATTTTCCAGTAAATTTTTTTTTTTTTTTGTAAATTTGTAGCATTGGTGCTTCTGAAGTTAGCAAAGCTTAAAACTGAACAAAGACTTTTGGGATGCCATTGAATCACATGGGCGATTATCTAATAAAATCGTTGCCAGTTCAAGACACTGAACAGTTTGGTTTTATTCTTTTAATTAGAGTGATTGTTTTGGGTTTGGGTTTCAGTTCTGGTTTGGTGAAAAAAGGAAGGATGTATGTAGTGGGTTATGCAGTCGTTTATATCCACTAACCATGATAAGCCAAGTTTCCGGTCTTGTATCTCATAATAACTACATTATAATTTATATAATAATTTAATGTAATATGAACAATGTAATAATTTGTAAAATTAATAATGTAAAACTGTAAAAGCAGGTTGGTGAACCTGCCCCATATAGAAGTAAAGGATACACACACTTGGGAAGCATTAAATTCCAATGTACATTAGGGGCGCCTGGGTGGCTGAGTCATTAAGCGTCTGCCTTCGGCTCAGGTCATGATCCCAGGGTCCTGGGATTGAGCCCCGCATTGGGCTCCCTGCTCAGTGGGAAGCCTGCTTCTCCCTCTCCCATTCTCCCTGCTTGTGTTCTCTCTCTCGCTGTCTCTCTCTCTCTGTCAAATAAATACATAAAATCTTTTTTAAAAAATCCAATGTACATTAGTACTTTAGGTTTTCAGTCATTCTTTTCATGTTATGCATATTTGTTCAGAAAAGGTGAATTCTATTCTGTGGAATTCCATATCCCTATATGTAATAAACATGTAAAAAAAATTTTATGATCTAGAACATTAAGATATTAGAGCTCTAGTCACACACAACAGGATTAGAGCATTAAGCATTTATTTTTAAGTTTTTAAAAGTTTTGATATTCATTTTCAATATGATGGTAGAAAAAAATACAAATGTTTTTAAAATCTCACTGTTCAATTTCTCCCTTTCCAGATGTGAATCTGGAGCCTTACATGACGTATGAGTATAGGATTTCTGCATGGAATAGCTACGGGCGAGGATTCAGCAAAGCTGTTAGAGCCAGGACAAAAGAAGATGTGCCTCAAGGACTGAGTGCCCCTACGTGGACCAAAATGGATAATCTTGAAGATGTGATAGTCTTAAATTGGAAGAAACCTATACAATCAAATGGTATTAAGCCACTTTTAAAATTAAAATAACAAAATCCTGTAAATCTGTAAGGAAATTGAAATGAGTGTAATCTACATGTAATTGCCTTGCATCTAACCATTAAAAATTATTTGCTGGTAAAAGGAACCTTAGGTGTGTGTGTACTAATCATCCATTTTGTAAAATAGGCCTCGCAAGTTTTTAGACCCCAATTTTTTTTTCCGGAATCTTAGCTGCTTTCAAATAAGTGAAGACTGCTAAAGAAAGGCAAAATAGTTGTAATATTTGAAGTAATTTTGAGTGCCTGGGTGGCTCCATCGGTGAAGAGTCTGCCTTTGGCTCAGGTCATGATCCCAGTGTCCTGGGATCGAGTCCCGTGTTGGGCTCCCTGCTCAATGGGGAGCCTGCTTCTTCCTCTCCCTCTGCCGCTCCCCATGCTTGTATTCTCTCTCTCTCTCTGTCGAATAAATAAAAAGCCTTTAAAAAATATTGGAAGTAATTTTGTTTGGTAGCCAGGGGAAATAAACAGAAATGACTCTTTAATTTTCTATGTCCAGAATCCCTCTCTTCAATAAGAGTGCATATCATTCAGAACTTCTTGAACATAGCAATCCAACAGCAAATTAAAAGTAAGGAATGCTGTATTTTCCCATTTCCTCGAAACTCTAAGACATGTAAGTTGTTTGCAAAGAGTTAAAAGGATCTGACACTCAAATCTGGGTATATCTCTGTCTCTTTTAGGTCCAATTATTTACTACATTCTTCTCCGAAATGGGATGGAATGCTTTCAGGGAACATCACTGAGCTTCTCTGATACGAAGGGAATTCAGCCATTTCAGGAATACTCCTACCAGCTGAAAGCTTGCACGGTTGCTGGCTGTGCCGTCAGCAGCAAGGTAAGGGGAGATGCCTAAACTCTGGACTGAAGTAGCCAGTGGGAGGACTATAGGAACACCCAGCTTGTGAATGATTTTTCCAGTGACAGAAAATAATATTGTGTTAAGTAGCACGTTCACGTGGCAGCTCAACTATTAATACGTATGCGTGAAAGGAGAGATCATTGCAAAGGAAATTTATGCAAACATCAATGTTTCATTAATTAAAAGAAAAAAGAAAAAAAACTTGACTCAGTATTATCCTCTTTATCACATCTTTCTTCTGCCAACTATTTTTAGATGATCTTCTGTAATCCATAATATTTCCCAAATCATTCCTCAGTTTAAAAGTTTCTATTTAAATATCTCACTACAACAAAAATTGCCTGCTCTTGAAAAACAGAGAAAGGGGCAAAAGAGAATGAGCTCATGCAACAGGGGTCAGAATGGAGAATATCAGGAAGTTACAACAGATTTGGGGGATGAAATCTATAGGACTTGGTGTCAACCAAATCACAACCAGATCACAGTGTCATTCTGCATGCAAGTTAAAAAGAAGAAGAAGAAAATTTGAGTTAGAGAATAAGATTAAAATTTTAAATGTTTTTAAAAATATATTTAAGAGAAGGAGCAGGTCGCAGAGTGGCAGAAGAAAATATTACTTGGCACTGTAAGTGAAAATGTCTTGTCAGAAGCTGGATTATACAGTGACTTAATTTGCTAGAAAGATCCATGTGGGAAGTCGAAGCAAGGAGTTTGAATAGGGTCATTTAAGGAGAAGAGAGAGAGAGAGATAAAAACAAGACCGTAGATGATGAACTCTGGGAAGGGAAGAGCCCACAAAAGAGACGGGAAAGAAACAACCAATTTAGGAGGAAAAGAAAGAGCCATCTCACAGAAGCCAAGCTAGTCAGAGGAAACCCAGGAGAAACAAACACGCAGCAGCTCTGATTCATGCGGTTACAGCTTTTGAAGGGCAGCATCTTCGCACACTGTGCAAGAACCATCCAAGGAAAACATTCAGTCAGATGGATCAGCAGCAGTGCATACGTGCAGCTTTTTATTCCACAGACCTCCAGAAACATCTCTGAGCGTGCCACCATTTAAACAGATGGCAGCTGATTGGCCCAATCAAAAGTTATGGTCCGAACGGTCCTAGAACAATTCCGTGCTTTTTTACACAGGCACAGCTCCTGCCTACCAGATGCCAGAGCAATTGGTTAAAAAACTGAAACCAGAGTTAATTCTGTGAAAAAACAAGTGCAGCTAATTTTTGTCCAAAATTGTATTTCGATAACGCTGAATAAATAACCAGTTGATTTAACCTTTTTTCCTTCTCATTCAGTTCTTTTTTAGAATATTGGTACAATGCTGTCAAGTCATCCTGGGTATCCTAGGAAGAATACAAAAAAAAAAAAAATCTGCCCATTTATACTGTTCAAAGCGTATTATATGCAAGTTCAGATGTGGGTTTTGCTTCATATTTACTGGTGCTTAAAAGGTACAAAATCAGGCTGTTAAAATGCAAAGACACTGATGGGCCATATGGAAGAGAGTTATCAAGAGTTCTCCAGTAAGACAGTCTGCCAGCCAGATTTTACTTGTTTAAACTGAGGGCTGCACTCTGCCGTCAAAATTGTTGTTGAACCTGTTGTGATAAATGGTAGTCTGAGACTTATGTAATGTATTCAAGGTCAGATTTCATTGTTTAAATAGGATGGGAGGAAAAGAATTAAAAAAAAAAAAAAGAGGGGGTGAGACTGTTTCTCCAAGCCCCTGCTAATGATATGCCAGGCCAGACACAACATTTTAAAACAAAAGTGACATTCTCGTTGATCAGAATACCTAGTGTCCTATTACCGTAAATTGCTGTTTAATTCCTATGTTTGCAGGTAGTTGCAGCTACTACCCAAGGAGTTCCGGAGAGCGTCCTGCCGCCCAGAGTCACGGCGCCCAGTGCAGAGGCTCTGCATTTGAGCTGGAGTGTCCCTGAGAAACCAAATGGTGTCATTAAAGAGTACCAGCTCAGGCAGGTTGGGAAAGGTCTCATCTACACTGGCACCACTGACAGGAGGCAGCATACGGTCACAGGTGAAAAAAAAGAGGAAAACCTACCGGAAGAGTCTGTCATTGTGGTTAGGGGGGCAAAGCATCCCAGGGGTGTGTGTTTGATATATGAGGTCACTTCGAAAGGACGTGTTCTCTTGACATATGGTCAGGTCCCACTTATCCATGCTAATAGAAGAACCCACACTGGCAGCAATAAGCCACAACAGCAGATAACTTCAGAAATAATTTATATTTGGCTTTGATATGCATTATGTGTAGGGTTTTTGCATCAGTATTAACTTTTTTTCCCTCAGACAAACGGTAAGATGCATTTTCATTCCCCAAGGATATACTCATAGATAATGGGACAAGGATAGCCAAGAATGTACTGGAAAGCAGGGAGAAATCAGCCAGAGGCTAACATTAATCTACTGAGTGGGTAACTAACTAATACACGGAATGGTTGACAGGTGACTGTTTGTGACAATTTGTTATTATTAACATTAATTAATAGTGACCGTATTATTTTTATAGTTTGTTATAACATTTATTATAATTAACCTTAAGAAAATAATAATAGTACAGTATAATAGTATAAAGTCAGATAATTATTAGAAGTGATTATAATAATAATTAACATGTTTTGGTTTGAATGTCACTTCTGAAGAGGAGAGAAGCATCTTCTGACGTCCCCACTCTAAGGAAGTTTCTCTGATACACTACAGCATCACCTTGTCTTATTTTCATCATGGACATCTCACTGCCTGATAGTGTCTGTTTTTTATGTCTCCCCCCACTGGGATATAAGCTCCAGCCTTACAGAGACCTTCTGTACCTAGTTCATTCAATACAGTACTTCCAGCGCCTAGAACAATCCTTGACACATCCGTGGATGTTACACGAATGTTTGGGAATAAGTGAATTTCACATGTGCCACCTGGCATGTACTATCTCGTTTGATACTCTTCACAAACCTATGCAGTGAAGAGAGTTATGGCTTGTATTTCGCAGAAAAGAATACTTTGAGATATTAAGTAACTCAGTTCATTACCCGAATCTACGGAATCATCCCAAATAGTTGTGTAAGTTTAGATTCTGAGGCCACAGGCAAGAGGTTCCAAACTTACTTTTCCCCTATTGTCAGCAGCTTACTTCCAAGGCCTCCTGAGTGAATGTTCTTCCTTCCATTGGACCCCATGGCTTGCGGGGAGCATTGATACCAGAGATCAGGAAACTCATAAAGAAATACAGAAAAGCCTGCAAGAGTGTGCCAGAGTTTTCCTCAAAGGAGGCACGGGTTATACTACACAGGTGGAAAAATCAGTTCATCATGATTTACTCTTAATTCTATGATTCCCCGACACACAAGCAGACATTCATTGTCAGATATCCATTGTTTTCCAGAAGTGCCAGAAGCCTGCTGAAGGTGCTTCAAAAATATTTGCAGACCAGCACATTGCATCCCTTTTCTGAAGATCCTGAGCTAAATCAATGATAATGGGAAAAGCTCTCATCAATTCAGATTATTAAATTTATTTCTTAGATCTTAGTTCACTGCAAGTGAAAATGATCACAAATAGTTGAAATGCTGTTGTTTTGCATAATAAAACTTTACATTAACATGTGCCTTATAATTTTAAAGAACTATTTGCATTTGGACACGATTGGTTCTCATCACATCCCTGTAAGTGAGGGATGTTTTTAATATCCACATTTAAAAAATGAAGAAGGAAAGTGACATGCTCGGGGTGCCCAAGGCATCAGAATACTGTTTCATTCCAAATCCCAAAAAACAAAACAATGTTGCCTGCTTGCTGTGGTCTAGAGAGTACACTAAATGCTCTAAAACAAGATTGCTGCTCTCAAGAAGCTCCCAGTGATAGGGAACACTGACAAGGTAAGAACTAATTGCAAATACAGGGTAACTGATGCCACAGCAGAACTCTGAAGAATGCAGTGGGGGAAATCAAAAGAATGACTTGGAATGGAAAATGGAATGTCAGTTGCAGAGTTTTGAAAGCCAAGTTAAGGCACATTTAGATTTTGTATCAGTAAAGGTTTCACAAAAAACTGGGATACCGTGATATGGAATGTTCTCCTTCTTGTAGTATGTCTACTTAGCCAGCATGGGCTTTGAACTGTGTGAGCTATTCTGGTTTGCATTTTTTTTAAAAAAACAGCATTTACATGGCAACAGACTAAATTCAAACGTAATGTTCAAACCAACAGGATTTATAGCCTCATGAATTATAAAATAATTAGAAAAATTTTTTTCTTAAAACACCTTTATTCCACTCACTCCTCCTCTCATTGTCATTTTCAATGAATATTTTCATGTCATAGAGGATCTCATACACATCACTTGATGCCAGGAGTTCTCTTTTATTAGGATAAATATTTTAAAGTTTTTCTACATGCTTTTACTTTTTATAAGATCATAAAATGAAAACAAGCCTTAGGATTCATTTGGCTCATCCCTCTGTACCATTTTAAATAGATTTAGATAGTACTTCACTTGGGCAAGACAGCCCTGAAGAGAAATGTCTTTGTTGAATGAAGACGTAAACTCTCATTCAGCGAAACCTCACCGAGTGGAGCCTCCTATATGCAGTTCCCACCGGACAGCAACGGTGCTAGGCATGAGCTCATCTAAAACCTGAGATCTATATAATATTCACGTACCTTCTCTGCCAGGAAAAATTCAGTTCCATAGTTCTCTGACTGACCAAATTCACTATGGAAGTATTTTATGATATGAATGACTATTTTACTGAGTTCATGGAATGAAGTAAAACAACCAAATTTGTTTTACATTGCATCTCAAATGTTTGATTAAAGAGCTGCCTGTACCCCCTGGGAAAAATGTTTTGATTTTCTCATCATTTCCAAAACCTTGGCATTCCCTAAGTTAACAAACACTAATGAAGCTGTAGCACTAGTCATCCTGGAGCCTGAAAATCTAGGTCCTTAGAAATGACAGAAGGGAAAGCGAGCACGTTGCCTCAGCCCCATTGTCTCCATGCTTATTTTTAATTACCTCAAAGCTTTAGAAACATGATCCCGTAAATGCTTTGTGGGAATAGTGGCGAATGCACTCATCATGTGAAATCCATAAATTGCTTATAATCCTCTCAAGATGTTAAAAAAAGCATTAAGTAATTGAAGACAGGAAGTCCTCAGTTAATTATTTAAAGGTGTTATCAATGCTTTAAGTAAACTGAAGCATTTTCTGCTATCTCACTGAGCTGAATACCGTGGGGACGAAGGAGAAACAGCCATCATCTTCTCATATCCGCTAATGCAAACAGCACATGGCAGCTTGTCAATAAAAGACCTTTTCATATCATTTATTACTAAACAGGTCCACCATCCTGCACAGAACAATTGGGATGTCAGTTATGGCATTGTTTCACTTTGGGTTACCACTGCTTTATATATGGGCCTCCTAGCGTGGGCACTGGGCAGAAGAGATGGAGAAAGGATTAACTAAATAATTAGGGCCACGGAGAACAAAATGAATTAATCATGTCCTCTTTAGCAGCAGATTTGATAAGGGCTTATGTGTCTCTTAACTCTGGGAAAACTGTTTTCAAAATAATTTATGAAAAGTTGCTTATCTTTGCATTTTCCTTGAAAGGGAAGACCCACCAGCATTAAGTTAGTGAGGAAAGAACAATTTGCCTTCCTTTTCTATTTTCTTAGAAGCTTGTGAAGATCTCCGGGGCTAAAATAGCATATACCCTAACATTGCAGGTTGTAGCAGACATGCACTATACTAATGTACTGAAACAGATATCCTGCACGCCATTTTTGAAGAAAAAAAAAAAAGAACACACTTTGACCATCAGTATCACAAAATGTGGAAATTCTTTATAAGGGGATCTTATATTTAGATAATTCCACTATGTACTTCCATGGTAGCCCGCACTTGGCTCTCAGCTCTCTTGGCATTTATAATACTTTATTGCAATATCCTTTCTTCTTGCCTCTGTTCTTCAGCTAATTGGTGAAGCTTTTTAAGGACAGACGGTAGCCCCCTGTTTGGCATTGTATTATCTATACTGCGATAGGCACCTATAAGAGTACTTAGCATGTTAAGCATTCAAGAATATTTGTTGAGTGCACAGATATTGAATGGTAAACTAGTATCTGAACGATTTTATTCTGTTTTGATTGGATACAAAAATCTCACCATCAAATACATCTAAATCTCAGTCAGGAATGGCTACATAATTTGCAGAGTCCAGTGCAAAATGAGAATGTGGGGTCTTTCATTCAAAAATTATTTAGATACAACTCAACATCCAAAAACCAAATAATCCAATTAAAAGGTGAGCAGAAGACATGAGGACTTTTCTCCAAAGAAAACATGCAGATGACCAACAGACACACTCTCAACATCGCTCATCATCAGTGGAATGCAAATTAAAACTACAATGAGATGTCACCTCACGCCTGTCAGAGTGACTCAAATCAAAAACATAAGAAACAACAAGTGTTGGCAGGGATGTGGTGAAAATGCTCGTGCACTGTTGGTGGGAATGCAGTGGTGCATTTTGGAGGTTCCTCAAAAAGGGTAAAAATAATTGGACTACTGGGTATTTGCCCCAAAAATACAAAAACAATAACTCAAAAGGATACATGCACCCCTACATTTACTGCAGCATTATTTACAATAGCCAAATTATGGAAGCAGCCCAAGTGTCCATCAATAGATGAATGGATTTTTTTAAAATGTGTATATATCTACAATGGAATATTATTTGGCCACAAAAAGTGAAATCTTGCCATTTGCAGCAATGTGGATGGAGCCCAAGAGTACAATGCTAAGCAAAATAAGTCAGTCAGATAAAGACAAATACCATGTGATTTCACTGATATGTGGAATTTAAGAAACAAAACAAATGAACAAAGGGGGAGAACAAGAGAGACAAATCAAGGAACAGACCCTTAACCCTAGAGAACAAACTGGTGGTTGCCAGAGGTGGGGATGAGTGAATTAGGTGAAGGGGATTAAGAGTAGATTACACTTATCGTGATGAGCACGGAGTCATGTATAGCGTTGCTGAATCACTCTATTGAACACCTGAAACGAATATGGCACCGTATGTTAACTGTATTGGAAATAAAAAGTTCATAAACTTTTTTTTAGAGAATAATATATTTTTCAAAAAAATGTCATTAAGAATGTTTAAAAACAGAGCATAGAATCAAGCACCAGTACTTCCTCCCTATGGGATCTTGGGTCACATGCCCGTGAAGCCAGCCTTGATCTCTGGCAGTCTGGATTTATTGGCAGTCTATTTCTTTAACTGAAACAGAGAGGAAGAAAACTAGGACGGTGATCCTGTCCTCAGAACAGCTTCCGGAGCCTACCGTCAGTGTTCTCAGAATATTGCATGTAATGCTCTGTACTGCATTTGCTCCAGTTACCTGACGACTGACCGCCGGGCATCAGACCTATCAAAATAGATACAACAATTCATTTTATTTTCATTTTTCCGACCCTGAGGAAAACTTTGTGCCTGGCTGTTTGCAAAATAAAGAAATAAAGAATAGCATAGCATCAACCACTATTTTATACTTTTAAAAAACATTCTTATAGATCGAATATTATAGCTGAAGAATTATAGTCAACAGCTACCTGGACACTAATAGTTAAAGAAAAAGGTTTCCCCTGAACTTTCAGATATTTTGGGGTTCTTTGCCTAGGCAGTCATTGTTTTGCCCCAAGAGCTCTAAAGACTCCTGCTGCAATATATGTCCTTGTTGTCGAGCTTCTGAGAAGCATCAGGCTTGGCTGCCCCCTGATGCCACATTCTGGTTCTAGAGAAGACTCTGCCTGAAACTGTAGGGTAAAAACGGCTTTGGTCTAGTACAGCACCGGACTCCAGAGAAGAAAGACGTTTACTGAAAGAATGTTACTGAAATCAAAAGCAAGGGTCTTTTCTTGGACTATTCAATAGTAGTTTGTTTTTTTGTTTTTTTTTTTTAAAGATTTTATTTATTTATTCGACAGAGATAGAGACAGCCAGCGAGAGAGGGAACACAAGCAGGGAGAGTGGGAGAGGAAGAAGCAGGCTCATAGCGGAGGAGCCTGATGTGGGGCTCGATCCCATAACGCCGGGATCACGCCCTGAGCCGAAGGCAGACGCTTAACCGCTGTGCCACCCAGGCGCCCCCAATAGTAGTTTTAAAGTTGATCTGCATTTGGAAAGAGAGTGAGCCAAGAAGTAATTTATCTGGGAAGTGCTTCTTGGGATGTATCTGATTTCTAAGTTATTGGGGAGGAGGACCTAAACTAGGGCCTGGAATTTCACACAAAATATGGAATTAAGAAACAACTAGGCTTGTAGCAAGTAGTCGGAAGCAAAAGTGATGAGGTTACCTCACAGGCATTTGCAATGCAAGAGCACCTTTGTTTTGATGTTTTGATGCCCAGTTCATGAGCTGTCAACTGAATTCATACTATGAAGCGTTGATACAGGAAACGGACCGTTCCAATGGCTGCTCACAAACAGGCAAGAAATTGGCTTGACTAACTGGGATGGTAGCTCCTGAGGTTGGGGGTGGGTGGTACTATCATGAAAAGGGGACTCCAGCATGTGAGCTCCTGACACATTTCTTAATCCAATTTCGTAAAACAGATCATCTGTAAAGGTGCCTTAGATGTCTCTAAAGCAATTCCACAATATCTTGATGTATCAGTTTTGAACATTCAGATTTTCACACAGAATTATTCATTTAAAGCGGAATCGTGTTATAATTCTACCCACCTCGCCGACACTGCCAGTGAGCCCTGGAAATTCCTGGGGATCTCTATGAGCACAGACATTCTGGGGGGCATCACTTAGTGAGATCCAAGGCAAATAAGGGCAGAAAGAGGCGGTTCACAACAGCAGGATTGCATGTGGATTCAGAGGGGCTCTGCCAAGCACCCAGTTTGTGTGTACTGGTGCCGAGACAAGTTTCTTGCCCAAAAGGTGTACAACATCTGATAACTACCTACCAAAAAGTTTTTAAAGTAACCCAGGCCTCTCAGCCCTTGAACTCGTCACTGACCAATGTGATGGAAGAACTTGCAAAATTGCATATTTTGTAGGATTATTTGGTAATTCTTTAGAAAATAGTAGATGACATTATAGACTAACCGGATGAATGCTCTGAAGAGGCACTTGCTATCTGAGGTTATAATGGACAAAACGCCTTCTCCTGACTATTGATCTGGAGATTAAAAATTAGAAACAAGCTGTCCTTTATGTCGTATATCAAATGTAACTGACACTGACATAGCATTAATTCTGTTTTCCAAATCATATTTTTATGATTCATAGGCAGACTTTAGGTGATCCCTTTTAACACACATTTATTCTTGAACGTAATGTTACTGGAAAGTGTCATTGTCATGAGTTTGGTTATAGTATGCTTCCTTCCTTTAAGAGAGAACATGATTCCCTGTAGGGAAATTCAGGTAATTTGCAGCCACTGTAATCTCCACTGCACTGAAATGTTAAATGCTTGGCTTTTCTCCATGCATTTGCCTTTCTCTGCTCTACAACCCCTATCTCCTACTCTTTTAATTCAATGCTGAGCGCTTGAATGATGTTTTCTTTTCTCCTTCTACTCTTGGACTTCAGGATTAAGTTACAGTCAGAATGGTTCCTTTGAGACATCTCTTTATTTCCCTCTTCTCGTCCTGATCAATTCGTGAGTCGTTTTCAGTTGGCGTGCCCTTTTCAATGCCTGTTACTTATATTTCATATATATCTCATTTTAAGGACCACCAATAGAAACTTACTTAAAATGGCAACAGATTCTGGTTGAAAAGTGCTGATTTTATTGAGTTTTACAGTCATATATATGAAAGGTCGTCTAGTTCATGTAAATCATTTATGCCTGATGGCAGTTGATGCTTTCCTTACAGATTATTTGAACCAAGCCTGTTAGTAATTTAGTCCTCTGACAATATGAAAAATCCAAGACCTAAGACATAGGATATAGATAATTAAGGATTCAGATATTGCCTTCCCTCCAGTTAGTCTGTAACCCAAATAAGGAGTCTATACCATCATGCCCACAGTTTACAGATATGGAAACTGAGGCACCTAGAGGTCAGAAGGCTGGCCCGTGGCAGTAGTTAATAAGTAGTTAAGGGATTAGAACCCAAAATAATCTAACTTCACATGCTTCTCTCCTAACAGCAAGGCTGCACCACTTCAGTACATGAATTGTGGAAATATTCAAAATGGACATATTTAAACATATATTCCCACTTGAAGATATATATATACAGATATGGATATAGATATAGATAAGCAACCTATGTCATCATTTTCCAATGTTTCAGGAGCCTGACCATATTGCTCTGGGCCATACTTCTCAGCCCAGCTGCCCAGACTTCTATCCTGAGCTCGCCCAAGCTTATCTCTGTAATAATAGATGAGTTCCTCCAACTGTCTATACTCTAGCTCCCTTACCTATAAAATGAGCAGATAATTGCAGTGCCTCAGGGAGTTAGCAAGGGTTTTGATTGTGTTAATATCCAGGAAGCACACAGAAGAAGGCCTGCAAATGGTGTTCAGTAAACTTCAGCTACTATGTTTTCATGTAATCTAGTAATCAATTTCCTTAAAAATAACTCCATTTCTCATAATGTATATCTAATTAATGTACAGAGCTGTTGAAAATTTTCAGTGCGTTTGGCTGTCACTCTTATGTGATGGGAGGGCACAGGACTTGGTGTTCAAGTTGTGTGTTTGTCTCTAGCCCAATCTGATCACTCATTCACTGTAGAACATTCGCTTCTCTGAGCCTCAGTTTTCTTACCTGTGAGGCAGGAATAATAACTCCTATTCTGGTGATATTCAAGGTGAAACCTCTTCACCTTTTCACTAAACCTTTTCATGTTGTTGCTAATTATCTCTGCCAGAATCTTGTAACTATCTCTAACATGCATAGGGCAATAACAGCTGCTTATGGTCCCCTTGTGTAACATATAAGAATTTGAACTTGTGTGCCAGCATGTGACATTATTAGTAACTATAATATTAGTATTATTTAGAAATTTTTTTCTTGCAAGTTACAGAAAACTCAGTTCAAGCAGGCTTAACAAATGGACATTGACTGGCTCATGTAACTAAAAAAAATCAGGTGTAGACTCAAGGCTAAGATGTTTCCAAGACCCAATTTCTTTTTACCTTGGAGTTCTCCTCCATTCTCAGGCACTATGTGGTGAACAAAGAACTACCAGCAGTAAAAATGAGAGTTCATGTTCAAGGCCTACCTTCCCTTAACCTAAATGAGGTCACAGACTCAATCCTGAGCAGCTAACATTGCAAGGGGAATGTGGAACTGTGTCCAGGAGTAGTCAATCCAGGTGGAGTTAATCCTAAATCATGCATAAAGCCTGTTAGTAGCCAAAAGACTGGTTTCCACAAGGAAAACTGGAGCTCTGTTATAAAAGGAAGTGTAAGTAGACTCTGGATGGTAAATATAGCAGATGGGGAGTTGTACAACACAAACTGGCAAATGTGAGTTGAAATGAGATGAATATTTCTACCTTTGTTCCAAATGGCCCTTTAAATTGGCCACCATACCTGTATTTCAGGGCCAGACACAATCCTTGAGGATGAACCGCCCATGAATTAGATTAAGTCCATTTGTCTTTTCCTCCTTCCCTTATGGTCTCATGCCTCCCATTCTTGTCTTTCTTGTACTTTCATTTTTGTCTCCTTTCCCTAGTTTATCACATCCATTCCTCTTGATTGGTGATGTCTCTGAATTCCCCTAGCTTCCCAAATGAGACTCTCTACCCAGTGCTCAGTTCTAAATACTTCTTCCTTGATTCTGGTACTCCAGTAGTTTCAAGAGATGCATATTCCTCCACTAGACCTGGCACCATGCTCTGCAAGGCCAACCCACACCATGCAATTCAAACACCTGTAACAGAATTCTCTGGCACACCTTCCTTAATCTATGGAAAATTCCTAATGAGCTAGCCCCTCCACTGCTGTACTGTTTCTTAACTGTCTTCTAGTGTTCTGTGCTATGTGTAAAATGGATACCAATTAACTTGCTTCAGAAAGATTTTGTAAGGAAAAGACAATTTCTATTTTCATAAACATTAATTTTCTTTTTAGCTACTATCCTCATTGCAAACACCCTCAAACTTCTCATCAATCTTAGAACACCTCTGTGATGAAAAATTTTCTCTACTTTTTCTAAGATGCATCCTATATTATTTTTCAATAGTCACCGATTCCCTGACTCAGACTAGCTAAAAACACAAAATGAAGAGGATAATTGGGCCTCGTTTTGGGGGGTTTTTTTGGTTTTGTTTGATAAGAAAATTCCAGAGAAAGACCAAGCATTGCTTCACTTTTACCACCCATACTTAAGTCTGGCATTCAGACAAAATCTAGAAAATATTTATTGTTTCACATTCCATTAATTTTTGTATTATTTTAATAATGTTCTGCATCTAGAATGGAATTGCTTACACAATGAATGTTGTGGGCAGAGACACCCATGGAATTATGAGGAAGGGCCTGTTTGGTCAGATCACACTTTGTCTGGATGTCATGGACATCATAGCCTGACATCTTCATGGAGCACTTGTATGGGTTTTATGTTCTTTAAACGGTATTTAACAAACATCAAACACCTAGAATAGGCACTACTGGGAAAAAAATGATGAAAAAAACCCTCAAAGACATAAACCTTACTCTCAAAGGGCTTACATTCTAAGTGAGAAAGTAAGCTATCCAGATGAAACAGTGTTACAAGGGTCTAGACCCCGTTTTTCAGTAGCAAGAGTAAAGAGGGAGCATCGTCAGACTAAATCAGCCTGCCACTGCAGTCTCTGACCTTCATTCTTAAGACGATTCCTCCCTTTTTCTTTTGAGCTGTACATTTTATTATCTTTAGCACTTTTCCATAAGCTTTTATCAAACATATATGGCTTGGGTATGGCTTAGATCTTTCATCATATTTCTTATCTATAAATCAGGTAAACATCAAAATTATGTAAATCCCCCATAGCAACCAAATGTAAGATTACGATCAAATAAGTATCTGCATCTTATCGCTAAATTGATAAGGAAACACAGAGGGCTTTGAAACTGAATCCTGAAGGAGCTCCAGCTGCAGAACATTATTGCTTTAGCAGAAAACCCAGACCAGTGCTCTAATTCTAAATGAACCAGTTAATTAATTTTTTCATTCATTTAACAAGCACCTACTTTGTGCCCGTCATTATTTGAAGGATACAGTGGTATCTTTTTGATACAGATCCTATAGTGCTCTTTTAGAACTTACATCCTAGAGGGGGAGACAAACAATGAATAAACAGGCATAATAAAGCATCAGATAATGTTGAGGGTTATGAAGAAGAAAGTAATTTGAGGGAATAACAAGTGGTGCGTGTAGTGTGTAGAGTGGTCAAAATCTTTTAAAGCCACAGAGTGACACATGAATGTCTCTGGAAAAAGTCATGCCACCAAAAGAACAATATATATAAAAATGTAGTTCAGAATTCATGAAAAATTAATATAATAATTATTATATACATGTTATCATTTATCCCAATTATTCAACATATAGACTAAGTCCTATTCTCTAAGGAAAGGAAAATTTTTGAGCTTAGGCATTGTTTGAATTTTCCCAAGAATCAAGGCAAGAAATGTTAGCCTCCGTAGACTCTTTGTCGAATGCTGCTGAGTCTTAAGGTTGCTTCTGCTCAGAGAAAATACTTCTCTAAGTAACCCATTTCATCTTCGCAAAAGCCTTAAAAGCTAGCTGCTATAGTTCCCATTTTTACAGATCAGAAGATCAAGGCAAAGAGAAGCTAAGTAACTTGCCCAAGGTCACCAGCTATGGAGTAGTGAAGTCTAACCACATACAACTTCTACTGTAAATGGATTGCCATTCTTATTTTTCCTGAGAACTTATTGAGCAGTTACTGGGCTATGTCATATTCTGAATACAATAAACACTATCCCCTCATCAAATTATGTTTAATAAATGTGTAAAGACAAAACCAACATACCCCCCCAAAAAACTACAAAAGTTAAGTGTGAAATGGTACTCTATGGGCACAGATGGTGAAGAAGCGCAAAGTTAGAAAAAAAAAAAAGTGAGGAAGGTGGTGTGAATATAAGCTGAATATGTCTTGGGGCTAAAAAAATGTTGACTCTAACCTTCTTTTTATTTTTTCCACCCCTCTTCATATAAGAAGCAGTTGCAGAAACTGGGATGGTTAGCCTGGAGAAGAGAAGACTCAGGGGGGATTTGATAGCTGTCTACAAATATTTGAAGAACTGTCATGTGGAAAAGAAATTAGATTTGTTCTATATGTCCCTGGGGGTGCAAGTGTTGGAAAGAATTCACCACAATATAAGGAAGGACTTTCAAACAAAATAAGGAGAACTCTAGAGCACTCTAAAGAATGGGCTCTTTGAGAGTTGAGTACTCTGATCACCTAGGCAAGGCAGTCTTTTCAATGACCTCTTTTACAAGGGAATCAAGAGAAAGATGTCTGGGTGGATGGATTGCATGAATTTTAAGATTTCTTCTAAGGCTGAGAATTTATTACTTTATTAATAATAAATGAAGTTTCTATTTATACCAAGCTGCTTGTGAAGTTCATATCTCCATTAAAGAGTGTTTTCTGCTTTTAAAATTTTTGGAAATCATATCTACAACCCTGCATGTTACTTCTGGTGCTTAATTGATAATAAATAATCCTCTCAAGATGTACTTTATTTCTTGTTTGCTCTTTCTAGGTCTCCAGCCATACACCAACTACAGCTTCACTCTTACAGCTTGTACATCTGCTGGATGCACTTCAAGTGAGCCTTTTCTAGGTCAGACACTGCAGGCAGCCCCTGAAGGTAATTAAAAAATATCCATGATTTGGGAGAAGAAGTTTTCATATGGCATTTTGAAGTGAATTCTATAAACCCTTTCATGTCAAACAAAGAAGGAATAAAGTCGACAGGTACAAAACAAAATTGTATTCTAGGTTCCCATTCCTCAGGTTTGGTTCAGCTATAAGTCTCCCAACATAAATTTTGGTTTCAATTGTTTAAACCTCTTAAATTTAGTTTTCTGTGAAAAAAAAAAGTATTGTGTACTTAGATATAAAATTCCTCAAAAAATCAAAAGTTAAATATTTCTGGAATGCCTGATATATAACAAGGACGTGCTCACTGCTAAAGTTGACTTACTTGCTACCATGAAGAATTTACCATCAAGTCAAAGACACAGGACAAGTAACCAAACTTACACAGAGAAATAAGGGTGCCTGGGTGGTTCAGTTGGTTAAGCGTTGGAGTCTTGATTTCAGCTCAGGTCATAATCTCAGGGTTTTGATCTCAGGGTCGTGAGATCAAGCCCCACATTGGACTCCATGCTCAGCACAGAGTCTACTTGGGATTCTCTCTCCCTCTGCCCTTCCCTCCCTCAAATAAATAAATAAATTAAATCTTTAAAGAGAGAGAGAGAATCTGAAAGGTGATGTTAAGAAGGAACAAATGGTCAATAATATTGTAATAATGTATGGTGACAGATGGTGACCCCACTTATTGAGTCACATATAGAATTGCCAGATCAATATATTGTACACATGAAATTAATATAACATTGTATGTTAATCATACATCAATTTAAGAAAATGAACAGAATACTCAGGTTAGTCTGAAGAGGGAGAGATTATAACTCATCATGAAAATCAAAAAAGATTTGATGGAGCAAGTGGGTTCTGAGATGGACCATGAAGAACAAGGATTTTGATAAATAAACACTAGAAGAGATGCAAAATCCAACACCAGTTGAGGATATGTAAAGTGGGACCATCATCTTGGAAGGCAAATTGGCAATGTCTATTATGTTTAAAATGTTAATTTTCTATGACACAGTAGTTTCACATTCATTATCTATGCCAGAAAACCCCACTTCCACAAAAGTACAAGAGACACATACCAGAATGTTTATTGAAGCATTTTTGTTTTTTTATTTAATGGAAAAATATTGGAAGCAATGTAAATGTCTATGCATAGGGGAATTGCTAAATAATTTCAGGTATATTCACATTATGAAATTCCATACCTCAGTTTAAAATAATGAGACAATCTAAACATATGAAGAGGAAATCTAGAACTACATTAATGCATGGTATCTTTTATGCATATAAATGCATGGAAAATTATATTCATTTCTATAGATAAATAAAAATATAGAAAAAATTCTGGAAGCATACACACATAACAATGGTTACCAGTAGGTTGAAAACTGGGGTGGGTGTTATCATTTACTTTTAGAATAAAGATAGGCTTAGAAGCTTGGGATAGTGATCAACTAATTATTTTGCTCATCTTTATTATCTGCCTGTTTTAAATGTGGGAAAATGGAGGCATACATGAGTTTCTAAAGAGAAATATGATGTTAATTACCATTGGAGAGTCCTGAACTGCTTGTCCATTACTCTTCTAATGAAAGGGATTGTTGTACCTCAGAATATTAGACCTGAACTTCCTACCAGTAAATGGGGAATAAAATGGAAAATTCCACATATGGGGCATATGGCTCCTCACCAGGATTTCACTAATGATGTTTTCTATATAAAGAATGTTTCATGTCAAAAAGCTTAGTGTTCCTTTGAAAGGAAGAAACCAGCAGTGGATTTTTTGGAAAGGTAAACTATCAAATGGATACTTTGATGATAATGGATAATTTCTAAAGGATCTATCAACCAGCTTTGGCTGCAACTCAAACCTGGTAAAATAACAGGGTCTCTTGCTTCAGTGTACTCATCAAATCCATATATTTAAATTCTTAGAAAATATGTGTCTATTTTCCCACTTTTCCAAAAAAAAATTCTTAAAAGAGCTCAGATTTCATGACAAACTTACAGTTTTCAACAGCACAGAGGAGTGTGAGATGAGAAATGTTTTACTTGATTTCTTTTTTTAACTTTATGCACCTTTCCTTTAACACAAATAACTGAGCACAGGAATAATAAACTAAATGGGCTTTCCTCTGCAGAACAAACATGGATTTAGAATCCATTTTCTGGCTGTAGAAGTGCCATTTGTGTATAACTTGTATGTGAAATAAATGTAGTCTGAATACTTAACTTGAGGGTTGTAGAACAAATCAACAGCAACATTAAGTTCAGTTGTTTTACTCTAAAATGGAAATAAGCATATCCTTTTGTGTTAATAACCCAAATATAACTAATTACAAAATGCCTATTTGAGTGAATCCGACATAGTTTGAAGGTCTAACACTTGAGCGTCCTAAGCAGATACGGAGAGAATGAAAAGAAGCTTTGGTTCATAACTACCCTGAGCTCCTCTCATATTTTTCATTTTCAATCTAAAAAAAAGGGGGGGGGGTGCCTGGGTGGCTCAGTCGTTAAGCATCTGCCTTCAGCTCAGGGCATGATCCCGGCGTTCTGGGATAGAGCCCCACATCGGGTTCCTCTGCTGGGAGCCTGCTTCTTCCTCTCCCACTCCCCCTGCTTGTGTTCCCTCTCTCGCTGGCTGTCTCTCTCTGTCAAGTAATAAATAAAATCTTTAAAAAAATAAAAATAATAAATAATAAAAAAAAATTTTTTTAAAGCTAATGTACATTACTACCTCATTGTAAGTCGGACATAATTCTCTACAATTTTATCCTCACAGGAAATTGTGTACCTTCAGTCAAATAGGAAGAGTTCAAGTTGGATTTTTTTGTCTCTTTTTAGAAGTGCTGCCATACCAGCATGCTCTAATTAATTTTAGAGTTCAGTCATGCAAAATTGCAGGCATGCTCACCTCCAGCATTGATAATATGGGGGGGAAAAAGGAAAATAAAATGAGTCTTTCTCAATTGCATTCCAGATCCTTCTTCCTCTGACCTTTTTTAAACTGTTGACGTTCCTTTAGATTCTTCCTCTACTCCTTGCACTTGTAACTCCATGGTATCCCTTGGAATTCTCAAGTACAAGCTCCCAAAGTCCTCAGCTCTCACAAAGCCTACATAGATTTAAGGCCTGGGTATACACCGACCTATAGATATTTTTATTTAGGTGTTTTGCAAATACTTCAACCTCAGTTTTCAACACTTAAAATCTCTCTCCTCACTTCCTAACTTACTTTACCTCCCTTCTCAGTCCTTCAAGTACCATCATCCACCTCATCAGCCCAAAATGGACTTTCTTAATGTGTCTCTTTTTTTCTAGGTTGTGATGTGCAGTTCTTCATAAAATCTTATTGATTTTAAATTAATTAATTTTAAGTTTTGATAAATTTTATTAGATCTTATTAATTTTATTCAATTTTAATAAATATTTAAATTTAAATTTTAAATTAATAAATCTAAGGATTTTTTTAATGTGTACTTCCTTTACATCCCTTCCGGCGCTGACTTAGTTCAGATGCCTTTAACTTCTCATAATTAGTCTTCCTGCCTGTAGTCATTTCTCCTCTTTCTCATATTAATTCTTTACCCCTTGTGCCAAAATAGACATACTTCACATTAGTCACCTCCATAAAATCCCACTTCCTTCCAGGAAAAAAAAAATCCACATCTCAGTAAGACAAAATAGATCCCTCAAATTTTAACCTCTGCCTATCTGTTGAGTCTTTTGGTCTTTCCCACATGCCATCCAATGCACCACTCATGCTGAGGTACTTAGAATTCTACCATACTTTCCTGTATTTCAAGTACTTTGTGTGGGTTCCTCTCCGTTTAGATCTCTTTCCTACATCCTCACTTAGCTAACCCATTTTTTTTAATTTGGCTCACATGTCTCCCCTTCTAGAAGTCTCCTATGATCATCTCTGCTTCCCATCCATCCCCATGTTGCTCCACTCTGTGTTCATACCCTTCCTAAGTGCTCCAAGGCACTATGCTTCCTAGAACACTTAGAAAACTAGATTATAAGTTTTTATTTGTTCATCTTTATTCACCATAATGCTATGAGCTCCTTGAAGTGTAAAGACTATATGTCCTTATCCACACATCCACAGTGCCTGACACAGAAAATGACACAAAATTGGGTGGAATGTTGGATAAGTCTACAAATCATAACAGTCCAGAAGTCAAGGCATCCAGGACATGAGCCAATACAATGCTGGGTCCCTTTACTAGCTTCCAAAAGAAAGCCAATCCACAATAAATGTTGGGATTTTTAAATTGGAATGAAGATTTGTAGAGAAATGAGAAGTGGATAATATTGCATGGCACTCAAAACAAATTTAAAACAAATCTAGTAGACATGTTCTTTTTTTGGTAGCTAGGGGTAAAAGACCTACCACCAAGGTTTCCTTCTGACCTTTCCTTCTTATACCTCTCAGCTAGTTTACTTCCTCCCTTCCCCCGCTTCGAGATGATTTCCCTCATGACCATCCATTTCCTTTCCTTGAATTGCCTCAACTCTGCCCTTCTATTATGTAGTACAGGTTTTTCTGATGCCACAGAGAGAAGCAGATTCTCTACCTGGGACTCATTAAGACATTTCACCAAAAGAGGGTCTTATTCTATCAAAGATTTCTTGCAACTGCTAATGTAACGGTGTCCCCATATCATTATACAAATAAAACCATGGAGTATTTTTTATGCATTTCAACTTCCTATTACTTCCAACCCAATGGATACAAGGTTGTTACTAACACGACCAGAGCTTTCACCACCTTGCATAAATATGAAACTCAATTTTTATTTATAACATGAAACAAACCCAAAATCTTGATTCATGTTATTTCATTCACTTCTCTATATCCCCAGGCTGACTGACTGATTCAAAGTAGAAACTAAGTAAAAGCCTTTCTAGCACCTTGGTGATTTTTAATACATCCTTAAAGGTGAAAAAGATAGGACTGCAGGAAGCAGATTTTGAACTAAACCTTATACTCTATCTCTTAAATCAACAAATTAATATCATGTTTGAATCAGAACTCTAATTAGTTGGATGACTCGTCTAGCAACTATTGGCAGAGAAACCCAGACATAAATGTATACTATGATTTGTGGATTTGTCCAAGTATCTATTTCAGAACAAAATGAACTACTTTCTTCTCAGGAGTAAGTTGTTCCTTTAAAAATCAGTAAGTTTGAGCTGTTTTAAGATTTGTCTTGATTCTTTCAGGATGTTTCTAAATAAATTGCATTTGAATGTCCTGAAAATTTTTCTTTTAAAAGTGTTGAAATCTTATCCTTTACTGAATAACTTACAGTAGAGATAAAATCAACCAAAAACTACTGATTGCATAAGTTTTTAAAAGCTGAAGAAGAGGGGCGCCTGGGTGGCGCAGTCGTTAAGCGTCTGCCTTCGGCTCAGGGCATGATCCCGGCGTTATGAGATGGAGCCCCACATCAGGCTCCTCCACTATGAGCCTGCTTCTTCCTCTCCCACTCCCCCTGCTTCTGTTCCCTCTCTCACTGGCTGTCTCTATCTCTTCAAATAAATTTTTTTAAAAAATCTTAAAAAAAAAAAAAGCTGAAGAAGAGAGTTACAGTGTCCATTCAGAGCATACGTAGATGACAACATGAAATGGTAGAATTGATCTTCCTCATTGCCTAGGTTCCCCATCGCTATGTTTGTACATCAATAAGAGTACTTGAATGTTTGACCTTGAATGACAGTTTTCTGTTTATCTATTTTAACTTTTACACGGAAGAGTAAACTCCTTGTAGGAACGAGCCATATCTTACCTTACATCTCTAGAAATGACTACAGTGCTTAACATTGTAATTTGCAGGATGTATTTATAATAAATTTATTTATTCAATATCAGTTAGACATTGTACTATCTATCCATAAAGATACCTTGACAAATAAGACAGAGAAGATTCTTACCCTTGTGAAACTAAACTCATATTGAAGCAGGAGAAGGAAGCAGACCATCCAGTGATAACATAGAAATAGTGGTAATATCAAGAAAAAAATGATTATGATATCATGAGTGTTAAAGGAAAATAGAAAAGGACCTAAGATAGAGAGAAACTAGGTTGGGATCCCTTTAGAGAAGGTTAAAGTTATCATTAGAGAAGGTTGGTCAAATGAGACGTCCCTGATAGGATGATATTCACACAGGTCACTGAACTACAAAAATAAATTGCAAAAATGTCATGTTGTCATAAACGAAAGTTCCAGGCAGAAGGAATGGAAGTGCAAAAGCTCAGAGGTGAGAAAGAACTGGAAGCATTCTGGGGATAGGAGTCTAGTGTGGCTGGAACCAGAAAAAATGTAGGAATAATTGGGTTATCATAAGGAATTGAAATTATATGAATAACTTCAAAAGCGTTGAATATTTTACAAAGATTACAGTGACTTATGTATATATTTATATGCTATTATGAAGATTACATGAAATAGATAAGGGGAAGATTTTAAACTCAGAGACCAGTTTAGAGGCTATGATAGAAGTCATGAGAGAGAAACATAGCTTGTATCAGAAGAGGTGGCAGTAAAGGTATAGAGAACTATATATATTCAGGGTAGAACGAGCAGGATTTGACAACATTGCATTTGAGGGTGAAAAAAGTGGGAACCTCAAGAATAATATTTTGTGTGTTTTGACCAAGAAAATGAATAGATGGACAAAATCGGGAGATGATTGTAACAGAAAAACCAAGAATTTTTTTTTATAATAGTATTTTTTATTATATTATGTTAGTCGCCATACAGTAAAAAAAAAAAAGAAAGAAAGAAAGAAAGAAAGAAAGAAAGAAAGAAAGAAAGAGAAAGAAAGAAAGAAAGAAAAAAGAAAAGCCAAGAGTTCTGTTTTCGATGTTTTAAGTTTTGATAATTAGTCATCCAAATGGAGGTGTCAAGTTGACGGTTGGGTTCATGAGTCTGAGGCTCAAGAGAGAGTTTTAGTTTAGAGATATGCATTTGGGAGTATTCAACATATACATGATACTGAAAACGAAGACTAAATGAAGATCATCTAGAAAGTGAGTGTTGGAAAACTAGAGGAGAAAAAGAAGAGGGAAGACTAAGGGAGAGGAGAGAGCCTAGGTCTCTGAGGCACATTTTTGAGATCCAGTAGGGAAAAAGAAGCCAGTAAATGAGAAAAAAAAGAAAAAAAGAACAACACGTTGTATCTGAGAAGTAAAGGCAAAGTACGTTCCTCACTGAATTTGATAATTCAGGTAATTACTACTTTATGATTACTTCCACATATTCCAACTAAATAGGCATCGAAGTTTAAAATTCCTGGGTAGTCTTTCAGGCCTTGATTAAACTCAAAGTAACAGCTGAGACAGAGAAATCTTCCACCACAAATGTCTGATACTCACTTTTTAAAGACAATTCACAAATAAAATAATCAAAACATTAAAAAATATATTTATACCCAATTCTATATTTTATCTCCAAAGTAAGGAAAACGTATTTTTGTTGCTTCACCATGAGAATTTTTAACAACAGATAAAAATATCATAGTATGTGAGGTGATGGTGTGACTTTTGATAAGGTGTATATTTTATTCTAACAATAAAACCTCATTGTGTTATTTTTTGCCAGGAGTTTGGGTGACACCTCGACACATTATCATCAATTCTACAACAGTGGAATTATTTTGGAGTCTGCCAGAAAAGCCCAATGGCCTCATTTCTCAGTATCAATTGAGTCGTAATGGAACTTTGGTTTTCCTGGGTGGCAGTGAGGAGCAGAATTTCACTGATAAAAATCTGGAGCCCAACAGCAGGTGAACTAAAAGAAAACTTTACCAATCATATAGTTAGAATTTTAAATTTTTCAGGACTGGAAAGAGTGCATTTCTAAATGAAACAATATTAAATTAATTGGCTAAATAATCTCATTCAGTAGATCTCATAATGATGAGATCTTTTAATTCATTTCAGATATTGAAGATTCAAGTGCTAACTCATTACTTGAATCTTCAGAGTACATGACATTTTTCAAAAATGTAGATAGTCAACTATTTGATGTAAGAGCATGAGAATTTTTAAGTATATAAAATACACAGAGTATTAAACTTTAAAAATTAACAAATTGTCTTCAAAAACATGAATTCATAAGCTAACAATAAAAAGATTTAAAGAGTTTTGTTTTACATCAACTAATTTTTCTTCTAATATAATGTTCTCTCTGTTTGCTACACTATATATAGGTATGAGTGGTTTTAGGGGGAAAAACTTCCACATATTTGCAATTCATTCCCATTCATATCTCAGCAGAAACAAAATATACCTTAGATCAACAGATGTTTTACTGCAGAGAGTAGAGATCAATTCAGTTTTATTGTAGAGAGTAGCAGATCAATTTAGAAACATCTTCCTCTAAACATATTTCCCTAAACTCTAACCCATTTAAAAATGGGGAAGATTCATTTGAATCCTTCACGATCTACTGGCACACTCTAAGACTTTTCTGAAATCTTTAGGAAAAGTTATTAATTACTAGATGGTTAAAAATATAATGGAAAGGGGCAGAAATCATGACAGTCTGAGGAGAATGATGCCTGTTCTAGAAAAACTATCAGGTCAACAGTGACGTTTCTGGACAGAGAGCAGAAAATTTGCAATTTGTCATAAATTTAGGACTAAGCAATGGAGAGAAAAGCCAGCAACCATTGTTCAAGTTTCTTGTACATTGCCTTATACAATCCTTTCTTTTTAATATAGATACATTTATAAATTGGAAGCCACAACTGGAGGTGGCAGCAATCCTAGTGAAGATTACATTGTACAAACACCTGTACTGACACCAGAAGAAATCCAGCCTCCATATAATATCACAGTAATTGGGCCTTATTCCATATTTGTAGCTTGGACCCCACCAGGTAAAGAAATAAAGTGTGTGTGTGTGTGTGTGTACATGCTCATGTGCATATTTGTATGTAAAACATTTCGGAGAAAGTTAATTGGAGATAAGGATGGAAGTGTAAATTTAGTAAATCAGAAGGACATAACCTGTCTCCTACATAAATATAAACAGAATAATCCAAACCACATTCATGAGTCTATACATATATAAGTATATGCATATATACATATAGATACAGATGTAGATAAAGATATATAGATACCTAGATATATACTTTTCTTTAAAAGTAATACTTTCTTTTAAGTGCCAAAATCTACCTTCTTATTCATATACATCCCAGGTAAGTCATATAGATCTGAATGAGCTCAAACATTCATTCTGCAGGGCTCCCAAGATTGGATCATTGATGTTTTATGATTTGGCCTTTATTATAGCAGTGAATAAGGACTTCAGAAAGACAACAGTCTACTCTATCCATTTCTATTAGATTGTGGCCAGTTATGGTAGTTGATTTTTGCCCCTCTAATCTATATAGCCTCCATTGTACCATTTAGTCACTAGTGGGTTGCTTTTATGGTTTAGTGCATTATCATATTTTGATGTAAGCATCATTCCCAGGTACAAATCTTATTGCATTAACATCATGGAGTAAGGATTAAAGTGAAATATCTTTGCTCTGTCTTTTAACATAAGGAAAGTATGGAAATGTTGTTTCAGTAAAATTTAAAATGGATTAAGATGTTAAATTCACTTCAAAATGTGATTTTATCTCTAACATCTAGTCTTTAGATAAAATTGACACAAATTTCTATTATTTGAAACAGAATAAGTTTAGCTACAATTCGACATGCACTGAAAACAATTGGTCTGTAGCAGCTATGTTGGCCACCAGCAGATCCACTCCATAAAATAATTAGCAAAGATACATTTTTCATTTACTTGAACAATTATCTCAGTCAAAACAGGTAATACAGAAAAGGAAGGAAAATTTCCAAATTCATTCTATGAGGCCAGCATTACCAAAACCAGATAAAGTCACCACAAACAAAAGAGCAAATATCTCTGATGAACATAGATGTAAAAATCCTCAACAAAATACTAGCAAACCAAATACAACAATACATTAAAAAAACATTCACCATGATCAAGTGGGATTTATTCCTGGGTTGCAAGGGTGGTTCAATATTCACAAATCAATCAATGTGATATATCATATCAATAAGAGAAAGGATAAGAACCATATGATCATTTCAATGGATGCAAAAAAAGCATTTGAAAAAGCACAACACCCATTCATGATAAAAATCCTCAACAAAGTGAATATAGAGGGAACATACCTCAACATAATAATGGCCATATGTGAAAAACCCACAGCAAACATCACACTTAATGGAGAAAAACTGAGAGCTTTTCCTCTAAGGTCAGGAACAAGACAAAGATGTCCCCTCTCACTCTTTTATTCAACATAGTACTGGAAGTCCTAGCCACAACAATCAGACAACAAAAAGAAATAAAAGGCATCCAAATTGGTAAGGAAGATATAAAGCTTTCACTATTTGCAGATGACATGATACTGTGTATAGAAAACCTGAAAGACTCCAGCAAAAAACTGCTAGAACTGAAAAATGAATTAATTCAGTAAAGTTTGCAGGATACAAAATCAGTGTACAGAAATCTGTTGCATTTCTAAGCACCAATAATGAAGCAGCAGAGAAATTAAGAAAACAATACCATTTACAATTGCCCCCCAAAATAATAAGATACCTAAGAATAAACATAACCAAAAAAGCAAAAGACCTGTGTTCTGGAAACTGTAAAACAGTGATGAAAGAAGTTGAAGATGACATAAAGGAATGGAAAAACATTCCATTGTGTTAACATGTCTATACTACCCAAAGCAATCTACACCTTCAATGCAATCCCTATCAAAATACCAACAGCATTTTTCACAGAACTAGAAGAAACAATCCTAAAATTTGTATGGAACTGCCAAAGGCTCTGAATAGCAAAAGCAGTCTTGAAAATGAAAAGCAAAACTGGAGGCATCACAATTCCAGGCTTCAAGTTATATTGCAAAGCTGTAGTGATCAAAACAGTATGGTACTGGCACATAAATCAATAGAACAGAATAGAAAACCCAGAAAAAACCCCACAATTATATGGTTAATTAATCTTCAACAAAGCAGGAAAGAATATCCAATTGGAAAAAGACAGTCCCTTCCACAAAAGGTGTTGAGAAAGCTGGACAGCAGCAAGCAAAGAATGAAACTGGACCACTGTCTTATACCATACAGAAAAATAAATTCAAAATGCGTTAAAGACCTAAATGTGAGATCTGGAATCATAAAAATCTTAGAAGAGAGCACAAGCAGTAACTTCTCTGACATTGGTATAGCAACTCTTTTCTAGATAGGTCCCCTGAGGCAAGGGAAACAAAAGCAAAAATGAACTATTGGGACTAAATCAAAATACAGAGCTTCCGCACAGTGAAGGAAACAATCGATAAAAATAAAAGGCAACCTATAGAACAGGAGAAGATATTTGCAAATGATATATCTTTAAAAGGTTAGTATCCAAAATATGTAAAGAACTTATAAAACTCAACACCCAAAAAACAAATAATTCAATTTAAAAATGGGCAGAAGATATGAACAGATATTTCTCCAAAGAAGACATACAGATGACCAACAGACACCTGAAATGATGCTCTTCATCATTTATCATAAGGGAAATGCAAATCAAAACTACAATGTAATTATCATCTGACACGAGTCAAAGTGGCTAAAATCAAAACATAAGAAATAACAGATGTTGGTGAAGCTGTGGAGAAAGGGGAACCCTCGTGCACTGTTAGTAGGAATGCAAACTGGTGCAGCCACTGAGGAAAACAGTATGGAGTTTCCTCATAAAGTTAAAAAATAGAACTACCCTATGATCGAGCTTTCACACTACGGGGTAGTCACCCAAAGAATTAAAAAAAAAAAACACTAATTCAAAGGAATACATACACCCCTATGTTTATAGCAGCATTATTTACAATAATCAAGATATGGAAGCAGCCCAAGTGTCCATCAGTTGATGAATGGATAAAGAAGATGTGTGTATATATATTGGAATATTACTCATCCATAAAAAAAGAATGAATCTTGCCATTTGCAATGACACAGATGGAGCTAGAGAGTATAATGCTCAGTGAAATGTCGGTCAGAGAAAGAAAAATACCATATGATCTCGCTCATGTAGAATTTAAGAAACAAAACAAAAGAGCAAAAAGAAAGAGAAACAAACCAAGAAACAGACTCTTAACTACAGACAATAAGCTGATAGTTACCAGAAGGTGAGCGGGTGGGGGGCATGGGTTAGATAGAAGATGGGAATTAAGGAGTGCACTTGCTATGATGAGCACTGGGTGATGTATGGAATTCTTGAATCACCATATCGTACACATGAAACTAATATAATACTATGTGTTAACTAACTGGAATCAAAATAAAAACTAAACAAGCAAACAGGTAATAGAGTCAGGAAGGTAACATAGAGGCCTAATATATAAAACTTCAGTTCTCATAAACCAACATCCTTCTGATGTCGTAATCTAAGATCAAAAACAAAAGGGTCTTAACTTGGTCAAACTCACAGGAGAAAATTTATCCAGAGCTTTATAAGCAAAAAAAAAAAAAAAAAATGTAAGCCTCTCTAAGATATTAAATATAAATGATTCCATCCACCTTTGTTTTAAAACAAATATATAACACATTAAATTAAAACAAAGGAATAGTCACTAGTGCCAGCCTGTGTCATAAAGCCCTATAATCCCTATCTCAGTTTTAGGAGCGTAGATCTTCTTGAACTCCATTCTTAAGTTCAGTGGAAGAGAACCCATATCTTCTGCTGTGGAAAATATACAAACTTGCATATCCCTTTGCAGAATCAGTTCCTACTTGCATAGAATAGCATTGCTCTCTTGCCATCTTTGAGCGTATTTCTCCTTGGCATCTTTGTAGCGCTGTGGTCCTTCTGTGCCATCAAGTAAAATGAGGCAGAAAAGCCAGTCTGAGACCAAATTTTGCCTATTAACCACAGATTTCTCAGACGCAGACCAGGGTCTTCTACAATCCAAATTTTCAAAGAACAGTAAGAGAAAGTCCAAGATGTCAAGCAGAATTGATGATTTCCTAGCCATGTGATCGGGAAGTTCCATGGCCTATCAAATCGCTTGTCATTTTAACATCACATAAATTGCCATTGCTCATCTGAAGGTATCTTTCCTTTAAGACAACGGATGTCAGATGAAAGAGAAAACCAGGATTCCTTTCCCAGTTGTGCCACCTGTTAGCTGACATAAACAAGTCAGTTTTTCTCCCTGAGTCTCTGTTTGGTGCAGCTGTAGAGACAATGGTAGTACGTACATTTGGGCAGTTGTAAATGTACATGAGGTAATTTATATAATTGGCATACATTGACTCTATAATATTCTATGAATAGTGGTGATTATTTTTGGAGAATTATTTTTGCCTTCAATTATTTATTTTTAGGATGTATTTGCTCCAGCCTTTGCTAGGTGCCAAGGGCCCCATTTTCAAAATGATAAAATGGTGTGCTGCAGGATTGCATTTGTAAATGTTTAAGATTTCTTTTGAATTTCCCAGCATTTTGTCATATTTTTTTGAGTTCAACATCATAATTTTATGCTCAGTGTATAATGTTTACACTTAGAAAAGGATCGTTGTGAAATAAAGCACGACTTCTACTTTTTTAATGTAACCTTAACTCTTGTCTACCTCAGGCTTCATAGAAATTGTTCTCTCTAGTGCAGCCCCGGGGGTATTGTAGAAATGCTTCACACACTAACTCTGACCATGTAACCAATGGTTAATAAATCCATAATATCCAGACCTGTCAATCTTTTAGTTTCAGATGCACAAAATCCATTACAGAAACCCTGTAATATATGGAAAGATTAAAATCTTAAATTAAACTTTTTTCCTGGTGCCTAGAAGGATTTTGAACTCCGTAAACAGGCAGATGATTTTGACTTGTGTATAATCTACAGTTGATTTTATTGGAAAGTACCTCATGCTGTGTTTTGATTTGGATAATAAAAACATTTTTCTGTTCCTGAATAGTCACAAATATATATTTTAAACAGAAAGAAAACAAACTTGTTATAACCAGAGGTTGTTTATTTGCTCACAAGCAAGAGCTTTCCAGGTATTCATCATACTCGCCTGCCATTACGAAATGATTACATCATAAGCAGCGCTGAAAATTGGCACAAACAGTCCATACCTATAGTTCCTGAATGAATATTAAAATCACCTGGAAAACTTTTGCAAAGACCAGTTCTCAACCCCAAGTTTACTGAATCACAGTCTCCTGGTATGGACTCAAGAAATCTAGATTTAAAAAAAAAGCTTCCCAGATGATTTCAATGTGCTCCAAATTTAGTAATCATGAATTACATACACCAAGCAAAAGTGATCGGTTACAATATTTCTTTGAAAACATGAATCAAACCACTTTCTCTTGAATGTCCAAACCCAAAATAGTGGCTAAATTAACTGGGCTTTTTCACATGTACTTTGTTTTCTGGTCAATGTGAATAGAGCGACTTTATGTAAGTTGCTGGGAGTAAAAAATATCCATGTGGTTGCTTGGCAACAGAAAATTACCTAGGCAATTAAGTGGGCTTTCAGTTTATAAATTATTATTTACATGATATCTATAAGTTAATTCTTACTACATGTTTATAAATCCTACCAGAAAAGGAAGTGAGGTCCAGGGAATGTGTGAGAATATTCGGGGGAAGCATAACTGGAATACTATTGGCAAACATCACTTATATACTTGTCATTTGTTAAATTTCTAGTATATGCCAAACGCTTTGATAAGCCCTTTCCCAGCCTTACCTGAGTTAATACTCATGCAAACCCTGGGATACAAGTAATATCATTATTTCCATATTAAGATAAGAAATTTGAATCTGAAAGAAATGATGTAATATACCCAAGGCTACATAGCAAAGCCAAGATTCAAATTCAGGTCTGTTCTTTACTACTGCCTTACAAGGGCAATCTCTACATGTCTTGGGCTTAACTCTTAAATCCAAATCAAGCTTTTTATTTATTACCCACCATCTTTTGGATTTGTGATGCTACTATGCTTTTTGAAATAGTAGCCCAGAGGGCTGAGAAACAGAGCTAGGTATTGGCAAATACCAAATGATTGTGGAAGAATTTTTTTGTTGGGCATGACAAGACCAGAAGAATTAATTGTGGAAAATAGTGAGCCCCCGAAGGGAAAATATCTACCTGACAATAGTTATCTCCTGTGGCATGAAGGAACTAGTAACCAGAAGGCTTTGCCTATCCATTCAAAAGTCCAGAAAGAATAGACATGGCTTAGCAAAACCAGATTCCAAGTGCTGAAAGATTTTAATTAGGTGGGAGAGGGAGTCATTTCTCAAATATTGACAAAAAGAATATTCAAGGACTATTTTAATGCCTCGGTAGACATTCTCTTACCTTCCAGGTAAATGCTGGTTCACTTTAGCTCATTATTACTTGATAAATGTCAGTTGTAAGATTATCAAGACACTTCAAGCTCTAGAAAATCAAGATTTCTACTCTTTTGTATACATTTGTACCTTCAAATCAGATGATGCACAAACAACCCTTTTAAAATGTTTGCTGAATTAATGAAAGAACATAGTAGTGAGTAAATTTCTGAAATTTATAAGACAAATATAAATAAATTTTGGATTTTCTGCTGCTTAAAATTATTCAAACACTTGATTTCCTATAGAAGCCTATCCCTCCCTCCACACTAACTCAACCCTAAACACACATACACACACATACGTGTGCACACACACACGTGTGCACACACACATTTTCACACACAAATACACATTTCTTCTTTAGAGACAAACAGGACACATTCCCATATCTTCCAAATATTATATGTCATCTAATGGATGCATAAGTTTTTTCACTTATTTCTGAAAAGGGATTACTGGTTTCTAGGTGGAATGGGCTCCACCATTTAGTTTCCCTGCGACCTTGGGCAAGTTTCACAATGTCTCTGAACTTGAGGTTTCTCTTCTATGCAATGGGGTATCAAATGCTACCCTGCATTGCTTTTATGTCAAGTCAGTGAAGTAGGATGGTAAACATTTATTAGGCACTGCCTGGATACTGGTTATTATTATTTAAGCTACAGATAGCCACCCGGCTAATTGATTCCTAAACATTCCTTCTCGCCTTGTACCAGCTCTCAACCTCAGGTCAGGACTTACACATTTGTATTAAATAGAGTGAAGGATATATGTTCAACTAATGGGTAAAAAATCATAGAAAATGAAAAAGCAAATAGTTCCTGGAACATAAATGGTTTACTCAGGATAAGAATAGAGGTATTCCTGCTGTTTCAGAATCCAAACACTCAAAATTATTTAAACTCTGAAGGTAATAATGAGTCTTTCTAATTTATCAAGGTGATGACTGTATTTTGAACTGTTCTAGTCCTTCATCATATTCTAATTAACAATGTCATTGCATTCAACACACTTTCCTCACTAAAGATGGTGAGTTATTTACATTTAATGCATAATATCAGAGTACTGGCATGTGTCCATTCATATTTACCTCTTAGTCCATTAAAGAAAACAATTAGCAACAGTTCTTCTGAGAAATCATTTCAATTAATATTGCTTAGGAATAAAAAAATATATTGGTTAGGAATAAAAATGCTTTTTATTAACCAATTTTTGATTAAAGGGTAGTTAGCCACAATATGGCTTATCTATAGACATTAGGCATCTTGGTGTTCAGTTAACTTATCAAGTGCAATGTATTAGATCAGATAATAGCCATTTAAAGTCAAAATTGGCATTAAGCGCTCTAAAAAATTTACTTTGCGTTAACTGGGATGATTCAACTTTGACAATTCTTTCAATTTTCTTAGAAGTGCAAAAACCAAGTGACAGTAGCACTGAATTTCAGAAGAAAGTGTAAAACTCATTTCAATGATTTATGTTTTATTTAGCATAGTAATAAATCTTTTTTCATCTGTATTGAGGTATAATTGACAAACGAAATTATGATATATTTAAAGATCACAACGTGATAATTTGACATATATAATTGTGAAAGGATTTCCACCCTTGAGTTAATTAATGCTAACATCATGTCGCATATTTATTTTTTGTCTTTTTGGTGAGAACACAAGTTCTACTCTCTTAGCAAATTTCAATTATACAATACAGTATTATCAGCTATAGTCACCATGTTATACCTTAGGTCTGAGGACCTAAATTATTCATTTTATAACTGAAAATTTGTACCTTTTTACCAACTTCTCCCTGTTTCCCCCATCTTCCAGCCCCTGGAGGCACCATTCCACTATGTTTCTATGAGTTCAATTTTTTTTTCTTTAAGATTCGACACATAAGTAATACCATAAAGTTATTGTCTTTGTCTTGCTGTTTCATCCACCTTGTTGCAAATGGCAGTATTTTCTTCTTTTTTAAGGCTGAATAATAATCCATTGCATATATACTACATTGTCTTCATCCATCCATCCACTGATAGGCACTTCGGTTGTTTCCAGACCTTGGCTATTGTGAATAACATTGCAGTGAACATGGGAGTATAGATAGCTCTGTGAGATAATGATTTCATTTCCTTTGGACATATACTTAGAAGTAGGTTTTTGGGATCATAGAGTAGTTCTATTTTTAATTTCTTGAGGAACCTCCATACTGTTTTCTATGGTAACTGGCACTAGCAATATGAGTTTCCATTCCCATCTCACCAGTATTTGTGATCTCTTATCTTTTTGATAATAGTCATCCTGAGAGGTGGGAGGTGGTATCTCGTTGTGGTTTTTGATTTGCATTTCCTTGATGGTTAAGGATGTTGAGCACATTTTCATGTACCTGTTAGCCATTTGTCTGTCCTTTTTGGTAAAAAAAATGTCTATGGCCTTTGTCCATTTTTTAATTTGGACATTTGTTTTTTTCTGTTATTGAGTTGCATGAGTTCCCTTGTAGATTTTGGATGTTAGCCCCTTATTAGATAAATGGTCTACAAATATCTACTCCCATTCCATAGGTTCCTTTTCATTTTAATGGTTTCCTTTGCTGTGCAGAATCCTTTTAGTTTGATGTGTCCCACTTGTCAATTTATTTTGTTGCCTTTGCTTTTGTTATTTAATGAATTTATTTTATTGAATTCTAATATGTACTAGGCATTTTTCTAAGATATTAATATGTATCTCGTTTAATGCTTTTAACAACCGACTATAGTATGTCCTATTGTTTTGCCCATTTTACTAAGGAGAACAAGTCAATTTAGATATTATTTAGTTATTTTGTCTAGGTTATTTATCACAAAGTTGTTGGAGCCAGCCCACAATGAATCTGACTCCAAATTCTGTGGTCAAAATCACTGTGCTATTTTCTCACTATTTTTCTACATAAACAGGGCAGAAAGCAAATGATTTTTTTCTAAGTTCTACTATGATCCAGTTCAGAAGCTAAAAAATAATTTTGCTATAAATATAGCAAATATGAATGAGGACAGTGTAATTTGAGAGCAGCCCACCCAGTAACCCAGTAGGAGTGTTTTATTTGTAGCTTAAAATTTCATGAGATATAATTCATTAGCCTTTGGGTATATTGAATCATCTATTCATTTTAACGAACATGAAAATATTTGCTGAGCCCCACTCAGGGGCAAGGTATAATGCTAGCACCCTGACAGTTTTAGAGAAGAATGAGACATTGTCCTTCCTGTCATGACCCCTACTCTCTATTTGGGTAGAAAGGACATAAATGACACTGTTATACAAACTTAAGTAAAATTTCCATACAGTTGGTATGGATGTGTATTTAAGAGAGTCTTATTTCACTTCCAAACGCTCAAAAGGCCATAACCAAGATATGCCTACCTGTGCAACAAGGAATTTAGGCTGATTTGTTCAAAGCATGACATTAAGTGCAACCAGTGTTTTGAAGCAAATGCAGCTATCAAACCGAATTAATAGTTTTCCTCTTAGAATTGTTCCTGCTCCAGCTCCTAAAAAAAGATTTGAAAAAAGCATTATTTGATTGACTTGTCCCATTGTAAAGTATGCACCTGCTGTGAAATGAAGCCACGGAGAAAAAAAAAAAGTTGAATAATTTAACTTTTTTATTTGTAAAGATAATCAGGGTTTTTCTGATTACATCTTAACTTCATAAATGTTAAATAACCTATCAGCATCTAGTTGTTGTAAATTATGAAAAGGAGCATTGCAAGGAATATTAACCAACGAAATCCTTGTTCTTTAGTGAACAAGAAAATGTGTTATGGCAGCTTGTCATTGTGGGACTGGTAACTTTGACACCAAATAACAAAACTGCCATTTGCACTTAGGGTAAATTGGTTCACTTGAGCTTCCACTGCTCCTCTTGCTCTGATATAAATTTATGAACTCGGGAACTAACCAAGTCGTGTGGCTTCCCAGCTGACTTTAACAAATATGCCCATTTCATTTCATTTAGTCATCAGAATACCAGGGGGTTAGGTTGTTTCAGACTCATTGCAGATGGTGTAGGGTTTGCAGGAACACAGGAGCCTTTCATGTCACAGTCCTGTAAATTATGACAGTGGAGGGGCCCTCTTTCCTAAATACATGTCACCATTTGACATGCTCACAGCTTCAAGGAGCATTTTCTCTTTCAACACCTCATAGGTATATATAAAGGACATTTATTTCCAATTAACCAAGACGTGAAAAATACATTTTCCAGTTTCGTGCCTTGACTATCCATGTTGAAACCTAGATGAAGATTATGTCTATATTTGAAATGTAGCAGAAGCACATTTTGTTCTCTGACCCCCTAGGAGTCCTGTCCTTCTAAGCAGAGAAGTCCCTGGACGCAGACCAGTAGGTACAGAGGAAGACATTCAGTAAAGTGCAACCTCAGATGAATTGAAGGGAAGACCATTTCTAAATTACTGCTAGGAATGAAAAAATATCTTCATAGGAACACAACTTGATCATATCCAAGTATTGACCAAAAAAAAAGCTAGATAAAATATTATTTTAAAGAGATTTATTTAAATGAATATAACATTTATTTGTAATTGGAATAGCAGCTTGATTTTAAAAAGTGTCATAGATGTGGGCTTTTTTTTTTCCATTTTGTTCCATTTCATTTTGTTTTGCTGAGATGTCTATCATTAATTCAGCACTTTCTATGTCACAGGAATGTACTAAAATGTTTTACATGCATTTTCTAATTTAATCCTTGTAGCTCTTTATGAGAACGCTATTAGTATCATCATTTTACAGATGAAGAGACCAGCATTCACAGAGGTTAAGTAATTTACCAGAAACAAATAAGGGCAGAGAAGTGACTTGATCTGCCTGATTCCATTCTGTGGTTTGTCTAGTTCCACAAGAATGATAGAATATTTTTCAAATGTGCGTTTGTCAAACTTTTTATAAGATCTATCCCAGGAACAGAGAAGACAGAATGAACATGCAATCAATCCCAGGAGGTCTAGAAACTGCCCAAAGTAATCACCATAAGCTTACAATTTCTTTAAGGTCTTGCTTTTTAGCTTAAAAACTCATACAAATTTGCCATTGTATTCCAATGTGTTTGTCTTCATCCAAAAAAATAATAATAATGTATTTTATAATTTATCATTAGGGGAATTTTTTTTTCACTAATCTCCTTGGATAAAGAGTTATATGCTGTTACATTTTAGGATATTAGGTCACTCCGGAGAAAGCTGACCCCAATAACAAGTTCAATGTCCAGATAATTCTGTCTTCATTTTGTTACAAATATGTGGGGACAAACAGCAACCTTTTTTTCCCCACCACTTTACAGACTATGTCAGGGTAACAATAAGGAAAATGCCCAAAATGGGAGGTGAATTCTGTGACATTCCAAGATGCTATGGATGGAAATTTCCATAAGCATATCTTCCTGCTGAGAGGCCAAACTACAAACTGAGAAAGTCCCTGATCCACTCTTAAATCTCTTTTACTACCTCGAACAACAACCTCCAAAGAACATTCTTAGTGGGGGAAAAAAGCCTGATTATACTGCTCTTTATTTTACTTCTAATATAGTACATAGGTTTTCCTCACCCATTAATGGACTGAGTTTCAAACGGTCCCTATAATCAACTCTCTTCGTCCACCTCTCAAACTTCATTTTAATTATAGCAGTTTTGTTGGGAGCGTAAAACCGTTCCCAGTTTTGTCTTACAGTTGAGAATTAGGCCTCAAAGAATATCTTCTAAATAAGCCCAGTATGTGTATTACTATACCATTAAATAGAAAAATAAATTTATTTACATTTTCTAGGCATTAATCTTTGTCACTATATCTTTTTACTTCATGGGAAAAAAAAGTAACGTAGAAATGTCTGTTACCTGAGATTCAGCAGAAATGTGGGCCCAGCCAAATTTTCATCCTGTGTCTGTGGAAGATTACCCATGATGAATTCATTTTAAAGCAATAGTGAGCAACTCAAATTAAGTGGGGTTTTGATAACATCATGAATAGGACTTGTACTTGTTCAACACACTGATTATGTCAGCATAAACTTCTGCTGTCATTTAGTTAGTTCTGAGGTGACTATAGAGTTAAAACAACTAACTAGTCAAAGTTCTGATCACTCAGTACCCATCTAATTTTCTAGTCTGGGGCTTTTTATGAAGAAAAATCCATACCAAATTTTTGTGAACAAAGAAAGGTGGGATTCTGCTGGTTTCCCTTGCTCAGGCAAGGAAGCCTTACGTTTCCCAAATTTTACAGGTCAAACTGGAATTCCGGGAAGAGGTACCATGTTTGTTCTAGCCTTTGAAAATACTTTGACACAAATCCACAAACATGTAGGGTATGTGTATTTCAGTTTTGGAAACCTGCCTTTCAGAACTTCAAATATTCACCTATATTTAGTTCCATCAGCGGGATTCTAATTTTTCCATCACTTTTTTTTCCCTCTAATCAGTGTCCAATACCTGTTCTACTTGGCTACCCATGTTGTCTCAAAATTATCCTTTCATTTTCCCCTTGTTGTCCTGATCTGAGTCTCCATTACCGAGAGAGCATAAATAGAGAGAGAGAAGCTTTGGCATCAGATGGGCCTGAGTTCAAGTTTGACTACCCCACGTAATCAACGTGCCATCTAGGACAAGTTGCTTAGCTTTCTCATCTTAAAAAAATGTAATAATATTTGCTTTACAATATTGTCCTGAGATTTCTTTCATTCGTTCAAACCAATATTTATTGTGCTGCAACTTTGGGCTAAACTCTAGGTACTGGAACTACCCTGGGGAGGAGAACAGAGCCCCTGACTTTATGGAGTACACTGCAACTGGAATGCAATGAGATGGCTATCCTTGTTTGGGTTATTGCTGCAACTGTGCAGAGTAAAGAAAGCAGGGTCTACTCTAAGCGTCTTACCCTAAGGGTTTACTCTAAGGCCTCTGGCATAGGAAAATAGAAAGGAACCCAAGAAGAACAGGTTTGGGAGTGGAAAATATAGTTATTATGCTTTGGACCTGTTGAGATGTAGGTTTCTGTAAAGTTGGCTGCTGAAAATAGAAATCTGGAATGCAAGAGAGATGAAAAGCCAGAGATAGGGATTTAGGAATCAATGATAGAATAGCAGTAATTTAAGCCATTAGGACAAATACAACAGATAATTTAAGTAGGATGCTCTAACTTAAAATAAAAATTCTTAGTCTGGCTTCAGCACAATCGCATCTTTCCAAAGGAAACAATTGATCAGTCCTTCTGACTATGATCAATATATCCTTCAGAGAGTACTTATTCTCATCTATCCTACACAAAATCCCAAGCATCTCGGCTTTATACTGGCTCTTCCACCCCTTACACAATTGGGGCTATATCTGCAAAAAACAAACCTTCATTTCATTTTTTAGACCTCATTTCTGAAGGGTTCTTGAGTCCTGTGCTGTAGATTTCATTGCTTCTATAGCAAAGATAACCTTATTTAAGTACTACAAAGATAAGTAATTAAACCCACAAATGTTATAAGCTATCAGATCAATGAGAAAATCTCGTGAGAAATTCCATTATATTCTTCATTCAGGGCTCATATACTCTCCTTGAAAAAAAAAATGTACTTGTTGTTCATGACCAAATAAAACGTACAGGCATTTAATTATATGAATAGATTGTGAAGAGGCTAAACTGACAAGACCTTCTTTCTTTAGGAAGCATTGTGAAAAATGACAGTTTTGAACCCAAATTTCATATGTATTTAGGTCCATAAGTCTCCCTGACAGAGTGGACTGTCCTAACTCAATAATTAATGCACTGGGAATTCTCTAGGTAGACTATGATTTGGATACTTTATGGGCTATTATGTCAAGGATCTGTGTCAGACTGGATGCATACACAATGCCTACAGAAAAATTATTGTCACAAGCAAAACTGGTGGGGGTTTTTTTTTATGTACTTTAAGAGTAAGTAAGCCTAGGAAAAATATATGACAGCATTTCTAATTGCCTTGTATTTTTTAAGAAGTGAAACGTGCCTTCATTTTTATTTGCCCATAGAGTATACCTTTGAATAGAACTATTATATGTACTTCATTTGTTTTTGAAAATGAGTGATACACATTTTTTTTACTTTTGAAATATACGTTCATGCAGTTATTAATTGCTAGATTCAGTGATAATATACCTTTAAGTTATAAAATATTAAAGATTCATTGTTTTTAAACATTTGTTGACCATTCTGTATAGCATACATATATGTTTTTTCTCTCTCTCTCTCTTTAAAGGGATCCTCATCCCCAAAATGCCTGTGGAGTACAATGTCTTACTCAATGCTGGAAGTATAGCACCTCTGACCTCCTCTGTTGGTCATCATCAATCCATCCTTCTGGAAAATTTGGCTCCATTCACACAGTATGAGATAAGGATACAAGCATGTCAAAATGGTAAGTCTTTCAGACACTTGTCCTGGGCTTTTATAAAAAAAAAAAAGTATTTTATGAAAAAAAATTCATTAAAAAGGAATAGATTCTCAATTCAAATACAAAGACTAACATTTCATTTCTTATTTGTACTGGACTGTTTACCCAGAAAAATCAGAGCCTGGCATTGAGTGAAGCATTATGCATTTCTGCACATTAAATCATGAATATTTAAATATATTAAAATGGTGGTTTTGCAAAGTCTTGTTTTATAAGGCCCTTTAAAAGAAAAACACCTAGATCACATAAAGGAATCATTGGTAATATAAAACAAAATAGGTATTATGAAAATTTCAAAAAAGAGGTACTCACTTTGGTTTATTTAAGTTTTAGTAGGGGGTGAGGGGAGGCATTATTTAGAAGTTGAGTTACACTTGAATGAATCTTACCTATTTTACTGTGCTTACCTGAACTCTATCTCATATATGCAGACTGTCACCCTGAGTTTCATGGCACAGGCTAGTGGTCTATGAAATCATCATCCATCTCTCTGGTCTTAAGGAAGAGCCTCCCTCAGTCCCTTCATCCCTCCGAATGTGACATCATATATTAATAAGAGAAGAAAAGATGTAACTCATATTGGTGTATAAAACATGTTGCTCCACTTTAAATTAAAGAAATGTCCCAATATTATACTCAAGTGGTGGGAACTCCTATCTTACTTGTGCTTAGAAACTTCTGTTTCCAAATGAGTATGAGTTCCCATGAGTTGATTAGGACACAGAGTCTGAGATTTTGCTTTGCCTCGTCTTCAGAATTGTGAGTCAGTTTGCCCACTTCTTTCTACAAACCAAACCAAAGCATTTTATGTTGAAGGATACTTTTTCTCTCTGATATAGTCTTCAGCTAATCAACATGGAAACGGTTTTAAACTAGTGTTTTCTTTATGGAAATGCAAAATCAACTTCTGCATCTTTATGTCTCTAAAACTATGTTATGGAGATACAATATTCTTCAAATTAATTGATTCTTATGTGTTGGGAGGTGGTTATTATTTTTAAATATTGGCAAGAATAAGATATTATTAAGAATATACAAGATGTGCAGGTCACACACACTTAACGATATTCAAGTACATTAACACTTTCTGGCAAAATGACTGTAATAAACTAGAGAAACCACAGTTCAGACAAGCATAAGCATTCTTGCCTATGCCTCTATAAATTTGTGGTTACTTAATGGATTTTCCAAAAATGATTCCCTATTTAAATATACATAAAATATATATAATATAAAATACGTATATATATAAATATATTCAAATTATATAGAGATTTATAGTACTAGTCTAAAATATGTGTACAAGGGTCATATACAAAAGTTCAGCTAAAATGATTTCCATGATCTCCTTGTCCTTCTATATGCATATGTAACTCTTCCCCTGCTTGACAAATTACTAAAGGACTTGATTCTTTTTTTCAAGGAAGTTGTGGAGTTAGCAGTGGGATGTTTGTCAAAACATCTGAAGCAGCCCCAGTGGGTCTACGTTCCCCTGTTCTTAAGGCACTGGGGTCAGCTAGCATAGAGGTTAAGTGGATGCCACCTGAAAAGCCAAATGGAGTCATCATCAACTACTTTCTTCACAGGTAACATTGACTATTACTGCTATTTTAAATTATTTAAAAATGTGTACCATTCCAGGACCATAAAACCAAATACATTGTATTTTTCCATAAGGGAATAAATGGGAATTGGTGCTTTATGGAGCACCTACTAGGGTCTAAGATTGGTACTGGGGGGCGCCTGCGTGGCGCAGTCGTTAAGCGTCTGCCTTCGGCTCAGGGCATGATCCCGGCGTTGTGGGATCGAGCCCCACATCAGGCTCCTCTGCCATGAACCTGCTTCTTCCTCTCCCACTCCCTCTGCTTGTGTTCCCTCTCTCGCTGGCTGTCTCTCTCTCTGTCAAATAAATAAATAAAATCTTCGAGAAAAAAAAAAGATTGGTACTGGAAGCTTTTACACATGATCCAGGGGGAAAAAAACCACAGCTACCATGTAACACTTTTGTCTGAGCCCTACTTGAAAGATGAGACCTCATAGTGCACATCAGCCTTACCTCTGATTAAGTCGTAGAGCAGCACCCTAGAGGCTCACTGACCAAGAGAACATAGTCATTCCAGAGCAGGAACCAGGTCTGCAATGAGAATTCTAATATTTCCCATCACCTATTATGTGGAGCTCGGAAAAACTTTTTATCCTCAAAAAACAAGGTGCTTCCCATATGCGGAAAGAATGGCTCAACTCTGCAGTTCCCCTTCTGGTGGAAGGAGTTTCCACTCAGCTGGCTGGATGGTTCTGAGAATGCAATAGATGGTAATGCAGCTTCTTTTCACCATGATGTGCAGAATTTGTTTCCAAATTTCTGCTCAGCAAACATTAATTTGAAGAATAATATTTCTGATTCAAATACGCACAAACACGTAAAAATGGCTAATGCGAATTTACATTTTACGCTAAGCACATTAGTGCAAGCTCTAAAATGCCCATCCTCTTCCAATAGTTTTCTTTCATCTACTTAATGCTAATTGTATGAGAAAAGCACATCAAATTCCTATTCTGCATAAAGGGAAATAAAGTATCTGTTATAGAGCAGGACGTGGCTTCAGTCTGTTGGTTTTGTAAATAAAGCTCATGATTACAGTGACTATTCCATGGCAGCTATAGAGAGGGAAAACAGGAAATATAATGCAGAAAGCCCGCTTCAATGAAAAATACTGTAAATTGAATTTGACAGCATTTGATGGCATTTGATTATTCTAGTCACAGCCAAACAATGATATAAAGAGTAATATGAAACAGAATGTGTTACTGCCTAGCAGACTCAAAAGCAATAAACCTTCCTCCAATGTGACACAATCACTTCACAATCATAATTGTAGCCTGTTTGATACCTCTGAGTACAGCAGAAGGGCACTGACTGACATAGATACATTTTGTTTTTTATTTAAAGTGAAATGAAAATGGCGCACTGGGGCTCCAGATACAATCGTTATATTCACCTACATAGGCATGAATCACTTGGCGGTTATTTCAGCTGAAGTTTAAATGTGCTTAGACAACAACAATATCAAATTTTTCTTAGATAGCTGCAAAAAAAAATCAGAAATTTGTAAGGACAGAAATAGAATGTAGACACATAGTTCTTTTTCATTCTGGGACTACATAGAGCCCCTTCTATAGTTATAGCCACGAGCCTGCAGTATTTCTGGGGAGGTTATGGCATGTAATTCCTGCTTCATCATTTGCCTCCTCTTTCTTGTATCGCCACCAAAGGAAATACACTTAGCTCAAACCAAAGTCGGGGTTTGGCCTAGGCAGATATTTTCATTAAATTGCAGGAAGCCAATTTGCCAATCCCATTTTGCAAATACCTGTCACTCTGCTCTCTAAGCCCCTAAATCGCTTCCCCTCAGTAATTTCCTTCCATTGTCTAAAGTCTGCCTCTAGATATCATCCTATTGAAAAGCTTCTGTGCTGATAAAGGGGTGTTGATGACTTTACAAACAAAATAATCTAGGAAGGATATGATTGTTAGTGCAATTTCTTCTGTTCTGTTTACCTGTTACTTTGTTATTTGATTTAGGCTACTTTGTTCACTAAGGTGAGGAGTTACAAAAGACAATACTGACAATAGGGACAACATTGATGTTAGTTGTGCAACCTGTTACTGATAAAGTATAGACAAGGCCATCTTCAGCATTTTTTTTCTCCTTATAGTGCGTTTGGATATTATAGTAATGATTTTTCAGTATTCCCCTCTATCATATATCTAGAATGTTGTAAATGCCAAAATCCCTCCACAAAATCTGACTTCTGTCTACAAAATCTACCAGATATTTTTTCCTTAGGACTTTACAAAATACTTAATGAAATGATCTCCTACCATTTTAATAGAGACAAAATTGCATGAGGTTTATTCTCATAAACTCTCTCTTTAAATAAATACAGAGATTGATCAATGTGCAATAAGAAAAAATGTATACAAATACCTTCTAAACACTGTAAAAGTAGAAATGAATAATGAACTCTTTCTGAATATTTAAATAGTAAGATTTTGAAGGATAAAAACGGAGATAGTTTAGATAGATGGTTGATATGGAAAAATATTCCAAGCAGGGAAACACAAATAATAATTTTCTAGAATGGAAAAATTAAGCTGATTGAATAAACTAAGAGGGCATCGACTCAAAACTGAAGAAATTTTTATACAGTCAATTCATGTTGCGTGGAAAGATAGATATGGGATGGTGATAGGTAGATAGATGATCAATAGATGATAGATACATCCATAGATGGATAGATAGAAAGAAATGTTCATATCTACTGTGAGATCTGAGTCCTATTACCAAGGACCTTTACTATAGTAGGAGATATAAGTCAAACTTAAGCAAACAAATGAAAAAAGAGAAATATAATGTGAAAAATATAAATATTTACCAGAAAGTTTACAGGAAAGAAAGATTCTTTTTGTCTGGAATATTTATGGAAGACTTCATTCATTCATGGATGAAGTTGATGTCATTGGGACTTGGTCTTACAATATAAAAATTTAGTGACCATTATTAGAAATACTTTAGTTGGAAAAAGTTTTAACAGGACAGAATATTACAAAGGCTATTTATCCTTTCTTTATGATTACCCAAGGCGCATAAAATTTCCATCAATGAAAGTAACTATTATTAATTTTAACATATATAATATTTCTTCTTTCTTTTTATAGTTTCCCTTACATAAAAAGAATCCTATTGTTCATGTGTTCTCCAATTTTCTTTAGGTATTTGGATGCACACACACACACACACACATACACACACACCCTGCACTTCTTTTAATGACTCAACTATATTTTATTATGTGGATGTGTGTCAATATTATTTAACCAATCCCCTACTGATGGCAAATTAGGTGATTTCCAAGTTTTCATTACAACAGCAACTCTCAAAAAAACACCTTTACAATGAGCAGGTGAAGGATTATTCTTGGTACTAGAAGTGCAGGGTCTAATTTTGTGCATTTTAAATAGAGATTGTTCGATTGTCTTCTAAAAATGGTTTGTAAGAATTTTAATTCTGGGGGTACCTGGGTGGCTCAGTCGTTAAGCGTCTGCCTTCGGCTCAGGGCATGATCCTGGCATTCTGGGATCAAGCTCCACATCAGGCTTCTCCACTGGGAGCCTGCTTCTTCCTCTCCCACTCCCCCTGCTTGTGTTCCCTCTCTCACTGGCTGTCTCTCTCTCTCTCTCTCTGTCAAATAAATAAATAAATAAATAAATAAATAAATAAATAAATCTTTTAAAAAAAGAAGAATTTTAATTCTGAAAACTCCTGTCCATAAGGGGTCTTAACAATTTTTCAAACCTTTGCCAGTTTAATATTTTAAATGACATATTGTTGTTTTAATTAAAATTTTGATCATTATAAGTGAAGTCATTCATTTATTTTAAATATTCACTTGCTATTTGTGTATGGGTATATAAATATTATATATCCTTAGACTATTTTCTTTTGGAATATTTCTCATTCATTTGTCTATGCTCTTTATATAGTAAGGAAATTCTCCCTTAAATATCATATTAAAATAACACATCAGTTATTTCTTTCAGCGATTTTATGGGTTCTACTCCTTATATCTAAATATAGACTTAAGTTGGTTTTAAAAAATGAGACAAGAAGTCTATGCATTTATTTTTTTTTAAACTATCTAGTTTGTCAACATTATTTTATAATTCACTGTTTTGAAATACCACCTATACAAAATTCCATCATCTGGTCCATTTCAGGATTTTATATTCTATTTCATTTATAGTGGACAGGATTTTAATAAGCAGAGTCTGGTAGCAAAGATATCTCAGGTGAATAAAATTAATAGAATGAACAATTCCCAACACTAAAGGCATAGTGTTCAAGTAATTGTCAGGCTTGGCTGGAGCCTTTGTTATTTATAGGGGGAATTTCAACAATCAGCTTGATGGTAGATTTTAGAAGACTTGAAATACCAGGCTAAGGAGTTTAGATTTTTGATGTGGAGGCAATGTAAGCCATTGCAAGTTCAGGGTAAAATAGAAAAGCATTGTGATGAAGTGGACAGAGCTTGACATTTGTAGGCAGAAGATGTGGCTTCCAGGTGCTGGGTCCAACACTTACTAGTTATGTGACCTTGGGGAAGTCATTATATTCCCCAAGCTTCATTTTTATGTAAAGATAGGCTAATAAACATAAAGAATTACTTCCTAGAATTTTGTAAGAATTAAATGAAATAACGTATGTGAAAGTCCTGTGTTAAACATCAAGCATGATTAAAGTAGGAAGTCATCCTAGATGTACAATAAAGATGTGCCATGCTTTAGGAAGACAAATCTGGCAGGTACAAATATTTAAGGACAAGGAAAAAGATCCATGATATTAAAAGAAGAAGATTGCACAACAGTGTGCCTAGGATGATTCTGTTTTTCTTTAAACATATAGAATATTTCTTTACATTTTTATGTGCATAAAAAATATCTGGAAAAACAAAAAAACTTAACAGTGCTTATCTCCCAGAGATAAGTTAAGCACAATCCTTTTATTTATTTTTATTTTTAAAGATTTTTTTTTAATTTTTTTATTTGAGAGAGAGAGAAAGCATGAGAAAAGGGAGGGGCAGAGGGAGAAGGAGGCTCCCTGCTGAGCGGGAAACCCAACGCAGGGCTCAATCCCAGGACTCTGAAATCCTGACCTGAGCTAAAGACAGATACTTAACCAACTGAGCCACCCAGGCTCCCCGAGCACAATCCTTTTAAATACAGATCCTCCTCAACTTACTCTGAGGTTACATCCCAATAAACCCATTGTAAGTTGAAAATACTATAAGTCAAAAATGTATTTAATACACCTAACATACCAGGGGCGCCTGGGTGGCTTGAGCCCTAGACTTTTGAATTTAACTTAGGTCATGATCCCAGGGTCATGGGATCAAGCCCCACATCAGGCTCCATGCTGAGCATGGAGTCTGCTTGTCCCTCTCCCTCTGCTCCTCCCGCACTTGTGCTATCACTCTCTCAAATAAATAAATAAAATCTTTAAAAAAAAATACATCTACCAAACATCATGACTTATCCTGGCCTATTGTAGATGTGTTCAGAACACTTAGCCTATATTTGGGCAAAATCATCTAACACAAATAATATTTTGTGTTATTTTTATATTTTAAAATATTATTAATTTTATAATTTTATATTTTTAATCTTATTCTAGAATAAAGTGTTGAACACCTCATGTAATTTATTGAACACTGTACTAAAGCATAAAACAGAATGGTGGTGTAGCTACAGAAGGGTTGTGTGTCAGTTGTTTACCCTGTGATTGTGTGGCAGACTAGAAGCTGCCACTCGCTGCCACTGCCCCAAATTCTTCAAGAATATTTTACAGCATACTGCTGTCCTGGGAAAAGATCAAAATTCAGAATGTGAAGTACAATGTCTACTGAATACATATCACTTTCACATCGTCATAAAGTCAAAAAATTTAAGTCAAGCCATCATAAGTTGGGGACTGTCTGTACTTGTGTTTTTGTTCATCCGTATTTTCTAATTACTGTTCACAACAAATGTTTCATATGGCAAGATAAAGACAAAATAGTAAATTCAGTTAGTCCAGATGCAAATCAATCCTCACCCTGTTAATGATTTCCCGATTTCTCTCTTTCTGTGGACATCATCACTCTCTGTAGCAAGTTCTGCTTCAGAAAGAGAAACCACAACAGTCGTTTTAACTGATTTTAACTTACATAATTGTTAACTAGTTGTAAATTTGTTAACTAGGTAATTGGAAGGATAAAAAGTGAACTCTAAGATTATCATGCAGGTGGCAACTGCAGGAAACAGCTACTACCCTTGGGACTGAGGCAGCTAGAATTTAAAACTCAGTAACTAGAGGGGAGCACACGCCCCCACTCCCTGCCCGGGAACCCGACCCCCACTGCCATGCTGGCACCCAGACACCTGAGGAACAAGCACCGTCCAGCTGACGCAGGTGTTTGGGGAGAAGGCATGAAATAAAACTGGTTTTTCCAAGTGTTGTTAAAATTTCATACTCAAACTTCTCTTGAGGGGGAAGGATTTGTTACTTTCAGTGTGAAAAATCCTGGCTGAAGAGACATTTACATAATCAGCAAGCAAACAAGAAAAGTAAGCAACCAGTTCCTTTTTCCTTTCAGCCTTCTGGTCTCCCTCTGGCGCCCCCTATTGACAGAGCTCAACATAGACTCAGCAGTTAAAGCAGAAATGCCATTGCAGAGTCCCAGCTCCTCCATAAAGCCAAAATATTGAAGGAAAGGGTTATTGCTCAGAGACAGCGACTTAATAATGGGCACATTTTTCTAGTTAACCAGGTTTCAGAGAATTTTTGTCTCGTCAACCAGTCCGTCACCCAGGCATTGCTTACAAAATATTTATTGTTTATTATAGTGTGCCATGCTTCCCTAGGGGCTGAGAATATACAGATAAGTAAGAGAGAGTCTTTGCCTTCAAGGAGCTTGTAGTATGATATAGAAGGTAGAAAAGAAAGAAAATATATTACAATATAGTGTGACAAGTGAATCCATAGAAAGTAGACTTAGCACATAAGGCAACACGATAATTCTATTTGAGAGAGAAGCAAGGGGAAGACTTCCTGGAGAGAGGGACTGTGGTGGTGCTTTAAAAGATGAATTAGAGTTAGCCTATAGAAAGGGGAGGATGAAGAAAGTGTGCAGCAAGGCATTGCAGAACAAGAATGACGTATCAAAGCCACGGAAGCATGAGCTATCTTGGACTAAAAGGGAACTGTGGGCAAGCATTTGACTATGACGGGGATATCAAATGGAATAGAAATCTGGAACATAAAGCTGTAGTGGTAAGCACAGGCCAGTTGCATGGCAAATCACTACCATTTTAACCGGGATTAAATCTTAACATTTTTGGATTATCTCTGACGTCTCCTCCCCCGACACCAAAGTATCTACTCACTCCATGAAGCTGGATGATTCAACCTTTTCCATGGCATTTGGTAAATCACCTGTGTTTTCAGTTCCTCTACAATCAGTTGTAGTTCAGGATCTATCTTTATTCTCATGTGGTCTGTTGAGATGACCTCTTCACGATGTGACTGACTACCTGTTGTCATTCCCTTTCAATGCAGCCTTTACATGATTGCTGGATTTGTCTTCCTAAAAGCAGCTTTGGACGCCATTTCTATGATAACTTCATTTGTATCATGTATTACATTTAACCCAGTGATTTTCCTGTGCATAATTTGATATAATTCTTACAAAAATGTGGGGACATTATACACTATAAAGTTTTTAACTCCAGTTTACAAAGTGGAATGGAAACTTAGAGAGCACAGGTGAGTTTTGCCCAAGGCCATCTAATCAGGGGGTTGTAGGCCTAGACCTACAACCTATCTCCTCGGACTACAGGTATTTTGGGTTTTATATTTAAATTGGTATTCTTATTATTCTTCATAAGGTGAGGGTGGCAGCTTCATAATCTGAAATTGCTTTGGAAAATGAACTAGTTATAGGATTTTGCTTTGGTTACTTCTGAAGACAAACGCTGAGAATTGTTGCAGGGAATAAAGGGATAAGGAGTTTTGGGTTTTTTGGGGTTTTTTTTAAGGTTATACTACAGTAAGAAAACATAAGTATGAATCTCTTTTAAAATATATGGTTCCTAGTTTTAATACTTATTTTTGTTTTCTTCTTAGTGTTAAGCAACAGTAAATTAACTCTAGTTGGAAAAGGACATTCATTTTTCAAGTATCTCCCAAATGAGTTTAAGCATAGAATAACCATTTGGCTATTCAGAGAGAACTGAAAATGTGATTTCCCTAAACGCAGACTGTTCAGGAGGAAACACTTCCAGTTAAATGAGCAGTTGAAGCCTAAATCTTAAATAAATTAGGAATAATTGTGATCTACTTAACCTCTTCAGTTCAAAGTTTATTCAGACCTGAAGATATTCTGTTTTTTAACACCACAGATGGAGCATTTACCTCAACATAATGTTAATTTATTGAGTATTCAATAGTGGCAAGAAATACTTAACCAGGCATCATCCTTTAATTGGTTTGGTGGATAAACTTGAAGCTAACACAATATTTAATCTCGCACATAGCACAGATTTTTCAAATTCATGCTTTCAGGCAATTTTTAAAAGAATGTCACAACCATGGCTACACCTCAACGTGGGAATTCATGAGAGTTTAATAAAAATTAATTGAATTGTCATAGGAAGGTTGAAGCCAGACAAAACAGACAATTTTTATTTCCCCATAGAAGTTTATGTTTGTTTGCTGTGTTATGTTTCTTGCAAACACCTTTTAAAAACTCACTGAGTGGAGTCCTTGGCTGTGAGCCCTGTGGTCCTCATTAGAATGGATCCCTCCCAATGACACACCTGGTACCTACTATCTGCAGCAAGTACAAAGGCCAAACCCTGCAAACCGACACTGAGTGCAGAATCTGGCCCACGCATGGTAGCGAGGAATAATGAGGTGGGTTGCCGAAACATAATTGCAGGTCACTGAGAGGTATCTAGGAAGCCTCTATAGTCTCCAGCAGGAGGCTTGTCATTGCTCGTGCTTAGGTCATTGTGATTTATCAACTTGAGGATCATCAAATTCCCAAAGCCAGAGATTTTAAATATCCTGCCTTTTTGTGAGAGGTACTGTCATTTACTTTGCCTTAATAACCCTTTCCATTTTGATGGTTAATCTGATATGGCAGCATGTGACTATCCTGGCATCTGAAGAACATGTTCATTAAATACTCCTAACAGCCTGGAAAATACTGCTTTATCCATCAGTCTCTCTCAACTACAGAGTAGAAGCTGAGTAGGAAAGGGTCATCTCTTGGGTACATTCTTCCCCAACCTAGAATGCTACGTTAGTAGGTAAAAAGAGTTTATAAAGATGAGGCAAAAATGCAGAGAAGCCATGGAATTACATATCTTTTGGCCATTTGTTCAAAGAAATTATTGAATTTACGGGGCTCAGATGCTAGGAATATGGAAATAGATCAACCACGATTCCTCAGCAGCTTCCCCTTCTGGTTAGGTCTGTAGCTAACCAGATTTTTTTTTTAATTTTTCATTTTTGCATCATGAATTTACATCCAGATGAGCAAATAACTGTTCCGAATGAAATATCAGATATTTGGGGCTATATTAACAACTGACAATTCCATTCCTCTTGCTTAAATGTTTAATGCTCAATATACTGAGTACCCAAATAGTATGCATGGGCCTTAGTTTTTATATCAGTCAAATCTACAGATGGGACTGAAGAATCCCTTTCTCAGGCATTTGGAAGGATTTTTTGAACATACTCTGAATTTTACTAGGTCTTGGAGAAGACATTTAAAAGGAATCTGATTTTTGCCCTTTAAAGATCTCTAGAGCAAATTCATATTACATAATTTATCATGTTATTTTCATTAATTTGCATTTAGCTCTATCTTCTTGACTCAGCCATGAGTTCCTTTAGAGAAGGAATGTGTACCTCTGCTCCTGGTACAAGGTGTGGTGTTATATTAAGTGCTCAATAAAGGTTTGTTGATGAATACAAGAAAGAACGGCCCTTACTTTGAAGGGTTATGGCTTAATTAAAGAAGAGAAAATTCAGAATATGCATGACATGAAGGATATGAATTCAAAACATTTTTTAAATATCCTGGAAGCAGATGCAAAATAATTGTGCAAGGTAAAAGAGAATTAGAGCCGTGGGCTTCTCTTCGTCATTCCTCATCCTTCGGTGCACTAGCCAGGGCTTTTTTGCACAAAGATCTTGTGGTTCTAGGAGCATTAAAAGGGTCACGCTCAGTGTGCAAACACTTTTCAAGTCTCTGCATTCATCATATTTGCTAATGTCCTGTTGACCAGTTCATAGTGAGTTTGGGAGCACATTAGCAATAGACATGGATATAGGAAAACAAAACAATTGGAATACTTACTGCAATCCATCTGCTAGAGAAGGGTAAGAATTCCTCATAATATCAACTTCTAATAATTCTACATAGTGTAATTTCCAGTTGTGCAAAAAATAAAATTGTGCAATGTAATGCATGTGCACATGCACACACTTCACACACATATAATGGAATATTACTCAGCCATCAGAAAGAACGATTACCCAACACTTGCAGCAACATGGAGGGGACTGGAGGAGATTATGCTAAGTGAAATAAGTCAAGCAGAGAAAGACAATTATCATATGGTTTCACTCATTTGTGGAACATAAGAAATAGCAGGGAGATCGGTAGGAGAAGGAAGGGAGGAATGAAGGGGGGGTAAACAGAAGGGGGAATGAACCACGAGAGACTATGGACTTTGGGAAACAAACTGAGGGCTTCAGAGGGAGGGCGGGTAGGGGATTGGGATAGACCGGTGATGGGTATTAAGAAGGGCACATATTGCATAGAGCACTGGGTGTTATATGCAAGTAATGAATCATGGAACACTACATCAAACACTAAGGATGTACTGTATGGTGACTAACATAACAAAATAAAAAATTATTATTAAAAAAAGAATATAACACTAAGGAAAATAAGTCAGAGAAAGACAAATACTGTATGTTTTCAGTCATGTGTAATTTAAGAAAGAAAACAAACGAAGGGGGGAAAAAAGGCAAACCAAAAAAAAAAAAAGCAAAGATCCAGAAATATTTTTTAAATGTGTTAATAGTGCTTACATATATGCTTCTGATTTTTAAAGTTTTTAAATAACATATGTGTTTCTACATGTTGTATGTGCAGATTTTTTTAAGGAAAAATTTCTAAGGCAATACAATAAAATGTAATTATGGGTAGTTATGCACTGTTTAAATGTTTTTATTTCTTCTGTGTTTTCCATATTTTCTAGGAAATATATACATTCTTTATGATTAGCCAAGAAAAAAAAACCTACACTTAAAAAATGATACTGAGTCAGGCCTTTTGTGTACTCTTGCACCTGGTCTTCATTATGACACCAGAAAGGGGCAGTTGAATTGATAACAAATTTTTCTGAAAAGCAATTTCTTACTCTATGTGCAGACTTTCTTTTGAAATGTGCTGCTGTCCCTGATTGCCTTCCTGGTCTCCTTGTAGACGTCCTGCTGGCTTTGAAGAGGAGTCCCTTTTGTTTGTCTGGTCAGAAGGAGCCCTTGAATTCACTGATGCTTCGGATACTCTGATGCCTTTCACACACTATGAATACCGAGTCAGAGCCCACAACTCCAGGGGCTCAGTGGAGAGTCTGTGGTCATCAGCCCGGACCCTGGAAGCCCCACCTCAATATTTGCCAGCACCGTGGGCGCAAGCAACCAGTGCCCACTCAGTTCTGTTGAACTGGACAAAGCCAGAATCGCCCAATGGCATTATCTCCCAGTACCACGTGGTCTACCAAGAGAGACCGGATGATCCAACGTTTAACGTCTCTACTGTGCATGCTTTCACCGTGATGGTAAGAACTTAGGAAAAAAGAGTAACAGATGCTTAGAGTATCTGGTTAATATGTTGAAATTGATTCTTTATCCAGCTTATCGTTTGTCTTCAGTGAGAGCTTAAATGCATTAAAATCTTTCACATGTGAAAAAGAGCAATGTAGTCATGGGGAAGATATTGAATTGAGTGTAAGGGACATTGGAGACCAGTTTGCAGGCCACAATTAATTTTCATTACCTCAAGCAAATAAATGAATATCTCTGTGTGTGATTTCCAAATCCATTAAATGGGGATACTAAATGTGTCTCTGTATACCTCATGGGGATGAAGCATAGATAAAATTAGACCAATACGGATATAGACACAGATACAAATTTGGTGCAGATACAGATATAGACACAGATTCGGATCAGATATGGATATAGATAGATGTGACATTATTGGCTCTTTGAGAAAAAAAGGAAGTTAAATTTCTAGATCTATCTATCTGGATGATATAGATATAGATATCACATGCACTATAACTTACTGGTGACTTATCTGGGGTGATCACCTCTGGCCCATAGCATAACTTAATTGAGTTCACTAGTATCTTCTGAGAGCTTTCTTTTCACCTGGCATAAGCTGATGTTCTATGGGAGATATGGAAACAGGATGGTTCTTGTATCAGGGAGATTTCTCTTACTGCAGAGATGAAAATTGAACATAAGAGAAAAGTAAGAGAAGTAGTGAACTATAGCCTATAATATCCACCACATGGTGATTCAGATCCCAGATTCCAGCACCTACCAGGCGTAAACCACAATACAAGATCACAATATCATCTACCAAAAGTGTTAGTCAAGAAGTGCTCTGAGAGCTCAGCAGGAAACCCTCAAACTGAAGTGGCTTCATGGAGAAGATGAAATTTGTGGTCTTAGTAGTTAAATACATACAATTTTTAAGATGTGCCAAGACCTTGCTAAATATGAAAATCTCTCATAAGAAAAAATAAACAGGCAGCATAAAGCATTATTTTCAAAAGCAGACCGTGTTTCTATGCTACCAATCTAGATACCCCAATATCCCTGAAGGTTATCTTATAGAGTATTTATCAAAATATCTATATAATACTGAGCAAATACATTGTAAAGAAACTCTGAAAGAACAGTTGTAAATGAATAGTTTAAAGTGCAATATTTTCTCCCTGTCCTTATATTCAGTTTTTCCATATGACTAAAAAATAAGCAGTATGTGAATTAAAGAGATAATATTAATCTTTCTTTTACTTAGAATTCGGAATGGGTACTTTATTTTTTACGTGACATTTAATTACCTTTGATTATCTTTCATACTACATCTTCCTAGAGCCTTCATTACAAGCATTAGAAGCAGTGTTCTTAAGTGCAGAAGGTCTTTTTTAGTTGATATGTGATCCACGGAGAAATCTATGACTTCTCACCTTGTCCTTGGAATTCGTGTTCTAAACTAAAGCAAAATCCTAAAAAATAAAGTAAAAATACTGAAAAACACTTGACAAGGGCTTTCTGAATGACATACCTTAATTTAAATATATTTTTATTGAAGGCACTAATATTGCAATAATTAAACCTCTGATTTTAAAGTATGGCTTTCAGAGGCCTGAGCCTAAACATTTAATTTCCCAAAACAATTTTATTGGAATTCTTTTGTGGTATACCCTCTACATCATTCCTTCATAGCTAGTTTCATCTCACAACACAAGATTTAAAGCATAAAATGAACTCTGTCCTGTATTTAAGCTTCCAGGTTCTGTTTTTATCACACTAAAAAGTTCCTGCAAAAGTGGAAGGCCTAAGGCCCCAAGCTTTAAGCATTGCATGGCCCGTTATCCATGGGCCCTGCCAACACAGCTCCCACCTGGCAGCCCAGTGTTGCTGTGCTCTTCCATTTTCTGAAGAGTAACCTTTGTGCAATGCTAAAGAGAATAGCCAGAATGACCAGGAAACAGTAATATTTCTGCACCCTATTTTTTAATGTTTGCATCTGTGTGCGTGTTCAAAGTGCCCCCCCATCTGAAAATCTGGCCCTGAGAATCCCAAGAAAAGATTTCATCAGGGTCATTAGGAAAGGCCCCATCTGAGCTTGTTAAGCAATCAAGGACATCTTCCATTGAGCAGTCGGGCCAGTGTTCAGATATTGTGGTGAGTAGGCCAGATTCCCGGGTCAGGAGACTACTATGACTCTTTATGGGCTGACATCTTTGAAAGAAAGAATCAGAAAAATAAACTATTGTCTTTGAGCTTCGTACATTCCTACATCCCAAGAGAATGTGTTTGAGCCTTAAAAAAAAAAAAAAAGATATTTAAAGAAGGGCGTTCTACCATGTAATTCCAATTCCTCACCATCAGAGAAGAATGTTTTTTTTATCCTACCCAAATCCTTCCTCCTGTCACTTAAGTCCATCCTTTCCTGTTCAGAAGAGCATGACTTCTCTAAATCAGTGCAATGAACCTTCAGGGTCAAGAACAGATTATTGACGATTCAATCCAATTTGGCAAATAGTCATTGAACACTATATTCAGTATGCCAATACTCAATACTGTGGTCAACTGTATTGTTGAAGACTACCATGAGACTGGGCCCTTGGGCAGAGCAGAGACTGAAGGGGAAGTTGAGTAATCAAGTCTGAGGCACACTTTATTACTGCTGGGCATATCAGATTTCTAAGTTTCTTTACTTCTGAGTTTCTGCTGCTCATGTTCTAATGATTCCCTTTAAATCTCTCTCTGAGTGTCTTCCTGGTTCTACTTAGTTTTTCTCTAATTCCTATACTAGCTAAACATCTTTACTGTCTTCTTCCATGTCTGTGCCTGCCCTAGGAAATATTTCAAGCTTTTGTTTCACTGACCACTCTGGCTAAAATTTTCTAGAGCAACAGAACTACATTTTCAATTGGTGAGGCACAGAATCCCTCCCCACAATTGAAGGATTACAATTTAATCCACAGACTTGCAAGAGGTATCACTAAATAGTCTCATTTAGTCTCTTGTTTACTGGGATCCTATCTCTGCATGAGGGGCCACCAATAAATTGCCCATAATGTAGCGCCATCACTGGCTTGTCCCAACGTCCCCCCAGAGTTGTTTATAGACAGGTGGACGTTGCTGGGAGAGCCACATAAAACAGGTGCAATGGATGCATGAATCCTCTTGATGGTGGCAATGGATGGAGAAATGGCAATGGGGGCCCTCCATGGGGGTGGAGAGCATATGTGTTGGCAGGAGCAGCAGCAGCAGCCGCAGAGGCAGCAGGAGAGGAGAAATGGAAAGAGCGTGGGTTTTAATGTATCACCAGCTTCTCTCCCAATCTCATGAAAAGTTTCATCTCCCTTTGGGCCCAAGTAGGTTCTTCTAAGGGGAAGAGACAGCTATCTAGATTCCTGGGGTCTCTTCAGACCAATACTCTCCACTACTGAAAACAAGCTTTAAGTAGAAGTCCTTAAGCTCCCTTCCCAATTAGCTCTGTGATGAATTGTGCAGTGTCAGGAGAGAAACTGTATTTAGCCTTGCTTGGCATGCAGGAGTTCCATGGTGGTATTTACAGGGAACACTCCTGGCGAGGTTGGCGATATTGCTGCCACCATTCAGATTTGTTTGCTTTTTCTCACTGGCATCTGCCATCGCACTGGCAGAAATAACTTGGGATTTAAAGGCAAAGGTGGTTTACCTGTTAGTCTGTGCTCTCAGTATATCCCTGCTTACCCCACAGGGTTATGAAACATCAAGCCCAGATCATACATTTGCCCAGTACCCTGAAAGATAGATGGTACTTCACTTTCTGGGTAGAATCAAGCATACGGTGCTGAGGGGTAAGCAAATTATATGGGTCACTAAAAGTTGGCTTCCAATCTGGAAATAAAATCCAGAATTACAAACTCTACTTTCTAGATTTTAGTTGCCAAACTCCCTTGCCCAAAGTCAAGGAAGAAGTATTCCAAATTTTCTCTTGTGGTTGTCTCAAGTCTCTTTACCATCAAGTAGATATGGGGGGAGAAGGGGGATGAGATGCTTCATAATTGCCATATTGTGGAGAATTTGTGAGTAAATTGATTAATTTGTTTTTAATCCCATTTTTATTTTGGTTTAGTATAATGTAAAATATATTATTGCTCTTTACATATGATCTTAATTAATTGTAGCTCTTAAAATTGGATGACTCTTAACCTTTTCTCCCCTTATTTATAAGACAATAGAAATGCACTAGGAGATCTAGATATCTGTAAGGACTGCTTCGGTGACTATCTTTCCAAAATGAAGAAAAATTTGGTAATAAAAACAATCACTGTATTTTTTATATCAGTTCTATGAGCTGAGATTTTCACACTTTATAATGTAACTGTTTTACTCATTCTTTATATAAAATTATAAAATAGAGGTGGATAAATGTCACACAAAATGATGACCACTTATTGGCTTGACCCATTTTGTTGTATTGTAATGATGGCTTTGGTCTGACATTAACTTTTCATTCATTAACCTTACATTACCTTTATCCCATTTTTCTAACATGGTACCAATCACGGATATATATCAGGGATCTGCTTTGTACTCAATATTATTAGAGATGCAAACCAAATAAGTCTTCTTGACCTTCATATAAGTACTTCTTAGAGAGAGCTTTGTTTTTCTCAAACCACTTTATTCCAGTGAACTTCCTCCAGGACTCCCTTGCTCAATCAACACTTATTTCCAGGGCAGGTCCTGTGGTTTCCCAGCCACATTCAGTGACAAGGACCAGCCCAGTTTTGGTAATCAGGACTCATTTCGGGTGTTTAAAAAAAAAAAAAATCTAGTCTAAAGCCTGCCTCGTGTCAAGAGATCTGCAGTAGGAAAGAAAGGACACATTTATTTTGTTTATTTCCTTCCCTCTTCTTTAGTTCCCTCCTGTTGATGTCCCCAGGACTGTGGGAGAAAGGAGAATTAGACAAAAAGGAGCAGAGCCTTACTCATGAATCTTGTTCTTATCCATCTGCCAGTGCTTCTTGTGGGGCTAAATGGAGATCCTGCATGGGAAACTCCATGTTCCACGTTCCCTGATACAGGCAGCACACTTTCTGGCTAGTTTCTTGCACCATTACTGCCCCCCAGAGATTCACCCCACAGCCTCTTTTACTTCTGGGTTCTTATCTCCTGAGCAATCAGCTGATACTAGGTCCTATCACACTGAAAAAATCTTATTCTTTTCTTGACATCCTCCAAGCATGGGGAAAACTCATTCTACCAAATAAGGAAAGTACAGCTTGTTCAGCTCTATCTTCTGTACTTACCCTACCATGCTGGGTGAGACCCAGCCAGCTTCACAACTTCATAATTCATTGACTAAGAAGCAGGAAACAGCTTCTGTGCTAAGCCACGATCCCCAAATCTTGGGATCACATGGGAATCTCAGAAGATGCTGTTCCATGCTAGTAGCTGCATCAAAATTACTCTGAGTCTCTTCAGCTCAGTAGCAAGCCTCAAGAAAAGAGTAGATTGTCCATCTTACCTTTCTTACAGACACCCTCAATCCCTTCAAGTTGTTCTCTTGGATATCCCTCCTATGCCTTGAGAGATGGGTGTGGCGTATCCCCATTCCTTCTTCCCAAGTAGTAAGGAAATAACCTGGGGAAGTTTCTCTACCGAATTCCCTTCTTCAACTTGTTTTTTCATGAACCTGGATCTTCTCTTATATAAGCTGTTTTATATAGATCTTCAGAGGAAGGTGAGCTTGAAGGTGTAAGGCTGATTCTTTCTTTCCGTAAGTCCTGCAGAGGAATGTCTAGCAGTTCCATTAGAGTTACTTATCACCCATTTTTTCTAAGCTGTACTTATTATTCCCTTATACATCCTGTTCCATAACTAAAGGGATCCATCATCTTTCTGGTTGCTCAAGCCAGATAATCTTTGAGTCCTCCCCCTTCCTTATTTCCATATCCAATTTTCACTAAACCCTACTGATTCTATTTCTAAAGTATATCTTGAATCCTTCTGCTTGCAGACCACGTTAGGTTCTTCATACATGTTGTTCCTCCTCAAATAATCAGTTCTTACACTTCAAATAGATCCATTCTCCTCCTCAATTGTCATATCTGAACTAAAATGTTACTCAATACATAAGGCTATTGCAAAGGCTAAATATATTAACGCATATGCAAAGTACTTTAGAAACTGTAAATGGCAATGTAAATAGGATGTAAAACTTTAGAAGTCCTACTATTTGGACTAACAGAAGCTGGAAGAAATGAACAAAAGTAGAAAAAGTTTTGATTTGCATAAAGCAACTGTACTAGCTTGGTTATAAATGAAAAACCTTATGTTTTATATATTCTAAGCACTCCTCACCTTGCAACAAAATTCAGAGCTTGCAAATTTAAGTGTTTCTTGACATCACACTGCTAATTTCCAGGTAATGTCTCAAGTATTGGATTGGGCCCTATTTCTTTTCTAAGTCACCTGGAGAAAGAACATGCTTTTTGTGTCCCTAAGGTTTAACACTCACCCATATTCTCTTCCACCATAACATCTCAGTCTTGCTCCTCTGAGTCCTTGTCAGGTGATTACCTCTCTAGATGCAGTTCTGTTTACCCACCATGATGCTCAGTGGACCCTGCCCATTCCCGATCTGGGATCCTATCAGCAAAACATGAGGTCTTTTGATAATACACAGACACACACACACACACAGACACACACACACACACATACAATTCATAAGTCACACAGATTCTGCCAAACTAACATTGGCCTACTGTACCTGTGCCAAAGAGCAGGCTATCAGTTTATGAGGGGCAGTTGGCGGGGAGGCTATTTGCCCTTTCACTCCAGTATGTTGTTGTTGTTGTTGTTGCTGTTGTTGTTGTTTTGACTTTAGCTGAATTGTAAAGACACCTAAGAATGCCACAGAACCTTGTTAAATACATAGGTGAAAGTAAAATGAACGTGTCCACACGGTAACAGGCCCAGGCCATAAATTCAGGCTATATGCCATTTAGCAGAGACAGCAAGCTGTAAATGGCAGTGAAGGGCAGAAGTTAATTGAACTACTGTGCTCTTGTCACAAGTGGAAAGTAGCCACTACCTGAGACAAGATGGCTGCCCCTGAAGTACCCTATTACAGCCAAGAGATCATATCCTGAGCTCTGCAAGGGCTTATGGGTGAGGGGGAAATCATACACAGATGACCAATTTTTTTATGGTTCACAGCCGATCAAAGTGAAATTCAGCAGCTGTTCAGGACAAGTGACCACTGTAACGGCTGTAATATAACCTACTAAATAGAGAGGGAATTGCATTAGAGCAAGAGGTTAGCCGTGATTATCGGCAGGTGAGTGCTTTATTGAAGTTGAAAGACCATTAACATTGATAGAGTAATTATTTCAACTTGAAAGTAATTACCTTGATGGGTGATAACTTCTCTAGTGTTCCCAGATTTGATTGGGCCAAACAATTGTGAGCTCCTGAAGCCTAGAAAAATATTACAACAATACTGTGATTTTTAAATTACTGAAACCACTGTTGGAATATTTTAATTATGCCGAACAGTGAAAAGATTTTGCCTTATACCAGCTAGTGACCTCTCATGTAGAGAGAGACATTTGCTTTTTAATCCAAATGCAATGACCCACACCCACCACCTGTGAATACATATGTGATGGGTTTGCAAATGAATCTTTTTATCTCTATATGATTTTTAAGGTGAAACATCTTGTTAGTGCCGTAGCCGGGTGTTAACTAAGCTCAAACTGCTGGCATTGTTGACCATGTGTATGACCCGGGAGCCCCCAAAACAGCAACTATCTTCTGTCTTTGTCACAGAGGGTTTAGGTTTGTATAAATTAAAGATTTTGATAATGGCATGACGAAAGTTGAAAATTACGGATGCCACATATTGTGGATCCCAAGTTTCAGATTTTATTTAGTCACGTAATTTGTTTGTTTGAATATTTTTCTTGCTCGATGTTATGCAACTCCACTATAAACACGCTATTATCAGGGTGTTTTCTGTTTATCCACACTGGACATCAGCAAACAAAATGAAAATTGAAAATCTGTGCTACTTGCCTCTCTGAAATCTCATGCATGTATGAAAATTATGAGTTGTTTGCAACTGAGGGCCAAGACACATAAAATCTAATGTGGCGATTAAGACCAAGAAATATCATGGGATTCTTCCATGAATCAGTTATTCACATAATTCTCTTTTGAGAACCTATGTGCCCAGACACTATAACAGATACAAAGAAAGAAGAAATACTCTCTTCTCTCTGTGACTCATGGTGCTCTTGAAGCAAACAAGGAAAGAGACAAATTATGATATAGTAAGCAATTATTTGGTCAGGCTTAGTTGTTGACTGTACTTAGAAATACTTCCAAGAACCTAGGAAGACCCGTGCTCATACCCCTAATTCCAAACCCAGCACTCATCCTGCAGAACCACAAACCACTGACTGAACAAACACAGCATCATGATTCTTAGTCATGCTGCCAGAAGAGATGAATGTGACATCACCTTCAAGTTCCTGGATGATTCCTTAGACCTTTCTATCATCTTGGCAGGGTTTGATCAGATGATCAGCCAGTGAAGGACGTCTCAACAGCAGCCCTTCCCAGGCCTTTTTTTTTCTAATCAAAATCTGACTCTCATAAGGGCAAAACAGGTTTCCACCTGTTGTCTAAGAGCCACTAAGGAAAGTTTTACCAAGCAGGCCATAAATTCAGAATATATGCCCATCTCTCCTTCTCTGCTCTAATTCCTCTCCATAGACAAAGTCGTTGGGTCTCTTATTTCAGAAGGAATCGGAGTGCAGAAATCCCTACCAAGCCAAAAGAGATTTGCCAACTGAGAAGTGAAATGACTGGTTTGAATTTGGTAAAACAGTAAGGGTTTGAGATAAAGCCACTGTGAAAGTGAGAAGAATTTATGATTTGAATTGTAAATCTTGCCATTAAGCCAACCAAAGAGTGAGGAAATCTGACCAATCTGACATCACATCGGAGTTCTTAACACAGCAGGCTCACTGTGTGTCATATGCAGTTGGGCTAAAGATTGTATTAAGGAGCCCCTCAGGTACTCTGAATTTAAAATAAGTGTAATAACTCATTTTTAAACATTTTATGTGATACTTGGATTATTAAATAATCACATTACAAAATCAGGGAGTTTTAATCCATTCAAAAAGGTGCATTGTCTACCTCTGGGACATAATGGCCATGTCTAGATAGTAAAATTACAGTATATTTTTAACGGATGTAAATGTTACTTTTTGACAAGGCACAAGTAATGAATTTTATCATATAAGTTCCTATTGGGTGATTATGATACAGAGTTTTATTTTTGCTAAAGCAATTACTAGTGTCATGGCTGGATACCTGTGCCCATTAGTGGCTGGTTCTGTGTTTTTTTTAGGATGGTTATTGATCTCTTGCTGAGCTGAGATTCAGGTTTTATGCCAGATAGCTTGATTAATGGGTTGGTTTCTATAAGTGGACTGAATGGGGATAGAAACCAGGGGCGGCCTTCTCTGCCAACCCCAAATCCGTCAAGACGCATAGCTCATTATGAAACAGTTATCAAGGATACATGAAAAATTAATTGGGCTCAGTTTGATTCTGAAAAGAATCGGCTTTCTACTTGGCGGGCCCCCCCACTCTTTCCAGATGTTGTGCACCGGCCCCTGGAGAAACAGCAAAGGGAGATGTATTAATACATTGTATTGATTAGATCAAGACCCCTGACAGTTATTTGTAGAGATACCATCTGGCTGCTGTTCGAATTCCTTCACCAAAAACAGGACGTGACATGTTATTAATCTCAACTCTCTAAGTATAGACAGTTGCCTTTTCTGCTAAACCGCATTTTACCATTCCGTAGGAGACGGAGGCAAACCTGAAGGGTGCAGAAATTAAGGTTATTACACAAATTGAGCCATATGGTCCAAATATTTCAGCAAGAAAATTGCCAGGCAATAAAAATTGCTCCTGCCTTCCTAATGGTGTAAATTACAGTTTAACCATGGCTCTAATGATGTCCTTCTGCCGCGCTTAACTACTGTTACATGAAGGACATTGTTTTAAAAATATAAAAAACAAGTAAATGCCAGCAGCGTGTTTTACAATCTGTTAGTGTGTCATTAAGAACACTGTCAGAATTACATAAACATAATGGCAGGCAACCCAGCATACAAAAGAACTCGTATGGAAATAGAAAGTGTCTTGAAAACTCTTCTTTATCTGTAATGTCAAGACCACAGTCCCCTCTGGAAGTTGTCCAGAGAGAAAAGCCCTGTCCGGTGCTTTATTCTAATTCCCACGAGTGTCCCAACAGCTGTATTTTCTAAACAAGTCCTGCAAGTCCTAGTGGGCCAACAAACACATCTCGTCCCAGGTGAGGAGAAAGCTAACCAGTTCCAGAGGAAATGATAGTTGACCTTCTTAAGTATTTCTGTTGCTAGGGATCCGGGAGAAGACCCCACCATCTTCCTTAATGGTGATTAATGGTATTAAATGTATAATTGGCACTGTATTTCCAAAGAAACTAGTCCTGCTATTTGGGGCACAATACTAAGAGGACACTTACTCAGGCTCATCATACGGTAAAGACCATCAATATTTGAGAGAGGCTTGAACCCTTGAAATGTTTTTGTGCCCATCATACCAAACAAAACACCCCAGCATTTAAAAACTATATTCATGCAGATCATAAGAATATTCATGTTTTACTGTTACACCAGGCCTCCAACCTCTTGGCATTCTAACATGTTCGAAACACAGTTTAAGGTAAAGTCAGGAGAAAAATTTATCAAAATTACATATGTATATATAGATATCTGTAGATAATTTGAAAGAAAGCTACTTTTAATTCCTGTGGGGAATTTATCTGTTTTTTTCCAGCACTTTTTTCTTCTCTATTTCTCCAAAGAGAGAAAGCCAAGGGTCTATTTTGCCCTTTTAAGTAAAAAAATAAAGAAAAGAAGAAAACAACAGGACACAAACAAACAAACAAAATCCTATTTTATATGCATGCGTTAATATTAGTGAGGACCAGTTGCTATATCCTCATGGCATAAAGGGCCAGGGTGGCAATCTGTTGACTGGAGCATTTTCTGCCAGGAAAGTTCTTCCCCCAGAAATCCCCACAGGTGGCTCCCTTTCTTTCTGGTCTTGATTGAAATGTCACCTTCTGTCACTCTTGGGGAGGTCTTACCTGGCCTACCTAACTATAATTTCACTCCTCTCCTCTGCCCCACACACTTTCTGTCCCTCTCCCTTGCTTTATTTTTCACCTCAATATTTAACATTATCTACAAGTATATGTCTTTGCTCATGTTTCTTGTTTACTATCATTCCCTCCAGTCAGAATATAAACCCCCTGAGAGCAGGGATTTTGTTTATTATGCTCCCTGATTCCCAGAACCTAGAACAATGCCACTTTTAGGCAGACATTTGTATGATGAAAAAGTGAATAATGAGTTGATAAAATCTCTAATGAGCAAGAGGTAACTTGCATATTATTTCTTGTTCCTATTCAAACTACAGTCATATTCTAAAAATTTTTTTTCCAGTTTCTTGGTAATGCCATATATTTAGTCTAAGAGGAGATCGCTACATTCACAGATAAGTCACACGGAGGTATAATTACTTATATGTTCCGATTTCAATCTCTAAGCAGTTATTTGCTGAGAATTTTCTCCAGAAAACTCATTGCAGCCACTTTGCATATGCCACCGCATTTCATCTTAATAACCACTTAGTAGCATATTATTATCTACAGTTTATTAGTGAGAAAACAGAAACTCAGAGAAGTTGAGTTACTTGGCCACGGTCACACAGCTCATTACAAAGCTGTGATTCAATTTCAGGTCTCTCCACTTCTAAAGTCTGTTCTACCCCGTGCTGCCTCTTGAATTATCCATCTCATGAAACAAGATATTATTTAGAAAAGCGAAAGATCAGTTAAAGCCACAAAATGATAGTTTAACACATAAGGGAAAGCACATAGCATGATAAGACTAATTGTCTAATACAAATATAGTACACAACTTATGAAAGACTCAAAGAATTAAAGTGTCACCTGGATGGAAATTTTTAGGGAAGACCTGAAAGAGGTCTGTGCCTTAAGTAGTGGGTAGAATTTGAACAGAAGGAGGGAAGTGGAGCAGACATTTTCTCAGGGAAAGAAACAGAAGCCTGGTTTTAAACATCTGATGGTGAGTCTCTGTGTTAGGAGGTAGAGAACAGGACATTCTTCTAACCTGCCTCCATTTATTGGGTTGACATTAAAGCAGCTTCATTCAAAATAATCTCATCTGGTGCCTAGCACAGCTGTGGAGTGAGGTAGTCGGGAGCATTGGTCTGCAGGCAGGCAAACATGAATTGGAGATGGCCTAGCACCATCCCACCACGTCCTTGGGGAGGCCAACCCTACCCTCCCTCAGATGCAGCACTGCACAGAACAGCAGAAGCAGAGTAAATAACCCAGGAAATGGTGATTATTATGATCTGAAAGTGGTGGACGGAGAGAAAATCAGTCCTAAAAGATGTCGTTGTGCTAATGTGTTGACAGGGTCCTATCTGAAGAGACAGAACTATTTTTTAAGAAAAAATATTTTTCTCCTTTTTTTCATCTACACTTCATTCCCTAACAAGCCTTTCCCAGACCATGGGCTACTTAGCAAATCATATTAACAACAGAATGTTGTCTTAAGACAGCTGACCCAAGAGTCCAGGTGCCACAGTGGGAGAAGAAAGGCAAACTCTTGGTTGGAAAATTTAGAGGAGACTTCTTCTCCAAAGCTCAACTTGGGAAACTACACTCATTTAAAATATTAAAGTCTAGTGTTCAGGTGGTGCCTCAAGTGGCCCCAGATGGTGCTGGGTCACAACATGAACCTCATCAGGTAAACTGGTGACATCATCACCGGCTTTGTGGCACTGCCTGAGGCCACCTCATCAGCATTCAAACACAGAGCACCAACCATTCAAACACCTCCAACACCTGCCCTGGAGATGCCACAAGAGCTGCTTACGGAGCTGGAGGGAAGGTCCGATGGATCTCTCTTCTGCTGTTGTCTCATAGGCCATGTTCTATACAGGACCCACGCTGCTGTCTTTTCTGACATCACCTTGTGTAATTTCTGATTTTCAAGAAACTTAATGTAGACCTAAAATTAGCTTCCTAAATATTGCTGCACACATTAAACCATGACTAATTTTCTTCCTTTGTGACCTACCACATTCTAGAAATACAATAATTAGCACATTTAGGTTGCACATAGTCAGGACCTCAGGAAAGCCCATCTACTTGTCCTTTTCGCCCGGAAGGACCTGGTCATCATACCTCATGCCTTGGCATCTTTTTTCCTTAACAGACGATAATTATTTGTTAGTGGAATATATGCTTATTATATCCAGAAATTAAAGTTGTTAGGGGCAGTGTGCATCCAGGTCCCTGAGGCTGGATGATCACATCTGTTACAAATAAATCACTTTAAAAAAATTATATTAGTCTCACAGACGGTCAAGAAATGGAGCAAGGGTAGGGAGGGGTGAATAGGGCAAGGAAGCTTGATTTTAAATCTTGTGAAAGAGAGTGTGGTCAATATGTTGTCAGCACATTAAGGGGTTCAGACATCAACTCCATATTTCCCCCCCTCTTGAACCCCAGGTGGCCAATTAACAGTATGTGCTATATATTCATTACAAAATAGGCAGGATAAATTGAATGGTTAGATTGGCTAATAAGAATTCTTAACAAGGAGTAGAATAAAAAATGATGCATGAAGAGAGACAAAAAAAAAAAAATCTGTGGGGAATTCCAGAAAAAATCTGGAGGAATTCCCTCTTAAATGTATCTGGAGTCTCATCTGAAAGCAAGGAAATTTAAATGGAAATTTAAACTTTAAAGATTCACTTTGCTAAGTTTTCTTCCTAAAATGTATTCTTGTTAATTCTCCCATTTGTATTTCCTTAGTTTCTTTCCTTCCTAAGGCAGAAATATAACCTTAAATTACTCCCAGCAATTATTAGTTTTGTTAGGATATTTTGATGCCTCATTTTACAAGGAATGCCATTTTGTAGCCTCTCTACTCATCAAGCCGCAACCCAGCAAATAAGAAGCCCATGAATTTACTTGATCTCAAAAATACTCATTTTTGTAAATATGAAAGAATTCAGGCAAGGATTATAAAACGATCTATCAACATAATTAAGATTCCATTAAAATATGTGTATTATACATATTAGCTCATGCATTTTCATTTTGTGCCAAAGATCATATGTTTCTATATATCTGATATTTGTTCCTATCAGTAATGTTTTCTTTCATAGCAAAATGTACATCAGAAGCTAGAGGTAGCAGTATTACTAAACCGCATGCCTTGAGGATCTATAGAAGCTGATAGAGGTTTCCAGAAATAAGAAATTCTGAACTCTCACCTTCAAAGATCTAAAAACACATGTAGTGTTGAGGCTCTTTGCTTCCTAACTCTTGAATAACTTAGTAATTCTTGTTCAGAAAATTAAGGGTCCACAGCTGGCAGCATCCGAAAGAAATTACTCAACTGGGTACCTTTGAGAGCCAAATATATCATTTTAAAAGTCAATATTTGTTTCAGCAGTGAATGTTTCTGAAAGGAAATGACTATTTTAGTGTGTGTGGTCTACTGAATATTTTCATCTTTGAGCCCTCAAGCGGAGTGCTCCGTCCGCAAGGGTCCAGCCCCTTTCTTTCCATGAGGAGGGCGCCCTCTGCTGGGTCTGTCTACATACCACGTAGGACAGCCGAAGCACGGAAGCCGTCTGTGCACCAAACGTGGGAGCAGTTAGGATGAAACTGAGCAAAAGGTTTTTGGAAAATCCTTGCCTCTTCCTATACCAGAATGATTGCGAGTGTGGAAGTGGCCATAGTTCACTGCAGTTTTCTTTTTACTGCTGTATTATTGCACCCTGTTGGGGGATACATCTGAGCATTTCATGTGTCCTACTTTTAAAATGCCCAGATGGTAACTACGTGCTCTGGTTTGAATTGGCTAGCCCTCATCTTTCATGCTCTGTAGTCTGCCTAGTTATCAGAGAGACATGAGACAAGGAAAATTCTCCCATTTTTCAGCTCCTCTTCATCTGTTTCTAGTCACCCACAGTGAATGATGCACTTGCACAATTGTTAAGATGACAGTCACCATGATAACTGAACATCGCTTCCCTGGGATGGGGAGTGCCCTGTGTCCCCGTAGCTCCCTGCTTCCCTCCCAGTATACTACCTTTCGCAGTGTAACTGATTACTTGCCATCTTGTAAGTAACATCAGAGTGAGAGGCTGTGTAAATATTTTATACCTTGCCGAACCACTTATGTTTGCCTTGTTCTTCTTCATTCTAGTCTTTAAGTTTAACGGAGAATTTAAATCAAATTATTCAAACTGAGAAATAGTCAAAAGAACTAATAAAATAAATGTAACAGTGTAACTGGTTATAATAGCCTAAGTGCATAATAGAGGTTTAGTAGGATTTTGTGACATGCACATTTTATAGGGTTTTTGTCTCCAACTATATTCTTCAAAGTGCCAGCTGGGCAATGACCATCGGTATCATTTTTATCAATAATAGTCAGCACTTCCCACTGGGAAATTAGTCAAGGGGATGAGATTTTTTTTTTTTTTACAAATTATCTTTAAGCATTTATCTTCCATAAAGTAGTCCTGGATTTTGTCCATTACAAGGCAGCAACATAAGTGAGTTTACTTGTTCTTATTTTAGACTTTATTCATGATAAGCTAGTGATAGGATTCCATTTTATTTTTCATAGAGGAAAATGATTTTGCTGTTTTCCTTCTTAATAATAGCTTTGCTGCAGGAAGAATGTTAACAAACCCAGTTGTCTCCAAACTTTTCAGAATGTACACTTCTATGAATAATAACTTTCGGAATGCACATCCCCATTACTTATTTCTAGATTATAAAATATGCACTAGTGAATAAATATTACTTACACTATGAAAATAGAAATTTTAGAAGGTGTAGCTATGGATAAAATTATCAACAGAATATTTGGTTGGGGCGCCTGGGTGGCACAGCGGTTAAGCGTCTGCCTTCAGCTCAGGGCGTGATCCCGGCGTTCTGGGATCGAGCCCCACATCAGGCTCCTCTGCTATGAGCCTGCTTCTTCCTCTCCCACTCCCCCTGCTTGTGTTCCCTCTCTCGCTGGCTGTCTCTATCTCTGTCGAATAAATAAATAAAATCTTAAAAAAAAACCAGAATATTTGGTTAATCATGAGCTAATACCATCATTAACTAGTACCTCAAGGCACAATATACACTTACTGAAAGATTCATTGTTAATAATACTGGCTATCAATCCATTTTCCAAGTGGTCTCCTTGATAATTTCAAATTTCTTTGTCAACTTCTGACCAAATAGGATTGGACTATGAGTGTTTATACCTCATACTGTGGCTGGTTACTTTTGGCTTGCACCAAAAGTAAGAAATATCAAATTGGCCATTTACTTGCTCTGCATTTATGTATGAATTATTAGTATGATATTTGAACCATGTTTTTTAATTCTTTCAGGAATCTTGAAAGTCACCTATGTTTGTAAGGATCGTATAGTTAAAACCAGACAATATAATACATAAACCAGTTAGCATGGAACCATAAAATGTAATTTATCACTATGTGCTAAAAGCAAATAAGTAAATGAGATAACTATTTCCAGTTCCTTCATGTTGTAAACCCTCCCCATTCTTCCCATTCTTCCCTTTCTAGCGACTAATCCAGAACTTCATTCATTCATTTACTTTCCCAATCAACATGCACTTATATGCCAACTGGGTATACAGTGCTGAATACACCAGACAAAATTCCTTCCTTCTTGAAGCTCTTATTCTAGTGGGGAAAGACAGTAAACAAGATAATTATATATATACATATACACACACACATATATATTTTATAAGTATATATTTTATATTTTAAATACATACTAAATTTGTGTGTATATATATGTTTGATATATAAATATATGATAAGGGCAATGGAAAAAAAAATCTTCGATGACGGATCAGAGGTGTTGTGTTGGCTAGTCAGGGGAATGTTCTATGGGCCAGTTGTGGGAGTGAGGAAGGCATTGAGCTATTAGGACAGGGAGGGTGATATTTAATGTAGGGACGCTAGGGAAGGCCTCACAAGAGGGTGACACTGGCACAGAGATTAGGAGGAAAGGAGGAAACCATGCAGTTAACTGGGAGAAGAATTTTAGTTCAGGAACAGGGATATATAATCAGATTCTGGGCTTCAGGAGTCTGGGTAGTCCAGTTAATTCCCAGGACCGATCAGTATCTGCATTGACCTTCAGCACAGGATTTCAAAAGGTCATGTTCAACCACTGGCACACCTTGGACAGATCAATGCTCACTGCTTGGGAATATAAGTCTCAATCATCAGATGTGTAATATATTTTCCCAGTTTCTAAAACTGTTCTTTGGATTTATATCATTCGCACACTGGTAATGAAGTCTTCCCTGAAGGCTGGCCCATCCCCCAAGCTATCTAACAGCCTTCATTTCTTCCTGTATATTCTTTCAAAATGTCCCCACATTCCAGGCAAACCAGATAAGCCTCTTCCAATTACAAAAGCCATTTTCAAGCCCAAGAGTTCTTGATAATGTCTCCAATCTTTCTCTAATTATTTGGTAATCCAATGTTGATCATCTATAGCCCAAAAACTAAAGGATAAATGTAACCACTCCAACATGTCACATATACAAGAGTGGGCTAAAAGAAGAGAATAAATATTGATATACATAACACAACAAAAAACAAAAACAGTATCATTTATAGAATTTATTTCTCTACAATAAGTCAAGAGACCAGTAGTAATATTTATGACTTCCCTTTCTTATCTCCCTAACTAATTGGGACTATTTGTTTGACGAGATCAGCCAAACTCATTTTTGAAGGATCTGAGTTCTAGGTGGTCTTGACTTCATAAGCTTGCAATGGTCTTTCATTAGCCTGGCAAGGTGGTCAAAAAAATGGAGGGGGGTGGGGAAATATTTCTAGGCGCATGCATGAGCTTCCTAAGCTTCATTATGTAATAGCATCCCTATTTTTTCTTATCAGTCACCTCTGCCACCAGTCTAAGGTCTTATTTTTGCTTCCTTGCCTAGTTGCACAAGGTAGTCCAAATAGCAAGGCAACGATTTTCTACCTTCAATTCAGTGAAACTATTACGGAATCATTTCTCTTCTAAATCTCTAAATCAGCCAATTCCAGAGTCTTGGTTACAGTAAATAAAACTTTTGCAAAGTGGTCTTTGGTTCTCATTGCATTGAAAAGATGCCTCCTTTCCCTGCCTTTTTACCCACTGTCTTCTGGGATTTCTGCATCAGCTATGAAGGTCAAATTGTTAACTGCAAATTCCTTTTGACTGTAAGATTTTTCAAATGAATTTTAGATATGTTTTAATTGCTTAAATCTTGCATTGACTGACATAATGCTACTCTCTTACTGTACACTTCCTACATATTGTTATTTAAAGTGCATCCTTTCCGTGGAATCTTTTGCGAATGATGACTTAAGCCCATGATGACTTCCTATGTATATCCCTTTAGGGCTTGTTTCCATGTGTTTTTCTATGTGGTTTCATGAATGTGAGTCTTCCATTCCTAATGGGTTGCAGGTCCTGAAATCCAGGATTTGCATGTTTTCTACTTCTTTTCCACTGCCTTTCGTGCCTAGTACCATGCTAGAAAAAAGTAGATGCTAAATAAATATCTGACTATGGATTTGACCCTCAGACTATAAACCAGTCTCAGCACTCTTCTTTGATGAGAGCTTTAAACAAAGCATAAAATCAAATTTAAATAATTACCCTTCGAAATCAACAGAAGCCCATGTTTCCTTAGCTGCTTCTATTAGCAAGGATCTGATTCAGAGCACTTTTCTTAAGTACCAATGATATGCCAGGCCCTTTCAGAAAGATCATCTGGTTTAATCCTTACAAAAGTCCTTGAGAAAGATATTGTTAGAAACCAAGACTGAGAGACAGTGAATAATTTGCCTAAGGGCTTCCTAGTATGAGTAACAGAGTCAAAACTTGAACTCAGGGCTTTTGATTATAAGTTGACTGCCTAAAGCATCCAGACTCTCAACACTTTCTATCCTCAGTAATAAACTTTTTTCCTGTTTTGTCCAAATGTCTATTAAAAACAATTATACAAAATTAAACTGAATCTTTGATTTGCCTAAATGAGAATAAGAACCACAACTTCTAGTTCTCAGAAAAAATAAAAGTTGTTTTTATTTTTAATTAAGTATGTTGGCTTAAGTACATTTTCTCTTAAGGTGTAATGACTAAACCATGATCATTTCTTTTTGTTTATTCATTTAAAACTCAAATAAAAGCAGATAATCAATAGATCATAATCTAAAACTAGAGGATTTACAAGTTAATAAGCTTGAGTCAATAGATATTCCATAACGAAGCCCTCAATGGTGAACCTGACATAATTTGCTTTACATTAAGCTGGTGGACTTAATGCTTTAATTTAATTCCAATATTAACTGAAAAATCCAAAGAAAAGAAGAAAATTTAAATCCTATTATATTAAAATGTTTTCAAAGCAACAGCTCAGTATCATGCCACAACTGCTTAAGTGTACCACCAATATTTGTCTAAATCACCTGAGTTTCGATTGTTGACAACCAGTTAACCCCTTTGGAGCCTCCTACAAGTAAATTGTGGAAGTTTCTTAGAGGTCTGTCTTTATAATATCTTTTCTTTTAGCCTCAAGTGTCATCATTTTTGGCTTACTATGTCTGCTTTTCCTGACTATAATTATAGGGGGAAAAAAAGTTGTGTGTATTTGAAAAGCAACCTCTCTATTTCCCTTCAGATGACCATTCAGCCTAAGTCCCCAGAGAGCAGAATTTACACAAATTGTGTAGGTCAAAAAGCAGAGGAAAACTTTCCTGGTTCCCTGGGGTAAAAAGAAAAGAATTGAGAAAATATCTATATCAAGATATGATATAGGCTGGCTTCCACCTTCCAAAGTCTGGTGGTACTGGGGGGGGGGGGTTGGTAAGGAGAATTTGATGCAATACCCACACAGCTCCAAGCTTGAGTACAGACTGTACAGTTGGAATGCCTCTGCTCAAATCCTGGCTCTTCCCCTTATAACTGTATGACAGTTATCCCCATGAACAATTTGCTTCAACCATCTTTGCATGCATTCCCTTATCTGAAAAATGAGGGTAGTAACTGTTTATTTCGTGAGGCTGGTTTAAGGACTGAACAACTTAAAATACAAAGAACACTTGGAGAGTGCTTGCCATATACTAAGCAACTCACTGTTGTAACCCACCGAGAAACTCTTTGGGAAAAAAACTAAAAGCATAAAGAATATATGGTAAGAATAACAGGAAAGAGCAGCATCAGCCACTGGAGGTAGTGCCGATGTGTCTCTCAAAACAGTTACAGGTGTGCAGCCAGAGTCCCAATGTTTTCCATTTGTTACCATGCTCGCAACATCATTCGTGAGTTCTTAGGTCTGGTTTTTGAATTGGGCCATTGCCAGTCCCACCATAGCCACGTGGCAGTGTATTTCGGCAAACTTTTAACCAGGCCAGCTTTAGCTTTCTGTACCATTGTAGTCACCAAGAGCAAGTCACTTTGCTGAAGTCAATGGACTAGAAGTTATGCACTGGCTTTTTATCATAGCATGTCCTTTTCTATTCAGAAGGGATTCTCAGAAAACAGAGAACAGGAATCTCACTGATTTTTATGATCAACGTTTCTTCGTATTTCCCCATCTCTGAAACCACGTGCATCTAACAATTTACAGCTGCTGTTGGTGGCAGTTGTTATACCCTTGTCATTTCCTGTGCCTGCACAAACTTGATCAACGCTGTTCACACTCACGTCACTTCAGTTGAGTTATGTACCCTGTTGCTACTACACACATTGAGTTTAATTGCCACTTAAATGTTTCCGAAAAGATTACACTATGATTTCATATTAAAATGGAAAATTATTGTAGACATAGGAAGGCATAGAAACAGCAGCTTGGTATACAATTAAAAAAACAAAAACAAAAAACCTTTGCCCATACAACTCTGAAGATATCTTTCTCCAAATATAAAAATTCTAAGTGATAAAAAAGCATTGTATCTTCATTCAGTTGGAAGCATTTTTTTCTTTTTAGGAATACATAAAATAACAGTGTGTCTTGAAATAAATGGAATCCTGAATTCAAAGAAACGGGGTATAGTCCATAATAAACAGCTAGCATATTGCTAATGAAATAATGTTTTAATAAAATATTAAATCAATATTTATAAAAACAAAATAAATTTAAATAAAAGATCATTTATTCATTTGACAGAAATCTATTGAGCACCCAGAAGGTGCCAAACACATTTCATATCCTCAGTCCCTGTCCTCTAAGTTCAAGGTCTAGTGGGGAGAGAAGGCAGGTAAATAAATCACCATGATGCGATGTAAAAATGCTATGAACAATATAAAGAACAGAAAGGAGGAGCAAGAAACTGCCTGGGGCATCAAGAAACTCTTCCAAATGAAGAAGACATCAAATTTCTTTTTAAGGGTGGTTGGGAGTTGCCAGTAATGGAAGCGCAATCTGAGCAAAGGAGAAGTCAGGCGCTAAAGCAAAGCCTCAATGAAAAGTGTGGTAACCAGGCCTCTGAGTCACAAGGCTGGAGCACAGGCTATAAAGGAACAGGGGCAGAGCATGGAGGGGCAGGGGGTGAGCCTAGAGAAGCAAGCTGCAAGAGTTCGTGCTGATGAGGACTGGCAGTGCCAACCACCAGTGCTTCCTGACCAGATCCAAGCTATGGCATCCCAGTAACTTTCAAATTAGACAAGTTGGCACTTGATTCTTACATTTGACTATGGAAGTGAAATAGAGTCTAGGAGAGCAAGTAAGGTTGGAAAGCATTCAGAAGTTGGGAGGCAGAAAATGAACTCTTTCTACCTGAAAGTTACCATGATTTCCTCTTCTTGAAGCTATGTGAACAGTGATAAAAAAGAAACCCTGAAATCAGGACATGGACATTCATGTAAGAGGAGCAATGGAGTTACAGAAAATGGAGGGAACAGCTCAAAAGACTTTGAAAGGTCACTGACACTCAGATCGAAACAATAAATTACCTGATTCTGCAGCATTCTTTTGACATATAGGCTTCAAGACTGCTTCAAATCTAAGAGCCAGGATGTTATTCAGATCACTAATCAGCCTTGCCAAGAAGAAAGGTCTTTCCAGAGACAGTCTTAGCAATCCTTAACCATGTTGCCATCTAATATCAAAGATATGACCTTCATTGGGAGTGTTTGTTTTAGGATGACCATACATTCTCTCACCAAGATCTGTCACCACTTATAATTGATACTGAAAAAGAAGACCTACAGGCATCGATCTCTACTATCTGACCCTTCCCCTCCTCAGCAGCAGGTGACCCTAGACCAGCAAATCCATCACCCAACTAACAACCACTCAGATCCTCTCTCTCTGCAGACACACAGAGATGGTAGTCAGATGGCCAAGAATACTCTGAAGCTGTAAGGTTATTTAGACTGGGAATTGTTTTCCATATTGGGTGGTAAGAAACAAAGCAAGTTAAGAGAAATATCATGCAGCCCTGGAGAGAGAGAGAACCTCCAAGTTGACAGTTTTCCGGGTTTTTTTGGGCGGGGGGGGGGGCGGGTACAGTTGACACACAATGTTATATTAGTTTCAGGTGTACAACATAGTGATACAACATCTCTACATGTTATACTATGCTCACCACAAGTGTCACTACCATCCATCCCCATACAATGCTATTAAAATAGCACTGACTGTATTGTGCCCTTTATTCCCAAGTCTTATTCATTCCATAACTAGAAGCCTGTGTCTCCCACTCCCCTTCACCCATTTTGCACTTCCCCCCAACCCCCAGCAACCATCAGTTTGTTCTCTATATTTATAGTTCTGATTTTTGTTTATTTGGTTATTCATTTGTTTTTAGATTCTACATACGAGTGAAATTATATGGCATTTTTCTTTCTCAGTCTGATTTATTTCACTTAGCATAATACCCTCTAGGTCCATCCATATTGTTACAAATGATAAGATCTCACCCTTTTATGACTGCATAGTATTCCAGTGTGTGTGTGTGTGTGTGTGTGTGTGTGTGTGTGTGTGTGTGATATCTTCTTTGTCCATTCATCTATCAATGGACACTTGGGTTGCTTCCATATTGGTTATTGTAAATAATGCTGCAGTCACATAGGGGTGCACATATCTTTTCAAATTAGTGTTTTCATTTTGGGGAGCTAAAGACCCAGTAATTGAATTATTAGATCCTATGGTATTTCTATTTCCAGTTTCAAAGACACAAAGCTGTATTTCATGTGCTTGGATTCCATTCTTTCACTTTCTTTCTCCTTAAATGAGTTGAAAAGAGTTTCTGTTCCCTGTAACTAAATATTCTTGGCGAGAATATAGGCTACATCATGTCCCACCTTTTCTGTAACTACAGATTATAAGTTTTAAAATCTGGGTGTCATAGTTCTTATTGGAAAATACGATTGATTTCTGGATTTGATCCTAATTTATTATTAGATGCTTTGGACTTTTTAAGTAGTCAATATCCATACTTCTCATCCTTTCAACACATATGCTTTGTATTAGTCAGGATAAGATAGGGAATGCTGTGGTAACAAATTAAACTCCTAATATCAGCGCTTAACACAATAAAGGCGGAGAAAGCACTAGTGGGTTTGGCTGCCCTTCTCCACCTTATGTTAATGACAGACCATGATAGGGAAGAGCATGATGGAGGGCTCTGTGAGATGTTTTGGAGGTCCAGGAGTGAAAGTGGCTAACATCCCTTCTTTCCACATGCATTAGTCATATAACCCCATTTACATGTGTAGGGAAGCTGAAGAATGTAGAAAAGTAAATGGATTTTTGATGTGCACTAATAATCTCTGCTGCATTCTCTTCTCTCTCTCTCTTTCTGGTCTGGCATTGCCTAAGATTACCAGTACAGTAATGAATAGAGAGCATCCTGCTTTTTTTAATAGTTTTTTTTTTCATTTTAATTCCAGTATAGTTAGCATACAGTGTTAAATTAGTTTCAGGTGTACAATATAGTGATTCAGCAATTCTATATATTATTCAGTGCTCGTCATGATAAGTGTGCTCTTAATCTCCTTCACCTATTTTACCCATTCTCCCACTCACCTCCCTTCTGGTAATCATCTGTTTGTTCTCTATAGGTTTTTGATTTATCTCTTTTTTTTTCCTTTGTTCATTTGTTTTCCTTCTTAAATTCCACATATGAGTGAAATCTTATGGTATTTGTCCTTCTCTAACTGACTTACTTCACTTAGCATTATATTCTCTAGATCCATCCATGTTGTGGCAAATGGCAAGATTCCATTCTTTTTGTGGCTAAATAATATTCCATTGTATATATATATATACCACCTCTTCTTTATCCATTCATCTATTGATGAACACTTGGGCTGCTTCTATAATTTGGCTATTGTAAATAAACAGAGGAGTGCATATATCCTTTCAAATCACTGTTTTTGCATTCTTTGGGTGAATACCCAGTAATGCAATTACTGGATCATAGGGTAGTTATATTTTTAATTTTTTGAGGAACCTCGCTGTCTTCCACAGGGATTTCATCAGTTTGCATTCCTACCAATGGTGCAAGAAGGTACCTTTTTCTCCATGTCCTCGTCAACCTCTGTTGTTTCTTGTGTTGTTGATTTTAGCCATTCTCACAGGTGTGACGTGATATCCCAATTTTGTTTTTGATTTGCATTTATCTGATGATAAGTGATATTAAGCATCTTTTCATGTGTCTGTTGGCCATCTGTATATTTTCTTTGGAGAAGTGTCTGTTCAATGTCTTCTGCCCAGTTTTTAATTGGATTATTTGTTTTTGGGGTGTTGAGTTGTGTAATTTCTTCATATATTTTGGATACTAACCCTTTATCATATATGTCATTTGCAAATACCTTCTGCTATTCAGTAAATTGTCTTTTAGTTTTGTTGATAGTTTCCTTTGCTGTGCAGAAGCTTTTATTTTGAGTAGTTTATTTTTGCTTTTGTTTCCCTTGCCTCAAGAGACATATCTAGAAAAATGTTATTATGGAGAGGGTATTCTGTCTTACTTGATTATTATATTAACGGTAATATTTATAAGGCTTTATCATTAAATATTATTTACTCTATGACTTTAATAAATGCTGTTTATCAGATTAAGGATAATTTCTTCTATTTTTATGTGGCTAAGAGATTTTATCACAAATGGATGTTGTTTTTTTTAATTCTAATTAAGGTAATCATATATAAATCAATTTTAAGGGCTGAAGTCCTGTATAATCATAATATTTCTTTTAAATATACTATTGGACACTATTTGCTAATATGACTTTTTCATCTACCCTCAAGTGATTTTGATCTGGAACATCCTTTTCTTGTTATGCTATTGTCCAATTTTGATATTATCCCAGCTTCATATAATGAGTTTGGTATCTGGTCCATTTAACCAATTTTGGCTAAACACTTTGTACATAATATCAATTATCTGTTACCCACAGATTTAATTAAAAGCAATAACAAAAAACTTCACTGGTAAAACTCTCTGGTCCCAGGCATTTTTGGAGTAGGGGGCTGATTCCGGACTTTGTTTTACTTTATTATAAAGCTGGTTTGATCTATTATTGAGTGCATTTGTTTAATTTTTTCTATTTTTCTAGAATTGCCCCTTTTATGTACATTTTTACATTTATCAAAAATTGTTCACATCTTCCTATTTCTTAGGATACCATGATCCATGGGGACAGAAGGAGTTTCTGTCATCCTAATACCCCAGGCTCTCTGGAAAACGTCATTTTGTGTTTATAGCACCAACTTCCCTACACAAATTTCCTATACCACCTAATGGTATTATTTGGTATTATTTATTCTTCACTGGGTAAAGGTATTTTTCAGCTCACCCCCAATTTCAGGTTATGTAAGAACACAAAAACTATATCATATTGTACTCTCTATAGATAAAAGTGAAAAATCATATTCATTATTATGTGATCTAGTTTATATATACATGTGTGTAAATAAATTTTTAAAGACCAAATAATTGAAGTCAGTAACAAGGAAGAATTTACAGTTCACTCGATTATTTAATGTACATTTACCCAATACATATTAGGTCTTCATTAAAAAACATTTACAAGGATAATGTTTATAAATTTAACTTAAAATATGTGCTTACTTTCATGAGATGCTATGCTTTTTTTCAAAATATCATCCTCCATATATTCTTCATACAAGCCAGGGTGCTATGCAGTAAAAATGTCTTATGAGTTATTCATTGCTTTAGACTCATCCATTTATTCATTCATATCTTCCAGAGCTGTTTATTGAATATCTTATGTGTAGAAGCATCTCTTAGATGCTTAGGATAATAATAATAAAATATAACCCCTATTAAATGCTTACTACATGGCAGGCACTATTCCAAGGCTTAACTCACTAAAGTTTACAAACTCAAAATGGTAAGTACTATTATTATTCTCTTTTTACATATGAGGAAACTGTGATAATGTGAGGTTAAGAAATAGTCCTAATACAAAAGTTCACTTTGTGTTGAGAGGACAAACACACGAACAGACAAATGTAATATAGTAGAAGATCCATTGAGAAAAAAGGTCAATCTATGAGTAAATTTTTCTCTCTCAGAAGTAGCAATGTTTATGACAAGGAGGTTTAGGACTTCTTGATTCAAGCAAATAATTTTAATATTACTTGAAAAAGAGTGTGTGTACATGAGTTGAGAATCACAGACTCCATTGCAAAGCTAGTATTGGTGGGTTGTAGGATCTTGTGCAGGTTATTTAAACCATTTGGACTTTAGGTTCAACTACAAAGCCAGGTAGTAGAATAGAGTTTCATCATTCTTTGACTCTTTAACTCTAATTAAAAGTTTTACTAATAAGGGGCGCCTGGGTGGCACAGCGGTTGAGCGTCTGCCTTCGGCTCAGGGCGTGGTCCCGGCATTATGGGATGGAACCCCACATCAGGCTCCTCTGCTATAAGCCTGCTTCTTCCTCTCACACTCCCCCTGCTTGTGTTCCCTCTCTCACTGGCTGTTTCTGTCTCTGTCAAATAAATAAATAAAATCTTTTTAAAAAAAAAGTTTTACTAATAAGACTTATGTATGGGTATTTCGTATTTAACCACAAGTATTATGATTGTATTATCAAAAGTTGGAAATACAAGACTCTTGTCTTCACTGCACAGAAGTTCAAGCAAATCATTGATTAATCTTTCATCGGAGCTGCCAATTAAAGCAGGGCATAATGTAGTTAAGTGGCACTCAAAGTAGAGTCTCTGAACCGCTTAGAGTCCCAAAAACTTTTCCAAGGGTCTTCCAGGTCAAAAAAATGTTAAGACGTTGTGTCTCTTTTTCACCCTCATCCCCTCACAGTGTACAGCAGAGTTTTCCGAGGCTACATGATGTGTGATGATGTTATCACTCTGTTGGCTAATAGAATACCTACTTCTGTATTCTTTTTTTCTTTTTCTTTCTTTCTCTTTCTCTCTCTCTATTTTTTTTTTAGAATTTCCTCAGCTTTAAATTTTAATATGGTAAATATTAGTGGATGTAAAGCATGAAACAAAAGCTTTGGGGGATCCTCTATTGTTTTTAAGAAATATGGGTCCTGGGACCCAAAAGTTAGAACCACTATCAACGGTTGACAAGAACATTTGAACTCAATGTAGTACAAGAATAAAATTGTAACCGTGCCATTTACTGGCAGTGTGACTCCGGGCAAGTTACTTAACTCATCTAAGCCTCAGTTTCCTCATGTGTAATATTAACCTCATAGCTGTTTTAAGAACATGCAATGAGATAATGCATGTGAAGTACTTTATACCGGGTCTGATATGTAAAAGCAAAAACCCTGCTCAAAAGTAATTACCTATCTTGGGAAGGATAGACAAGAAAATGGTAAACTGATCATTTAAATTGATAACTTTTTTTTTTTACCACTAGGTACATAACTGTCATTGTGTACTCTTCACTTGGAAGATACAATTTATGAAAAGTAATAATTTAATTAAATCATTTTAAAAATTACCCTGTTCCTAATAGATAACAGGCCTTGTAGTTTATCTGCCACTTCATTTTTTGATGATGTTTATTGTTCCAAATTTATCATGAAAATAGCTAAGCAAATAACAATGTCAGCTCTTAGTATGAATCATGGCTTTGCTACAGATGCGAGAGCCAACTCCAAATTAATTGGCTGATATCTGAGCACATCCATATCAGTTTGCCGTATGCAAAACTTTGGCTAACCTGGTTTCTACATGCAAAGTGAGAAGGAAGTCCTGATATTTAACTCTAAATTAACAATCTCTTCCTTATTATTGAAGAATTCTTATCAATATACAAACAGGTTCTAGTATCTCCCTTTAAAAAAAAAAAAAAAGTGACCACACAGGCCCACAGGCCCCTCCAGCTACCATCCCCTTTCCTTGTTCTCTTTTACAGCCAACTTCTCAAAACAGCTATGTTAATAGCCCAGGATCCTCCTTCCACACATCTGGTTCTCTCTTCCTCTCCAATCCAATCCTCTCTACATGCCACTAAAAAGCTTATTTCAAGACCACTTGCCACCAGATCCAAAGACCTTTCTGTGTACAGCTCCTTTAACATTTCAGCATCATAAAACAAAACAAAACAAAATCAAAAAAACATTTCAGCATCATTTGACACTGATGACCACACCTCCTTTTACAAAATATGCTCTTCTTTTGGTGTCTGTGAAATTGTGCTCTTCTGGTCTTCTTCCTACTTTACTGGTCTCTTCTTAGTTTCTGTTACTGACTCATTCTTTTCTGCTTGTGCTTCTCATCCCCATCCTGCCTCTGTCACTGGCTTTGGTGCTGGGCTCTCTCCTCTGCCTATGCTCTCTTCCTAGACTCTCCCTAACTCTCTTTTCAGATTCCTCTTAGACCCACTGTGCATTCTCTTCTTTACCCCATCCCTTCATTTTAAATCCTGTCCACATTCATTGATAGCACAAATATTTTTTGAGCACTTACTCTCTATGAGGCACAATTAAAGACACTTGGGATGGAGCAGAGAATGAAACACATACAGGTCTCTGCCCTGGTGGAACTTACGTTCTAGTAAAAAGAGAGAAAGAATAAATAATAATTGTAATCAATTAATAGATTACATGATATGTTGGAAATGAGTGATGAGTGCTTTGGAAAAGAGAAAAATAGAAAGCAAGAAAAGGGGTTTCAAAATGGGAAAAGTGGGGGAGGAAAGTGACAGAGTGCAATTTTAAATAGAAGTGGTTCAATGACCATGAGAGACTATGAACTCCGGGAAACAATCTGAGGGTTTTAGAGGGTAGGAGGATGAGGGGATGGGCTAACCCAGTGATGGGTATTAAGGAGGGCACGTATTGCATAGAGCACTGAGTGTTATATGCAAACATGAATCATGGAACACTACATCAAAAACTAATGATGTACTGTATGGTCACTAACATATAATAAATTTTTTAAAAAAGTAGTTCAATGAGAAGATGAGCTGAAGTTATCCAAGCCAACTTTTGTGTAGAGTGGATTGCAGGCAGAGGAATAGCCAGTGCAGGGCCCTCAAGGCAGGAGTTTGTTTGATGTATTTGGGGAAAAACAACACGACCAGTGTGGCTGTAGTGCAGCTTGCATGTGGAGAGGAAGGTAGGAGGTGATGTTAGAGGGGAAATTAGAGGGTTGGCAAGAACAGAGAATGGGCAAAAGCCGCTCCTTCTCTTGACCCCTATGGTGGACTGCATTGTGTTCCCCCAAAATTCATATGTTGAATCCGTAACCCCCAATGTGACTATATTTGGAGGTAAGGATTTTAGGAATTAATTAAGGTTAGATGAGGTTGTAAGAATGGGCCCTAATCTGGTAGAACTGGTGCCCTTACAGGAAGAAAAAGAGGCACTAGAGGTCTCTCCCTCTCCCCCTGTGCATGCAGAGAAAGGCTGTGCGAGAGGACAGAGTAAGAAGACAGCTCTCTACAATCAAGCAGCAAGGCTTCACCAGAAACCAAGCCTGATGGCACCTTGATCTGCACTCCTAGCCTCCAGAACTAGAAGAATATAAATTTCTGGTTTTTTAAGGCAGTCACTGGTATTTTGTCATGGCAGCCTGAGTAGACAAATACAGCCCCCTACATATATTCTCCACAGAGCAGCCAGAATGATCTCTTTAAAACCTACATTAAATCATGTCACTCCCTTGCTTAAAGACCTTCAATAATTTCCCATTGAAATTAGAACCAGACTCTCTAATGTTGGTCTACAGGATTTCACCATCTGACTTCTGCCCATCACTTTGACCTTATCCTGTGCCATCCTCCCTCTCACTCACACTAGTTTCTCACTGTCAGCAGAAATACCAAGCTCTTCCCTTTTGCCTGAAAGCTTCTCCTCCTGTTCTTCACTTGGTTGGTTTCTTCTGCATCCTCGCCTAAATGGAACTTCCTCAAGGATCCAAATCACCCTTCTAAAGCCAAGAATCTCACTCTCCCCCACCACTTTAACCCAAACTCTATTTCAGTACACTACTTAGTAATAATACTCATAATTTGTCACAATTTCTAATTCTCTCTCTATTTTGCTTATATATTGCCCATTTTTTCCTCATTATAATGTAAAACTCAAGAGGGCAGTGTCCATGTATCCTTTGCTTTCTGCTGTGTCCTTAGAGCTTCAGAGGCTGCTTATTACTCAGGAAACCTTCAAAAAATATGTGCTTAATCAAGGATTGAGTAAATACAAGACTATGGCTAGAAAGAAATTATTTTAAATATATTTTAGTACAGTTTTACTAGTATTGCCGTAAAATAGATTGCCAGAGTAGAATTGCTGGGTCACAGACTATGCACATTTTTAATTTTGAAAGATCAAAAGTACTGCTTTTTAATATTTAGTGTGACTGATTTGCCACTTTAAAATTTAATTATCACAAATTTAATTTTTTTCCTCTTCTCTTTTGAAAAATGAGCCATTTCGAAACCATTCTCTTTTTCTCCAGTGTTTTTATGGTAACTGAGGCATTATCGTTCATTTTGCAAGAACTCTAGCTTTTGCTTTAGAGATTAAATTGATAGAGCCCGTTTGTCCATGAAGAAAAAATCTGTGAATTGAATCTTCTTTTCTCATTGACCCCTCCATTACAAAATGAATGATGTACTGTGAGAGAGGCAAAAATGAAAACCCCTCTTTTACACATCATTCTTCTTTTTTGAATGTAGGTATTTGTGGGAGTGAAGACATGAAAGTGCACGCTCACAGCACTAGCATATGCATATTCCAAACTGAGTATTTTGTTTGAAATTGCTTTGACAAATGGCCCCTGAGTAATCAATTATAATTATACGTATCGCAATTACTTAAAAAGAGGGTATGCATCTTTACTTTCTAGAAATCTTTCAAATTACTCTTTCAAACGTTAGTTAGAATCCAGAGGCAGGAATGCTTTAACACTTGTGTGTGCTTTTGAATTGGTCTCTGGTCATCAGTAAGGTCCCTAACCTTTCCAGCTGCCTCGCAGCTATTTGATATGTACAAGTGACCGGTGCAAGGGTGTGGATGGCTCCATGTGCCCACTGCCAGAAACACAGACCAGGTACATGTGATTCTGATAGTGGTCTGGACAGAGGACAGTATAATTGGCTTCAATTCATCCCAGTTTTTATAATCCCACTTTGATTGTGATCAAAAGACAAACATCTGTGTCGAAAGAATAATTATAAATTTTGAGAGAGAACAAACATTCAATAAAGATTTTTAAAATCTATTCCTAAGAAAATACTTTCCTATTATTTTTTATATGTGATGATCCGTATTTATCTGCTGAATAACATCTAAATGAATTCATTAATTCTTGGCAGATTTTTTATTTCATCAGTCACTGACTATGACCTGTATACCACAATAGAGCAAAATTTTAACATCCTATTATTCTCTCAAATTGCACTGTATAGCTCTTTATACCAAATTGGTTCTTCAAATTTTGCCTAATGCTACTCAGCGTTTCCCAACCAGTTTTCACCCCCAAAAATTAGGGTGACTTTCACAACCCTCTCCAGTCCTGCCAGCAATCCATTTCCAGCCTAAATCCCCCCTATTCCCTATACTTCGGCTCCAAATACATCATGCATTTTTCCTTCTGTTCTTTCTTCTAATCACTCACATGTTTTCATCTACTCAAACTCTGCATCTTCCTGACCTATATCAGATGCCACCTCCCACTCTGTAAGTCTGCCCCCACTCCTCAGCCTCCTCCCTTCCCAATTAGAAATGTCCCTGCAGTATGCACTTTGCTACAACACTCCAAATTGTGTATATCTATGTTTATTATTGACCTGCTCTTCTTAATTAGAAGCTCCTAAGAGTCAGGAAGCTCTGTTATTCATCTTATATTCCCCACAGCAACTTTATAGAATCTTGTACATACCAGATGCAGAAAGGTGTTTAAAGAATTGAAATGGGGGAGCAGGGGCCTGGGTGGCTCAGTTAAGCATCTGACTCTTTGTTTCAGCTCAGGTCCTGATCTCAGGGTCATGAGATCAAGCCTGGCATTGGGCTTTACGCTCAGGGTGGAGTCTGCTTAAGATTCTCTCCCCTCTCCCTTTGCCCCTCCCCCCACCTCTAAAACAAATAAATAAACCAAAAAAAAAAAAAAAGGAATTGAACAGAGCTGCAGACCAACAATACCAGATGTTCCTACTAACCATTTTGGCAGCTCTGTCGTGCCGCTTAGCAATGCCTCCTAGAACATACACCGTCTTCGTGCAAGTAGAACAACAGACCATGAACCTAAAAGTTTTTTCTTCTACCTTTCTTGAATTATGAGTCAATCTCTGATTCTGGAGCAACTCTGCATGTATGTGTGTGCCATCAAAAAATGGCTTTGCCCTACCAGCCAGGAGGTATATAGGCACAGATGGCACTGGTAAATAAACGCACATGTGAAATCAGTGGAAATTTTCTATATTAACATTTTGCAGGCTTAGAAATCTCGTATTTAGATAACTATGGACAAGTATTCAAGGCTGTTCTTTGGCAATGGGTAATAAAAGATCACTTCTGTATTGAGACTGATGTGACTTTTACAAAATGAGTACTAGATATAAATATGTTGATCAACTTTGGAGAAGTTAAAAATTAACTTCATAAATGGAAAGGAAGATAGACCTCCAGAACCCATGCCTCAAATGATCTGGCTTTCAGAAATCTACAAAAATATTTTGTGTTGATTTGTCAGCATTAAGATGTGCAAATCAGCGTATTGACTGGATGTACTCTGTCCAAAACCATGGCTTTTAGGCAATAGTAAATAAGAGCTTTTCCTACTTTTCATGTTTTATTTGTAGTCTAAACCAGAAACTTGTCTATAACCATTTGTTTACTGTATCATTTTGACAAGGAAAACTATAACAAGCAGCACCCAAGTGGTTCAACTAAGGAAAGCAGAGGTTGATATAATTAAATTTAGATTCCTCTGAAGCTCTGTATACAAAATAAAGCAAAATTTTGATGTGACATATCCTCTGGATCTTGGCATTCGTGATAACTAACAAGGCAAAGGAATCCTGTAACCAGGTTAGGATTTATAGGCCGGAAGTCACACATTTTAAAATGAGGATATATGATAAGTCATGATAAGGCGTATAGACAGAAGAAACCCCATCAGCTGGGAATGAAGTTGATGGTGACCAGGAAGATTAACCCTTTCCAAAATGTAAAAAGCACACACAATACTCTGTTGATCAGCACAGCAGGGCCCATACACCACTGTTTTGGTTCATTACCCGGATCAGGGTAAAAAGGTTCCTAAGCGCCAAGGTAAGTGGGTTCAGTGAAAATGCACCACAAAGACCAGAGGGAAAGCTTTGGAAACTGCTGGATCATCAGATCAATAGACTCAAAGATGACTAAGTTAGGTTGCTTTATGCAGTTTAAACATTTGTGCAGGGAGTCTCCCCACACAGCCTTTTATTGACAGCTACAGATCAATGGTAATTTTTGATCATTTTCAACCTACATAAACCTATTGACCTCATGGCCACCTTTGGGGCACTTCAAGTCGTCAAAAATAATCAGAGGAGATGGTGTAAAATTGTCAGACTGCTGAAGACTCCAAGTGGTTTCATGTGCCCCCCAGGAGCAGAGTTGAGAGGTTAAAATGTAGTTCAGATTGCTAGCAGAACCTCAACTGGCAGAGTGTTCCAGAGAGTCTTGTCTTTATGTCTCATAAAAGGACATCCTGATTTGTATCCGGACTCTGACCCTTATGCATATAAGCTGTGGTTTTGTTTTTGTTTTTTTTTTTTTTTTGAAGCCAAGTCTCATTGGAAATATTAGATTGTGGATACTGAATTTTTCCTGTTTTCCTCTGTTGAATCATTCATTCCACTTGCTGCTAACAAAAGTAGTTAATGTACTTGTAGAATAAAAATACAAACATTGGGTGGATGTGAACATGGGAAGGACGAGGATAGATGAGAAGTGAGCACAAGCTCGTAGCCCAGAGATTGGGGATAACAAGAACGCTATCTCCTAAGAATCAGTAAGATGGAAGAGTGAGGGAAAGAAGGAACAAAATAAGGACAATGAAGAGGGAGAAGTAAGAGTATTGAATCAAGATCATCTCCATAAGGGAAGGAGGAAGGGGGAGCAGAAGAGTGAAAGTGAAGAAAACGGTTTTTAATGATGACTTTTACTAGTCAATGGGAGAGAATACTACATCCCCAAAGGAAGGAATTTAATCCAAGACACTTAAGGTAGACAGTGCTCAAGCGAATCTGAATTTAAGGGGAAAAAACCAAGTTAACTGAATAAACAAACAAGATACAATCCACAGAATGAACTCTGCCCAAATTTCACAGCAGGATTCTAAAATAGTGAACTTTGGTGTTGGAAATCCACTCAGGAGAGAATAATACAAATGATTTACTTAAATGTCGAAGAATATATTGGTAAGGATCATCTTGCCATTTTTAAATTTTCTGCATTTTTTTTTCATATGGCCTTTACTAAACGTTGACAAAAAGCATGGTCATTAATGAGGTTTATTTAAGGTGTGTGTGTGTGTGTGTGTGTGTGTGTGAGAACATGGGGAGGACGAGGACAAATGAGAAGTGTGTGATGTAGCTCTTCAGAAATAACAACAAAATATGGGAACTTGTCCTTAGCATAAATTTATGCTCTAAAAATTCTCCTTTACATTTACAATATGAGACTCTTTCTTTTTTTTTTTTTAAGATACAGACCAAAGTAAGAACAACTACTGTAATCACCTTTTGTAGGAATAAACCTCTAAAGATCTCTGTCTCAGGCACGCACGAACTTCAACTTGAGGTCTGCAGGTCATATTTCTACATTAGATGGCAGAGGTTTTGAGGCCAGGGCGTTTTGAATACTTCTGCTTTCTGAGGATCTGAGCTATAAATGTTTATTAAAAGGATCTATAACGCAATCAGTTTTGTTATTTTTTTAATGGTTGCCTGGAGTGTGTTGGATGACTGAATGCCGGTTGTTAATCATTAAGTAGTCATGTTACCAAAAGTGTTTGATAGTATTGCCATCTAGGGGCTGAACAGAATTCTCAGCTCTGAAATAAACTGTAATTGAGCAGGTGCTGCTATTGACAATATACATATGTTTTTGCTTTATAGCCCACATGCTTTTCATGTTTCTTATGACAAAAGCTATCTCTAAATGTCCCCCAACAGCCTACCTTTTTTATATATAATCTGTTAGAGGTGATTACTATTTGCTTTGGAGCTTACGCTTTTTTGGCATCTATTACTGAATATTCGGAACAAAGAGTTTTTCTTTTTTGCATTATTAATCTTGCCCATGTTTGCCCTATTTCTACAGAAAAGGAATCGTTTATCAGAAAAGAATGTTTGTAACCGGGACTTGTAGCATCTTCAGATTTAATATTCATTATGGTCATTCTAGTTCTGTGCTATATTTATCTAAAAGACCAATCCAATGTTGTGGAGAAATAAGTTTTAAATATTTATGATCTAACTTTTAATATTTTAAAAAAGAGAAATTAGTATTTCTATAAAATTTGTTTCAGAGTCTGGTCGCTTAGCAAATGTTTAAATATTAAAAGATTTCAAGAGGTTAGCCTGTAATATCATAATAGGACTTATTGAAAGAGGAAAATTGACTTACAAGTTTTTGATAAATAAAGGCAATTATATTTTCTCTGCTTGTGTTTAACACATCATAAGAGACATTAAACAGTTGAAACTTATAACCAAGAATGTGAGGAAACAGTGTCAAAAATTATTTCTACGATGTGTTTTGGTTTTGTCTAACTAGTTTTTTGGAAAATGGTTCAGTGCGCTTTTGCCACCTTGTTTTAGATTTTGTTTAAAATGATATTTGGATGCCTCTAAATTAAGGAGAATTTCCATTCACATAACTTTGTCTGATGCTTTCAGGTACCTACTCTCAGAAATTACTTCCCCTTCTCTCCCTCATATTTGTCCTTCTGTATCCACCAAGGAGAGGACAACTAAAAACTGTCCTATTTAAACATCTTATAGACCAAACCTGATCTTACACACCATTAAGTGTAAATATCCCATTAAGCCAGTCAAAACTTCCTCATGATTATTCATGTATAGTACACAAAAGAAAGTGTCTGTGTGTCTGTGTGTCTCTGGGTGTGTCTGTGTGTCTCTGGGTGTGTGTGTGTGTTTACATATACACATATTAATGGTCCACTTGCAGACATAATTGCTATTTATAAACAGACATATCCATCCAGCCCAGATGTAGAAAGAGCACCCTGGGCTCTTCCAAAACATGAAGACTTTTAGTTCCAGCTTTTAGTTATGTAAAATATGTTAAATTTCTCTCCAAGCACACACACACACACACACATACACACACACACACACACAAAAACCCTAATTCTACTATCTTTTTTTTTCCTTTAAAATCAACAAAAAACAAATTCTCAAAGCCTAGCTAACAATTACTTTTGGTAAGTTTGATGGTTCTAGTTATTGCATGTTTAACAAATGAGAATATTTTCAGATGTATATCACTAGTAGACTTCTCTAAGGATGTTTGTGCATTCATAGTTCAGTTCACTTGTTTTGTTTTCTTGTGGCTGTTTTACTGCATTTGTAGAGAATGAGAGAGGGAGACTGGGAAGAGTCATACGTATAAACAAATGGTACTGGAGATTAACTGTTCCAGTTAGATCTCCAAACCCTTAAGATTATCCCATTCTTTGTCATGAAACTTGGTGCCACTGATTTCCACCATGAGCTGGATACAGCATTGACCTGAAGCATCATAGATTTTTTTATGTTATATATCATATCCTTTGGACTATAAGCTCTGGAAAGGCAAGGATCTTATCTGATCCATACTTTGTGTATGTCTGAAATTACACAGCATTAGATAATATATTCAGGTGTGAAGAACAGTAAAAAAAAAAATGTTTTCCTAATAATTCAAAACTCTGTTGTGATATTTGTGTTGCCATTGCTACTGTACCTTGGTCAGAGAATGACCTTCCAGCAATTGTTAGCAGTTCCTGAAAGAAAACTAACCTGTTTATTTTTGTGCAGGGAACGAGCCATCAAGCCCACCTATTTGGGTTAGAACCATTCACGACGTATCACGTTGGAATTGTGGCCACAAACCAGGCAGGAGAAGTTTCAAGCCCCTGGACTGTGGTTCAAACCCTAGAATCTTCCCCGAGTGGACTGAGCAACTTTACAGTAGAACAGCAAGAGAATGGCCGGGCGTTGTTGCTACAGTGGTCAGAGCCTGTGAGAACCAATGGTGTGATTAAGGTAACGTCTACCCTGAATATGAGATCATGTTTGGTGTTCTCCAGATAAATACATGAGCCCTGACATGCCATCAGGTCACTGTGGGAAAACACCCTTCACCGTCCGTGTAATCCTCCTTGATAGCTCCTCCAGGCACTTAATCAGAGATCAGAGAAAACCAGCTCCCATGTATTATGCCCCCTATGAACCCAACACTGGGCTAAGTGCTCTCCGTGGATTATCTCATTTAATTTGCACATCAACCCTACCAGGTAGGTATCACTAAACTTCATGAGGCATATAAAGGCTAAATAATTGCCCAAGCCCACACTGCAAATGATCAAATTGCAATTTGAAGTCAGGAAGTCACGCCAAAACTGAACTCTAAATGACTGTTCTTACTGCCTCCTGAATTATCCTGCCCAGTTATTTGCTTGAGTCTTGCCTAATTTGCGCTTTGAGCAGAGCTCACTGAGTAGAAGACAGGAAGCCCCCTATGTCTGCTAACGGCCCTGCCTCCGTATGTAGCCTGCCTCCGTATATACTAATGTCCTAGGTGCATCTCGGCTTTACCAGTCTGTGAGCACAAATAAGGTTGCATTTCCATTATTAGACTGCATTTTATTACTTTGAATGATCACCCACATGCAAACCAGTCTTCATCTCCCTTTTTGTATGTTTGTCCCCAATAGTTGGGGTGACTTACTCTCATTCTGTGGCTGCCTTTAGCCCTGGATCACCACTCAGGCCCTGATCAATTGCCTTCTGCAGGCTGGGCATTGCCTCTCCTTGACCACTCCCTCTCAAGGCGGCAAAGAGTCCCCCATTAATTCCACATAGAACAATTAAGACTAAGCTGTAACTTTGGAGAAAGCTTCCCTGAAAACCCTATAAGGAAGATGACAGCAGAAATCATCTACAGCAACAACTTAGAACTTTAACTAGAGCTCACAGGCCCAGGCCCATCCTCACGGGCCTCTATATAGCAGCCTCACTGCTTAGTACAATGGCTGCCTGTCAGCCAAGCTCAAGGCCTGCTACAAGCAGCAGAAGCAGCTGTCTTCTCCCAGCCTGCCTACATGTGACAGTGCCTGACTTCTCCCACTCTAGGACTGGAGGCTTGAGCCGTAGGATCCAGGGTCTCAAAATCCAAGCCACAGCCTAAGAATCCGTCAGAGAAGAGAGTCTCTCTCTTCTCCTTCACACCCATCAAAGTACCCCTCTTTGTGAGTGTTTGTTCCCCATTCCAGTGTCTGCCTCTTCCTGGCATGATTGACAATAGAAGTATCTACTCCTTTGCCCTCATTTGCATTTCACCAAATATTTATTGAGCTTCTACTAAGTGCCAGGCATTTATTCAGGAGTGAACAAGACAGGCAAGATCTCTGCTGTCATACAATTTACCTCTGTGTGTGTGTGTGTGTGTGTGTGTGTGTGTGTGTGTGTGTACATGAATGGGGAGGGCACAGAGAGGCAAACAAAAAGCTAGTACACAAATGAGAGAATTTTGGAGAAGGATGAATACGATAAAGAAAATTAAACAGAATAATGTAATTATGCCTGCTCGGGCTATTTTAGAATGGATGATCATTCCAATTGAGTTGACATTTGAGCTGAGCCCTGAATGACAAGACCGAGTCAGTCATGTGAAGATATGAGAGCAAAATGTTCCAGACAAAGTGAACAGCAAATGCAAGCCTGAAGCCAGGAATGAACTTGGTGCATTCAAATGAAGGGAAGAAAGCCAGTGTGGTTGAAGTATTGGAGGGGTGCAGGAAGAGAAAGATGAGAATGGTAGATTGGTAGGAGGTATATTGTGCCCAACCTTGTGGGCTGTGATGAGTTTGGAATTCATTCTAAGTGCGATGAAAAATTACTGAAGGGTTTAGGCAATTTAATAGCATAATCAAATTTATGTTTTCCAAAATTACTCTGGCTGCTATGTATAAAATGGACTTTAAGACCAATGGAGTTTGGAAGATACTAAACATTTAGGATAGAATTGATGGTGGCTTGAATTAGGGTGGGAGCTGTGAGGGGAGAAGATGTAGGTGGATCGGAGATATATCCAGAAAGCAAAGTTGACAAGATCTGCTAATGGACTGGACGTGAAACATGAAGGGAAAAGGATAGTCAGACCTTGAGTCATTGACTGAGAAGGTAAGGTTGGAAAATGTACAGGTTTGAAGGGACAAGTAGGCAGTTGGAGGTGTAAGTCTAGAACTCTATTTTTAGAATTCATTAGTATATGGGTGACATTTAAACCCATGAGCCTAGAGGAGATCAGGTATGGAGAGAACATAACTAGAGATGATAAGAGCCTGGGATCAAGCTCTGAGGAATACAGAAATTTGAAGGTCAAGAGGAAGAAGTGGGGCCAGCAAAGGAGATTCAGAAAGACAAGTGAGGTAGAAGGACAGGTAGATGAGTGGGACATCCCAAAACTGTGGAGAAAGTATGTCTGATGCTCTTGAGAGATCAAGTGGAACGAGGGCAGAGAAGTCATCCTGGACCTGGAAATGAGGTAATTGTTGTGACCTTGACAAGAAGATCAAGTGGTGAAATGAGAAACCAGGTTGGAATGGCTTGAGGAGAAAATAGCAAGTGAGGAATGAGGACCCCAACTCTTTAAAGAAGTATAGATGAAAAGCCGAGAAACAGGGCGGTAGCTGGGGGACTAGAGTGTCAAGAAGTTTTATTTAAAAATCAATGAAAGATTCTAGAGTACATTTAAACATTAATGGAAATAGCCCAGTAGAGGGAGATAAATGGTGATGCAAGAGATAATGAGAATGATTGCAGGTGTAGAAATATGTAGGAAGGAGCAGGTATGAGATCCAGAGATCAGGTGGGCTCCACAGGGACAGAGATACTTCATCCAGAGCACAAGGAAGGAGGGCACACAGCGTAAGTCTAGATTCACATGGATATGGTGATGACAATATATAACATGAGAATATTCCTTTCTGACTGCTTCTGTTTCCCCAGTCAAGTATGTGGTTCTGTCAACAACCACCCAGGAGAGACGAAGAGGGTGATGGCAGTTGTTGGGGAAAGGAGAAGATATGAAAGAATCACTTTGGAAAATGAAAGAGCGAACATATAGGGGAATGAAATAAGACTACAAGTGGGGAATCACCCACTTAAAATTTATAGTAAGATATTTAAAGTGAGACCAGTCAGTACATTTGGGTGTTTTTCCCCAAACCTTAGCAGTTAGAAGCTAAGGTACAGAGGGAAAGCTAAATTTAATACTAGTTAGAGATTTGCTAGGTGAATATGAGGGAGCTCAGGGACTCATGGAAGCTCTTAAATTGATTATGAAGCTAAGCTCTCTTCAGAAAATACACTATTTCCCTTCCCTCAGGGATGTGGTCTTGCCCTAGGAACCCAACTCGGAGAAAAGTCACACTGAAATACAACAGTCCAACATAAATCGATTTCTAAAAGTCTGGGCTATTTAATTTTAAATAACAAAAAGTATATCAACAGTACAGTCCAAGTTAAGTTTGCCTGTGGGAATGGTTCGAACTAGATGTGCCTCCCAAGGGATTCTGATGTACACCCCAGCCCCTCTTGGGGGAGTCCATCCTGGGGGGTCACTACCAATCACAGGAATGTATCATATCTCTCACATGCATCGAGGCTGGAAAAGGGCAGGAAATCACTGCACAAACACATCTACATTCAAGTTGAGTTATTCCCCATCTTTCCCAAAGAACGATGGATAATATGGGATGAAAATTTTTGCTCTACATTTAAATGACAAGTGTTCAGATGGCTTTCCCCAGAACAGAAGAATACTTTGGTCCAAACGAGCAATCAATTCTTCCATGGCATGTAAGAGAAAACAGCATATTTTTTTCCATCTTCTAGTCATCAAAGTTTCTATCTATATTTGTGTGTATATGTATAACACATATACGCCTATATGTCTGTGTATGTGTGCCCACACATGGATACACAGACATTTTCAGCCCTGGCACCCTGGTGCAAATGGTTAAGTATTATAATTCCATTTCCCAGTAAATGCGGCAAGACATAGACAATGTAGATAAGCCCTACTTATCCCACTCAGAATGAGATCCAAAGTGCTCATTGTCTGTAAAACGGGATTTGAATACTGTTCCTTACTTTTAAAAAAATAAAATAGGAGGAAACCTGTTTGACTTTTTAAGTCAAAGAATCAGCTTCAATAGCCTTTAGCTTTTAGATATGTGTTTATATGATATCCAACCTTAAAAAAAAAGGCAAAGGAAACCATTGTTCTTCTTTTTGTGGATTTTACATTAACTGGAAAAGATCACATTCCCAAAATTAATATCAGAATGCTTATCTGGATTAGGACCATCAAGATGAGGAATAGGAGGGAGAGGTTAAAACGGACGAAATAGCTACACCAAGAAATCACGTGCTACACATTATTTTCCCTCTGCTTCTCTTCCTACAGACCTACAACATCTTCAGTGAGGGCATCCTGGAGTACACTGGCATGAGTCGTCAGTTTCTCTTCCGACGCCTGCTCCCTTTCACTCTCTACACGCTGACCCTGGAGGCCTGCACCAGGGCGGGCTGTGCACACTCAGCGCCCCAGCCTCTGTGGACAGATGAAGCCCCTCCCCACTCTCAGTTGGCTCCTGCGATTCAGTCTGTGGGGTCCACCAGCATTGAGCTGAGCTGGTTTGAGCCTCTCCACCCACATGGAAAGATAATTCGCTATGAAGTGATTCGCAGGTGCTTCGAGGGAAAAGCTTGGGGAAATCAGACAATCCAGGCGGATGAGAAAATTGTTTTCACAGAATATAATACTGAAAGGGACACATTTATGTATAATGACACTGGTTTGCAGCCATGGACGCAGTGTGAATATAAAATCCACGCTTGGAATTCAGCAGGCCACACCTGTAGCTCTTGGAATGTAGTAAGGACAATGCAGGCGCCTCCAGAAGGTCTCTCTCCACCTGAAGTAGCCTGTGTATCTGTGAATCCTCCCAAACTGCTGATTTCCTGGATCCCGCCAGAACAGTCTAATGGTATTATCCAGTCCTATAAACTTCAAAGGAATGGAGTGCTCTATCCTTTCAGCTTTGATGGTGTGACTTTCAATTATACCGATGAAGAGCTGCTTCCGTTTTCCACATACACTTATGCAGTCGTAGCCTGCTCAGATGGGGGCTGCTCCACCAGCAAACCCACCAGCATTACCACTCCTGAGGCTGCTCCAGCAGGAGTCAGCCCTCCAGCTCTCTGGACCATCAGTGCTACTCAGATAAATGTATCGTGGTCACCACCATCGCTTCAAAATGGAAAGATCACTAAATATTTGCTTAGATTGGACAGTAAGGAGTACCTTGCTGGGCAGAGCCTGTCCCTGCTGGTGTCTGACCTACAACCTTATACTCAGTATAATTTCTCCCTGGAAGCCTGCACAAACGGAGGCTGTACAGCTAGTTCATCCAAGTCTGCCTGGACCATGGAGGCCCCACCCCAGAACATGGACCCTCCAAAATTGCAAGTTACAGGCTCAGAATCAATAGAAATCACCTGGAAACCTCCCAGAAACCCAAATGGCCAGATCAGAAGTTATGAACTTAGACGGGATGGAACCATTGTCTATACTGGCCTGGAAACTCGCTATCATGATTTTACTCTCACCCCAGGTGTGGAGTATGGCTACACGGTGACAGCCAACAACAGCCAAGGGGGTGTTTTGAGTCCACTCGTCAAAGACAGAACCAGTCCCTCAGCACCATCAGGGATAGAACCTCCAAAATTGAAGGCCAAGGGCCCACAAGAGATCTTAGTGAACTGGGATGCTCCGGTGAGGACAAATGGCGACATCATCAATTATACCCTCTTTATCCGAGAGCTGTTTGAAAAAGAAACAAAAATCATACACATCAATACAACTCATAATTCTTTTGACACACAGTCATTCATAGTAGACCACCTGAAGCCATTTCACAGGTAAGTAGCCAACTCCGGATTTGCTAAGAGTAAGCCACTGTCCTTTCTATAGCATGAGAGCCTCGGTCAGTTCAAATGAAAACTAAAAGAAGATGGGTGATGTCCCCATCCCCCAACCACTTAACCATTGACAGTGGACTAAACACGTCTTCAGCCGGTCAAAGCTTGCTTGTGCAACTTCCAGAGAGCAAAATTCCTGCGGTGACATCTTGAGAGTCAGTTTTTCAGAAATGTTTGCGATTCACCACAGTGTCTGGAACAAGTCACAGAGGTGGGCCCCTTCCCTGAATTTTGTTCCTCCAGAAAACATCCAGGCCCCTGAACAGTTGTGAGAGCCCAGATGGTGTTTTCTGATCCAGGCAGTGAAGAAAATTAGGTATTATTTTAAAAGACGAAAAAAGTACCAATGAGAGCTGTTACTAGCCAGAGTTGGACTGACCCAAATTTTGTTTTGGGGAGAGCCTTCTTACTGAATCCAGCACTTCTCCCAGGGATAATGAGACTCATCCGACTCTATTTCCCCAACCCCTTAGGATTCTCCCAGCTCTGATCTCCTGACTTCCCAGGATGGTGCCACTTTGCTAACTCCTGTTTCTCAATGGTCACCTCGGGGCTCTCTGACGTGCATGGATGTGAGCTGCTCTCCATACAAAGGAATCTTACCACTGGCCCTTTTCCTATAGCTTGAAGAATTACTTGGCATTTCTCCCCACCACATTTTAAGTAACTTACATGCCCAGCGAGAAGAGTAATAAAAGACATTTTATGCTTAAAATTTAGTAAAATGAACAGAACCACTTAAAAAAAATTAAAGGCTGAAAGAGTGTTGATTTCCAACCACCACTGGTAAAATTCAGCTATTATTGTAATCTACGGATGTGTAGATTAGATCCCTCCTATAATTATCTCTGATATATAGTGCTGTTTAAATGAAACATTCATGGTCTTATGCATCTACTCATGACAATTATTTAAGGTCGCATTAAATATTAAACAGTAATTAAAACTTCCGCAGGTATCTTTCATAGCTAATCCACATGCTGTGTGAGTTGCCTTTTATCTTACTCTAATCTGGGGCATAAAAAAGACCCAGGTTAGCTGCAGAGCTGTACATTTTATGCTGGCTTCCTCTTTACCTGACTGGTGCCTGCAAGTTTGAAAAATCATATCAACTTGCTCCCCTTTGAAACTCTCAGCCAAAAAGATTTCTAAAGAAAAAGGTTTCCAGGTGTGAAAGAAGCACTTTTCACAGGCTGGTGGTTGGGGGAGTTTGATCATCTGATAAGCCTAACATGTAAGGCCACAAGAGATGTCTCTTCACTCTCCACTCTCATTGAAGATGTAAGTGACATTCATGACTTAAAACAACATATCACTTCTGTATGAAGTTGGGGTTCCTGTAGTTTGCGGTTTTTCTAACAGCTTAATGCTAACTGAATACTGCAAATTAGTGTGTCCTCCCAGGGGTATCTCGAGTGGGTCAGTAGGAAGAAGGAGCATGGGAATACTCTAAGTAGCAAAAGGAATATGAACCAGAATTTTAAAACTACCACAGATAATCCAGAAAACAATCTATGTGTGGCAAACTGAAATGGACTGCACAGAATTGGTTAGGAGTCAGATCTGCCATAACACACGGACGGATCGATGCACCCGTAAACCAGGAGTCCCATCACAGTGGGGATAAGCAGGGGAGGAGCAGGCAGGAAGGAGGAGCAGAAAAGGGGAATGGAAGATGTCACAAAAGAAGAAAGATGTGTAATTAAGGGGAAAGGGGAAAAAGAAGAGGATGGGGAAATTGAAGGAAAGCAAGGAAGAGAACAGAAAGCAGCGATAAGAAGAGGGAAAGCAGAAAAGAGAAGAGGAAAAGGCTGGAACCAAAAGAAATAAAGATAGAAAGAAAAGTGGCTGCAGCTGGTGGGAAAATCAGGGGTGTCATAAAATCAGTGGGGCATGGGAACAGAGGGGAAAAAGCTCTTATGTGCAGCCATAGGCACTTAATACTAACAAAAACCCCTCTTGCTGGAAAGGGAAAATCCCAGCTATGTAAATAGGCCTTTCCAGGTGGCAGGAGACCAACTATGAGGCAAAACATAATTGATCGGTTGAGTTTAACTGGGTGGTGATAAGGTGTCTCCATGATTGATAATCTAGCATGTAGCTGGGTTAACTTTGGCCACAAAAGGTCTTTGTGTGGTGTAAGAGAGCCTGTTTTAAGATGTCAGGTATCAGGTGAGGGGATTTATTACCATTGAGCCCCTACCTCTATGATGTTCCTTCATGACCTGGAAACAGTCCTGGGGAATCCTTTAGCTCAGGCTGCAGAGGTAGAAAGAGCCCAGGGCTACGGAAAACTGGCTCCAACTCGCCAAGATCTGCATTCTTCATCGTCGTGTTAAGTAATTCCTCAGAGTACCGGAATTTTTATGTTGGAGAGAATCTTGAAAGTTAATCTATTCCTTACATTCTTGTGTAGGGAAGAATTGTGCCCACCCTTTCCAGACAGTTGAGAATTTTTGTTTTAGTTTGGGAAGCCAGGAGGATTTAACATGTTCTCAAATTGTTATAGAAAGAGGACTTTGTTATTCTTTTTTTTTTTTTTTTAAGATTTTATTTATTTGACAGAGAGCACAGCAGGGGGAGCGGCAGGCGGAGGGAGAGGGAGAAGCAGGCTCCCCACTGAGCTGGGAGGCCAATGCGGGGCTTAATCCCACGACCCTGGGATCTTGACCTGAGCCAAAGGCAGGCACTTAACGACCGAGCCATCCAGGCGCCCCGGACTTTTTTGTTCTTTAAAAGGATTAGCTATAGATAAGAATAAATGTAAACTGATTTGTCTTTTTCTTTTCAGCAAATAGTCTCTTTTGTTCTGGAAAACAGTCTTGTAAATATTCTTTCCATGAAAATCTGTTTTGCCAATAATGGGTCCTTTCTGCCTTGTATCCTGAAGGTATGAAGTACGAATTCAAGCCTGCACCGCACTGGGATGTGCGTCGAGTGACTGGACATCCCTACAGACCCCTGAGGTTGCCCCTTTGAGACAGCCCCCGCCACACGTCGAGGTTCGGATGGCTCCAGGGGGATTCCAGCCCACAGTTGCCCTTTCGTGGACGGGACCTCTTCGGCCAAATGGAAGAGTTTTATATTATGAGTTGTACAGAAGACAAACAGCAACTCAGCCCGGAAAACCAAATCCGGTGCTAACCTATAATGGAAGCTCAAGCTCTTTTATGGATTTCGGACTCTCGCCTTTCACAGAATATGAGTATCAGGTAAGAAATGTGTATTATCAACAATTCACACTGAGATGGTGGGCACACATCAGCACCTGCCTGTAAAAATTCCTTGCCATTTGAAAAGCCACTTAAAGAAACATGGGGCTTCAGGAATTTAATGATATCCTTTAAATTTTTTTTTAAGCAGTAAATGAGAGAGGAAAGACCGTATTCATTTGCTCTCTTCATTTTCTTGGTGCTTGATCTATGTGATATATGCTTGTTATTCCTATGTAAATTTCAGGTGAAGTATTTGCATTCCTTATTAATGAAGTGATTTCTACCATTAAGCTTCCCTCCGTCAGTGTTGCCTTGGCAGGAAACACTCCTTGTTAAAAAAATCACTTTGAAAATAACTCCTTAATTGTACCACGATAAAATAAAGCCCAGTGGCAAGTACCTTCACCCCCCAGTGCTGAGGAAAGATATGGAGTGTTGAGAAATGGCTACAGGAAAACAATGAACCTGTGCACAGGGGTGAAGCAAGTTTTGTATGAGAGCAGTCTAAAACGTAGGACTTTGCATATGCCTAAAATGCCATGAATTAAGAAAAATATTCTGAAAATATTCTGAAATCTTTAGAGGACTTCTGTTAGGTTTACTTTGTTTTGCTCTCAGAGTATTTTTTATTTTTCTTGTGATAGCATCTCCATTTCTGGTGGGGGCGGGGGGGGGGGTGGATGATTCTCCCACCCCTTGCTCAGGTGTGGTAGGAGGGTCAAACAGTGTCAGACTGTCTCCTAACCAAGAGGTGTGCACAGGAGACTCGCCTGCGGCTTGATCTTCAGCACCGTGACTCAGAATTTTAAAAGGTGGAGGTGAGAAGTCCTCATAAAATACCCCTAACCTCAGGCCAAAAGCTTTTCTTATCCATGCTAATTCCAGGCATGGTTCTTCAACTATTCTCTTAATTCCGTGTACTCCCAATAAACTCCCTTTTGCATAAATCAGAACCAGTTTCTCTCGCTTGCGGTCAGAAGCTCGCTGATTGATACAAGCACTAAGGGCCGGGCACAATGCCAAATGCAATTTTCTAAGAGAGGAAACCGAACCTCGAAAAGCTTACCATAACCAGAAATAATAAAATCACTAAGTCGCCAGAAATATGTGGAGCCAATCAATGAGTACAGTGCTTAGAGGTAATGTTTTAAGTGTGAGAGGAGTATATTTTGGGCCAATAATGTATGAGACAAATTACCCAAGGAAGTTAGTAAAAATTGAAAATATAAAAAGGTTCTTGAATGGTTTGGAGAAATACACAGATACGTATCCATAGTCCCTTGTTTCCATTTCCAAATCTAAAAGTTTTTTCTAGGTTTGGCACGACTCATTTGGCAGCAAAATGCAATCTGAACAAACTTGAGACTATTTGTAGCACTTATTTATCCCATCTAATGTGAATATTTATATGTTTTGCTACAGAAATGTCATGTTTTATTGCCAGATCATTCTGAGGATGTTACAAAATATACGGTATTTTATTACCTTCCCAAAATCTGAAAAAACAAAATTATTTAAAAACACAATAAGCCCCAAGCGTTTAGGGAAAGGATTGTGGTTTATATCATAAAGGAACAAAAATACCTGTTGATACCACAGTTGGAAACAAAATAGTATTAGAAACAGCCAGAATCTATGTAGCTGGCCACCCTTTTGTTCTTTTCTCTACATCTTTACTAAAAAATGTCGAATTATCAAAGATTCTTCTATTCTCAATTATCTGCTCTCCCTTATGAATAATAAAAGCCCACCTTTGTGACAGAGCTGAATGGAATCAGCAAGAAATCTTTGGCTTCTCATTAGATGAAACTTATGACCCATAGATACTCAAAGCAAACCAGCCATTATAGCTTCTTTGGCGTTATGTTGTGCCATTGGGTTCAGTAATTGACCAGATGACCCATAGAAGTCTTATGCCAGTTTTTTAAGGAATGGCAAACCTCCCCCATATTTAGCTCTAGTGGGTTTTCTTACCGGGAGCTAAGGACAAGCAGGAACCGAGGGACCCACAGTTCAGAGGAGAGTCGATCTCAGCTTGGGCTGTTTCTATTATAACTCTGTCAGCTCTGGATCATCATCTTCCTCCATACTCATTCCACCCAATGGAAGTATTTAATGGGGTTTCCATAACAAACTGATCTCAAATTTGCACTTATTAGCTAATCCCACCTTGTTACAACATTAGAAGCAGGAGGGTAAAATCTAGCCTATCTGCCCAAAACCCAGTTCTTAGAGGAACTATTTTGAGAAGTATAGACTAAATGCTGAAATAAATGAACTAAAATATTAGATTTATTTAGCCTGTCTCGTTTCTGAGTCTACATAGACCCTGACTAATCTTACAGAAGCCATTTAGGAAGTAATGTACTAAGAGAATTGATTTCTCTTTTACAAAAGAACATTTTGCCATTGAGATGAACTCGCATTGCTCTCAAACCTGTCTGAGGGTTACTTCATCTGCAAGCTGCCTTTCAGAAAATACCTTCATTGTCCTAGAGGCACTAGTTCCCCCAACATCTGTCAATGATTTGACCCTTCTGCAGAGGATTGTGTTTTTGAGGTAATTTATATTTCTGGGAATAAAACCAAAGAACTGAGAAACTGCCCAGAGGTATGGAGCTATTAATCAAAAGGGTGGTGAGGATCTGTAATTGGGTAGGTGGTCTTCCATGTGGTGTGCCCTGAGGGTGGCAGATGCTGCTGTCCACCATGCTCCTATGTGACCCTATACCATTGTACTCATTTCTGGTTTGGAGTGAAGTCATTGAAGGCAGCTGCCAAAACTTATTATGTGGGAAAACCAAGACAGCACTTCCTAGTGTAAATTCACCCATCACTTGACAGATGGAGCTCTGAGTGTGATGGAGCTCTAGGAGAAGAGTGTAGAGTGGATGAGTTCTGATGGACAGAAGAGACAGGAACTATGTGGAGAAAGGGATTCTTACTGAAATAAAGGGGAATCCCTCACTCCAGGAGACCTTGGAGGGTGAGGTCATTTACCTCACAACAGTCCATAGAACCAGCTTGGTAACTGTCAGGTTTGAAGGTGGGCAAACGCCATGTGATATTATAAGCACCTTCTAAGTTTTCAGTAATACCTCAATATTGAACATCTTAAAGGTACTGGCTCCTAGTGTTTCTAGTACAAAAGGATTACCCAAAAAGCATGTTCAAAGTGCAGATTCCAAGGGGCCAGGGTGGGGATTCCCAGCAATCTGTATTTTTAACAAGCAGCTTTGATAGTCCACGACCCTTTTTTTTCTTTTTTTGAGAAATACTGCCTCAGAGGGTACAGCATTGTTGCTATGCTACTTAAGCCGGATTTTCAAGTGGTGATTTCCTAATCCAGTGGCTCTCAGCACATTAGAATCACCTGGGGAACTTTAACCACATTCCCCATGCCCTGGCCCCATCCTCCTCTAGTTCTGATTCTGGGATGGGTCCAGGGATCAGTGCGTTTCAAACGACCCCCCAGTGATTCTAATGTGCAGCCAGGGCTGAGAATCACAGTCCTAAACCATCATAAACCGATTGCCTAAATAAGTGAAGCCAGTTCCCCACAAGTGTCTAATTTACATGATGATAATTGATGACCAACCTATTTACCTTGGTCTATCCATGACTTCCCAAAAGAAGAGCCCTGTTGTTTTGGTATGAAGCTGGAGGGGGGAGGGGGGCAGAGTATATTATCTGCAGAGTTCATGTCTCAGTTAATCAAATAATTTCCTTTACTCTTCCTCATGGATTTTGTTTGATTTCTGTTGGAGTTTTATTTTGCTTTGTTTCTCACTTGGGAGACCTGGCCTTTGGTAGTAAGAATTATAACATTCACCACCTCTTAACATGGGATTTTTCTAATTTGATTCATTTCAACACAGCTTCCAGAGATTCTGAAGGATCAGCTTTCATAAGAACAGTAAGATCTGAAATAGAAATTGTAGAAATTTGGAAGTGCCTTTTTATATTGCACAAGATGGATGGGGTGTCTTTGCAGAACCCCACAATGCAGGTCTCATTAGAGAACAAGCATTCTTTGGGGCACAGACCTTTTGCTTACAAGGAGATTACAGACTTCCTGTTCAACAGAATATTTACAAAGTCCAATGTGATACTTTCCACAGACAAGTATTCATTTCTATCTTCAACCCTTTCAAAATCAGGCTCTACTCGTCTACACGGTATAAACCTCCAAATTCTGTGTGGGGAAGTTCTTAACTGTTCAGCAAGCAAATTAAGGCAACAGTCTCTGCACAGGCTTCGGAGAGGGGCCTGGGTGTGAGTCTGCTCCATCAGCGGCGTCAGTTTTTACCTGTGGGGGAGTGAGCTGGGGCTGAAGAGCAGCTCCCAGTAATTGTGCGTTCATATTCATACTCTCGCTTAAGGCAGTGACTCACCATGGATTTGCTAGGGCCTGCCATGGCTCCCCCTTTCACCGAATCATGCTGTCAGTGACTTAATTAGTTTTTCTGAAAATTCCCCCACTTTGACAGGTTTTTGCAATAAGCACCCACGCTCACACGATCTCCGAAGGCTTGAAGGCTTCCAGTGCCTCATAACTGGGTGACTGAGAAGTGAAAGGTCAGCCTCGGAGGAAACCCTGTGACTCACTATATGTGGGGCTGATCTTAGGGCTGGTGCTGTGGGAGGCCACACAGGATGGCAGCCTGCTGCTTTCTAACACACTGACCCTGGCTCCAAACAATTCTGTCTGAAAATTTATGCCAAAGAGGATGGAAGGAAGGACTGAGGAGGAGACAGACAAGGGAACGGACCTTCAGTGTTCCTGCCAAAAACATCTATGTGAAGACTGCAAGAGGGGCTGCTGGGGTCTTCTCTGTGCAACTCCCACAAACTGTGGGTGACGAGCTGGAAGGGAGAAGGAGAAAGGACAGTAGCTTTGAGTCCTTCTCTCACTATATCTGGGTCCTTGAGCAAACTAACCTCTCCCAGTGGTTTTCTCCTGTGTTTAAATGGAAGCCCTCCCCAGTTCTAAATTCTAGGAGCCTCTGGGGGTAATCTACAACCATACACTTTAAAATATTCTAATCAAACTTTAGCTTCTCTTGATTTAATCTATAATTTGTAAAACCTGACAGAATATATTCTGATCCTAAGCAATTTGATTTTCTAATAGTGTTTAGCTTTGAGTTGTATCAAAACAAGTGAGTATATGAGACCAGATTCAGACAATCAGTAGTTACACATTTCTCTAACATCAAAATAGACACATGGAAATATCAGTAGTGGTATTTCCTAATGAAACCCAATTTATTTATTTACTAATAAATGTATTTAATAAATTATATATATACATATTATAAAATATAAATGTCAACAAATAACATTTTTTTCATTGACTGCATGTAAGAGTCCCATTTGGGTTCTTGAGAAAATCTACATCATCAATAAGGTATCTTGATTATTTTTACTACAAGTGGTAGAAAGCCAACTTAAACAGAAAGGAATTGTTTCTGTTCACCTATCTGGGAAGGGGACCAAAGAAATTCCTTGAAACCAAGGAAAAGGTGCAAATGCCAGGCCTTGGCAGAAACCTGGGGTACAGGACTCAAAGCTGTCAGATTCATTCTTTCTCTCCTTCCTCCATCGCAGATTGTCTCCATTTGGTTTCATTCCCTACCAGACGTTCTTCAGGCATTGGAGAAATTCACTCCTGACACTACCTGATTCAAACCTTTCAGTGCCTTGGATTCCCTGTCTTTGAAATGTGGATTGCAGCAGCATTGAACGTATGGGCTTGCTTTGAGATTGAGGGAATTGATACAAAAATATGCTTAGGCCAACACCTCACACATAGGAACTGCTCACCCAGTGCAATGATGATAGGTATTATTATTCTTACCTTCCCACCTCGAAGGACTTCTCTCTCTCTCAGTATTTGTAAGTCAACCAAGAGCCAGACTCTCACGGACCACCTAACACCATACAGTCCTGTGACCAAGAGAATGGAGGACTTTATCAAATACGCCTGGTCGCAGGGCCCCTGTCCTACAGCCAGGGCTTTGTGAATACGTGGGAAACACTTTCAGCCAGAAATAAGGGCTGTCCCAGCACATGACACACACCAACCATGCTACTGTGCAATAGTCACAATTCCTAGGCTCTTTCCCCTTAGATACTCACAGCCAGCAGATGAAACTGAGTGAAAAATCACACAGCTTGGCCAAGGTGCTTAATTTCTCATAGCCTCACTTTTCAAAAAAATGGGTGTGTTAAGAGAACTAAGAGATCTTATATATCTAGCTGGATATCTGCTACATAGTAGGCCTACCTCCCCCCTCTACCCTCAGCCCCTAATATATATATATGGAGATACTTTTTTCCAAGACAGAAAAGTGCCAGGTTAAGAAAACTCTTATGTCTCCATCCTTGAGTCACTAATAAAATGCTAGACTATAAAAATCTCTAACCAAGAGCACAATTGGTTCTAAAGGTGTGATGTCCCCTCAGTGAGGTGGTCCAGTCTTCTTTGTCCTTGCCACTTCCCTTCTCAGTACAAAAATACCTTGCCCACATACCCATGACTAAGATTCCTTCCAACTCCGAGTCTGAGTCTACATTTTGTGACTAGCTATGCGATTCAGATGGCTTGTTTTCTGTTGCTATCACCTTTATCCCATCCCGTTCCTAAGCATTTTCTGTGCCATTTTTAGAGAAAATGTATTGAGCATGTTTTCTGTTTGGTTTTGGACTTGCATTTAATTAGGTATTAATCTCGCTAACATATTTCTGACCAGCATGGAAGCTTTTGTTTGGTTAGTCTCTCCCACAAGAACTAAGCTGCTCCCACCCCCACCTCCCACAGCTCAAGGTATTAAATGATTTATTGATATTGTCTGTCTCAAACATGCATTTGTTCTAAAACTTTAGAGCTAAAGTGCTACAGCTTAGACTAAAGGCCATCAGGACACTTCCATGAATGGAAATTGGAATTCTGCCACCGGACCAGGGACCATGTCTTTTTTTGCCATCGGGTTTTTTGTTCCAAAAGGAGATCATTTCTACCTACAAGTGTGTAAGCACACCCAGAAGCATGCTATAGTACACACATGTGCACGTCTTTCCATTCTTTTTCTCTCTCATGGCATCCCTTAGGATTCATTCTTTTTTTTTTTTTTTTAAGATTTTATTTATTTATTCGACAGAGATAGAGACAGCCAGCGAAAGAGGGAACACAAGCAGGGGAAGTGGGAGAGGAAGAAGCAGGCTCATAGCAGAGGAGCCTGATGTGGGGCTCGATCCCACAACGCCGGGATCATGCCCTGAGCTGAAGGCAGATGCTTAACCGCTGTGCCACCCAGGTGCCCCCCTTAGGATTCATTCTTAAGCTGCAATTGTTGGCAGTCGTTTCATTGCCCTTGAGACAAGTCATTCATCTGAAGATGCCTTGATTCTCACCCCCATGCCGATGCAACCCAAATTTATATTTCACTGAAGCCAATATTGATCCTCCTATCTTTGTGTTGGCAGTTTGTTTGCTGGACATAAAATATTAAATGTAACCAACCTGCCCTCATGGCTCTTCACTAACAGCTCCTGTTCAGTGAGATGACCATGGAAATCAAGGCTTCCCAAAATCACCTGATTCGGTCCTGTAAAAATATCCAGGAAAGGATGAGGCATGTTTTACGTATTTCCCTTTATCCTACTACTTGAATAGATAATGACTTGTTGTTAAGCACCCACCATGTTCAAAGTGTATGCCTAGGTACTAGGATTGGGCAGGAGCCTAAAAACGATGAGCTCTATTCCTCAGGGGCTTAACGTTTAGTTGATAAGTCAAAGAAACACACCCATGCATAATATCCATAAAAATATACGGATGGTAGCATAAGCTATGAAGAAAGATATTTAAAAGACCCAAGTGATGGTGCAACAGAAGCAGAGAGGAGCAGAGAACACCTTATCTTCAAGGACAGCGTGATTTCCAAACCCTCCTGGCCCCTCTCACTCCACTCTCTGGCCAGGCGGGCTTGAGCAGCACAGGTGGTCCTTGACTGAAATCATTCCATGCAGACATGAGGAGGCACTATTCCTCTATTTCTTCAGTCTCATAAAATTATTTCCAGTCTCTCCATGCTTATGATCCAGTGCCAATCTCAGCTCCCCCCATTGTTATTGGGGCCTGTGTAAGGTTTGGAAATATTCTCCCTGGTGTCAGGATCTCAGCAGGAAACAGATGGCATACTCAAAGGGGCATTTGAAGAGAATTAAATGAAAAGGCTATTTATGGAGTTATGGGCAGGATTAAGAGAATCAACAAGGGAGGTTAAAGTACCCAGGGACCAGCAATAGCCAGAAGCTCTTACCTTCTAGGCCTAAAGGGGAATAAGCTGTTCTTGGAACCCAGCAAATGCTATAGCCAGTGAAGAGGGGCTGTCCCCATAGAGAAGGAATGTAGTCTTGCCAAACTGGGGTGCCGAAGAGAGGGATCAGGAGACATTAAAAAACTGAACTCTCCTTCCTTTGATGAAATCCAACTGGAAAGAGCCAGAGAGGGGAGAAGATCCCTAGGCAGTCTGCAGAGTCACTTCCCAGTGCACAGAGCAGGGCAGAGGATGGATCTGGAGGCAAAGGGAGGATACCTAGCATTTCCCCCATACCTCAGATTGGTGATGTTTCTCACTTAATATGTGACAAAGAATCCTTTCCAGGCTAGAAGATCACCTGGCAAGCTTTGGCTCACCACTCCATGATTATTGATAAAACACTAAGTAAATCTGAAGGCTTAAGGAGTATTGCACTTAAGTACTTAGACTGATGGTATATTTCCATTAAATTCTAAATAAATGTCTCGGTCTACATGAAGCAATCAAATCTACAGGTGGAAACAAAAACGTTAAGACGCTTAAGTAAATCACATGCCTTCGACTGAAATCTTTAAGAAGATGGTTGAGACTCTCTTTTGTGAATTGATTTATCTATCTGCTGATGGATCTGATCATTACTAAGATGCCTAAAAGCATCTTGGAAACTGTGCAGTTCTCTCCTTGATGCCGATGGCAGGTTTGTAATGGGAACCGGAAATAAAATTCTTTTCTTTGAAGAATCCAATGAATTGCTCCCATGTTTCCTTTCACTTAGACTTTGGGATGCATTTGAGAAATTTTCATTAATAATAAGGCAAAGTAGAGACTGCCATCCCATATACAAATGTTGATGTAGGAACAATATTTCTCAAAAGTCAGGCATACATTTTCTCTAACCCTCAAAATTTTACAGCAGGGAAGTACTTGGAGAAAAACACACAGAGATGTGGCCTAAACTCGAAATGCTGTGAAGGGTCTTCACATCTATGGTTGATCCATAACAGCTACGTGCAACCCAGAAGTGAGTTACAGAATTGCTACTGAGTCCCACTTTCTCTTCTAAGCAGTCAAGTCACTCTCTCCTAACTTTTCACACAAATAATATAATTATCATTATTATTTTTTCATACTCGCTATGTGATATGTTAAGTGCTTTACATGTGTTAACTCATAACAACCATTTGAGATAAGGGCTATTACTAATAATAACATTTAGAAATCTGATACATTGCACAATTGTTAACACGCCCCAGGATACAGTTGGTGAGTGGAGGAACTTGACTTTGAACCTGAGATTCAGGTTTCAATGGCTGTGTCCTTAAACTCACCCCATGGTTGCTCCGAATTGCATTTATGTACAGCTCAGGGGCTTTCAAAATCTTGATGAGATGTTTATAAACATATTTATCCACCAACCCATTCCTTGGAAACTTATAGAAACGTTCTTGCGCACAAACCTCAGTATAGTCCTGTGAGATAGGTATTATTATTTCCCTCTGTATAATCAGGAGCCTGAAGGACTGTGCAAGTTTCCTAAGAAATGGCCGAATGAGAACTCAGACCCAAGTTCAGTAATTGTTCTGCTGAACCACAGCTTCTTCAAGTCACCCCCTCACAGACATGAATCCTGACCCTGCAAAAATAAACTGACTCAGAATGTAATCTGGGCTCCAGGATTCACTGGCTCTGTAGTCTCGGCAAGTGATTTAAACCGTCTAAGCCTTCGTTTCCTTACCCATAAAACTGGGGTGAAAAGACCTACCTTAGTAGGGTGGCTGTAAACTTTAAATAAGTTAAAGGCCAGCGCATTGTCACTCACATATAAAATTAAAATTTAATAGATAAATTCATAAAAAGTAATCAATATCCAGTTATATCTGTAAAATGTACATCAGATGAAGTCAGTTCCCTACTGGAAACCCTCCCTTGGCTTCCCATTAAATGCAGACTCCTCTCTGGTTCAATGGGGACTTTCATTTGCCCACTTCTGTCCTCATCTCATTGCTCTCTGGCCCTTACTCACTAAGCCTGGCTGCACTAGCCTTCTTGAGAATCCAGCCCCAGGGACTTTGTACTTGCTCTTCATTTGCCCAGAATGTTTCCCCCCTAGGTCTTCACATGGTGGCCTCCTTCTTTCCATTAGCATTCCAGCTTGATTATCATCTCCTGAGAGCACATCCTGGACAATTCAACCACTCTCTGCTCTATTGCTTTATCTTATATAGTTTATACTGTACGTTGTTTCCTTTGTAACGCATATTACCTATTCGTTTTGTGGTTGTTTATTTACCGCCTCTCCCCACCCAGAAGTTCACTCCAGCCTTGTCCACTGCTGTATCCCTAACTCATAGAACAGTGTCTGCCATGTCGGATGGCTCAGTCAGTCTCTATTGAATTAATGGATGATTAAATAACCCCACCTAGTTAGCTCTACTGTTATTTCCAAAAATGTTAATCATAATTGGTGATTGTGAGCCTAGCTTACTCTAGCAACTTATTGTGGAGAATAGATATGCATCCAATGTTATATCAGTAGGGTGTGGTTATTATTTTAGTTAGCATAACGGAATTTCACTACTTTTACATGTTTGGAGCAGTATGGAAAGTATGTGAATACTGTCTGCTTCTTTGTAACATGCAATCGTGTTAAAACATGATAAGTGCCAGCGGGGGGGACACCATGGTGTTTGTGATAATTCCCAGCCATCTCACTTTGAGGCTGCTGTCCGTAGAAATACCCAAGTCCCTGTAGGGATCTATGTCAGTCCCAGAGTGGGATGTCAGGCACTTGGAAGATGTGCCCAGGTCTTCCATCAATGACCTGATGTAGAAAAAGCTCAAAGGGGCTTTTACATCACGTACTAGTATTGGAAAGCCAGCCCTACCACTTCCAAGTGGCAGAAATTTCTCTGTGCCTGTTTCCTCATGCAAACCAGTGACAATATAATACCAACCTGATAGGATTGGATAGGAGGGAGGATGAAATAAATGAGTACATATAATACACTTATAAAAGTGCGAGTGCTCAGTGAACCCATTAACTACTTTTACGTATCCTCCACAAGAGCTGGACAGAACCGGGTTCCTATTTTCTCACAGGGAGAACAGATAGAGACAATAAAAAGTGGTATGTGATAAATCCCAAATTCTCATTATCATCACTAAAATCAAACTGAGGCTAATTTTAGGATTTCCCACTAACATGGAAACCAGTTTTCCCTCCCTCATATTCATGTATATTAAGTGACTCCAAAGAACAAGGCAATATGCTAAGCATGAGTGGCAGAAGACACCCATTTCTAGCAAGGAAAATGTCTTATAATTTCTCCAGTAGCTTCACATCTCTGAATTTCAAAAGTACCAATAGAAAGGAAGACAACGTCTAGTTGTACCCTTCTTCCCCTGGGTCCCAGAATTCAATTAAAATCCTGTTCCATCTTGCCTGATCCAAAGTGTTTCAGATGAAAGGAACCTGAATGCAGACTATATCTGTAGAAGTAGAACTATAATACATCCAGTAAAGTAGCATGCAAACAGAGTTGCTGAAAAAGTCCATTTGATGATGAAAGAAAATCAGGTAGATAGAGAGTTAAATAGACAGCTACACAGAGCTTTTCCGCAAGCTAGTCCTTTATGACTGTAGCCAGCAGGACTTCTCATGAAATAAGATAATCTTGTAATCATGTAATTTCAGATTTATTGCCTTCTCTTTTTAGCTATGAGTCTCTCTAACCACAATTCTGGCAAAGCCCACTCTGGCATATTGCTATTCAAACATTCAAAACCCACGACAGGCTACCCTTTAAAAAGGCATTAGTGTAAGTGCCATGGGAAAATATACTCAAGGTTGTAGATGACTTAATATGATTTCCTTGATTGTATCTTTTTATTTATGAGGCATAATTTATGAGCACTGGAGAACAAACTGCAATGAGTGATGACTAACTACAGCCAAAGTCATAAATCAGGAGCACTGAAAGAAGTGGTGATTTTGATCGAATCTATTGAATTAGCTGTTGGCCTTAGCCAATACAGGTATTGGAAAGACCTTTTTAATATCTATTTGTCTCCCTCATGGGAATGTGATAACAATCTCATTACATGCCCCTAGGAAACAAATAATTTAATTGTTTGCCTATTAACATGCAACCTATTTACTCTACTTATTAATTACTGGCATATGGACATTCATGCTGGGTTTTTGTTTATTTCTGATGTGAATTGTCAAAAAATATATTCACATTCTCTAGTTGTAGAAAGAATGAAGTTGCTTCCCCAGTGCTGTTCAATATGAATATGTCATCAGTATTGTTGAAATGCTTTTGTGCTATTAAAAATTATGATTCTACAAGGAAGCACATTACAGAATATCACAGAATTTGCAGAGAACTGAAAATGCCTCCAAATCTTAATCCTTTGAGAGTAACAGTTATAATATAACTCTTAAAATAAGCAGCCTGGAAACAGAAAAAATCTCAAATTGCTCCAAGGGCAAGGACAGTCACGGTCACTTACATTAGGAGGCAACAGATTAGAGGTTTTCTGTGAAAGATCACTGGCTGAATTTGGTACGGAGAAGGAGAGTGAATACAAGATCAAATAGACATTAGCTAGGTGCTGACAGTGTAGACACATCACTAAGCCGTTCCCTTGGCTTTAACAAGACTGGTAGCATGACGATCTCTCAGCCAAAAGAATCACAAACTATTTTTACAACTAAGGATATGACAAAGGAAAAACACATCAGGAAATCCTGGAGATTTACATTAAGAATTTCTCTTTGCATTAAGACTACACTTGGAAAATATCAGTCCTAAGGAGTGTTACTTCAGAAAGCTGTAAAGCACTAAAGCTTTGTGTAAGACAAAGCACTAAACTCTACAGTTAAGTGTAGGAGTTGGGCTAAAGAATAACTAGCACAGTAATGTAAGCACGCAACGGGCTACCATTCTGGGAGAATTTCTCAGCTCGATCTTCCCTTCCCCTGGCCCCTGCAGAGTCATGGTTCCTTCTCTGTCTCTTTTGCAACAATTATTACGAATGCTTTCTGTTCACACATTCTTGCTTCCCTTCTGGAAGCGAATGAAAAGGAGAAATGTGTTGCGAGGAAGTGGGAACATTTAGAATAATAGGCTGCAAGGGAAAAATGGATCCAACAAGCTTCAGAAATATCAGGATTTCAAGAAATTTACACCTGGAGTGAAAACTAGGTAGCAAACGGTCTTTCTACAAAGCTGATGAGCTCTGGTTCTGTTTGGAACCATGACCACTGTAATAAACTCTATGATGATTATTGTAGTTGTAACATCTTCAAACAGATACATGGTTCGTGCTTTTTTGAATGGCTGAAGGTAAAGGAAATGCAGAGTACAACAGATGTCTGTCATACAGACGTCGTATGAACAGAAATTTAAAATGTAGAGTGCCTGGATTTCTGTACCTGGTTCTATAGAGGGTAGCCTTCTGCATTTCTCAAACAATCTTGGACACAAGAATCACTTGGAAATCTGTTGGAAAGACAGGTTCCAAGGTCCTTTCACCAAAATCCTGATATAGGTACCCAAAATGATTTTGATGATCGTGGCCAAGGAACACTTTTTCACAAAGACTCCTCTGACGGAAGATTTCTAGGAAGCAGCTTTAAACAGAGAAGATGCGATCAAACCCATTTCCACAGCAGTGGGATTCTGGCAGCTTGGTGGCAGGTGCTGACACTAGGTAATTGAAATTTTTTAACGTAAAATACAGTCATTAGTCCTGGGGGGTAATAAATAAAAGAACAATTTCATTTCTTTAATGGAAAATAACATGAAGATAGTAATAGTCACTGGTTAGACTTTTTTAATTAGATTGAAAAGAGAAATATAAACAGAAATTCATGTACTATTTTTCTAGTCAATTATAGAATTTGTGATTCAATGGTTTTAGTTGTTTTGTTTTTATCCAAATAGTTAATCCACGTTTTCTGTGACATCTTCTTACATTATAACTCTTGTTGTGGTTACAACCAAAACCTTAGAGAAGAGAATACCCCAACCCAGCCAGTCCTGGCTTGTTCTGGTCTGTAACAGCTCTTCGTTGGGAGGTTCCTAACTCTTACAGCTATAATTGTGGGGGGGGCGATGCAAGTGCTCACTAAACACAGATAATAAATTGTTTTAGTGAAAACTTTAATCATCTTTTTTTATTCTAAAAGAGTAAATATGTTCGGCTGGATACTGTAGAAATAGGGATATTGTGAATAAATAAAAAAATGAAGAGTATCCTTAATTTTTGTCACTTTGACTTGAAACTCATAACCTTTACTTGCTCCCATCCCACCAATACATCCCTTCTTTTCTGTGAGCAGCCCACACAGAAAAAGCCCACATTTTTGTAACCAGTGATCTTGACAGGAAATCTTGGGTCACAAACCAGATGGATTGGTTTGTCTGTTAGGTAAATGTAGGTGAATAGGTGGTAATGGTTGGATGGAAGGATGGACGGATGGATGGATGGATGGATGGGTAGATTAGATAGACCACAGAAAGAAGGAATAGAGATAGATACAGTAGGCAACTCCATGTTCACAACACATTATATTTCTTGATTTTTTTATATTGGTTCATTAAAATTAAAAGATCAGGTCATATTGCTCAAAATTTCCCATGAAAGATCTCTGCTTCTTCTTTCTCTCCCCTGTAAAGATGGACCCAAATCTTGGGGTCATTGTTTCACAGTAGAAATCATAAGCATATCTGTTAGCATTTTTTAAGATTTATTTATTTTAGAGAGAGAGTGTGTGCACGAGTGGGAGGGTCAAAGGGAGAGGGAGGAGAATCCCAGGCAGACTCCATGCTGAGTGTGGAGCCTGACTCAGGGCTCAATCTCATCACCCTGAGATCGGGACCCGAGCCGAAATCGACCAGGACACTCAACCAGCTGAGCCAACGCGGTGCCCCTCTGTTAGCATTTTTATTCTGAACCCTGAACTGCTATACTTCAGTTCCTTGTTTCTTGCTTCACTGGGCATAGGCAGGACTTTTTACCTCAACAAAGAGGATACCATCGACAGTTTCTTTTTTACTCTTCTTCTGGCAGTTTGGTATAACGGAAACACTGCCTTGTGGGACAAGTTTTGTGAAATCCATAATTCTTCATTATTTCAGTCAGCTTTCTTTTCATTGTAACTGCTTTCATTTCCAGAGGAGCTCATGTAAATAGGCTGATCCTGCTTTGCATAAACACGTTGATTTATATGAATGCTATTTTGATCTCAAATTGATTGAATACTAAAAAGAAAGACTAAGAAAAAGAGCAGTATATTATGAAGGTCTCCCGTCAAAGACAAAAGACACTAAGTCCTACATATATTCTCAGTTAGTGATGGAGAATTTCAAATGGCCTAGTTTTAAGAACAGAATATTTCTACAGAAATATAGGGAAATGCTATAATAGTGAGGCTCAAGTGTTTTAAAATACCACGGATTTAATCATATTTTGGGAATAGGACTCTACTCAGTAAAAACTCATCTAACACAGGAAGGAAGGTGTGAGGTTTAATCTTTATCTGACAACACCAGCATTAAAAAGCCTTCAGAGTATTCATAATACCACATCTACATCAAAAATGAAAGCAAAGTGAATGTTCATAATCTGGGGCCAGACCTGTGCTAAGCACTTTCTCTGAATTATGCTTATTTCATTTTTTTTCAACATCCCCATATCTGCACTGCGGCTTTCTCCTATTGGTGCTCAGTAATTAATCGACAACTTGCTGAATTTTTATTTTATTACACCTACTTTTATTTTCCTCCTTGTTTTCTTTCCCATCCATTGTGGCCTCTATTAAAATTCTGTATGCCCTTCATTTAATTAAATAAGGAAGTCATTAGTCTGAGGCTGCTCTAATGCTTTGAAGGCCTACATAAACCAAAATCTAAGCTGGTAAATGCTTCAAGATTACAAAATCAAAACACTAAGAACAACCAACCTTATACCGCCAATAGGCATTGTGTTATAGCCAATCAAATAAATTCCTTTCTTTGCTTCTGCACTTTCCCCATGGGAGTTTTTCCTCTGGCTCCTGTTGGCTAAGTGCTCCTAACCACTTCCAGTTTGGCACTGCCCCATTAGAATTGTTTTTTGCTCAAATAAACTCTTAAAATGTTTACTATGCCTCAGTTTATCTCTTAATACCTTAAACCACCAACCAGAGGCCTACTCTTGGCATAGAACTTGGTATTAATATGTACACCTTATTTTGTGTCCCTTCCCCAAGAATATTTTTTTTCAAACTTTTGTGTAATAAAAAACGTTCTCCCCTACCTCCTGGAAAGATATTTGAATTAAAGAGGTTGGTCTGCGGTGATGGGTAGTAAGGAGGGCACATATTGCATGGTGCACTGGGTGTTATACACAACTAATGAATCATCGAGCCTTACATCGAAAACCGGGGATGTACTGTATGGTGACTAACATAATATAATAAAAAAATCATTATTAAAAAATAAATAAATAAAAAAATAAAGAGGTTGGTCTGGATGTCCATCGACAGATGAATGGATAAAGAAGATGTGATATATGTGTATATATGTATACACATCATATATATATCATATATATATTCATCAAAAAGAATGAAATCTTACCATTTGCAATGACATGCAAGGAACTAGAGGGTATTATGCTAAGCAGAATAAGTCAGTCAGAGAAAGACAAACACCATATGATTTCACTCATGTATGGAATTTAAGAAACAATATAGTTGAACATACAGGGAGGGAAGGGAAAATAAGATGAAAACAGAGAAAGAGACAAACCATAAGAGACTCTTAACTTAAAGGAATAAACTGAGGTTTGCTGGAGGGGAGGTTGTGGGGGGTTGGGGTCACTGGGTGATGGGCATTAAGGAGGGCATGTGATGTAATGAGCACTGGAATTTGTATGCAACTGATGAATCACTAAATTCTACCCCTGAAACTAATAATACACTATATGTTAACTAAATTAAAATAAAAATTTTAAAAATAAAATTAGATTGCTTTTTTAAGAAGTTTTTTAAAAGATTTTTCAAATTTTTAGTAATAATTACCTAAGTGTAAAAAAGAGAGCGAGAGAGGTTGGTTTGGAGCTGACTGAGAAGCCAGGGACTCTCTCATTAGCTCTGGAATCTGACCTCTTCACCAATAACCTCCAAGCCTACTGTCCCTATGCCAAGACTGACCTTGGCCACTTCACAGGGGACTAGAAGAGCAGCTTCAATTGCGGTGTGGTTTCCATGAATCAGTTCTCCCGTTGCAAAAACAGTGTGCTGCTCCCTACTTCCCTGTGCCTGTGAAAATAAACGCCCCTCACCGGAGACAACCTGGACCTGCCTATGCGTCCTAGCAGACTAACTACCTACTCCAGAGCTGCAGGTGTTTGTCCATGGACAAGTCCTTCAGTGCTCGTGATCCTGAGTCTGGATGATACAGAGAATCAAAAGCACGGTTTATCGGGAAGAGCAATAAGAGAGTTTACTGGAGAGCAGAATTCTCAGCTCTTGTAACTTCCATCACCAAGAGAGTGACATTTTCAGAGCCTTGATTTTCTCACCGGTAAAGGGGGCTGAGGGCACATTCTCCAGCCACCCTCGAAAGTTGTGTTGTGAGGACTAAGTCAGATAAGACCTGTTAAAGTGTTTTGTAAATTGTAGGGTTTATACAAATGTGCATGATTATTATGCACCTGGTGAGAAGAAAGCATCAGAGCTCTAAAAAGGGCAGGTTCTGCTCTGGAAGGGGGTTAGTTGTCTCTTAAAAATGGGGCTTCTGGCAATCCTATCGGCAAGGGGCTGGAGATTGCGTTTGATGGCAATCTGAGAGCAGTTCAACATCAGAAATTTTACTCTTCCAAAGGAAACCACTAAAAAAGGAAAAAGGTGTGGAAACACTGATAGAAGTGGGGCCTAACTACTAAAAATCTCTCCAATGTTTATTCTCTGGAAGATATCATTGATGCAAAAGTAAAAGAAACAAAGCTAAACTCTCACTGCCGAGTATTCTACCGTCTGCTTCTAAGCATCTCATAGTTTGAAGGTTCTGCATGCTTTTTTAACACTGCACACCTGGAATGTGTGTACTATAGAATCAAACAGGTTTTCCAGACTCTAAAAGCTCAGGACAAATATAAATAAATAAGTATATATATTTATATATTATATAAGTGCACATATATATACATGTATTAAGACACTGAATGAGAAAGAAAATTTCCTGCAGTTAGATCTGCACCACATGAAAGCTTACTAAGGAATACTCCTACCCCTAAACACGCAGACAGTCTTCTTGTATTGCCATTTAGATCTATCATCCTGATTGATCGCTGTGTAGTTGGCTGTTATTGGGCCTAATTTAACCCGATACACTCACACATCCGTCTACTCTGTCTGTGGTACCTGACATTCTACAAATTACGGACTCATGCAAATGACGACCTAAGGCAACCTTTTAGGATATTCGTGTTTAATTATACAAATGGTTCTTGATAAATAAGATTATACATCCTTCCATATGTTTATTCCCTCCTTGATGAAAGGAAAATTTAATTTTCATGCAGATTTGGTGGGGACGGTGTTTAAGAATTGCTGAGTTTTATGCAGTCTGCAGACCCACTCCGGTGGCAGAAGCTGACAAAATCACTCTACAGCCCACACGGAGATGAGGAGTTTTTCATTAGGCTTTAGCCAGCCTGCTGCATTCTGAAATTAGGGCTCCTAATCGGCCCCCTTTGTGTCCACGTGGCCAAAGGCAAAAAAAGAGGAAGGACCTGCTCTCCTCTGTGACTACAAAATTGCAAGACCCAGGTTTATCTCATTCTGTTGTGTTTGGTTGTCAACTTTTCTTTCCGCCTGAAGTTACCTTGCTTTTGAGTAGTCTTCTTGATTTCTCTTTGGAGGTCTGGGCAGTGAATTCAGCAGGAAAAGCCCCCAGTACCTGGACATGGTGTAGAACTGGCCCTGCTCCCCCAGAAGGTCTCAGGGCCCCCACCTTCCATGCAGTCTCTTCCACCCAAGCGGTGGTCAACATCAGCGCCCCTGGGAAGCCAAACGGAGTCGTCAGTCTCTACAGGCTGTTCTCCAACACCAGCGGGGCGGAGACAGTGGTGAGTAGCAGAGTACTCTGAACAAAAACCCAGGATGGTTTCTTCTTTAAAAATAGACTGTGGTGCCCTGGCCTTTTCTTCCACTTCAGACTTCTTTCTTTCCCATCTGTTCTCAGTTGCCCATGATGAACTTAGCACAGAGATCCATCCGAGAGAAATAGTGAGTATCAGGAAACATACAGAAAACTATGTAAATATTCAGGGAGAGAAGTGCCAAAGGTATTAAAGGTATTAAAGGTATTAAAGACTCCACAAACATAGGAAAACTAGTACTTCAGCGACAATTAATTTAATTTAATTAAAAAATGCATGTCAAGGATTGGCATGGAGTAAGGGGTCAACACGTGGCCATTGTTGGTGGTGTAAATGTTAATATGAGAAAGAAAAATTAGAGCAAAGACTATCCTCGGAATCCCCATTCTGGCATGAGCAAATCTCTAATAACACACAGAAAACTCAATCTTTCTTTTGGTGACTTCAAGAGAGTTCCAGCACTTTGGGAGAGAGCAGAACAGTTTGGCCAGCACAACTCCTGCTCCACTGTTTGTGTATTGGCACGTTTGGGGCACATGAGGGAAACACAATGGACAGTTTAGAGAAATCATCTTTCACACTGTGTTTTAGCAAAGCCACTGGCTGAAGGGACCCTAACAAGGAACTAGACCAGGTCCTACATTATTTATACAAAGAGCCTGAGAGCCAACGTGATGAAGCTTCTTCTCTGTGGCACAGTGCCTAACACCCTCACGTTGCTCCTAAGCATAGATTATAACACTTTGTTCACACACACACACACACACACACACACAAGAAACTCATGGACAAGTTATGCAGATCCTACTATGACATTATAAATTATTTTTACCAATTTAGGAAACAATTTGGGTAAGTGTGGAGAAATCCTCTGAGGCCAGAGTTCCAGGTATTGAAACACAATTTCAGAAGACAACTTGCAAGGAAAGAGGTCTCATATTGAATGTTAAAGGAATATTAGCATATTTTCTACAGGGCTTCGTATTCAATAAATATAGATGATGTAAATACAATCAACCCTTGATTATCCACGGTTATAAAATGATCATATTAATAAACTAAAATAATTTATATTTGGAGTGCATTGCATGCATTTTTTTTAATAGCAGATCACTCTTCTTAATTATGTTGCTTATGCGAATGTAAAAATTTGTTTTTCAGTTTCTGAACTCTTTTGTTCCAAAGAGTTCTTAATAAAACCACAATGAGATAAAAAACATGCTCCAAATAAACCAAAAAGTTTATAATGTAACAAAGACAGTTGAGAAAAAGACTATATTTCATATACACCAACACCCTCAGGGAAAGAGATGGACTTTTAGGCTCTTACATATACATAAAATATAAAAAAATAACATATGCAATTGAAGCACCTGCTTCAATTGTTGCAGCAAATGTCAAAATATATATGAAATATATATTTATTTATTCAACAGAGATAGAGACAGCCAGCGAGAGAGGGAACACAAGCAGGGGGAGTGGGAGAGGAAGAAGCAGGGTCATAGCGGAGGAGCCCGATGTGGGGCTCGATCCCATAACGCCGGGATCACGCCCTGAGCCGAAGGCAGCCGCTTAACTGCTGTGCCGCCAGGCGCCCCAAAGTATGGACCTTTGTAACTATTGAGTACAAATATAATTCAAATATAGATTTTGTTTTTTGAAAAGGCATTATTCTGAGGGTCGCAGAATTTGATCGGTATTTTGTGTGTTTCTGTTGGTGGGAATGTAAACTGGTGCAGCCACTCTAGAAAACAGTATGGAGGGTCCTCAAAAAGTTAAAAATAGATCTACCCCATGATCCAGCAATTGCATAGCTACGTATTTACCTAAAGGATACCAAAATATTAATTTGAAGGGATATATGTTCCCCGATATTTATAACAGCATTCTCTAGAATAGCTAAATTATGAAAAGAGCTCAAGAGTCCATCAACTGATGAATGGATAAAGAAGACATAGTATATATATGTCCAGTGGAGTTGATTCAGCCATAAAAAAAGAATGAAATCTTGCCATTGGCAACAACATGGATGGACCTAGAGAGAATTATGCTAAGTGAAATAAGTCAGTCAGAGAAAGACAAATACCATATGATTTCTCTCATATGTGGGATTAAGAAACAAAAATGATCAAAAGGGGAAGAAGGAGAGAGGGAAACCAAGAAACAGACTCTTAATTATAGAGAACAAACTCCCAGAGGAGAGGTGGATGGAGGGATGGGTGAAATAGGTGATGGGGATTAAGGCGCACACTTCCTGTGATGAGCACCGGGCATCGTATGGAGATGATGAATCACTAAATTGTACACCTGGTACTAATATTACACTGTATGTTCACTAACTGGAATTTAAATAAAAATTTAAAAATATATATTTTGCGGGGTGCCTGGGTGGTGCAGTTGGTGGCATATCTGACTTGGTTTCGGCTCGGGTCACGATCTCAGGGTAGTGAGATCCAGCTCCTCTTAGGGCTCTGTGCTCAGTGTGGAGTCTGCTTGGGATTCTCTCTCCCTCTCCCCTTGTCTCTCCTGCTGGTGTGCTCGCTCTCTCTCTCAAATATGGGTTTATGTGTGTGTGTGTGTATATATATTGCATGTTTTGTGCCATATTCTATTCTCTTTCTACAGTGATAAACAATATTATGCCTGTGATTTCTATCCCATTACCTCAAACTTCGAACCATTTATATCATTACGTTTTTTGCCTGTTTAAGTCATGCTTCTCCAAGCGGACTGGCAATTCCTTGAGGGTCAGTGCTATGCTAAATGCTTCGGGGCATCTCCCAGGGTACGGAGCGTGGCACTGTCTTCGTAGGAGGTGGGATGCATGATCAACAGTAACCAGTTGTCTGTGATCTGTGACACGGCCTCATCTAGTCCCCTCTGTCTTCCTACAGCTGTCGGAAGGCATGGCCACCCAGCAGACTCTCCATGGCCTGCAGCCCTTCACCACGTACTCCATCGGGGTGGAGGCCTGCACCTGCTTCAATTGTTGCAGCAAAGGGCCCACGGCAGAGCTGAGAACTCATCCTGCTCCACCCTCGGGACTGTCCTCTCCCCAAATCCAGACGCTGTCCTCGAGGACAGCTTCCTTCCAGTGGAGCCCACCCCTGTTCCCCAACGGTGTCATTCAAAGGTAATGGGCCAGACAAAAGGATGAATGAGCCGAAATGAGACATGCATACGGACTTGTAGCTGCCCAGCACTGCCGTGCTTGTTGAACAAATACCTATAGCAAAATAGACAAGTAAATTGATTTGAGTTGTAATGTTCCCTGCAAAGTGTTTAAATCACAAAATCAACTAGATAGAAAGGTGAACAACCAAATTGTCTTTAAATAAGAAAGATGATGCAGTGTGTTTGCATTCCCTGAAAGAAGAGGCTCCTTCTCATGGTTCCCTGGAATTATTCCTTCTATAGGCCTCCGCTGGAACATAGGAAACTCCTGGGGTTAAATCAGAACTTCCTTGATCTAATTTAAAATGTTGTCATGAACCACTGTTTGGAAAAACAAGGAAGGTATTTCACTCAAAATAATCTGGACAAAAACATATTGTTTTATTTTTGTTGGTTGGTTGGTTGGCTTGTATTTATTTGTTTAGAAAAAGATATTCTCTATTTTCAACAGAGGAGAAAAATTGTATCACTCTTCTCTGAAAAGAGAGACATGTCTTCTCTCTACCGACAGTTGCTGGCGGGACAGCACGTGTGAGCACGTGTGACCCCTCTGGTTCCATCTGCTGCTCATTTCCAGCGGCATTCAATAAATTGTTGCTGAGAGCCGTTTCCCACGAATGGAAATCAGAAAGACCTGGTGGTTCCGGGAACACAAAATGTCTCCTCACAACATACACCCCGTTTGGAGAGAAAGTTACACTAATCTTACTGCCTGCTTTCTGCTTCTAGCTATGAGCTTCAGCTCCATGTGGCTTGCCCTCCGGATTTAGCCACGCTGTGCAGCCCCAGCCAGGCAGAGACCAAGTACAAGGGGCCGGGGTCCACAGCCAGCCTTGCAGGCCTCCAGCCCTACACCACCTACAAGCTGAGAGTTGTGGCCCACAACGAGGTGGGCAGCACGGCTTCTGAATGGATCAGTTTCATCACCCAAACAGAATGTGAGTAGAAGTGGCTGCCACCAACAGCCAGAGGGGTAGGGGGCAGCCAGGAGACAGTTCTTGTTGTTGTTGTTTTTAAGATTTTATTTATTTATTTGACAAAGCATGCTCAAGCAGGGGGAGGGGCAGGTAGAGGGAGAAGCAGGCTCCCCTCTGAGCAAGGGGCTCAGCTACATGGGGCTTGATCCCAGGACCTGAGAAGGCAGACACTAACCCACTGAGCCACCCAGGCGCCCCCGAGATGATTTTTTTTTTACTTTGCCACTCCTTTTCTTTTCAAATTACATGGCATGGCATAATCTAGAAAGCATTTCCAGAAAGCATTGAGACACGGCACTGTCAAGAAAAGCAGAACAATTAACTAATAAATTGGGGCCTCCTTGCATTTCTATAAAATAACTTCTTTTCAGAATTTATAAGGTATATATTGTCTATTGTTTAAAAATGACAAATACAAAAAGAGGGCACCTGGCTGTCTCGATCAGAAGAACATGGGACTCCTGATCTTGGGGTCATGAGTTCGAGCCCTATGTTGGGTGTAGAGATAACTTCAATAAATAAACTTTAAAAAAATAACAAATGCAAAAAGGATTAAGAATAAAATTAGTACTTATAGTCAGAACCAGCTACACCATGTGCAGGGCCCAGTGGAAAATAAAGGTAAGGGGCCCCTTATTCAAAAATCACTAAGAATTTCAAGACCGTGACAGTAGAGCATCAAACTAAGTTCTTGACTCTTATGTGAGGGGCCCCATGCAGCTGTGCGGTTCACACACCTGTAAAGCCAGTCCTGCTTATAATCCCACCACCCAGAGGCAACTACATCAGCTTTTTGGCATAATTTATTCCTTTAATCCTTTTCTCATGCAGTTTCTATTATGTGGCTGAGATCACTCTAATGAAAATTTCATAGTCTGCTTTTTATACTTGACATTATTTTATTTGCATTTCCCATGACATTAAAAATGCTTTAGCCACCAAGTTCAATGGCTAAACAATTTTCCATCCTATGAATTGGTTGGGCATTTTAGTTGTTCTTATATTTTTCTTTATAAAAGTGGTGAGAAATTTCTTTGTGAACCAGTCTTTGAACATCCGATCATCTTCAAATTAAATTTCAATGAATGGAATTGACTACATCAAATATTTTAATATCTTAAGGCTTGGGATACTTATCACAAGTTGGCTTTCCAGCTACATTATATCAAATTATAATCTCATCTTCAGGATTTGGCATTGGCATTTTTTAAAGTAAGAGTTACACATTCACTAAAGTCCAATGCCCCACATAAAGACTTTAATGTGACTGGGCGGCAAGGCAGGATGTTAGGCCACTGGTCACTCTTCGAGGCTTGTTCCTGGCACTGTTCAAGGATTTTACAAATAATCCTTGGCACAAGCCGATGAAGTAAGTGCTATTATCCAAATTTACAGAAAGAGAAAACTGAAGCAGGACCGTGGGCCATATACTACAGTTCCAAGATGCCATTCACGTAGACGAGAATCTGACCGGAGGCTCTGGGAGCTGTACCATGAAGTGGCCCCCAACTAAGGCCAGAGCTGAAGTCAGCAGCCAGTTTCCACACCTCGAAAGTGGAACTATTACTCTAAAGTCATGATCCCCCAGCTCAGTGGCCCCCTCAGTACCACTATGTTACCCTGGTCTGTAAGAAAGATTTCAGACCCTCCCTACCCTCTTCAAGCCTCCCACATCCTCCCACCCCTCCCCCCCAAGCCCTCACCCCCCCCCCCCCCGCACACCCATCCTATCCTCGCTCGCCTCTCCCTATATTCTCTGCAGATCTCCTTGCCTCCAAGTTCACCAGGAAAAGACAAGTCTCCAGTCAGAATTTTGCTCCCTTCCCACCCCAGACCACAGCACTCACCTGCAATTGGCTTCATTTCTGTCTGCCACAAGGAAGGGTGGTCTCTCTACCTGGAATAATCCCACCTCTTGTGCTTCTACTAGCAGCCCTTCCACTAATGACTGTCCTCCTCTCTGCGACCTTCAGTGTATCCTGGTTGGAGTCACAGTTGTTTCTCTCCCTCACGTCCCCTCTGCTGACTGCCACACTCCTCCCTTCATAGCAAAACTTGTCTGAAGAACACTCTTCGCGTCTTTGCCCATTTTCTTTCTTCCCGTTTACCCTTTAACTTCCTCCAGACTGATTTTCACCTCAGCATTGCATGACAGTCTCTTCCTCAGTTTGCCCTTGACCCCCAGAGTGACAATCAGAGCGCATTTTTCACTCTCACTGACTTCCCGGGACTATTCAAGGCAGTGGAAACCTCAATCCTTTTTGAAAAAGCAGTTTCCCTAAAGAGAAGGAAAGATAAAGTAAGATGAAAGCAGAGAGGGAGGCAAACCAGAAGAGACTCGTTAACTCTAGGAAACAAACTGAGGGTTGCTAGAGGGGAGGCCAGTGTGGGGATGGGGTAACTGGGAGATGGGCATTAAGGAGGGCACTTGAAGTAATGAGCACTGGGTGTTATACGCAGCTGATGAATCACTAAATTCTGCCCCTGAAACTACTAATACAATCTATGTTAACTAAATTGAATTTAATAAACAAACAAGCAAGCAAGCAAGCAGTTTCCTTAGTTTTCATAAGTGTCTCCTGGTCTCCCTCCTGCCTCTTTGGATATTCAGTTTGAGTCAGTTTGTTGGTTGATCGTACACCAACCAAGCTCTTCCAGTTTCAGTCCCAACCCTTCCCCCCACTCTGTCCCTCCTCTCGCCTTCGCTCTTGGGGGGTTAGAGTTCATCCACTTCAAGGCTGCCGCTCCAAAGGCTGACTCCCAGATGGTCACTGCTACCCCCGTCTTCTGCTTTGAAACCAGACCCCACGCGCACACCCACGTCCTCACCTCAGCCCAGATGTGACAGCCCCAGACGCAGCTGGCATCTTCCTCCTAACCTGCTCCTCCTGCGGTCGGTCCTCACTTTCTCCATCTTGTCTCCAGCCCTGGACGGCTGTGTTTGAGCACCCAGCATGTGCTGTTTAATGAGTGACCGAACGCACCCACAACTTCTCAGCCTCTCAACTTAGTGTTGGCGCCACATACCCTGCGTTCCTTGTCACTTGTGCCCTGATCCCAGCAAAGTGGCCAGATTCTCAATAACGTCTACTGTCTAATAGTAACTGCGGAGCCGGGGTGCAAGAGCATCTGGCTCTGGGGGGTCCCAAACAGACCAGGTTTGGCCACTCGCCCTGCTGATAAATCTGGAGGCAGAGAGCTGAATGGTGGGGACACAAGAAAGGAATTTATTTCCATGAGGCCAGTACCTGGAAGGCAGCTGGCTACCATCTGGAAGCCTGTCTCCAAAGTGCTGAAAACACTTCTAGGTTTCTATAAGGAAAATGGACAAAGGTCAGTGGGTACATACGGGGGCCAGTGAAGGTCTGGTGGACCACTGTTTTGGGGTCAGTCACAGGACGGGTCTCACTGACTCAGGGCAGTCCTCATTGCTTGAAGGGGTAGTTTCAGTTCCCATCATGGGATGCTTTGCCTGCAGGGTCTTTTGCTGAATTCAGAGATAGCTGGAAAGAACTTAATCAATTAGAAAGTATAGACTGAAGTCAAAATGGAGGTGGATGAAGTCCCTTTTCCTAATATGCAAATTCCTTTATCTTCCTGCCTGTTCCTCTCACTATCCTCCCTTCACAAATCTTAAAGGAGCCATGAAAAATATTTGTGCCTACATGAAAGCTCAGTAAAATGAATTCTGACTTACTCATAAAAATGCTACTATATTCAGGGAGTGGGAGAAAATATAATCACCATCCCTGAGAAGCAGTTACCCTTCATCATACAACCATAAGCCACTTTTGTCAATTATTCCAGTTTTGTGAGTGTGTGTATTGGCCAGAGGGCCAGGCCAAAACAGCTGTGTGAGGTTTGCAAGTATAACCAATTCTCTTATTCGTCAAGCTGAGTTTTGCCAGATTTTTTTTTCCTTATGCTGGAAAAAAACCAGAGTGAACAGATTTTAGATTTCCTTCCTTTCTGTTCTTCCTTTCCTTTGAAGAGGTAGCACCGAGGAAGAAAGGGCTCACTCAGTCCACTGTACTGGACCCACAGACATGGAAAAGTACAATTCGTGACTGGCTATCATATGGGTTTGTAAATACCATTCATGCTACTTTTAATTCATGATACACACTAGAATAGAAAAAATATGGATCGGAAATACAGACCGCAAAGTGCGTTAGAAGTAGTATTTGTAGTTTTATATAAACGTGATCACTTAACACACTCAGAAAAGGGTCCAGAGAGGCAGTAGCAATGCATTCAGCCCCCTCCGCCTTAACTACGCCTCCAGCACCAGAACAGAAGTGAGGTGTGAATGTTTAACAACTCGCCTTCTTGAGAGAAAAATCTCCTGATTGGAGGCACTTGCCAGTTTCCATGGTGTAACTACTCCCACCGTGGCTGATTTCAAGGTGACAGTGTGACGGCACAGAGCACAGCTGGAAAGAGGTGGCTAGTGGTGGGCCTTCTGTAATCTCCGTACCGTCCAGACACACGGACGTAAATAACCTCAAGAGTAGAGATAATACAGTGTAGGGAAATGATTAAGGAGTTATGAAAGTTGAGTACATATTACCTTTCTTTTAATACCATTTATTTCAGTTTACCATTTATTTCAGTTTACATACTTTACTTTTTAATAACGGTTGGGTTTAATAACCAACTCACAAAATCCCTAGTCACCACTGGACTGCACCCATAAAGCAATTAGTAAATTGTGCTCCTTTGAGTAAATGTGTACTGGGTACAACAAAGCAACATGGGCTTTACGGTTAGCAGGTCTGGGTCCAGATCCTTGGTCTCCTACCAGCAACTGACATTAAGCAAGTTACTTGGCTCCTCTGAGCCTGAAAAATTAGGAACTAGTTCTTACAAGATGGTTTTGAAGATTAAATGAGATAAAACGCATCAAGTGCAAAGGGCATAGTGGCTTTTCCCATTTTCTCAGTCTCCAAATCCATTATTTTTGATGATTTTGGTTGTTTAATCACTCTTTCCCCTGGAGGATTTCCGTGTCCTGCAAGGCAAATAAACCTCCCATCTTTCTATTTTTGTACTATTTACAAGCCTCCTCTTTATTTATACTGTTACAATGCAGAGGAGATGCGGAAATCTACTGAATTAAGTGACAGAGGGAAGCCACAGACAAATACGACAGTATATTCCATTGTGATATTGGGCAAAATTTGTGTTGGAAAAACAGATATTTAAAGAAGGTTTGGTAGCTCTTGTTTTTGTATTTGCAGGAATATTTTCTTATGGCTTTCTTATTTTAAAAGATAAGAATCAAAGTTGTCTTGTGGTTAAATCCTGGGATGACCAAAGTATAATTATTCTTTATTTTGCTATATTTCCTAACATCAGCAACAGATGGGTTTAATTTCTAAAGAAAGAAGGACATCTAATTTATTTCCACCACTCCCTTTTTTCTTTTCTTAAAAGCCAATTTAGTATATAGATGGATCTTAATGCTGTTACAAATGTATTGATTATTTTGGAGAAAACAAGATCTCATGAAATAAATCTCTTCTGACTTGACAAGATGATATGGTAACCCTTCATTTGTTTCTGCAAAAGTTATTCATTTAAAAGATGAGACCCAGTTACGGATTGTTTTTCCTTTGTTTTAGTAAGGAGCTGGAAACTGGAAAGAGAACATGCCTGTATTTGCACACCACGTCGCTTCTGTATCTGATATAATGCTTAGGAGCCCCGAACTTGATTATATACTAATGTGCTATGCTATTGATTGATTAGTCAGGGCAATGAATTATTATAGTCGAATTGCTATTTGCAAGGCTTTTTAACTATCTTAGAAAACAAACTAACGGTTCAAGAAAAAGCTTTAAAAATAAATGGGTGCCAAAAGGACATAATTCACCATCTAAGCAGTTTAGTTTGGAGAAAAAAAAATATATTAACTTCATCTAGTCCTTGGGGCTTTGTAGCAATAAATATTGATTCGATATGAAAAATAGCAATCTACTGTAGTTAATGGTGTTAAGGATACTTTACCCGTTAAAAGAGGGAAAATGCAACAAAATATGAGCTCCAGGGTTCTGTTGGTAAGCACAACCATTGTATGTTAGTAGTTTTATTTCATAAAACACTGCTCTCCATTGATTTTTTTTTTTTTTTTAGAAAGCAGGTGCAACGTTGCTGAGAAAGCATCTCACACATGTTCCCATTGGTCTTCTTTTTACCCCCCAATGCCAGGTTTGTTTGCTTTTAAACACTGAGGAAAATATGAAGAGTTCCAGCAGTGCCTATATAGGGGAGCATATTTTTTTAAAAAGACATACATACACACACATACTCCGAGGTAACCATTTTTAAAACATACAACTTTCTCGCAACAGTGCCCCAGTACCGAGCCCCATTCTTGGTGGACAGCAATTTGTCTCTGGTGCGTGTGGACTGGAGTGGCTCTTTCCTGCTGAACGGCCCGCTGAAGGAGTTCGTGGTGACCGACGGAGGCCAGCGTGTGTACAGTGGCTTCGATACCACCCTCTACCTACCGAGGACGGCGGACAGAAGTTAGTTTCTGACTCCCATTTCATAGTGTGTCAGGAGCTCTGGTCCCCGTCTGATATTCTATCTGGAAGATGACCAGCAGGAGCTCATCGTTAAAATGTCTTGGTTTCCGTGGCCACTGCTTGTGGAAAAGTTGCAGCTCCCCATGAATGAGCTCCCCCTTCCCAGGTGCAGCTTGATGCATTGCCACCATGAGGCAGAAGGAGGGAGAGTGCTGCCTCGGTGTGACTTGAGTGTCCCCATGAAGGAGCAAGAGCGCAGGCACCATAAGAGAAATAGTACTGACGAGTAGTCACTGAATACCCTGAAATCATGCACTTTTGGGGACTTCAGATATTTCCTTGATGAATCCACAGCCTCCAAACGGAGACTGAGCAGGCAGTGACCATCTCTAACTCTTAAGGGCCCTGAGTGAGGGCTTTCCTTAACCAACCTTGGTATCCATTCCTCAAACAACAGCCCTTTGCCTTTGAAAACTGACTCTTTCTCCCTGTTTGATGACATGTTCTTCTTTTTGTCTGGTTTTTAAACTGAAATGAGAAAAAGCTTTACAAGGTACTAAGTATTTTTTTTTCAAAGAATTTATTTATTTTTGAGAGAGAGAGAGTACGAGCAGGGGTAGGGGGTGGACAGAGGGTGAGAGAGAATACCAAGCAGACTTCATGTTGAGTGTGGAGCCCTACACGGGACTGGATCTCATGACCCTGAGATCCTGACCTGAGCCGAAACCAAGAGTCAGGCGCTTCACAGACTGAGCCACCCAGGCGCCCCAGTATTAAGTATTTCCTAATGATTAATGTGACCGCAAGACCAAGAGATGTGAAGATGTGTTAAGCACTCCGGATTTATAACGTGAATTCATTACCGGACTTTTTAAAAAAATTTCCTTGAAAATACTATTGATTTTGGTTAGAAGTACAGATAAATAATGAGCTCCAGCATCGCACTTATAGTATTTGAAATTTATCAGTAACATTTTTATAATTGGGCTACACATTTCCACGGTCACAGTTCTCGGTCACCTAAGGCAGCCGTTGTGACAAGCAGATGGCCCCATAGTCAGGAAATCTAGGTTCTACTCCCGGGCAGGCCTCTAACCATCTGTGTGGCCTTATAAAGAGTTGCTTCCCTCAAGTTCCCTGCTATTGAAAGAAGTATTTGGACCATTTGATTTCCAAGATCCCGCTTGAGCTCTCCTGCTTAGAAACTTTGGGTCACACAGTGTAAAGTGTACCTGTACCTTCTGAAGGGACAGGTGTGGACCAGGTACAGAACAGCAAGGTACACTGGGTATTATCCTTTACTCTTCTGATAATTTTTTTTTTTTTTTGCTATAGAAGCTCTGAGCTTCGTTAGTTCTATTACTTATAAATATATACTATTATTACACTAATGATAGCTATTTTTCTTGGCAATTTTAATATTAGAAATAAGTTTGCCTATTAGATAAAACCTCACAACTTGTGCTGGAAAACTATTTTCAGACTTTTCTGTGCTGTGATACGTTGCTCTTTTAAAAGTCTGCCCACTCTTTGTAGGTGTGGAATGACCAAGTCATGTACCGTTTTTCTAGCCTTCTTTTTCCAGGTCATCTGCACCACGGATGAAGGAAGCGTTAAGACGCCCGTGGTCCAATATGATACCTCCACCGGATTTGGTAAACGTTTAACTCATATTGTATTTAGTATAGAACCTATTCATTTTTCTATAGAAACAAGCATGTTTGTTTATACATACTTGTGCTAATGTATTAGCATAGACTATATGGAAGGAACTGTGTTAAGTATTATAAGAAATGTTTTTAAAGGTTCTCATGGAAATTACATTAGGCAAGGAGTTAGGACATGTGGTACTCTTAAAATACCAACTCATTGAATTATAGACACAGAGAGATTTGGCGAAATTCTCTTCTACCCACAAAACCTGACGGTAAAGAGCTTAAGACTTTGTTGACCAAAAAACGTGCTTTATACAGGAAGTTAGAGAAAAGAGATCAGAGGAAGAGAGAAAATACTAATGCCAATTTGTGTTGATAATAGAGATAATATTGCAGATTCAGAGCCTAAAATGGTGAATTGGGAAGATTTCTCTCTTGTGTTCTCTGTAAAAGATTATGATTGATTGTTATTACCAAGTAATTTAGCTGAAGAGATGAAATTGTAATTTTTATGGAGCATCTTTTAAATTGAGTCCTACCTACAATCTTTGAATCTAACATGTGTAATACTTTACAGTTTCAAAGGGCAAGTTAGAGAAATGCCAGATCTTTTCCATTAGAACAGAATTGAGACTGATACCCCACTTTAGATTCCAGTAACCAATGTTATAGCAAATCTGTATGCCTGTATAGTTTTTTAATACAAACGTCCAAAAATTTTAAAACACAGGTAAACATATATATATATATTGTCATTGATGGTAATTTCGATCACAAAAATATATATATATTATTCTACGATTCCAGACTTTACATGTCTGGATGCCATGTACAATTTTTGTACAATACCTAACACAATTCCTTCCACATAGTCTATTCCATTTCATTTCATAGCAGCTGTGGGATAGAGTAGACTTTATTTGGTTTTGTGTTTTTGTTTTTTTAGAGAGGAAGAGAGGCGAAGGCAGAGGGACAGAGAGAGAGAGAATCTTAAGTAGGCTCCACACCCTACTCGGGGCTTGATCTCACGACCCTAAGATCAGGACCTGAATTGAAATCAAGAGTCAGACGCTTAACCCACTGAGACACCCAGGCGCCCCTATTTGGTATTCCTTTAGCAGCTCCAATGTTTCCACAAGTGGAGTGGACCGACGGAGGCCTAAGGGACACTGGATTTTACCCAAGAATGCTCCACGAGCTCGTTGCTAAGATGAGAATTTGAACATGGTCTCTCTGCTGACTACTGCCCCATCCTTTTTCTTAGGCAGCAGTTCTCAAACTTAAGTGTGCATAAGAATCATCTCCGTGTGCTTGTTTGTTATATCGTTTCCAGGCCCCTGGCAGAGATCGAGTCAGTAGGACCCAGGAATCTGCTCTTTCAACCAGCCCTGCCCATAACATTGTGTGTCAATTATCATCAGATTTTAAAAATTAAAAAAAATATATAAGAATAAGCAAGCCCCACCCAATGACTCCAATGCAGGGGGCCAGGATCATGAGCTAAGCAAAACCTCATAACCTAGATTGAGCCACCTCCAAATCCAGCCTGTCCGGTCCCCAAGGTCAGGAGCAAGTACATCCTCCCTGAGGCGGGCAATGCATGGGGTGGGATCAACTCTGACACCACGGGGGTTTTTCTCTGAAATAGAGGCTCAGCCACCGCAGTTCCCTAGCCTGACCCTGAAGCTCCCATTTGATGGGTAGAGTCCCTTGAAATCAAAGGGACTTTGAAAAGAAAACTGAGAAGAGATAAAGATACACCATCCCGATTTTAAGTGCTCCATAAAAGAGGGGAAGCCTGTATTGGGTTCCTGAATACAAACTGAGGTTCCACTGATGAGAGAAGGAACACCAAGGACGGTGAGAAGTTATGAAGAAATTCCAAGATGTATTGTCCAGCTAATATCCATAGTCAGTTTTAATTTTATGATGTAACTTTTAAAATGTTCCTGTTCCCTTGCCTGAGGCAGCCTTGAAGCACGAAAATCTGGCGATCCTCATTTCCCTCCTCCTGTTCTGAGGGCTGCTTTCTTTCTGTGGCTTCCCTCAGGCAGGCTGCCCTACATTCCCTGTGTCCTCCCAAGCAAGGGGCCCACTGGGCCCATCAGATCTGTTTCCGGAGTTACAACCCTGTGCCACACAGAGGAAATTCAACTCTTCAGCAAAGAACCAAGGTTGTTGGGGGATTTTTTAATTCAAACAACACACATTGGTTCCTAATTAGGGGAATTCCTACCTGCTGGAACTGGGCAGGGATTTCACTCTAACTCTTTACGTTAGAGATGGGGAAGCAGAGGCCCAGAGAGGCCGAGTGACTTCTTTCACCACAGAGCTATCAGAAGTCGAGTCAGGGTTAGCTAAGTCGGGGGGCCCCTCTTAGGGAGCTCGAAATGTAGTCTCAGTCACCTTCTCTCCTCTTAAACCTCCTCACCCCGATTCTGAAGCCCTCCCCTTCCCTTCCACTGAAAATGTGGGTGTCAAGTGTCCAACAGGCCACCCAGTCCTTGAGGCGCTGCGAAGGGGGAGTTGGTGCGAGGAGCGAAGAGGCGCTTGCCACGGCGTCCGTTTGCCCTTCTTCCTCTGGCCACGAGCACCGGCTCTGGAAGAGCAGCCCCGGCTCCCGCGCACACCAGCCTGCGTGACTGCTGCGCGGGTCCACGGGCTTCCGAGCCGCCCTGCGAGCCCAGTCACGGCTTCGCTGCTTGGAGTGCGTCAAGCTGAGCACACCCGCAGGACGTGTTGAAAGCGAAGAAGTTTTTATTATTTGTTACAAGTTGAGGAGACAGGGCGAAAGCTCTATCTCCCCGTGGGGTTAGTACAGGGAGCTTTGGTTTCAGTGCATTAGGGGGTGGGCATGGGGGGCTTACAGAGGCACTTTTGGTTCAATTGTACATGCCTCGCACATCAACATGCTAGAGCCAACATTGGCTGTTCAAAAAAACGGCTGAAAAGGCCATCAATAGGAAGTGATCTTGGTATTATAATGAGCTAAAGATAACTTCAGCACAACGCCCGGGCGGGTCCTCACCCAGTCCTGTTGCAACTGGCTCACAGAAGGGGCTGTCGGGCGAGACACAGAGAGCGAGGGGCTCTCGGGTGAAACACCTGCTTGGCTGTTCCTTGGGCTGGAACTGTTCGTTCTGCAAAACAAAACACATTTCGCCCCAGCTTTGTCCCTTCCCCTCCTCCCTTCTGCGGCAAGTGTGCAGCCCTCTTATTCGAGTAACTTCCCGTGACATCCTAGCCAACAGCCCCAGCAAGTGGCTGGGCTGGAGATGACCTCTGAGCCCCGCTCAGGCTCCTGCTCCGTTTGCTTGACCTCACTGCCTCCTGCTGCCCTGTGGCGAGCCCTGGAAGCCTTTCTCCTGCCTGCCCTGGCTCATTCCAGCTTCCTCCGCACCCACAGACTTGAGAGCTGTGGGCCTGCACAAGGTAAATTCATGCTCATTCCGTGTGAGCTACTGTGATGAGACTCACGTGCAGAGAACCACATCGCCTGAACTTGCAACGCTTGAACAGAAATCAAGAGTGAGCGGTCTTACTGCCAAAGGATTTCTGTCCAGGGGAAGCTGTCTGAGGGTACCTGAGTGATGACTGTAGAGCTTTTGCTATGTCACAGAGAGGCCAGGGTACGAGAAAACAGGATCTGATGTTTCCAATCCGGTTTGCACAAAACTTCCCAGGAACCGGGCTGTTGCATGAAGTCAGGGGACCCTGGATCTCCTCAGCATTGACTGTATGTATCTAATAGGTTCTCCGCAGCGATGTTAGTAAGGCTGGGCCCTCACAAGAGTCCACTGCCCAAGAAAAGACTTTGCTCTCAGGGCACACACGGTGAAGCAGGCATTCCTCAAGGTTACTCTGGTAACCCCCTTTAAAAATCCCCTCATCCTCCTCCCCGTCTTTCCCAGGACACGTGCAAAAGCAGCAGTGATTTCCATCCCGAGGAGTGTCAGAGAGGCCTCCCGAGGGCTGTAAGCTTCTCCCTGCCACACACGGCACCATTTCCCTGGCCTGAACAAGCACCATGAGACAAGGGGCTTTAAACTCCTTTCCAATTTACTATTGAACAACAGGGCAAGGGATCGCAAAATTGCCTTCTGAAATAACATTTCCCTTTCCTGTCCCTGGATTTTGCAGGCCTGGTTGTGACGACTCCTGGAGAAAAGAGAGGATCGGGGAGCAAAAGCACCGAGTTCTACAGCGAGTTATGGTTCATCGTGTTAATGGCAATGCTAGGCTTGATCTTGTTGGCCATTTTTCTGTCTCTGATACTACAAAGAAAAATCCACAAAGAACCATATATCAGAGAGAGACCTCCCTTAGTACCTGTTCAGAAGAGAATGTCTCCACTGAGTGTCTACCTACCGGGGGAAACCCATGTGGTATGTGTCTGAAGGTGGGCCCCAGTTCCCTCTCACTGCGCTGGAATACTCGCTTTTATTTAGGGGGAAATATTTCCAGAGTCATGGTAACAAGGGACTAGATGACAGTTATGTTTGATTAAACTGGGGACTAAGGGGACCAAGGAAGGCTAATAGTGGCCTTATGAAGAGACCACCGGAGAGCGTTCTTGTCCCTTCCTCCATGTGAGGACACAGCAAGAAGACAAGAAGACCCCCATCTTCTTGCCCCCAGGAAGCAGGCACCCACCAGACACTCCATTTGCCAGCACCGTGAGCTTGGACTTCCCAGTCTCCAGAACTTGAGAAGTAATTTCTGTTGTTTATAAGCTACCCAGTCTACGGGATTCTGTTAGAGCAGCTCAAAGGGCAAAGACACCTGGGAAGTGTTTAAAAACGCCAGTGCCTGGGCCTTATCCCGAAACTCTGATTCCATTGCTTTGGGGTGGGGTCCGGGGGTTGGTATACTTTTATTTAACTGCAAACCTGACTCTCCGGTGCAACCAGGGATGAGTATTTCCGCTCTCACACTGTACATCGGGGGGCAGTGAGGGGCTGTGTACTGAAATCACCTGGGGAACTTACAGCTTATATAACTGCTCAACTTGGTGGGGGGTTAGCAATAAGAAGGGGATCTAGGGAGAAACTAAAGTGCACGCCGCACTCAGTTTGTCCCCTGGCTCTGACACCCTGGGCCGCTGAGGGTGAGTGGCTCCCCAAAGCTCCCAACCACCTGCTCCCAAGAGAGGAGGTCAGGCAAAGGTCTTGGGGGGCTGAGGCCGCACATGTGGTGGTGCAGGAGGCTCGTGGCCCAGAGCACTTGCTGAAGGGGTAAAAGGGGACTGAATTGGAAGGTGCACTGTGGTGTAGGGCTGTGTCTACCTGGAGGAGGAAAGGCTACAAATTCTAATTCCCACCTGGCGCCACTTCTTTCCAAGCCGTGCATCCAAAGGGCCACATTTGCCTGAGAAATCACGTTTTTCCCAGTGTGCACAAAGGCTGAGCTTGTGGCCAGCCTGTGCAGCTAACACCGATGACCACTTCCACCGCATGGGGGAGCTCTTCCACAATAAGCAATTCTCGCACACGAGCCGGGGTCCTACAACTCAATTCTATATACCAAGAAATGACGTCAGATTTTACAAATTAAGGGTCCAGTTCTCCAAGATGTCCCCGCCCCCCAACTTCAGACACCAATCACAAGTCCAGGTTGTCACCGGGTTTCTGACAGACCAGCTACAGACTGGAGTTTGCAATGGCCCGTCCTTGGGTTCAAATAATTTGCGAGAACAGCTCACAGAACTCAGAGAAACATTTTACTTACTGGATGACCAGTTTATTACAAAAGGCCAGAACTCAGGAACAGCCCAATGGAAGAGAGGTGTAGGGTGAGGCCTGGGGACAGGGTGCGGAGCTTCCACACCCTGCTGAGCTCCCTACTCCCGCAACCTCCAGGCGTTACCAACCCAGCAGCTCTCAGAACCCCGCAATGGAGGCTTTATCACTTAGGTGTTGATCCATCAAATCACTGGCCATTGGCTACTGATTCAGCCTCCAGTCTCTCTCCCCTCTCCAGAGGTGGGGGGCAGGGGTATGTTGAGGGGGGACTGAATTCCCAACCCTCTAATCACAGGGTTGGTTCTCCTGACAACCAGCCGCCATCCTTAGGCAGGTCCAAAAGTCACTCATTAACATGACAAAAGACACCTTTGTGGCTCTCCTCACTTAAGAAATTCCAAGGGTTTCAGAAGCCCTGTGCCAGACATCGGGCTGAAGACCAGATATATATTTATTATAAATCACAGTATCACAGCAGCACCAAAAAAAAGCACAGAAGCCTAGTCAAACTGGTTGAGTTTCAACACTTTAAAAAATAGAAATGGGTAAATCGTCTGCTATCCAAATCTCCTCACTTGTCCAGGACCCGGCAACAAACAGTGGTTAAGGGGCTGACAAAGCCGTATCAGGCCCAAGTAGTGGAAGTGGGGGCACAGAGGGACAGTCATCCCTCTGAAGCCCATGCTTTGTGTCTGGGGGAGGGAGCAGCCATGGGACAGTGACTTGGTGGTGGAGAAGCCAAGACAACGTCCCCCATCATCTGGTCCTCAGTTCTCACCAACTGTACCTCCTCCCACTCTCCTGACTCTCCAAGCCGCCTTCGTCCCTGATTACATCAAGCTCCTCCCACTGGGCCATCACCCCTGCTCTGCCCTTGGGTGGCTCCCATTCTCACTTCATTCAGGTCCCTGCACAGATGTCACCTCCCCTTTCATGTGAAATTAAATTCCCTAGCTTCTTCGTCTACTTTCCTTTTCCATTGTACCATCACCACAAGACACCATAGCAGATGTGCTTGTCTGGCTCCCCAAAGAGAATGTGAGCTCTCCAAGGGCAGAGATTTTGTGGGCCATTTACTGTTGTATCCCAATACCCAGAACAGTGCCTGCGTATAATAGATATTCCACAAATATTTGTGAAATGAATGAATATTGAGTGGCCAACTCAAACCACCAGCCATGTGCTACTATTCAGTGTATATTCATCAGAAGATTCTCATGGAAGAGCAGATACTTTAAAGCTTTCCCTTGTGGAAGAGTAACTCTCTCTCTCTGAGGAAGCCATGTTCCTACACGAAAGAAGCACCACCGTTTCTAGAGTTCAGAAGTGCATTGAAGGGCCCAGAAGACCTAAGACCTCTCTAGCCTGGGGTCATCAGATACATCAACCCTGGGCCATATGGAGCGCCTGGAGAATGTGGAAGAGAAACTCCGGACGTCTGCTGGGTACATCGACTCTGTAACGTGAAGCGTGCTTCCAGGAACACTTCCCCACATACCATCAGTGTAACTCATGTCCGTGATCAAATCGTCGGTCTCTGGACCCATACCCTACAGGCAGGCACCACTGCCTCCTAATCCTTCACAAGGAGGAATCCAGTTTTGTCCACTTGGCTCACTGAGGGATCGAGAAGCAATCACATGATTCCAACGGGAAGTAACTCGGTGGTGCTGTTGCTCACAGCTCTCATGTCTTGTCAAGCTTTGTTCCATCAAAGTGAAGCCCTTCAATTATCAGTATCAGCATCGCTAGGAGCAGGACCTGCAGCTCTGAGAAAGGAACCTGTCTTTCGACCAGCACTCGGGAAGTGGGACGCACAGTAAAGTCCGAGAATAGCCGTAAGAGAGTTAAGAATATCATACACAGAATACAAGTCCTGTAAGCAGTGTGTGGGGTCTCAGAACCAATGAAAACAGGTGGGGGATTTCACGCTTCCTCTTACATGAGGTGTCAAAACAGATTATGGAAGCGAAATATGGAGGTTGCCAAGCTGGGGGAGGGGCAAACGGGGAATTGCTAACTAACAGGTATAAAGTTCCAGTTCCGCAAGATGGTGTTCTAGAGACCTGCTGCACAACATTGTCTCTACAGATAACAATACTGTATTGTCAATCTGTTAAGAGAGTAGATCTCATGTGAAGTGTACTTATCACAATAAAATTCAAAACCAAGACAAAGCAAAACAAAACAGGTGGGGGCTGCTGATTAGCCCTTCTAGTCCCTGAAAACCAAGGCCAAGCTGCCTCTGGGGCCAGACATAGACTTCAACTGGGATGAGGAGACAAAAGAATTAAAACATCCTACTCCCATATACCCCTTACCACTGGGGAAAAGCAGAGTGGTACCCAACTGGTTAACTTTTGCTAAGTGGCCAAGTGAGGTGTGAGGAGGGGAAGGGCTGGTGGGGACTGGCAGGCTGCCAGGGGCTCTGGCTCCCCAAACTGGCTCATCTTCAGCATTGAGGGTGTTAGTCACCGGTCCTGGAGGGTTAGCAGAAGTGAAATCTGGAGTGTCCAGGACCCTGGGCAGTATTCCGGAACACACTGAAATCCTAAATTAATCCTACCCAGGTAATAACATGTACTTGCGAGCCTTCTTCTGATGCTTTAAAAAAAATATGTTGAAGGTAAACCGTTCTCATAAAGTTGGAAGAATATTAGTGAAGGTTAGGCAAACGAAAGAGAGTAGAATTTGCATTAGTAGAGCAAAATAAAGAGCCATTGTTGGTGTCCATGGGCTCCAGATACATTGGCTAAGATTCTGAACAGAATCGATCAGGATTCACCTGCTCAGTGTCTCAGATTGACTTTCTTTCCCTTGGATAGGTCGCGAGAGCTATCCCTGCAACACACACACACACACACACACACACACACACACACACCCCCTGAGATGCATCTCAGAACGATTGCATGATTATGCTATCATTGGAGAAACAAAGAATTTGTTTTGTGGTCATTTTGTTTGTTCCAAACACTACTGATGCCTCCCCATTTGTTCTCAGTTTGACTCTGTGGCCGATATATCTGATGTGTCGAGCAATGTTACCCTAAAAAGTTACACCATGCACTTTGAGGTACCTCGGTGTGCTGCATGAATGCATGATCTTTTGCATGATGTGTTGACTGTACGATGAAAAGCAGGAACATTCCATTGATTAGACCAGTTAAATCAAACCTCAGATGTTTAGAGCAGCTAGAGCCCCCTTACGGCACATTCTAGGTTCTCATTGTATAGTGCCTTTGTCTTTCTGATGTTAATACCAGACCTGCTTTATTTTGAAGGCTAAATCTTATAATGAATAGAACAAGATGAATGAGAAGAGAGGGTGGGAAGACTCAGTTGCCCTACACAAATCCAGGAATTTTAAAATATACAACTGTGCTCACCTGGCAACCATGAGAGACCATTGACTTTGCTCTGGGAAAGCCGTGATCTCAAGACAGAGGCTTTGTGGTGACACTCGAAGGGTTACTTCGTTAACCCAACCTCTGTCTCCTTCACCCCAGCACTTTGCAATGCAGCAAGCTCTTGTCTACAGGGAAAGCCCTCGTGTGAGAACTCTCTAGGCGCTAAGACCACTGGGTCTAATATGACTATTACTGTATCATCTCACCCTTACCAAGAAACCAGAGGCCACGATATTTCAGATAAGCTGAGTTCCGTAGGAGGATACGGTGTGTCCCTTCATTAACAATGTGTGACACCCAATTTTCTGTCCTATTTCAAACCCATTTTCTTTAGACACTAATCACCAACAGCAACTTTCTTTTCAGGGATTAGCTGATACCAAAATTCCCCGGTCTGGAACACCCATCAGTATTAGGAGTAACCGGAGCATATCCGTACTTCGGATCCCAAGTCAGAGCCAAATAAGCCAAACCTATTCCCGAGGCTCTCTCCACCGCAGTGTCAGCCAACTCATGGACATTCAAGACAAGAAAGTCTTGATTGATGACTCACTGTGGGAAACCATCATGGGCCACGATAGTGGATTGGTGAGTTGATTTCCTTATCCAGAGACTTTTTTTTTTTAAAGAGAGAGCGTGCACACTTGTGAGTGCTGGCAGTGGGGGGAGGGGCATGGGGATGGGAAGAGGAAGAGAGAGAATCTCTAGCAGACTCCCCACTGAGCACAGAGCCCAATGTGGGGCTCAATTTCACAACCCTGAGGCCAGGACCTGCGCCTAAATCAAGAGTCTGATGCTTAATTGACCAAGCCACCCAGGGGACTCTCCTTACCCAGGGCCTTTGATCAACCTCCCAGGAGAATACTGGTAAAGAGAGAGCGTGGAGCTTTTTGTACCTCATTGAATGTTGCCTCACAGCTGCAAGTGAAGAGACAGGCAGGCAGAAGGTGACGGGGAGCACTGGGATTGGTCGAAAAGAAAAAACAAACAACTAAAAAAACAAAAGTGCATCACCTTTTTCTGTCTGGTTTGTGGTTAGAGGAGAAAGAGTAGTTCTTTTAATAGGTTCAATGGCTCATTTCCAAGAAACTCAGAAAATCATGATAAATACATTACTGTTTATGAACTCCATCTTTTGTAATTTCAGCCCAGCTCTTCCAGCTCTTTGAAAGTTAACCCTATTATTATCTAATATTTGTTTAAGTCCCTAGTGGCTGTAATGGATAAAATCCTAGAGTTTTTACCAACCATCGAACTTCTGTGTGGTGCCAACCACCCAGACGTCTGTCGGAGAACCCGTTCCTCTGGGGTAGTGAGCTAAGAAAAATAGCCAGCTAAGAGCTTAGCTCCTTCACTTAGTCCTCTGAGGCAGAATTATTCAGCTCCATGTGTTTCAAGCATCTGCTTCTGCTTTTGGACTCTTGTACTCTTCTCAGTTCTCACTTTGCCTTCACTGAAAGGTCGAGGACTTCCATGAAGACTTTCTTAATGAACGGCAAGTAACACAGCAAGTTTCCTGGCCCTAGGTTCCAACCACAGTGCAAAATAAACTAGATTGCACAGTCCTTCTTGGCTTGTTCAGGACAATGATCTACAACATGCATTTTGAAATTATGGGCCTGCTTGATACTGTTGTGGCTATTGAATTCTGTGATTCCATTCCAGATCAGACGTTTCTAAATGGAGGAATAATTATATTAGTTGAAACATAAGGAATTGTTAATTGATCACATTTAACATGCAAAATCTCAAGTTTATAGGGGACAACATGACAACATGATGGAGGGCTTAGATGCCTGTGTGTCCCTACCCAAGAATACACAGTAATTTTTCAATGGAATTGAGATCTTAAAACCATCATTTGACTACAGAGCCCCCAATCTTCACTGTGATACTCTATTGTCAATTTTGCTTGCTTTTGACAGTACTAGCAACAGGCAAGGTGCAAGGCAAGTTAGCGAAAGCTTTTGAAGTTGCCAATACTTCAAAAATCATCTGTTCATTATAACGTAACAAACAATCTTACTAGCCCTGTTCAGTAAATACAGAATACAGTGCCAGTGGGAAGCAATGGAGCACAATAGCATGCGTTCTGTCTCCTCTGCTTGCATTTTGAACAAAATCTTGTGTGTGTGTATGTGTGTGTGTGTGTGTATAACACACATGAATATAAAATATAAAAAAAAATATAATCTCCCTACTTTACAGATGAGAAAACTGAAGTTTAGAAAGGTTAAGGTAAGGGACACCATAACACCCAAATGACATTTTGGATTAGTCCATGGTTCATGTGTGCATGTGATGTAATCCTTCCCATAAGGTAAACTCAAGGCAAGGGCAGTCTCAAACCACGCTGGAGTTTTGAGCATAGGATGTTAGCCTTTAACAAAATACTTTTTTATATTAAATTGATAGAACTATCAATTGATGGCAAACACTATTGACAGTGAATGTCCTAATCAATGACAATTGGCTCTTTCTTCAGTATGTGGACGAAGAGGACCTGATGAATGCCATCAAGGGTTTCAGCTCCGTGACTAAGGAGCACACCACATTCACCGACACCCACCTGTGAAGGACGGAAACCTGCAAGACAGAAAGCTGCAATGCCTGCTCCAGACCCCGTCCCCACAGGGCTGTCACAGACCGACACACCATATATGCTCAAAAGCCATTGCCTCTTATTCCGTAATCCTTTTTTAAAAAGGCAAGGATTGTTTTTGAAATTGTTCCTTCTTAACAGAGGTCTATGTTTCTGGTGGTCTGAAATAAGAGGTACTATCAGTATGAAAATACTTATTTTGGTCTTATTTTGTGGAAGCTGAATAAGGATGTAATTTTCACTTGGCTCAAAAGTGACTCCATTGGTTAAATGAATTATTAGTGACAATTTCAAATCGGTCCACAGTTGTTAGAAGTAAGTGAAGTTACCAGTTTAAACACAAAGCGGTTTTTCTGAGAGGATGTCACGACTGCTCCTTTCAATCCCTTATGCCCACGCAATCCTGTAAGAACACAATCCTTAAGAATAATTCTAATAATCATAGCTAAAAAATAAAATCCCAGTTTCAGGCCAAGCTGAATCAGAGAAAAACAAACTGCACGCAGGGATACACACGGGGCTGAAAGTTCAATTTAATGGCAATGTTTAGGGATAAGTATTTACCAGCCTTAACTGGGGGGGAAAAAGTTTTCACCAACCTTTTGACAGAGCACCACATAAACTTGTAAACTTCTGTTCTTCCATTTATGAATCTTCTGAAAAGGACTAAAGAGCTATTTCACCACATATTTTACATGGTTTTGAAACTACAGTACTTTCCATAAAATCCTGTCAATTTACTGAATACCCAGGAATACCAACATCTTCGATTTAGCACCTTTCACTTAGTTAAATATGTGCATTATTTAATTGGCCTATGTGGAATTTAAAAAGGAAACATTTTGTGCTCCTTCCAGCTTTGAAATCGTTTAAATTAACATTTATACATAAACACAAGATGATACATAAGCATATATATCCTATGGACAGCCTGTGTGTCTGTTCCCCTGTACTATATCCCTTCCTTTCAGAGAACTCAGTTTCAGCCCTAGAGTCACTGAGAGCAGATGATATCCCACAGTACCAGTTCCCATGGGTCAAAAGTTTCTGTCATCTGCTCTATTTGGATTAGTCATTGGTGGAAGTCCTACAGCAAGAGACACTTTTTTCCCAAGTCATCAACGTAAAATTATTTAGGTTTGTTCTTCATGGAAAACAATGTAAAAACAAAAACAAAAAAAGTCTTCCTTATTCTTAAGTTCTACTGAATGATTCCAAGAAGCTATTTGAATCTGTAGGTCTCATACACGATAGTCTGACGGTATTTTGTGAGTTAATCCAGGGCTGGTTGGATTTTCCCAAAGCTGAACTGGCAAAAATGTGTAAAATAAGGATAACCTTATTCTGCCTCAAAACAAGTCAGATTGTGGACTTTGGGGGTACTGCCGCTTGAACCAAATCTGCGGGAGAACAGCTCCTCGGATTGATCAACTCCCGACAAAGCTTGCCAGCTCTAAGTGTCAAAAGCACAGACGAGGATTAAACAGGAGTTCGGCCCCTTGTTAGAACCACTATAAGCAAGCAAATCTGAAATAACTGCACCCTTGGCCGTGGACGTACAAATTAGAAGATTTTTTTTTTCTCACCACAAGTTTTATACTTTCTAAAATGGAAACACAGGATTGGCTGATTTAGTTCACTGGTTTTAAGTCCATTTATTGATTCTGGGTCAAGTAGTTGTTGAAACCCGACACACGTGAGCCTTAATCAAGGCTGAGTTTCTGAGTCACACCAGCTACTTTAGGTATATAGGGAAAAAGTGCTTTTTTTCCAGTCATAAACTTGCATCTTTATCCTTGGTCTACTCTTCTGCAAATACGATTTGCTGGTCATACGTGGCTTTAGGAGAAGGTGGTTTTCCTCATTTCTGAAAAATTAACTAGATACCTTTTCACAATTTAAAACTTATTTAAAATAATGGTTTCCTCACATTGCTACTTTTTTTTTTTAAGACTTTTTAAATTTATTCATGAAAACCAGAGAGAAGAAGACTCCCCCCAGAGCAGGGAGCCCGATGCGAGACTCGATCCCAGGACCCCGGGATCACGACCTGAGCTGAAGGCGGATGCTTAACCAACTGAGCCACCCAGGCGCCCTCCCATCACAGCTTAAAACCTAAGGAACACAAACAGAGGCCTGCAGGGGATTTTATATTAAATCATTCTCCATTTAACCTAGTTAGACAGTTAGTACACGAATTCATTTAGCTGCGTCATTTACACTTTGATCCCATAGCTGGACAGAAGCCTGCATGGCTCCCACCGAGAACACTGCCCCCACAACACTCTTAACCTTACTTTCAGCTATTTAGAGCAGCCCAAGATTTTGTTTCAAGTGGTATTGTGTGCCAAGCCTCTCTGAAGTGTAGACTCGTCCCTAGAGATTGATTCAATTGTCTGCCACGGGGCTGAGGCATCAGAGCTGTCAAAGCTCTCAGGGGTGCCACAGTGCCCAGAGCCGGTGACGGCACGTGACCGGGAGGCGCTCATGGACCGAGCGATCAGCTGTGTGCGGGGCCTGTGCTCCGGGCACCCCACTCCTCCTGCACCGAGCACACGTGAGCAGGTCTCCACAAGTCCCTTGAAGTTGGTTCTAAATCTCCTGAAGAGCTCTGACCACTTGCAGAGGCCACATTCCCAGCTTCGGAACCACTGTTATTCCTACTACCAGCTGTTTGATAAGAGTGTGTAGCCATGTTTTTGTAAGCTCTATTAAAAACTGTATTTATAGATGATCTGTTGTCATTTCCACTGAATGGAAAACCTAAATATGAGTCTGTCCGAGTACCTCATGCTGATCTAAAAATCATGCCGGCATCAATGTTAATTCAGCTTGAACAACCTGTAAATAAAACATAGGCCAGATGGAATAATTCAGTGATAAGGAACTTAATTATGTCACATGAGTAGTTTATTACATGCACAAGTATCATGTAAATTCAGCTCAAGATGGTTTGCTTAATTTTTCAACGCAAACCAAGTTTGATTTATGAAAACACACGAACAGCTCTGAGCTATATTTATAATTTACACATGATGATAAAGGTGAGCCCTTTTAAGAAAATAGGTTCTGGATAATCTCTCAACCATCGATGTCCATTGGAATCAACGGTGGGGCCCCCCCCCACCAGATTCGAACTTGGCAGGTCTGGAGGGAGGCCCCAGCAAGTGTGTGTGCGCAACCTGAGGGGACTGTCGTGTATCAGCCCAGATGAGAGAGCCAGGAACAAGACCACAGGCTCCTGAAACAGGCAGACACGGGTTCAGAAGTTGGCTCAGTAGCTGACAAGCCTTATGGCTACGTTATTTCTCCTCGGTGATCTCATCTAGGAGACAAGGGTAGCAATACCTATGCAACAGGTGTGACGGTACTTCTGAGAACACTCTCTTCGTGAGAATTCTAATTCTGTGCTTGTTTTCCATCAAACACGAAGTATACAGATTCAGCTCAAGTTTGTTTTTTCTTTCGGTCACAAAAACCCTACTGAGGTGGGTAGAAGGAAGATGCTTAGGCCTGGCAGGGATCACCTGCTCGAGGTGACAAAGCACCAGCGTAGGCTCAGACCCGTCATGGCTTCAAGGTTCAAACCCTTGTGAGAGAAATAAAAAGATGTGACTCGCAGTTTACTGCAACCTGTGGTTTGTGAGTTGTCTTTTTAGGGGATTTTACTCTATGACAGTCCCCCCCCCCCCCCACGGCCTTATACTCTTGGAAAAGCCTGGGTAAATACAACTTTGTTCATTTTCTTTTTTTTTTTTTTAAAGATTTTATTTATTTATTTGACAGAGATAGAGACAGCCAGCGAGAGAGGGAACACAAGCAGGGGGAATGGGAGAGGAAGAAGCAGGCTCATAGTGGAGGAGCCTGATGTGGGGCTCGATCCCAGAACGCCGGGATCACGCCCTGAGCCAAAGGCAGACGCTTAACCGCTGTGCCACCCAGGCGCCCCAACTCTGTTCATTTTCTTACATGCCCACCCACCTTTTACATGACTGTGGTAAGGAGAAAGAAGGCTACAGGGATAATGACAAATCCTCAGCGATACGGCAATCATGTTTTGCCTGACTCTTCCTTCAATGAGAATATGTCAGCCCTCATGTGCGCTCCGGTCTCCCTCTGCCCTCCCCACGCCCCTTATTGCGGGAAGGAGACCCAAACCAACGCCAACAGGTGTACTTCAAACAGCATAACTACTCCTTAAATAATCAAGAACACATCGTCTTAATCATTTTTATTAGACTTCATTGATAAATAAATACAAGAGAAGTGTTGTGAAACCACTAGCAATATAGTAAACTTTAAAGAATTTATTTCAATTTCACTCACTTATATTTCTTGGAAGGGGAATATATACATTATTCACCAATACATGCTTAATGCTTTAAATTTACAATTGCCCTATGTGCAGAAACTTGAAAATTATTCCAATTGGGAAAAAAGGTACAAAAAATTTTTGTTCTCATAATTCAAAATATATTTTAAAATAACATCTGTATAATAGCAGCCAAAACCTTTAACCAAAAGTTGAGAACTGCAGTCTCAGAAGCTTAACAAAACGGCCACATTCTGACTTAGTTATTTTCATTATTAACGGGGGGTGGGGGGGTGGGCACATGTGGCTCCTAAATCAAACAAGGCAGACTGACAACTAGTACGGTTTCCTTTCTGGGCACTCAAAGCTCTAGCCTTATTAGTTTTATTTCATCTGTTCAAACACAGACAACTGCTCCAACTTTAAAGAAAGTTTAAATGGACTTTGGGTATTTAATATTGGTGATGCTTGCTAAGATTTAAGAACTCCAAAAATGAGAATCAGAAAATGACCCACGATTTAAAAAAAACATCCGAAGGGACTGCCTACTACACAGGGCACGTGTTCAACATCAATAGTGTTTTGAATCGGATGATATTTTTTCACAAACATAGCACCTCATTAAGTATCTGGTAAACACGTGGCAATCACGGTAAGTGTTGGGAGACTATCCAAAGAGACTGAGTGTGATTCACTTCACATACAATGCACGACAAATCTCAAGCATCATCAAGATCAGGAACGCAATCTGCTGGTCCCCGTGCCCTCAGGGGTGCTCATCTATACTGGGCACCATCTTATTAAGACTCGGTACTTTGCTTCCAAAATCCAGAGAGTAGCTAAACATTGAAATGGACTCTTGCTTTACAAATGATCTGTTAAATGTACTTGTAAAACTAAAAAAACTTTCCAAAAGGTCCAAAGAGATAGAATTATTTTATCTCCTTACTCCATGTGATTCTGTTAAAAAGATACTGAATGAACTCCAGTTTTAATTTGTAAACTTTTGGTGTAAAAGCTAATGTATCGAAATCCAGTAAAGTTTTGAACTTTCATCTAAATTAACAAAACAACGATTTATTTGGTGAGTTTTCACAAGCTGTATTCTTGACCTGAAGAATCGCTTTTTTTATGCCGAGGAGATGGAGTGGTCTTCGTAGGAGACGGGGATGCGGTACCGGGTGAGTCCGTTCCTCCGTCAGAAGTACTCGGGGATGACGCCAGATAGGGAACTTTCTTTCTTCCAAGGAATCCTCCTCCCTCAAATCCCCCTTTCTTCCGTAACTCGACTTTATTTTCATTTTCTTCTTCTGAGGACCTTTTCTTGGATTCTAGACCTTCAGCTATTTTCTGAACTTCCAATCCACTATCTGATTCTCTCAAACTTTTTATTTCTGTTCCAGGAGACTTTCTCTCCGATACATTACATTCCCCTGTTGCCCGCTTTACTTCGGCTTGTATTGGACCCAAGTTACCATTTTCAGGGGCAGCTCTTTCTACATTCCTGTTCAGATTAACAGTCTGGAAGTCCCTATAACTGTGAAAGCTCTCAGTCCTCCTTGCTCTTGCTAACAAGGGACTCTCTCTGTAAGGCCTCATGGAACCGTAGGTAGCTGCTTCGTGGATGGTTTCATGGTGCTGGAGCTGAAGGCTGAAAGAGCGTTTTTAAAATAATAGTTCAGATCACTTTCTGAGATTTTTCAGGGGCACATCTCATTAACTAAACTACCAATGAAAAGACATTATTTAAATATATAAAAATTTGCTTATCAAGTACTCTATATTATAGGTTAGTGTGTACACAGGTGTGTGTACGTGTACCAAATTACCAATGCAAATAATCCCATACATATATTCAGTCCAGCTGGATTTCTGAATAGTTGAAAAAAGCAAGGGGGAAAAAAACCCTTTAAAACCAATGCAGAACTAATACAATCTAGTATCTGGTCCTCAGTTCAAATTTTGGAATTTTTAAAAATGTGGTAACTAGAAGATAAACTGTGCCACTGTATTAAAAGTGTAAGATAAGACAATGATGTAGTCGTTTTGATTAATGTGTCCCTAAGGCAACAGGAACAAAAGTTCCATATACTGCCAAGGTAACATGTGGCTTTTCTAATTTCCTTCGAATGAACCCTTGATCACATAATAGGCACCCAGATTGGCAGCGATTCACAAAAAAAGTTAAAGGGAAAAAATGTTTTTCTATGAAAAGAATCAGATATGCTTGAGAATGAGAAATTTAGTAAAATTTTTTAAAAAACTGAGTATCAACATAAAGTCTGAATTAGAAAGGAACCTTGAACAACGTGGCTTTCAACAACTATGTGATCACAGTAGCTCAGCTCATTTTCCCACAAGCAATCCACTGAACTTCTGATACAATACCCGACTCTTGAACCCACCTCGAATTTGACTCACGGAGACGGCTATGCTGCAGCACAGAAGTTGCTGGACTGATGTTAGGAGTCGCACAGCGAGATGTGCTCAGATCGCACTGATCCAGCAACTTGAGCAGCTCCTCTTCAGTGGGACCACCTACATCTTGGGAAAACACACCTCATTACCATCACTATGTCACCAGCTTACCCTGTGACAAACTGTCCACGTGGAACCTACCCTTATCTTCACTTTTGTTCACCATATCCATAGCAGTGGTCAGATCCCACATCTGAATGCTGCCGTTCGTATGGCCCGTGAACAAGTAGCGCCGTGGCCGCGAGCCCATCCTACTGGATCCCTCACATTCTCGCACCGTAAAGGAGGATATTGTTGTACAGTCCACAGCCTGGATCTCACAGATTCTGCAAAAGATAATCGTATATATAGTTGTAAATCACAGGGAACAACTGACACTTTGTAATTCAGATTTTTGAAATTAACTGCTTACATACGAGTATCCTATACATGTAAAACATTTAAAACGTTCAAGGCAAGTCGATAGAAATAAAATTCAAACCTTGTTTCTTTGAGTGTGGAGAAAAGGCTCTTAAAAAACAATGTATTTTATTTTATTTTTTTAATTTTTTTAAAGATTTTATTTATTTATGTGACAGAGTCAGCCAGCGAGAGAGGGAACACAGCAGGGGAGAGGGAGAGGAAGAAGCAGGCTCCCAGCGGAGGAGCCCGATGTGGGACTCGATCCCGGAACGCCGGGATCACGCCCTGAGCCGAAGGCAGACGCTTAATGATTACGCTACCCAGGCGCCCCAAAAACAATGTATTTTAAATAATAATGAAAATAATTTAAGTCAACCTTAAGAGAAAAACAGGAAAAACCTTGATGGGAATTGAGTAATTCTTTAAAAGGAAGTTATAAAACTAAAAAGGCAGAAAGAAACAAAGCAACTGTGCACGGAACTAGAAAAGATCTTGAGAAGTCATTTAAAATTCATGTGCAAATCACAAGTCTGAAACAAGAAAAAAAAAATGTATAGCTGTATGGAGGGGTCTAAGTAGCACCCTCCATTAGGATAATATTAACTTTCCTGAAGCACTTTTATAACTATTTCATTGATTTTCATAAAGGATAAAAGAACCTGAGAAAGAGCAATTATTATCCACATAAGACAAATGAGGAAACCAAGGAATAATGTCAGCAAATGATCTGCCAAAGTCATATAAGAGCTGAATGAATTGCACTTGATTATTTATCCCAGACTACTTCAAAACAGTTATTAAAAAAAAAAAGAAGAACAATTAGTACCAGGCAAATGCAAGGTCAAAAAATAAAGGAGGAAGGGGAAATACAATCCTTATCAATGTAAGAAACATAAAAATAGAATACGAAGCATAGCTGAGCTTCCTAGCAGGCAGGGCAAAAAGTGATGAGGAGAAAGGCGTTAATTACTGGATGCCCACATACAGGGATAGAGGCTGTCCCAGTCTCATTCCCAATCTAAGGGAAAAGTTTTCAATATTTCACCACTGGGTATAAAGTTTACTATAATTGTTTTTATAGGTATTATTTTCAGATTAAAAAAATCTGTCCTTTTATTTTAAGTGCTAAGATTCCTTTTAAAAATCATAAATGGGTGAACTATCAAATGTTTTTTCTGTGTTTATCAAGATGATCACAATTTTTCTTCTTAATACAGTGAATTATATTTATTTTTAATAACACCTGTAAATTGATATAAAATATTTTTTAAATCTAGATTACTGTTTACATTTAAAATAAAATAAAGTAAAATGAAGCAATATAAACCTATGTGCTTGAAAACAAACATGACTTTGCTTTTCGTTTTACCTATGGCCTAGATTCCTTAGAATTACCTCTTCCTTTGAAATGTTGACAAGGTTTGTTCCCTGCCCACTTTCAATAAAGACTTTTCATTTTATTTCTCATTATTAAGAATCTGAACTCTCTTTACTTTTTTTTTTTTTTTACATGATTTTTTATTATATTATGTTAGTCACCATACAGTACATCCCCGGTTTCCGATGTAAGGCTCGATGATTCATTAGTTGTGTATAACACCCAGTGCACCATGCAATACGTGCCCTCCTTACTACCCATCACCGGTCTATCCCATTCCCCCACCCCCCTCCCCTCTGAAGTCCTCAGTTTGTTTCTCATAGTCCATAGTCTCTCATGTTTCATTCCCCCTTCTGATTACCCCCCCTTTCTTTATCCCTTTCTTCCCCTACCGATCATCCTAGTTCTTATTGAACTCTCTTTAAATAAAAGCTTTGCTTCACGTTAGCTTCATAAACGGTTGGTTCCTATTTAATTCTACAAAGTAATTTCTGATTTTTATAAACATACCTTTTCCTCTGGAATCATAAATGTAAAAATTACAAAATCTGTTTTGCTATGCAGAGATTATAACTGATAACAACACACTGCTACTGTTCAAAGTGACAGAAGAGGGGCACTGGGGTGGCACAGTCGGCTGAGCTTGCAACTCTAGGTTTAGTCTCAGGTCTGATCTCGGAGTCGTGATCGAGCTCTGGGTCAGGGAGCAGATGCTTGGGTTTCTCTCTCCCTCTCCCGCTGCGCCTCCCCCCTCCTGCTTGATCTCTCTCTAAAATAAGTAAGGAAATCTTTAAAGCAACAGAAGAGGGAGGACACTAGAATTGAACATGGACACGAAATACTACATTGTTAAGAGGATGTTACGCAGCAGTTTTAATAAATGTTTGGCAGCATCTTCACTGAATATGCAGTTAACACAATAAATCACAACGATTTATAACATTTCTCAAGATAATAATTTAACTTCTAACTACATTACAGGCTTCTAATACATTTTCTTTAAAAAAGCAAGGTGACAAAAAGTTTAGAACGTAAAAATCATTTTTTGGAATCGATTCATTTAACAACTGCTGATGACTACCTGCAATGAACTTTGATGGAAAGAAAATGTATCTCCAAGAGACTATTCATTCAAATATTAGAGACTATATGCTGAAGAGCACCAGTATCAGTAGCATCTGTAACATTAATAAGAAAATCCATAATCTTTTTAACTACTATTAATAGGAATTCTACCTTTTTCATTTGTCTGGTATGCAAAAAATCTTATGTTTTTAAAGGAGAGAAATGTACAGCTCAATCTGTCTGAAGCTATATGTAATAATTTAAAAGAAGTCAAATTTCACTCAAATGGAAAAGGAGAAAGTATATCGTGCATCTCTTAGTGTCAGGGACCACACAAGATATTTTTTTTAACTCATTTTATCTTATGACATCCTGCCAAGGTAGGTGAACCTTATTTTATAAAGAAACTGGGGGCTCAGAGAAACAAAGTAACAAGTTGAATTTACAGAGCTAGTAAGAGCAAGAGCCAAAATGAGAACTTAGTTCGGCCGTCTGCCGTCAAATTCACGGCTTCTTGCTCTATCACTTGTCCTTCTTCACTGTCCACAGCATCGGTGAAAATCTTAAATAAATGCTAGAGAATAGGACTAAATACTCTGTCTTAATTTTAAGCTCAAACAATCACAAGATAATAACTAGATTTCTTTTTTCAACAATTTGTTTCTGGCAGTACTCCTTCATGAGTATGCCAAATTATTCAACAGGTTTTTTAAGACAAAAGTGACTTCTGAATGTAAATACCTCTACAGTAAATGTTTACCTTTTCCCAGTGGATGAGAGCCTTACAAACAGTTTGTTGGTGATGGGCACAACTTTCTGGATAAACACCTGCTGATCATCTCGCTCTCCGAAAGGCCCTTGGTCAGAAAACAGACAGTGTCAGAACAAATTAACTGAAATTCAGTTGGTTTCATTGAACAAAAGGAATGTTATTATTAATACCAAACGGGTAAAAAAAGACTTTTTCATGCCCATCAACAGATGGCCTTGTGTTCCACGTCCACGTCAAACATAGAACGAAGTCCTGCAAGGGCTCCCACCTGCATGAAACCCCTTTTAAAGAAACATAATATTTCAAGTTATACTCTATGCACTAAGGCCACGGAAGCTGAAGGCATTCACTTGCGTAAGACTAGACATGAAGAGAACTAGAGCGAGACCTGTTACAATACAGGCTCTACATGTTTTATCTCTGAGAATGTGCTCCGTTTCTTGTCACTTCAGCAAAAGCATATATAAGTAAAATTATGTATTACAGATTTTACTCTTTTTTGCAAAGCCAAATGCAAACTCTTAAAGAAATAAAGTGCAACCTCATTAAATAGAATTTAATTAATCAGAAGCCTGTTGCATCCTGCAAGGTTTTCAATCTAAAAAAAAGAAAAAAGATTCAATTATTTTTACTTGGTTGTACTTGGCAAGGCAGGTGAATAAGCTCATATATTTTATAAAGATTCTCAACAATATAAAAAAAGTGTTTCATGCAAAACTTAAACATAAAATTCTAGTAATTCTCGTTATCATACTAATTAGCTAAAATAACACCAACTCGTTATTCACAAAAAGTATGTGATGTATGACATAATTTTACCTTACGTGAATCACACCTAATTAATAAATGGAACGTCTTTATTAGCTAGCAAATCCCCACACTATGCTCACTGTGTGTCACAGCAAACGCTTGGCAAGTAACTCATTTTAATCATCAGGATAACCACATAAGGGATACACGTTTATTACCTTCATTTTACAGATGAGAAAAGTAAGGCATCAAGAGATTAGTGAGCCACAGATCTCACAGGTCCCACCTAACGGAACTGGAGTTCACACCCAAGATGCCGGGCTCCTCACTAAGCTATGCAGTTGCTCACTTACTGGACAGTTTTCTGACGTCTGATTCTACTGAGAAGAAATGATAGTCCTCATTTAATAACTCATAACCAAAGTCAAAATAGTGATGATGAATAAAATTACTAGGAATGAGGGTTCTGGGACGGTATCTTCTCTCCCTTTGATCTTTATCTTCATGGGAGATTCTCAAGTAACTTTTCGTACCTCAGTTTATTACCCACACCTTCCCTCCACACTTAAGTTTCTCCATCTCCTCTCCCCAAATTGGCTCCTTTCCTTCAGAGCACAAATGTGCTCAGCTGTGTCCCATCTTCTATGGTGAAGAAGGAAGCAGCAATCAGAAAGATGGCCTCTGAACTTGCCTTCTAATTAGCTCCATTCTTTCTTTCACAATTGCCTCCAATATTTATTACTCAACTGCCCACTGCCATCCAGATCCCACCCACAGCAGCCTCCAAAACTGCACTTTCTATTCTGTCCACTAATCTGAATGTCTAGCTCTGAAAATATTTTTTTAAAGAGAACTATAAACAGAAAAAAAAGAAAAAAAATCTCCCTGCCCTCTTTCAAATATTTTACAAGGCTGTTGTAATTTACTGGGCTGTCTCTAAACATCTGTTTATTCACATTATACATGTTCTCCCTGATCTGACCTTCGTGATCTGACCCCTGCCCTTCCACCCAGTCTCATGTCCTACTATTCTTACCCACATACCAGCAACTACTAATGACCTTCTTGACATTTTCTAAACTTGTCAGGTTCTATCCTTCGAGCATGCTGTTTTCTCTGCCAGCAAAGTCCCAATCCTATAATATTCTATACCTTCACATCTCAGTTCAAAGTTTGAGTTCAAACACTAAGACCTCTAGAAAGTGTTCTCTGAGTGTCAGTTTCCATCAATGTTAAGTGGGGATATAATCTCCCTCATAAAATTGTTGAGGAGCTTAACCGCGACGGCAGGCCACGACACCCAGCATGGAGACTAGCACTCCCCTGGACGCCTTGCCCCGTGCAACTGTTTGCTTTTTATTCCCACTGGTCACTACGCTGTAACTTGAGGTTCACTGCATTTCTTTTTTTTTTTAAGATTTCTAATACCTGGAGCAAAGGCACTCAATACAATTCTGTTGATGCTACAACTTAAACCTGCACAATGTTACATGTCAATTATACCTCAATGAATCAGGAAAAAAATTCACTGATGACATAAAACTAAACTTTCAGTGCCTAGATCACATTGAAAACTGGGTCAAAGAGCAATTGTTAAAATCAGCAAAACTGAGTGCTTCTTTTTCTAAAAACACTAGGACTGTGGTAGTACAATTTTCCTAAGTAGCTTGTATTTTTTAAAGTAACTATTTTTGAAATCTTTACTGTAGGAGCATATTCTGGATGGACATACATTTAAATGTTTCACATAAAACAACTCTCACGTACTCCCTATTTTCCATCAGTGCTACAATTTCTGCTTATTAAAAAAATGATCAGAAAGGCACATGAGTCCATGAGCAGGTCCTATGGAGCTATTAAAAGTACGTGAGACACAATGCGTATACCATAGAGATTCTTCCAAAAGGGTCCCTGGGGAAAATGATCTGTCTCTGTGAAGACCATGCATGCGTGTGTGTGTGAGAATCCACATGCACGTGTGTCATATGCTGTCACGAGGGACAAATCACACCAACTTCATGTATTTTTTGCTGAAATCCGAGCGTATCGACGGAGACATGCTGTATCATTTCCTGAAAGCCATCAATCACGATGCCATCAAAACAACTGCCAGCACATAATACCGCCAGCCCTTTTCTAGCTTCAAATTTTATTTTCAGATCATTAGCAATAAAAGAAAAAAAAAAAAACTTCAAGTGTCAAATGTGCACAGCTATCATGGCTTTTAATTATAAACTAAAGTGGTTAGCATTTGGAGATATTATTTAAATAAGGAAATGATAAATAGATGAAAACTTTGCTCTCAACTTTTTAAACAAAAAAATGCTATAATTAGTGAATTTATAAAACTAAGAAACACATTAAATTTGTTTTAAATGAGTTTTAAAATTAAAGTGAAAAATTTCTATTTGAAACGCAGTTTTAGGTTTCTACTACAGTTAACATACTACTTCTGCATTGCCCACGAAGTATTTGAAAATGCCCCCAAGTTATCTAACCCACCTATGTCGTTTCCAGAGGAATAGCTTCCATGACTTTCTGTCTCCTCCAGAGATAGTATCTTGAACGACGCTAACGGAGTAGAACCTGGTTGAGTAGAGATCATTCCTCGGAATCGTGTTACTGTCCATGTCCGGACATGATTATTATCTGCACACACTAGGAAAGAAAACAAAAAAAGTTGTTATAGATTATAAAAGCACCAACAAGATGACTTTTATAAACACATTTTAACTTTTTAAACTATGATCTATCTTAAATAGATCACCGCATATTTTGAGTGGCAAATGATACATTTATTCTAAAATTATGCTTCATCTGTACCTGGCCAACAAAACTGAAAGAACTGAATACAGTTACTTTGCTACAAATATAAGGTATGTAAGTAAATCTATGGGTCCTTATAAAAGAGCCTGTAGAGTATAAATGGAGAAAATGTTAAAAAAAAATATGCAAGAGAAAAGATGCTGAATATTATTCTGTTCTGTGGCGTAACTAAATAGCAAATGAGCTGCCTAGTTTATTTTTTTCAACCACTGAAACTGCTTATGTTAAATATTAAACAACCTAGATCAGGAGTTACTGAAAATTTACTGCACAAATTAAACTTGTCAAAAAGCTTGTACCGCCCACCATAATTACAGTAAGGAAAATTAAAGTTAAGAACTATTTTTATATAAAATAAGAAAGTTTGCATTCAAGAAACATACTCCAACTAGTTTTTTTTTCATGTAAATAATATTAAGTGGATACATACTGAGCTATCTAACAAGTACCCTACCTCTGTTGTTTTTTGATCTGAGTAACTACTCCTTCAGAAAATATAAACCAGCAACTGATATTATTAATGTAAAAAAAAGTAATTTGCGGCACGCCTTAATAAAGAAGTGCCCTTTTAAATGGAAAAGTGCAAGTTATTTAGATTCCAGAGAATGTGCCATTATTAGCCAATGAGCTATGAACTCACCAGTAAATACTAGGAAAGTATCCAAACTTTCTTCTATACATACCTTTCCTACTGGGTAAATTGCCACAGTTGCAAATTTTAAACAAAACTTTAGAAACTTAATTTTAAAAATTGCAATAAAAATTCAGAGCATACAGGTGTTACTTATATAACAAAATTCTCACATCTCAGGATGCCCGTTTCTGGTGAAAAGGAGACATTTAGTTCTAGGCTACTTAATCAGCTTCCTGGAAAATAATTTCCTGATTTCACTATTAAGCTTACTAGGATTCAGAAAAATACCTTAAATAAAGAAAATACCTTAAACACTTTAAGTGATTCAATAGGCAATTACGGCTATTTTGTTAAAATTAATCATTTTTTATTTAAGACATGAAAACTAACACTATAAGAAAAAGAATATCGTTACATATATGTTGATATCCACCAGGGGGCAGAACAATATAACTGAGTAAACATAAAATACTCTAGATTTTTAGCTCAGCTGGACATTTTTCTTGACAAATTTATTTAAATTTCAAACCTACATGAAATATTTGATGTTAAAATGCAGATTTCACTACGTGGCTCTCTGGCACCTCATCCTGCAATCACGTCATCACCATTGAGATAACAGCAATTACTACTGAGTATGGTCATTCCAATATCACAATAACCTTGCAAAACAGTCTTATTTTCTCACAGGATCCAATTACCTCTTTTTATGTAACATTTATTCAGCATCTTTTCTGTGCCAAGAAGTACGGTAAGCGTTGAGAACAGAGTAAAAGAGCTTCTGCTACTGTAAAACTTAGATTCTAGAAGAGGGAGACAGATGATAAACAAGCAAACAAAACAAAATGATGCAGTGAGAAGTCTACGAAGAAAACAGATCAAGATGGTGACAGAGAAAGTGATCTGGAAAGAGGTTTGGCAAACTGAGACCGGGCGGCCTCACTCAGGCGGTACTGGAAACGAACCTGCATGACAAGAAGGCAGCCAAACATCTATCTAGGGGTGAAACATTCAAATAGAAAGAGGTGTAGAAGTTCTGAAGCATTTTCAAGAAATCAAAAAGCCAAAGGGTTAGGGTGTTGTGAGCAATAAGAAAGGTGACATGAAGGGTAGAGAGGAAAAGAGGCTTGAAAAGAACACAGGACCCATAACAGGAAAAGCTCTATTAATTTATTTATTCTGCATTCAATAGGAAGCCATTGGGAAGGAGATACGGTTTACATTTTTAAAAGATTGTTTCTGGCTCCATGTACCATAAGGAACATGTACCAGAGGCAAGAGAGGAACAGGCAAAACGACCTGAGCTCAGTGATCTAGGGGAGAAATGACAAAACCACCAGGCTGGCAGCAATGGCCACCGGTGGTCAGATGTGTGACCTATGTTGAAGCAAAGCTAAAAGGACTTACTGATAGATTCCACGTTTGTGGGGGTGAGAGAAAGAGAGGAGCCAAGGATGGCTCCTAGGTGTTCAGCTTGAGGAGAGAAGCACACGGTGATATTGTGTACTAAGATGGCTTCTGAGCGAAATATCAAAAGTACTACTTATCCAGGTTAATTCCGACATGTCTATACAACCAGAGACAGACACTAGATATACAAGTTTGGAACTCTGCGAATGGTCACAGGTAGAGAAAAAGTCTGGGGGTCACTGGCATACAGATGATAACACTCAAGTCACCAAGAAAACTATAGACAAGGAAGAATGGAGACTCGAGGAAAGAGCCCTGAGGCAAGCCAATACTTAGTAACTGGGCAAAGAGGAGGCACCAGCAAGAGCGTGACCAAGACTCTTCAGTGAGGCAGGTGAGTCGCTTTATGAAAACCTAAAGAGGTTGGGGCGCCTGGGTGGCACAGCGGTTTAGCGTCTGCCTTCAGCTCAGGGCGTGATCCCGGCGTTATGGGATCGAGCTCCACATCAGGCTCCTCCGCTATGAGCCTGCTTCTTCCTCTCCCACTCCCCCTGCTTGTGTTCCCTCTCTCGCTGGCTGTCTCTATCTCTGTTGAATAAATAAATAAAATCTTTAAAAAAAAAAAAAAAAAAGAAAACCTAAAGAGGAGACGGATTGTTTCAGGGGGGCATAATTATACTCAAAACAATCTGACTTTTTACTCAAACAATTAGATATCAATAAAAGCACACCCACCCACCCATCCATTCATGGACAAGATATTTCAGCTCCATTTAGTGTTTACTCAGGCTGGAGATTAGTGAAAGATGCATCCCCTTTCAATATTATGTAATCTTCACATAAACAAACTTGATAGATGAAAATGATGCTTATAAAAAGTCTAAGGCAGGAACTGATCTACAAAAGATTTAATGTAAAAGCAAGCTCTGCTGATACACCTGACTCAAAATAAAATTAAAGCCCTTTAGAAATTTCCATATACAATGAACCTCATCAATGGAATTTTACTGTGTGGTCATCATGCTTTGTGTGTCACACTCATTAAGCTTAAAAATCTGTACCATTTAAGCATCTAATTAGTATCTACATTTTTAAAAAATTTAATGACTAAAGAACAACAAATGCACAAAAATGTAATTTTCTTCAAATAATTGCTTTATATAGTCTACTAGTTTTTAATATTTTTAGAAAATGATCAAACAACAAATACACCCATAAATCTACAACTTTAGCTTTAAACTTTAAGACAATACAACCAAATTTCTATTAAATTTGTACTTGGTAAACTTCTCTACACCTCAACAGGAGTATGATAAGTATTTTAAAATATGCCATAGAACAAGATATTAGAATAGAGAGTAAATAAAAGATATGGTCAAATCTTGCCTAAATTTATGTATTCTATAACCAGGCAAAAAAAAAACACTTTTTTTAAAGACAACCATAACATATCTTCAGTTATCGAACTCTTCTACCATTTCTTTTAGTACGTTTTTCTCACATAAAGCAGTACTTTGCCATTTTTTCCATGTGCAGGTATCTAGAAAATTCCACACAAGGCACCAAGGTTTTACATGAGGCAGACCTCCTCACCGGGACTCTACCTGACACAAGATGCTTCTCGGACAGCATGATTTTTGTAACAGGGCTTCGGTGAACTGTGAAAGTCTGGAAAAGCTGCGGGCCCGATCCCACCGTCTCCGGGTGCTGCACAATCACTCGCACTGCTCCAGAGCTCGTACCATAGGCGATCTCGATCCAGTTACCAGAGACACCTACGTGAGGTCAGAAGTTGAAAGGCGGCACATCAGATGATGACAGAAAGCTGCCCTGGTAGAAAAGCGGCAGAGCTGGATTCCGTGCTTTTATGAGCGCCAAACCCAGCCCAGCACAGACACCGTATTAAAATCATTGTTTCCTTTACAACTCCTTTCCCAGCCCTCCCTCCCAGATAGACTTGTGCAGCCCTCCCCTGTGCTGTCTGTTAGGGTCTTTCACAGCCACTCTAACACCCACTCCTCTATTTCCAAGTCTATCTCTACTCGTTACTCACAGAGACTGAATCACAACCATCTTTTTATTTGTATCACCTTACAACTCTGTAACCTTACAACCTGAGACATGGCTGGTCCTCAATAAATGTTTAAAGAATCAGTAAATCTGACAGGCTAAGAATGCCACCAACATAACACAGTATTCCTAAAGCAACATTCCATTATCACTTCTAGCCTAGAATAACCATGAGTTTTACTTTTACTTTTGCTATATTATTGGTTCTTTTTTGAATAATCATGTATATACTATTTAACAGATTCAAAGTACTTAGCTCTGAGACAAATGCACCCATGACGTTGCTTACATCATACTTACCTAATTATGCACAGCTCACTGTGTCAAGTTCACCTGTGGCTTTTTTTTAATTTTTATTTTTTTATTTTTTAACGACAAGTGTCCAGACTCCATTCCATATTTAAAGACAGAATGGAGTTCAGTGACCAGTATGCTTAAAAAGGATTACAAGTAGAGAACCTTTTAGCTTTCATAGTTATTCTTCCTGATTCACCTGAAAATACTTGAATCAAAAGAGAAAGAGCATACCACAGGAAACATTTCTAACCTAAAAAGTGACCCCATTCTCCCCCTGCCACTGCAGAAGTGTTTTCCTCCCTTATTAATGAGATTGAAAAGAAATGCACATCTCATTCTGTAAAAGGCACCTAGGCTAATATTTCCAACTTCCCATGCCACAGCGTCTGTTGTAACCACTCTGTTGCACGAAAGCAGCGTGTGAGACCATCAATAAAAAGAGCAGCTTGTGGGCCTAGTGTAGCACAAGATGGCTGAAATCCTGCTATGACGTTAATCGAAATCATCTGCACACATCAGAATGTTTCACACTGAAGATGATTTCCTTCAATGAATTCAATAAAGCGATGATTTTATGTAAGTAACACATTCAAATTTATTAATATTGTTGGACACGTGTTAATATTTCCTATAATTCCTTTCATTATAGATAAACTTTAAATTTCCCATTTATGTTTTATCTTTCAATCTAGAATGTAAAAATATAAACACAAAAATTCTTTTTTTTTTTTTTTTTTAAGATTTTATTTATTTATTCGACAGAGATAGAGACAGCCAGCGAGAGAGGGAACACAAGCAGGGGGAGTGGGAGAGGAAGAAGCAGGCTCCCAGCAGAGGAGTCTGATGTGGGGCTCGATCCCATAACGCTGGGATCACGCCCTGAGCCGAAGGCAGGCGCTTAACCGCTGTGCCACCCAGGCGCCCCTAAACACAAAAATTCTTAATAAAATTTCATTACAATGACCTTGGAAAGACCATGGAAAGCTTCAGACACTAAACTTCCAGATAAAATGTCTTTTTCCAAAACAAGTTAAAAGTTTTCCAAGGAAATAAGGCAATTTCCAACAGAGATTAACAGTCTGAAAACTTTCTCACTTTTGGCTAAAAAAAATAAAAGACTCCTAATTTCAAATCAAAATCAGCTATGATAAATAGGAAGGTAAATGTGCAGATCGTTTTGGGATTTTTTTAAATAATTTTAGTAAATACTGTAATGTTTTGCTTAAATGTAACTCAGAAGAGGAAAAGTTTTAATTTCCCACCTCAACTTATGCTTGTTTACTGGTCTTATTTGGCTTCAATACATAACCAAGTATAAACTGTAGACTGAAAGAGGATATCCTTCGAACTGCAGTTCTCAAAAAGAAAGGACTGGATTAATTTTAGCATAATAAACCAATAAATAAACATACATTCTCAAAAAAAGGTCAAGAATTTTTAAGAGTTTTGCCAGGTACTAACTTGTTTTGGGTGTGAGGTAAACACTCAGCGCGGTAATGGCATCATTTGAAGGATCGTGATAAAGCTCAGTTACAAGAAGATCATTATCCTTCATTCGCAAAGGAAACTTCTGCATATCTAAAAAACATATTGAATATTAAAATATGCATCTATTTAAAATTTTAAAAGGTAATATTTTATTTTTAAAAAATCAGTAAGTAGGACCAGGCTAAGTGTCCATAAACTTACCTATGTAATATATTGATCCATTGTTACATCCCAGTAGAAGGAATGAGCCAGCAGTGTCGTAACTCGTTATAGGAACAACATCTTGAACCTGATATAGGAATATTATTATTAGATGTTAGATATTAATTATCATTTACATTTCCTGCTCAATTTCCTCAAAATTTTATTCTTCTAATAAAACAAAACAAAACAAAAAACTCACTGGGGCACCTCGCTAAGTCAGTGAAGCATGCGCCTCTTAATCTTGGTATCATGAGTTCAAGCCCCACACTGAGTGTGGAGATTACTTAAGGAAATAAAAAAAAAAACCTAATGATCTAAATAGGGCTTAGAAAATTATTTTCTTTACACACAAACACATTCCACAGGGAACTCTGAAGAATTACCAATATAGTTCCTTTTCTTTTCTTTTAAAGATTTTATTTATTTATTTATCAGAGAGAGTAAGAGCGTGAGCACGTGTGCCCAAGGTAGCACAGCAGGAGGGGGAGGGAGAAGCAAGCTCCCCACTGAGCAGGGAGCTGGAGGGGGAGCGGGGAGGCTCAACCCCAGGACCCTGGGATCATGACCCGAGCTGAAGGCAGACAATCAACAATCTGATCCACCCAGGTGCCCCCAGTATAGTTCCTTTTAAAATTAAAAAAAAAAAAAAATGTTATTTCCAACAGCAGCACTTTCCTTTCAGAATTCTGATGGATTATCTCTTTTCCCTGCACGTGACTGTGAGCTCCCAGCACGCATTAAAACTGAAGGCCTAATCAGACTGGTTCCTTTCCCCTTCTCTCTCCTAGAAGAGATTAAAGGGTCTGCCCAAATTCACAGAGTAAGTGGGGAGAGCGTCAGAGCTAGAAAACAGATGATCGCCAAGGGCACTTGCTCCCTGGATAACTGATCACCGTGTCTTGGACAAGGTGGTATTTATTCTCTATCTTCATTCCTTCCGCTGAAGATCTTACCTCTGCTTCCTAGGAAATGGCAAGACAAAAAAAGTCCCTTTAAACTTTCGTTTTTTTCAAGTACTAGAATAAAAACATCAGCTTCCCAAGCAAATCCGTCTAGTTAAAAATTAAGAACTGCCTGTATTTGTTCTACCAGAAAAGCAAAGGGCACAGTTTTACTACAAAACAGAATAACAAACAAACAAAACATGTTTTTTAGAGCAGCGGCAATTAAGTAAGATCAACATGAACCTTCCCTCCAGAGAGCCAGGCAAGAGATGCCTGTGAACTTCAGAGATGACACAAGTGAACAGTTTCCCACGGATCAGGTACTGGCCCAGAGAACAAGTGACTAACTGGACCGGATGAGGGATGTGAGATACCACACTTACTCTACAGGAGCTCGTAAGCTTGAGGGCAAGAAAGGGAAAGAACAATCACAGTGTGACGGGCACTGGAGTGTGGAATGCCATCAGAGAGGAGGGAGGATTCTCTGCTCAGTCCTGTGTGGGGAGAAGGGCAAAGCTCAAGGAAAAGTTCAGAAACGAAGTAAAACTTCAAAATCGAAGAAGTCAAGCATGAGGTAGGTAGGGGAAGGGCACGTCTGACAGAACACCAAGTGTATCCGCGCACCATCTGGGTCCCTTCTAAATAAAAGGAAAACATTTAACCGAAAGCTAAAACTTGGAAGTAATGATTCCTATAAAGCTGTAGGCACATGACCCTCGCTTCCATGTGAACCTTCTGGTGTCATACATAGAAACAGCGCAAAGATTCAATTATTACCACCTCCTGCACTAACCCCAAGGTCAGGTTTCTGTTTCATCAGAGCCAACAAGTTTTGTAGCAGAGCAACACTGACAGCTTTTCGGTGATATGAGTAAAGATGTCTGAAGAATGGAGGGAAGGCGACTTTAACACCAATGACCAGTTTTCTCATACCAAGTTCATTTTTTCAGTTCTAGCACTCCAGAAAGAGCTTCAAGTGCTACCCCAGAATCTTCAGAGTAGGAGGATGGGACAGAAAAGGGCATGAGATTCCTCCCCCTTGAGATCACCTTTTCGATGAAAGAGGCAGCAGCCTGCAGCATCCCATGGCACAGCTAAGACAAACATTTCTACCATTTGTTCTCTGGAAAGATGGGCACTAGGATTAGAGCCTTCCTACTTCACTTTCTGCAACCCTTGACCCCAATCCTGCTCTTCCTTCAGTACAAGAAGAACAGAGAAAACAGAGGATTAGTATGGTTACAGAGGAGTTAGGACTGAGTTCTTCTCTCCCAGCATAAGCGAGAGTCACTCATTCTGTGCCCTCTTCTTCTAGATACAACTTCCATTGAGAACCTGAGAAACTGCACTGATTCAGGTATCTGACTGAGTCAGGATGGTCACCAACCTACAATGCAAGTGGATTTTCTCTCTTAAGATGGCACACAGTGATAACCATTATTTCTTATGTACAAAATTAAATGATACACAATTTGAAAACAGTCTTTAAAAAAAAAAAAAATCCATCTATGTTCCCAAGCAATTCAAGGTCCCTAATCTTTCAACCACAGTCTCTACCTGGATAATCACCATTTTTTTTTTTTAAGATTTTATTTATTTATTTGACAGAGAGAGAGACAGCCAGTGAGAGAGGGAACACAGGCAGGGGGAGTGGGAGAGGAAGAAGCAGGCTCCCAGCAGAGGAGCCTGATGCGGGGCTCGATCCCAGGACCCCAGGATCACGCCCTGAGCCAAAGGCAGACGCTTAATGACTGAGCCACCCAGGCACCTCATGGATAATCACCATTTTTAACAGCATGTTTTAACCCTCATCCATTACTTATTAAATAATCACTAATTTAGATTGACCAGCCTATCAATTTCTTTGCTGATGTTTATTTCATTCCAGTCCTTCCCCTTCAAAGTATAAATAAATATCTTTCTTATCAAAGGACATTTTTTTTTTTTAAGTTTATTTATTTATTTATTTTAGAGGCGGGAGAGAGGGAGAACATGAGCAGGGGAAGGGAGAGAGGGGAGAAAGACAGAATGGGGTGGGACAGACTCCCCGCTGAGCAGAGGAACCGGATGCAGGGCTCAAGCTTAGATCCCAAGACCATGACCTGAGCCAAAATCAAAACGGATGTTTAACCAACTAAGCCACCTAGGTGTCCCAAAGGGTATTTCTTTAGTGGCTCTTTCATTGAAGATTGTAAGTTTAAACAAACAAAAAAAAAGAAAAAACTGAAACATCTCTTTAAAAAATCATTTTTTCTTTTTTCTTACCCAAATCAGATACAATGATTTTGTAAAATTTTCATTAAAATCTTAACAGGGGGCGCCTGTGTGGCTCAGTTGGTTAAGTGTCTGCCTTCAGCTCAGATCATGATCTCAGGGTCCTGGGATCAAGCACCGCGCTAGGCTCCCTGCTCAGCAGAGAGTCTGCTTTTCCCTCTCCCTCCGTCCCTCTCCGTGCTCGTGCTCTCTCTCTCACTTACTCCCTCTCTCTCAAATAAATAAAATCTTAAAAAATAAAAGGAAAAAAAAAAAGTAAAATAAAATCCTATTGAAGCTGTCCTAGGGAGCTTGGGTGGCTCAGTCGGTTAAGCATCTGACTCTTGAGTTTGGCTGAGGTCCTGATCTCAGGGTTCTATGATGGAGCCCCACATGAGGCTCTACACCAGGTTAGGAGTCTGATTAAGATTCTCCCTCTCCCTATGCCCCCCCCAAAAATCTTACTGAAGCTGTCCTAATAAAACACCAACAACAATTTCACAACAGCTTGGAGAACTTAAACACACACACACACACACACACACACACACACTCACTCTCCCTCTTTCTCTCTCTCTCCCTCTCTCTCATTCCTCTGATTCACATACTTCAAATCAATCTTGATTATACCACAGCTGTTCTGGGTACTTTGCACGCTATTCATGGGCAGAACTGCTGCTGAAGGTTATATCAGAACCTACTCAGCCAGGGTCACAGCCCTCCCAGGAAGTCAGCCTCGGGTCACAAGTGTCTGGTGGGATCTGCGTCTCAGACGCTGAGATTTCATTACACACTATCTCTGCTCTGCACTACAAGGAAATTCATCTAGCTGGTCTATAAGGCTTGTTTGCTGCATGAATGCTCAACTTTCCCAAGGTCTTCCTGAAATGTAGTAACAAACCTACTCTGTCAGATACAGTTTTCAATTCATGCGTATACCAAGCAAGCAGCAGGTTATACAGGGAACTAAAAGCTTAAGAATAAAGGACACTTTGGATGCTAGTACAGTTTTCAGGATCCCAAAGATATGAAAACTTTAATACGTAGTTTTGAAAACATCGGTAAAAAAAACAAAGAAGGTAATGAAGAAGCATGTTCCTTCAGGAGCCCAAATTTACCTTAGTGGTTTTACAGATAGTATAGCTTCCCCCACCCACTAAAAGCTCAGACTTGACATAATTAGTCAAATAACCTATCTGAAAGCAGACCTTCCATTAATCATTAAAATTCACACTCCTCTTTACAGAAGTATTGCCAGCTGAAGAATCCTTCTGATCAACTTTCTTCAATGCTTTAGATCCACTGATCTACGCTCCTTTCCTACACTCCTCGGCCCTTTCTTACACTCCTCGGCCCGCTACTTCTGTGGTTACAACAATTATTCCTTTTGCCATGCCTATATGGAAGGCCCACTCTAGCTAATATTTTTTTCCCCCACAAACAGGACATCTATCCCTCATCTAAGATAAAGCCTAATTTTCTCTGATTCTAACCCCTTTCATTAGAAGTCTTTCATTCTCTCACCATCGGCCCTGAATCTCAGGGGCCATAAGATCTCGAGAATGCTGCTCCACAGCTCAACTCATCATGACATTGAACCACCATTTATTTCTACCCAGACTGTAACTTCCAGATCAACCCATCAGCTCCGCTGAGGATCTGGGCATGTGGATCACAATGTACTTTGATCTTACTCTCTACTACTCTCCTGGCACCTTAATGTACATATTACACTTACACTTCTCTGAGTCCTGTAGCCAATACTTTCATCTTCAAGTCAGTTCTCCATTATGATCACTGAGAACTGTCCCAACTCCAAAATCTTAAATTAAATTTTTGACCATAGCTTCCTATCTTCCCAACAATTCTCATTCCTTTCGAGTCACCAATCTGCTTTAACATCCCTCCAGTCCCGACATCCCTGTGTCCTGCTCTGTCCACCCAGCACCTCCTCACTTCCTGATCTCACAATTTCGAATACTTTGCATCTTTATGTTTTCTCATCCCTTGGTGTGTCGTATCTACCTTATTACATCTCCAATCCTGATCAGGCCAATACTGTTCTTCTTTCTCTCTTGCTCCTGTTCTCGGCACTGAGCACTACTGGAGAAACTCCCTTGGCTCTATCACCCAAGTCCACTACAAACGTATGATTTCTCATCTCCACAATCCTTGATACATACAGCCACCTGGTCTTTCTCTTCGACTGAATATATGTTCTTCAGCACTCCTTTCTTACTCTTCCATCAGAGCAAGAAGTATCTCTAGTCTCTGTTAGGCAAACCCCTCTAAACTGTTTTATATCTCACATACTCCTGATTACCATGGGACTAGAAATCATCTCCATTCTTTCACTCTTCATGTGCTTTCTCTGACAACTCCCCCCTCTCTGACGACAAGCATGCTCAAGCTTCTCCCATCCGAGAGAAAAACATAAAGCACTGATCCTTAAGCTATTACTTTGTTTCCCTGCTTTCCTTCACCAAACTTCTTGAAAGGTAAATCTGAATTTGCTGTCTCTAATCTCTGATCTTTTAATCCCTCAGTTCCCACAATCTGGCTTTCTCCAACCAAAACCTAATTAACTTAATTAGCAAACTATATCCTTATGTCATTTCTCAATCATATCACAGATGTCCCTTTGTGGTTTCCTATGTTGTCCCCTTAAATGCTAATGTTTCCCAGAGTTGTAACTTTTTCTTCCTACATACAACCACTTAACAGAAAACCTTATCAATTCTTATTTTTCAGTTATCACAGGAGTTTGTGGTCTCCAAATACTTCTTCTTAGTCCCTTCTTTCTTCCTAAATTCCAAAAGGGATGCTCCCAAATGCATACTGAACACCTGCACTCGGACACCCATAGGAGAATCAAAGCAAACATATGTAATCAATGTAATTATTCCTCATACTGTCCCCCACCATATCTGCTTCTCTTCCTACGTTCCCTGTCAATTTCTTACTATCCACCTGACTGCCAAAACTAGAAATACATCTCATCTCTCTCTCTCCCTCTTTAATTTTCCATCCCCAAACCAGGTATCAATTCTGTAATGTTAGGAAGGCTTATGAAATATTTTTCAAATAGCCTCATCTTTGCCATCTCTACCACCACTGTCATTATTCAAATCTGTCCACTTCATTGCTGCATTACTCCCCTCACCTCCAGTCCAGCTTTCATACTGGTTACCCACCCCTCCGTAGCTTCCTAAAACATGGATCTCATCATGTCATTCTCTGCTTAAAGTTCTTTAACTTTTCCTTTCTCCTTCAGAATTAGGTACTAACCCTTTTATACTCTTCTTCTTGTTCCTGTCAAGTACTTGAGATCATTTAGCGTGTTATCTTCTCTGAAAAGGCTCTGTATTTTCACAAGGATCTGCGCTTCACTCAGGAAACGAAGTCTGCCTGGACTACTATTCCCAAAGCATTGAACTTAAAACATTTCAAAGAAATGAAGAAATGTCAAACCACAGTGTAAATTCTCATTTTCCTAAGTAATGTAAAATTCTTGAAAACATAATCAAATCTGTATCTAGAAGTAAATTACCACTAAAATATATACAATATTCTGTGTAACCAAAAACAGAAACAAAAAAATGGGCAGAGGATCTGAGTAGACATTTCTCCAAAGATACACAGATGGCCAACAGGTGCATGAAAACATGCTCAACATCACTCATCACCAGGGAAATGCAAATCTAAACCACAATGAGTTATCACCTCACATCTGTTAGAATAGCTATTATCAAAAATATAAGAAATAACAAGTGTTGGCAAGGATGTGGAGAAAAGGGGGCCCCTCATGCATCGTTGGAGAAGGTAAACTGGTATAGCCACTATGGAAGATAGTAAGGAGGTTTCACAAAAGATTAAAAATAGAATTACTACATGATCCAGCAAGGCTACTTCTGGATATGTATCTGAAGTAAACGAAAACACTGACTCAAAAAGATATCTGCACGCCCATGTTCACTGCAGCACTATTTCAAATACCCAAGATAAGGAAACAGCCTAAGTGTCCATCAATGGATGAAGAGATAAAGAACATGTAGTATATATCTACAATGGAATACTGTTCAACCACAAAAAAATGGAAAGAAATCATGTCATTTACAATAATATGGATAGACCCTGAGGGCATTATGCCTAATGAAATAAATCAGACAAAGGAAGACAAATTCCTGTGATCTCACTTATGTGGAACATAAAACAAAAGAGCAAACAAAACAAAACAAAACAAAAACCAACCAATAGATAAAACAGACTGGTAGTTGCCAGAGGCAGGGGGTGGAGGGTGGGCAAATGGGTGAAGGGAGTCAAAAGATACAAACATCCCCCCCACCAAAAAAAAAAAAAAAAAAAAAAAAGTCGGTGCCCAGCTGGCTCACTGCCGAGAGCATGGGACTCTTGATCTCAGGGTCGTGAGCTCAAGCCCCACACTGGGTATGGAGCCTATTTAAAAAAAAAAAAAAAGGTACAAGCTTCCAGTTTTTATAAGTCACGGGGATGTAATGTCCAGCATGCCAACTATAGTTAATATTGTATTGTGTATCTGAAAGTTGCTAAGAGAGTAAATCTCAAAAATTCTCATTACAAGAAAGAAAAAACCATCTAACTGAATATGGTGAAAGATGTTAACTAGACTTATTGTGATCATTTTGCAATATACACAGATTATCAAATTATGCTGTACACCTGAAACTCATAATAATGTATGTCAATTATACCTCAGTAAAAAATAAGTAAAACAGACACTATGCTTTCACAAAAATAAAGCAAATACACAATCAGCACGAGTTTCAGAAACACTTTCATTTCCGTAATATGCTTTAGTTAAAACTAACCTGCCAGTGCTGAGTGACAGCATTCCACACTCCCACTTTCCCTGTATGACTCGTAGCCACCAACTGGTTACCAATAAAGAAGAGAGCATCTACAGGAACGCCAAGGCTGAACACTCCTTAAATGATAATAAAAAATAAAGAGGTTAAACAGTCACTATCTTTAGAATTAATCAAAATCCAGATTAGAAACATTGTGAAGGTGACTAATTTAAACTTGTTTTCATTTCCATAAGTTATATGCTAGACACTTTGGGGACCAAAAGTAAGAAACTCCAGTAAGCTCTTAAGCAGCTTGCACAACTCCTAACACAGATAAAATCTGCCCTCAAGAATCTCACGCTGATAAAGCACCTTATTATCTGAAGCTTTGGTTCCCACACTTGGGTGACCATCAAAATAACCGGGTAGATTTACAGCGAGCAAAAGAAAAAGAATCCTAAGATTCTTCCCAGGCCTGCTCAATCGAAAACCCACTACATTTTTATGAAATCTATAGGCGATTTAGCTACAGCTTGCTAATGAACTGGGTATCTGGGAACCACTGATCTGAAGACACATATTGGGCAGCCTCAACTATCTAGAATGTTTCTAGAAATCTGGACACACACACACAGATAGAAAATAAAGCAGCAAGAAAGCTTAATAAAAATACAAACATTCAGGCCTTTACTCAGAAATTATTTTAAACTCCTTGTTTCCCAACACTGCAGATCTCAATTTAATTCATTCCAAAGGCATTATACTAGGCTATGGGATTAAACAACATGAGAAAACAGGATATTACTAGGGACTTACGGTTTAGAAGAGAAAAAAATGCAAATAACCAATTATAACATAATCCAACAATAGCTGAAGGATGCACAAGGTCAAGCAACATCCAGAGGAGTAAAGGGGGATAAGAAAAATGGGTTTGAGGATATTTCTTAGAAAAGAAGCCATCTGAGTTGAGTTTTTTTAAAAGGTGAATAGTTCATCAAATGGGGGGTCGGGAATGGGCAAGCCCAGGGAATCGAAGAAAGAGAAGACGAATGTAAGTGAAGGAGGTTTTAAGAAGCAAATATCCCACATTAATAGCAAAAGACCCAAGAATATTTAAAGGAGAGAATTCTAGGGTCACCTTGGTATGGCATTATGGCCCTTCACAGTTGTTTCTGGACAATATATAATAGTAAAACATGACGCATAAGGCTTTGAAGACTCATGGGAAGGAACAAACCAATTAATTCCAAGTGCAGCATATATTAAAAGCATAAGCCAGAAAAGATAAGTGATTTCTTTTGACTCTTACACCAGTGTAGCGTATTTCTCTTTCCATTCAGAACTTTACTACATATAAGACAAAACCAGCAGCAATAAAAAACACTTTGAAAATTCTTAACCAGAGCGCCAGCTGGCTCAGTCAGCGGAGCGTGACTCTTGATATCGCGGTTTTGAGTTCGAGGCCCATGTTGGGTGTAGGATTTCTTAAAAATAAAATCACAAAAAAAAAAAAAAAAAAATCTAAAAAAAAAAAAGAAAAGAAAATTCTTAAACAATCTTGAAAAACCCAGGCCCCTAGCAGGAGGAAAACTGATATACACTGGGCAAAAAGGGGGGAAAAAAATAGGTTAGAATTGCTAAGAATGTTTTCTATATATATTTTCAATTTATATATAAATGTGCATTTATACACATGAATACACCATCTCAGCCCAACTAGTTAACCAAAACAAAACAAAACAAACAAAAAAAAAACCAGCAAAAGAAAAAAATAATACACAACACACACAAAACGCTAATAAACTCTTTGACCAGATTGGCTGAGAAATAAACTTGCCACCTCAGAGCAGAAAATCATCATTTCACACACAATTTTAAGAAGTCTTTTAATTTTGATGCCAAACAATGGTTCAGAACATGTGAAACCAACTATATTCAGGACTATGGTCCACGTGAAAGGCAGAAATAAAAACAAGAAAACCAACTAACATCTAACATTACTCTAGAGAAGGATGAGGTTCTGGGAAATCAAGGAAGACATTCTGAATGATCTCAAGAAATTTAAAGTGTCCCTCCTACTTAGGCTCAACAATCTTGGCCACTATCCACAGGGAAGACACAGTATAAGTAATGACAGGTTCCTGTCTTCGGGGACCCTTCAGCAGAATACTGCTTATAGCAGCAATCCTGCAGCACTGCCTCACACAAGTTATAATGAAAGGAGCTCAACCTCTGGAGGAGCTCTATCATGGACATACCAGCCCCAGCAATTTTCTTTGGCTGGTGTTGTCAAGTTGGGAAGAACATTTGTAATAATAAATGGTTTCTTTTACTGGATGTGAACAAATTACTATGTACCATCTCATAATATAGCTGCCTACCTCACGAGCCTTTGAAAACAAAGCAGGGCACAAAATCTCCTTCACTTACGGGTATGTTACAAGTAGCTACTTGAAAAAAGGGGGGGGGAGAAATCACCACTTATTTTCTCTCTGTATAATTACCAGTGTATCATAATTTGAAAATTTTAACATTAAAACTTTTTTCCTAAAGTTGTTAGGGAGGACTTCCGCTGCCAGCCATGATGGGCTAAAAACAGCATCAGATTATTCCTTAGGGGGCAACAACAACAAACTGGCCCAAATACATGAGGCAGCTGTTTTAGACATTGGACAACAGGCAGCAGAAGACTGAAAGATGGGAAACAGCCACGAGAGGTCCTGCATTCACCCACAGAGAGGTGAAACTCAAGTGCAGACTGATGCTCTCCCTGAATGGAAGAGACGGAGATCAGAGCGCACAGCTGCCAAGGTGGCTAGAACTTGCGAGCAAGTTAGAAGGAAGGCGGCACCTGCACCAGGATGGAGTGGGGATGGCAGAAGCTGCACAGGGGACATCAAAAATGTCTCCAGACATTTCGACATACCCCGAGGGTTTCCTATACCTTGGCAGACACCGGACTGCACCTGGGCAGGAGAAGCATCCCCCCAAAATAGAAGAGAGAGGCTGTCACAGGACTGAGCGATGAGTGGCAATAACAGAGTTTACACAGGTAGACGCCAGTAGTTTCAGCTCAGTGAGAGTGGAGAACCCTTGCTGAACACCTCAGACATTCCTCAGTAAAGACTCCAAAAATGCAACACTTTAGGAATAAGGACCACACCCTTGAAAAGGAGCCAAGCCCTAAAATAAAAAATTAAGCAGAGGGAGGCCACCTCCTCTTAACAAAGCATAACAACAAGCCCAGCAGGATCAAGATCCTCCCAGGACAAAATTCACCTGGACAAAATTCACATACTTTAAAGGAAGACAACATCCCAAGCTCCCTACATAATGTATCATGTGTATGTCCAGCATATAATCAAAACTTCCTAGACATGTAAAGCAGAAAAATGTGACCCAAAATAGAACTATGACATGATCCAGATATTGGAATTAAAGTAAAAAAATAATGAAACAGCTATAATGAACATGTTATATTTAATAAAAAGCAGACCATAATGAGTAAAAAGATAAGAAATCTCAGCAGAGAAAAAAACTAAAACGGAATTGAGAGTTTAGAGCTTAAAAGTCCTATATCACAAACAAAAAACTCACTAGATGGGCTTAACTACAGAGTGAATACTGAAGAAATTAGGTAAAAAACATTAAAGACAGATCAAAAAATTTACCTAAAGAATGAGGAGTAAAGAAATGGAAAACAATAACAAGACAGTGCTTCAGTGATCTTAAGGCCAATATCAAGTGGTCTAATAGAAAACTGAATCCCAAAAGAAGAGAGAGGGATAAGCCTTGGAGTGGAGTGGGAAAGTGAGAGAGGGAGGGAGGAAGACAGAGAGACACAACACTGAGAACTTCCTTAGCTGTGTCAATCAAAAATGTCTCCAGACATTTCCACATGCCCCCTAAGGGATAATATTATCCCTGGTTGCAAACCTCTAATCTGGAATATATAAAGACATATCAATAATAGGATGACAAACTCATAAAAAGAGAACAATGACTTAAAGACATTTCCCAAAGGAAATAATACAAATGGTCAATAAGTACATGAAAAGATGCTCAGTATCATTAATCAACAGGGAAATGTAATTAAAACTACCGTTAAAATCACTGCACATTCATCCCATACACTGTTAGCAGAAATGTAAAATAGCACAACTGCTTTGGAAACCAGTTTGTAAGTTTCTTATAACATTAAGCATAAACTTTTCATATGATCCAAAAATTCCACTGCCAGGTATCTACCTTGAGAAAACATATCCAGAAAACAAAGAGAGAAAACATGTCCAGAGAAAGACTTTTTCTTGAAATCATAACACCTCTGAATTGGAAATAAACCTAACGTCCCTCAAAAGATAAACGGATAAACAAATTCTGGCATGCTTTCAATGGAATATTACTCAGCAATAAAAAGGAACAGACCACTGATAACATACAACAATAGGGAGGAATCTCAGAAACACTATGTTAAATGAAAGCCAGACACAAAAGAATACATACTACGTAATTCCACTCATGAAATTCTAGACAAGGAAAATCTAATCCATGGTGACAAAAAACCTCAACTGTGTATACAACGAGGTTTACGCTGAATACCTGCTCTCCTTTTGGAAATCTGGACTCTTAGTATGTGCTAGGCAGAGGGCGCCTATGTGATGAGCCTCCAGTAATAAACCTGGGCACCAACTCTAATGAGCTTCTCTGGCAGCCACTACACAGGTATTGTTACAATTCATTGCTGGGGAAATTAAGCATGTCCTTTAAGACACCACTGGAAGAGAACTCTTGAAAGCTTATACCTGGTTTCCACTAGACTTCACGCCATGTATCTTTCTGCTGATTTTGCTTTGTATGTTTTTGTTGTAATAAATCATAACTCTAAGTAGCTCTTGCTGAATCCTGTGAGTCCTCCTAGCAAATCACCGAACCTGAACTGCTCTTAGGGACCCCTCACACAAACACAATTCTGAAGTTCAGAGGAAGGGTCCAGATTAGATACATGAACATGCAAGTCATCAGCACACATCAGAGTCCATGAGATCAGAATAAATACAGAGGAAAGATGAAACCCAAGGACTGAACTCTGGGGCACTCCAACATTTTGAAATCAGTCAAAGGAGAAAGAACTAACAAAAGGAACTAGAAGAAACAAAGAGGTAGGATAAAAATCAGGATTACAGGGTATCCTGGAAGCCAAAGAAATAAAGTCCTCAAAAAGAATCATTAACTATATCAAATGTATCAAGTGACAGCTCTAAAGTTTTAATAAGATGAGACTAGGAATTGATCATAGGATTTAGCAGAGTACAGACCACAGGTAATACTAACAAGAGTAGTTTTATGAAGTGGTGGGGGCAAAAGAATGATTACAGCAACTTCAAAAAAGAACCGAAGAGGGGTGCCTGGGTGGCACAGCGGTTAAGCGTCTGCCTTCGGCTCAGGGCATGATCCCGGCGTTCTGGGATCGAGCCCCACATCAGGCTCTTCCACTGGGAGCCTGCTTCTTCCTCTCCCACTCCCCCTGCTTGTGTTCCCTCTCTCGCTGGCTGTCTCTCTCTCTGTCGAATAAATAAATAAAATCTTTAAAAAAAAAAAAAAAAAAAAGAACCGAAGAAGAGGACACAGAAACAAGATCAGGTAACTCCTATCTTCTGCTTTAGGAAAACAGAAACACAGAGCAAAAACTGAAGAGTGTAGTTCTTGCTGTTATTCTTAACACAGAATTACAGCACGGTTGTGTGCTGGTGGAAATGACCCAAAGAGAGTGAGAAGTTTTTAAAATGAAGGAGAGAGAAGAAAGTTACTGGAACAATGTCCTTGCATACGTGAAAGCAAACAGGATTTAGTCTACAACTAAATACAAGGAGTTGCCCTTAGATTAAAGCAGAGACAATTTAATCACAGTAACCAACAGAGCAATAGAGTATATGGGCACAGATACACACAGATGGCCACATAGGATATGATTTTCTCTATTTTCTCAATGAGAATGACAAAGTGTTGGAAGTCTAAAGAAAAGGAAAACAGTGGAAACAGTCATTTAGGAGAGTGACAGAACAGACAAGAATAATGCAATAGGATTTCTGGATAGCTTTTAAAGGCCCACTTGAGGATAGAGGTCATAAATTGAGACTAGGTATTGTTTTGTGTGTATGTGCATGTATGCACTTCTTTTCCCTAGTCATATTTAATTACTCAGGTGGAAAGGTGGACTTGGCCAGGGTTGGGGTTTTTCAAGGTGAAAACAGCAAAGAGAGTGGTGCAAAAAAATTGAGGCTCTGTGCTAGTGTGAATGTAAAGACAAGAATCTAAACCTGATAAAAAGGGAAGTGATAAGTAAAGATTCCAGTGGAGTTACAGAAGTTTTTGAGCTGGGGAACCAGAGCTGGTAACTTCAACAGAATAAAGGATAGTGACCCAGAAGAAGCTGAAGACTATACAAAGTACAAATCCAGATGGCATGAGATTTGAAATTTGGGGAGGGAGGTTGGCTGGGAACTTGGGAGAAAAGGGAAAGAAAATAGAACAATAATTCTCAAAGTGTGGTATGTGAGTCTCTGTGGGTCTCTGAAGCTCGTTCTAGAAGTCTAAGAGGTCAAGACTATTTTATGTAATATTAAAGAATTATTTACCTTTTTTGCTCTCATTATCTCAAGCGTGTACAGAGCAGTCTTCCAGATGCTACATGACATGATGGGGTCATCATTATGACAGCTAATAGAATCTATGTATTTATTCTTATGTTTTCTAGAATTGTCTATGTTGGTAGCTTTAGGATATAACTAACTTTGTAAGTTTCCCCAAGACTAACTTAGTTTGTTCTAAAAACTTCCACTATGGTCTTACTGGCTGTCTCTGGTTTTAGCTGCTATAATCTCTGCAACCACATTTTTGTCCAATAAATTATTTTAAAATTCAAACTTTCCTTAAGCCTCCAAAGAAACACAATAAGAAATAAGTACATTTTGCTGTGTTTTGCAATACTACTATTAAAAATGCTCTAGAAACTTCCATTAAGTTCTTTTTTTTTTAAGATATTACTTATTTATTTGACAGAGAGGGAGCAGAAGCAGTGGGAGCTGCAGGCAGAGGCAGAGAGAGAAGCAAGACTCCCCACTAAGCAGAAAGCACGATGCTGGACTCGATCCCAGGACCCTGGGATCATGACCTGAGCCAAAGACATGCTTAACCGACTGAGCCACCCAGGTGCCCCAACTTTCATAAATTTTTAACATTAATCTGAAACTGTTAAAATATTCTAAAATAAATTTATTCTAATACATTTTCATCTACTTATTGATGATTTTTGGCTTCAAAATGAAAAAATTAGAGCATGTGCCTGCTCGACCCACAACTGCACCATCGAAGCCTAACGGCGCTTACAAATACCTATATGACATGGAAGGGCGACTGGGCCAACACTGAGCCAAACAGGAAATAAATATCAGAAACAACAAAAATTATCTTTGCCTCAACTTTACAGATGTTGATCACTTGCCTTATTTGTGCCCATGCAACAGGACACTTTTGACTACTACTGTAATGCCAGTTGTGGTTTCACGGAGACCAAAATATTCAGACTTTAAAGAAAATAAAACATTTTAGATGAAGATGTGAAAAAGTCTTTAAAACCCAGAAACTGTTACAGAATTTCACACTGGGAATGAAAAAGACACTGAAACACCTTACAGGGTAAGTTACGACACCGCACCGGCTGGAGGGGTGCGCACAGCTGCCTAGAGGCCAAGAAAACCTTGAAGACGTGACAAAGCCGAATGCCTGCGAGATCAAAAGTCAGTACAACAAATCACCATGCTGCCACTCCCTGAATTAAAGATTTGGCAGACGTGCCACCTTGTCAACAGGACTACATTTTTGTCCTACAAACAGATGAATATACAGTTGTAGCTGACCCTGGTATTTTGCTTCTATTAATCTGGCATCAGCACCAACCAAGCATTAAAGATCTTGTGTGTGAATGTCTGGCCACAAACACATGTGGTGTTGAAATATTCAAAGTGTTCAAAACTTTTATGACTCTCGGGGCGCCTGGGTGGCACAGCGGTTAAGCGTCTGCCTTCGGCTCAGGGCGTGATCCTGGCGTTGTGGGATGGAGCCCCACATCAGGCTCCTCTGCTATGAGCCTGCTTCTACCTCTCCCACTCCCCCTGCTTGTGTTCCCTCTCTCGCTGGCTTTCTCTATCTCTGTCGAATAAATAAAATCTTTAAAAAAAAATAATAAAAGAGTCAAAAAAAAAAAACAAAACACTTTTATGACTCTCACGCTTTACCCTAAATCATCCGTGTGGACATCTGCACTGATGCTGCAAAGCAATGTGGGTGAAAATGGCAGGCACCTTAGCACAAACGAAAGGAGGGGCACCAAACTACCAGCAATCATTCAATTCTTCTCTGCCACACACTCTCAAAGAAAGAAAAAAAGACCAGTTTAACTTCAGAATGTCCTTGATGAAGCAATGTGTATAAAAATTTGTACTGACTAAATCTTAATTGAGTAAATACTAAATCTTAATTTAGTATGTATTCTTAATATTCTGTGTGACTAAGTACTATGTGTCAAGGAAAAGCATCTTCTCGAATGCTGGAGCTGAGACTAACCTAGCTATTCTTTTCACAGAAACCATTTTTTATTTGAAAGGATGACAAACTATTCTAGCTCAGATTTGAGTATTTGGTAGATCTTCCTCAAAACTGAACAAAGTAAGCTGGTTATTTCAATGATAAAAATTCAATGTTTCAAGTGCAATTTAGAATTCTGAAAAACTTTTATCTGCCACAATGAACGTGATGGTTTCCCAATACATAAGAGTTTAGGAATGTGGTCAGCAGTTATAGTAAGAAGTGTGATTTTGGGGGGTTTTTTTGGATATTGTACAATGAAAGATATCAACATTTGGAAGATCTATGTAACTCAGTAAACCAACATTTTCCAAATGACTAATGCGTGATGTCACAAAATCATGCATGGATAAAAGATCCATTCAAAGTATAAAATAGACTGATGAATTTTAATTTAACAGAGTATGCAAAATTCACTGCTATGATTTCAAATGTTTAGAAGAGTAGCAAAAAAGAATATCTATGGTTATCTGAAAAGTACAAAAATGTTTTTTCAACTACATATCTGTGTAAAGCCAAATTTTCTTCATAAAGTTCATCCAAAAAACATAATGCAGCACACTCAATGCACAAACAGGCATCAGACTCAATAAAATATTAAAGAGATTTACTAAACTGTAAACCAATGCCACTCTTCTCACAAATGTTTTTGGAAAACAAAGCTATTTTTCATTAAAATGTTTTTCATGTTACCGTGCAATCGGTTTATTACTGCTATTTTAAAACTAATTAATACTTATTTATAAAAATTTCAGTCTTAATTCCCATTGTGATAAGTAACAACAGATATAACCTACACAAGCAAACTCTCTTAATAGTCCTGAATGATGTTTTAAGAGTACAAAGTAGTTGGGAGATTAATTACAAAGTAATTAAGTTCTGAGAATTTCTGGTATAGAAGCAACAAATGAGGAAAAGGAAGAAAGTTATTTACCCTATCTTCAGGCCCTGTAGTATAAGGAATTGAAGAGAAAGCAGTCCTCACTAACTAGGATCCAGGAAAAGCACATTCTCATAAAGTAGCCAGGTTTCAGCTGGAGCATATTGGTAAAAAGATTCTACCGCCTCCTACCGCCTCTCCTAAAACACCAGTTTTTACCCCCTCTTTACCAGATCTTTTCTCTCATACTGAGTGGTCCTATTATCACTGAACCTTGGAAAGGTGATATAGCAGCTCTCCTAAGTAACAGTCCAGGTCAGTTATTTTTTTTTTTTTTTTAAAGATTTTATTTATTTATGTGACAGAGAGACAGCCAGCGAGAGAGGGAACACAGCAGGCGAGTGAGAGAGGAAGAAGCAGGCTCCCAGCAGAGGAGCCCGATGTGGGACTCGATCCCAGAACGCCGGGATCACGCCCTGAGCCGAAGGCAGACGCTTTAACGACTGTGCTACCCAGGCGCCCCCAGGTCAGTTCTTATAAAGATGGGCAATCCCTCTTAAACTTCAGAATATTACATAAACCAGCAAAATGCAGCATAAACAAGGTTTTCCCTACCAATTTCACTTCCACTCCCTCCGTCTTGGACACTCCATAAGATGATGCTACTCTCTGAGGCAACAGCAACCATTTTGTCTTTGTCTCCATGTGGACCTCCAACCACTTTTGCATTTAAAGCTACTCGTTCAATAGTCCAATCCAAATATGGGCTTGTAAACACTTGTTGCCATCCTGAAGACTCTTTGATTCTGTTAAGTAAGAATGGAAACATAGTTAGACTCAGCAGCAATTAAGCAAATACAAAGGAATGTACCAAAAAATTTAATCATAGCTATATTTATTAAATATGAAATTTTGCCAATATATTTCCTCTACAAAGCCAGAACGTTATCCTAAGCTATTTTATATTTACATACCTAGGCCATAAAAACCACTTAAAAAGAGACCAGAGTTCTGTATTGCTCCAAGGAAAAGTTCAGAAAAGTCCTTCAAATTTGAAAAAGGTTTTAACAGCTTAAAAAAAAAAAAGTTAGATCTTTCACTTTTCTACACAGAAAAGCACTACTATCATTATCTATGGATAGGAATGGTCAACAAAAATCAGAATTTTAGGATAATTATTATTCCTTTCAGTTAATTAATCAGTTATTCAGTTATTAACTGAAACTATCAGCAATCAACCTACTATTTTTTGGTACTTCAGTTGATAGGGGTGAATAGTCTACCCAGGTAAACCAAGATAAAGGAATAATCTGGTATACCATTATGCATTCCAGTATCTTGGACAATCAAATGAATATAATGTAGGATTTTGGAAACCCTTAGATTTTAAAGGCTTCTTCCTAAATGAAAAAATTTCATGAGCCTATTCATTCCCCATAAATAAAGGTCTACCAGAGTTCAGATTTGCAGTTAGGTGAATATAAATGTTTTACTATTTCTGATAAACATACCAATAAATTTTTAATAATTTTTTCTGCTTTATCTGAATTTAAGTCTTTCAGACGTGTATTCTGTGTGACTATATAGCCACAGCCTTCATACATTTAGAACTTAGAGTTATGCAATCACAACAATGAATGACATAAACTTTAACTACGGAGTATCTATTTTTAAAGTTACACCAAACAAATATGCAAACAAAATTGTAAAGCTTTTACTTGCCTTACCTTAAGAGAAATAAACACACACGAGGAAAATAAGTACTTATTTATAAACCACCTGACATATTCATCACAAAAAACAAACTTCAGTATTCATAAATGATGGTTACCTGAAGACCTAAATGGAATCACTTTAGCTTCATTTTGTTTAAAAATGTATGCTAAAGCATGGTGCACTGGGTGTTATACGCAACTAATGAATCATCGAGCCTTACATTGGAAACCGGGGATGTACTGTATGGTGACTAACATAATATAATAAAAAACCATTAAAAAAAAAATGTATGCTAAATTAATACAATCATAATTCACAAAAATATGCAATTTGGCCTTCTTATTAATTTCAATAACTAATGGTTTCCTTAACTTCAAAGGAATACATAGAAATTGTATAATTCTTTTTAAGAAAATGTACAATTTTTCCTAAGCATTATACGGTCTGCAATTACCCACTTTGGCCACCAGATGGGATCATGTGTTATGACAGACAAATAGAAATAATCATTTACTAAACTCTAAACATTTACAAACATTGAGATACGAAATATAGACCCTCTTAGGAACTGCCAAACTGGGCATAAAGCAGGGATTGCCAGCACCTCAAGAATAATGACAATACACTGCTACATGGACGCAAACATATACCAGGCTCGCAACAGTGTTCAATAAAGAGATGCTGTATTGATTTAATGAGGTGAAAGATGTGAGTTTGTGATCATTAATTTAGAAATATAATAAAATTGTATGTGATCTAATCTTTTACAGAGATCCTACTTCTGAGTTGTCTTTATAAAAATTAGGATATTATAAAGAGATGCCAAAAAGCGTAAGAGAATCAGGACAACATATTTGAAAGTGATTATAACAATTAGAAAATCTAACTCAACTGACATGATACTTACTTTTGTTTTTAAGTTAAAATTAAATACAAAGATAAAAAAATATATATGCTTTATGATTTCCCATACAATACAAAACTGAAAATATGTAAAACAAGACAGAATGAGCTCTGAACAGCATTCCATCTCCTTACTCCTGCCCACTGAACCAACACTATGAAATCAGCACAGCGATGCAAAGAATAGGATTATCTTCTACATTATAATCTCAAAAAAAATATAGTGAGGAGTCATGACCAACATTTTGAAACTTACTACAAACATACTGTATGCCAAATTGTATGGGAATAGACAAAATATATCAGAAAAGCAGGAGTCTCAAATTAGATCCAAGTATACATATAAACATAAAGCAAAATAAAGGAGGGCTTTCAAATTCAATGCAAAAGGACAATTTATATGAAAAGTAATCAGAACATAATTAGCTACTACCCACATGGAAGAAAAGAAATAGATTCCTAAATCACACACCATAAACCAAAGTAAATTCTACGTGGATTAAAGATCTAAAAAGAAATGCAAAGCTCCAAGAGGGCAGCAATTTACAACCACTCTCTGGGGCGCCTGGGTGGCACAGTAGATTAAGCGACTCACTCTTGGTTTTGGCTCAGGTCATAATCTCAGCGTCCTGATGTGGACCCCGTGTGGGGTTGGGCTCTGTGCTCAGCATGGAGTCCTCTGGAGACTTCCCTCTCCCTCTGCCCCTCCCTCTCAAGCTCACTCTCTCTCTCTCTCTAAGTAAATAAATAAATATATATTAAAAAAAAGGAAACAACTACTCTTCATTAATAAAGATACATAAAAGTAAAACCTGAGAATGTAGAAAATTAGTGAATCTAGGTGAGAACATATAGGGGTTCCATGTCCTATTTCATTTTTTAGGGTTTTAAATTTATTAATATAAAAAGCTGTGGAAAAACAACTTGTGGAAAAGATTACACTATTAAAATAATTTGACTATTTCTTTTGAAATCTTTTTACTGCCACTGTGTTAAATGATTTAACTGTACATGAGGAAATGTAATATATCCTCAATTGTTTTCCTTTGTCACTATCCATATTAGACTGTCATCAATGACATCCAGTGAAAGCAAAGAAAGGTCATGGTCAAAAGCAAACGCAAAAAATGGAAAATAAAACAACATCCTTCTTGTATTTGTCACTCAGTGAGTAAAATTTTGTGCAATACCGCATGTCTCTGTTTGGCAAGTAGCAATCTTCAGCACTGCTGAGTAATAATGTAAGTTATACCTGGATAGCTTATTATAATTGTTTCATAACTCCTCTGTAATTCCTTATCAATAAAAATGTGTAGATAATATTTAAGCAAATTAAAAAGTAAAGTCTTAAACAGTTTTCTCAATTTAGATCCATAGGTTAAGTTCAAAATACTTCCTAAAAAAAAAATCCTTCTTTCAAATCGGTCTTGCTTCCCATGAAAGTCGTCCCCCAAAGATATCACCCGAAGTCATTTCCATAGGATTTACTAATTAAAATAAAAACATAGAATGCTCTCAAAATGAAAAGTCTGCACTGAATCCCTACTGCAATAAAACTATAAAGCAAAGATGACCATTACAAAAGGCTCTTTCACAAACATGGCAAACCTATCAAAAACTTATTAGATTAAAAAAATATATTTGGGATTCTTTAAAATATATCTGTAAACTTTAGAAGACATTTTAAATATGTTTAACCTATTGTGGCTATTTTTCTTATCTAAACTCAAAAGTGATAAAATGTTTATACATTCTTTTACTTTTCAGCAATTAAGTGGGATCATAGTCTAAGCTAGAATATCACGACCATTTATATGTGCTTCTACACCATTCTCTGTCATCAGTAGCATTGTCTACAGTGATTCTGAACTAAGAATCCTACCCCTTCCCCAATTTAAAAAACAGAATCACTGGTCTACACTCTTCCTCATTCTCTTTTAGTTCTGAGAATGCAAGAATTAATAAAATCAAACTACCTTCGTGTAAGTCTCACACATTATAGGTATTAAACTATATCACTTCTGCCCACAACTGTCTTGCTTCTCTACCTCACTCCCAACTATTTGGTAGTCATGACCAATGTAGACTCTTACTACCCCCAACTATAGAGTACAAAGGACTGAAATCATTATAGACAGAAAATCACAGGGCTCACATTAATAATACTGCCTAGCCATTTAATACAACAATTATATGATTCAGAAGCTGTATATAATAAGCAAAAAGAAATAACTTCAAGATACCTCAGTTATGTCACAGTTGATACCAAGTGGGATATAGACAAAGGCTATCAGTAATACCTACCAAATTACATACAAAAATAAAAACAAACTAAATCTAGTCAAGAGATACAGAAATGGGTAAAATATGCAGAAAAAAATATGACTAGCAACTCTTAAGTCTATAAATATAAAATCACAATTATTAAAAACTACTCCCTCTCCACAAGCAAACAATTATTAATTATACAGTACCTATAACACACAGCAAAATGGGCATATGCAGCTACAATCCAGTTGTGATGGCCAGCGACTATTAGCACCTTTCGGGGATCCACAGGAAATCCTGTTGGTTTTAGAAAAACAAATATTTTATATTCTAAAGCAGGGGCTAGTAAACTATGGCCCATGGGCTGATTCTAGTCTTCTGCCTATTGGGATCAATAAAGTTTTGCTGAAACATAGACATGCATATTTGTTCACATGCTGTCCTTGGCTGTTTCCATGCTGCAATGGCAGAGGTGAACAGTTCTGACAGAGCCGAAAATGTTTACTATCTGTCCTTACATAACAATTTTGCCAATCCCTAAAAGTTGAGAGCAGATTATGTTCAATGAGACTTTTCAAGATATAAATGTTAAAAAGAAAGTTGAGGCAAAGATTACATTTTTAAAAAATACTCAGTGTCACTCAGAACTAAAAACATATGCATTTTTCTCTATTTCTGTGGTCTTTGCCTACCTAGCCTAACAGTCTCTTCTCCAGTTCCAGAGAGAGCAGGCGCTCCATTTCCCCGAGCTTCACCTTCTGTGGAATTCAGTCCATTCCTAGAACCAGCAGAGGACCTAGTCGTGTTGTTTATTTTACGACTAGGAATGCCTATAAAAAGAAATAATAAGATAAATTTATTTCTAAGTTCCACCTACCAAAAATTTAAAATTTCACACTGTAACAAAGAAATATACAAACGTGAATTTCAACATAGCCAAAACATATCTTCCAATGTAGCAATTTACTGCAAATAATTTAATTATAAAAACAATAAAATGAAAATGAATTAAATACTTTCAACAGATTTCTGATATTTATCATGTCATATGTGAAAAATAAAATTAAGATTTATCATATTATATTCCATTTCTATCTAGCTCTAGGTTAGGGAAGTCAACCATTAATTCATTCAGTCTATCATCAGTGTTTACATTTATAGTACCGTTGCTTTGTGTGAGGTACAACTTACTCATGGAAACTTCTTTACAGCTGACTGTCAAATGCCTTTTGACAGGGGAGTCTTTTTTGGAAGGAAATCTTGCTCAGAATCCCATCTTAACACAATTGTAAAGGCAGAACTTTCCTAACTGACCGAGGTGCGGGCAGGGATGACACACGCTTCACCTGCCTCTCTCCTGTACACTGACCTACTTCTGCAGAGCTCCTGGGGTTCTACAGAAAGGACAAATGACTGACAACCAGTGCTCTACCACTGAGGTTGGCAAACTACGGGCCATGGCTGTTTATGTCAGTAAAGCTGTACTGGTCCTATCTACTCATGTCCGTGGAGTGTATGGCAGAATTGAGTGGTTGCCACACAGATCTTGTAGCTCACAAGCCTGTCTGGCCTTTTACAGAAAAGAAAAAGTCTGGCACATCCCTGCTCTAACATACAGTATTACTCCTGTTTAAATTAAAGTTCGCAACATTTCCAGTATATTTATACGAGAGAAACTCGATAATCAAAAGAGATTTTCCTATATATATGTTTGTACTTGTTTACTGATTAAAAAAACATTTTTTTAGGGGCGCCTGGGTGGCACAGCAGTTAGGCGTCTGCCTTCGGCTCAGGGCGTGATCCCGGCGTTATGGGATCAAGCCCCACATCAGGCTCTTCCGCTATGAGCCTGCTTCTTTCTCTCCCACTCCCCCTGCTTGTGTTCCCTCTCTCGCTGGCTGTCTCTATCTCTGTCGAATAAATAAATAAAATCTTTAAAAAAATTTTTTTAAAGACTAAATAAAGTAGAAGTACCTGGTGGAGGCAAGTAACCATGAAAAAGGACACTGCCACAAGATGAGCGCTCCAATTCTTCACATAAGAGAAGCCTTCTTACTAAAAACATTTCAAAGCAAACTTGTCAAGAGTACATGCAAACAGAAAAACAGTACTCCATTTTTATTTTCTCTAGTTAAAGAGGATAAGGGAAATGTTTAAGTTAAATCAGTGGACAACATCTATTTACTGTGAAAAACCACAAAAAGTAAGCACACTGAACTAGCTCATCAACAAAATAGGACCTGGTATAAAATATATTTCATTAGGCAAGTTTGCTACACAAAAGGTCAAGTCATAAATACAAAATATCAGGACGACACATACCTAATGGAGTGATTCCATAAAATTCTGCTTCATGCCTGAGAACATTAATACTCACTCCCCTACAAAAAAAACCAAATAAATGATATATATCCTCCAGCAGCGGCAACTTGGATGATCATCTGAAGCAGAAGGAAAAAGTACTAGGTTCTTAATGTGAACAAAGTCATAAGGCTTTAAAACTTACTTTTCTCCTAAGATCTTTAGTCATTTTAAGAGGTCTAAATAAAAAAACTGCATGCCAACAAAAGTATTTCCTTACTTAAACACCATTCCTCTGTAGATGAATTGGGTGACTGAGAGATGAGGGCTTCAAAGGGCTAGTATAAGTAAATTATCAAGAAGTACCTAATAAGGTAAACAAGAGTAGAAATCATTCTTGTATGGCATTAACTGCTTTTCTGTTTTCATAATAATCATTTCTAAATGTATTTTAAGCTCCCCAATTACACTGTGAAACTCCCTACAAGCATGATCTACTTCTAATTTTGTATCCCTCATGCAGTGTTTGTATATAATAATTAGTAATAAATATTTGTTGAACAAAGAAATTCAGATAAATGGTTCTCTTCTCATTAGAACAAAAATAAAAGCAAAATATAAAGTAAAAGGAGGGGGAAAAAAAACTACCTTTAGAAAGGCCTAGGCTAACCAGAAGATGTTATAGTACAATTAAGTAATACGAAAACAAACAGTAAAAAGAACAGAAGATTAAGAGTTTACAATACTAATAATTCATTTTAGGTTTTAGTTGTAATTTGCCCTTACTTAAAAAATATTGCCTGGGCAGAATCACTACAGATCTCATGGAATTAAAAGGACAATAAAGGAATACTATGAACAACTCTATTCCCACAAATTTAATAACCTAGATGACATGGACCTGGACCAATTCCTTGAAAGACACAATCTGCCAAAACTCATGCCAAGAAAAGAGACAATCTGAGTAGGCCTATATCTACTAAAGGGACTGAATCAATAATTAATAATCTTCCAAAACAGAAAGCAACACATCCAGAAGGATTCACCTGTGAATTCTACCAAATATTTAAGGACAAAATCATACCAATTCTCTATAATCTTTTTCAGAAGAAAGAAACAAGGGAATACTTTCTAACTCGTTTTATGAGGCATTACCCTAATACCAAAACCAAAGACATTACAAGAAAACTACAGACTAGTATCTCTCATGAACACTGATGCAAAAATTCTCAACAATGCCATAAGGCAAGAAAGTGAAATAAAGGTACACAGACTGGAATGAAGACATACAACGATTATTCACAGAAGACATGATTATCTATGTAGAAAATCCCCCCCAAAATATACAAAAATCTCCTGGAACTAATAAATGATTATAGCAAGGTTGCAGGATACAAGATTAGTATAAAAAAGTCAATTGCTATATACCAATAATAACAATGGAATTTAAAAATTAAGAACACAATACCATTTATGTTAGCACCAAATAAATAAATAGGTATAAATCTAACAAAAAATATGTAAGATCTACATAAAGCAAACTACATAACTCTAATGAACAAAAATCAAAGAACTAAATAAATGGAAAGGTATTCCATGTTCATGGATTGGAAGACTCAGTATTAAGATGTCAGTTCCTCCCAACTTCATCTAAAATTCAATTAAATCCTCATCAAAACTCTAGCAAGTTATTTTATGGATAATAACAAACTGATTCTAAAGTTTATATGCAGAGTCAAAAGACCAAACAGGAGAATAAAGCTGGAGGACTGCCAGTACCCAACTATAAGATTTACCATAAAGCTATAGTAATCAAAACAGTGTGGTATTGGTGAAAGAAAAGACAATGTGAGAAGTCAACACACTGTATTATTCCCAGCATATGACATTCTGGAAAAGGCAAAATTATGGAGATAATAAAAAGATCAGCAGTTGCACGGAGTGGGGATCAACAAGCAGAGCACAAAAGATTTTTAGAGTAGTGAAAAGACTGCACGATATTAAAATGATGGACATGGATCATCATACACTTGTCTAAACCCACAGAATGCACAACACCTTGAGTTAACTATAATATAAACTATGAGTTTTGTGTGGTTATGATGTGTCACTGTAGGTTCATCCTTAGTAAAAGAAAAAAAAATGTACCATTCTGGTGAGTGACGCTGATAATGGGGGGAGGCTATGCATGTGTAGGAGCAGGAGCAGGAGGTATATGGGGAGATCTCCGTATTTTACTCTCAATTTTGTTGTAAACCAAAAACTGCTCTAAAAGAGAGTCTTTAAAGAAAAAAAAAAATACCCGTATTTAATAAACATATGCAACTTTAATGTTAAATTGCTTTTATTTGTCAAATTGGTTGTGACTGGTTTAATGCAAAAATAGTTAAACCTTTCTTATTCTATTTCAAAACCACTTATGTTCACAGTAGTACTGGCTAATTACAAGGTGGCGCAGAATACAACAGTTCTTGAGGAACTCCAATCTCCCAAGGAGGACAAGAAAACAAATACGGTAATTTTAACAGTGTGATAAGGGCAACACAAGAATTTTATGGAAGGTAGAGAATTAGAACACAGTATTTTTAAAATCCTTCCCATCTTCTTTCGAAAGGTACTACTCAGAAAATCTTAATTTGCTAGGCCTCTTTAAATGAAATAAGCAGCAATTTACAAGTAGAACACTCAATAAATACAGATATTTAATTCCAACTAATTCTGCCTTTCCTGAGTTACCTAACTGTGGATAAATCAACAAGGACACTGACTAGAAGTAAATTTAGGCTTCTTTAATCAAATGCTAGGGGTCAAAATAACTTTACTCAAGAAGTAAGTTGTTAGTAACTTATCTGCCACCTCCATCTAGACCAGAAAACAAAAGGCTCCAACGAACTCTTTTATTCATTCAATAAGTATCTGTTGAAAAGCTACTATATGCACTCTTTTAATACTGGAAAAATCCCAGGAAACAAACTAAACCAAAAAATTGTTGTCACCTTTAAGGAACTCATATTCCAGCGAATATAAGCCAAAAATTATATAGTATTATAAAGAAGCAGGTCAAATAAACAACTTGAATTTTTTTTAATTTTTTTTAAAAGATTTTATTTTTAAGTAATCTCCACACCCAATGTGGGGCTTGAACTCACAACCCTGAGATCAAGAGTCACATGCTCTACCAACTGAGCCAGCCAGTCGCCCCTAAACAATTAGAATTTTAAAAGCTGTATCTAAAAAAGTATAAAGAGATCCTCAGTGAAAGTTCACCGGGAGGGGAGCCTGGGTAGCTCAATTGTTAAGGTTTTGCCTTCGGCTCAGGTCATGATCCCAGCATCCCTGCATCCCGGGATCAAGCCCTGCATGGGGCTCACTACTCAGTGGGGAGTCGGCTTCTCCCTCTCCCACTGCTGCTCTCCCTGATCATTCTCTCTCTCACTCTCTCTCTCTAAAATAAATAAATAAAACCTTAAGAAAGAAAGAAAGAAAGAAAGAAAGAAAGAAAGAAAGAAAGAGAAAGAAAGAAGGAGGGAGGGAGGGAGGGAGGGAGGGAGGAAGAAAGAAAGAAAGAAAGAAAGAAAGAAAGAAAGAAAGAAAGAAAGAAAGAAAGAAAGAAAGAAAGTTAGTTCACTGGGAATATACAGAATAAAAGAATAATAAAATACAAATTAATTGTAAGTTCTTGGTTGGAATTCCAGACTATGGCAAAGTTAAAGTAGTAGTTTAAGTGGTCATTTGTTTATCTACAAAAACCCATGTTAGATCCTCAGAATATATAGTACAGTGCTCACCCTGTTGGAATTTAAAGTCGAACAGGAGAGAGACTACTGAAAAAGGAATATGTGTAAGGAATGCTGTGGTAGTAGCAGGATAGGAAACTATGAAGACCTATATTAGATAGACACAACAGAGATCACTGAAGAAGTCAGGATTAAGCCAAGACCAGAAAGTGGTGAAACTGTCAAAGCAAGAGAAATTAAGCAGGGGCAAGATCATAGCACCTTAAGAAACAATAAAGTCCAAAATCCCTAGCCATTAATCCGAGAACATATTCAATAAGACTTTTAAGCAGAGTAGCAACCCAGATTAGATTTATATTTTTAGAAGGTAATGTTGGCTACACTGTGGAAAACCAATCAGAGGAATGCAGAAGGCAGGAAACTGGTTAGGAAGCTGATGGGAGTAGTCTAGAGGAAGAGAGAGGATAGGATGGTGGCCTCTATCTGTGAGTTTAATTTGGAGGAAACTTTCAAGCAAAAATAATTTGGGGGGGGGACACCCTTCTCTCCACAAAATATACCAAAAAATACATACCTATCAATTAGAATTTACTTTAAAAGGATGCATTTCTTACCGTAAATCTAGTTCTTTTGTCCGAAGAAAATTTAAAATGGGTGCAAATGCTGCTGGATCTCGATCAATAAATATCTGTAAATGAGGAATTGTTTCATTTAAGAATTGTTTTATTTTCAAATTATAAACTAACATTAATATGTGTAACACAAACTTAGGGAACGAACACTGAATTATTCAAATACTATATTTACTTGATTCCACTCTTAAATTTGAAGTTTCTAAAACTGGAATGCAGCTTTAACTGTGAGCATTTAATGTCGTACAGTCTACCCACCACAAAAACCTATTATTATATTGATAATATTTTAATTTGTAGGAAAAATGGCATCTATTTATTGATATCTTTGGTAAAAGTGACACCTGAGGGAAAATTTTTATCTGAAATATGCTAGAAATTCAGTAAATACTTCAAGAACATGATACATAAATAATACCTTCTTACATTATCATTAATTATTGGTGACAGTGATTGTGACTTACATAATTTGTGATTCGTATGTGAATCATTAAAACAATAATGTACTTTTATAACACGCACAGGGGTAATCAAAGGTAAAACTGCACATTGGGGTGTCTGGGTGGCTCAGTCGTTAAGCGTCTACTTTCTGCTCAGTGCGTGATCCCAGGGTCCTTGGATTGAGCCCCACATCGGGCTCCCTGCTCAGCGGGAAGCCTGCTTCTCCCTCTCCCACTCCCCCTGCTTGTGTTCCCTCTCTCGCTGTCTCACTCTCTGTCAAATAAATAAAATCTTTAAAAAAAAAAAAAAAAGTAAAACTGCACACTGCTGTCAAAACTGGAAAAAAGGGGCAACTGGGCGGCTCAGTCAGTTACGCATCTGCTTTTGGCTCAGAGGTCATGATCTCAGGGTCCCGGGATTGAGCCCCAAGTGGGACTCCCTCCTCAGCAGGGAGTCCTGCTTCTTCCTTCTTCCCCCCCACCCCACCCCCACTCCAGCTCGCTTTCCCTCTCTCTCAAATAAAATCTTAAAAAAAAAAAAAAAAAGAAAGAAAGAAAAAGAAAAAGCCTGGAAAAGAATACTATTCACACAACACCTTCACATCCTATTATCTCAATTTCCTCAAAAGCTAGGGATGGGGGATGATGAAAAAAACATTTCTTAAAACCACAGAATATATACTGAGAAAATAAAATGCTTCAGAAAATATGAAATATATAACTTTCTATAGGAATGTATACCAACCCTATTTTGAATCAATTATAAAAGTTTGGACCATAAAACTGAGCACCCTTTAAAGCTTAGGTTAGTTAACTAGACAGGGGATGGATCGCTTACAGTAAAGCTCTTTATACTCTTATTATGTTTATACAATGAATGAGGTTGTTCTAGCTTCATAAATTCTTGCTTTTGTTTTCATTAGAAACAATGAGAAGTTGGAGAAACACCAGAGACCAGTGGAGAATCTTATTAATAATGTCTTTTTTATAATCTCATATGGACACACCTGCTTTTGCTGTCTTATTTCATCTGCACATTCCATCACTGCAAATAAATACCTTTGACCAGTTTGTTGCCTCAAACAGAAAGCTTCTTTTTTTTTTGGTTTTGTAAGTACTATCCATTTACTTTACATACAATATTGCATACATCATAACTGCTTTTTAAACATACAAAGCAGTATTTTTGTAATAAAACCTAGTAGTTCTCTTCTTTCCTCATTTTGCCATTGCTACACAAGTTCTTAAGGTTATTCTCCAACATAAAGAAATTGTAGGACTTTACTAATTTAAATACCTTACCATTCTAACTCAATATCAAAATGTTTTAGTATTTATATTCATTTATTTATTGTTAAAGTTTTAATTACTGATTAAAACTATTTCCTCTCCTGACAATGTAAGCTCATATCCTTGAAACCCTCTAATCATAAATACTTAAATTGCTATATTCAGTATTCCACTTAGAGTTCCCTTCTATTAACTATAGAAAAACTATATACAAGAAAAAATAAAACACTTTTTAAGTACATATATGTCACTTTCATTAGTGGTTATTAAAAGATTAGCTTTCCTGTCTGTTTTCTTAGAGTCACTATAAAATAATGGTTATAAGCATTAGTTGATTCAATTTAGAAACATGTATCAACATATTATACTCACAGCACCAGTTTCATCTCGAAGTGTTGAAATTCTTCCACTCAGCAAACTAGAAGATATGAACAATAAACCAGAGTTAGTTCTTAAAATCTGAGTATGAATAAAATGCACTAATTCTTTATCAAACATCAAAGACCAATACAAATGAATCATCCTATCTCCAAAGTAAAATAAAAATTTTTTAATTCTATTTTAAGAGTTAACATTTTTTTATCCAAGAAATAAAAACATTAACTGGAAAAAGGAAATTATTCTTTTAATGATCAAGTTTTTAAAAGATGGTATTAAAAAATTATATGAAATACCTGGAAAAAAAAGAATCTGGAATCCACATAAGAGTTTGTCTTGAGGTACTAAATCTGCAATTAAAAATTATCTGGTATTATAAAAGAGGACAGGATTTGAAATTTCAATGTTCATTAACCTGCCTTCATATGCCGGCTAATAATTTACAAGTTGTTGCACAGCTAGAGCTACATCAATTATGTATATTTACTAATTTAAAATTTTGCCACTTTCAATTCAGAGTTAAGATTATTCAAAGAGCTCTCAACAAAATCAAATAATTAACTCACTGATATATAGTGCTTCTTAAAACACTACTTTCCAGCATGCCCATCTGCTGAAGAATCGACAATAAGCCCATCACAACAAATCCAAACTTCTCAACATAACATTCAAAATTACCTTTGGGTCCTGTTTCACCTCTCCAACACGAATGTTTTCTCATCTAATAAGACAACACTTCAATACCCTGGACAATTTGTGCTTACTACCATTTCAATATCTTTATCTCCACTTGAGCAACCTCCTCATGTCCAATAATCCAAATTCCAACCATTTTCTTGATACCACTCAGGTTTTACCTTCTCCTTAATGGCTTTTCCAAATATTCTATCCTATATTATCTTTCTGAGCTTCTGTTACATTCATTCATTCAAAAACCGCTCCACAAGTATCTCATGGTTCTGAGGTTAACTGTCATTTGATCAAGTCCAAACTGTCTTACTAGCATCAATTCTGGAGACAACTTTATCCCAGCCTACTGTAACAGACTACCTATGCATTTTTTTACTCTCTTGCCACCGCCATGTGTCCTCACACAGAAAAGAGCCTAAGAAGCCTCTGGTTTTCTCCACATTCATTATTTAGCATTATATGACTGCTTTAAAGCAGTCCCTGTGCCCATTAATCAGATTAAGAAAGTATCCAAGTAGTTAATTCAAGAAACCATGGCAAATTTTCCCAAGTATATATCTTACCAGAATCTTAACAAAAACTGAGGAACAGATTACAACAGTCAAAGGAAACTGACTTGGCCAAATAAATAAAAGCCAAGTCCAGTAAATGGCAAACTGAAGGCTACAGGATCCACTGCCCAAAAAAAAGAAATAAAAAAAACAAAAAAACCACTGTGTTCTGGAGGCTATCAAATTAATTCCAAATAAGGTCACTATAATTTATGATCTTTCATGTTTACTGATTATTCAGCAAATTGTTTGCCAAATAACTCAAATTTTGTGTTACTTAGAAAATTACACAGGTCAGCTTAAAGTTGTATTAGCAATTTCAATTAAAATCAGCAGTTTGGGGTAGGTTTAATAATTTGAAATCTCTGGGCAAAGGGATTGGAGCCTCACCCCCACCCATTTTTTTCTTTTTTTCAAACAAGAGGAAGAAAACATTTAAAATTACATATGACAAGCATAATTTTCTGCACTATATATGAAAGCGTTTTCTAATGTTTTTTATCTCATACCCACAGTGTGCCAAGAAGATGCCATAAAGAAGAGGTGGCCTATATATACAATGGAATATTATTCAGCCATCAAAAAATGAAATCTTGCCATTTACACTGATGCGGATGGAACTAGAGGGTATTATGCTAAGTGAAATAAGTCAATCAGAGAAAGAATTATCATTTGATCTCACTCAGATGTGGAATTTAAGAAACAAAACAGAGGATCATCAGGGAAGGGAGGAAAATATAAAACAAGAGGAAACCAGAGGGAGAAAAACCTTAAAAGCCTCTTCATAGGAAACAAACTGAGGGTTGCTGGAGGGGAGGGAGGTAGAGGAATGGTAACTGGGTGATGGACATTAAGGAGAGTATGTGAGGTAATGAGCACTGGGTATTATGTAAGATTGATCAATCACAGACCTGTGCCTCTGAAACCAGTAATACATTATATGTTAATTAATTGAATTAAAATAATTAAAACAAGTAAATAAAACTGCAAGTCCAAAAAAAAGGGGGGGGGGGCGATGTCCAATCTGGTCTCAGCAACAATGTCACTAAAGATATTAGCATATCCACATTCATACTTCTTGTCATTTGCCTCCTTCTAAATTAACTTGGAAAGAAATTAAAATTATTTATTCTTCAATGTTACTATCCCACCAACCCTTGAATTTCCCATTTTTTACTTCAAATTCCTTTATCAATCCTATAAGGTTGGTACTATTATCGTCACTTTACATTTTATGAAAACTAAGCACTAAAAAATAATTTGCCCTAGGTTGCTGAACCATTCCCAGGTAAAGCCTGGGAACCAGAACCCATAACTGCATGATTCCAAAGTTCTTTGTAAGTCCCTCACTAGCTGGCCCCAGACCGCTCTCATGAGGCCTCAAATCATACTCATTCATAACAGAATTAATCACAAATTGAGTTCTATTAGGTTTCTTTCACCTCTTTAGTTTTTTTTTTAGTAAATAATGTTAATTCTAAAACCTCATCTTCTCTACTTCCTCAATCACCAATAAAGTGCTAAATAAATCATAAAAAACATTGTGCATTTTTATATTTCCTTTGAAATATAAAAGGAAGGAATTTCATATCCTTCCTGGGGAGGGGACGATGGGGACGGGGGGGGGGGGGGGGGGGGGCAACGAGGACACACACCTTACCTGCAGCATATGCTTCTCTGTTCACAGTATACTCTCCTTTTGATTTTATTCTATCACCTCAGAGCCAACATCCATTCTATGCCACAGGTCATTCTCCCAGTGGCAATTCCTTAACTTTAATGACAATGAAATCAGGATTTTTTTTTCCTTTACAATCATTTAAGTGACTGTGTTAATATGTCTTGTACAACATACAGATGCCTTCTGGATCCCTTCTAGCTCTAAAATACTCCAAGAGTCTATGATTGAAAGTAACTCAAGAAAATATTCTCAGAATACCTGGAGTTGGATGTTCTATTTTTCTACAAGCCATGTCATTACTTATTTTATAAACTATGTTATCCTAGCAAATTTAAAGTTTATGGTGTTTTTATTTAATTTCTCATTCCTATCTAACAACTTTCATGTCTTCTAAATCGTTCAATCTAATAATACATTTACCTTATTTTGTATTCTTTGCTAGTATCATCGCTTAGAAAACCTTAGATCCTGTTATGATCCAGTTCCATACACAATGAAACAAAATAAAGTGTTCCAGCTCCAAGATGGCTGCCTTTTATGATTTAAAAATGTAAACTGAATTCTATAGTCAATAACAAGGTTTCACTCATTAAACCACCCACTTTCAATATACAGTAAATAACAATACATTTAAGTTTTATCATAATAGTGTATGTCCTTTAGAATGCCTGAAAAAAGGTATCAACAATCTATAGCAATTAGGAACGAGTGCAGGCATTTTAAATTACTATAGTGCTATTCCTCAGCACTAACATACACTTTAGGCCAACTCTTGTGGGGTATTCCATTTTTGCACCTGGAAGTTACCAAACCTGCAAAATTTTCATGTGATTTTAGGGAAAAAATCCGTTTCTTACATTAGGAGACATAAATATTCTCCAAAGGGCCGGTATCTATATAACACAATAATGTAGTATCTTACACTGTTAAACAGTTTTGTTTCCGGAGATGAGGGAAAAGAACAGGGAAAGAATGAAGAATTACTGTTTCTTGTGTTGAATTCTCTAGCACACTTAGAAAATGATTAAATGTTTAGGATTAAAACACAATACGTTTTATTCCTACCGTTCACACTGCTACTGTTTTTGCATTTTAAAAAATATTAGTTAAGTTTTAGATGTTGAAACCCTTCCATATTCTCGAGCCCTTCGCCGTTCACCTCCTACCAAGCTTTAAACTCAGCCACCCCTTCCTTCCAACAGAGCTGGCAAAAACCCATTTCTGAGAAGAGTGACTCATAGGCCATAGCAAATCCACAATAAATGATTTTCCCCCCAACAAGCTTAATAAAGACACAGACAGGGAGTGGAAAGCCAGAGGGAGGATGAAAAGGTTTCAGTCTGTCTACTCTGAGTGTGCCACATTGTGCCAATATCCAAGGCTTTCCAGAACTGTTAAAACTGCCGTTCCTGGATCCATTGCCCGGCAAGTTCAACAGATCGTTCAAAGCCATGCACCCAGAAACTCTGAAAATAAACAACGTACTGCGAATCTACTGCACTCCATCCACCGAAATCCTTAGAGATTACGAACACTCCCTAATCAGGAGGAGAAAAGAACACTGCACTCTTTCTTACCCAAGCGAACCGACACCTTGTTGACCGAAGAGAAAGAGGAGGCAGGTTCATCTGCAAGAGCCAAACCATAAGGCCAGGCTTCCGCAAAGTAAATTCCTCAAATACACCGTAAAGTTGGGTGAGGAAGGCTTTTTAACGTTCCTTACTTAGCCTGACAGCTTAGAAAGGGGGAGGGACAAAGGTTGGCATTCTAGGAAGGCAGCCACTTGGGCACATGGGCCCAGCTCGCGCTAATTCCAGAGGCCCTCCTGCTTCTCGCTTCCCGGAGCAGATACTTCAACTAGAGATCCGCCGACATTCTTCCCGCCGGGAGGGCTCCCCGCGTTCCCCACCTGGCTCGGCACCCACCTTCGCCCTTGTCCCCGCGACACCCGGCCTACGTCGCCCCCCTGCAGGCCGCCCGCGGCATGCCGGCTCCAGCCCCTTCTCCGCCGACTCACCTGGTCCCCCCCACGTTCAGCTGCACGATCTCGCCGCTGCCGGCCGCCGCCGCGGCGAAGCTGCCGCAGTGCCCTCCCGCCATCTCCGGCGGCTCCGGGCGCGCACGCCGCCCGCCCTCCCCGGCCGGGGCCGTCGAGCCCGCGGCCGGAGCCCTAGGCGGCGGCGGCGGCGGAGGCGGAGGCGGCGGCGGCGGCGGCTGTGGCAGGGCCAGCGGGGCGGCGGCGGCCGGAGGGCGGGAGGTACGCGGAGCCTCCCCCACCTTCCCGGCGGCCGGGCCGAGCTCCCTCGCCGCCGCCTCTTCCCCTCCGCTCCCGCAGCGCGGGAGGGCGGCCCGGCCTCCACCTCTCGCGGCCTCCAGGCCGCAGGGCCGGCCCGGGCCTCTCCTAGCGCTCGGCTGCCGCCGCCGCCGCCACCGCCACCGCCACGGCGGCCGCCGCAGCCGCAGCCTGCCTGGGAGAAGGGGTCGCCGCTGGGGACAAAATACCGCAGCGCTCACCCTTTCGCCCGCCGCCGCCACGGAGGAGGAGGAGGAGGTGGAGGAGGAGGAAGGAAGGGCGGGGGAGGAGCTTCCCAACCCAGCGGGGCTGGCGCGAAGGGAGGTAAGGGAATGTGCTCCTGGCCCACGGCCCGCTCTTGCGGGATTCCATATGTTTCCTCCTTCCCGAGCGATCCCAGCCTGCTCCCTTTTACATTTAAGGTTTTCTAGCACCCGGAATCAGATTCCCCAGTTTGGGGGCAAGTCTGGGTAAACTGCCCTTAAGCAACTTTATTGTCTCCTTTCTCCACATGGATTTGGGAGGTGAAGGGAAATTTTCCGAGAGCTAGTAGTTGATGCCTAAACGTAGAAAGTGCCAGTGCTGTGAAAACTGGGGGATTTTATGACTTTTTTACAGCGTTTACGAATTTCAGCAAATTCGTTACTGTATTACTCTCTTCAGTCTCAACGCTGGTCCCCCAAGCAGTTTTGTTTTTTGTTTTGTTAATCAGGGAAGAAAACTAAAGGACTACAACAAACAACCCGTAGCCCGTGTAGGGCAACGTTTCCGGAATATAGTAAGCATTGTGTTAGTGAAACACAAATGCACACTTCAAAAAAAAAAAAAAAAGTGTTTGCTCTAAATAGTATATGTATTGGAACCTGAAAACTTAGTGACTCCTTAGGTGTATTTTTCAAATCTTAACACAAAGGGAGTTACCTGGCTGGCTCAGTCCGAAGAGCATGGCAAATCTTGATCTGGTGGTTGTGAGTTCAAGCCCCACCTTGGGCATAGAGATTACTTAAAAATAGAATCTTTTAAAAAATAAAATCTTAACACTATAACAGCTGATGTTAGCTAACAAAAGCTAACAAAAGCAGTGCAGTATGTTTCAGAGTTCATTAGTCTGTGATACTAAATTCTGTTAAAAAGAAATAGGCCCAACATGGAGTCACTTTTGCTAAGCCCCATCAAGACTTAATGCCTAAGCTGGGGGGGCCTGGCTGCTTCAGTGGGAAGAATTGGGGCTCTTGATCTTGCGGTCCTGAGTTGGAGCCCCAGTTTAGGTGTAGAGATTACTTGAAAATAAAATCTTAAAAAAAAAAAAAACCCACTTAATGCCTAACCTAATTGCAGTTTCAGCCTCTCCTAGGAGTGGAAATTTAAACCAATTAGTCTGGAATTTCCAGATCAGCATTAGTGAGGTAACCTGCCAGATAAGGCCGCTGTCCTCCCCTAAGGGAAGGTAACCTTGCCTGAAATAATTTAGTCTTTTAACCTCCCAGTCCTACCCTCCTTTTGCCTCTAAAATCCTTTCATTTTGTACCACCATTTGGTACCATTTTGTACCACATGAATTGCTGCCCAATTCATGAATCGTTGAATAAAGCCAATTAGATCTTCAATTTTACTTGGTTGGATTTTAACAATTCTTAGCATAAATTGTGTTTTTTTAAATAGTTTTACCATTAAGAATTCAAACTGAAGACCTACATGATGTTATGATTTTATTTTCATTGTCATAATAATTAAAAAAAACACTCTGCTGAAAAATATACCAGTGATATGACTTTATCCAAATTTGATTTAAAAAAAGCATGACTTACAAGATAAATATTATTTACCTCAGTTAATGATGATGATAATAATAGCTAATTTGTATTGTTAAAAAACAAAATTCAACTGAGTAGTTTTGAAGACCTAATTGGCTTTATCAAACAATTCATGAATAGGCAGCATCCCATCTAGCAAGTAGAGGAGGGCCTCTGAGGATTTTTACAAAATAGAAAGTTTTTATAGGAAGGAAGGTGGGGCAAGCAAATTATTAGCAAAAGAAAAGAAAGGATTGTTTCAGGCAAGATCGTCTTCCCTTACAAGGAGAGACGGGGTCTTATCCAAACTACCTTATCTTTTTGAGGTATGGAGAAGGCCCATGTAACAAATTATTTTATTGGTGCTGGTCAGAAAATTCCTGACTGGGGGAGGTTGACACTGCAGTCAGGTTAGGTGACGGCTGACACTTAAACTTGACCTCAGTGATGCCATTTTGGGCCTGTGGTTTTCTTTGTAACAGGATTTATTAAGGATTTATCACATGCTAGATGGTTTAGATATTTTTGTCATTTTTTTTTCTTCACAACTATTATTATCACTATTTTAAAAACTAAAAAAAAAACCTGAGACTTAAAATGATCAGGAAACTTGCTTGAAATTCCATAGCTGGCAAGTGGCATAGCAGGAATTTGTAGGCAGGCAGTTTGATTTCAGGGCCTCTCTGCAGTGCCTTAAACCTTCACTTTATACTGAGAAGATGAGTAACGGTTCAGATTAAGAGAACAGGAAATTAAGACTCCCTCATATTTTAAGCAGTGTTAGCTATATTTGCTCTAATCCATAATATCTGCTCCTACCAGAATCTGAAACTTCACATTCTAATTTGCAAGATAGAATTAAGTGGTAAAAAAAAAAAAAAAAAAAAAAAAAAAAGCCATTTAATTTTTCCTAGGCCCATACCTTGGGAGAATGTAAAAAAGATCACTTACTAACAGATTTTTGCCTTGAATGAATTCAAGAGGCAACGTGGAGTTAAACTAAGGCCTGTGATACTATGATTTATAATAAGAAATAGATATTTGGCCTTCATCCTCTGTTCTGGGACAGAACTCCTAAAACCATTATAAATTCCCAAATGAGGAGACAAAAATGGTTTCTTTTGTTATGTTAATGTGGTGACTTCTGGAAAGCACTTAGGTAACTTAAGGTTAGGGGTTGGATCCTAGGGGACCCAACCCTGTGATTAGCAGGTTGGAATTTTTAGTTCCACCACCCCCAACTCCCACCTCGAGGAAGAATCAGTTATCAATGGGCAATGATTTAATTAATGAAACCTTTGTAAAGCCCCAAAGGGACAGGACTGAGAGAGCTTCCAGGTTGGTGAACATGTGAAGAGTTAGGCAGAGTGGCTTTCTCTGAGAGGGCATGGAATCTCTGTATCCTTTTCCCATATCTTGCTCTTTAGAGCTCTTCCCCCTGGATATTCCTGAGGTACATCCTTTTGTAATACACCCACGAGCTAGTGAGTAAATGAGTTTCCTGAGTTCTAGGAGCTGCCGTAGCAAATGAATCAAATTCAAGGAAGGGATTGTAGGAACCTGTGACTTATGGCCATCAGGCAGAAGCACAGGTAACAACCTGAAGTTGCAAGTGGGAAAGTCCAAAGAGTGAGTTAGAGGAACCTCCAATCTGTAGCCAGTCAGTCGGAAGCACAGGTAAGAACCTCTGCTTGTGATTGGCATCTGAAGTAGAGGACACTCTTGTAGGACTGAGCCCGTAACCTATGGAATCCAGGTAGATAGTGTCAGAATTGAGTTGAATTGTAGAACCCCCCGCTGGTGTCCAGAGAATTGCTTGATGGTGGTGGGTAAACCCCTCCTTTCCCCACAGTGGAATTGTGTGCAGAACCCCTAAGTAGGCACTCAAGTGAGATGTTGAGTGCGCGGTTGGAGGAGGACAGTCAGAAGACAGGCAGGCAGGGGAAGGGGCCCGGTCCTGAGAGGAAACTACCCTTAAAAGGAAAAAGCTCCCATCCTGTTACTCTACACAAGGAGCCCTCCACCCTTTCCCAGGTGAACAACTATCTGATAGATAGATGAGCACATGGACAAAAACCTGATTCTGTGACAGGCACATGGAGAGTTAATCAGATTAAAGCAGCTTGCCAATGAGCCCATAAAAACCCCTAGATTTAAGTGCCAAAACAGCAATGCTCTCAGGTCCCCTTCCTCTTCCAGGAGCTTTGTAATGTCACCCAATAAACTTTGCTTTGCTGCCCACCACTCACTCTTTGGCTGGTCTACCTCTTCATTCTTCAAAGCGGTGTGACCAAGAACTGTGGACACTAAAGGAAAAGAAATCCTGAAACACAGTTGTATAAAGAAGTTAGTAGTTTGGAAGAGAGATTCAAACTGCAAATACTCTTCATCTTTGCTGAAATAAAACTTTGGGATTAGCAGTATTGAAATGGCTGTTAGAGCCATAGGACTGACCGACATTGTAATGGGGAGAGTGTAGAATGAGAGAAGAATAGGAATCAGGAGGGAGCCCTTGACTATCCAACGTTGGAAGACTGGAAGAAGAAGATCCAGCCAAGGACAAAGGAATTCTGGCAAGATGGAGGAAAGCCAAAGGATTAAGGGGTCCAGTGAGATAATAGGTCAAATAAAATAACTGAGAATTGACCACTGGATTTAGTAACATGAAGGAAATTGGTGACCTTCTAAGTAAGCATAGTTCTAGTGCAGCAATGGCAGAAACAGTATGATTGGTGGGGTTTCACTGTAAAGAGGAGTAAAGAAATGGACAGTAGCAAGCAGGGGAAGTAAGGTCAAGAGAAGGCTTTGTAAAGAAATAACTATGTACTGATGGAAACCATTTAGTAGAGAGCAAAAACTGGTAATTCAAGAGAGGCAGAAGATATTATTAGAGTTATATCTTTGCGTAGATGAAAGAAGACCATATCTAGCCAACAAGTAAAGATAAACTGAGCCACAAGGAGGATAGATAATTTGCCCAGTGTTTTCTGTTGCCATTGTTATTATGGTTATCTTCTGAACCACTCCAGGTGTAAATACACCCATTATTTGGGTATGTCTCTAATGGTACACTCTATGTATCATATTTAAAAACCATAGGCTTGAGATTACTAACAATAATAGGGAAAACTTCCTCCCACAGAACTGTCAATATCTAAAGGCAAGCCATAGAAAAAGGGAAAAGGACTCAAAATTTCACTGGATCCCATCGCTCAAACCTGAACAAACAAAGCATATTCCTAATCTGATGGCAAACTCAGCAAAGAAGTTGTGGTTTAAGAAGTTGTGGTTTAAGGGGAAGATGTAAGGACAATAATCTGGAAAGTCTGGTGTAGGGCCCAAATGGCATCTACCCTCCAGGCCCATGGTATGAGGATTATGGGAAAGAAAATAGCCTGCAGTCGAGAAGGAAGCAAGGGAGTCAGTGTCCATAGGGGAGAGCCTACTTTTAGTCTGTGCCAGGAATATTTAGAAAAGAGGGTGAAGGTAAAGGGAATTTTCCTTATGAGGGACCATAAATTCCAAAGCTCACATTGGAAAGGTTGTGTTTTGGAGGAGAAGAGTAGAAAATGAGAAATGATCTGTAAGTGCTGAATTTTTGTGTGCAACAGTATAAAATGGGAAAATTGGCATGAACAGATTAGTCCTGAGGTTCCCTTAGGCAAATTATGGTGGTGACTCAGAGAAAGTTTTGTTTAATTTTGGGGTGGGGATGACAGCAAAGGCCTTTGCCTGAAGCAAAAAAAGTTCAATGAACACTCCCAGAAAACTATTAAGGCCTGAGATGATCTCATATGCTACCTATCAGCATTCAATCTCCCTTTGCTATCTTCTTCCCATGTTCCTTCCTACCTTTCTACTCCATTCCAGGTGCACTGGCCACCTTGTTATTCCAAAATGTCAAATATGCTCCAGCTTCAGGGTTTTACACCTTGCTTTTCCCTCTGCTTGTGAAGTTTTTCCTTGAAACAGAAAAAGGGCTCACTTCTTCAGAACTCTGCTCAAATACCACCTTAACAGAGAGATGTTTGTTCTTCTAAGACAACAAGGGAAACAAAATAGAATCATAAAAAATATATTCAACTAATCCAAAAGAAGGTATAAAAAGGGTAAGGCAAGAATAGAGGACAAAAATGGAAAACAATTAGCAAGATGGTAGATTTAAACCCAGCCATATCAATAATCACATTAAATGTAAATGGTCTAAACACTCCCATTAAGGCAAGGTTTGTCAGACTGGATAAAAAAGCAAGACCTAACTATAGACCGCCTAAAAGAGAACCTCTTAAAATATAAGGTCATAAATAAGTTAAAAGTAAAAGAATGAGAAAAAAACGAAAGATGAACCATATGCAATGGACTGAATGTTTGTGTCCCCTACCAAATTTGTATGCTAAAATCCTAACCATCAATATGATGGTGCTGGGTGGGGGGTTTTAGGAAGAAATTAGATCATAAAGATGGAACCCTCATAAATGGGATTAGTACCTATAAAAGGGATGGCAAAGAGCTCTCTTTCCCTCTTTCTGCCACATGAGGATACAATAAGGAGATGGCACTCTGCCACCCAGGAGAGAGGCATCACCAGAACCCAGCAATGCTAGCTTCTAGCACCATGAGAAATTTCATCAGACAAAGTAGATTTCAGAGCAAAGGGTACTACCAGGGATAAAGAAAATCGTTTCATAATGATAAAGGAGCTATGTCATTAAGACAACATAATAATTAAAAACATTTATGTACCTAATAACTGAACTTAAAAATACAGAAAGAAAAAACTGAGAGAACTGCAAGGAAAAATAGACAATTCTGTAATTATAGACAGATGTTTCAGTATTCTTATTGCGATAACTGGTTGAACTAGTAGATGAAAAATCAGTAAAGACATAGATTTGAACAACAGTATCAACGAAACCTATTGGTATTAGTAGAATATTCCACTCAACAATAGCAAAATGTACATGCTTTTCAAGTGCTCACAGAACATTTACCAAGATAGACCATGTTCTGGACTATAACACAAGTCTCAGTAAATTTAGGAGGATTCAAGTTATACAAATTATGGTCTCTAGTGGCAATGCAATAATGTAAGAAATAAATAAGAAAGAAAGAAAGATCTGGAATATCCCCAGGTATGCATAACACAGTTCTAAATAATGTATGGGTTATGAGGAAATAAAAATTGTTCAAAGTGAAGATGTTTTGAAACAATATGTAAATGTATGGGGTGCTGCTAAAGCAATATTTAGAATTATTTAGCATTCAACTTACATACTAGAAAATAATGACCTCAGGGTCCACCTTAAGAAACTAGGAAAAGAATACTAAAGTAAACTCCAAGTGAGCAGAAGAGAGGAAATAAAGATCACAGTAGAAATCGATGAAACAAAAAAGAGAACAACATAACCAAAATCTGGTTCTTTGAGAAGATCAATTAAACTGATGAATTTCTAGCCGAACTGATTTGGAAGAAAGAGAGAAGACACAAATGATGTGTCTCAGGAATGAGAGAGGTGACATCATGACTGATTATACAGATATTAACAGAAAATAAGGAGATGTTATGAACAACTATGGCAATAAATTTGACAGCTTATATGAAATGGACAAATTCCTCAAAAAATACAAACTACCAAGACTCAAGAAGAAATAGATAACCTGGATAGCTCTGTTTCTGTGAAAGAATTTGAATTTGTAGTTTAAAATCTTCCCACAAAGAAAACGTGAGGCACAGATGGTTTCACTGGTGAATTCTGCTTATAGTTAAGGAAGAAATAATATCAATTTTCTATAACCCTTCCACAAAACTTAACAATTGGGAAGAATTTGCAACTCATTTTCTGAGGCCAGCATTACCCTGATATCAAAATCAGAAACAGATTACAAGTTAACTACAAACAAATTTCCTTCATGAATCTAGATACAACAGTGTTTAACAAAATATTAGCAAACTGAATCCAACAAAATGCAAAAAGAATCATTTATTCACAATGAGGTGGGGTTTATTCCCAGGAATGCAAGGTGTCTCTGTGTGTCAAATCTCCCTTTCATTTCTTGTATAAAGGTACGAATCATTGGATTTATGGCCCACTCTAAATCCAGGATGATCTCATCTCTAGATATCCTAGCTTAATCACATCTGCAAAAATCCTATTTCCAAATAAACTCACACTCACAGGTGTCAGGGATTAGGGCTTGGACATATCTTTTGGAGACCACTATTCAACCCACTATTTACATGGTCTTACAAAAACTGTTACACAAATATTCATATCGACTTGATTTGTAACAGCCAAAAATGAGAAATAATCAACTGCTCATCATCAGACAAAAGGCTAAACAAATTCCATTGCTTATAATGGAACACTTCTCAACAATAAAAAGGAATGAAGTATGACACATAAAAACCTAGATGAGCATAAAAATAATTAAATGAATGTAAATGTAACTGTAAGAAGACAAACAAACAAAAAAGAGTATGTACTGTGTGATTACAGTTGTGTAAAATTCTAGGAAATGTAAACCAGTCTTTAGTCATAGAAAGTGGACAGATCAGTGTCTGGGCATGAGAGATGGCAAGGTATGGGGGGAATTACCAAGGGGTACAAGGAAACTTTTTGAGTAATGGTTGTGTTCATTATTTTGATTGTGGTGATGATTTTCTGGATGTACATGTCTGCCCAAACTTAATAAACTGTATACTTTAGTAAGTGCAGCTTATTGTATTTTAATTATACCTCAAATACATTGTCAAAAATAATGTTTCCTTGTGGATCCTACAATACCTAATCTTCTGTGGTAACTAACTCCTAGAAATAATGCTAAGCCACTACTGCAATCCTTATTTTATTTTATTTTATTTTATTTTATTTTATTTTATTTTATTTTATTTTGCTTTTTTCTTTCTTTTTATGTGCTATGGGACACTTAAATTAGGGACTGCATCATCTAGGCTCCCTTGCCTTCTGACTTCCAATTGGTGTTAGCCAATGGGAGGTACTAGCAAGAGATTCAGGACACGGGGAGACAGTGCCTAGGGGGTTTATTTTCCCTTGTTTCTTCTCCCTAGTTCTGAAAGTGTTTGCATTCTTATATGGTCACACTTCATTTAAGTCATCCCTCCTTCAGAGGTCTAGCCTGATTAGGACCCTCATAAACCATGTCTTCCTTTAAAAAAGGTAAAGTGGCTTCCTGTTGTTCCTAGTCCTTGTGTATTTTACCATCCCTTCCTGGATTCCTGAAATCTGCCCACACCTCTCCAGAGAGTACCTTTATTTTACACTCTTTAGTTAATATCTTTCCATCCCCAGCCTCCCCTCTTTCTTTCATACAACACACACACACACACCTCCTAAGGCAAAACAAAATGTTCTCAGTGACAAGACTCCTAACAATGATAATATAATCTGCTAAAATATCCCAGATCCACAATGGAAGAATCCACAATTACTAGGCAGAGCTGTTTTAATTCTCCTTTCTTTATCTTATTTCTGGACCAGTCATTGGTAAACTATGGCCCAAAGGTCAAATCTGACTCACTATCTGTGTTTGTAAATAAAGTTTTATGGAAATATAGTTTTATTGGGACACAGCCATGTCTGTGGCTGTTTTTGTGCTACAATGACAGAGGTGAATAATCTTGACAGAGACCATATGGCCTTTGAAACCTATGATACTTGCTTTCTAGCCTTTTATAGAGAAAGTTTCTCAACCTAGGCCATGCCCAGTGCCTACTGATGCTTAGTAGATCAGGCCCATTATTGTAACTTTCCAAAGAACAGAGCAATCATCACCTTTAGACAAATAACTGGCAGAAGATTTGAGATTAGTTTTTCTTCTTTTTCCCTGCAATCACATTTTTAGACAGGACTCTCTTCCCCCATTGTCACCATAAGTAGAAAGAAAGCAATGTAATGATTTTCTTTCATCTCATCCAGAGGAAACTCCCAGATCTTGGGTTGTCCTTCCTATTTACCCCTGATGTTGTGCAACCTTAAATCAGAAATGTGGGTTAGTTATTAAAATTGAAATATGAGACTTCTCATAAAGTCTGAAACCTAAATATAACCAGATAAAAATATATGATTCTTATTTATACAAAATTGTGTACCAACAGTTCTGTAAGTGTGGGAAGAACTAAAACAGACTACTTTGGCTACACTAACATTTCTCTCTTGGAACAATTTCTCTGATGATGATATTGATTAATATATTCGGTAGAGTACTTTTAAAAATCTTATATTATTAATGAGTAAAATCCTCTCATAACCATTAGTCAATATATATTGAATTTTCATTAAAAGTTAATAAATCATTACATAGAAGGGCTTTGAAAACTATAAATCCAAATCCCATCCCATCATCACAAGGTTTGAAAAAAAGGGGAATTAATCAAAACAATTCTTCATGTGTTCAAATTATAATATTATGCCCCATGATTTAGTTCATTCTTATAAAAGCACAAAATATAGAAACATTTCCTCTATAATTGATACCATTCCCTGTTTGTCATTTAAGAGGGCATTAGTTCTGCCTCACATTCTTGGAAGAATATTAACAAGTTTCATTATTTCAGAGGTACTACATTTTCTTAATATGTCTGCTAAAAGTTGGAGAGTTAAAAAAAAAAAAAAAAGCTTTTATTTATTCATTTGAGAGACAGAGAAGGAGCAGGGGAAGAGGGAGAAGCAGACTCCCCAGCAAGCAGGGAGCCTGACACAGGGCTAGATCCCAGGACCCTGGGATCATGACCTGAGCTGAAGGCAGAAACTTAACTAACTGAGCCACCCAGGAGCCCCCAGAAAGTTTGAGAGTCTTAAAGTAGTGAATGTCGTAATAAAAAGAAGGCAGAGTAACTTGAGGGGCTTCATTTCAGTAAGAAACCAAAACTGGTTTCTGTGATGAGGACTGTTTTTAAAAAAGTACCACCTAATTGTACTTAATTGTACAATACTGTAGAAAATATGTGGACCAAGGAATCTGTGCAATTATACAAGACATTTTGAGAAAGCACTCTCTAACTCTATAGTTTTTTTTTTTTTTTTTTTTTAAAGATTGTATTTATTTGCCAGAGAGAGAGAGCACAAGCAGGAGGAGGGGCAGAGGGAGAAGCAGGCTCCCAGCCAGCAAAGAGCCCAATGTGGGATTCAGTCCCAGGACCCTGGGATCATGACGTGAGCCAAAGGCAGACACTTAACCAACTGAGCCACGCAGGCATCCCTGTAAGTGGTAGATTTTAATCTGAATAATGCTTTCTCATCTTGGGGATCATTGTTTACATAAGTCTGATATTCATTTAATTCAATCAATGAAATAATAATTCTTTGTTTACCATATAGCTTTGGCAGAAATCATAACACATCAATCACAGTTTAAGTTATACTGTGATTCTCCATTCTTTCTCAACAGAAATGACCTTTCTTACATACTACAATCTCCATTGACCTAGGTAGCAACTAGAGGCTGCCATTATTCAGTGAATTCTGGGTTACATCTGGTTTGTGGACAGAACCATATGCCAGCTATTGTGGTAAATGTTTTACAGATGCAGGTTCCAAAGGCCATTATGTAATACTGTCCATCTACTTACATAGGGATGACATCTTATTTCTTTATCTGTCCAATCCCAACAGCTTACAGCTCAGGGATGATAAATTCTCTTTTTATCTCTGGCAGTTGGTTCATTAGAGAACATCATTAAAGGCCTCACCATCCAGTCACACATCCTGTCATTTTTAGTCTTCATCATAGTTTACATGCAAACTCATTTCTTTACCTTGGTTTCTACCAAATCTGGCTACTGACCTTTAAAGACAGAAGATTCAACAGTGATTAAAATATCCAACCATTTGTGCTGAGTGAGGGGATAATAAGCTCATTACCAGCATTATTATAGGGAATGGTGCTCCATCAGAGTCCTCATTCAGTTAACTATTTATAGATTTGTTGTCTTCCCAAGCTGATTTCCAGACACAGCTAACTTCTGGGCAGGTGGCCATAACCTGCTTTCCATCATACCCAGACAGCTGTTTTAGCAACATATCATCTTGATTTATGGTCACACTGAGTGCAGATCTCCAGTGTTCAGTATGATCTCCCTTATCTCATACATTGATGGTAATTCTCTCATGCTGTCTAAAAAATAACCAGGTGGTAAGCATGGTCTACACACTGTGAATAGAATAACAGCTATAATTGATTACCTGTAAATTGGGTCATTAGAGTGTTGTGTTTCTTCTTTTCCCCATGTTATGCCAGTGGTGTTTAGATAGAGCTTGCAGAATACCAGAAGTATAATCTTCATTCCCTGGAGAAAGTAAGTCCCAAGTGTTTTCCAAAACACTGGATATCAGTCAGCCTGAAATCTTCGTCAGAAGAAATATATCTACATGAGCCAAAGTAATAGACAATTTACTGGTACAAACCTTTGTGTGACATTTCTTTGGAATAGGATTCTTAATACAGAATAGAAACACTTCTCCAGTTCCATGATTTTTCATTTTTAGGAGGGTGAAGTGTGAGAACACTGCAGTCATTTTGATTGGGTTGTTATAGAATACCGTAGTAGTCACCCAGTTCATATTTTTAAATTGACATATAAATTGACATTTAATCTAATAAAAGGCAGGAAAGGGGAAAAGGGAACAACAACAGCAATAACAAAATAACAACTAAACAATAAAAAATAATTTTCTAGAAAACAGCAAGCAAAATAGTATGGTTGACTCTAACGATGTCAACAATTGCTTTAACTATAAATGGTCTAACACCTCAATTATAAGACAGAGATTGTCAGATTCTATTTTTAAAATCAAGACCCAAGTGTATGCTGTCTGTAAGAAATCCACTTAAATAAAAACATGTAAGTAAAATAAAAAGATACAAAAGACATACCATGTGTGTCAGTTATTAATTTGTAGCCTCTTCGTTCCAAATTTATACTTCATTGTCTCATTCATGAAATAGATCTAAAACTAAATTTTGTCAATAGAGAGACATTACAAGTTGAAGGAGCAGGTTCCTGGAAAGCCCACCTTTTTCCCCCTCACCTGCTCAGCCAGGCATTTTCTCCAGTGCAGAATGCCTACAGGGTACAGCTTTCTACAATATTTGGCTACTCCTGGGGCTTTCACTAGCTCTTTACTTGGGCCACAGTATGACCTGGGATGCCAAAGTTTTTTTTAGATTTTCTCTACCTCTGGCTTTCAGCAATCCCCACATGCTTGAATTTAGAGGGAGCCTCTGTCCATGCTCTTGTCCCTTCCCCAACAGTGGATTGCTGTTGGTTGTTACTCCTGATGGGCTTGTGGTAAAGGCAAGGGATTCTTGTTTGCCTTGGTTTATTCTCAGTCTTACACTAGTCTTATACTCCTGGACGGTGGGAATGGGACTTCCTTCTTATGCAAGGTCTTGAAGAGGAAAAGAGTTTCCTGATCACCCCCCATCTCTACCCCTGTTGATCAGCTTTTGCTTTGTAACTGTGAAAGATCCTGAGCCTAAGGGGATCTCCTGCTTCCTTGCCAGGCGAAGGGCTCTTGCTTCAACCTTTCCCCCAGAATCAGTTTTTTTCCCTCCTGTGAGCCTTTACTACTCATGCAAAACACTTCATTTCTGACACTTTTGGTCACCAAATATGTTGGGGGGGGGGGTTTCCACAATAAGCAATTCTCTATGACATCAGCTGGGTGTCCTACAATTTAACTTAATTCTGACACCATCTACCTGCAGAGAGTATCAGTTCCCACAGGTTAAGGGCTCAGTCCCACAGGACTGTCCTGCCCTTCAGATACTAATCACAAGTAGTAGTTCCCTAGGTCACCCACAACTTCTATCCAACTTGGTTATAAATCAGCGGTCCCTATAATCCCCTCCTTGAATTCAATTAATTGGCTAGATCAGCTCACAGAACTTAGGGAAACACTTACATTTACTAATTTATTAAAGGATATGGTAAAGGATATGGATGAAGAGCCAGATGAAGAGATACGTAGGGTGAGGTCTGGGAGGCTGCTGATCACAACAGGAGCTTCCGTCTCTGTGGAGTTGGGGTATATCACCTCCCTAGTATGTGGATATGTTTACCAACCTGGAAGGTCTCTGGGATTTTTATGGAGGCTTTATCATGAAGGCTTGATCAATCTTTAATTCTATTGTTGGCCCCTCTCCCTTCTCAAGAGAGTATGGGATGGGGCTAAAAATTCGAAATTTCTAATCATGGCTTGGTCTTTCTGGTGACCACCCTTATTTGGAAACCATCCAGGAGACCACCCAGAGTTCCTTCATTATAACAAAAGACACTCCTATGACCCAGGAAATTACAAGGGTTTCAGAACCTCTGTGTCAGGCATTAGGGGCAGAGACCTATATATACATTTTTTTTCTATTGTCTCACATATAGTGATTGTCTGGGGTGGGGTGGTTCTGGGAATGGAAGAATATGGCAAAAAGGAAAAAATAGGTAAATAGGTAGGAGGCATATTATAAGGGTGAGGGTATTATAGACTGTGGCAGTCACTAAAAAATTATTAAATAGGGGTGCCTGGTTGGCTCAGTGGGTTAAGCGTCTACCTTCGTCTCAGGTCATGATGCCAGGGTCCTGGAATCCAGCCCTGCACTGGGCTCCCTGCTTAGAGGGGAGTCTGCTTCTCCCTCTTCCTCTGCCTGCTCCCCCTATTCATGCTCTCGCACTCTCTCTTTAAACAAAAAAAAAAAAGAGATTTTATTTCTTTATTTTTGAGAGAGAGAGGGAGAGAGAATGAGCAGGGGGTAGGGGCAGAGGGAGAAGCAGACTTCCTGCTGGGCAGGGAGCCTGACACGGAACTCAATCCCAGGACCCTCAGGATTATGACCTGAGCTGAAGGCAGATGTTTAACCAACTGAGCCACCCAGGCGCCCCATCCCACTCTTTCTCTTAAATAAATAAATAAAATCTTAGAAAAATATTTTTAGTAGAGGCATAGTAAGATGAAATGTGTATGCTAAAATAATCAGTATGACAGCAGAATTGAGATAAGATTGGTTAGAAGAGAGGTTGGTGGTAGGTGTCTTGCTAGGAGGCTGTTACATTATATCAGGTAAGAGATGGAGGCATGACCCAGGACAATGCCAGTGGATGAACTATAAGAGGACACTCTGTTAATATTTGAACTTTGTCCTTGCTTTGTAGACTCAAACATCTGTTTCTGTGAAGCATTTTAACTAATACTCTGAGACAAACTCAGTGGAATTCAAAGCTTATATAGGAGTAATTATGAGCTAGCATATGGTTGCTTCTGATTATTTTCTTTAAATCTTTACCATCTATTTGATGAAGTTTCTGCAAACAGTCGCTACTGTTTAGCCAATACTTCATTTGCCTAAATGTGAACATAGTGCATATAGGTCTAGACACCTGGACTTCTCCCCTCCCCTTTCCATATTACTACCTCTCTTTTTTGTGCAGTGTTCAGTACTTTTTTCTATAGTACAACATAAACATCTAATCAAACTTCTGTGATAGTCCAGGGGTTAGCCCTCAAGTAAAGAAAAGGAGCCCTTTCCAAATTAAACTAAACCATTCATATTTAGTGAGGAGGGAAAGGAAATTGTTCCCAATTAAGAGCACCAGGAGCTTCATGGCTCACATTTTAGACTAAACTTTCTAAATTCTCTTTATTTTTAGAAAACTATTTCTTAGTTGAGAGACTAAAAGCCCAAAATGGTTCTTAAAAGCAGCTTGAAATTTGAATCATTTTTATGAAACAAATGTTTTAATGAATTAAGATAAGTGAATCAGAAATATATGTCTTAAATTACCCTCGAATTATAAATTGTAAATCTGGAAACTGACTTCTTAAACACAGTAAGCGACTTACATTCTTCATGAATATATCATACACATGTTCACAAATATACATACATACATGTGCATGTAATGCACACAGATCTATACACAGAAACCATCTCTTGGTTCTATAACATGATGATAGTGTATCATTACCACCTTCAGACAAAATAGGAAAATATTTGTAAGAATATTTGTGAGAGGGGCGCCTGGGTGGCGCAGTCGTTAAGCGTCTGCCTTCGGCTCAGGGTGTGATCCCAGCGTTCTGGGTTTGAGCCCCATATCGGGCTCCTCTGCTCGGAGCCTGCTTCTTCCTCTCCTACTCCCCCTGCTTGTGTTCCCTCTCTCGCTGGCTGTCTCTCTCTCTGTCAAATAAATAAATAAATAAAATCTTTTTAAAAAAAAAAGAATATTTGTGAGAAATTCCCTCTGATACTGGGATTGTATCACTACATTGACACAACACCTTGAAACATAAATAAATTGGACATACTGAAAAGTTTCAGTATTAAAACTGTCTTTTATAAACTGAAGTTATTCTCTAATATATATCGTATGGATTTCAGAACTCACTTCACACGAAGGCTGGTGTAGCTCTGTGGTGGAAGGGGTAAGCAAACCAGCAACGGACCCCGTACACGACCGTCGCCTGGTTCAGGATCGGCAGGTTTGTTTGTTTTTAAACTTTTTCATTTCCTACATGATATGCTGTTTGTTTTCCACTATCCGTATCATCTTATTTAAGTAGCAAGAACCTATCTCCCAAACATATCTCGCTGGATTGCTCATGCACACTCGTGCGCGCGCACACACACACACACACCCCCCCCAAGTGGTTGCCAGCACAGCCTCTAGATGCCATACACTGTCAGCTTTTGTACCAGTGGGTTGTTATGGGAAATAGTGCCCATGAGCTCTGTGAGTTTTAAACGCACACTTCTCTACAAAATTCGACACAATCAGGGTCAAATTTATCAAAATGAATTATTGGAAATACAATGAATGGTCTCCTTGCATGAATTATAGTAGCTTTTATAAATGGCGAAAATCTGCAAACCCTTGGGAAACATTTTCAGTAAATTGATTTTTCCAGACATTGCCTCAGTCATAAATAAGTCATCCTGGTGACTAATAAGTGCTCCTTCTTTTGATTTTGTTCCCTTGTAATTAAAAAAAAAAAAACCTGAACTCAATTAAGAGAAAACTCAAAACTACATCTGACACAAAATATCACAGTAATTCACAAACTAGGGCTGAGGCACCATAATTGTTCTTCATATAATTTCCACTGTTGAGACCTTTTCAGTTGCAAATGACAGGAACAGGATTTAGAAGAAGTAAGCAAATGAAAAAATTTTAGGGCTGGCAGAACTGAATGAATCTAGGCTTGATTGGATGAGAGATGAGTGAAGGAAACCAAAATATGTCACCCCAAAATTTGTGTCTTTGACATAAAAATTATTTTGAGATGAAGGCAATTAAGAAGCAGCAAACCCCGGAAAAGCTTCCCCTTTTCTACCTCAAGACAGGAAATAAATTCTCGTTTTACTGGGATACTCCAATCAGCCCAGAGATCCTCCAGAGGAATCTGCAAATAAAACTTTATTTGTTCTCTTCCATACACAGTTGACACTGGAACAGTACAGGGGTTAGGGGCACCAACCCCCTACCCCAAGGTGAAAATCTGCATATAACTTTTGACTCCCCCCAGACTTAACTAATAGCCTGTTGTTGATGGAAGACATTGATAACATAAAGAGTCGATTAACACATATTTTGTATGTTGTATGTATTATATACTGTATTCTTACAATGAAGTAAGCTAGAGGATGGAAAATGTTAATAAGAAAATCATAAGGAAAAAATAAATCATAAAGAGAAGAAAATCATAAGAGAAAATACACTTACAGCACTGTACTATATTTACACATAAAAAACAATTCCCATGTAAGTGGACTTGTGCAGTTCAAACCAGTGTCGTTCAAGGATCGCCTGTGTTTACCTTCCCTGAGTTTGCCATCCTTGGAAGCCTAAGACTCTGTGCTTTGTTTTGTCATTTCTCTATAAGGCATTGCTCCCTGAAGATACTCCATATGCTGGAATCTAAGCTGCCATTTTGAATTACTTTCCGTTAGGTTTCTCTCATCTGATGTGCACTGCACACATTAATCGAGTGCATGTTTTTCTCTTGTCAATCTTTTTGTTAGAATATCAACTGAAAACCTAAGAGGGAGAGAGGTTAAGTTTTGTCTTCCCTACATGTGAAACATGGTATCAGTACCTTTCTCCCCATTCATCTTTCGGTTCTTAACTTTTCTTGGAATCTTTCTCACCTTTTCTCCCTCTTCGGGGAACAGCTGGCCACAGCCCTCTGCCTACATAATTCCTATTACTTGTGGATCCAGAGAAAGACTCTCTCTCTTCTAAATTCCACAAATCAACTTTCGGGGCTCCAACCTGAAGTATAAGTTGTATGTCCCCACTGGGGATGTGGGCCAAGGTAGGGTTAGTGTTCCGAGCATCTAAAATATGACAGGTATTGTCCTGGCACTGGGGATGCCATGTGAACAAGAGAAATAAAGCCCCTGTCATCCTGGGGTTTGCCATGCTGGGGGGAGCAATGGAAAAGAAGCTAACCAATCAGTCAGCCAATTTCCAATAACAACAACTTTGTGTTGTAAATGTGCTTTGAAAGCAGGTTAAAGGGGTGGTGGATAATGTGGTGCTGTAGTGATGATGTCAGTGGTGAATTTTAGATAGGCAGGCCAATTTCCAATAACAACAACTTTGTGTTGTAAATGTGCTTTGAAAGCAGGTTAAAGGGGTGGTGGATAATGTGGTGCTGTAGTGATGATGTCAGTGGTGAATTTTAGATAGGCAGGTCGGGAAAGGACTTTTAAAGAGCTAACGTCTAAGTAGCAACAGAGCGTGGTTCCACGTATTGTGCTGCGACTTCTGTTTACTCTGAAGGAAAATCCAGAAAGGGGACAGCTGCCTCCCGGGCTCTCAGGAATATCCTTTATAAGAAATCTCCTAGGTATGTAGGTTTGGGTGTGTAAAAAGACAATGCCATATGTAAGAACCATTTCCTCCCCCTGGAGTTGTGGCACCTTGCCCAAGACACTTGGATTTTCTGGATGGAAGTATATAGGACTTCCAAGGTCCCTTTCAGCTCTAAATCCAGTGGTTTTGCATTGATTCTATAAGTAATTCATTTTCATATTTTCTTTTAACATTCAATAATGTCGGAGTGAACGATGCAAGCAGGACAAAATTAAATTGTAGGCTTATCATTTACATTAGCCAAATTATAGAAAGGCGTTATAAATAACCTCACCTAAAAAAGACAAAGTTCTATTTTTTAATGACTCATGTGTCAATAATTGTAACTTCTATTAAATAACTTTAAAAATGCTTAGTGACATAGAGTCATTATTTTCAAGCTTCAGACAATCTGTGATTAAATTAACATCTTTTTGATCAGTAAACAGTCTCTAAGTGTAGTTGACATAAATTTGGCAGCCAGAAGAACAAATATTTAAAGAAAAACAATCCTACATTTTCTGTTTTGTGCTTATTAGTACTAGTACTATTTGATTTAATGAAACTAAAAGAAATACCTAGAGAATTGTTACCTACAAGAAGCCCCTCCTGTTATTCATCAATCCTGCTTACAAAATCAGGATAAGAATAATTATCTCTAAATAGTTTCTGTTGTGTTAAGTAATGACAATAGTGACAGTGAATACTAGTCAAGCGCCTACTGTATGTCTGTACTTTTCTAGGTGCTTTACATATTTACTTATTTTAATCCTCTCAGCAACTCTCTGAAATACTGCTTTTATTGCTTATAAACCTACTTTTCAGATGAGGGAACTGAAAGAGAGAGGAACCTATCTCAGCTCACAAACTTGGGTGATAGTAGAACCAGGTTTTAAATCCAGGTGTTTGGGATGATAGTTCAAGTTCTTAAGCACATCTTATACTCTGCATACATTTTCCATCAACGAGAGGGAAATGGTATTTATCCGGGTGCAAATCTAGTTTAGGAAGAATTGAGCAGGAGGCGACGTTTCCCTACTGCCATTTTCTCTGTTTTGCTCTATTCATCTCTACCCTGCCACCGCTGCAGCCCTAGGGCTCCTTTGCTCGGTTCTATCACACTCAGAATATGCACTTAATATCATGTTATGTCCGTGGCTTGCCTCTTTCAGTGGGACTTACACTTGCTACGGTAGATTTTAAATAGGAACAAATGGCTTTTTTTCTGCTAAAGGAATTTCAAATTTCAAGTGGATAGAAGAGATATTTGGGGGTCAGATTGCTTTACAAGTGTGGTTTCAGAGTTCGAAAGTCAGTCTTCTACTCTACCTACTTTCATTGTTTCCCAATGTTTGGCACCGTAGCTAATAATATTAAGGATGCAAAGTTGTGAATGGGTGAGGGATGGCACAAGTAGTTTGAAATCTTTCCCCAGGATGATGTTAGACTGCAATACGTATTTAAAAAGACTTTGAAAAGAACTGGAAGAAGAAAATGAAGTAAAATTCTAAGAGTTCAGCCGTCTTCTATTGTAACGAGACATAAAATATTGCTCACAAGAAAACAGAAGCATTTCTGGTTAAAGAGATTGCTTGATTGTCAGTCAAATGGGAGATAGTCCTCTCCCTGAGGAACTGCCTAGGGGCTTTTGATCTCCTTACCTCCCTTCCCGCCTTTCCCTCAACATGACCAGCCCTAAGACAAAGTTAAGGACCATTTAGTTGTTGAGTTTTTTAGCTCTGGTTTGTGGGATATCTGCCTAGGTAATTCCTGTTTATTCTGTTTCCTTTGTCTTCCAAATGCCATCTGCCCATCTAGGGGTCTCTCAGTTTTCTAATGAGGAAACACTGCCTTGGATGCTGAACTTTGGGGGATATCAGAAGCAAACAAAACTGGCAAAACTTCCACTCTTTTTTACCGTCTCTTTTTCCCTCATGTTTTTTCTTTCATCCTGCTCTCCCTCCATCCTTTTTCCTTCCTTCCTTTCTAACTAGAGCTGGAGTCCAGCTGCCTCCTTTTGAATTCTGGCTATTATGCCTTCTTACTGCGTGACTCTGGTGGACAAGTTCTTGAACTTCCCTATATACCTCAACACTTACCTCACAGGAAGGTTCAAAATATGAAAGGCACTTCATATAGGCACTTCATAAAGCACTTCAAATAATGTCTGACCCATAATAAGTATTCACATGTTAGCCACTATCAGCATCATTACCATCATCATGATTATTATCCATTTTCATAAACATTACTGGGTCTTACTTACATCTTAAATGCTATGCTAAATAACTAAGGTGACCAAATAAACATTTCAACTGAGGGCTTTCAGTTTTAGGAGCCAATGCTCAGAGTCCCCCAAGCCACGGAGTATACTTCTCACACTATCCATTTCCTTAGGGCATTCTTATTTTTCCCTGTGAAATCATGCATGTTTTGTTTTCTCAGTCCTTAAAGAATGTTCTTTGCCAAGTGGCAGTAGGTGAATAGATGGATATAAAAACAGCACTTAGAATCCAGTAAATGTGCATGTTTCCAGGCTTTCAAAGAACTAACCATGTGGACAGATTTTCATATATCACAGCTACTTTCAGGACTCAATTTTATTCATTTCAGCCATTCGGTGATAACGTAAATCATATCTCAGTCTATTCATTATTTCACCTGCACACGTGGATGGCTCTTCCAACTAATTTTCTCTCGTAATTGATACAAAGTAGGTGCTACTGAAGGAGAAGATGCTTTTCACTTTTCATGATCTTTTTAACTATAAGAGGTACTCACAATTTTTAAAATATTTTTGTTTAGGATTTATGAGGGTTCATTTTAATTCATACTAAATAATAGTTCTTAAAACACCACCATGCTCCAAGCCCTTTTTAGCAGATTAATGAAAAAGAAAGTTGGTAATACTATGGCCATTTTCTGTGTCCTTTGCTTATAATTCCCATGCTAAAAATGATCACAATTACTGGCCTTCAGAAAACTATATATATTGATATCCTTCTAGTTCACTTTGGTTTAAGCACTCCCTGAAGAGAAAGTATATATTTTCATTGTTTCCCTTTCTTTGATTTGTTCATAGATACGCAATAAGTGTCAGAACTTCCAGTCCACGTTACAAGATATATTAGACACTCACTGAGTACGTCCCTATCGATGGCATTTATGCTGGAGTTTTTTTCCTTAACTCTCTTCTACTTGTCAGACAACAGAGTATCCAGTTCTGGTCTCTGTTGTATTCAGTTCACTAGAAGCGGCACTCAGGCGGAATGACTAATTTGGAAGCCACGATGGGGTTCTGTGTACCAAGCAGATGCAGCCTCTGAAAGTCTAGGTCAGAGTAAGAGAGAGAGATGACCAAACCTGCTCTGAACACACCTCCTGCTTTGAAGGCTGAAATTTAGGATATCTTTCTGCCTTTGGGGCTCCTGCCTGCAAACATTTTAAGCAATTAAAATATATATATATATACTGGAAAGTGACTGGCGCAGACAAGTGGATTTACATAAGGCACCCTTTCTCAGCTACTCATTTTGGGCAAAATGACTTCAGACACTTCCTGAAGTTGTAGGACATTCCATCTTAGTCTGATTTTTTCCTTTCGATCAACAAAATCAGTTTTGAGTAACATGCCAGTGAGTCAGTAAGTAGTCTTAGCATAAGAAGGGTCCTGCCAAGATTAGCACCTGTATGTTGATAGGGTCATTGTGAGGATTAAAAGAGATAAAATCTGTAAAACATTTAGAGGAGTATCTGGCATAATTTTAAGCGCTCAGTGCTTGTTAGCTATTGATAGTCTGATTATTGCTATTGGGAATTACTCTGAGCTCGTTTTATCCTGTGGCACTGCCTTGCAATTATAAGGACAAAAACTAATACAAACGCAAAGGAAGAACCTGATAAGAATGGTGATTTTCACATTGCTCCTTGGAATATTTAGCAAGTTCTATCAATAGCATCGAGAAATCAACTGGAAATCATTTTGAATTCAATTATTACCAAACAGTTCATTTGGGTGACTCTGTCAGGCAATAAGGTAGGTTTATTTACACATACGATTTCTACATATATGATTATTATCCCTTTCTACAGGTGAGAAAACCAAAGCTCAAAGAGGCTTTAAGTAAATTTCCCAAGGTCACACAGATAGAAAGCAGTAGAACTTGTTCTACTTTACCACACTGATTTACAGAAAGTTTCAAAATAAGCTCTTTATTGTGATATTTTGAGCTACCAACTGTCTATCAATTTCTCCTTCACTATGGTTGTATGTGATTTGGCTGTTTTCAACTATTGATGATTTCCAGTAAGTACTTCATGAAATCATGTTGATTTCTGTTTCCCAAGAGTTTAGATTGCTTTATTGCTCTTCCGGCTGCCTGTGGAAATGGTTCACCTCAGTGGGAAATAGAATAATGGCCCCTCAAAGGTGTCCAAGTCTAATCCGCAGAACATGTTACCTTCCGTGGCAAAGGAGGCTTTTGTAGATATGATGAAATTAGGGATCTTGAGCAGAGGAGATTATCCTAGAATCTGGGTGGACCAAATGTAATACAAGGGTCCTTATAATTGAAAGAGGGAGACAGGAAAATCAGAGAAGATAAGAGGACAGGAGTGGAGGTCAAAGTGATGTCATTGGTACCTTTGAAGATGGAAGAGCCATAAACCAGGTAACGCAGGCCACTCTAGAAAAGATGGAAAAGGCGAGTAAACCAGTTCTCTCCTAGAGCCTCTAGAAGAAACACATGTGGGGGCACAAGGGGAGGTGGGGGGTCAGGGGGCAGAGAGAGAGGGAGAAGCAGACTCCGCACTGAGCAGGGAGTCTGCTGTGGGGCTGGATCCCAGGACCCTGAGATCATGATCCGAGCCAAATGAAGGCAGACACTTAACCGACTGATCCACCCAGGTGCCCCAATTCTGCTGACATCTTGAGGTTAGCCCTGTGAGACCCATTTCAGACTTCTGATCTCCAGATCCCTAAGATAAGTTTGTGTTGTCTTAACCCACTGAATTTGTGGTAATTGGTTATAGCAGGAATAGGAATCTTAGACACGTCTTTTTGAAGCATTTACAAAATGTCTCACCTTTTATTTTAATGCTCCCACAAGTTAGAACAACTGGTTTTTTATCATCTATATCAGAGTTCTGAGTAATTTGTTTTCAGTGATACACCTGTATCAGCTTGTTTGCTATCAGGAGAGAGGTTTGGGAGGCCTGAATCAGTATGTGAGTATAGGAGAAGAGAGGATGGGAGGTGGGAGTGTGACCCATGCACATTGTGGGAGATCTTGGAGGGAGGAAATGGCTTTAATTTGAAGACTCCTTAGGCAAATCTGAAAAGGCACAAGGAGGGCCTTGTCTCACCCTGTTGGAAAACATTGACCCGATAATAGGACCAGAGACACTGGAACAACTCATTGCTAACTGGAATTCTAAGAGCTTTACTTACATTGGCTCGTTTATTCCTCACAACAGCCCTGTGAGGTGGATACTCTTGATAATATCTCCATTTTATGACTAAGGAAACTGACAGGTAAGGACACAGATCTTATATGAACCTCTATGTAGCAACGTTTGTACAATTGTTAACACTGAACTGGTTGCCCAGCTGTAAAATACAGAAACAGTTGTGATCACAGCATCATTTTACATTCAAATTTTAAAAAGCCTTTAAGCTTTTCTCCTGCCACTTTGTCTTTAGCTGTCGTTACCATTTAGAATGTAACTGTTAAAGTAGGTTAAAAACGACTGTTTTACACGTCTCCTCTATCAAGGTATTAAGCAGGAAGTTAGCTTTGCATAAAATGTCCACTGGGTGGCAGCTTTTCATAAAAAGTACCCGGCATTAGCTCTATCATTTTCAAAAACTTATAAAGACCAGAAGAATCGTTTGTTTGGGGTTGTTGAGTAGTTAATCTTTGGGTTTCTTAAAAAAAGTGGGGGGCTTTACTGTTTTTAATATCCTTTCAAAATCAGAAAAGAGCCTTAGCAGCTTCACGCATTTTTGTTATAATATATATCCCTTAAACAAGAACTTTGAAATGGTTTTGCAAACAAACTAATCATCACACACACAGACGACACTTGAGCACTTAGGTAAACTTGTAAAACTGCTTTGAATCTTTCAAATCAAGCTAAAATAATAGAAATAACCTCTGTAACTTGATGCTAAAAACATTCTGATTTTTTAGGAAAAGACCAACAAAATATTTTACACTACAAGTTCATCTACATTTAAGTGCATGACTCTTTTTTTCCTGTGTGCTTAAAGTTTTCACATTAATGATAAATTTCCCATTAAATATTTTCAGGGTTCCAGTTCGACACCAGGTCAAAGTTATTAACTTGCTTAGCGCTGTAATTCAGGGAAAAAAAGAGGGGGTAGGGGAAAGGTGTTTTGAAAACTACTCCGTGAACATTTAAATATTGTTGCTGTATAAATGCGGATGGCCCATTTGTCAGCCACACCCAGTTGCCTGCCCCCCCACCCCGTCCAGCCTGTAGGTAAGAGCATGGCCATCAGGGGGCGCTGTGTGGAGGACGCTTTTAGACAACAGGCTTGAGCAACGGAAACTTGGTTAAGGCAGAAGACCCACAGTAACCACCGGGCTGAATCCCGACAGGCCATCAGGTGACCCACCTCAAAATGTCCGTAGGCCCTAACTAACCAATGGGCTACTTACAACCTGGAACAGTTACCAAAAAATGGGAAATTCCATACTTCACCATACCTCCTTACTTCCCTGCTTTAAAAACAGCCCCCACCCACTGCCTCCTTGCAGACAGCCTCTCCTGTGCAGTGTATTCGGTAAACTTCTATCTCCTTTGTTTTACCTCGGGTGAATTATTTTCACCACCCCGCCACCAGCTTCCACCCCATCATCGCCCCACATTTGGGGGCCCCCATCCAATTCGGAGAGACACCACATTTAGATACCACACGCTATACCTGACACCAAGAAGTCCCTACCACCTTTCCACATTCACCTAGATGTAGCTTATTAACATACAACTCTCTTCCTTCTCCTTTCCTTCTGCTTCTTTATTCAGTTTATCTTTGGGCTGTGCATCAGATTGTTAGCACACCAGTGTAGGCGTTTCCAAGACATCACAGGCTCCTACGAATGCTCCATCTTTCTGTCTTTGGTAGAAGCTATGAGCTCTGGTTCACTAGCTTTTAACATGTAAATATGCCGATTTCTGAATTTTAAAATGTACTTTAAAACAATCAGTTCAGGGATGCCTGGATGGTTCAGTGGTTAAGCATCTGCGTTTGGCTCAGGTCATGATCCCAGGATGCTGGGATCGAGTCCCGCTTCAGGCTCCCTGCTTAGTGAGGAGCGTGCTTCTTCCTCTGGTTGCAATTCCCCCTGCTTATGCACTTCTCTCTCTCTCTCTAATAAATAAAATCTCTAAAACGATCAGCTCAGTAGTTTGCCATAATCATGAAAAAGAAAAGATTCTGCCACTATTCCCTAAATTTAAATGTCAGTGACTGACTTCACATTTAATAGCTTTTATTTTATGAACTTTAGGAATTCATGAACTTTATGAATTAAATTTTTGAGGTACAACTATTCAAGTATAGTTACACTTTGACCGTATTACAGCACACATAACACAAAAGAAGCAAGATGAAACCTATCAGAGATTTTCTACATCAGTTAGCGGTTCCACAGCTAAAAGATTCACTCCCTAGTGGGGACTGATTCATACTGGTTTTGATGACACTTTTCAAATATTAAGTTAAACTTAAACATCAGCACTTTATCTTATCTTACACCTGTACTAAATATAAGCACTGTCCTAAGTTGAATTGTCATCATATCCTTATTAGAAAAAAAAGATTAAAGGAAATGAAAACAAGAATCAATTACTGAGGATAGTGGAGAAAAAACGTCAATCAGTTATTCAGGCAGATATTGAATATCTACTTAGTGCTGAAAACATAGTAGATAATTAATATAAAACCTTGCTGACTGGTTGACAATGTTTGTTTTGTCCACTAGCCTCCATTATTTGTGTTTTTTTAAGAAAAGGCACTGCAAGAGAAATATGAGCAAATATCAGTAATTGACTCTTTGGTTTGGCGTGATTTTAGCCCACTATGTTGTCTCATTGCCTGGAATTCTAAAAATAGAGATTAGTATTAACCTTAAACACAAGTGTAATGAAACATTTAGTAGAGTGCCAGATGAGTTTTAGCATTGCTGAATTTCTGCTGTGTTAGTCTAAGAGTTTTTTTGTTTTGCTTTTTTGGGGTTTTAAAATTACATGGCCCATTGGCTACCATCAAATAATTCACAGTTTTTGGCCAAACAAGATATACACAAATTGACCATTTGGCTAATGACAGAGAACATCATACAACCAAATGTCAACATGTATAACGTAGTAGCACTCACAGTGACAAGTAACACAAAGCAAATAGCCGGGTAGACAACTTTTGCTCTACAGACTACCTACCTCTAATTTTCTTTAAATGAAACATGTATAATGCATCCTTATTTTTCTTTGAATTCTAAATGAACACCAGTTATAAATGCAATGATTAAAACCTAAGTCTTTTCTACTTATAATTCATTTTGAATTACAGGATAATTAACATTTTTCTTTTTTTTATACCTCCACGGAAAAGTTACCATATCATATAATATATGGGCAATGTATTTCAGAGAAATCCTCATCACACTTACTAATATTTAGATTTAATTTTCCCCTGTAGGCTGATTATAGTAATAATAAAAGTCAGCGCTGATGGCCATATTTTATTTTAATAATTAATTCTAATTTTTCCCCTTACATTATGTAACTCTCTACCCCAGTTTTATTCATTGTTTTGAGCTTTTCTCGACCTTTTGTGGCCTCGGTGTAAACTGAGGATCGGGGAGATCTGGCAGGAGGCAGAGATGGGTTGCGCTCTTAGATCTCCTCTGAGAGTCCTCTCTCTTCGCTCTCCAGAGACGGCAGTAACACTATGCAGAAATGATTGTTAGAGACAAGATATGTTTCTTTCCTCATGATTCATTTTTTAAATTAATTAATTTATGAGAGAGAGAGAAAGCCAGTGGAGCGAGGAGCAGAGGGAGATGGACAAGCATACTCCGCACTGAGCACAGAACCCCACTTGGGGCTCAATCTCATGATCCTGAGATTATGACTTGAGCCCAAATCCACAGTCGTACACTCAACTGACTGAGCCACCCAGGCGTCCCTCTTTCCTCATGATTTAATGGAAGAGATCTGTAAATACTCTGTAACTCCACAGCTCCATAGCTATGAAACTCCACAGCAAATGGCAAAACCAGTATGCGGTCTGTGGACGCACTCTGATATTCCAATACAGAAGTGAAAGCATTAAACCAGATGCCCACACCCTTATTTAATCTCAACAATAATGAATGAGACATTCTGAGTTTGAATTATTTTAACTTCTGTTTAGAATTGCCATGCAATGTTATTGTTGCTCCAAACCCACAACAGTTTATCTGCAAATACGTGTATAAATGTCACATAACACTAGAAAATAATTTATTATTCCATTTTCACAAGAGTTCAGATTGAGGTCAAACACTACTGAGGCAAAATCAGTTATGCAAAGTACAAACTACTGGTTCACACAGTTCATTTACATAGCCTTTTCTTACCTCATTTCCCTCATTCATGCATCTAGCTTTCCAGATACTACAAAGATGTAATATCTTCAGATATTACGCTGGAAAAAAAAAATGTTGCAGAAAGACCAACTGTAGTCAAATTCTGCCTCTATCACTTAGCTATGTGGCTGAATTTTTTAACCTCCTTCCTAGTCTGTAAATGGGGATCAATACAACTTACCTTAAGAAATTATTGTGAGAATTAAATAAGAGTAGATACTAAGTTCCCAGTATATGGTATATATACTCAACATGGTAGTTTTCTCTTTTATTTTTCTTCTTTTCTTAAAAAAGTCAACTCCAGAGACTCATGAAGAATAGTGATCCACATAGAATTATAGGATAAGCAGAAAATCTTAGAATTGAAGTAAATCTTTATTATCTAATCTACTTCCATCTCAGTCTTTTCATAACATTATTGAAAGTCTTGTAGGACAGCCGAGTCTGCACAATGAGACATTAGGGAGACCCTGGAGGGCATATTGACATTATTTGAAGCTGGAAGACTCAAACTAGCTTAAACAAAACAAAACAAAAGAGACCATGTTATGAAAAGTCCATTGTTCAGGCAGTTGGATTGATTGAAGGACCCACGCTTTTCCCGTCTCTCTGCTTGGCCATCATCTGTGTGGCTCATGATCTCAAGATGTTTCAGCTGCGCTCAGCATCACAGACAGGACTACAGCCAAAAGGAAAGAGATCTTTTCTTAATGTCTACGTGCTGTGGGGAACAAAGACAAAAGGAAATGTAGATAAAATTAAATTTCCTTCTAACCCGCAGCCCATTGACTAATACTTGAGGCCGGCAGAGTATAACCCCCTCTAGGAAACTCCTGACTGTCTTAATGTTAATACTTTGCTAGAGGGAAAAACAACCAGCTTGACAATAGCTAGGCCCTCAGGATCCTGTAATCTTCTTTAGCATATGAAAGTCCTTTTGGAAACTTCCCTTTGTCTTTACCTCCCCCAACTCCAAAGTCTTTAAGCAATAGCTCCTCACAATCGCTATGCCTCTCTTTCTGCCCAGAGGTCTTGTCCCTGTGCTTTCATAAAACCACCTTTTTGCACCAAACACGTCTCAAGAATTCTTTCTTGGCTGTGGGCTCCAAAGCCCACCACTCCAAACCACATCATATTTACTTATCATTTACAAACAAGGAATCTATTCTTGAAAATCTCCCCTGCACATTCCCTCTTATTGGTCAAAATGTTCATTTCCAAACCAAACCCTGGCAAAAACATCCAGTCGATGAAGGAAAGACATTAGGGTTCGAAGTCACAATAATCTCATTGTGACTATTTAGGATAATGTTTGGAGAGAAAGATTGTTGATGAGTCAAACTTGTTTGTTATTATTTTGCTGCTTTTCAAAGGATCTCCCTTTCAGTAGAAGGTTTGTTAGTTCTGCTACCTCACCAGTTTGTCCTTTGTTCCACTTAAGAAAAATAAAAGGTCCTTTAGAAAGGTAAAATCAAATGTGAATGATCGTTACAAAGCCTCTGTAATAAATGTGTATACAAATGTTATTGTGCAAACTAGCCCAGAGGTCCTAAGGAAAGAAGGTTCTTGTTGGTGCTAAACGTGTGGTTTACTCTTTTTTTTTTTTTTAAGTTTCATCCTTGAGCTCTCTCAACTTTAATTTGGATTAAAATAAAGATGGTTGCTGTAGTAAATTTTGAGCCTTATCTTCCCATTTAACCTCAAAACATTATCTTCCAAATTCTCCACACTCATCTTTGGATATCATAATGACTTTTCTAATGCTTTGGAGGAAGGGCCGTAGGTAAGTCTTTAGGTATTAAAGAGGCAGCTGTCTATTTCAGGTAGACAGTGACAGGCAACAGTGTGCCCTTGCTGCTCCTTTAAAACCTTGCTCTGGTATAGCCAAATCCTGTTCTATTTCCTGCCAAAAACACCTCTCAGTGGAAAAAGGAGAGGCATAGCTTACACTTTAATGAAAGCATTACTGCACTCTTGATATGAATCTCTGCTCCAGGCTGAGAAACAGAAAGAAGTTCTTCAATCCCCTGAAGGAAGGAAGAGGGGGATTCTGCTATTTGTTATTTTTAAATAGAAAACAACAACAACAACAATAACAAAACAACAAAACAAAACAGAACAACAGGAATTAAAAGGAGAATTTTCTGAAGGAGAATTATGTATGAACTATTTTTTCTTTAAATTTATTTAAAAATAGTGGTGATATTGGTTATTATAATATGATCATGAATTGAAGGATTCCATTCATAATTGCATAAATTACAGAAAGCAGAGGGAGCAGGGGAAGGGCAGAGGGAGAGGGAGAAGCAGACTCCCCACTGAGTGTGGAGCCCCACATGGGAATGGATCCCAGGACCCCAAGATCATGACCTGAGCCGAAGTCAGAGGCTTAACCTATGGAGCCACCCAGATGCCCCCAGATTCCCTTTAAAGAAAAAGCTACCAAAAACATTTTATTCCATCCATCACAATGGTTAAACAAAGACAGATGTGCATGTTTTGCATGCTTCTTCAGCCGAATGTGTGGTGACTGGGGTTTCAACCCCCAATTTTCTTCCTTTACACCAATATGAAATGACCCAGATTCCCAGTTGAGTCAAATGCCTGGGTTTCCGCTCCAATTTTTCCTAGCCATGCTTTTGATTGATGTGAAGGAGAGAAGGAAGAAGTAAGAGAGATTGGGCAATGCTTAGTAAGCATATCCTTGGCGGTAGCATTTCATTTAACAAATGCTTCCCTTACAATAGACAGTTTACACAGAAAGGATGACTATTGATATCTTTACTTTTTACATGCCAGATTTTTTTTTTTTTAAGATTTATTTATTTTAGAGAGAGAGAGAACACAAGCGGGGCGGGGGGCAAAGGGAGAGGGAGAGAGAATTTCAAGCAGATGAACGGAGTGCGGAGCCCAACTCGGAGCTCCATCTCGCAACCCTGGGACCATGACCTGAGCCAAAACCCAGTCGGGCGGGCGCGTAACCAGCTGCGCCACCCAGGAGCCCCGTTATATTACCGTATTTTAAAAATTACATATTTCACAATGGCCAGAAATAGTGTTAAGGGCTTGGCTTCATGCTGGATGTCAAGAACTGTGAAGGGCACAGTTACCCCTCTCACAGTATGACAAGCTAGCTATCACTGTTTCATTGATGTGGGCGGAATGCGCACTGCTGGGTGAGAGACAAAGGGCTTTATTACTCATGGCACAGAGGCAACATGAGCGTAGTGTTCAGTTGGATTTCCCTTGCCCTCCGATTCCACGGAGGGAGGTGATATTGAACGTGGACCCTGTGGACGCTGTGCACACGGTTTGTGTCACATTGAAGAAGACCAAGGAAACTCCCAGTGTTTTAAGAGGGCTGCTAACAATCTTGTCCATCCTTTGTCCCAGAGAGAAGCTATATCTTTATTATGCTCATCAGGAGACAAATCTGTCCTCCGTTCCAGAGGGAAATACTATGGATTAATTTTCAAGGCTTTGCTCTACAAATAATCTTGAACAAATAGTCTGGAATAAAAACTGTCACAGGTGTGTAAAAATTTGACAGACCCATGGAGAACTGTCACCTAACACAGCCATGTACACAGTGTATATGGGATGTGTGTGTGTGTGTGCATGCATATTATACCATTCTATCAACAATTCTATAAAAGACAGCTCAAAATTCTCATTTTGGATGTAAAGAAGCAATATCAGCTAAACATCTTGCCTAATGTCCCAGAGATTGTAAGAGACAAATTCAGAAATTCCACCTTTGTTCTACTCAACACCCCATAATCTCTGTGATCAACCAATACATGAATTGCCATGAAAAATCGAGAGAAATGTATGTACTCTGTGACACTGAGTTTTAGAAAGAAGGCCCTTTGACTTTTTATGTTACTTCCACTAGAATTAAAGAAATATCTGTGTTGCTGTTCTCCTCATAATTGAACTTGTTACAAATTATATCATGTGCAATACCATTCAAACAAGTACGTAGAATAGTGGTCAATGAAGCAGTATGATTCCCCCCCCCTTCAATCAAACCAATTGCTCGATGTAATTATAATCTTGGAAGATACAGTTAAAAAGATGTTGAATTAAATTGAGCTCTGAAAATTGCTCACCTCATGATTCCTTCTGATTATATCTTGGCATAATTCCACCAAGTTTCAATATGTAATTTAGGGATAATGTATAATTGGTACTGGAGCCATTGCGGCTTCTCCACATTTAAATGGGAGGCCAATTTTATTAGTAATAACTATAATAACTCTGCTAAATAGGTTGTCTGACTTAGTCGCTCATTAGGAAATTATTTTTCAGCAGGAACATATTACCTTTATATATTTAATTTCAAGTTTTTAGTAAGAAATTTATTAGCGATGTAAGTGTTTACAAGGAGATCATCTTTACAGATATTATAGTCGGGTCCTAATCAGACAATTATTTCCCTTGGTGCTAAACTCAAAAGCTTATTTTCCATTAAGTTTTATATTTAGGAAAACTTTATATTCACATGAGACATTTTTAAAATATGCAGTAATTTAGACCCCATGCTATTAAAATACCAGCAAAGTAACATGGCTCCCTCCAGTTTCATCACACAGTGTTTTGTTGATATGCTTTATGGGGGAAAAAACCTTTTTGTGTTAAAAATCACTACAAACATCCACGCTCCACACTGGTACCCATCATATACTAACCTAAATAATAACTACTCTCAATGTGGGCTCTCTAAGTAAAGCAGATTTGGAGAAAATCTGGTTAAGGTTAAGTTTTCATTGGAATTATATTGCATATTAAATAAAGCTGCTGAGAGGTCCTGCTTATAAATAAAGTTGCTTCCTCATCATCTTTGAAATATGTTCGACCACAGACTCCTTTTATGTTAAAAGCCTTCCCATACTTGGGGAAGTCCTGAGCATTCTTTAATGATCTTATCCCACTAGAATGGTAGCTATTATAATTATGCAGTATTTCAGCTATCAAAAAGTGACTCTTGAAGTTACATAGCATGGAGTAATATATTTTTTCCTCCTGAATTCCTCTTAGGATTTCATAATCCTTAGGTGAAGAAGTTTACACAAATCACCCACCACTGTCTAGCATATAGTACAACATATGCATGTCTTTTCATTTCTTTAGAAATTAGCATTGAATTGCATTACATTTGCTCGGTTTATTCAGCAATATTTTTAAGCCACGACGTGGCAGATACTTCTCTAATTGCTACAGATACATCAGCAAACAAAAAGCAAAAGAAATTCCTGCTTTCATACAGCTTATATTTTAAATTGTAAGCAAGTTCTCATCCTTGTAGTAAAATCAAATAGAAAATCACAGAAAATTGGAAAAGCAGATTAACGATAGCACGTGAAAAAAACCTTAAATCTAATTGCACCAAAAACAAGCAAGATTTGATGTTTCTTAAAAGAAGCTTGGTTTGTTTCTTGAGAGAGACAGTGGGTTTGACAGGTTATGTCTAAGAATGCTGCTACTGAGCTTCTGGTTTTAGGATGGAACTTTTTTTTTATTTGTAAGTGACCAGCTACTTATTTTCCACCTAACTTTGCAGATACATTTTAATTTGATCTTTAAATCTCTTCTCAGAAGATAGACTGTGTAAGACTGATTCCATTTTGTAGGTTTGCAATCCTAGGCTCAGAGAGGAGTCCTGTGAGTTAATTGAGACAAGCAGCTCAGCGTGGCAGAGGGAGAACAGGCATAAGATCTGCCTCCTGACTGAGGACACTTACCACTGCTGGTGTGAGAAGAAGGTGATAATAGTGCCCCTAACAGACAGTTACAGCCTGGAGGTGCCTGATTTCCAGCATGCAAAACATCTAAACGGTCTTCACAGAGATCATCTTTCCCTGAAAACAGTTTATTATATTTAAAGTGAGATCTTGACAGAGTGCCTGGGTAGCTCAGTTGGTTAAGCATTCCACTCTTGATTTCAGCTCAGGTCATGATCTCAGGGTTTTGAAATGGAGCCCCGTGCAGGGCTCTGCACTCAGCAGGGAGTCTGCTTGTCCCTCTATCCCTCCCCCCTGCTCATGTGTGTGCACGAGTTCCCGTTCTCTCTCTCTCTCTCTCAAAAATATAAATAATTTTTTTACACATTATAGCAGTTTATTATTATTTTTTTATTATAATATGTTAGTCACCATACAGGACATCATTAGTTTTTGACGTAGTGTTCCATGATTCATTGTTTGCACGTAACACCCGGTGTTCCATGCAATACGTGCCCTCCTTAGCCCTTCACCAGGCTAAAATATAAATAAATTTAAAAAAATAAAGTGAGATTTTGAGAATGAGAAACAGGTTAAGGTCATATAGCCTTTGGTCCTATGTTACTAATTATTCTAAATATAATTTGCAACTTTACATGTTTTGAATGAGCTCTAACAACTTGTTAGTTTTTTCCTGTGCTATAAAGGAGTGCTACTAGATCCCTGGTAAATCATCAACAAGTATGGGTAGCTCCGGATTTGGAATGGCATTCATACAGTATAGCAAAGAATTGCTCAGCTAGAATGATAGGAAAATATGGCTTGGTGACTTATCTACTTTGGGAAATGTGGCCCCTCTTTGGGAAGCGTAGTGGTTAAAGTACTTGTTGAGGGTCTCAGGACTGGGACTGAATCCTGGCTTTACTAATGGACATTGTTTAACATCTCTAAGCCTTATTCTTCTCAATATGCACTGGAGAAAAGAGCAATGTCTACTTCATGTTATAATTTTGAGATTTAAATGAGATAATACATATACCTGACATTTAGTGATTACTCACTCAAATGTTAACTATTATTATTTCCCTTTGAAGTTAATCAATCAATTCAAATAATGTTCAACAAAATTATCAATCTATTAGCTACCCTATTAGACACCAAAAGTTACTTTTCTCAGAAGTTTACCTTGAAGATGTTTAGTGCTTATGGAAATCTCAAATATTGATAATCTTAAACTAAAAAAAAATCAAACTAGGAGATATAAAGAAATGCCACACAGCCAGTGAAGCATAAATACATTTTGAACATGGCTTCTTCTACTTGTCTCATGTTTATAAGTTTGATATTTATGTATACATATGGCATAAGTTCTTGAAGTTTATGTTTTTCATATATCCTCTGAAGAATTCATACCATCAGTTATATGACAGTTAAACATAGCACTCCTTTGTAGATTCACCTTAACATGACAGTCCTAATTTAATGAATTCCTAGGGAGTTAGGAGTAGGAAGAAAACAGAGAGAGGATATGTAGAATGGAACATGCTGGGTATGGAGGGGATGATTTTCCAGTAGTATGATAGTGGACTTGCTTATCCAAAACATGGTGCTTCCTCAAGAGGATTTTTTTTTTTAAGATTTTATTTATTTATTTGACAGAGATAGAGACAGCCAGCAAGAGAGGGAACACAGGCAGGGGGAGTGGGAGAGGAAGAAGCAGGCTCCCAGTGGAGGAGCCTGATGTGGGGCTCGATCCCAGAACGCCAAGATCACGCCCTGAGCCGAAGGCAGATGCTTAACGACTGTGCCACCCAGGCGCCCCAAGGGGATTTTTTTTTTAACTTAACTATATGGAAAGTAACGTAGCAGGATTCAGCAGAGCATGATGGCCTCAGGAGCCAGGCTGCCTGGGTTCATAGCTAATTCTATCACTTACTAATGGTGTGATTGTTGAGTATATTGCTTAACTTCTATATATTTCAGACTTAGTGTCTGTATAATAGAGATAGAAACAGTCCTCACTTTATAGGGTTTTCTAGTGATTAAATAAGACAACAAATATGAAGGATTTAGTGTGTAACACAACATATGTTCATAGCATGTGCATTAACTGTTATTACCTCTACATTAGAAAAGAATGCCTAAAATAACATAGCACTTAACAATTTAAAAACTGATCCTAGGGGCGCCTGGGTGGCACAGCGGTTAAGCGTCTGCCTTCGGCTCAGGGCGTGATCCCGGTGTTATGGGATCGAGCCCCACATCAGGCTCCTCCGCTATGAGCCTGCTTCTTCCTCTCCCACTCCCCCTGCTTGTGTTCCCTCTCTCGCTGGCTGTCTCTGTCTCTGTCGAATAAATAAATAAAATCTTTAAAAAAAAAAAAATAAAAAAAAAAAATAAAAACTGATCCTAAGGTAAGAAGTTCAGGTGTGATCCTCCTCCCTCACAAATTAGCAAATTGAGATTCAAAGAAATCCAGTGACATGTCTAAGTCACATGGTCATTAAGTGTCTAAGTCATGTGGTCATTAAGTGATGGGGTTGATTCTATAATGACATGTCCATGTGAATGAAATAACAGTCTCTCTCCTTATCATCCTCTTTACCAAGTCTTGTCTTCACCATCATCGCAAGTGATGATTTTATCACAGGATAGATATTTGACAAAGGTAACAGATGAATGATGAAAACAGAAATGCTATGAAGACCTCAGGGAATAAGAACTACTTGATAAAATCTTGGGAGGCACAGTAAAGCCGTGGCAACGTGGCTGGTGCATCAACCCAAGCCAAAAATAGATAAGGAATCTATCAACTAAAACTGTAAAATATTTTTACATGCAATTAAAAAAAAGAAATATAAAGGATACTGTATATCATCTAATGGGTGAGTTTCCCATATCCAGAAACATCAAATTCTCGATTTTGTTCTTATCTTTGCATGTTTAAATGGAAGGAATCAGCCTTTATTCCCATATTTAAGTTACCCATCACTCAGTATAAATTGCCTGTCTTTAACAATTATGGGAGACATTAGGCACAGCAAGACAGGAAGAAAATTAAGTCAGTTCTGCAAAAGGAAATATTGCCTTTCACTAGCTTTTACTAATGTCACTTTGAAAAATCTTGAATATCTGTTTTCCTGTTCAATTATTAAACACAATATGCTCATGAGACTTAGTCCATTAGTTTTGAATTTTGTTTCATGCTGTTTTGTATAGTGAGATGCTACTGTAATTATCCTAGGCAATAACTTAGTCCTTCCATATTTTTCTTTTGACTTGTTACATTCTGCCAATGATTTATAAATATTCAAATATAATTACTGGAATATTTTTTGTATGTTTTAAAGTAATTGAAAATGGTAAAGCAATATCAAGAAAATCTGTGATTTAAACATAAAAGCTTTATGTTCCAGTTAAAATTTCTACATTGATCTAAAACTACAGGCATGTGAACCTTTGGAAAAGGAGATGCAGTTTATAAACAAAGGATAAAATACTTGGCAACTTGCATAATGCTATTTTAGAAATAGACAGTAAAATGGACATAATGAAGTTCACTGACATTTTGGTCCAATTAAATTTTACTTAGTGATAATACTGATTATTATTATTATATAGGAAATTTACCTAAAATATATTTTTGAGCATAACAGTTATAAGAAAACATAAAAGTCACAGCCTCTTTTTTTTTAATCTCTAAAATAAAATCAGCATCTTCTAGAGAAGAGTTATGATAGTTTCATTACTCATCACCTTTTTGCCACCAGGTATCAGCTACCAGAATGTCAGACATAACATCTTAGGAAGATAAATGCAATGTTAAAGAGAATTATTTCTTTTTTTTTTTCTTTTTTCATTTGTTTATTTGAGACAGAGAGAAAGAACAAGTACATGTGGGAGGAGGGGTAGAGAGGCAAGGAGAGGAAGAGGGAAAGAATCCCAAGCAGACTGCCTGAGCAGGGGGCCTGATGCAGTGCTCAACCTCATGACCCGGAGATCATGACCTCAGTGGAAGCTAAGAGTCAGACACTTAACCAACTGAACCACCCAGGTGCCCCAAAAAGAATCATTTCTAACTGTATTTAGATTATAAATTCTTTAAGATCTTGATGGGAACTATGGGTTCTCTATCTAGAAAAATGTACATATGCACTATGGGTCCTAGGTTTACAGGTAGTCAAATTATGTTTATAGTGGACTGGGTCTGGAAACTATGGAAGAGATAAGATTCCCCCCCCCCCTTTTTTTAAGGTTTATTTATTTATTTCAGAAAGAGAGAGTGCAGGAGAGGGGCAGAGGGAGAGAGAGTCTTAAACAGACTCCATGCTGAGCATGGAGCCCGACATGGGGCTCCATCTCTTGACCCTGGGATTGGACCCTGAGATCAGGACCTGAGCCAAAACCAAGAGTCAGATGCTTAACTGACTGAGCCACCCAGGCGCCCCTGAGATGTACGTTTTATTGGCTAATGTGGGAGGACAGATATCACATCCACTGAGATAATTGAAGAGACTTCCCAGACGGACTATTTACTAAGGCATGGACAGGGTTAACGAAAGTAATAAAGGATCCGAGGACACTCCGTGATGGCCACGGCTGAGTTGTGTCCCTAAGCCTGAGGCAGATAAGGGAGGGAGGGTGTCGTGGGAACCAGATGAGACCTTTAGCTTTCACTGTCTTCCCCCTTTACACACATATCTGGGGAAAGTCTGCAACTTCAGGGAGGGCCCAAAGAAAAGAATAGAAAACAATTAAACACATAACTCAGGAAACAGAGGAAAACCTAAATAAAGATTAAGTTCTATAATCTGTCTTACTATCCAAGAGGTGAGAGAAGCTACTGCATCCGTTAAATAAGAGCTGGATGCTAGCCACGTGAATACTCAAATAAGATACAGCCACTCAAAATCAAAACTGCTAGCTAATATTTAAAAAAAGTGTGAAGAAAGATGAAGTTGAGTAAATATGCCCAAAGTAGAAAACACAAAAAAGAAAGAAAATTTGACAGGAAAAAAAAAAGGAAAAAAAAGAAAGGGACCAGTCCCAGAGGTACATCACTGGAGGCTGAAGACAGTGGGAAATACTGTCCTCTTCCCCAGGAAACATTAACTCGTGGTCTCTTGAGGACCACACAAATCATCTTTCATTCTGATTCCAGAAAAAAAAAGTCCAAACTTTCTTTCAAGTGATATATTAAATAACGTTAAGCACCTAGAAAAATTAGAGCAGAGAGATTGGTCCTTCAAACCACAGCTCCGCTACCTATTTTCTGAGGGATCTGGAAAATTCAAACAGTTCTGAAATAGAAAACAGAAACTGCTTATAAAGTGACCCAGTAGCTACAAGGCAGTTCACCTCTTGGTATAGATATGTTCACGCTTTCACAATTTCCGTATTCCTGTACTTTGGAAACAATCTGATCTTTCAATAATATGAATATCCAGGAAATAAGACTTGTGAGACTTTTGCCTAGAGTTAATTCTTAAAAGAAGAACTATTATGATTTAAGCATTTTTTAAAGACAATTGTCCAGTTGTCTTCAGGAACATTTATATCAATTTACATCCATCTAGCAGTTTCTACGAAGGTACAGTTTCTCACATCTTAACCAACACTCGCATTATTATTGCAAAAAATATCTTTTTAGGGGCGCCTGGGTGGCACAGCGGTTAAGCGTCTGCCTTCGGCTCAGGGCGTGATCCCGGCATTATGGGATCGAGCCCCATATCAGGCTCTTCTGCTATGAGCCTGCTTCTTTCTCTCCCACTCCCCCTGCTTGTGTTCCCTCTCTCGCTGGCTGTCTCTATCTCTGTCAAATAAATAAATAAAATCTTAAAAAAATATATCTTTTTAATTTGATAGGTGATAATACTATCTCATGATTATTTTAATTTGCATGTGTTTACTTATTATTAAGGTTAAAAGACTATTTTAAAGGAAGCCTTATAATTTATTTTTACCACTCTCATTTGTATCTATTTTCCTTTTGCCAATCAAGCATATACTTAACTAAGGTCTTTGCAAGTATGCTTTTTTCTTCTTCCATATATATAATATATATATATATATATATATATACACATATAAATATTTTTTTTTCTTTCTTTTTTCCAGGATACTTTAGAAACATGTATACTAAGGCAGAAATGAATTACATTCCTTTGGCTCATTCACTTATATATCAGATAACACAAATCAGAAGACAGTCAAAATCGGTTTCTATGCTTATAAGTAATCATCAACCAACTCCTGTAATTTCAAGGCTTCTGCTTCTCAGATGCCTTTTTATTTTTCTAATATCTGAGTCATCCCAAGTGGACAAAGAGCTCTACGAGCACCACTGGTGACAGCCTCAAAGTCTCCAGTCAGGGCAATGTTCTTTCAGTAGCTCCCCAGTGGGGATCTGATTGACTGTAACAACCTCCTACAATAAATTTCCTGACATCATTCTGGCACCGAAGTTCGGGCTTTTTAATTTTTACGGTAACAAAAATATTAAGGCAATAAAACGATCGGGACACCAAGTAAGTTTTCTTATAGGCATGTCACAGAGTACTACCTGCTCTAAATTTCTACCTTTGTAATCCGTATAAATTTTCTTGCGAAGGTACGTCCAGAGTCATGTAGTATCTCGCTTAAGAAACAATAGTAACAGCATACATATTGATCCACATTTTTCTAGGAGTTGTATTACTTGGTCAATTTCCTCAACTTCCCTAATCTTTTTTTTTTTTTTAAGATTTTTTAAATTTATTTATGTGACAGAGAGACAGCCAGCGAGAGACGGAACACAAGCAGGGGGAGTGGGAGAGGAAGAAGCAGGCTCCCAGCAGAGGAGCCCGATGTGGGACTCGATCCTGGAACGCCGGGATCACGCCCTGAGCCGAAGGCAGATGCTTAACGACTGCGCTACCCAGGCGCCCCCCCACCCCAATCTTTTAAACAGCAATCCAGAACACAAATAAGGATAAATTTTTGTTGATAATGTATTTTTTAAGTACACTTTTATGGATTGAATGGTTTCCTCCCCAAATCTATGTGTTGAAGTCTTAACCTACTATCTCAAAATATGACCTTACTTGGAAATAGTCATTGCAGATATAATTTCAGTCAAGATGATGTCATACTGGAGAAGGGGGTACTCCTACTCCAATATGACTGGTGTCCTTATAAAATGGGGAAATTTGGACATAGACACACATATGGGGAGAATGCCATGTAAACACATGTGGGGAGAAATTAGAGATCCTGGTGATCCTTCTACAAGCCAAGGAATGGGCAAGATGGCCACTAAGCCATAGGAAGCTAGCGACAGGCACAGAAATTTACTTCACTTTAAAGACATTTACTTCATTTCAAATAGTTTATTTTATTTTTTACATGATCTAATTCATTAAGCTCTTTCATTTTGCCAATCAAATACATTAATTTTAGTGTTCTCAATCATAATTTTCTGGTCATTATTTCTACTAAGCCTATACTACCAGGATTAAAATTTGAAGATGTGGGGCACTGGGTGGCTTAGTCGGGTAAGTGTCTGCCTATGGCTCAGGTCATGATCCCAGGCTCCTGGGATGGAGCCCTGGGTTAGGCTCCCTGCTCAGCAGGGAGTCTGCTTCTTTCTCACTCCCTCTGCTTCTCCCCTCTGCTTGTGCTCTCTCTCTCTCTCATGCTCTTTCTCAAATAAATAAATAAAATCTTCTTTAAAAAAATTGAAGATGTATATTTTTCCATGAAGGTTTAATTTGTCCATCACATTTAACCCTGTGCAGTTTTAGCTGTGTTAGTTCTATTTTATCATGGTTGTTTCTACCAGTGATATTCACTATGCCTTTTCATGAATGACTGAAGTCAGCTCTGCCAGGGGAAAATTGTAAGCGATACTGTGAAACAGAATCTGGAAGAGAGAAAAGCAAAGACAAAGAGGAAGCCAAGAAGGCAGTGAAGATGATCAAGAAATACATAGAGACACACACACCGACAATGTCAGGAAGTCAGCAGCCAAGTTTTCGAATGCTGGCTAGAATAAGAACAGCTTCAGGATCAAAATGCACTCAGGGCCAAAATGCTGGGGTCAACCCGTATACTTCAGGAGTCATAGATTATGTGTAAGACACAGAGCGAAAAAGCTGTGGGTACACAAAAGGTACAATAGAAATAGCAAGTTTCTTTGAGAAGATGTGACACTCTTTATATCTTAGACTGGCTGAAGGGAGCACTTTATGTGCTTAGAAATTATGAGATGTAGTTCACTGTGGGAAGCCAAAGTTTAACTTTTCCCTCCCCCTTCCCTAAAAAAAAGTCCTATGGAGGATATAGAAAATATTTTCACCAAGAAAATTCTGCCTAAAAGAGCAGATTGCGGGGCTCTTAGAACAGAAATTCGCACTGAATGCTTACAAATGAGGAGTCCGATCGAGTTAAGGATAGCTTGGGATGACTTTCAACCTACATTTAATAAGCATTCAGTTGGGAATGAAACACAGCGCTCAGCTTTCGCTACATTGCTCTCTATCGGAATCACAACGCCTCTGAAACCTGGTCCCTTCTCAGCTGCGCAACAAACATCTGAGGGAGAAACAATCCGGCTATTAGCTGGCCAAACTGGGGTTCATTTTAGTCTGACTAAAGGATTTTCTGCCTGCAAAACATTAGAAATTGTTGTTACAGATGTTTGGACGTCAGATATATGTAGTTCAAATTGTTCCTTTTAAGCTTCAAAATGTCTTTTTACTAGCGCAAGCCCTTGAGGAAAAATGTATTGGTTTTCAATATTGATAAATACATACTCCAAGGGGAAATCTCTTAACAGTCTCTCGATTTTGAGATCAATTAACAGAATGAATGGGATATTGGGACGGTAGACACTTTGGACGAATGAATGCTTTATCTTCTGCTTATTATTTAAGTCTGAAAATCTTTACAATTAAAGAGAAATGAGATACAAAAGAAGCAATAATGAAAGAACAGATGACTTCTTTCATCTCAGGTTTAGATTGAAAGGTCCATTTGCCACTGGAGTCTTAAGTAGCCAATTTCATGCACAATTCACTTGAACCTTAAGTTCCATAGCAGAGAGAGATTTTAACTGCTTTTTCTCCTGTATATAATATGCTATAGGAGAAGTAAAGATAGTTTCCTAAGAGCTACCAAAGCAGTTTTACAAATGGCTACAGGCATTCGGCAATTTTCCCAAGTGTGATACCTGCAACTTTTCTTCTTCGTCTTACACAGTTTGGACCTACAAAATTCCTACAAGTAGAAGGAGCCAAAGTGATGCTAACTCATCTACACTCTCCTTCTCTGTTCATAAAACCTGCCAAACTCCCAAACTTGAGACACTTCTTTGGGAGACAGAGATATTCCTCATTCTTCACAGTAACTCATCTCTTTTTTGTGAGTCTAGAGAGATATTTTGAAAATATGTTTTTGCATTTTTTTCCTCTCCTTCAAAACATAGCAAAACAAAACAAAAGAAGGAAAACTCAACAACACAGATGCTATGCAGTTCTTTGGTGCTCTAATAGGAAGGGTTTTCTTTTTCTTTGTGGGTAGTGTGACTTAGTTATATACCAAAATCAAGTATGGGTTTGGGGGAAAAACAAACTAGCCTTTTATTCCTGTCTTTGGCACAAATTCCTTATGTAACCTCAGGAAATACCTTCTTAGTTTCAGTTTTCTTATTCCATCAAGTGAAAGGGTTGGAGGCAATGATCTCTAAAGTCCCTTTTAGTCAACTAAATTAAATGGTACTCATTATGCTTCTGTTTCTAGGCAAAGCAGTCATGAGCTTGGCAGCTATTACCTTCCCTGACATGTATTTAATATGTCCTCTAAGAAAATAGGAAAGGAAAGCTGAAACAAACATTTGAGTGGCATGGGCCTTTCTTTGCTACCTGCAATGGTGTGGCCATTAACTACTGGCTACCACTATTCACTGCTTTCCTTTCTGCTCTAGCTCTAGCATAAATCTGGGAGGGACAGGGACAGTCCTCACAATCTCCTTCACCAGCCTCATTATTCATTAAAATAGCCAATAGTTTCCAAGAGGTAGCCATGTTTTCTTTCAAAGAGATTTAACCTAGGACTCTTCTATTAGACTGTCAGGTCTTTGTCATACTGACAACAGAAAATAAAAAAGAGAAAAGAAGAACTTAAACTTTATTATCTCAGGTATGAAAGGAACTGCTGACATTTTCATTGTGCTAGAAAATGAGCAGAAGGACACATGGTAGCAGCAGGGAACTTCTACAACTATCTTGACAACTTGCTACTTCTGACAGTTTGGATGAGAGTTCCAGCTGTGACCAAGGTAAGCGGGATGGTGTCACTTGGACACTGCAGCTGCCCTGTTGGCCAGGAGAGTTTTGTATGATTCTTGGGAAGACAAAATCTCTAACATATCAAAGAAGGGCCACTGTGCTACCAAGTCAATCTCTACAAGTCCTTAATGAGTTGACTGATGACAACCAAGTCTTAATTCTTCCTTTGGAAGGGCTGGGATCACCAGGTGGTTATGAATTCCTTCTCAGTTTTACCGGAAGCAAAGAGACTAAAACTGAAAGACAGATGTTTGACTAATTAGGTATGTCAGACTATCTCCTTCATTTTTATGCCTTGTGTGAGTTCATAGTTTTCCAAATCCATTCAAAGTTAATGGACAAAGGAGGTGATTTACACTCAACTACTGAAAGATGTTAGGTCAGATCCGAGCAGTTACTTTAGGCTACTTGGAGAGCATGATAATCTACAATTATTTGGAGGCTATAAATATTGAGGCAGGAGAGGAGGCATTTAATAGGGCATTTCAGAGTACAATAATGAGAATGACATAATGTTTAGAGCCTGGCTATCAGATCAGGGATAACTACATGATGTTAAAAGCTCCTAAGAAATGGGATAGTCTCATGAGAAACCCCTCTCTTGCCAATTTTGCCTCTGAATTTAGGAAATGGAACAAATAATGGATCGAATAATAAAAGAAAAGCAGATTTGTAGTGGTATCGTGGACAGCACATTAATTATTTGACTATACACTTTACAAGTAGTGCTGGATCTCAGAAAATACTTGATTTATGTCTTCTTATCTTTCCATTAAGAGTCTCTCTTCCTCTCTTGGGATCATAACAATAGGCAGCCTCCTCTCTCATGCTGGCTGCTAGTGCTTCACGTGGGGTTTTACCAAGGCCTCCCACGTCCAAAGCTATGGCATACAAAGCAATGAGCCTCTGGAAGGAAGCTGCACACACTTCCAGGTGGGCAGTAACTAGGGTCTTTCTTCTTAGCACCTTGTAAGCCAGAAGATACTCCACAGGTGACCAATGACCGATTCTACACATCACTCCCTGTCAGGACTCAAATTACCAGCTAGACTTTCCACTTTCATTTTAGTTTACTGGTTATGCTGATAAAACTAAGCTTAGTGTTAAGCATGAGATTCCCCCACTGAGGGAAAGAAATGGTAGGGCGATATATATCAATTGTTGGCTAGTTTATATAAACTACAATTTATTATATATTGTATTATCAAATTGTTAAATTAATGATGACCCAATTTAAAGCCTGGTTCTGAGGGGAGGTATATGAGATCATTCAAAGTTCACCATTTGTTCTGCTAAAAGAGGAAAACTAAAAGCAGTTTATAATCCCAGAGACAGATATTCCAGTGTCCCTGTCCCCTCAGGAGATATGGGCTTGGTGATCACATGCTCAATTTTTTTTACGGATTTATTTATTTATTTGAGAGAGAAGGTGGGGAGGGGCAGAGGGAGAGAGAGAATCAGAGAATCTCCAGCACACTCCCCTCTGAGCGCATAGCCCAATGTGGGGCTCAATCTCATGACCCCAAGATTATGACCTGTACATGCTCAATTTTCATAGAGGTTGGCTTATGACTGGAGGAGGTGACATTAACTGGAGGCAGTTGATAACAGCAGCTCGTGCCTTTGAGGTTTTCCAAGAATAAACTACCATGTTAAAGCAGTTGTAAAGAGATACTTTCTTTTCTGGATTTAGAGATTCGTCAAAGAAAAATATGCACACCTTGTTACAGGGCAAATAGTAATAGAAGAGTGAACATTATTAAAATTGACTTTAAAAAGTTAAAAATAATAGTAGCAATGGCTAAGGGGCATGGAATTGTGAAAATATAAGAAGCTTTTAGGATTCATCTATACTTAATAAAACTTTTCAATTTGCAGCAATAGAGAAATTCTGTACAAAGCCAAGGTTTAATTATTCCCAGGGAGATTGACTATGAGTATTCCAGAATTCAAGTTTAACATTTTAGCATCTATTTTACATAATTAAATCTTGCTACCTGAAAAGTGGTGGTCAATTTTGAAAAGCTTCCCTGAGGTTTTATTAGGATTATAGGGTAGGAAGTTGGGTACGAATTGCTCAAGAACCTGCACTCTTGGAAAACGCTTCTGCTGTGGGTCTAAGTTTGAGGTATAAAGTGTTTTAGGTAAGTTTTATCAAAGGAAGAGGATGTGTTCTTATATGTCCCTTCCAGGAGAGGAAAGAGGAGGAAAAGTAAAACATTGCATTTATGACTCATCAGCATTACCTTGCGATAGTCTCCAGAGGAAGAAACTTTTCCTCTCAATGAGGACATTGGTCCCTCTCTTGGAACTGGTTGACTGGGACCAAAAATGTAAAACTTCTGTTGTATACTTCTCTCTCTTGTTTTTTTAATATTAGACATTTATAAGACCTAAACTTTAGAAGGAATATTTTCCCTTTCTTGGACCCTGTATTAATTTGCTTCACTGCCATAGCAAAATACTACAGACGGGAGGGCTCCTGCATGCACGGCTCAGTGGTACACATAGAAACGGACTGCGAAATCTGACCGTATATGTTCTCACCAATGCCTGACAGTGAATCTCTGCACAGGCAGACGGTGGTTTAAGTATTATTTATAGTGACAGGAATTAGCATGTAGATCTAGTTTTTCTTGTCTGCCCTATTCTCAAGTCAATAAAATGCCCTGTGAAAGAGATTGGGGTAACCTGATACTCTAAATGTTTTGGGCCTACCCTCGTTGGAGATGCACTCAATACTCTAAGGCTGTAGCCAGAGTGCTTCTGTATCACCAGATGAGTCATTATCTTAGGTGGAGGCAGAAAAATGGAGAAAGTAATAGCCCAACTTAGAGCTGTAGCATGTGATTAAGGAATAGAAGCCCTCAGCAATGTGGTTGCAGTGACTCCACGGGCATTAAAATTTAGCGTGAAACTAGAGGAAATCAGGATGTAGTAGGATATTGTACTGCCTGATATAGTACCTGGACAGAATCAATGAATATTACTCTTTGATCTTAAATACACTCAATGTTTACTTCAGTTGTCCGAGGACGGAGTGGGGAAAATAGAGCAAATCCAGTGTGTGTGTGTGTGTGTGTGTGTGTGTGATATCTTACCTTCCACCTACCTCACCATCTTCTCATATTCGTACAAGTAGAGTTCGGAGTCTGATGACTTTGAGGCCCTCCCAGCAACTAGTTGCTGTTGGGGGACGTTGCCGGCCCTGGAACGGAAGGTAGTTGTTTCTGGCATTTTGTTTTGGCATCATGCAATGGAGAGGCAGGTTCAGTATGAGCCAAGCTTTAGCAGTGGCTAAATGGATTCCTCTAATTTCTTATCCCAATACTAGTTAGGTTCCCTGATGGCTGAGGTTTCTTTCTAATCCCAAATCTGAGATGAAAAAGCAGCCATAAAATGATACTAACAACATGGGGGGTGTGGACTCCATTATTTGCTTTTCTCCAGGAGAATGCCTCCACATGTGTAACCTTCGGTTAAATATTTCTCATTGTGGGTAAGCTTCACAGAGAAAAAAAGGAAGTCACAAGTTGCTCAACTCAACTGGCTAAAGTAATTCCTGAAGCTAGAAGCTCTGGATTCCCCTCCCTGCCCCCGACTCTCAGCCTACACTAGGTAAATGGTAGCTAACATGCTTTACACTGAAAACTGCATTTCCCAAAATATTGACTCTTCTGGTGCTTTCAATAAGAAAAAAACACCCCAATCTATTACCTCAGAAGGTAATGAGGAGTAGATGGAAGAGGATGGGAAGGAGAAAGTCACATAGGGAGAAGGTAACTGGAGGAAGTACTTTGGGCTTGCACAATTCCAGGGGGCTCCATTTAATGTCTGTGTGAATGCCACTCTCTGGAGCACAGCTTCATGAAATAATATATGTGAATGGTACTCCTGGATGTATCTCTGTAAGTGTACTGGGAATATGGGGCTCCAAGGGGAAAGGAATTTTCCCACAATATGTACATATGTACATTCCTGGAGAAATGCATATATTTTCCATTAGGGTTTATTAGATGTGAAGAGATTCATCCCCTGAACTGTGCTCTACCATGGCTGTTGCCTCTAGCTATTTTTCTTTCTGTTGTCAGTAATTTAAAAAAAAAAAGGTGCCATATTTGAAAAGCAACCTCTCAGGGATTCCTTTGTTGAAATTATCTAACGTTCAGTAACGGGAGTGATCTCTGGTAATAGAACAAGGCAGAACCCTCCTGTTTTCATTTACCACAACTACCCTTATGTTCTGTGGCTCTACTCCTGACACACAGACATAAGGAAATGAGGACCTGCTGAAAGAGATTTTTGTGCTAAAGATTAAGTCAATCAATAAGCAAATATTTATTGTCTATATTGTATGAAACTCAGTATAGTAATTTTTTTTCAGTTTGCTTCTAAGTATAGAATTGTTACCTGATAACTAGAAGGAACCTAGTTAATACATAGGCCCAAAGCAACAAGAATTGATCATAAGGAGATATAGTCATAGAGAGATTGATAGGTTAAATGTAGCCCTCAAATATCTCAGTAGAATCAAGTAGATTTTTCATAGAATTTGGTGCTGAAAAAAAATCATACACATAAACTATGTCCAGTGTCTATAGTGGATTGATAGCTATCTCCCTTCTCTCTCCTTCTCCATCCCACCTTTCCTTTTTTTTTTTTCTAAACAATTTTCACTTTATTTGTCAGGGAGAGAGAAAGAGGGACAGAGCACAAGTGGGGGAGTGGCAGGCAGAGGGAGAAGCAGGCTCCCCGCTGAGCAGGGAGCCTCATGTGGGACTCGATCCCAGGAGCCTGGGATCATGACCTGAGCCGAAGGCAGACTGTTAACCAACTGAGCCACCCAGGTGTCGTTCCACCCCACCTTTCCACCAGGATTGTACATAGGAAGGAAAATTAGATATTTGAATGTTGGATGCTCATGTTATTTGGAATCAAAAAAGGATTTGAAATTTCACTTGCAAGTCAGGGATGGGGAGAGCCTAAGTAGGATATTAAGGTGCTCCAGCAACATACTTTCATGAAATAAACAACCGTGAAATTTAGTTGACTTAAAACAACCATTTTATTATATCTCATGTCTGTGTCAGGAATTTAGGCATGTTCAGTTGGCCGATTCTTCTATTTTAGGTGCATCGATTTATGGTGATTGCTCATTAGTATTCAACTGGCAGATGGGCTAGACTGAAGGGCCCAATATGGCTTAATTCACATGTCCTGAACCTTGGTAGGGAGACTGGAAAGCAGGGTTCAGCTAGGATGGTTTTCCAGAACATGACCTCTCCAACGTGGTGGACTCTGGGTAGTCTAACTTCTTACAAAGTGGCACAGGGCTTTCAGAGACAATATTCCAAAAAAAGACAGGAGGAAACTGAAAGGCTACTTATATCTTAGCCTCAGAAATCTCATCTTTTCACTTCCACTGTGTTCTATTGGTCAAGTGAGTCACTAAGGCCAAGCCAGATTTAAGGAGAAATTTAGAATCTACTTTTCCATGAAAGAAATGCCCCCAAATTTACGGCTATCTTTAATCTATCACAAAATGCTACCCATAAACAAGAGTAATTCAGTAGGGATAAGAGATTGAAGCCCAAGGTGTCTTTAAAAATATTAACCACTTTCCCCTCATCTTTTATTTTCAGAAATCTTATTTCCATAGTTCACAAAAGAGAATTTTGATCAATCTGACGAGCACCTGTGATGACTACCCATTTTTCCCGGTACTCATTAAATGGTAATGAGCAAGGGCATGACCCATAAACTAACAGTTCCACTGACGGGTCTGCTCTAGAAAAAGACTTACCCCTCAACTTCAGCAATAGATCTTTGAATAGCTTGGGGACCAGAGCTGTGATCTGAAATTTAAGAAGCATACTTCTGCAAAGTTTGGTTGTGATATATTTGAGATTCGGTGGGGGTGCTAAAGTGCCCTGCAGTCACTAAAATTGTAGTCAAATTTTTGGAAACAAATGGCAGAACTGATGATGAGACTATATGGAAGTTCATAGGATGAACAAGGAGATAAAGGGGTTTTTTTGGTTTGTTTTTGTTCTTGTTTTTAAAGATTTTATTTATTTATTTGACAGAAAAAGAGACAGTCAGCGAGAGGGAACACAAGCAGAGGGAGTGGGAGAGGAAGAAGCAGGCTCCCAGTGGAGGAGCCTGATGTGGGGCTCGATCCCAGAACGCCGGGATCATGCCCTGAGCTGAAGGCAGACGCTTAACGACTGAGCCACCCAGGCGCCCCCAAGAGAAAGGTTTTTAATAAAGATTATTAAAAAAAAAAAAAAAAGAACCGATGGTTAAATACAGGGTTATTTGTGTCCTGGAATGAAGCAGGAAGAAGAGAGAGAAAGGCAAAAGCAGAGATACAGGAGTAGAGACATACATGACATAGAGAAAGTTGGGCATATAGTGTAATACAGCTGCCTCAAATCTTCTTGGGAATGAGATGAGATATAATAACAATGCATAAAAATAAGTGGTTTAATCCAGAAAGCCACAGATAGTCCCAGAGAATGTAGACCAAGAAGAACAGAGGCAAATTCATTAAAGTTGGGCACATGGAGAGCACCACCCCATACACACATCCATATAAACCGTACGTATGAATGCAATACTTGCTTACCTTAGGGACTTTTTGGGATGAACTAGACTGTTAATTAATGAATAGCTAAAAGTAGTCCCTGAAGAGAGGCATGGCAAGGCTCAGAGAGATTCAGAAACTGGGATAAAAACACATTGAGAAACATCTCACAGACAGACACACCTCCATCATCCCTTCTTATAAAGATATACTGACCCCGGAGTTTTTAAGGATTTTGCCATTAAAGTCAGTTAAAGCTATGCATCGTTTTAGTATGTGAAAATAATAAACTGTATTAAATTCATAATAAACTATATTAAACTCATCAGAGGGTCGATTTTGTTTCAATAGCTGGAGAGTCCTTACTTCTGTCTTACTTTTAGTAATAACATAATGTCTATAACCATTAGCTTACAATTACTTGAGTAATTTAATATATCTTAAAATTACAAGAGTAGTTATTAAGGTCCTATTTCAATAAGCTGTTAGTGATTATATTCAGTAATAAGACATTCACATTGTGTAATTCCTTACATTTATTTTTCAGGCATAGCAGATATTTTTAGTGGTAAGGGATAAGAGAAATGAGTGATTCTATCAATATTGTAAATTTCATCTTTCTTGAAATTATACATTACTTAAGGGCTGATTTTAAATATCACTGCTTTATTCTTTAAAGTAAATTTTGACTAGAATATTGTTGTTCTATCCCCAATTTTTTAAATGTTAATGTTCTTTTTAACATTTAAAAAACCCCTGGTAATACACATCTTGCTTCATTCCTGAAGTTCGTAACCATCTCAAACATGAGAATTGATTGATCTCTAGAATGTAGGTGATGTACTGATATAGATCAGGTATCCTGATCAATGAGAAAAATAATCTTACTTATTGTGGATAGAAAAGATTGCATATCTCTTTTGAGGAGACAAACTTTTAAAAATGCTTTTAAATTAGAAAAATAAAAAATTTAAATTTAGAATTCTCAGGTTGCTGAAAAAAAATGATCTTTTTAAGGTAAATGCCAAAAATGTCAATTGAGATCAAGGCAGATTTTGTTAAAGCATCACAAACTATTAAAACTATATTTTTAAGCTTTATTTTTCAACTTGTTACTAGATGACACATTGTCAAATAATGAAATATCAAGTGATAATAAGACATGAAATGTCATATTATTGATGGCAAAACTTAACTGAATTATAAAGTACTGCCAAAGACCTAAAATTTATGATTACTTATGAGGTAGAATTGTCTGATATGCCAAGATCCCTGTGCTACAAAACTTCCAAGATGGCTCCCACTGGAGTGTCACTTCTTGATATTCATGCCCTAGTGTACTCCTCTCCTACACTGAATAGAAATGTCTTGTGTCACTAATAGGATATTGCAAATAGGATGGAGTATGGCTTTCAAAGCTATTTCAACAATAGGTTGTAGGGGCGCCTGGGTGGCACAGCGCTTAAGCGTCTGCCTTCGGCTCAGGGCGTGATCCCGGCGTTATGGGATCGAGCCCCACATCAGGCTCCTCCGCTATGAGCCTGTTTCTTCCTCTCCCACTCCCCCTGCTTGTGTTCCCTCTCTCGCTGGCTGTCTCTATCTCTGTCAAATAAATAAATAAAATCTTTAAAAAGAAAAAAAAACAATAGGTTGTAGATCCTATTTTACTCTCTTAGATCATGAGCTCCGGTGGTAAGCCAGCTACCAAGTCATGAGGATACTAAATCAGCACTATGAAAGATCCTTGTGCTAAGGACCCGAAACCTTCTGGCAGCAGCCATGTGAGTGAGCTTGGAAGCAGCTCCTCCAGCCCCAGTTGAGCTTTCAAATGATTACAGCCCTGAACAACATCTTGATTTCAACCTCATGAAGTGCAATGCAGCAGAAATAACTAGCTATGTCACTCCCGAGTTCATGACCCAAAGAAACTATATGACATGCATGAGATTATACATGTGTGTGGGGTTTGTTGTTGTTGTTACTAAGTTTTGGACTCTTTTCTTACACTGTGTTTGAGAACTAATATAGTACAATATTGATTGTTATAGGCCAAAATCTAACACTTAATGGCTGGTTAGCATGATGAAAAATCACTTTATTAATTCTGAATCTCAGATTCATTATATGTAAAATGGGATAGTATAATTAGATGACATCTAGGATCCCTTTTAGATATAATATTTATGAATATTTCTGAGTATAAGACTGTGAATGTTGAGTTAATCAAGTCCTACTATATGACTTGAATATTGAAGGAAAACTGTTTGCTTAATCATTATAAGCTATTTTCATTTGATTTTAAAAATTACTCAAAAGAATATTTTAAAAAGTAGACATAGTTAACAAGCTATCTCATTCTAGAATCATTGTAAATTGGCAGGTATGTTGTGGAAGATAAATTGTATAATATATAAGGCAGACTGATAAAAGGTAAGGGAAAAATGAGTTAATATATGATGTGAATTTTAGTGCTAGATGAACATTTGAGTCACCTGTGGAGATTTTTTTGGAAATGTACTGATACTGGGGTCCCTTTAGATCAATTAGATTAGTGTTTCTGGTAATGGAATGAGGAGATCAGGGAAATTTTTATACACTCCATAGATAATTCCAATTTATAGCCAATATTGAAACTGCTGAGACCCTTGTGGGAAGTTGTTAGTTATCAGATTGAAGAGAATTTAGAGTGGGTCTATTGTGGATAGAGAATAAGGACACTCAGCTCTGCTGGAGACCTTCCCATCAGAGGAAGGACCCCTGGCCCTGGTCACTCAGAGCTCATTAACAGAAGGCTGTCCAATAGTCTATACCTGGATTTAAGTTAAGTAGCTAATTAAGATCCTCTCAGCAAGAGTGGAAAAGAAAGCCAGAGGGGTTAGTGTTCACCTGGTTTATATAATTATAAGTTAAGGATTATAAATTAAACTAAGAAGATGCCAGAAGTTGAGTACATCAAAGACTATATAGCCTGTGTGGGTAGGTGATACAGCATTACCTAAGTATTGGGATATTTATTATTAAAGTAAAAATAGAAGTAAAATATGGAGTGATTTGGAAAATATTCTTCCTCTGTTTTTTCTTTTTTTTTTAATGAGTTTATTTTCCAATGCCAACAATAAAAAAGAAGGTCAGCATTTTAGATCTGATGGTCTTCACTATCTCTAAAGAAAACAGTGCCATCTGGCCTTCGCCCTTAATATGTAGGCATAAAATCTTAGCAACTTTCCAAATACCATTACAGTAAGCACTGTACATCATAAAAACAAAGCACAACACCATTTAAAAATTAGAAGAGTAATGAGAAATTGGAAAAAATTCACAATATGAAAAAAAGCACATAAATCAAAAGGAAAGTAGATTATACCAATAAAATATGGGCAAATAACATGAGCTCACACTTGAGAAAAGAATAAGTACAAATGGTCAACAAAAACCTGAGATAGTCAACCTCAGAAGTAGATGAACATTTACCATCTGTAGGATTAGCAATCTTTTTTAGTGACTGCATCAATAATATCTGTCACTTCCATCCATGTAGGGAATTAATAAACATTTTAATTCGAGAACAGTTGACCATTCTATATTCAGATTTCATACATGTAAGTGTATGGAAATTTATATTTAAAATATAAATGGAAAAATGTAAAGTAACTATCTTCTAAGAAGCTATTTCATCATTGTTAAAATACAGGCAATTGGAAATGCTTTAAGTGACATTAAAAAGAGGACTGGTATTATATTATGACGTATCTATGATAGGTAACAGAGTATAACACATCTATAAAATAAAATGATATTTAGCCATTAATAATAATGTTATCAGAGAATATTAATTGAACCTATTGTTAAAGGAGAAAAATTTAAGTGAAATCCAAATCATGAATAATAAACTTAATATAGGAATAGACAATGGCCAGACCCTATAGGACAATAGAATTCTGACTTTCAACCTCTGAGTCTAAGAAAGCTTCTGCCCGCCGAGCAGCCAAACCACACTTCTGCAGCCAAAAACCCAGAACAGGGAGGGCTTGGCGAACGACTGCCAGATTTTCTATTTTTCACCCGCACTTCCAACTCTGAACCTTCCAGAGAAGGCAAAACATGTTCCCCTAACCAATCACATAACATGCCCTGCCTCTAGTTAGCCCATAGCCCCACCCCTTTCCTCTTGCCAGTCAATCCCCATCAGAGCACACCTGAAACTTTCTCTTCCCCAAATAAGGCATTTCACATCTCTGTCTGCCTTTGAGTCTCTGCCAAATGCAAGTGATGGTGGTTGAATCCCTTGCTACAGCAAGCTCTGAATAAATAACTTGTTTGGTCTCATTTGGGTAGTCTTCGATTATTTCCACAATAGCATATGAGTACGTAAATTTCGTGTTTATGTGAGCAAGATTTGTTTCTGAGTGTGTGCCTGGGGAAATTCCTGACAGGTAGTTACTAAGATATTAAACTTGGTAATGTCTGGGAAGTAGGATGCAGGGCAATTTTTACTTTATAGTATTTTGCTTTTGAGTTTTTTAATGAGTACACACAATTTATGTAAATAGAAATAAGACCATTGGAAGTCTATAAAACAGTTTATTATCATGTTTACTATTAAGAAAATAAAAAATTCTGTACTTATAAAGCGTAAATATTTCTCTCTCTCTATGATATATGTGATGATGCTCAGTTGATTGGACTTACCCTTTTCTCCACCATTCTTTTTTTAAGAAAAAAATTAAAGTTTTGTTATTCTTTAATCACTTAAAAAAAAAGAACTTTCCATATTGGGTATCTGGAAAGGTTCATTCTGATAGATATTTTTTAAATATGAAAAGTAGACTGAGTCAGAAATATATTTTAATTATAAAAATGATTAATGAGTGTTAACCATAAGGGAACTCCCTGATTCAGTAGTCTCTATTATCCAGCCATAATTCAAATAACTATTATGATTCCAAAGTTAGAAGAAATCCCCCTAGATTAATAAATATAAATCTTTATGGTCATCAATTTTCCCTGATGTTTCTTTAACAAAGGCCAGAAAGATTAGATTTTTGATTGGAGCATTGCTCATTTCTGTCAACATTTGATTATTTATCCCTCTAAATTAAACAAAACCCTGGATATGACAAAGACTAAACTTTAAATATATCTGCAAACCTAACTTATACAGCTGATGGGGAAAAGGAAGTGCAAATGTATCTTCTCTTAGCTGAGCACAATGCTGTTTTTGACTAACGATGATGCTGGGCGTCAGTCACCGGAGGAGATATGCTGAATCCATTTTAAGGCAAGGAGTTTCTGCTTTTGCGTCCAGTCTACCCTCCTTCATTTCCTGGTGTGGCTTCTGACCTTTTATCCATACCAAGTGAAATAGCAATCAAGAACAGGGCTAGTCACTGGGGAGAGACAGTCATCAAACACATCAGACCTTTCCATCTCTCTCCTGCCATGTTTTTTCCATGTCATACTATCGTTGGGAGGATGAAGTAAATATGCATAGGTAAATAAGGGGTAAGTCCAATCAACTGAGATCATCGCATATATCATATAGAAACATATATGCTTTTTATATATGGAATTCTTTGTTTTCATAATATTAAACATAATGATAAGCTGCTTTCTAGGCTTACAATGGCTTTATTTCTTTTTATATAAATTGTGCATACTCATTTAAAAAACTCAAATGCAAAATACTATGAAGTAAAAATCACCCTGCATCCTACCTCCCAGACATCACCAATTTTAATATCTCAGCGATTAGCTTTCAGAAATTTCCCCAGGCATACACTCAGAAACGAATATAAAAAATTTAGGGGGTGCCTGGGGGGCTCAGTCGTTAAGCATCTGCCTTCGGCTCAGGGCATGATCCCGGCGTTCTGGGATTGAGCCCTGCATCAGGCTCCTCTGCTGAGGCCTGCTTCTTCCTCTCCCACTCCCCCTGCTTGTGTTCCCTCTCTCGCTGGCTGTCTCTCTCTCTGTCAAATAAATAAATAAAATCTTAAAAAAAAAAATTTAGAAGGCAGGTTGCTTTAGCCAAGCATCACACACATGATAGTTACTACTATTTCATGTTCCAAATTGTTTTGCAATCAACTCTGGTACATGTGAAGCTCTGTAACCAGTATGTTCTTTTTTACTAACTTGGAGTACAGGACAAGACCTTATTTCCTTTATTGTTAAAAGTACAAGGAATTTTTAATAGGGCTTCCCATTGCCCACATTTCCAAGATCCACAAGGTCCAAAAATCAGTCTTCTTTGTGGCTCATCTTCTGTTTCCACTGGAGAGAGCAGAAGGATTCAGCCATGCCAGGAAACCCACTGCCTGCAAAGGCTGACCTGGGAGAGCTCCAGCACTAGGGCTGAGTCTGGTTTCAGAGCCGTAACCAGGCCATGGGGGCAGGTTAGTGCCAGGGTCCATCTCCCTCAGGGATCCTCTAGCACAGCTGATGGGAACATTGAGAAAAAAATTTCCCGTCTCTCCACCACCACAAAGGACAAGGGCTTACCTTTTGTCCCTATCATTTCAAGAAGCCACTCTAAGGGCCCTTCCCACAACAAAGGGGTTGTGCCCCCAAAGGAAAGTGAAAAATCTAATACTGAAGACCAAAAGCAGGGAGTAAATTTTAAGTGGTAGCACTAAGACTTAAAATAAATAAATTGGTGATAGAGTAATAAATAAATGAAACAATTGATAAAGAAATATCTGAGACCCCCCCCAAACCCCCCAATATCTGAGATCCAAATTTTCTCATTGAGTAAGCTGTTACATATGTATCTTGGTTGATTAAAAAATATTATATAAAGCTCATCCTCTTTCAATGTGTTCTCTTAAAATATATGCTGTAGATATCTGTAAGTCTGGTGAGAAATTTTATGTAGATTTATGTTTTTTGGCAGAAAAGGAATTGTTTCCATATTGAAAGCATCCTGAAAATGTCTTGTGCACTCTTAGGAATGATTTGTTACTCCTTCTACCATGGCATTTTCAAATGCACCCACTGCTCTCGATACCATCACTCCTACCCCACAGTAGTGTTGTGGAATTATTCAATTTACCCATTTTAGAACATTTTGCTCATTTCCTCAAGACTTTTAATCTTCACTCATATTTCTTTGCATCCTTCTCAGCTCCTCAGACAGTGTTCATCAGGAATGAGGTGAATTAACTTACATTACTTGGTTTCTGGTTTCAGTGTGTGCCCCCCAGTCACAGCTGTGCACCAATAAAACATATGCAAAGGTTGTTTCCATTGATAAAATAATGCCCCAAAATGCACTGGACACACAGCCCTACCTCCAAGTTCACAAGCACGTTTAGACAATTGCAGCAAGTTCACATTGTGAGCATTCTGAGGGGCCCGAGGTTCACCTTTACTAATTTGATCTGGTCTCCGTGTTTTCTCTTCAGAATGAGGAGCCAATGCTTGAATGAGCATCACAGAACCCGAACACAGTTCTCAATTCTGGAAATGCTTTCTTCCTTTATTCCCTCCTCCAGTAACCTTGTCATATATCCAACTCAGTACTTTCCTTCTCAATGTGGGATCAGCTTTAAGGGGCAGCTTGAGGGAAGCAACTGGCCAAAGTTGTGCCCCATCCCCTCTGACCCTGATGAGTCCTTCTCTGCATGTTAGAGGTGAAGGAGAAGACTTCTAATCCTTCAGCCTTGCTTTAGAATGAGGGGGTAGGGATGGAAGACGTGTTATAAGGACCAGAATAATGGGAAAGATCCATGAAGACAGGCCTGAGACTCCCTAGATGTTATTTATTTTAAAACAATTCTTTTCTTTCCTCTCCTTCATTGGCTCAGCTAGTCATTGAAGAAATAGCCTGGGAAGGCAGTGGTGTGTCCATCCCCTACCTAGTGAGAAAGCAGACCCCCCCCCCCCCCGCCCACCGTGTAGGTCTCAGTTACCTAATGAGTTAGTTTACAATTAAAGCTTGTCTTTCTTCACTTCGTTATCTATTCTCTAGCTGAAGGTAACCCTTTGCTAGTAATTTAAATGAGTCTTTAATAGAAGTGTTCTTTTGTTGAACATTTATGTAGCTAAAACAAGTTACCATTGAAGAGTTCAGCAAAGGACCACCTAGCGTTGGCAAGTTCTTCTTTGACCTCATTTACGGACAATGGGAAAAAAAAAAAAACTACAACGAAAACAGAAACAAAGTGTTCATATGACTGCAAATTATCAATTGGAGGAAAAAAACAACAACAACACAGGACCTAGCAGACATCATTGGAGCACAGACACTAATGTCCAGATACCAATTATAGAGGTATATGGTATCTTCCGGAACACACCCTTTCTGTTCAAGTATAGCAAAACAAAGGTTACATTTTGAGACTAGGTGGTCTGGTCATTATTTTGCCTTGGGCATTGACGAAAGACAATTTGTACTGTAGTGAGGAGGGTTCCACAAACCAGTCCAGCACTAGTCTTAACTTCTAAGCCACTCCGAGTGAGGAGAGAAACCCGAGAACTGTTATGACCCTCAGCTGGGGACAGACTGAGGTAAGGCTCTGCTAGCTTCTGTGGCAGATCCAGTAATGGAACTGAAATGCTCTAGACCTCAAGGAAATTAAATAGCACAAAGGTAACTAAAAAGAAGACCAAAAGAGCTTTCCGAAAATGTAAAACAATAAAACCATTTACATTTTCAAAATGTCCCGTCTCTTTCACTGCATATTTGATTACTGGGCACTTATTTCATATGGATGTCAAACCTAAAATTACTATTTTGGGGGCGCCTAGGTGGCTCAGTCGTTAAGTGTCTGCCTTCGGCTCAGGGTGTGATCCCGGCGTTCTGGGATCGAGCCCCACAGCAGGCTCCTCCGCTGGGAGACTGCTTCTTCCTCTCCACTCCCCCTGCCTGTGTTCCCTCTCTCGCTGGCTGTCTGTCTCTCTCTCTGTTAAATAAATAAATAAAATCTTAAAAAATAAAATAAAATAAAATTACGATTTTTATAGATCTAGATAAAAGTAAGTTATCTTCATTTTTTTAAAATCTTTTTATCTTTTTTTTTTTTTGAGGAACACACTCTGAAGACTTCTGGATATCAGGATGGATGGGCATAAGTATAAAGCGTATGAAAATGCTTTAAAAATTTTACTGTTATTCAACCCCTGAGATAATATATTATCCTGTCATCTTTCTCAGTAGATGAAAAGAAAAATGTTTTCTAAAGTTTTCTCTAGTAAAATATTTCAAAAGAATCTCATCCAATACTTGTGAAGTGTTAAGATGTATTACGTTACCTCTGGCAGAGAGATCCCTGAGACCCTTTACAACCTCCGTCAGTCTAGGTTGTGACTTTTGTCACAATAGCTCGAGTATTGCTATTGACCTGTTTCTTTAGGTAACTCACTGCTCAGACGTTCCACAGGCCAAATCTATTCACTCTGTTTATTCCCAGATAGATGCAGCAAACGGGTGCATTATATCAAAATGACAGTATATCTCTCATGGGCTATATCTTGCTGATATAGATATTTTCTGTTTTAAAAGCTAATATAAGCTATTCTCTGATAGATGCATGACCCACATATAAATTAAACATGCATTTAGGGTAAATGTCTTTGAATTATCAGTGAGAGAATATTTTTAAAATAAACTGAAAACATTTTACTTTGGAAAAAATTTTCTGAGTTGTGTCAAAAATTAATGAAAAAAAACTGGTAACAAACAAATCAAAGTAAAGATAGCAAGATGATTTTTATAATATGAAACCTAAAAATAAAGCACAGATGCATTAAAAATTGTTGGCAAAATATTACTTGTTCTTATATGAATCAACAGCCATGTGGGAAGAATAAAGCAACTTTGTCTCAAATGAGAATTTTCATATCAAAGTCATAACTGGCTTATTCTCTCATTAAAAAACAGTTCTCCTAAAACAAAAACAAAAACAAAAACAAAAACAAAAACAAAAACAAAAACAAAAACAGATCTCCTATATCTGGTAACAATACACCCTAAAGGTTTGCAGTTTGAGATGAATTAAGATATATTTAGTCACTCTGACATGCAGTTAAAGACAATTTTTGGTTTAATTATTAGAAACTTATATATTAGTTTTGCATTATATATTTCCTTTAATGAGAAATGACATTTAGGCAGTTTTTGCAAGCAATACTGCCAATGAGTCTGATAAGTCAGGGCTACAAAAGAAGAGCAAAAGTAACAGAGCTTGACAGTTCTTCCCTGGATTCTCTCACACAAGCATAGATGCACATTTCCGCTGTGACTCTCCTTTCCTATGGAGGCAGCAGATATGCACCTCGGTGTATAAACAAATGTACAACAATTTTTTTCTGTATAACAACTTAATCCTATTTAGATCTTCTATTCCAGTAGGAATAACAGGATTTTACCATCAGTTAGTCTTTTCCACTATCATGTATGTATACTTTATCCTGAGTTGTCTAATCTCTGGGAACCAATAGGACAATAGGGTGTGTGTGTGTGTGTGTGTACATGTATATGTGTTTCTCTATCTCTATATGGAGAGAGATGTTTATTTTTAGGAATTGGCTCATGTGATCATGGGGTGCAAGTTCAAAATCTTGCAGAGTAGGCTGGCAGGATGGAGACCCAGGGCACAGTGTCTAGTCTGGCTCTGAAAGAAGTCTGTTGGCAGAATTGCCTTTCTTCTGGGAACTTCAGCCTTTTTCTATTAAGGCCTTCAACTGATTGGATGAGGCCCACCCACATTATGGAAGATAGTCTATTTTACCCCACAGTCTACTGACTTAAATGTTACCACGAGAGACTCTTTTTTTTTTTTTTAAAGATTTTATTTATTTATTTGACAGAGAGACAGCCAGCGAGAGAGGGAACACAAGCAGGGGGAGTGCGAGAGGAAGAAGCAGGCTCCCAGCGGAGGAGCCTGATGTGGGGCTCGATCCCAGAACGCAGGGATCACGCCCTGAGCCAAAGGCAGACGCTTAACGACTGTGCTACCCAGGCACCCCACCATGAGGGACTCTTAATTCTAGGAAACAAACTGAGGGGATCAGGTAATTGGGTGATGGGCATTAAGGAGGGCTTGGGATGTGATGAGCATTAGGTGTTTTATGCAATAGGATGAATTATTGAATTCTACCTCTGAAACTAATGATATATTATATGTTGGCTAATTGCATTGAAATTTAAAAAAAAGAAAAAATAAAGAACACCTTCAAGTAATGTCTAGAATAACGTTTAACCAAATATCTGGGTACAGTGACCTGGCCAAGTTGACACATAAAATTCACCATCACAGTGTATTTAGTACCATTGTGATGGAGAGGGAGAAAGGAGGGACCAGCTCATCTCTGATGTCATCAGTCCATGTTCACGTTCACTGGAATAGCCAAGGTCACTGTCCTTACAGACCTGGTTCCCTGACCTTTCAGGTGCGTGGTCTCAGTTGCTTCTGTGAACACCGGAAAAACTGCTTCCTTAACTGCTAGTGAGAAAGAATCTCTACAAAGCTCTCCCAGTATCACGTCCTGAGACACGTGAGGGGGTCACCCTCTGACTGAGTCTGTGTCCCTGGAAGCCGTGAGACCATGACGCCGATGAAGCACCCCCCCCCCCCAAGCTCCCCCACCCCTCTCTCCCACCCGAGACATGATTCCCTGTCTGGATCTGGATCATTCCTTCACATTTTTGTCTGAATCCTCTTTATTGCCACAGGTGTTTAGGCTTTTTGAACCTCAAAACTAGATATTAACAGGGATTTCCTTTCGTTATTGTTGCTGCGGCTGTTTTGTTCTGTTTTTATTTTTCCAAAGTTGCCTCTTCTTCGGCTATCTGCTTCAGTACTGACAAGAGTAAAGGGGAAGGAAAGGATAAACTATGCCTTTAATTTATTACATAAATTAGATATACTAAAGCTTATTTTATAATCCTCTTCCTGTTTTCTTGAGCTCCCACACATGGTAAGGACCTAGTTGTTTAACTAAACAACTCATGTTTAACCTGCACTTGCGGCCTGAGGCTTCTGGAAGACCCTTGTGATCCGAAACTTTCCTTTATAAGCGACTACAGAGATCTTTTAGGTGTCCACCAGATGGCACTGTTGACCAGAGAAATGTGACCTGCTTCAGCTCTGAAACAAGCCTTAATACTGACTGAATTCCAAAAATAGAAGGGGGAAATTGTCAGAGAAAAGAAACAAGTAGATCTAGCATATGCAACCCACCTTAGGTCAAAAGTAACAACTTTTCACTTAGGCGAGAAGGAACAACTCTGCCCTCAGGGCCCCGGAACTTCCTCGTCCTTGAGGTGTTTTACATTTCACTCACATTGGACCCCGCAGAAGTCTGACGGGTAGACTGGGCAGGTGCTTCCGTCAGGCCCATTCGGGGCTAGACCCCCGGAAGCTTAGGCCCTGAGCTGCCCCTGAGGCCTTGTGATAAGAACATCCGTGTCCTCGATCAAGTTCTTTCATAATCTGGCCTTCGATTTCTTGGTCTATAAAATACGAGTTTGAATTTGGTAAACCTTCCAGTTTGAAAATGTAATCCCTGCTTCACAGATAAATTTCAGAGAAATGCCTTTCTCAAGGTCATCATTTCTTATCTTCTGAGTATGTACTAGAACTCAAAGTCCTTCACCCCTGAACGCAGGCCAGGGTCCACTAAGACATGAAACTTGCCCTGAGCTGTTCCTTTCTGCATGAACGAAAAGAGAGACCCACGGAGCAAACTATCTTTTGCAGCCATTTTTCTATATTCTTAATGCATTTTTTTCTGTCTTTCTTTTTAATAGCGAGCGCGAGCAGGAGTCAGGGCAAGGGGAGAAGGAGAGGGGGAAAGAATGTCCAGCAGACTCCCTGCTGAGCACTAAACCCAGCTCCATGCTGGATCTCCGGACTCTGAGATCATGACCTGAGCCCAAACCAAGAGTTGGGTGCTCAACTGACTGAGCCACCCAGCTGCCCCTTAACAACACATCTAATTTAAAAAATGGACCTAAATAGGATTTATTGGAATATTTTTCTTTTAGCTTTCAGATGTTTTTAATGTTTGGGAAAAATGGCTCAGTTTTTTTTTAATGAATTTTTTTATAAATCAAAATATAATGTGTTTACAGATATATTTATGAATAATAAAGTGAATACACATTTACCTACCACTCAGCTCTACAAAATAAGACATCTTTCCTACCTTACTACACAAAGAAATTCAGTCCTTGCCTGTTTATATAAAATCATATCAAGATTTGACTTTACTCCCTCCTCCCCCTAAAAAGGAGTTTTTCTGCTAACAAAAGACTATTTCCTCCAGGATTTACTGTTCGTGGCTTTATACTCTTAGCTTATCCATAAGCTTCAGAAGGCAAGGGCAGTCGTATGTTCCCTTAGGCTCTCTTTCCCCCATTACCTTTTTCTGAGAGAGAAAAATCAAGTTAATATTTAAACTGCACTTTCTTCCTGCCTATAATCTTTCTATTTAAATTATAGTACATTGTAATTCTCATCAATGCTAAAATATAAATTATTTACTTCATTTCTGGAGGACCCTTAGGGAAGAGAGAAGAAGCAGAAGAAAAGAGCTAGGGTTCATAATGGCCCAGGAAAGAGAAAGAGCCCATGAACAATTTTTAAGGAGGTGGGTATTTTCTGGGAAATGTCTGAAGCTGGAATGTCTACATATAACATTTCAGCTTACTTGCCATGAAGTAACTCAATTTAATTCTTCTGTCGCACATAAACTTTCCATTGAAGCTCACATTCTGTGGAGGTTAGGGGCTGAAGAGACTAGAGCAGAATCGGAACAAGGCCTAGAAGAGAGGTGACTGCTTCAGACAAAGACGGGAATCCGAGTAGGAAAGGAAACTGAAAAGTGTAAGCTCTCCAGGTCGCAGTGTATTTAGGGTGATTTTGTAAGCCTTTTGAATTCAAATGTTACTAAAAAGGTTATCCTCATTATGCTAAAAGATTTGAGGTAGCCAGAGAGCTGATATCCAAGTTACATTATGTGCAGAAATACAACATGCGCTCGTTGGAAATATCAAAGTATCTGCAGGTTCACACACAGGAATGGTAAGGTTCACTAATAAGTTCTTTTAATTCTCTTGGAAGTTCAAATTCTTTGAACTTTTTTGTGATTCACTTATGTTTCTCTCTGTTGAATTTCTTGGCCATCCTAGAAGGTCAGGGTTATTTCTCTGATTGTTTTAAGCCTGAGAAGAAGTAAAACAGTGCATTTTCCAGCTACTGGCCATTTTCAGAGCCTCTAAAGCAAATATCTCTGCCACCCTCCCAAAGGGTTAAGAGAAAGCCCGTGCTCAAAAAGGAGCTGCAATTACATACTTCCTGGGAAAATTGCCAGTCATTCCTGGTCTCTGACCTTCTTCCTTTACATGGTGTCCAGACTCTCTGCCTTTGAAATTTATCTCTTAATCATACTTTACATTTGACAGTGTTTTAGATTTTTCAAAACAAATTTAAATGCACCCTTTCCCTTGGATATTATTCCCACTGCAGACCTAGATTGCTTGGGGCAGATGCTATCAACTGTATGTTGCACATGGGAATCTAGGATTAAAAAAAAAAAAAAAAAAGGTAAACCCTTCTTGCTCAAGGTCACACAAAGTTCAGAGAAAACCACGTTTTCTTTCTCCAAGGCTAATGAGTGCAGGAAGCAACTTTGTCTCTAAACATAACCACCTCTTCATTGTTGATGCTGCAACTTACCAAAGCTGAAATACATCTAAATCCTAAATTAGAGCTATCAGCTGTTTCTCTCTGTATCTATTCTTGTTCTTTTTTAACTTTCTGCCCTGGGAAATAAACTCCAGGAACGTTAGTGTCAAATGATGAATCAGTTGTTTCTACAAAATGAATAGTGAAATTCATGATGAAACTTTGAACCCAACTTCCAAGTTTTTGCTTTATGCGGAAGCTCAAGTCATTATTAACAGAGTTGCACAAAGTATCATGAATCCAGGTCCACGTAAAATGACTTAGTATTTTTCTAAGTGGATATTAACGAATATTTTATTTAAAAAAAGTTCCATGTTCAAATAGGCTGAAGTCCTTTATTAGAGGACCCGTACTGACCTCATATTTGTGCACTTACGAACAGAGAGGTTGAGGAGTGTAACATTTCCCTAGCGCGCATGCCCGGAGAACTTTTTGTAGAATTGTTTTTTCTTCCCCCAGATCATTCTTTGTGGAAAGCTCTATCAGAGAAAAGAGTTTTGTGATAATGTCTTTAATGCTGTTTCTCAGCATTATTCTAAGGAGCTTTATCTATTTATATATTTCAGAATAGTATTAAATCAAATAACGGTTGAATGAAAACTTCAGGTAAGTTTGGATAAAGTGTTTTAAGTTGAAAATACACAAAGGTATTACTTCTTCTTGATTGATTAAAGAAAAATAAAGGGAGGGGATTTAATCTGTACTATATATTGGCTCAAGGCACCAGTGACCGAAACTTACACAAGCTGAATGTGTCAGGGCTCTAGCACTCACTGTGAGGATAAGAAATGTGACAACAATGGCAAGGGACAAGTTCACAACAAAAAAATGTAATTTCCTTAAGTGTCCTCAGTGGAGGGTCTGCAACCTGAACAATCAGAAATCCTGATACACCTGTTTGCTCCTCTAGCTTCTCTGTCTGGTTGAGACTGAGCTTCGCTGTACGTTCACGAGGCTGGCGGGGAGCTTCTGTTTCTCTCCGCAGCTCGCTTTGCAAGGATTCCCCGAACAAGTTGAAGACGCCCATTCCCAGATGGAGCATGTCGGGTTGGATCGCGGGCTCAGTTGTATCTTTGAAGGGAGAATGCGTTAACTCTTACTTCTTCAGGACGTTCACAACTGGAGCAGCCTGGAAAGAAACAAAATCACAACCGCTCCGCTCACACCATTTGGTGGTTATTAATCTTAACGATTCTAAACATTTTTATAGGACTTTGAAATGATTGTAACAGACTTACTGTGAACTCTCATTTCCACTTCCAGGGATAAAGATCTCTGTTTTATAAGAGATCAAATAATGGTGCAGGAGAATGTGGATGGTAACTGTTGGGAGGGGTTGCATCTGTGACTCTGTCCCTCCAATAAGTGGGGTTTTTTTTTCATTACATATACAAGCCCACTTCTTTGAACAAGGCACCATTTTTAAGATAACATCAAAATAAAATATTTTGGTTATTAGTTTTGTCAGCCCCTGTGCTAAGCTCTGACCTGATTTATCGTGTATGTGGAGCTGTGTTAAGAACTTTAACGATCAATGAAATATGTACCACTTTTCTTTATATATTATACATACATTACTTTTTAAGTTCAGTTATTTATATATAATTACCTAATGGATTTGGTTTGATGTATTTTGACAATTGCATATAATCATGTAATCATCACATCAAATAGTATGTAGAATATGTCTATCATTCCAGGAAGTTGCCATGTGCCCCTTTGCACCTTTCACAATCCCAGGGGAACCATTTTTAATTTCTGTTACAGTTATCCTCTCTTATCCAAGGGAGGAGATATGTTCCAAGACCCCTAGCAGATGCCAGAAACCACAAGTTGTATCAAACGCTATATACACTGTATTTTCCCTGTACATATATACACCTATGACAAAGTTTAATTTATAAATTAGTCACAGTAAGAGATTAATGATAACCAATAATAAAATGGAACAAATATAATAATACACTATAATAATTTATCTGAATGTGATCTCTCTCTCTCAAAATATCTTATTGTTTTATATTCGCCCTTCTTCTTGTGATGATGCAAGATGATAAAATGCCTACGTGATGGGATGAAGTGAGGGAATGAGGTAAACATTGTGACACAGTGTTAGGCTACTACTGAGCCTCTGACTTGTATGTCACAAGGAGGGTCATCTGCTTCTGACCGTGGTTGACCGCTAAAGCCATGGAAAGTAAAACAGCAGACAAGGGGGCACTACTGTATTTTAGATGTTCTTGAACTTCATATAATTATAAACATGTATTATTTGCTTTTTTTCTCTCAACATAGTGTAGAGCTTTTTTTCTCTTAACATATTTTTCGACATTTCCATGTTGCACTGTGTCTGTTTTTTTTTTTTTTTAATTTAAATTCAATTTAGTTAACATATACAGTATTATTGGTTTCAGGGGTAGAATTCAGTGATTCATCCATTGCATACAACACCCAATGCTCATTACATCACGTGCCCTCCTTAATGCCCATCATCCACTTACCACAGTCCCCCACCGACCTCCCCTCCCGCAGCCCTCAGTTTGTTTCCTAGAGTTAAGAGTCTCTTATGGTTTGTCTCACTCTCTGTTTTCATCTTATTTTATTTTTCCTTCTCTTCCGCTATGTTCATCTTTTTTGTTTCTTAAATTCCACATATGAGTGAAATCATATGGTACTTGTTTTTCTCTGACTGACTTATTTAGCTTAGCGTAAGATACTGTAGCTCCACCCACGTCATTGCAAATGGCAAGATTTCATTCTTTTCGATGGCTGTCTGTTTTTTTTTAATTGATGAGGAATATTCCACTGTATTAATGTATCATACTTTATTTTTTTCCTGCCTCAAATTGAACATTTGGAATTTTTCCACTTTTGGCAATTATGAAGAAAGGTCCTTTAACATTCTCAAACTCAGATTTATTTGGACATATGTTTTTATGTCTCTTCAGTAAATACCTAGGATTGGGATTTCTGGGTCATATGTTTAACCTTATAAGAAGATGACATTTTCCCATTTTCCATTTCCACCAATAGCAACATGTGAGCATTCTGATTCCTCTGTATTCTCATCAAATTTGATACTGTGATTTGATTTTAGCCATTCTATAGGATGTGAAATAGTACCTCCTTGAAATTTTGTTTTCCATTCCCTGATGACTAACGATGCTGAGTATCTTCCCACGGTCTAGTTGCCATCTGTTTATCTTGCTTGCAAAAGTGAGGGGTGTCTGGGTGGCTCAGTCATTAAGGGTCTGCCTTTGGCTCAGGGCCTGATCCCAGGGTCCTGGGATCAAGCCCCACGTTGGGCTCCCTGCTCTGCTTGGAGCCTGCTCCTTCCTCTCCCACTCCCCCTGCTTGTGTTCCCTCTCTCGCTGGCTGTGTCTCTCTCTGTCAAATAAATAAATAAAATCTTTAAAAACAAACAAACAAAAACCCCCCTACAAAAGTGAGTGTCTGAGGATTTTGCCTAGTATTTAAAAATTATTGATTCAAAACAGTTCTTTACGTGCTCTGTATTTGTTTCCTTTGTCAGATATGTGTCATAAATATTTTTTTTCTCTAAACTGTGGTTTTCCTGTTCATTTTCTTGTTATTTTTCTAATTGAAGTATAGCTGACATGCAATATTATATTAGTTTCAGGTATAGAGCATAGTGATCTGACATTTATGTACATTATGAAATGATCACCACAATAAATCTAGTTACCATAGGTTACCATGCAAAGTAACCACAATATTATTGACTGTAGTCCCCATTCTGTACTTTATATCCTTGTGACATATTTATCTTACGACTGGAAGTTTGTAACTTGTAATCCTCTTTACCTATTTTGCTCATCCCTCCTACCACCCCTCCCCTCTAGCAACCACCAGTTTGTTTTCTGTATTTACGAATCTGCTTTTGTTTTGTTTTTCTTGTTCATTTGTTTTGTTTTTTAAATTCCAGATATAAGTGAAATCATATGGTATTTGTCTTTCTCTGACTTATTTTACTTGACACAATTCCCTCTATTGTACATGCCACAAATGGTAAGATTTCATTCTTTTTTTTTTTTTTTAAGATTTTATTTATTTATTTGACAGAGATAGACAGCCAGCGAGAGAGAGAACACAAGCAGGGGGAGTGGGAGAGGAAAAAGCAGGCTCATAGCGGAGGAGCCTGATGTGGGGCTCGATCCCATAACGCCAGGATCATGCCCTGAGCCAAAGGCAGACACTTAACGACTGCGCCACACAGGCGCCCCAAGATTTCATTCTTTTTATTCGCCTGTTCATTTTCCTTATGGTATCTTTTGATGAACAGAAATTTAAAAGTTTGTTAAAGTCTAACTTGTTATTTTTTTTTCTTTTTGTGGTTAGTGTTTCTACAGTCTTGTTTAAAATATTCTTTGTCAAACTCCAATTTAATGAAGATTTTCTCCTAAATACTTTCTAGAAGATTTTTGGCTTGTATACTTATGTTTAGGTTCATGGTCTAAGTTGAATTGCTTTTTGTATATTGAATAAGGTAGGATTGTTTTATTTTTTTCATATTAGGAAATCAATCTATTTCAACTCTATTTGTTAAAAATATTTTGCTTTCATTATGGAATTGTTTGCTGACTTTCTCCAATATTGACTGATGTTATAGGTGTGGATCTCTTTATGGGCTTTCTATTTCATCAATTTATATTTGTTCACATTTTGACAATCCTGGACCATTGTGATTACTATACTATAATTGTAACTGTTGACATCAGGTGCTGGTGTGAGTTCTCCAACTCTGTTTTTATTCTTTTTGACTCTATTGAATTTCCATATAAATTTTTCAATCAATTTATTTCTACAAAAGTCATGCTGATATTTTGAGTGTTAATTCTATAGACAACTTTGGAAAAGAATGGACATCTTACCGTATGATGTTCTCTAATACATGAGCATTGAATATGTGTCTATTAATGTCTTATCTAATTTATCTCAGCATGGTTTCCTACTGTTTAGGGTAGGTGCTTTTTTGAAATGTTATTGTAAATTATATGTAAATTATTGTATTTTATATTCCAGTTGTTTGTTACCAGCTTATTGAAATATAGTTACTTTGTATATTGATGATAGGTGTTTTATAATGACTGTTAAGAATATCTATAATGACTGCTAAGTATAATGTTAAAAATCCTATAGATTTTTCATAGAGTCCCTGAAGAAGTTCCCTTGTATTCGTATTTGTTTGAGAGATTTTTAAAAATCTTGAGTAGATACTAGTATTAATTGTTAATGCATATCTTGAGATATTCATCTGATTTATGTCCTTTATTCTGTTAACATCATAACCCATTATTGTTACATGTTAACATGCCACATTAGCGTCATGACATACGTTAACATAAATGACATACACTGGCTGCTTTCACATGTTAAAGTAACTTTTGCATTCCTGGGATAAACTCCAGATGGAGTTACTTTTTGCTGGATTTAATTTGCTAATTTTCTTTTTTCTTTTAAGATTTTATTTATTTATTTATTTGACACAGAGAGAGAGAGAGAGATTGAGTAAGGAGGAGCAGGGGAAGGAGCAGAGGGAGAGGAAGAATCAGGCTCTCAGCTGAGCAGGGAGCCCTATGTTGTGGGGGGGGATGGGGACGGGGCAGCCTGGTTCCATCCCAGGACCCTGGGATCATGACCTGAGCTGAAGGCAGATGCTTAACTGACTGAGCCACCTAGGTGCCCCTAATTTACTTGTTTTCTTCCAGAATTTACTTCTCTGCTCTTGAGGGCTTGTAAGCTGGCTTTATGTCTTAGTATCATGATCATCAGTTTTTGCTAACAGAGTTCTGCCTTGCATGGAGAAAGGCCCCATGCTCCTCAGAAGGGGCTCTCTTTCAGCTCCCAGGCCCTTCTCACAGGCTCGAGAGCTCTCTCCCCTCTGCTGGAGGGAGCCTGCAGGGAGGGGCTGGCAAGCAGGTAAAGACTTGCTCTGTGACTGGGCATCCTCGGAAGGTTAACCTTGACCAGGTGGCCTGTATGAAGCTATGAAACGTTATTAGATGTTTGTCTCGGTAGTTTCCTTTTGCCGTGCTGTATGGGATGAAAGCACCTCAGCTCTCTTCTGTCCTAAGAAAGGCTCATCACTGTCTAGAATTTAGTTCATTTAGGTTTCTTTTCATCCTCACCTCTTGAATGGGTTTTTATTTTTAAAATTTTTAAATTTTATTTTTTAAAGATTTTATTTATTTGTTTTAGAGAGAGAGAGAGAGCAAGCACAGGTGTGAGGGTGGAGGGGCAGAGAGAGAGAGAATCTCAAGCAAACACCGTGCTGAACATGGAGCCTGACGCAGGGCTCAATCTCATAACCCTCGGATCGTGACTGGAGTCAAACTTGAGACTCGGTCACTTAAACGACTGCACCACTCAGCCACCCCTTGACTGTTTTTTTAAAAACTATGATGTTGTAGTGTATCTATCTTGTTCTTGCTATTCCAGTGGGAGTGACGATCTCAGTGATGGTTTGCTTTCTGTCCAGAAGGCTAATTCAGAATGTACCACTTCTATCCCTATTTTATGAATGACAAAATGGAGTTCCAAGTTCCCCCCAACTTGGAATTATTCAACTGGCATCTGGAGTTTAGTTCTCTGACTCTACTATACATGTTCTTAACAGATTACACAGAGTCTATATTCGTCACTTTTCATTTAGAGAAAAGAAATTCATTTTCTTTCCTTTTTTTGTAAGCCAAATTTTTACCCTTTCCTGCAGCATAAGTTCAATGCCAGGCAAGGGTTTTCTAAATTAGCTTTACTTTGATCTTGATTGATCTCCAAAGAGTTTGAAGGAGAATTTACAGAAGAATCCCTGCTTACTTTCTATTGGATACAAGTGTGGAGAAAAGTCAGCATGTACTCTATTTGCACCTCTTAGAATAAATTGAGCTTTTGCTCAAAATGAAATATGGGCCTCTAACCTATTAATTTTGAAGGGAAGAAGAATCAGTTTTTATATTCACATAATTGGAAATTTCTTGTTCAAATGTAATAAAAATACAAAGTAGCTCTAGCATATTTTATTTTTTGTTTTAACTTTACCATAATTTACATGAACAAAAGAATTAAAAAGACAACGTGTTGCTGTAAATAGAGGAAGATTTGTCTTTTTTGCTCTGCTCTGTTGTCTTTTGGAGGAGGTAGGCAAGGGGAAGTTGTTTTCTTCTCATTATAAAGACCCCCAAGTACTTTGACCAGAGTCACTGGAACCACTTTCTCCCTTCCTACTAGCCAAGTCACTAATTGTCCAATGTAGCTCCAGGAAACAGGCTTTCTGACATCTGATCTCCTATGCGTACAGTCTAAGGTAACTATTTCAGTTTTCTGAATTTCAGGGAAAAGTTGAGAGTCTAGAAAATGAGACTTCTTCTGGGGGGGCTAGGTTGGAGCCTAGAAAAATTTAGAGAATTCTAAACAGTTAGAGGAACACAAAGTTTACTTAGATGGGAAAGAAATAAAATTTTAAAAGATTTTATTTATTTATTTGAGAGAGAGTGAGAGAGAACATGAGCAGGGGCAGGGGAGAGGGAGAAGGAGGCTCCCCACTGAGCAGGGAGCTAGATTCAGGGCTCCATTCCAGGACTCTGGGATCATGACCTGAGCCAAAGGCAGACGCTTAACCAACCGAGCCACCCAGGTGCCCCAGCACCTGAAGAAATTTTTAACTTAAAGAGAATAAAAGCTGGAAAAGTTTACCTTCTTTACAGTTTGTTTTATGGCCAGCCTAGAACTGTGAATAAGGTTAAGTATTCAGTGTTTTGTTATTAGCCATAATGTAGAACTTCTTTTAACTTTGCATGATGCAGTAAGATTTAAAAAGAATAACTTTTTTCCTATTTATTATATACCATATGTTAGAACTTTTCATCAGGGACCTCAAAACTCATATTCTCTAGTAAGTAAAAAACACTTAACTATAAAGAAGACACAAAATAAAATCATATAGACCACATGCTCTAGGAGCATAGAGAAGAAAAGTAAATAGTGATCTTTTCATAAGAAGAAATTGGAAAATAATTCAAAGAAGTGAAAGTTGATTGGCTTTGAATCTATATGTACTTTACAAGGACATAAAAGACAGAGGGAACTTCCATGGTCAAGGGAATAGGACCCCCTGGCTGTGATGCCCAAGTAAAGAGACAGTTAAGGAAAGGTCTTGGTGTTCATTGAGAAATACATGTAGTTCATGGACCTGAGGCTAAAATGAGATGAAGAAGACTGGTAGTAAAAGGATTTCTAAGGCTTGCACTTTGTTCTGTAGACAACAGGGTTCTGTTGTTGAACAAGGTTGAGCCTTGTTCTGTAGATGACAACAGTTATTGAAAGAATGTAAGTCACTGCTAGAGAAACTGAGATTCCCCACGTATAATAAAGTAGAAAGGAAGACACATATAGTTAGAGTATAGGTTAGGGTAACAAGGATGGCTACCTCGGATCCCAGCCTGGTGAATTGGAGAGAGACGAGGGGATAAGATTTCTGTGATTTCCTTTCTTTTTTTTTTTTTTTTTTTTACTGAAATATATGTGACATATAACATTGTGTAAATTTAAGGTGCACAACATGTTGATTTGATATTTCATGTGTTGTGATATGATTGCCATTGTAGTGACTATACCTCCATCATGTCATGTAATTATCCTTTTTTGTCATGGAAATAATTAAGATCTAGTCTCTTACCAAGCTTAATGATTATGATACAATACTGTATAATCACTCCACTCTGCAGTAGACCCCCTTACTTCTAAAATTGACACTATCGGCACTTTTTGCCTTTATTTTCTCAATCTCTCTCTTCTTTCTCTCTCTCTTCCTCCCACATCTCTCTCTCTCTCTCTCTCTCTCATCTTTCTGTCAAGAGAAGGAGCCTTTAAAGGAGTGCCCATCTTGGTAGTCATGGCCTTTGTAGGCAAGGCACCATACCTTTCTTGGCAAAGTCCTGCCTAATGAAATTGTGGTGATTTTGGTCATTTAAATTTTGATTCTTTTTTCAGCACAACTTATACAAAAGACAAGAGCTGCAGATGTGAATAGAACAGAGGGCTTGGATACAGACTATTGAGTCAATGAAGAAAGGGCGTACCAGCCCATCTCTGGCTGGCAAACATGTCAGAGGCTTGGAGTAGTTAACTCAACCTATTGGGATGGTTGTTTTGATTTACTAACATGTTAAAAAAAAAAAAGTTCATTTGTGGTTAATTCCAGGTGACTTACAAAGGAAACAAAGGTGTTGGGGTTATGTTCTAGCTGGAAAAAAGAAAATAACTTCATTCTCTGACATTGAAAATAAACAAAAGGAACAACTGCTCAGACATTTCTATTACTGACTGGGAATGATCCCAGGACACTAAGGGAAAAAGGAACAAATGTATCCACCTGCTTCCCAGAAGTCATTCTTATTCATGACCCATTTTCATGGTAGTCTAAGATTTCCTTCATGATACTTTTCCTTTCTTTTGGAAACTTATTAACAATCTCCCCAGTTTAAAAATATTAAAACATTTTAATAAAATTTAGGACTTCTAAAAAACATAAATAAAACACCAGCAAGGCTCTGAATTTTAGTTGTCTGCTATAAATGCAGCATGAAATCGACCGGGATTTTACATCACAAGTAGGCTGAACCAAAGTGTTACTTTCCTCTGGGTTTTGATTTGTGTTTACACTTTTCTATTCTTTTATTTTTTTTCACTTGCTGCTTTTTTGGAAACTGATTTAAGTTATATATTCTGAGATGAACCAAGATCTTCCAGGCCCTTAAGGGATGTAAGAGATGGGCATGGCATACTGGGGAAGGAAGACTCGTATTAGATGCTCTGTTATGCTGGAAAACCCGAGGTTTTGGTAACACACAAGCAAAACAGTGAGAGCAAATAACTTTCTGAAACTGGCCGACGTTCTTGGCAAAATAAGCTCAGGAAAACTTACATACCAAAATGTACACTTTTTAAAAAGGTCTACTTTTATTCATGTCTTCTTTTTTCTCTCTCCCCTTTCTTCTCCTTGGGCTCAAAAGAACTTACAATTATGTATCTGAAATATGTCAATTAGTGTGAACATTATTATTTGGCTTGGCTGGCAGAATATTTGATAAGACATCACGGCTTATGGATCCTTTGTTTAAATGTCAGAGTCAATGTAGACATTAGGGATAAAAATATAGTGCAGGAAATTCTTACAAACTAATTAGTGTGATATTATTTAAAGTGGGCCATTACCCAGTTGGTCTCTTTTGCTTTTTCATGCACATCCCATGTTATAATATTTAACGTTACCTTTCTAATATGATAAGGTTTGAAAAGAGTAGAATTACCATTAAGACTAGAGAAGAGCACAGTTGGTTTTAAAATGGCACCAAATTGCAAAATAAAGTGAAACAGATATTGTAAAATGCAAAGAAAAGCAGAAACTGTATTATAGGAGGAAAGTCTCTATCCCGATGCAGAAAATACTAAGGGATGAATATGAGTAAATATGCATCTCCAGAATAAAAGATCAAAAAAACCTGGCAACAATATCGTGCAGTTGCATACAGTGAGTTTCCTTTCATAGGGCTCCAAAGATATTGTGCATGGACCACTAAACATAGTGCAGAGTCTTCAGTATCAGAAAAATAAAGATAAATTAGAAAGAGCTCATGAGCAGAAAGACAGATAAGGGCCTGTGGAGTTTACCCACTAGAAAGCATAATTGAGTGAAAAATATGGTTTGACTCACCACTAATGTAAGATATAGCCGTTAAGAATGTGATAAATGTGAGTAACCCAGGCCTATGGAATTTAATGAGTAGATGTGAGAAGCACTATAGGGTGAACAGTTTTTCCCATCTGAGGGGGCACAAATGTTCTAACTAGACAGCAGGGCTGGTTCCGTCTGTGGTTTTAGGCTTCTGTGAAGGTGAACAGAGATTTAAGGTTAGATTCTTAGCCTTAGAGGAGAGACAGTCTCTTGAAGAACGTAGGCCCCTATTTGGGGGAGACTCCAGGCAACGCTCAGAGTGCAAGAGACCGTCCGCATGAACATATCCACACTGCATGTGGGACAGCTGAAGGAATCTTTCCAAGACTGTTACGTTTCCCAATGTAGCGATCTGTGAACTGATGTATCGTGGTGACCAGAGAGCCGCCATAACTTGTGTCAACCTTTCTAGTATTTTCCTGCAAATCAGTGACTCAGAAGCAAGACCTTTGCCTTCCAGCCAAATTATAATTCCCCATGGAGACCATGATGAGGGTAGCAGAGACCTTCAAACCTCCAGTAAGGAGAGCAAAGGACAGTTGAGTCAGAAAGAGCAGTGACAGGCATGGTTAGATGTGAGTTCTAACCAACGTGGAGGCAATTTGAACCCAGAAGCACAGTGGGTGTGACATCAGAGGGTCTGCATTGATCGGGAGACAGGGCATCTCAATGGTGTTGAGTCCTCAGCTATTCTAGATGCAGGGAAGTTTTAGAGCAAATTGTGCATCAGTGGTGCAAACTACTCTTCCTCCAGGAGATGTTGAGTAAGGCCGCGGTAGGTAGTTTTGCAATGGGTAGTGCTAAAAGCTATTTCCCTTTTGGGCATTAGGGAGAGTAATATAAAAACTTTCAGAAAAATTAAATGAGTCAGTAAGTCAGAGATGACATTGTCTGACCTCGGCGGAGGCTGTGTACAAAATCTTGGCGTGGAGCCTCCTATGTCTAAACATGCCTGAAGCAGGCCTTTGTCTTCAAGGAGACATTTTTGTCCAATCTGTGGGTTATAAGGGGATAATGACAAAAGGCTCCTTTACCAGCTATATGCAATCTTGTTAGCAGAAGGTCATTGCAGGAGCATGTGCTGGTCTGTAATGGGGTGCATTCAAGTACATTAGGATTATATCTGTTTCACATCTATGGATACATTTTTAACTGTTTAATCTCATTTCATTTTCTCATACTCAGCAGTCATGTTCTTATGTAAGAAACTAAATAGGAACATTGCTTGCCTTTATATGTTCTTACCTATAATTCCACCTCTCAATGTGTGCATGAGTATGTTTGCATATGTGATATAAATAGTAGTCTTTTATACGTCTTACTACAGAATGGTAGTTATCACTGCCTTCATGTTCACCAGTAGCTCTAAATTAGAGTGTTTGCTTGTATGTGTGAATCTGTGATTATTGTGTTGTAAATAGTGATGATTTTTATAAGGCCAGATAAAGATGTAACTAATTAAAATATACCTTATATATAAAAAATAAAGCAAGTATTTATGCAGTGTTTTACAATTTTCCATGCACTGATATTGGCCTATGCACAACCAGGCGGCCCAAGGATGTAGCGATCCTGCTGGGATCTAGTCTATACTACTTACGTATGCACCACTACTGTTCCATACATACCAACAAAGAGAAAATATTCTGTTCTTGTAAGTGAAGAAGCTGTTAGACACTCACAGTTAGGAGAAGTTTTTGGAAACTAATAGAAGGAGAATATGGTGGGAATACAATATCTGGGGCATTCTTTGAGAAACAAAAGATGAGGGAGGGGTTGGAAGCATGAAGGTGATATACTCTAAACAACTTTTCCCCAAAGCAGAATATATGAGAAGGAATGAAAAGATAAAGCTTGGCTCCTCACAGCTGTGCCATTCAGCTGATAGAAGTAAAGGCTTTTGTTGATGGGTATGAGGCTTAAAGAATACTTATTGGTTCTTGTACTTTCTGTGGAGAATTTTTCTGGAAACCATCTTGAGATCTAAAAACACTTTATGAGAAAAATAAGGGAAAATCTCAAGGTTTCCACAATGTGGCTTCAGAGATGCTAGTTTGTACGTAATGTTTCAGAGTATTTGTGAGGTTGAAAACAGACTATTATTAAGTTATCCTAATGGATCATGGGAAAAATTGAAACCATTGTAAACTAATACATTTAAAGCCAATTCAGCTATTTTAGCTGACCTTAGCAAGGCGATTGCAAGGATAGTTTTAGAGACACCACACTTCTTCCTATATGTTATTTAGGGAGGGGGGTGAGTTATAAGGGAAGATTCATCTTTGGCTGGAAAGAGATTCACTCTTGGCAATGAACCAGCATCTTCGATCAAAGAAAACTAGATCATGCCAAGGAAAAAGAATTGTGTCCCCTAAAGGGCACTCCAAGTTTTTCTTCATAGTTTTATTTATTTTACAACAAAGAAAGATAAAGAAAATATGTTAACATTAGTCAATCTGAGGTGATGGAAACATGGCCATTTCTTATATTATTTTTCTGTACTTTCCCATATTTTCAAATTTTTAAAAATAAAAATATGTGGTTGATTAAAACAGAATTGTGTTATAAGAATTGCTTATATCTTACATCTTTCAAGGTACTTGTGTGAATGTAAAAAAAAAATGACAGAATGAGCAAGTAACCAGAAAAAGTCATAGATAAAGGCTTAATATAACATTTTTTATCATGTCTTCTGCCACTTGAAATGATAGCTACACATTTGCAGTCCCCATGTTTCCTATCTGACCCTTTATACTTATCTTAGCACTTCATAATGAAATTGAAATGAAGCCAGTGAGTGCTCACGGACCATGTCCTGTGTGCTGGGCCGTCTGTGAGCCACTGGGGGTGGGACAGGTGGAAGGCAGATGGGCTTGTGGGTACAGGTGGGGTGCTGGAACCAACTGCCTGCCTTTGAAACCTGGCTAGGCTCCCAACTAGCTGTGTGTTGGGTAAGTTATTTTGTGTTTTATTTCTCAATTTCTCATCTGTACAATGTGGAAGGAAAAATGGTGAATGAACTGTGAAGCTTAAACTGTTGTGAAGAGTTACTTCTTAAGAGTTCATTTAATTGTTGTAAATGTGCTATTACTCATTTAATACTAAAGAAAGGGACTGGCTCATAAGCATTCAATAAATGTTCATATTATTATCATTATGGAACAGAGACTCTTGTTCTCAAAGAGATGCCTCTAATGTCTCTTAACGTTTCATAACCTTTTTTACACAGAAATTCTTTTATATAGAAAACAAATGTACATTCTTTAAATAAACTATAAAAACCTCAGGAGAATCTCCCCGAGATCAGCTCCTTTGGGAGACTCAGAGCATAGTGGTTCAAAGTGAAAATGGGGGGTGGGGGTGGGGGGAGCTCTAGACCATATAGGAAACACATTAAAGAACATTAGGAAACATATTAATCTGATACATGTCAGAAAGTATTAACATCATGGGCTAAGGAAAGGACCAAGCTCAGGTAATGAATACTAATTAAACATTTAAAAGAGTTTTATATTCCTCAGAACAAGCATCCACAAGAAAGAACAGGCCATGCTTCTCTTTAGCGTTTTTGGAAGAAGGAAAGGCAAAAGTAATGGAGAAGAGAGTAAAGAAATAAAACATCTGATTTGGTTTTGATTTAAGGGGGCAAACTGAAAAAAAAAAAAACAAAAAACCAAAAACCCACCATTTATACAGAATCAGAAACCACCTCCCTTTCTCCAGGTCAGGAAATGTGCATACAGCTGTGTTGAGGTGCCATTCCTTTTGGGTGTGACCTACCTTGGTATAAATTACTGAATGAATAAATCACATCTTTTTTTTTTTATTTTATACGTACAGAGACAATCTAGTCTTGAAATATACCCTAGTCCTTCCATTCATCAGGCTTCTAATGTCCTATGGAAGGCAGACTCCTCTCTGGGAAAGCACGACAGGAGAGCGGGAACGTGAGGTGAGCGCAGGGCGCACGCGCTGTATGCGGGATGACGCTGGAAAGCACATTCGCTCTCAAAGGGGATGCAGCCACTTCTGACCAATACTCAGGTTAGATATTCCAGAAATTGAGTTTTATTTAAAAATCTTAAGCTTTTAAAGCTTTACTAAAAAAAGAAAAAAAAAGAAAAGAAAAGAAAGAAATACCATTTTGCCTGATTTTTTTTTCTTTTTTCATGCCCCAGTATAACATGACTCCATGCATGTGATTTTCCAGATCTGACTCAGGACATCACAAAGAACGTCTAGTTGTATCAGTGTGTAGACAAACTGTATGGCTTGCTCTTTCCTCAATATGCCCAGTCCTGTCTTCTATCTGATGCTTTCCCCCTACTACCAAATGTATGCCACATTTCTTCCCTGACAGTCTAGATTGCAGCTTGCACAAATGCCGCGATCACCTGAAACGTGATGCAATTACTTTTAGTTGGAAGCAACTTTTCCAACTCTAAATCTGCATCGCATTTTATCTATGTCTCATATGATACCTACACATTTCTACCTTGTGCTATAAGTATTTTCATCCAGGCTTTAAGATCATATTCTGGACATTTTTGTATGAGCGAAATAATGCTTACATATTGCATGCAACACAAATCAGTAACCACTGTTGTCATTTGGCATATTTTCTTCCTTTCTTCTCCAAGAAAATACAGGAAAATAATTTATGAAGATCGGAAGTGGTTGTACCAACTTAGCTCTGCACCAGCAGGGGGAGAAGAGGCAGCTTCAACCATTCCTTTAACAGCACTGTTTTCATCGTTGTTTAATTCTTGCTGATTTGCTAGGAAAAAGCCCAGTATCTTGAGATTTTGAATTTCTTAACAGAATCAATGTTCAATCTGTTCAGATTTTGGCTATATCCAGGTAATAAGCTAAGGGGAATATTTATAAAATCTCCTATGGTAATAATAGTAATACCAAATATGTATGTACCGAGTATTATCCTAAGCACTGTATAGATTTCAACTCATTCAATCCTTATGAAAATCCTTTGATGTGTGTCCTAGTATGATCCTGATGTTACAGAACATGAAACTGAGATATCAAAATTTTAGGTAACTCACTTACAATCTCAGAGCTACTAAGCAGCTCAGAAAGGACGAACACCCCCCCCCTTTTATTTCAGTACTACACAGTACCTCTCAACACACTGCCACCATCAATGCTATTTGGGGGATACTTTTCAAGCAATGGCCTCCTGTCCCATTTAGGGCACAAGTAGGACCTTAAAAAGCCCAGATCAGTGGCAGTTCCTCTCCTGCTTTCTAGAGAAGTTTATTTAAAATTTCCTTTTAAGTATTTTATCAGACAGACATCTATTATTTAGTAGATTAATAAAATAACGTTTAAAAATAATTTGGGCTTTGGCATTTTAAAGGTTTTAGCCTATCTTGGAACCATCATTAGCGTGACATTTCACTGACTTTTTGTTCACCCTTCACAGTAGAATGGAGCCCAAACACCTTCTAAGGGTAGAGTTATAAAGGTGAATTTACTTGCAGTGAATATGATACGCATAATATGGATGAAGAAGCAGACAGCTCAACAATGTCTTAAAGCCAAGATGGCGGGGGTTTTCATAGTACTGTTTATTGGAAAATTCCCTATTCCCTTATTTGTATATTCCTGGACTTGGTTGGAGACTTTCTGGCTTTGCTTACTGCTTCTTGGGATAAAAATCATACAGCTATTCTTAACAGATTTGGATACACATTTTGTTGAATTATTAAATGCATTCAGTAAAAACAAGGGGAATACTGGTAAGATTGGAAGATCTCAGGAGGCTTTCTTATAAGGTCTTTCACCCCACCCCCAAGTATGGTAAGCTGACTCAGAAGAGCTATTCACAAGCCAGCATCTGTCTCTGTAATAGTGAAACATTCCATATTTTACCTGCTAACTTCTCTGATAAGTCATCTTTTCCTTACAGCATCTCAAGTGTGTCATCTTTTATGACATGTGGGTCAGTCATACTCCTCTTTGTATTCAAGTGTCTCATCTTTTATTACCATATGTTCCAGGAGTATACTCTTCTCTCTGCCCCGCCAGGACATCTTTTTCTGTCTATGTGTCTAGTACGTGACAGGCTTTTCCTTTAATGTGTTTAGGGAGGGACATCTCTTTTCAGCATGCATTCCATTTGTGACTTTTCTATGTTCTTGGGGCATCCATATTTAACTTTTTATTTTCAGGACTATTTTCCTTGTGAATGTTGTATTTAACTTCTCTTTGTGGACAAACAAAAGCTTGCGTGTTATTTTACTGTCATTAAGTATCACCAATGAACTTTCATTTCACTTTTACATGCTGAATTTTGTGTTGGGACAGTAGATACACATTTAACTTTGTATTTTGGGATGCGGGTCTGATGGAGATTGGTGGGGGAAATGGGGTATCTCCTTTTCACATTAGGTAGAGATTTTGTGTTCCTACCTATGCCAAAAGAATTTCCCCTCATTGCCTTTCAACTCTGCCTCAATATCATTTTCTGGAAAACTACTTTTTACTCTAAGTAATCTCATGGCAGGAAGAGAAAATGTGTGTGTGTGTGTGTGTGTGTGTGTGTGTGTGTGTGTGTGTAAGGGAGTTTGTTCAGTGAAGATTAGAAGAAGAGAGGGAAGGATGAAAGAATTATTTATGTCTAATATGTGATAAACATGCTAGTATGTGCTTTCATATATTAATCCTCATTTAATTGGTCCTCTGTATGCTGTAATAGATAAAAGCACAGATTCTGAAGCTTAAGTGTTTGGATTAGTAACCCAGCTCCACCATTTGCCAGCTGTATGACCTTGAGGACTTCTTTTAACCTCTCTGTGATCTGAGTTCCTTATCTGTAGAATGTGACCATTATCATTTGCAGAAAGTGTTGGTTGTAGAATCTAGACAAGTTAAAATTGAATAGTTTGTTTTACATTTTGGTCCACTCATGCCTGGCATTTACTCTGGAATCTTTATGATTTCTCCTTAAATGGGTGTGAAATAATAATTGCCTCCATTTTAAAAGATGAAATAAATAGTTCAGTGGGAGAGTGTGCAGAAATTTGTCTGTTAGTAAGTATCCAATAGGTGACGGTGATGGAATCATGACCAAAGTCTGTGTGTTGGTTCAGGTGTAGGTTTGGCTGCTGTGAAAAGACCTATCACAGCATGCTAGAAGATGACAGACGTTTTAGATCTTACATAAAAATCTAGGCTTGTATGAGGGTCCAGCAAGATTTCAAGGACCCACGATTCTTCTAGCTTCTTGTTCCACCATACTTAAGGTGCCCTTGCAAGCACAGCGCAGGATGGAAATGGTGAAAAGGGAGAGCGTGCCTCTTCCTTGAGGACAGTAGTTCTCCAGTTCAGGGTTGACTTTAGAATCACTGAAGGGAGTGTTTAAGACATACTGTTCTTCAGTACCTTCTCAGAGATTCTCACTCAGTTGGTCTTGTATAAGGTCAAGATGTTGTTTTTGGTTTTGTTTTTATTTTTGTTTTTTGTTTCTTTTTAAGTAAATGATTTAACTGTTTCCTCTTCAGCCCATTGGTGAGAGAGAGATTCCTGCTTTAGGGTTATGGGGATGACCAAACACACACACATGGCATCGGACAGATGAGACTGACAGTAGTTTATAAGTCACGTATACTCATAGCCGGTGGGATGTGGATACCACATGGCACGTGGGGCCGTGGAGGGGTTGCACTTAGAATCAGAGTGAACAACAGGGGGAAGTGGGAGGCAGGCTTTGTAGTGTCAAGAAGACAGTGTATCTCCTGGTCCCAGTGAGAGGATGTTATTCCCTTGTTTGAATAATTCTGTGGACTGGCATGATACTGAAACCCGCCATTCAGGGAAGAGCAGGAGCTGTGCCTGGTCCTTCAAGAAAGAGTATTGTGCAGCTAGGATACCTTATCCATAGGAGCAGAGGGGGGAGGGGAACGTACAGTTAGGCTATTTTAGGCCCTCCCAGTTGACCAGGCATCAAAGTGACACATAATGTTGAGACTTAATTTTAGGTCTTGCACCATGATAGGCCATGATGGGTTTTCGAGATTGGCTGGCAGCCCACAGAAGTACTCATTAATTATTTGATTTTTTTGTCTTCTTAATTGTACCCAGGGTATAACCTTTTATCTGCCTGGACTTTATTTCCAATGTTTTTGTACTCAGAAGTCATAATCCTTGCTTCTGTTTCTTTTTCTGCATGATTACATGTAACTTCCTTCCAGGTTTAGCTAACAGGACTTTCTTCTCTTGTGAAATCTCTCCAGGAGACTCCAGGAATTTTGCTTTAAATCCCTCTATCCACACTTCTTTTGAATTACTTGATAATAATAATAGCAAGAAATTGTGTTCTTTCTTTCTTTTTTTTTCTAAGTGGGTTCCATGCTGGGTGCGGAGTCCAATGTGGGACTTGAACTCATAATGCTGAGATCAAGACCTGAGCTGAGATCACGAGTCAAAAGCTTAACTGACTGAGCCACCCAGGCTAACACCCAGAATTGTGCTATTTCTTACACTGTTTTATTATATAAGTTATTTAATTCCTTTGTCAGTACTCCATTTTTTCATGTTCAATTTACTTAATTTGATCAGAAGTATGTAAAAGATATGCAGTGTCTTGTGCTTAGTTTTGTTTTCCATGGCACTTCATGTTGGCCTTTTCACAGAGTAGGTGGGTATATGCATTTGATATACATACACAGATACATATCCATGAAAACTCACACCAATAACAAATATAGTTAACTGGTGTTTTTTTTTTAAAAGATTTATTTATTTTTTTATTTGAGAGAGAAAGAGACTGTGCATGAGCAGGACGGAAGGTAGAGGGAATAAGAGAGGAGAAGTAGACTCCTTGCTGAATGGGCAGCCAGATGTGGGGCTCAATTTCACGACCCTAAGATCATGACCTGAGCTGAAATCAAGTTGGATGCTTAACTTCCCGAGCCACCCAGGCACCCCTTAACTGGTATATTTAGAAGATGACAGATGTTTTAGATCTTACATAAAAATCTAGGGATATTTGGGATGTAATTAACTTTTGGGATGTAATTAAAATGCAATATTATTTGGTTTCTTGCTCTCCATTCAAATTGTATTCAGCAGTAAATTTTTTCCCTGCCACTAAATAAAAACTATGGTAGACCTCACAGCTTTTATGACCAATCCTAAACAATAGAAGATCTTAAAGTTATTTTTATTCACAGAACATTCTCAAATTTGGAGAAAAAAAAACCCCTAGAATTTCCTGTCCAATGTATTAATCTTCTTCAATGTCCATTGAAGTATGACAAAGCTTCCTCTTGTCCCAGTTAGTATTTACAATAGGCTGGCCACCAATCTGGGGAAAGATGAAGGTCTAATTGGCTTCCTGTTTCCTTCTTTCTCTCTGGCTACCCAGCCTTTGTCCACCATCATTGTCTCTCATTTCCCATCTCTACTAAAGAAACCTGATTTTGCGAACTCTTGCATTTAGGTTGGGACCCAAATCTCTTTCTATACACGTTAGTTGTTTCCTATATTAGTTTACTAAATTTCATGGTAATTTCCCTTTACACTTTTTTATTACTTAATTTACTTATATTTTCATCTCCCCAACATGTTCTCAGAACTCTCTTTCAAAAGTTTTACTCCTTTTCTCAGGAAAGCGTTGAGTTTCTTAAGCCTAAAACCTTTATCTTTCCTCCTTCCCAGTGGAGGGTCTAGAACAGTGATATTTTCTTTTTTCTTTTTATATGTCTGGTGTATCAAATTTTCTCATGCTTTTATCACTGGATTTCTCCCATAGGGTCTAAAATCAAAGTGTTTCCTTTTACATATGTACTGTTTTCTTTGTTCTGTATCCTATACCCCTTGCCTTTCTCGTATTTTTACCAACACCATGAGTTCTTGTTTTAGGAATGAGGACCAGAACTTCTGTACTCTTTGTTCCTCTATCTAGGGGCTCTTCTTTGCTGTAGGGGGCCGGTTCTTTCTTCCTGGCCATCCTTCCTTTGGCTTCCCAGGAGCAGCACCCTTTCCTCCATGAGGCCATCCTATAGTATCACTAATATTAGTGTTATGGCCCCACAGGCAAATTCTTCCCTTTATTTTTCAACATGGGATTCTCTATTAAATCTACTCAAGTTCAGAAAGTACTTTTCTATTCTCAGTGTGTGAAACCATCACTTTTTCTTCTACTTGTCCCAAGTTATATGGTCTTTTCCCCTTGCTCAGCAGATAAATTGCCATTTCTCTTCTCATGCTAAATAAAATTTATCATCACTTCTATCTATTATTCATCAATTTCATATTTCATATTATGTCTATGGTTTGGGACTCTTCCTTGAACTTGAGGCTATTGAACTTATTCTTGTGTGGTTAAGAGTTTCTGAGCATTTCATTTCTTCTGCTGCCTTATAAAACTTCTCTTTTATTTGGTACATCAGGCAGAATGCATTATATTCTTCCATTCAAACAGTCAGTAATCACTTTGCTATTCCCTATTATCTTGGCAGTATATCACTGTTTCTTTTTCCATAACACAGATATTATATCTTAGTGAGGGTAAATCTATATAGATATCATTTTCTCACACAGAGTTTTCATGACTTCTGTGTATAATTTTTTAGATATCACAGACCTATTAAAACATAGATGAATTACCACTTTGATATAATACTCAAGTTTCATAGGTAATTATTGTATTTTGCTATTTTTATCTCAGGACACATTAACTTCTCTAATTTTCTTTTAATATCTGCTCTCTCTATTATTTTTTCCTTGGCATTTTTAGTGCTTCTCTATTTCTCCTAGATTGTTCTCATCCAATTAATCTGTACTCTATAGATGCAAAAACAAAGATTTTAAGCTGATTATACATACATAACATTTTACAAAATGTTGAGATTAGAGAGATGCATAAGAAACAGTCTTTGTCTTAAGAAAACCACAATCCAGAAGGGAAGGCAGATACTTAAACCAATAATTAAGTTCCAGTGTGCTATGCACAGTGACAAAATTATATGAGTAGAAAAAAGAGAGGATTATTAACCCTGAAGGTATGAGGGAATGCTTCACAGAGGCAGATGACCCCAGGAGGCACCGTTAAAGAAATAGTACGTTATCCTATAGACGAGGAAAGAAGAGATTTCTGAGAGATGGAAAGGAATGTGCGAAGTCCTGAGGTATGGGGCAGCAAGGTCTATGCTGGCTGACAAGTAACTCAGTGCTGCTGAGTCATTAACTGGGTAGGGGTGGGTGAGCTGGGAGCAATGGGGATGGAAAGGCAGATGTGTGGAGGTCATGAAATTATCTTCCCCATCCACACTCTAATAGGAGTGTAGACTTCATTTCTACATGTCAGAAGAAATTATTAAAGGCAAATAAGCAGGGGACCGATGTAGTCAGAAGGACTGATTTGGTCACAGCAGAGGATGTATTTGAAGGTACAACACAGAAGTCGACAAGGCAAGTTACGGAGCTATTGTCTAGGAGAGAAACGTGGAGGGATGGAACCATAGCAATGGCACTGGTGATAGAAGGGAAAAGGCTGGTTCCCAACTGGACACGGACCCAAGCAGGAGAAGAGGGTCTAGGACAATGGCAGACTTCTGGCTCCGGGGGTAAGCTACCAATCAGGCAGGTAACCCTGGAGAAAGAGTGGTACCAGGTCAGCCTTATTTGTTCTTTGTACCGTAAATGCAAAGTTCTATTCTATCAGAAAGCCTGACCTCTTCAAATTCCTGCCTTCACTTTCAGTTTTGTAGCTCAACATAGTATTTTCTCTGTGAGAAGCACAGTCTCACATTCCAGAGAGGCAGCTGGGCATCCCAGGGCAGCCGCAAGGGGTGGGCGCGGGAACTGCAGGAGCTGTGATTTACAGCGTGGGGTCGCTCCTGAAGTGACTCCTGTGTGTAGTCACCTTGGGCAAGCGCTAACCCACAGAATCAAAGTTTTGGTGACCTGGGGAGCGCATGATCTGTTACATTTGTTTTTTTAAAGTATTTTATTTATTTGTCTGAGAGAGAGAGAGAAAGAGAGCGCAAGCAGGGGGAGAAGGAGAAGCAGGCTCTCCTGCTGAACAGGGAGTCCGACACGGGGTTCGGGGCTCGATCCCAGGACCCTGAGATCATAACCTGAGCTGAAGGCAGACGCTTAACCAACTGCGCCACCCAGGCACCCCAGTTTGTTACATTTATGCTTCCAAAGTTGAATCAATGCTATTATATGCTAAGCAATTTTATTGACATTCTAGTTAAATGATCTGTGCTTCAGGGGCGCGTGGGTGGCGCAGTCGTTAAGCGTCTGCCTTCAGCTCAGGACGTGATCCTAGTGCTCTGGGATCGAGCCCCACATCAGGCTCCTCCACTGGGAGCCTGCTTCTTCCTCTCCCACTCCCCCTGCTTGTGTTCCCTCTCTTGCTGGCTGTCTCTCTCTGTCAAGTAAATAAATAAAATCTTAAAAAAAAAATGATCTGTGCTTCAGATATGCCTAAGCATGTTGTGAGGGCAAGTGGCATGTCCCAGCAATAGTCATGAAACTAGCTCCCTGGTGAAACTCATACATGAGTATTTACCCCATTTTAAAATCCTTAAATATAATCTGAAAAAAAAAAAAGTAAAATCTAGGTTACTGTGTCCTAGAAGAGCGGACTAATATTTGTATTTAGTTGGGATGCACCCTCTGTTCACTCTCACAGCTCATGATTTTCTTCTTCTTTTTCCCCTCAGTAGATCCCATGGGTATTGTTTCTTCTAGACACTGGAAGTATTTTTAGTGATCTGCCAAAGCTCTCCAATGTTTTAAATGTTCTTCTAGTGCATTCCAGGGTTTTATTTTCAGATTTTCTTCTTTTCTCCTTAGTAGACTCCACTCCCCCGCCACGTTCCCCATGGTTATGTTTGTCATCTGTCCTTCTGTGAGCTCAAAACACTCAGCTGGGATGAAGTCCCTAATACACACCTGTCACCAACGCACAAAGTGTATCCACTTTCCTTTGCTTTATAATTATTATTTCCATTCTTGATATATGTCTAAGGCTTCACCTGTAACAATGCTTCCCTAATAGTGTTTACATGTGTCAGTTAGCAGAAAGTACCTCCCTTTCCCCTCGTGAGACTCAAGAATATTTAATTTTCCTTCCGTGTTCCTAAGAGCACTGTTCTTGCTCACAGAACTGATTAGCGGCATCAGTTCCTCAACGTCATCTTCCCCCGCCCTGCCTCAGCCTGGTACACCTCTCTGGACTCCAGTTGCCCCCCCCCCCCCGCCCCCGTACGGCTCACCTGTTCCCAATGTGATCCAGATGCCTTGTATTTCCTTCCAGGGAAATGCAGGATCTTTATAAGCCATCCCCCATGAATCATCTTTCTGCCTTTGTGCCCAAGTCTGTTGTATTTTTCCCCACAGATGCCACAGATGCATATGGCCCTTCTCCCTCCCAGCACAGACGTGTAATACCGTCACCTTCTGTTCTCTTATTACTGCTGCTCTTTGTGCCCCCGCTACACCTTTTTGCCTCACATGCTGCTCGGCTGTGTGATCTTTTCTCATTGCAAGCTTCTATCAGTATCTCTTGCTTTAGGAGAGCAAGTTGCATCTCTTGCTTGAGGAGAGCGAGAGGTGTTTCTAGTTCTCCTAGTTTAGGTCCATCTGACTTTCTTCTTTTGCGTAGCGTGTGGATTTTACTCTTTGACACTGCAAGCATTCCTCCTAATCTTCACCATCCCGGTAGGAATGTGGAGTGCTGTGCCTTTCTTTTGAAACAGACTCTGGGTCATTATTTGCCTTCTCACTGATATTCATTATGACATCAGGCAGACACTCGGGCAGAGTGTGTTAAGAGAAAGGCTTGTGCCAAGTTCTATGCTCATCAAAATGAGGAAGACATAGTTAATGGGCTATCTGGTGTGTACAACAGAATCTCATTGCTAAGCTTCTGGAGAAAGGAACAAATTTCCTATACAATTGTTTTTGTGTCTATCAGAGCACACCAACAGAGCTTTATACGTCTGTAATTTCCATAAATTATATAGCTATTCCTCATCGTAAACTATTTATTCTAACTTTTGCTTGAAGTGCCTCTATTTACTAGAGCCAAGTTGGTTTGACTCCCTGTATTCATGATGACCCGGATTTTCAGTCTCATGAATTCGGTTTGCTTACTCGTCAATGCAACACAGCAATGCTGTAGTGACATAGACTCTTGCTCGTGTTCAGCATATTTACTTGGTCTTCTCAGAGTCCTGCTTAGAATTTTCTGAGGTAGCCACAATGTGTACTTCTCATCCTCTGTGGTGTGCCTTATTCATCCTTGTCTCCATAAGAATTATAAAGTATCAACTGTATTCATTAACTTTTTGCCTCCCGCTCTGGTCTTCTACCTACATGCTTCAGTCATAAAAATTCTACCTGGGAACACTGCTAACTGTTCTCCCGTGGTGTGGAAAATATCTCTAGAGTTGTCATCATCCCCTTTTGTGCTGGAGGGGGAATTGTTTTCCTTCTTAAATAGTAAGTCTTTATGGAACCTTGCTCCCACATCAGCTTCTATCTGTTCTTGTAGTTTTCAGCTAACTAAAACCATGACACACCTACCTTATCTTCTTTCTGTCCCCTGCTTAATTGTCCTTTGCTCTTTAGGGCATGGAACTTTCGGTCTTTTCCTATTTGAATACTAGGCTAGTACACTGTTTGCTAATTTTTTAAGTATTCATTCAGTCTCTGAATATTTATAGAGCACATAGGTAGGCCAGACAATCTTCTAGGTCTAATAATACAGAAGTGAACACAAATTGCCACCTTCATAATCCTTATATCTTAGATCGGGAGACAGAAGATGGAATGGAGAAGCAAAATGCAGTTTATAGTACTGAGAGCCATTAAATACATATTATGGGGGGAAAACCCACACCAGGGAATGGTGATAAAAAATGTGTCTGTGGGCACTGGTGTGTATGTATTGCAGGGGGGAGAGGATTTTGCTATTTTATTTTATTTTTTTAGAAGATTTTATTTATTTATTTGACAGAGAGAGAGAAAAAAAGAGTGAGAGTACAAGCAAGGAGAGCAGGAGAGGAAGAAGCAGGCTCCCCACTGAGCAGGGAGCCTGATGTGGGGCTCCATCCCAAGACCCTGGGATCATGACCTGAGCTGAAGGTAGACGCTTAACTGACTGAGCCACCCAGGTGCCCCGGATTTTGCAATTTTAATAGGTGTACAGAGAAGGTCTCAGTTGAGGGGTGAGGGCGTGAGCCATGTGTATATCTGAGTGAAGAATATTCCAGGTGACGGGAACAGGAATTCAAATGCCGTAATCTGGGTGTGTGCACTGGTGTGCAGGGGGTACTGGGAAGAAGTCTGTAGAGTTGGAGTGTAGTTAGTGAGGAGGAGAGAGGAGGCAAGTTTAGAGAAATGATGGATTCATGCTGGGCAGGGCCTTGTAGGCATTTTCCATTTCATAAAGTCCGTATTGTGAGATCTCTCATTAAGTGTAAACTTGGTTCCTCACGGGCCCCACGACCATTACTGTTTTTTCCCCTTTTCTAGGGGCTGCTGACGTTTTCCCCAGTGGGCTAAAGGACTTTCCCCTAGGGTCTCCTTCCCTCCCTTTCCCCTTCCTTCCTTTTTTCCCCAAGATATTCCTGTTTCTTCTCTCACAATTTATCTCAACAAAAATGATATCTTATCCTTATTTGTAAACGTTTTCCTCCTATCTTTGATAACCCCGGGATATCAATTTTTCTAAGGACGTTGCATTTCTTATTCATTCTCGGGTCAAATGAGAACGTGCACACGCAACAAATGTTTGCTGCCAGCATGACAGGAATGGAACTTCTCTGTTTATTTACCTCTATACTTCAGGACCATTCTTTGATTTCCAGCTGTTTCCTTTCTTCCTTGGCTCCTTTAGTGCTTTCCGTGCGTGACATAAATCAGACACTCTCCCTGTGAACTGTAGGTCCGTTTTCTCCATTCTTTTTTAAAGTTGGCATCTCTGGAGAAGCGTACCTTTCTGCTCACACTTCTCACAAAAGTCACCTTGGAGATTGCCAGAGGCAGCGTCTCTTTGCTTACTTACTGCCTTAGCTTTGTCTTTGCAGCTCTTTGACACCGTTTTCACCTCAGGAACGCTAGATGGGGTATATGTCTAACTTTGTACACATCCTCAAATATTTTTTGTTGGTTTTTCCATTAGCTCTCTAATGGACTGCAAAGTGGTGGTAGACCCCTCGATTTACAGAGCTGGAAACGATTCTGGGTAGTCCAACATTACTTGATACGTGAAGCAGCACTGCTTCCTTCTTTGCCTCACAAACACAAAGGCAGAGTGCGTGGGCTCAGGGATGCGCTGCCATTTTTCTCACGTGCGTTTCCTTGAGATGCCATTATCTTCCTCTTTGGAAAAGGAAGAGTGATGTGTCACCCTACGTGCGTTGTGACATCGTCTTTCCCATTTTCTACTTCCTCTTTTATTTTTTAAAAAAGATTTTATATATTTTTCAGAGAGAGAGAGAGCACAAGCCAGGGGAGCAGCAGGCAGAGGGAGAGGGAGAAGCAGGCTCCCCGCTGAGCAGGGAGCCCAATATGGGGCTTGATCCCAGGACCTTGGGATCATGACTTGAGCTGAAGGCAGATGCTCAACCAACTGAGTCGTCCAGGCGCCCCCATTTTCTACTTTCCAAATGATATTTAGCATCCCATTTTCTCTGTGAAAACTTTCTGGATTAGCCCAGCCAGCCCTTCACTCTTTCGCCCTGTTCTGAGCTATTTTACCCTTTGTGATTGATACTATTTACTTTGACATTAATTCAACATTGTCTAATACATACATATTTATTTATACACTTATATTTCTTGTTCCTTCAATTAGATTGTTAGATCCTAAGGGCAGAGTACCTCTCTTTCGCTCTCTCTCTCAAAATCTCTATCTTTTTCCTTTGTACATACCACAACCCTGAAAGCTATGATTTTCTTCAAGTGCTCAATAGTAAATTTTAAAAATGTTCACAGAACACGATCTCTTTCACTCAACTTTAAAATTCTTCTATTTATTCCCCCCACCATTGGAACGAAATACTGACATGTCATCCTAATGCCCAGTTCCACATGGACTCCTGTCCCCTACTTTTTTGGGGAAGGGCATTCACACTATCGACCCAGGAAAATCAAAGTTGATCTCTTGTTTCATTTTCTGTGTATTTGCTTTTCTTGAAATTTTCCCCATGCAGTTGTTTTTCTTCATAATCAGATAAAAACAACTCGTTTCTTCATTGTTTTTCCTTTTTCTGAGTTATCTTTCTTCTTCCATGTACAAGGATAGCCTTTGTAGTTCGTGTGCCTTGATTTTTCTGCAAACATCAATTTAATAATTATTCCACCTTAACAAGAAAGAGGTTTTTATTCAATAACATTTTTCAAACCTAATGCAAAAGTGCTATACATTTCTTGTGAACAATTTGAAAAAATTACCCATTAAAATAGCCTGGAATTCAGTACAATTTCCTGGAGTTAACTATGGTGTGTGTATGTGTGTATGTACAGTATTTCTCTTCATAAATATATAATATACATCCTGTCTTATAACTTATTCTCCCGATGGCATTAAAGTGTCTAACATTTCTGCATCATTTTTCATATTACTAAAATAATGCTTATTTATTGGATTAAATATTTAGAAAATATACAAATAAGAAAAAGGAAAATAAAAACTGCTTATAACCAAGTACTCAGGATGGCCACTGTTCATGTTTTCATGCATGTAGCATATTGCGAAGTGTATCACATATCATTATATATTTTCTACTACATCATTTTTTACATATTAGAACAACGTGTTAGGACAATATTTTACCCTATGCATATTGAGTGGTTTGTTTGATCCAATTAGATTATTATTAGTTTTCCATTCACATTCCTGTTTTATTTTTTTTTATCTTGATAAATTCCTATCTTAAATTGAACTGCTGGCTGTGACATATGTTGCTAAATTGTCTTCCAGATAGCATACGTCCATTTACATGTGAATCGGGGGTAGAATATATGTGAGTGCTCGTTTACATGAGATCCTGATATTACAGAGTTCTACCCCATGATTGCGTTTTGGGTTTTCTTTTCTTTTCCTTTTTTTTTTCTTTTCCAAATTGATAGGTATAATGAGCTATCATATTCTCTTGTAACTGTCTATTTCCTGAAATAATAATGGAATAAAATTTTTTAAAATAGTTCTAGGCTATTTGTATTTCTTTTGTGAACTGTTTATTCTCATTGGTTAGGATATATATATATATATATATATATATATATATATATATATATATATATTTAGTTATGTTGGAGAGATCCCTTTATAATAAAATTGATAACTGTAATATGGGTTGTAAATGGTCTTCCTGGTTTGTTTTAAATTTACTTTTTATATTTCTCATGGTGATTTTCGACATGTAAATACTTTAGTCAATTTATGAATTTATTTTGATGTATGTATTCAGAAAGGTCATTCTATGCTTGAGACTAGATAAACATTCCCTGTATTTTTTTAAATTGCATTTTAATTTTTATATTTAAATACTTACCATACTTGGTAGTCAGTTGGGTATATGATATGAGCTAGGCTAGGTTTTGTTTTTCCTGAAATGATGCAAACTGCATTTTTTTCTACTATTATTTCTATTGTTCTATATAATCTATTATTCTTCACAGATTTGGAATGTATTTTATAAAATACAGGCACAAAATATTTCTTCCAGGTTTACACAGCTTCACTCTTTTTTCCTCTTTGTTTACTTAATTATTTTGCTTATGTAATTTAATTCAGCTTTCTTCATTTGATTCCTGGCTAAGTTTATTTTTCCTGGTTCAAGATACAGGTGTCTTATGCTTTTGGCATCTGTATAGGGAAATCCTTCCTTTCCCTGCCCTCCTGCCCCACACTTTCCATCCCATCCTTAAGTTGCAGAAGGCCATTGTCCTAGCTCGATTTGGATGATGTCCCTGTTTTCTACTATAGAAATCTAGTAAAGAATTTTGAGTTCTGCGCAACTTTGTGATTTCTTTTTTTTTTTTTTTTAAGATTTTATTTATTTACTTGACAGAGAGAGACAGCCAGTGAGAGAGGGAACACAAGCAGGGGGAGTGGGAGAGGAAGAAGCAGGCTCATAGTGGAGGAGCCTGATGTGGGGCTCAAACCCAGAACGCTGGGATCACGCCCTGAGCCAAAGGCAGATGCTTTAACCACTGCGCTACCCAGGCGCCCCTGTGATTTCATCTTAAATCGCTCCCTTCACCCTAAAATGTCATAAACTTTTTCTTGAATTCATTTTGTGCCAACAGGACCATCATCCCACTTCCCTTGTAACCCGCAAGCATTACTTTGGCTTTTTGCAAATCTGAGATTTTGGTTTGGGTTGTGCTGTTTATCACCTTGCTGCCTTTTCTTTCCTCTGCCTGGGCGGGTGTGTCGTCCTCACCGTCTTGGAGTCCAGGGCGCTCAGCTCCCTTCCAGGGGCTCACGCAGGTTCAGCCTCCTGCCTGGTCCCCATTCCATGCCCTTGCGATGCCTTCGAACTCCGTACGCATCGTGTGTTCTGCGATGCCTGCTTCACCGTAGCGAAGCGTTCTCTTTTGGGGCAGTGTCAGTGCTGCATTTTTCTCCGCAGTGGACTTATGCCCTTTGTGGCTCACGTGTTTTTGTTTAAGTCTTTAAAAATACTCCAAGGTTATCTTCCAAGCCGTTTCTGTACCCCAGCTGCTTACGTTATCTCAACCTCCACCCTACGTTTGTCCATCGTATTCTTGTTCTTTCGCCCTGGGTAGCTCAACAGATTTAAGGCAGTTACTTTTTGTCTCTTGTCAGGTAAGCCTGCTTTTGTTCTTTGCACTCGTGAGAGGACGGGTGTTTTTTCTTTTTTGTCCAGATGTCCTTATTTTCTAGCTAACCTTTTGATAAATGATTTGTTTTCACCTTTACTTTGTTTTTTCCCCCCCTTTTTCATTTACTTTCTGTGTTGTGAACTCTCTTGTATTTCACATTTCAATTTTCTTTTTATCCAGTCTCTTGTCACCTTTGTATCTGAAGAGCATTATGTTTTCTTTAATCCCTCGCATCTTCTTGCCACCGAGCTAAATCACCTTTACTTTTGATAAATGATCCACTTTTCCTTTTAAAACCAACAGTAAGTACTTTTATTTGTATTTACTTTGTAAAGTGATGGTTCATCTGATCTTTTTTTATACCTGATAACCTTTTATTTTGCTTCAACTTAAGTTTTATGTATCCGTCACCCTCTGCATCCCTCAATTACTTATGGATTCTGAATTTTTCTCTTTTAAATTCTGAAAACATATTGATTTTCTAGTAGATTCAGGGTATATTATTTTCTTACACCTTAAATACTAAATTGCCTTAGTGATTAAATAATTAATTTATTCAACGAAGATTTACAGAAAACGTATTTACTTATCCACATATAAGAACAAAGAGGGATACACAAGCAGTGTTGGGGGAATATTGATTTGGACTACATCCCAGGAAGACTTTAGGGAGAGTAGGAATTTGAGAAAGACTTATGAGATTGATAGGTTTGGGATGGTTTAAGAAGAGGAGAGGTTGCCAAGTACCACAATTTTTCTTTTATGGTTTAGACAACAACTCATGGTTTTGGAGACAGACCAAGCTAAAGTGATTCAAAGACAGTCAGATACTAACAATCACCAGCATATCAAGTGTCATTTATTTTCAGTAAGAAGATGGAGAAAAAAGGATAGAAGAAAAATGAACTGAGCAATGACCTTTAGAACCATTAACATGAGGCTAATCCCTATAAAGGACAGCATCGGTGTATCCCAGAGGGTCAGAGAGCTACAACCTCCTTTCTGTTATCACTCTTTTTCTTAATTTATAAATTGTCGTTGCCTTGTTTCGACTTTTAATCTATTATCTTAAATTTATCATCAACCAATCTGTAAATCAATAAATATTGTTCAATGAAATGCCACGTGTTGTAGCAGATATAAAAAGGACTGCTTTCAAGGAGCATTTAGTCTCATACAGAAACAAATAATTAAACTTTTAATTTTCGAAGATTTAGAACATAAAATGAAATGATGAAAGAGATGATGATGTTTAAGGCTGTCTGAATTCAGAAGATACAAAAAAACCCCACCAAAATTCAGAAAATAACTGATGGTAGAATTAATCTACAAAGTCATTATGTAGGTACAAAAATACAGCTGGACCTCGAGAGGTAAATATAATTACGTGTTTCAGTTCATGAAGTCAGTGATTAGTATGACATATACATACATTAACTTGTTAATTATCTAACCATCAAATCTTGAGCATTGTGTCAAGTTTTCTTTTAGGCTTTGAGATAATAGTGATGAACAAGACAGACAATGTCTTTACACAAATGGAGTTTAGATGCTCTGGAGAGGCTCTACTTAAAGAAAAAAAATCAAATGAGCAGAGAAGCTGATATGAAATAGTGGAAGTGCTATGAAGAAAATTAAATAGTGTAATGTGACAGGGAGAGAGAGGGGAAGGAATATAATTAGTTTGGGTAATCAGGAGCTGTCTCTAAATGGTAACAAGTCAGTCACACGAAGATGTAGGCAACGTCTTCCAGAGAATGGGAGAAACACATAGAGCTTAAGGCATGAATAGGAATTAATTTGTTGCAAGAACGAAAAGAAGGGTCATGGTTGAGGTAGAAAGTAGTAGGAAATAAGACCTGAGAGGTAGATTGTGGGTAGACCATACAGGGCCTTGCTGGCCGTGATAAAGTGTCTATTGGCCATTGAATGCACTCCTTTGTAAACTGTTTGTTCAAACCTTTGCCCATTGTGTTTAGGGAAGTGTGGTTCTCTCATTATTATCCTGCTTGAGGTTCATATAACTTCTTAAGTCTGAGGCTAGATGTCTTTTATCAGTTTTATAAAAATTTTCAAGCAAAATATCTTTTTTTAAATGTTTTTTTATTATATTATGTTAGTCACCATACGTACATCCCCGGTTTCCGATGTAAAGTTCGATGATTCATTAGTTGCGTATAACACCCAGTGCACCATGCAATACGTTCCCTCCTTACTACCCATCACCGGCCTATTCCATTCCCCCACCCCCTTCCCCTCTGAGGCCCTCAGTTTGTTTCTCATAGTCCATAGTCTCTCATGCTTCATTCCCCCTTCTAATTACGCCCCCTTTCTTTATCCCTTTCTTCCCCTACCGATCTTCCTAGTTCTTATGTTCCATAGATGAGAGAAATCATATGACAGTTGTCTTTCTCTGCTTGACTTATTTCACTTAGCATTATCTTCTCCAGTGCCGTCCATGTTGCAGCAAATGTGGAGAATTCGTTCTTTCTGATAGCTGAGTAATATTCCATTGTATATATGGACCACAACTTCTTAATCCAGTCATCTGTTGAAGGGCATCTCAGTTCCTTCCATGCTTTGGCTATTGTGGACAATGCTGCTATGAACATTGGGGTGCATATGGCCCTTCTCTTCACTACGTCTGTATCTTTGGGGTAAATACCCAGTAGTGCAATGGCTGGGTCATAGGGTAGCTCAATTTTTAACTTTTTAAGGGACCTCCACACTGTTTTCCAGAGTGGCTGTACCAACTTGCATTCCCACCAACAATGTAGGAGGGATCCCCTTTCTCCACATCCTCTCCAGCAATTGTTGTTTCTTGCCTTGTCAATTTTTGCCATTCTAACTGGCGTAAGGTGGTATCTTAGTGTGGTTTTGATTTGAATTTCCCTGATGGCTAATGATTTTGAACATTTTTTCATGTGTCTGTTAGCCATTTGTATGTCTTCATTGGAAAAGTGTCTGTTCATATCTTCTGCCCATTTTTTGATTTGTTTATTTGTTTCTCGTGTATTGAGTTTGAGAAGTTCTTTGTAGATCTTGGATACCAGTCTTTTATCTGTAGTGTCATTTGCAAATATCTTCTCCCATTCCGTGGGCTGCCTCTTAGTTTTTTTGACTGTTTCCTTGGCTGTGCAGAAGTTCTTTATCTTGATGAAGTCCCACAAGTTCATTTTATCTTTTGTTTCTCTTGCCTTTGGAGATGTGTCATGAAAAAGGTTGCTTTGGCCAATGTCGTAGAGGTTGCTGCCTATGTTCTCCTCTAGGATTTTGATGGATTCCTGTCTCACATCAAGGTCTTTCATCCATTTGTAGTTTATCTTTGTGTATGGTGTGAGATAGTGGTCAAGTTTCATTCTTTTGCATGTAGCTGTCCAAGTTTCCCAGCACCATTTATTGGAGAGACTGTCTTTTTCCCACTGGATGTTTTTTCCTGCTTTATCAAATATTAGTTGCCCAAAGAGCCGAGGGTCCATTTCTGGGCTCTCTATTCTGTTCCATTGGTCTATGTGTCTGTTTTTGTGCCAGTACCATGCTGTCTTTGTGATCACAGCTTTGTAGTACAGCTCGAAATCCGGCATTGTGATGCCCCCAGCTTTGTTTTTCCTTTTCAACAGTTCCTTGGAGATTTGGGGCCTTTTCTGGTTCCATACAAATGTAAGGACTATTTGTTCCAGTTCTTTGAAAAATGTCATTGGTATTTTGATCGGGATAGCATTGAAAGTGTAGATTGCTCTGGGTAGCATGGACATTTTAACTATGTTAATTCTTCTGATCCATGAGCATGGAATATCTTTCCATCTTTTTATGTCTTCCTCAATGTCTTTCAAGAGTGATTTATAGTTTCTAGAATATAGGTCCTTTACGTCTCTGGTTAAGTTAATTCCAAGGTAACGTATGGTTTTTGGTGCTATTGTAAATGGGATGGATTCCCTAATTTCTCTTTCTTCGGTCTCGTTATTCGTGTATAGAAATGCAACTGATTTCTGAGCATTGATTTTGTATCCCGCCACGTTACTGAATTGCTCTATAACTTCTAATAGTTTGGGAGTGGCTTCTTTTGGGTTTTCCATATAGAGTATCATGTCATCTGCGAAAAGAGACATTTTACTTCTTCTTTGCCGATTTGGATACCTTTGATCCCTTTTTGTTGTCTGATTGCTGTTGCAAGGACTTCTAGTACTATGTTGAATAATAGTAGTGAGAGTGGGCATCCTTGTCGTGTTCCTGATCTTAAGGGAAAGGCTTCCAGCTTTTCCCCATTGAGAATAATATTTGCTGTAGGCTTTTCATAGATAGCTTTTATGAGACTGAGAAATGTACCCTCTATTCCTACACTCTGAAGGGTTTTAATCAGAAAAGGATGCTGTATTTTGTCAAATGCTTTTTCTGCATCAATTGAGAGGATCATATGGTTCCTGAGTCTTTTCTTGTTGATATGATGTATCACGCTGATCAATTTGTGAATGTTGAACCACGCTTGCATCCCAGGGATGGATCCCACTTGGTCATGATGTATAATCCTTTTAATGTACAGTTGGATTCTATTAGCCAGGATCTTGTTGAGAATTTTGGCGTCCATATTCATTAGGGAAATTGGTCTGTAATTCTCCTTTTTGATGGGGTCTTTGCCTGGTTTGGGTATCAAGGTAATATTGGCCTCATAGAATGAGTTTGGTACGTTTCCTTCTGTTTCTATTTTTTGAAATAGCTTTAGGAGAATATGTATTATCTCTTCTTTGAATGTTTGGTAGAATTCCCCAGGAAAACCATCCGGGCCTGGAGTTTTGTTATTTGGAAGGTTGTTTATCACTGACTCATCTCTTCATAATTAATTGGCCTGTTTAAGGAATCAATTTCTTCCTGTTTCAGTCTTGGTAGTTTATAGGTTTCCAGGAAGGCCTCCATCTCTTCCAGATTGCTTAATTTATTGGCATATAGCTGTTGATAAAAGTTTCTAATAATCCTTCCAATTTCATTGGTGTTGGTCGTGACCTCTCCTTTTTCATTCATAATTTTATTAATTTGGGTCCTTTCTCTATTCTTTTGGATAAGTGTTGCCAGTGGTCTGTCAATTTTATTGATTCTCTCAAAGAACCAGCTTCTAGTCCTGTTGATCTGCTCTACTGTATTTCTGGTTTCTAATTCATTGATTTCTGCTCTAATCTTGGTCAACTGCTTCCTCGTGCGTGGATTAGGCCTGTCCCTCTGTTGCTGTTCCAGCTTCTTGAGGTGAGAATATAAAAACTGCATTTTAGATTTTTCTATTCTTTTGAGTGAGGCTTGGATGGCTATGTATTTCCCCCTTAGGGCTGCCTTTGCAGTATCCCATAGGTTTTGGACCGTTGTGTTTTCATTCTCGTTGGTCTCCATAACTTGTTTAAATTGATTTTTGATTTCCTGGTTTATTGAGTCATTCCTGAGCAGGGTGGTTCTTAGTCTCCAAGTGTTTGAGTTTCTTCCAAATTTTTCCTTGTGCTTGAGTTCCAATTTCAGAGTGTTGTGGTCTGAGAATATGCAGGGGATAATTTCAATCTTTTGGTATTGGTTGAGACCTGTTTTGTGTCCCAGAACATGGTCTATTCTTGAGAATGTTCCATGGGCATTAGAATAGAATGAGTATTCTTTGGTTCGGGGGCATGTGTTCTATATATATCTATGATGTCCAACTCTTTGAGTATGGCATTCGAAGCTCTTGTTTATATGTTGGTTTTCTGCTCTGGTGCTCTGTCTATTGCTGATAGTGGAGTGTTGAGTTCCCCTACTATTAACATATTTTTATCTATATGTCTCTTTATTCTGGTTAAGAGTTGGCTTGTGTATTTTGCTGTTCCCCTGGTGGGGGCATATATATTTATAATTGTCATATCCACTTGTTGGATACATCCTTTAAGAATAATATAGTGCCCTTCTGTGTCTCTAACTGTAGTCTTTAGTTTAAAATCCAATCTGTCTGATATGAGAATTGCTACCCCAGCTTTCTTTTGAGGTCCATTGGCGTGAAAGATGGTATTCCATCCCTTTACTTTCAGTCTGACTGTATCTTTAGGTTCAAAATGAGTCTCTTGTAGACAGCAAATGGATGGGTCATGTCTTTTTATCCAATCTGCAGCCCTGTAGTGTTATGGGAGCATTAGGCCATTTACATTGAGACTGATTATTGAGAGATATGATTTTAATGATGCCATGTTGCCAGTAAAGTCTTTGTTTCTATAGATTGTGACTTTCTGTTCTGTATCACTCTTGGGGCCTTTTTACTTTTATAGAACCCCCTTTAATATCTCCTGTAGGGCTGGTTTCATGGTTATGAAATTGGTCAATGACTGGCGATTCTGGAAGGTCTTTATTTCTCCATCCATTCTGAATGACAGCCTTGCTGGATAGAGGATCCTTGGCTGCATGTTTTTCTCTGAAAGAGCTTTAAATATGCCCACCCCCAACCGTTTCTCTCATTCCAGGTCTGTGTAGACAGGTCTGACATAATTCTGATGCCTTTGCCTTGGTACGTGAGAAATTTCTTTGCCCTGGCCGCTTTCAATACTGTATCCTTGGATCTAATATTTGTGAATTGCACTATGACGTGACGTGGCGTAGGTTTGTCGTGGTTGAGCTTGGGAGGGGTCCTCTCTGCCTCTTGGACATGGATGTTTGTTTCCCTTGCTAGATTAGGGAAGTTTTCAGCTACAATTTGTTCAAATATCTCTTCTAGACCTCTGTTTTTCTCCACCCCCTCGGGGATGCCAATGATTCTGATATTGGAACGTTTCATTGAGTTAGTAATCTCCCGTAACCTACATTCCTGTGCGTGGATTTGTTTGAGTCCAGATTCTATTTTAGCTTTTTCTTCTACTAACCCATCCTCCAATTTGCTGATTCGTTCTTCTGCCACATTCACCCTGGCCATCAGAGCCTCTAGTTTTGACTGCATTTGGCTCATAGAATTTTTAATTTCTGCCAAATTCGCTCTCATTTCCGCCCTTAGAGATTCTATATTCTCATTAACATTTTTGTTAATACTTTTTTCAAGTCTACACATCATCTTGACCATTGTTACTCTGAATTCCATTTCTGATAATTTGGTTATATCCATATCCATTAGTTCTGTGGCACAGGCCACAGACTCATTGTCTTTTCTTTGCTGGGGGGGACTTCCTCTCGTCATTCTGATGAGGACAGGTTGCGGGGTTGTCCAAATCCCAAATTATTGACCGGGACCCAGGCCGTGCGCCCTTGTTTTATAGAGACCTTAAGGATGTGAGCTTCTTGATTTTTCAGCCTGCCTTCCAGGGGAGGGGCCTGCCACGCTGATACTCAGGCAACCCTGTTTGGGTAGAGTCTCTGTGTCCCCTGTGAGGGGGATGGGGGTGGGCACACTGTGAGCCGGTCTTTCCAGGCTTTTGTTCTCTGGCAGCTTTCCCTGGCGGTTTGCTGTGCCTCTTCTGAGAGTCAGAGCAGCAGTGGCCGAATCTCAGCCTCTGTCTCAGAACAGAGGGATTGTGGACCGTTCTCCACTGATGTTCTGGCCACTTTAACTGTTTCTGTTTGTGCTGCTCAACCCTGCAGCGTCCCGGGATGTGCGCCCCACACCCGGCGTCCCAGCCCTCACTTCCAAGGCCGGCACATCTCTGTCCTTTGTGTTTCTAACACCGCCAGCTGCCAGCTGCCCCCACGCACCCGGAGCTCCCTGTCTCATTCTGTTTCCAGTGAGCACACCGGAGCTTCGTTTCAGTCTGGTGGCATGCGTTCCCTGGCTCACGGTCGCAGTCTGCTCTCTCGCGGGTGCCGTCCGCGAGTCCACCCGCTCCCCCGTGCAGGTGGCTACTGCTTCCTGGCGCCCGAATGCAGCGGCTCCCTCCCCATTCCGTTTATCTTCCGATATCTGTGCCCGGTTTCACGGCTCCCCGCTTTGTACCTCAATACTCAGCACTGGAGATATTCATTTGTAGAGATCCAGATGTATCTTCCTGCATCTCAGGCTGATTCTGTGGATATTCAGGCTGGTCTGGTACCTATCCAGCTCGACTCAGGGGACCGGCTGAAAAAGGGGTCCCTACTCCTCCACCATCTTAACTCCATCCTAAGCAAAATATCTTTTAATACTGCTTCTATCTAATTCTTTCTTCTTCTGGAACTCCTGTTACATGTATGTTAGACTTATGCACCCTGTTTCATATGCTTCTGAAATCCTTTCCTATATTTTCTGTCCTCTTATTTCTTTGTGCTTTGATCTGTTTCCATCAAACTTTCCTCCAGTTGACTAGCCTGAATCTTTTCTGCTGCTTCATATATTGAGCATTTTTTTAGGTGAGTGATTTATATTTGATTATTTTTCCAGAACATATTACAAAGCTTGTTTTAAAGTCTATTTGTTTGAACATCTTATATAATTATTTTAAAGTCCTATCTACCAACTTCAATATCTGGACTACCTGTGGGTCTGTGTATATGGTCTGTTTGTTTTTTTAATTTGCGATCATGATCTTACTTCTTGGTATGTTTGGTAATTTTTTATTAAATGATGGATATGGTATGTTGACAATTTTAGGATCTTCAGGAAACACTCCCTTTAATTTAGAATCTTCAGGAAACAAATCCTTTGAGAGTATTTGATTGTTTTCTGTCAGGGAAATAGAAGACAGACAGATCATCTTTACTGAAGTCAAATCCCTTTCAAGTGTGCCTTATTTTTAAGGTTTAGCTCATTATGGGTCTTAACTGATGCCTGGGATGTCCATAATGGCCCTTCTTCATTAATGGATTTGAATTCCATATCCAGTACTAAGAAATTGCTGATGTTTCTGTTTGGCTTTTTGACGTCTTAAAGTTGTTTCTGTTTGGTTGGTTGGGAGAAAGATCTGGACTATGGATATAGATTTAGAGTCATCATCATAGAAATGTTAACTGAAATCATGGAGAGAGAGAAGAATGTTTTGGATAAGTGTGAAAAGATCAAGCTAAAAAACGAGAGACAGAACCCTGAGGAACACCCACAATGTACACATGACTACTTTAGGACTAAGAAGCAAAAAAGAGTAAGAAGAGGTAAAGAGGAGAAGCCAAGGATGTAGCATAATGGAGGCCAAAGACAGAGAATTTCATGAAGATGTTCTCATGTTTCCAAAGACCAATATATCAGAGGGTCTAAGAACTGAAAAGGGTTTATTTACTTTATTTTTCAAGCTAACAAGTCAGTCTGCCACAATTTCACAATACTGATAGAAGACATGAGACTCTTGAGTCAGCCAAAGGACCATATTGTCTGTGGCTGAGCAGACAACATGAACTTCCTGTTTGCATCTGTTCTCTTGTCCTCCAAGTTCCATGGGGCAGTGAAGAATGGACCCAGTGTGTGTGCATGGTGGACATGGACACAATGAGTGTGCATGGTGGACATGGATCTTGATGCTTAGGAAACCCCAATCTTTTAACATGGACTGTCAGCAAATCACCCAACATTGCCTGGGAGGGAGACATTATCTCCATTATACTGGGCAGTAAATAATATGCTTATTCTCTGAGGGAAGTCTCTATCGTCTCAGAAGGTATGGTCTATAGAAATATTTGAAAAGATGTTCCACAACGAAAAGCTATCAGTGTGTCTGTTCTCAAGATGTGCAAAAATATGAGAAATTCCTGGAAAGCTGTCTCCTATAAAAGGGAGAGACAAAAATAATTACCAGTGAAACTAATATTTATTCCTCTATTTTGTGCCATCATTTATCTCATTTACTTGTCAAAACAACTCTTACATACTTTCCCTTATTGTCTCCATTTAACAAATAAAAATAGATACTGATGAATTTACCCTATGTCACACAGCTAGCAAGTGGCAAAGCCATAGTATCAATGTGGATACTCTTTTAAGTCCTACCATATCCTGACTCACAGTCCCTGCAAAAAGGGTATAAAACATATTCATTAGATACAGGAATATCATGGTCATTGGTGACTTCACTGAAAGTGATTTCAATTGAGTGATAGGGGGACAATGCAGATTAGAGTAAATTGCAAAATGATTGGGACAGGTATAAATGGAGGTAGTAAACATGAACAGCTTATTTGAGATATTTGCAAAGAGAGAGTAGGAACCAAGGAGTCAAGAAAGGATTTTTTTTTTTTTTAATTCTGAAAGATTTTTGCTTGATTATGCATGGGCAGGAATTAAAAAAGACAAAAAATAGCATGGAGTATGGGGGCAGGCAATTGACAATATTTCAAGAAAGAAGGCCAGAGATTATAAAGTCCAATGCATACATGGAAAGATAGAGCCACCTCTTCCATTAGAACAGGAGGATTTTGCAGCTGTGGTGAGGTTGAAGAATTTCCTACTTGAAGGCTTCTCTTCGATCTGTGAGGTGGAAGGTAAGGTCATCTGCTGAGTTTAAAAATGCAGGTGACTGAAGAAAGTGGTTTGATTTTGAGAACAGAGTAGCTCTCTGTGAAGAATGGGTGAGAGAGTCTACAAGGAGTAGGGTATGAGTTTCTTTAGTGATACTCAGGTCCTGTTCTGCTGACATGGACAAACCGGGCAGCTGGATGGATCATGGTTGAGATTTGCCAGGACAAGAATAGGGGGAATAAGGATGCTGAAACAGGGTGTGGTTGATGTGATTGGCCATGAAATTTAAGCTGGACAGGAAAAGAAGTGAAGGCAGTGGCGAAACTGGTACATAAGGAGAAAGCAGAGGGGTGACCAATGAACTTGAAATCCTAACTAAGTGTCATGTGGTGAAGATATTGATGAGCAAGCTGGAATAGAGGGTTAGAATCTAATTTTTTTAATGAAGTTATGTTTCATTAGCCATCAAAAACCATAACCTCTGCTTCTTTACACCATGTCAAGAATCTTGTGATCATAGAGACAGGGAAGCTTGAGAATTAATCCCCTGAACCTTTCTTTTTCACTGAACGAATGTTGAAGTGGGCACGGTCTACTGCAGGCACAGATAAAGTACTTTGGGATGTTGCCAGGAAGAAAGACACAGCCAGGTCAGAGCACCTAAATTATGGGAAGCTCTCTGTCAGAGGAAATAAGGAATTCAAGGCAAAGAAAATGTATGTCCTCACAGAGTGTTAAAGCACTGCTGTTAGATAACCATGAAGCACACCTGGGCTGTCTCCATGTCTTGGCTGTTGTGAGCAGTACCACAATGAACATGGGTGGGCAGATATCTTTCAGGATTCTGATTTTATTTCCTTCACCTATATACCCAGAAGTGAATTGTTGGGTCCTATGGTAGTTGTATTTTTATTTTTTCTAGTTATTTTAATTTCCACGGTGTTTTCCATAGTGTCCATACCAATTTATATTCTCACCACCAGTGCTCCTGGTTCTTTTTTCTCCATATCCTCACCAGTATTTGTTATCTTTTTTCTTTTCTTTCTCTTTCTTTCTTTCTTTCTTTCTTTCTTTCTTTCTTTCTTTCTTTCTTCTTTTATTAAGATTTTATTTATTTAGGCAGGGGATGGGGCAGAGAGAGAGAAAGAATCTCAAATAGACCCCACACTGAGCTTGGAGCCCAATGTGGGGCTTGATCTCACAGCCCTGGAATCATGACCTGACCCAAAATCAAGAATCAGACACTCAACTGACTAGCCAGCCAGGTGCCCCTGTCGTCTCTTTTTTAAAAAATTATTTTTATTTTTATAATAGCATTCAAACAGGGGTGAGGTGATCTCATTGGGTGAAGGTGGTCAGAGGGTACAAACTTCCAGTTATAACATGAATAAATTCTGGGATCTAAGGGTGACTGTAGTTAACAACATTGTATTGTATATTTGAAAGTTGCTAAGAGAGTAGATCTTAAAATTTCCATCACATGAAAAACTTGCAACTATGTGAGGTGGTAGATGGGTTAGCCAACCTTATTGTGGTAAGCATTTTACAACATATACATATATCAAATCATTACATTGTATACCTTGAACTTACACAATGTTATATGTCAACTATACCTTAAAAAGCTGGAAAAAATTAAACACATCTGTTCTCAGCATCAGCCTGAGATCTAATGTTGATATTGTTAAAGTTGTGATGTAAGTGAGGTTTTTTTTTTTTTTTTTTCATTTGCCCTTCCCTTCATCGTCTGTCCCAGTTTTTGATAACTTTTCTCTTCTTAGGTATTCAGAGCACCTGAACCCCAACCCATGGCTGTATTACTTTTTAGCTACAAATCAACGGGGGGTACTTTTCAGACTTTATCTGCAGCCTTTGATTGTATGGTGAAACCTTCTTCTTGAAATTTGTTCTTTTCTTATAATTTCTCTCACTTCTTATGGTTTTTCTCCATCTTAAACAATCCCTTTTCAATCTCCTCATTGACCTTCTCTTTCTCCATTCATCTCTTTAAGTATTGATGTGCCCGAAGTCTTGATGACTGGCCATACAGAAGACATTGCTAATAGTTTACCAGTGCCTATTAAATTTCTGTATACTAGTTACATGTCCATTTTTCCTTCCTCAGTGGAAAAACTTGTTTTTAATTGAGTTCATCGTTCAACAGCTTAAAACTAGTTATTCTGGTCTCTCTGGTTGCATGATGTGATCATGTGACTAGAGTGACCCATCATCCCAGTTTGCCTGGGACTGAAGGGTTTTTGAGGTTAGGAGATGGTCATAATAAGACTGGGAAAATCACAGGCAAACCTGGGTTAATGGGCCACCTCCCATCTGACTTACTTCTAGTCAATGATATGTGAAGGAAATGGGATGTGGGCTATAGCTTTGTCTTTAAAAGAGAGTGAGTTTGCTCTCTTCTTCCTTCTGCCTGATGAAATTATTAGTGCTCCAAAAACCATCTTGAAACTTGAATTGATCTTCAAGAAGTAGAGCAGAAAACTTAGGTGCTTGAGTCCCTAATGATGCCGTGGAGTCACCCATTATTATATTGCTTCCATTATTCTGGATTTTTTGTTTTGTTTTGTTTTTAGCTGAACTCAATCCCAGGGATATGGCCCTTTTCCCTTCCCTTCCCTTCTGCTCCCTTCCCTTCTCCTCTCCCTGTACTTCTAAAGTGGAAAGTAACATCTTTCACTTTAATGGCATAAAATGTCACTTGTTTGGTCTTATATGGACCTCTGGACCCAGTATGTAGCTTTATTGGCCAGCTCTACTTAAATGATCCATGTGCCAAACAAGACAGCATTTTCACGAGAACGTATGCTTCTCTGCTGCATTCCTTATCTCGGTGCAGAGACAGAATCTTCAGGTCGTACAAGACAAAAGTCAGGCAGTCACTCTTGAATTTCTCTCACATCCGATTGATAGTCAGTCTCACTTAATTACACATCTACAATCTGACCTTTCTACTCTAACTAAATTTGTGTTGGTTTAGGTCTTCATTTCGTCTGTCCTGGGCCATTAAATTGTCTCAAATACTTATAAAATACTACACTGTTATTGACAGTAAAGCTAGAATTATCTTTTTAGAATGCAACTCTATGTGCCTCCTCTGTATTAAAACCCTTGCTATTGCCTTCCAGGAATACTATGAGGTTAATAGTTAAGTCTAGAATGTGCTTCAGAGCCAGCCTGCTCTGCCTCTGCCACGTCCTGTTGTGCCAATTTCTCACATGCACACCAGTGTTTTCTTGTCCTAGATAGACACATGGATCTAAATATGCCAGATACTCCCTTCCTGCAGGGCCAATGCACAAGCAACTTCTGCCTGGAACATTCTTCTCTCAACTGTGGTCAAATGCTAAAAGAGAGGTTCCCAAATCCTCTTGGTTCATGACACCTTTAGTGCCTCAGTGATTTTTTTCCACAGCACCCACAGGTATTTATGTCCCAACAACTCCGTAACCATCTTAAACAGTAATCCACTTACATTGAAAGAAAAATGTATTTTATATTTCTTGCTTAACCATGATGACTTATCAGAGGGATGTGTGCATTTTTGGGTATTGCACAACTTCTCGAGCCTTAACAATTGGGTTGGATCTTGCCACCTTCGTTTCTGATGCACATCGACGTTTGCATGCCGGGAGTTTTTTACCCAGAAGCTACAGCTCTACAAAAATGATATCATCAAAAGGAACAGAGTTGGATCTAACGTAAAAATTGTGAACTATTTTGAGGTAGTATTTCATACGCCATCTGACATCTTGTGTTTCCTTCGAAATTTAAAAATATTCGGTGCTTCTCCAGCGAGTATGCTGTAGTGCCCCAGAGTCCCTTGGCACATGGTTTGGGAACCGTGATACCAAAAGACTGGCATTGAAAATAGCTCCATAAGAGTTGATTCTTTCACTTAGAAATGTAGCAATTGTTCTGCTCAGGGAGCGGTAATTGGTAAGTCACTCTGAGCTCAGAGACTCTAAGTCTAACATTTTTATCTTAGACTTCACTTTAAGTCTACATTAAATGGTATTTGAATTTAAAAGGTGGGCTGAACATAGCAAATGAGTAAGGAAGGCTAAAAACTGAAAATATAAGCAATGGGTCCTTTTCCCTTGTTTAACTATAGCGAGGCAGTAGACACTGACGTGTGTCACCCAGATTGCTCCTTCAGGGTCAGGGCATTCATCCACCAGCTGTTGGTACTACCGATTGCTGATAGAGCCTGGGAATTGCATTTGGTCAAAATGAGCTGCCTTGCATAAGGTCATATCCTTTCCCTGGGGGCAGTCCACCTCTGAGAATAGTCAGTGAAGCTGCACGAAGACCCAGGTCCCTTGCCTAAATTTGGGACACCTCTGAGGAGCCGTCTTTGCTCTGGAACTCCCCAAGGGATAAGCTTAGCCTTCGGTTGAACTGCATCATAGGGCAATCTTTCCCTCCATCTAAGCTTCCTTCTCTGGTTTGCCCAGAAGCGTTTTGGTACCAAGAGTGCTCTCTGATAAACTTGCTGCACACGTATCTCCATTTTAGAATGAAACCAGAGAATTTGACCTAAGACAAGCTGTTAAGATGATCACATAAGATGTCTTTTAATCAAGGTATTTTTTTCTAATGAATGTACCCTTCTGAAGTAGTATGGATTTCTTACTTCTTTGGATTGGTACTGTTTTACTACTGCCATTATATTAAACACAAAGTCTTAGGAGCAATAGATTGAGCTATATCTTTTTTCATCAATAAATTTTCCAAAATTTTACTTCTTCATATTATGATAAGACAAGAACAAAAGAGAGAGACAGAGGCAGAGAGAGAGAGAGAGTTACACTGAGCATATGGCATGCCTCCTCGTCTCATTAATAATTAATGCATAAATTCTAAGACTTGGGAAAACTTTGGACCACTGGAAATGATGATCCACACATAGTAGCCACAATTTTTTAGCATTTAAAAATAATAAAGTTCTTAATCATTTCCAGCGATCAAATGGTCGTCAGTATTTTCATTAAAGGCAAACATATATGTAAGTTAAAGTACAACAAGAGTTTTTCTCATTTTATTACGTCTCCAAAGACATGGACCAGTGACCGTACTAAATTTATGCAACTTAGACTCTTCTTAGAAGTTGAATAAATATAAATTCAGATTTTTTAATATATTGATTTAAAAAATATTAAATTGTCAGGGGAATAGTAAAAGCAAAGACCTTCACAGAGTCCCAGTAGAAAAATAGTGTCACATTAATAAAATGTGATATAAAGCTTGGGAGTGGCACGTGCTGTGGAGAAAGGCAGAGGGCTGGAGTCCACCCAGCCTCAGGACTGAAGAAATCTGGCCTGAGCCGCCTCCCTGCTTAAGTGGGGCATCCTCTGGGAACACCGGAGGGGTGTGAGGTAGTTCTCGCAGTGAGATCTGGGCACACGCAACCCAGCTATTAGACGTTTTTGGAGAGGTGTGTAGTAGGAGAAGAAAGGTTAGGAGGATTCTGGATCCACAAAATTCATTGTTAAACTACATCTTTGCTAAACTGTATCTTGTATTTTTTGACTTTTGTGGGAGAAGTTAAAGAACATCCTCAGTTTATACCTTCCAGGTTAAAATCACTAAAAAAATGGACAATGTGACTGTTTCAATTTTATCTGCATTTGGGTCGATTTTAGAAAGACGACTTATAAGACTAGTTGAGAGACAGCTGTTAGGGGAAAAAAAGTTAAATTCATGACTGACTCCTTTTGGCCGACAGATGGTGCTCATGTATCTGTTAAGATCACTTAGGCAGCTAGGAAGAGGAAAACATCTTTCAAACTATCTGATGGCACGAAACCTAAGGCTGTGGAATAATGACAATGTACTTGAATTTTACCATATTGCATTGGAAATGTAAATAACTTAATTTAAAAGATACGCTTTTTTTGAAAATGTATTATTAAACAGGCACCATCCACAAGAGAGCTAATGTACCAAATTAAAACACTTGTGAAAGATGCAGGATCCTGTAACCATTTTACTATCTTCCAGTCCAACAACGGAGCTGGAAGAGAAGTATGAGAGGGGCAAAAAAAAAAAATAAATAAATAAATAAAATAAAAAAATAAAAAAAATAGTGAAATAATGTTAAAGGCATATAAACTGGTTTGAAAATCGGAATTTCATTCTTTTGTTATGTAAAAATGAACATCAGGTTTTCTATGTCTGCATAAGACATGTAGTTCAGCATCGCCATAACATTTATTGAGTATCTACTGTATACCTGGCATTGTGATAAGTGTTTTACATTCAGGATTTCACTTCATCCTCAAAACAGCTTTAACGAGTAGGTATAACTTGGGGTGCTTGGGTGGCTCAGTGGGTTGTGTTTGCCTTCAGTCCAGGTCATGATCTCGGGGTTCTGGGATTAGCCCCGTGTGGGGTTCCCTGCTCAGCAGGGAGTCTGCTTCTCCCTCTCCCTCTGCCCTTCCTCCCCACCCCCCACAGTGTGTGCTTTCTCTTTCTCAAATAAATAAATAAAATCTTTTTCTTTTTCAAGAAGGAGGTATAATTCTTATCGAATCCATCTCACAGAGGGGAAGAGTGAATGAAACTCATGAAGAGATGGCAAACATTTGGAGTCAACTTTTGAACCCAAGCTGTCTAATTTCAAAGCTCATAGTCTTTTTTTTTTTTTTTTAAGAGTTTACTTATTTATTTGAGAGAGAGCAAGAGAGAGAACACTAGCAGGGGCAGAGGGAGAAGGAAAAGGAGAAGCAGACTCCCCTGCTGAGCAGGGAACCCAATGTGGGGCTCGATCCCAGAACTCTGGGATCATGACCTGAGCCAAAGGTAGCCGCTTAACCGACTGAGCCCTCCCAGGTACCCCTAAAGCTCACAGTCTTAACCACTATGCTATAACAAACAGCTCTGGGAGTCTGTTGCCTACGATTTGAATTCCAGATTTATAAAATGTATTATTTAAAATTCCCTAGATAACTGTTACTCGTTTGTGCAATTATTTTTCATAAACACATTTGGAAGTGGTACGCATATGTTCTAGAGTCCTACATCTTCCAATGGAATGCCAGCAATGCCACCCACTAGATTTTCTTCATCTAGAAAATCACTGCAGTACTGCTGACTTTAAGGACCGCTGTGAGACAAGGAAACATATCTAGTGCTTATATTCAGTACATACCCACCATGTGGAAGTAATTATTTTCAAAAAATATCTGACAAAATCTGATTACTTTCTATAGGCAAACTCTAAACCAGCAGTGCGGAAAGAAAGTCCCATGAAAAAAGTGACTAAGGCAAACATTCATCCTTTGAGTAAAATTAGAACATATATTTCTAGTACAGGTCTGTTAACTCCAAAATAGTCATTAAATATATAGTGTCAGAATCGTTCATATGAAGATTACTTTTTAAGTTGCAAAATAATTCCTTACTAAGAGATTCATAAAATGATACATTTTGAAATTGTAATTTGTTTTAATGCATTCATAATGTGATACAATTGACATGTTTTGTAAAGTAAATTACATAAAGTGAGATGAAAGTTAGATGATTATTCCAGATCATCAAATCCTAGTACTTTTATTACTGAATCAAGATTATATAAAATTTTATGCTATTAATTATCTTGCATATTCTTTTACCCATAAAGTTCTAGATTAGTTTATTTCCTGGGAAAAATCCTGTGATCAGTCCTATCTGAATCAAAATTTTACTGAACTTATAATTATCTTGGAAATAATAAGTGTACAACAAATTTATTAAGCGAGGGCTACACATACAATTAAGGTGTCTGGTTTGTATGTTTTGTGTTTTGACCAATTGTAGCTATTTCCATTGTGATTTTTTTTCAACTATAATTCTCTAGTATAATTTAAATTTGAGAGTTCCCCAAAGTCGTAACATAAATGTATGTTTAAAGAATCCTCAGTCCCTTGGTGAATTTATTTTAACACATCACCTCCTGCATTTCATTACATGGATTAGTCTTTAAAAATGGAGAACAGCTGGCCTCCGCCGGCTGTATAACATTCTCCCATATTCTTCTCCAGGCTGAATAACCCCAATTCCCTCAGCCTCTCATCCTAAATCCTATTTTCTAACATTTAAATCACTCTGCTGATCAACCTGGCCCTCTTCAAATTTACTCACCTCTCTGTTATGCTAAGCAGTCATAATTCATTAACCCGTTCTCCATCAGTAATAAAGCAGCTGCCACTCACTGTGTTCCCTGCTGTATAAGAACGGGCCCATACAGAAGAACAGCCACTGACACAAAAAATGGGGCTGTTTCCAACCACTGTTTGGACCCACACATTTGTTTATACTCATATCTATCAAAATAAAGATTTACATAATATGCACTATGTGCCAAGCCTATCCCTCCTATTCATTGGACTTGTATTAGTACTTGCAATGTTTCTGGCTGCTGAGATAGGGTGAGCAATACAGACCTGTCCCCTGGGTGCTTATTTTCCAGTGGGGGGTCAAATAATAACTGAAATAAGCAGGAATTCTTATGAAAAATAAAGTATTTGTATTGAGAAGAAAAATAATTTAAAAATTGAAGAAAGTTTATGCATAGGGAATGATATGTAAGAGGTCAAGTGTGGTTATTTCTTATCTTTATTGGTTGGCAGATAAAATTTGAATCTATAATAATATAATAATGATGATGCTGATAAAGGCTAACGTTCATAGAGTGCCCATAGACTAGGTAATCACGCATTATATCAACCACTGTCTGTGCATTATTTCATTGACTCAAGAGACAAACATTTCATAAAATAGATACTATTACCAGTCTCATTTCCTATTGCTAAGACTGAGGCTCAAAGAGTTTGAGTAACTTTGTAAAGTCATCCAACAACTAAGGAGGAAGGCCTGGTAGCAAAATCAGGTCTGGTATGAGTCTAGAGCTTAATTTCTTAACCCCCTTTCGGGGCTGTTGGGACAAGATAGGGAGGGAAATTTCCTCTTTTTTTGTAGTTCTGAGCATCGGTAATTATTTAAGCAAAAGCTTTTTCCTTCCAAGACAAGGCTCACTCTTCCCAGAAGGATATTTCACGACTGTCTTTTGTTACTCAAGTATTTTCTTGGGGGCCTCACCCCATTGTCTCTCTCCAAGTAGCTTTACAAAATATTCCCTGCAACTTTGATAGTACTCTCCCTGAGACTACAGAAAAAGATTTTCTTAGTAGGGAGTTCTATCACCTTGATATCTTTTTTTTTGTATCGTGTCAGTTGATACGGGCAGTTTGACTGGGTGTTCTGCCCCTTCAGCTGTCTGCTTCAGAATAAACACCCCAGGTGCAACACAGGACCTGGACCAATGGGCTCAAGATCTTGGGTCTGACAAGGTAGTCTGTCTATTCAGAGCATATGAATCCCAGAAAATAAACTCCAATGCTCTGGACAACAGAGTAAAAAAAAAAAAAAAAAAAAAAAAAAAGAAGGAGACAAATCTGTGCTTTTGTGTCAGGGTTGCCGAAACTCCTGACTAGACCACGTACACACTAACAATGAAATTCTTCACAGGTGGGAGTTTTTCTTAACTTACCATCTTAACTTAACCGTATGATCTATTTAATTTCTTTACCATCACAGTCTGTTTAAATAAAGCTTGTGAAAAGAAATACATTTTAAACTATCACTCTAAGATGGTCTATCCCCATGGCCATTGGTGAGGGTATTTAAATCACAGACAACGGCAGGGAAAACTTCAAGGTCAGGATCCGCTGTAAACCCCTTTCCCCTGGTACCCTCCTCTCTGCTAACTGTCTTTCCGGGAGGAGCTGCCCTTCCCACATCCGTTGCTATTTCCTCCCGCCCATGGGACCTCCCCATTCACACTCTTCTCCACAGACACTGCAAGAGATGAGCTTCACGGGCAAGAAAAACTGATGATCCTCTTTCACATGGATGCCTTTCAGGGAGAACTCTCCCTCTGGCTCTGCTCCTATTCCCAGCGGCGATGCCCCCTCTTTGGGTGCTTTGCGTTTATAAATTGGGCCTGGCTTGTTGCAGATTAGTGACCCTTTTCTGGCTAAATTTATGATATTCGGCTTTCTTTCTGTAGGAGACAGAGTCAGGCTCATTATGTTGAAATAATATTTGCTGCTTCAAAGTTCTCGAAGAGAACCTTGGGCTCTTCAGGGGAAAGATACTATATAAATCCAATAAAGAATGAATACATAAATAATAAGAGGCTGGTCAAAGCTGAGTACAGTGAGACTTTTTTTTTTTTTGTTACTGTGTAAGAGACACTATAAATTACAATTTTTCAGAAGTGCAGCAGCCTTATTAAAAGAAAGATTATCAGATATTTCCCTTTTCTCTTGAGGATAAAAGATGAAGAAATGGGTTCAAATTGGAGTAGAAGGATTTTGGGTTAGATATAGTCTGTTTCTACAGGGCTATTATACTTAAGTAGATCTGGTCGGTATGTGAGGGTCATTAAAAAAGAACTAATGAACAAATGAACCTGCAAATGATGTTAATCCTCCTTTTCCACAAGCCGATTTCCATGCTGTGTGACATTTTTTATGTGCCAGACGACTCTGCTTATGAAGGATAGACAACTATATTGAACTGAGTTTCATTCATGACTCGTGAGTTGGCGAAGCATCGGGTTCTCGGCATAGGCTTGGTGGTGGGGGGAATCAGAAAAACCAGTATATTCCAAGCCAATTTTAATATTGTGAGTTTGGACAACTTATTTGTCCTTTCAGAACCTCAGTTTTCTCAACTTGAACTTGGGGATGATATCTCCTATCTGTTAGGGTTATCAGGCAATTTAAGAGAATATTTGTGAAGTGTAATACGTATTGATTAGCACATAGCAAACCTGCAGTAACAGTGGGTCCAGTCAAATGTGAGTCTCATTGGGTCAGGTGTCTTTAGATCTCAAATAAGTTACTGAGAACAGGTATCACCTTTCCCTCCTCACTCTCTCCTTCCTTCTCCTGCTTCCTTTCTTCTTTTCTCTGAAAAAATTAATTGACCATCCATTAGGTATCATGGGCTATATTAAGCACTTCACACAAAACTGAGAAATCCACACTCTACTAAGAAGTTGGGGGCAAACATATAAAGAAATATTTTCAATAAACTATTCATAAAATAGTATACTAACTGTCAAACTGGAAGAACTACAAGCTCAGGGCATGAGAGAGGAGCCACATGTGCTGATCTTTTTGGAATTACAGCTCCTTAAAATCTTTTCTTGTGGCTTAAATACAGATGAAATATCAACAAAGTCTCTCGAGACTACTTGCTCTCTTCTTCCATATTTTGATGTTATCTCTTGGCTTTGAGGTTCACCTTCTTCATCAATCATCCCGTGTTGGATTTAGAACCAGTAAGAGGGAGATTTATGGTTAAGCATTTAAATTTCATCGAAAACCTTTCAAAAATTATAATAAAGAGGAAAAAAGGCACAAATACACTAAGACAAAGAATGGCAAAGACAGATTAGCTGACAAAAGAAGTCAACCTTCTAGGAACTGAAATGCAGATGATACACGGTAACAGATCCAACAAATAAGAGGTTGTCTTTGTGTTGTAGGGGGTGGGGCAACCTAGAAATGAGCAGATTTCCCCTGCTGAGGTACAAGATTCCAGAAAGATTCTAAAATGTGAATGATCAGATGCCCTGAGCTGAAACTGGGATTCGTGGTATTTTTTTAAAAATCTATTTATTTGAGAAAGAGAGGGAAAGTGAGAGAGGGCGTGAGAGTGAGCGAGTGGGGGGAGGGACAGAGAAAGAGGGGGAGAGAGAATCCTCAAGCAGACTCCCTGCTGAGGGCAGAGTCCCTCGAAGGACTCAATCCCGGGACCCTGGGATCATGACCTGAGCCAAAACCAAGAGTTGGCTGCTCAACTGACTGAACCACCCAGGCGCCCCTATGGTATGTTTTCAAACTTCCCAGATTTTCTTCCCAACTTCCTACAGTCAAGTGACTCCATTTTTCCCATTGGCAGAAGACTGGAGTTTTACTTTCTGGAAAGGTGAAATTATAGGTTTTCTGCTCTTGGGACACTGGAAACTCAAGGGTGGAGGTGGGACTCGCTATTAAAAGCATAAGATTTTGTAAGTTTACTCACCTAACAAAAGCTCATCTCACTGCTTTCCCCAACTTCATACCTTGCATGTGAACATCTTATTGATATTCTTTTCCTCTGTCTTACCTCAACTCCCAATCCAAGGAGATTGTAAATCTTCTCCCCCAAATAAAATATCTAGCCTCAAATGATATTAACAGTCCCTCTAAGATTAGTCATTTTCAACCTTGCCTACATGTTAGAATCTCCTGGGGGATATTTTAAGTATTCCAATGTCTGTGTCTCATCTCAAATCAATTGTATCAAAATATCTGGGGAGAGGCTGAAATACCAGTATGTTCTGAAGCACCCAGCAGCCAAAGCTGGGAGCTACCACCCCAGAGTGAGGCCCACCAGTCAACAAATCTTGTCATTATACACAGAGCTGCCACTTTGTCTTTAGTGCTTCATTCATTATCACTAAGCAGTTGAAGAAAAATTTAGTGTAAAGAAAGAAAAAAAAAATGAGAACATGAAATTCACAAAAGCTATATAAAGGAACCAGACACTCCAAAATCTATAATGAATTTTTTAAAGATTTTATTTATTTATTTCAGAGAGAGATAGAGAGAGCGCATGCGTGGGGGTTAGGGCAGAGGGAGAAGGGAAGAGAGAATCCCAGGCATACTCCACACTGAGCATGGAGCCTGATGTGGGACTTTATCCCAGGACTCTGAGATCATGATCTGAGTGAAATCAAGAGTCGCATCTTCTTTGTTATTTATTTATTTATTTATTTATTTATTTATTTATTTATTTATTTAGAGAGCTAGTGGGAGTAGAGGCAGAGGGAGAGAAAGAATCTCCAGCAGACTCTGCACTGAGCATGGAGCCCAATGCGGGGTTCCATACCACATCCTAGGATCATAACCTGAGCCCAAATCAAGAGCTGGTCACTTAATTGACTAAGCCACCCAAGCGCTCGTAGTAAATATTCTTTATAGTATTCTTGTGCGAATTAAATAAGCAACATGGTTAGAACTGTGTTATATTTTTAGTAATAAGAAAATGAGGAGAGAAAGAATAGAACTTCAAGCATTCCTGGTAATTTCACATGCAACTGAATGTCCAGAGAATAGGTATAGAGATGACAGAGGGGAGAAACTGTTAAGGAAATAACACAAAAGCATTCTCCAGAACTAAAGCTTTCACATTGAAATGGCTCATCTACTATTGACATATGAAGTAGGTAAAAATGAAACAAAAACAGCAGCACATCATTGTGAAATTTCTCCAGAAGATAAGAAAAAAAAGAGAAGAGATTCTGAAAATTTTTAGAAGAGGAAAACAGATCTACAAGGTTTTAGACTTTTTAATTTTAACCCTGGAAACTGAAAGACAAAGGACAATTATTCACGACTTAGAATTCTATACCCAGCCAAATCAATAGAATTGCAAGAGTAGAATAAAGACATTTAAAACATGTAAGGAATAAAAAAAAAATTCTTCCTTTTATCCAAGGAGTATCCTGGAGGCTTGCTACAAGATGAAAAAATTAAAAAAAAAAGAAGAAACAGAGGGATCCGGAAAGCAAGGGATTGAACATATGGCAAAGGGAAAAGCATGACGAAATGGAGATTCTTAAATATGTGTCATTCACACATTCATATATCAAGGGATATATGAATTTTAAATATTGACAGATCAAATTGGCTACCAGGAAGGCATGACTTTCTGACTTTTACCATCTGATAGGGTAAAAGAGTACTCAACTTCCCTTTTAGCTTGTATTTATATTTCTCTTAATGTGAAGCAAGAGGGTAAGCATATTTTCATATGGTTATGGCCATTTATGAGGTTAAGGGCCTCTAACAGTCTTTCAGCCTCCACGTGGGAAAGAGTGAGAAGGTGGGTGTGATATGTGACCAGAGAGACAGAGATAAGAGCTCTAGAGAGAGAGACAACAAAGAAAGGAGTTATTTCCAAAGTTCTGTCTTATTCTTTCATTTTATCTTTTGTGTAGTGACTTGTTCTTTTTTCATATATGCAGTATCTTTATTTATTTTAAAAATTCATTATATTTTGGGGTGCCTGGGTGGCTCAGTAGGTTAAGTGTCCGACTCTTGATTTCAGTTCAGGTTATGTCCCACCTTGGAGCTGGTTTTCATGCTTCAAGCTCCAGTTCCATTTGTTGGAACATCCTGTCTCTGCCTCAGTAGCCTCCTTTTCTTGAAGACTGAGCACAGGTTTCACCTCTTCTAGCATGTGTCTTCTCTCTTCCCAAGTCAAAATTAGATAAGCCTTCTGCATAATAATTTCCTAATAACGATGTGCACCCGTCTCTCATGATTTACTTCTACACCATGGAACTTAAAAGCACTAGTATGAAATCAAACAGATCCTGGGCCTACCATTTGCTGTATTTGAGTTCTGTGTATTCTTTAGCAAGCTAAAGAATTTTTCTGAGCATCAGTTTCTTCATTTTTCAACAAGGCCAATAATAATAATAACACCTACATTATAGAGCTGGAGGGAGTATAAAATGCAGTATGGTGCCCATACCTGATACATAGTAAACACATACATTGTTCAGTCCCACCTAGAACCAGGTCAAGGGGCTTTTCCGTGACCACTTTCATGGTCCACTGCTTGGGTGTTAAGTGATCCATCCTCTTTTATTTATTTTGTTGTTGTTTGTTGGTTTGTTTGTGGTAGTACGGTGCTGTTGGACCATTAAAATGGAAAATGGCAGCACGCTGCTCAGCCAAACTCAGAGTCACTTACTGGTAGCTGTTGATGATGGGGCCTCACCCAACCAGCTACTCCTCAGCTGTTCTGTAGGTTTTGGCTTCCGTCAGCTGCCAGGTGTTGAGTGTGAATGGTGTTCCAAGAGTCTTACACTGACCACTCTCCTTTCCTTGTTTTCTCCCTATCCAGACCTCTTATGTCTGTCTCTCCTATTACATGTCACATCCACCTTCTCACTCTTCCCCGCGTGGAGGCTGAAAGGTAAGGGCCTCCAATTACCCTTCTCTGTAGTCTTTGCAGTCTATTGAGGTGGTGTGATTTATATGGTCCGCTCCCCTTACTAACCTTCATTTTTTATTCTCCAGAGTTTAGCTGGGAGATAACAAACAACAGTAACAGCGACCTTCTTTCTATTGTTTCTTTCTCTTTGTAATCTTGATATAGTAATCTGAATTCTCCCTGACACAGTGTGGATGGGAATGTTGGAGAAATGATTAATATTTCAGAATAATGTATCTTGCTGTGCACGCTCAAACTGGGTGTGATTTTAAATTTTTTTATTATAAATACCTGCTTATTGATCCATATCTTCCACCAGAACATAACCTATCTGAGGGCAGTGACTGTGTCTATGACATTTTTACTTTCTTATAGTCACAGTTCCTGGCATTGTTGATTGAATGAAGATTCTGCCAAATACTCTAAAAGACACTTGAAATAAGAAGTTTGAGGCCCCACTAGCCTTAACATTTTCTTGTTCACTTATGGTTATTTATTGTAAAAAAAAACACCGAAGGGCTGTAAGTTTGCCAACATCAACATAGCTTTTTAAGTTAGCACAATTTTGATATAATTCTTTTCTCTCAATTTAGAAATTCATTTGCAACCGTTCCCAGACTCAGTATTGAATGTTCATGTCCGATAATATGCACATGGAATTCTATGCTCTAGGCTAGTTCTTCTTTACAATGTGCACAGAAGTCACCCAGGGGTCTTATTAAAGAGTAGATTCTGATCCAGTGGGCCTTTGATTCTATGTCCCTAAGAAGCTTTCAGGTCATGCTAATCCTTATAGTCCATGGACTGTAGTTTGAAAACTACTTTACAGGTTTTAGATAAAACAAACAAACAAAGAAACATCGTATGGAATTTCGAAATAAGGCAAAATGATTGCAGATTCTGTTATGCAATGTCAGTATGCCATTAAAGAATAATGAAAAAACCCCAGTAAAGATAGGAATCATAATGACAGGCAAATAACATCATAAATTGTTCAATAACATTTACTGAAATTATACACAAATAAAAATCACAACAACATAAGCAATCCCTCTCCCTCTTAGTGACAATTATTTGCAGAGTAACTTTATTTTTTGGTGGTTGTGGAAATACCTGCTGATTTTTAATTTCTTCAGGTGTTACAGTAAAATTTAGGCAGCTAGCTTATTTGTTAATATAAGTGTTGACAAATGTGCATTTAGTTTTTATAGAAATTCTACTTTGTTACAAATGGCAACTATAAAATTATAGTGATGAAATATTAAGTCCCGAACAATCTGCTATTCTCTTAAATTATGAATCACAGTTAAACTACCATATAGATTTATTCTTAATTGTACTAATGAGAAAAAGTCATGTCTGTAGTTTGTAAAACAGGATTTAATTTTTAGTTCCAGAGAAAATTTCCACATTGATCAGTTCCTATTAAGAAAATTCAATATATCCAATATCAGGCACAAAAACGTATCAGTTAATGCTCAAAGCACTCTGTAAATAGCCAATGATTTTTGTTATGCCGTGTCATGATTTTTGTGTGTACTATGCTTTGGTGAAAATTAGAATATGTTTGCTGGACAATAAACGGGCATTTTGTTTTGTGTTGGGAAACAGCTACGGACAAACATCTGAGGATTTTATAGCTTAAATTTTGAATTAATTTAATAGGAATTAAGAAAACTTCATAAGCTTAAATCTCTCGTAGAAGTTGTTCAACAGATCATGAAACAAATGTCTCCTCTGATGTAAAAAGATAATTTCTAATAATGTTTAATGAATTGAAGAAAAATTATACTGTTTTCTTCAGCAAGGATTCTGCTAAATTTGTAGGCATACACGCTTGCTACTTGCCCCCAGCATTTCCCACATCTGTTCCTTTTCACTGATTCCTATCTCAACAAAGCGGCAGAAGGTTTGCTTGATTACACGTGTGCTTGCCACTTGAGAGCACACACACACACACACACACACACACACACACACACCCCACTACTACCCCCACCATTGAAGGGTTACTATTTTAGATGCAAATTAATCGAATAAATTTGGGTCAAAGATGCAAGGCTTTAAACAGATTATATCTATTGCTTCAAGTTCTAATAATTAACAATTTTTTTTCTAAATAGTTTTATCAGTGGTAAAGTTTTGGGCTAGTTTTGTTTATCTCTTTATTACTTTTTATTTTATCCTACTTGTTGACAATCACGTTTAAATGCATGCTTTCCATTTGCAGGCCTCACTTTTCTGAGGGACTTCACTCATCCAGAATAGACTTGGAGACTTGAGGCTGAAGAGTAATTATTAGTTCTTTCTCAAGTCTTAGAAAAGCAAAAACACAAGTCTTAATGCCATGTTATTTACTTGTCAGAAAGTCCCCTTAGAAGTGACATCATCATCATGGTAGCATGAGTCATTCCCTTTGACTCTCTCCCTCAATTTACAACCACTAGGACATCCATGACCCAAAAAAGGTTTCACTGCATAGCACAGGAGGACGCCAGAGAGAGGTACCTGTCTGTACATCTGATGGTGGGCAGATTGGACCTCATGGAGGTGGTGCAACTGGGGGAGCAGGGTTGGAACCCACAGAGTATTGGCAGCAATGGTGCCCATGACCTCAGTGGTTCCAGGAGCAGTGGTGGCCTCAGGACCCTGACAATCTTGGTGCCCTGTGCAGCAGTCATAATGCCTACGACCCCGGCAACCGTGGTGCCTCCGACAGCAGTGGCTATGCCCCAGATCCCAGTGACTGCATGGATCCGGCAGCTGGTGCCAAAGACCCTGGCAGTTTCAGGAGCAGCTCCTGGGAAGCTGTCCCCCACCTCCAGCAGTGGTGGCAGTGCCCGTGACCTCACTGCCTGGTATTACAGAGAACAACTAAAATATTTGTAAAAAAATGCAAGAAAGCATGATTCCATACTTTAATAGACCTCAAAAATGCATCTGTATCAACAGTTCTAAATAATAAACATGGGTCCAAAAGACAGGTAAAATTAAGTTCGGTATACTCTGATTAAGAAGACAGAGCAGTAAAAAAAAAAAAAAAAAAAAGATAGAGTGGTAATAATTTGGAAGCATAAACATGATCTAATTATTTGAGATATCAAAGATTAATGTCTGGAACAAAATCTCCCCTAACAATGTCAGACTAGCAAAATGACCCTATGCTAGTATGACTATAGGATGAGAAAACCTATAGTTACATGAGTTGCAGTGCTGAGGTGCCATAGTCTAGTGGGACTTGAGAAAAATAATAGTGTGGCAACTACAACTATAAGTGCATACCAGATATGGTTTTATCATAGAGGAGGGAATGATCAAATCAGTAGGGAGTCAGGAGGACTTCATAGAGGAGAGATTATTAAACTAGGTCTTGAAGGAGTCATAGACACTCACCAGGGAAGAAAGGAATATAAAACATAGAGCTTTTAATAATAGTTTATATACATTTCCCCTATTAATTTCCTTTCTGCATTTAGTCAATTATCCATTACCCCAGAATAATAAGGACTAGTAAAGCAGAAGGAAGTAGAACAGAGATTATCCCATAAATAGTAGTCCATGCATGCATACTACCTAACCAGACATCCATGCATGCATGCATGCATGCATGCATCCATCCATCCATCCATCCATCCATCCACTTATCACTGGGTGCCTACTTTGAAAGAAAGATCTCCACTCCCAGGTTTATTTGGCTGGTGTTGTTCAGGTGGGTAGTTGGGAGTAAGGCAACATTGCCAGAGAAGGCTAGAACACAACCAGGAAGAGTCAAGATCTGAAGGTAACACGTGAAGGATTATGTACTTAATACAACGATACTTTTATTCCACCCCACATGCTATGGTCTGTGTGTTTGTGTCCCCCTGCAAACTTTTGTATTGGAACCTAATGCCCAATGTGATGGTCTTAGGATGTGGGGTCTTTGAGAAGTGCTGAGGTCATGGGGGTAAAGTCCTAGTGAATGAGATTAGTGCTCTTATAAAAGAGACCCCGGAGAGACGCTTTCCCCCTTCCATCATGTGAGGACAAAGCAAGAAGCCAGTAGTCTGAAACCCCAAAGAGGGCCTTCACTAGAGCCTGACCTTTCTGTCAGCCTGCCTTCAGATCTTCAGCCTCCAGAACCGTGAGACGTGAATTTGTTTTGTTTAAGTCACCGAGTCTGTGGTATTCTGTTACAGCAGCCTGGACAGACGAAGACACCACACTCTTGTCCTTCACGTGATAGCTAAATCACTACCTGCAGCCTATCAGTAATGAGAGCTGAGAATCTTTAATGACTTTATTTTGCCGTCATGAAAGGTTTTCCTGTGATACCCCTTGGGCATTTCTTGCAGTTTTTTTCCCCTCCATATTCTGAGGCTTTGCCAAATCCCAACTGAGAAAAACAAAAACAAAAACCTCTTTTGAGAGATTGAAACCATTCACTAACCCCCCTATACTAGAAAATGGGGCTTCGATCAATCTAGAAGTGACGGTGACAATCTAAATAGGATAGGGCCCAGCAACTGTATGATGTAAAAAGTCCGTAAAAATTTAACAAAAATATCAAGAAGTCTTCGGTGCCCATCCTCCTCCCATCATCCCTTTAGTAAACGTTCCTCTGGGCTCCTATAATAATTTTTATATGACCTTACTAAAAATTTATCACTTTCTATCATGCCTATTGATTTATATGTTTGAATTTCTCCCAAATACCAAATTTTTTGCAGAAAAGCATGTCTTACCTGACTTTGGATCCTCAGAACCTAGCAACTGGGCAGAGTCGGCTGTAAATACATGGATATTGAATAACAAAGGCACGGCGGGAGGATACCACGGGCAAAGGCAGGCACGGAGCTACATAGCCTCCCATAGCCGCAGACCTGCAATGTTGGCATTTGCTGGAAAAGAGATGTTGACTGGGACAATGGTGGGAAATAATCAGGGAAGTAATCAGAGAAAAAAAATCAGGGGCTAGGGCACAAAAGGTCTTCGTACCGCAGTGAGGAGTTTGGACTTTATTCGACAAGGCATCATAAAGTGTTTGAACCCGCGAGTGATGTTAGGTGCCTGCATTTTAGAAAGCTAACTGGCTGCACTGCAGATGACGGGTTATAGTGAGGTGAGCCTGAACCGTAAGAGGTGGTCAGAGCCTGAACCGAAGCAATGGTGGTGGAAGGGGTTAGGAGGCAGTAAAGCCAGAGCTCTTTAAAGTAGAGTCGACAGCCTTGGTGTGGCGGTGGGTCATGGACCCATCTGCGCAGATGACAACTCAAGAGACGCGATGGTGCAGTAGGACAGATACCCTGGGATTATGTGACTGGGACCAGTGCACACTCCTTTACACCGCAGTATGGTGAACCCTCAGTATTGTCATGGCCCCCACCCTAGCCAAATACGCCAAGATAAACACAAGCCTCACATCTGGGCTTCTTCAATTGGTGGATTTTTTTTTTTTTTTAATTCCACGTGGCCTTGTCTGACCGTCACTCTCTTGGCACAACTCTGGGAGAAATTAAGGAGGCTTTGGGGCAGTTGAGTCCACTTATTTGGGTTTAAGTTTACTTGTGTATAACCTTTGCAATGTGCATTGCTTGTTTAATAGATAAAATGAAATGACAGTAAATTTAAACTCAGTCTCCATGGACAAGCTCCCCAGTCTTTGTGGACTGACTGGTGGAGCTCACTGGTGAGTAATTGGACAGAAGTGGTGAGGACGGAGGAATTGGTAATAGCTCCTAGGCCCATGGTATAAATGGTTTGTAGCTCCATTAATTGGAATGAAGCGGGAATGTAGAAAAAGAAAGAGCCCATTGAGGGATTGGTCATGATGAGTTTCGTTTTCGACGTGTAGAGTTTAAGAACTTTGAGCTATCCAATGTAAAGTCCTGATCAGTGGAACGACGATGAAAATTTCACTCTGGACCATTTTGTTTGTTGGAGGGCGTTCGTTGGAGCATCAGTGTTAAATTCCATAATTTCAAAATGCTTTCTATCTTGCTATCTCTCTGCCCCATATTTGGCTGGAGATTCAAATTAGGCTGTGTAACACTAGCATCACCATGGTGACGAGCTCCTAAATTTGCTGACTGAAACCTTCTCCAGGGAGGCACGGGAACAGTGACGGTCACAACTGGAAGCAGTATTTGAAGAAAGAACTGAGGGAAAACTTAAGATATAGCTACTAGTGTATTAGCTTTGAAGACTAATCACCAGGTTGTCTCTATTAATGCGTGGGATGGAGAATTTCTGACAGAAGACTGCATAAGCACGTTTCTCTCTAAGTCTAAAGAAAAGCTGCAGTTCCCACCCAAAGCCTGCTCTTGTAGATTTGTTGTGGAGGAAGATATTTTCAAGTCCTTAAGTGCTGGGATAAATAAAGACATATGATGGTCTTTCTTTTTTGTTTAGACCCTGGCTCTCATGCCTCTCCAAAAGATAATGGGGAACTAATGCTGCTGAACAAGGATGATTTTCATCAAAGGCCAGACAGGATCCATGGTAGTAATAGAACTTCTTAAATCACCTGCAGCAGAGACTAAAGAAACCTACACACAGGCAAAGAACCAGAGTTTCTGATGTTTGGCCGGAACTGCGGCGTGTGAGTCAGTTTCCATAGTGTGAGATTGTCTCTGTAGGTGATTTAACTCTTTAATGTTTATAATAAAAGTAACTTTCGCTTGCTCTCTGAAACAAATGGATGCAGTCGATTAGACTTCTGTGATTGCATCTAGCAAAAGAGAAATTACACCTTTTGGTTGGATGCTAGGAAAAACAGATAGTGACTGATTCTCCTAGCTCCCACAGGCATGAAGGGTAAGTTACATATTTAATGAGATATTTGCTTTCCCTTGATAGTCTGTTCTGATGGACAGATGTCCTGGAAAAACACCCAGACAATTTAAACTGGAGCTAAGAAGCCATTTAGAGACTGCTAAGCCCTGCTCATATTTTAAAAATTTATCGTATGTATTCCTAGCACCCAAATCATGTCTGACAAATAAATATATGCTCGATAAATCCTCACTATATCAAATTAAATTTACCATACCTCTTATTGTGCTGTTTCCCTAATTAGTCTAATTTTTTTCATTTGAAAATAGATTATAGATTATTAGTTCCAAAATGCTTACAGACAGTAGATATTGTATACGAACACTTGCTGAATTTAACTGATATGAGACAATAAAAAATCAATTCCCTATTGGCAAATGTAGGTGATAAAGAGATTTCTCAGAGAGTCAAAGAAGGGACTATGTAATAACCAACATGTTTTTATTCCTAGCATTTATTACAGTGTCTGACATGTAGTAGCTGGGATGACCAACTTGTCTTGGTCTCCCCAGGACTTTCTTAGTTTTAATAGAGAAGGTCCCACATCTCAAGAACCTCCTCAGTCCTGGACAAACTAGGATGGTGGACCATCCTACATCAGGATGTTTATTGAATCAAAAGAAGAATCAGCTTATTAATCTCTGAACCTATTCATCAGAATACACAGAAATGCATTCTCTCTCTGTATTTATTACATAGGAATATGTAATCTGAATCATAAGTCCCACTCCATGTGATCATTTTTAACCTGTGAGCAGACCTAAGGGGAAGTCAGAGGTTGATGGGTGAAAGTGAGAGCCAAAGGAGTTCATTAGGAGAATTTAACGTTACTGGCATTAATTTAGGGTAACCTGACAGATGGAGCTCACCAAATCAGCAGTGAGGCTGGAAATCCTTTACAAGGATTTCATAAGGCAGAGAATACTGATAAATTTTGTGTCCATGATGTTTTACGCCTACATGTTGAGGCTCCCTATCCCCCTCTCTCTGATATATTCTCTCTTCACATACGTGAATTTATTAAATTTGGGCTTGTCTTGATATGGAAACTATATAGTAACTTCAGGAAATTTGCATATCTGTTGCTTTATAAATCTTCCTTCTATGATTCACTCATTCCTTTATTCATTCAGCAAATAAGAGTAGAATTTCTACCTTGTACAAAGCACTGTCTTGGTGCTGGGATACCACAGTGAATAAAATAGACAACTGTATTTATTCCGATAGATCTTTCTAATGTGGAGAAGCATAAACAAAATAAATAAACTATGTAGTAGGTTAGATGGTAAGTGCAAATAAATCAAGAAAATGAATGCGGTATTGGGGAGAAGCGGTCAAGGGTAACAAGTGATGTCATTTTATTTATTTATTTATTTATTTATTTATTTATTTATTTATTTAAAGATTTTATTTATTTATTTGAGAGTGAGAGGAGAGAGAGAGAGAGAGAGAGCACAACTAGGGTAGGGGGATGGGCAGAGGGAGAGGGAGAAACAGACTCCCCAGGACACTGTGGAGAAGGCAGCTGCTTAACTGACTCAGCCACCCAGGTGCCCCAGTGATGTCATTTTAAATAGGGTCATTAGGGAAGCCTATACTGAGAAGAGGGCATGGAATCAAGATTTAAAGAAAGAGGGGAAGGCTGGCCAGAATCTCAATGGTGTAGAGTGCTCCAGGCAAAGGGAACGGAAAGTGGTGTATTCCTGAAACAGGACCTGGCCTTTTCAGTTCCACGAATATGTGTGTGAATACTCTTGAATAGTCAGTGTGGCCAGAATAAAGTGAGCAAAGAGATGAGTAACAGAAAATGAAATGGGAACTGGTGATGGGGGCATAAGTAGGCCGTGAAGAGCACATTCTACTGGGCCTTTTCAGTCATTCTAAAGATGTTGACTTCTCTGAATAACTCAGGAGACTTTGAGGGAGTTCAAGATGGAGAACACTTGATCTAATACACATTTTAACAGTACCACTCTGGTTGCTGTGTTGACAACAGGCTGCAGAGACACTAGGCAGAGCTAGGAAGACCAGTCAAGAGGGTATTACAGCAATCCCACCAAAAGAAATTCACTCCTTGGAAAGGAATGGAGACCATAGAGGTGATGACAGATTTCAATGGTAGGGCTTTCAGAATTTGTGGAAGGATTGGAAATAAAATATGAATAATAGGAAGAGGAAGTGATGAGTGCAAGGTCCTTGGCCTGCACAACTGGAAAAAATAAACAATGTACTAGTTATATGAACCCTAAGTACAACCAGGCCCCCCATAACAGTGATGTCTACTTTCTGAGTCATTACCTTTTATTTCCATATTGTAATGTTCAGTTGTCAATGTGATTTTTCTTATTTTCAAATTCTTGGAGTAGAGAGGTCACATCAGTATCCAAGAACTTACAGAAGTGACTGTATATGTTAAGGTTAATTTCTGGGAAAAAAATCCACAAAGCCACAGGGTTATCAGGTAATAGGAAACTTTGCTGACCACTGACTTCAATAACATGTTGTCCCCTGTAATATTAGACATATGTTTCTTTTAAGACAGAATAAAATATTCTCCCACATTCAGCAATCGATCATTTCACACCGGCTTTTTAAAAAAAAATTTTTAATTTTATGTTTCGAAACACATCCTTCGAATTGTCTTTTTGATTTGTTGTGTGTGTGTGTATCTTCACTTGTAAAAATAGTTTGTTGAGAAAATTGACAAACAAAAACAAAAACACCTTGACAGTCCATGTTAGAATGCATTCAAAGCTTAGAAAACTTTCTCATTACCTGTAAATTTGACAACATAATTACCTCTATGGAGAGTTTAGATGTATATTTCTATTTCTCCCTCATTATTATCCACATAAAGTACCATATTGGATAAATGTCATGACAAATGGCACACTGAAGAGATACTAACCATTAGAAAGATAATTAATTGACTACTGCACCGCAGAGCTTTTTGTAATAATACAGTTTACTTCTGATGATGATCATACAACATATTTAGATTTGTTTTAAATCTTAAAAGACTCTACATCTCACTTTTATGTAAGATGTTGACCTTCGTGCAGCTTTCTAGGGAGTCAAAACTTACACAAGAGGGCTGAATCTTTTCTGTTCTGAAAAATGAAAAAGGAATCTCCATCACACTTCTTGTAAATTGAAGTCATTGCCTGCAATGGAAGATAATCATAAATTCCAACTCTTCAGAAAATGAAGTAGAATGATGTATTTTTAAAGGTGTGAAAGCATGTATTGCAGCCTGAGAGAAATCACACCATAAACAGATTCTATCTTTCTTAAAATAGTGGCCTAATATTTCTTAGGATGGAATTTAAAGTAGCAATAAAATAAAACATGAGAGACCTATAAACTATGAAACACAGAACACAGAATTGTGAACCCCCTTCACATAACTTATGGAAGGAAACTTATAATTCGTCTCTCACACATAAATTCATTTGTTGGGTAAATATACATAGTTAATTTCCCCTACTTAACATGTCTCCTACAAGTATCTGAAAATTATCAATTAATCTATTTTAGGGTATGGTCAGCAGACAATTTAGATACTCAGGGAGATTATTTTTGGCATAATCTAATTGTGACCCTGGACCCATATGGCATTTTACTTGTTTGCTTGTTTGTTTACTTTGTGTTTGGTGCGTTGCGAACTGAATCCAGTAAGAGGCCCCAGACCTAAAAAGGAAGTATGCAGTCTGTGTTACTTATTAATGATCTGTTTCTGTTGATGCCAACACAACAGACTGAAAAATGTAATCAAGTGTCATTTCACTGCTTGTTTCACTTGATATGCCTTATTGTTTCAGCATCAAGTAGACATCCTCACTGCCAAGTTTCTAGCATTCTCCAGTAGAGCGTGTGTTCTTTCTAGCCTTTAGAACTTGCCTTAACTTTTTATGCACCTTAGATCCCTTTGACAATCTCATAAAGGCTATGGGTGCCTTCTCTGAATACTGTTTTTTATATATCTAGGATAAAATGCATAAAACTGTAACAGAAACAAAGCATAATGAGAATTAATTTTATTTGCGGACACTTTGGGATCTCACATTGAAACTGTCTACTGTCTTCATCCATTTGGGCTGCTCTAACACGGTACCATACACTGAGTGGCTTATAAATAACAGAAATTTATTTCTCACAGTTTGGAGGCTTGGGCATCCAAGGTTGGTGTCTTGTGAAGGTGTGTTTCCCGGCTCACAGTAGCTTCTTTATATTACATCTTCATATGATGGAAAGGACAAGGAAGATCTCTGGGTGTTTGTTTGTTTATTTATTTATTTGTTTGTTTAATGAGTGCTAAATCCATTCATGAGGGCTCCACCATCATGACCTAATCACCTTACCAAAGCATCACCTCCTAAAATCATCTCACTGGGGGTTAGGCTTCCAACATATGAGTTTTTGGAGGACACAGATATTCAGTCCATAACATCTACTTTCATGCAATATGCAGAAGAAAATGGAGCCTGCCATTAAATTTGAAGTTAAGAGGTCACTAGAGAAGAAGCTTTTACTTCTGTCTCTAGTTTATCTTTCTTGCTGAGAATAAGCAATCTTGATACAAGTTTTGTGTAAATGCAAGGGGAGATTTTAGTGTTTCAGCATATACCTAGGGATAGGAAATAATGAAAAATATCAACAAGGATATAATATTTTTTTTGTGAAAACAATCATTTTGACTCATGACTTTCAAGAAAAATTCTGAATCCTTGTTAATTTGTATCCACCGCCCAGAAAGTTTTTCTCAGTTTAATGTTTTATGAATTGGCCTTAAAAGTACTAAAACTGGGAGGAAGTTGTGGATGTTTCCTTTTTCTACTCTATATATACTCAGAAATTAGTTTATTATGTAGATTGTATCAAGCTACTGGGACAAAAGCTAAAAGGAGGAGAATTTTTCTCCAGATTATCCAGTTACTTAGTCAGTATAATTATCGGTGCCTGAAGCAGCATTGTTTCTAGAATTCTATAAGGTTTGAAGAGATTTGATTGATAACTACCTACCTCCAGGGAGTGCTAATGTCAGATTATTTAACACTGTGCATTTAAGGCACCAAAATGGAAATACATTTTGGAAAAATTCATCTAGGTTACTCCAAGCTTGCTATCCTGCTCTGAAATGACGCCCTTGAATTTACCTTTGGTCCCTAATTTGCTTTTATCCCTGGACCTTAGGTTTTTTTACTCTCTCCACTACCTTCTCACTTCCCTATGGCTCTTTCACCTTCTTTCTATGAAGTCCTTGTGCTAAGATATTTCTTTCAGACTCTACTCATGCTCTTATCAAACTGGATATTCCTAAATACTAACATAAGTTGTCCTTGGTCACAATTCTAATAAATAGCAGGTTGCAAAAAACTATTGCATACTACAATCTAAGATTTGAAAATAGAAGTTGTAAATCTCATTATGGGATATGAATATCACCAAAGTACAATCCAAGCAAATTGTTACTGCTTACAATTTTTTACTTTTGGAAGACAACCATTAGGAAAATCCTTTCAAAAGATCTCATCCATTTGCTCTTTGTTAGGAACATTTTACAGGGGAAGAATAAGTTTGGTTGTGTGTCCTGAAGGCTAGATCCCTCATTCAGACCTTTGTTGGCTTCTGTTTCCAGTTCATCTTGGCATATCACAATGTGAACGGGCAAAATAATGATGACAGATGGGCAGGTGAACAATCGCGCCAAGATTCCAACCTGCATGCTACATTTCAATAGTTCGTGAGAAATTTTTGCTCAAGAACATGAATGTGACAATGTTGGACAATAGCCTGTATGTTTAAGTTGACCTATCTCAGTGAACTTAAAAAAGATATTAAATTGCAAAATCTGGACATGCATATCTAATAAATCTAAGTTCATCAGATAAATACTAGCTTCAGGATAATCTCAAATAACTGAAGAGGAGACATTAAATGATGCCATGAAGGCAGACATTTATTAACTTCCCCTGGATGGAGATTTGCAAGTGGCACCTAAATGAGTCTAGAGTCCAGATTTATGTTTTGTCAAGTAGATTGAAAAGAAGCAGACATAAAACTGAATCCCACTGTGAGAAACAATGAAAGAGACCCTATTTTATTTTTTTTTTTCCTCTGGGATATCTGTCAAAAATCAAAAGAAGTTGTTGTAATACACACACCCATGGATCATCGCTGGGGGTTTTCATATCATTCATATAAATATGCAATTATGGAAGTTGTAATTTCTCATTTTTAAGTGAACTTGGTGTTCCAATATAATTAGTTTAACAGACAAAATCTCAATAATCAGAAAATAGAATGTAAATGAAGATAGCTGAATAAAAACATTGCTCTGGTAAAAAAAATCAATCAAAAGAAGCATAAAAAATTAACTTGTAAGAATGTGTGCCATGACAACGGATAAGTTAGCTGTAGGTAAAATGAACATTGTCTTGCTGAAGATCGAGTATTATAACATTTGCTGTTCTTTTAACCATAAATGAATTTTTCTGCCTGCCTGATTTTGTAATCAGAATCTGCCAGAGTGCTATTTACATGTACCATCATTTGCAAAAGCAGAAACACATTCAGGGCATCAAAGTTGATAATACATAAAGTAAAGGCATTTGTTGCTTTCCGGAAACTTTGTTATTTAAGTGAAATACTGACTAAGATGAATCGTGCTACTCAGAAAAGTTAGGTTAGTCCATGCACAATTGGGCAACTTTCAATTATAGAATTCTTGAAGCTTCCCTTGAATAGGACTAGTTATTAACGTTGGCCTCACACTGAGATAAAACTGCATTTTTAATCTTAAAGTACTCATGGTGTATAAAGCACCACTGCTGTTAGAGCTTTTATAGTTTCATCCTCACTTTGTCAGCACCAGGAGAAATCTAGTCTTTGTGAATGCTCAGCTCATGGCATTAGGAGACTATAGAAGAAATGCTGGCTATTTACATGGGCAGTGCATATTTAATTTAGTCTCCATCATTATCATACCCGTGCTTCCAAAATGCAAACTTCTTGTATTAGAATAGAGCATGTCATTATTATTTCGTGCAAAAAAACCCCTCATTTCTTCCTAGGAAAAGGGGGGTAAAAAGGAAAGTCTAAATGATCCTAATGGAGATTTAGGGAAGCAATTGAAAGTAGAAGAACTAGTTTTGAACTGCTTCTCTGACTCAAAAATTGATCATCTATCACTTCAGTAACAAGAATTCATTAGGGTTCCTGTGAGTTAAAATGTGATGTAAAACTACTATTGCTCAAATGGGTAATATCTGTTCTTTGTTTTCATTTGTTCAAAAATAAAGGGAAGTAGATAATTTGCCTGTCATGTAGAATAAAGCAGTAACAAAATTAAACAAGATAAAGGTGCTTTTAGATTTTGCTGGTTTCTTGGTTCTAATCACAAGAGCATGTTCTGTTAAGGCTTTAGAAATGAAAGTATTTTTAAATCTGAAGGACTTGAAGAGTGGTCATTATAAGCCTGGATCGCTAAGGTGAACATCAGGTTGAACATTAGAAGGATAACAGGATCCAGTGTTCTTCTTCTTATTAGAATGTGATTCAAAGAAAAGATGAAATAAGGGGAAGACACTTCCGATGGAAATGTACATATACACTACAAGGGGCTACACTGCCACAAAAGTGACCTAAGTCTTTTACATTGAAGAAAGATTGAAAATAATTGAAAGTTTTGTAGAACTCAAACACAGTTTGAAAATCAGAAATCACTGATCAATGCTGAATCCAGAAGAGTAGAAACTGGGGGAAGCAAATTTCCTGTTATCACTCCCATGCTTTATGAAGGAGCGCATGTGCTGATACTAGATGACTGATCCTAGTTCTTTTGTATTTAATTTCATATTCTTTTGAGTTCCCATGTTCTTGAGAGTACAAAGAAATATGGAAGACTTTAGATAACTTTTAGATCAATAGTCCAATGTAAATGTTAAACAAATTGGAAAGATTATCATGTTAAAGAAGCTAAGGAAAATCAGTGACCATTTTCTCCCAAGAAGTTATAGTTATATTTTTTTGAAGAAAGGAACATTATTGGGCTGTGCTTGCTCCATGAAAATCTCCCTTAAGACCACATTTTTGCTCTGATTCTAATACTCATAAAGCTTCTGATTTTCACTTATTTTCTTCAGGTAGCTTCACATTAGGAAATAAAACAGCATAAGAAAAATGACCATTTCCCAGAATCTACTATATCTTTCATTATAAAATTAAAAAGTGGTCATTTTTGATATATAAATAAATATTTGGAATTTGAGGAGAAGCATAGCCTAAGTCACCTGGGCTGCAAGCATAATAGACAGATAAGAACTTAGACTAAAGACAAATATACCAGAGTCTGAACAGCCCACAAAAATAACATTTAACATTAACAGCATCACATAGTTTGGAACTAAAGATATGGTGTGGAATACATTTGATAGATGCTAAGGTTGTTAAAATGTCAACATGTACAACTAAGCCCTCGCCACAATATAGAGCATAAAAAAATTTGTTATTGCTGTTTTTTTTGTTTGCTTAAGGCATTTTTAGAAAATTTTGTCTTAACACAATATTAGAGATCATAATAAAGAGAGAATAATCAAATCATTTTCTCAGATAGGATCCAAGGTTAATGAAATTTTTAAGCTGTATTTATTTGAAAAAAAAAAAAAAAAGAACCCTCATGCACTGTTGGTGGAAATGCAAACTGGTACAGTCATTCTGGAAAACAGTATAAAGATTCCTCAAAAAATTAAAAATAGAACTACCCTATGACCCAGCAATTGCACTACTGGGTATTTACCCAAAGAATGCAAAAACACTAATTCAGAGGGATACATGACCCCTATGCTTATAGCAGCATTATTTACAATGACCAGGATATGGAAGAAGCCCAAGTGTCCATCAATTGATGAATGGATAAAGATGTGATATTTATATATATATATATATAAATACGTATATATGATATATATGATATATATATATGATATATATATATATAATGGAATATTAGTCAGCCATAAAAAAGCATGAAATCCTGCCATTGGCAATGACATGGATGGACCTACAGAGTATTACGCTAAGTGGAATAAGTCAGTCAGAGAAAAACAAATGCCATATGATTTCACTCATATTTGGAATTTAAGAAATGAAACAAATGAACAAAGGGAAAAAGAAGGGTGAGAGATAAATCAAGAAACAGTCTCTTTAAATTATAGAAAACAAACTGATGGTACTTGGGGGTGGGGTGGGGGAATGGGTGAAATTGGCGATGGGGATTAAGGAGTGCACTTGCAGTGATGAGAACTGGGTGATGTATGAAGTGTTGAATCATTATGTTGTACACCTGAAACTAATATAACACTGTATGTTAACTAAGTGGAATTAAAATAAAGCCTTAAAAGACAAAAAATAAAGAGGGAAAAGAAATAAAAAGTACATAATGTCTATACTAGTCTATCTTTATTGATCTATTTTGAAATTTATGGATTCTTTTTTTTTCCTTTTATCTCCTTTCTGCTGTTAAACACAACCAGTGAATTTTTATTTCAGAGGTTGCAATTTTCAGTTCTGTAATTTCTACCTGATTTCTTTGTATACTTTCTATTTCTTTGCTGAGATTTCCCATCTATTTATTCATTAGAGCCATAATTTCATTTATATTGTACAGTTTAGTAATTAAAAGCTGCTTAAATTCTTGTCTGCTAATTCCAACATCTGGATCATCTTAGGATTGGTTTTCATTTATTGCATTTTCCTTTGAGAATGAGTAACATTTTCCTGGATTATATAATGAACAGGGTTACTGTGGTATTGTAGAGGCCCAGAATGCTGCTGTAATCTTCTGAAGAGTCTTGATTTTAGTTTTATTGAGCAATTAATGTGGTTGGATTTAAACCGCAAACATTGCCTTTTGGGAGGCAGCTCATATCAAAATTCAGGTCTTTTACCCTGAACTGGATGCATTTAATTTTAATTTTAATTTTAATTTTAGATCATGCATAGTCTCATGGTCAGCCAAATATTTTGGCAAATTTTATATACAAAATATTGGAGTTCCCCTCTTCCTTTCTGTTTTCTGGGATTCCCACACCCCTCTTTCCAGGGACTGTGGTTGGCATGAACTCTGTCCTCTGGTTCTTAAGGGCAGAAAATGGTGCCCCTGCACCCCTCCCTCAGACTATAATTCTAACTTTCATAAACTAAAATCTTTATTGACAAGTCCACATAGGGTCTATCAGCCACAACTAATGAGTTAGTTTCAAACACTGAATTTGTAGGAATCATGTTATTTTTAGAGTGACAGTAGTTTATATAAAAATGCAACTACAACTCTTCTAGTTAGTTCTCTAAACTCATAAAAATCCTTTAAAAAGTTGGCTTAATGGGTATGGTTAATTTAAAAGCAATAGCCCATGGAACCAATTGCTAATAGTGAAATCTTGGCCAGTGATCTATCTCGAGTAGCTGTATTTTCAAGAGATGATGCATGCAGAAGATGACAGAGATAGAGAAACACAAGGACATGTCTTCTAGCTCTCCGTTCTGAAAGCAGGTTTATTACACTGAATTTAAATATGATTTTTCTCCCCAAAGTATAGCTATATGCCATCATCGTACTTGAAAAAGTTTAGCAACAACACTGATCTTGGTTTGAATTCTAGGTGTTGAGCAAATTAGGGAGCCTCTCTGACCCTCAGTTGTCTCAGAGGCAAAGTGGAGTCCTAACCTATACCAGGCGCCATTTAAAATAGTTGGACATAACATACAGTGACTATTATAATGCTTGGCCCACAGTAGCTGTCTATTTCCTTATTTGTATACATACCTCACTGCTTCCTCTGGATAGGGATTAATTATAATGAATAATTTAGGTACTCAATAATTATTTATCAAATAAATGAATAACAGGAATTCAGATTGTATTTTATGCTCCATATCCCATGTCTTCAGACCTGAAAAAATATTTGCTAAAATCAGTATTTCTTGGTCATAAATAATAATTTTAGACATATGTCCAAAATTTATTTCTTGGGAGTTTTCTTTTAGTATCATGTTGTAGCTCTATTTATTCTGCTTTTTCCTTTATTTATTTATTTTTTTAAAAGATTTTTTTATTTATTTGACAGAGAGAGAGACAGCCAGCGAGAGAGGGAACACAAGCAGGGGGAGTGGGAGAGGAAGAAGCAGGCTCATAGCAGAAGAGCCCGATGTGGGGCTCAATCCCAGAATGCCAGGATCACGCCCTGAGCCTAAGGCAGATGCTTAACGACTGAGCCACCCAGGCGCCCCTGCTTTTTCCTTTAAATTCCATGATCAATGTGGCTTATAAGTTAGCATCTCAGGGGCATCTGTGTGGCTCAGTTGGTCAAGCGTCTGCCTTTGGCTCAGGTAATGATCCCAGTGTCCTGGGATTGAACCCCACATCAGCAGGGAGCCTGCTTCTCCCTCTCCCTCTGCTCCTTCCCCATGCTCATGCTCTCTCTCTCTCTCAAATAAATAAAATCTTTAAAATAGATAAGTAAATAAATTAGCAGATAGAAACGAACACTAAATTTAGTTATGATTATTTGTAATTCTAAGGACAAGAGAATAAACAATTCTTAAATATAGAAACAGATTTTCTCAAATGGGATAAGTGCCCTCAACTAGGTATTATTTTCTAATGTACCATCTTGCCTTTCTGTATGTATGAGTGATTGTGTCTTTTCACCAATATACCAGCACCAAAAACTGATTTCATGATGATATTTAACTTTATGGGTGGTTTTGTAAAGGTGAATGTCGTGGCCACTTTATAGATAATTCTGATTAACTGACACATTCTTTACCACTTTCCAAAGTGCTTTCTTAATGTACTCCTTATTTTCCTTGATGTGAAGAGACATCTTCTAGAAACCAGAGGCATGTTTTCCTACTGCTAACCATGAATAGTGCTATTTAATTAGCTCAAAGGCAGACATTTTATAAATATGTTTAATGGAGCCTTTTCTACTTGAACTGTTTGTTTTATAATCTGTTGTACTTCCCGGAAAGTTCAGTTTCCAAAACACGAACCTGGGGTTGATTATAAGAATGTTTGACATTTTGCCTCCTTTTGCTAAGGTTTCAAGAAACTGGTCCATTTGATTTCAAAGTACATTGCCGTGAAACTTAAAATATGCTGGACATTGAGTTTTTGGGTTTTTTTTTCTGTGAAAATGTGTGGTGTATGTGGGAAGACATGTCCTGTCTCATCAGTCAACATTATTTTAGACAGAGTACTTGCTTCTCCGTGGGTGACATGTATGCCAATTATCCAGAGGAATCCAATTCTGTTCCAGCTGCTTCCAGTTCTTATTTATAGGTCTGATTATCTGACAGACCATTCCTAAATTTGTAACTCGTAGTCTAAAAATGTCATTCTTACCTCTACAAGACAAACAATTTTGATAAACACTGCATGTAAACTTCAGAAGTAACCCAAAAGAACACAAATGCCTTGAGATTTTTAAAAAATTATATTTTTCTGATCCAAATACTTTTGAAATATAAACACTCACACGAGAATAGTAGTAATTGAAGCCAGTTTATGGCCCTAAAATTGTACATTGGGTTCATCTTTGAAAATGCTCACATCCCGTAGTAATAACTATTTGCAGTCAGAATAGATCTTTCATCTTAGGTTGTCAAACTACAATCATCAGTCTGAATGGTGAGGGAGATAAGTATTGTATTCACTTCTTAAGTGTTTATCCTAAAGCCACTACAGATGCCAAGACAACCAATTGAAAAGATAAGAGGATTCAGTTAAAATGGATGCCTGTTTGCCACACAATGAATTTAGACAATTTTACTTCCCTGTTCCAGTTTCGTAGATTTAACTGAACTGACTTTAGATCTGAAGTTTAGATTTTAATCTGTGACCACATACCCATCACAATGTGGTTCTGAGAACTGTGTTAACCTTTCTTAAAGACAACGGCCACGTAACAAAAGCCTATATAGAGATGTGGCAAACTGGCCATTTTGGTGACTCTGCCGTAGGTCAGTATGAGACTGGTCATTTGGCTTAATATAAGATCAGAAGATCCTTAGAATGTTTCTGCTATTGTTTGTATAGACACCATTTTGGTATTTAAAAGGTTGTAGGATATTATAGTGTATCATTTCAATATGTTAATAGTGAGGAGGTATTGTCTTTCATTTTCCCTTTTTATTCTTTTATTTTTATTTTTAAAGATTTTATTTATTTATTTGAGAGTGAGAGCATAAGCAAGGGGAAAAGCAGAGGGAGAGGGAGAAGCAGTCTCCCTGCTGAGCAGGGAGCCTAACTCAGGGCTTGATTCCAGGACCTGAGCCGAAGTAAGGATGCTTAACCGACTGAGCCACCCAGGTGCCCCTCATTTTCTCTTTTTAAAATTTGCTGACATTTATACAGTGTTTTTTAAAAATCTGCACCAGGAACAATTTGAAACATTTCACAAAAATTAACTTAACTCTCAACAAATTAAGTAGATGCTATGATTTTCTCCATTTTACAGATAAGGAAACCGAGGCACAGAGTGACTAAGTAATTTGCACAATGTTACACTTCTAACTGCTGAAACCACAATTCTAACCTAGACAGTTTGACTCCAGGTTTACTAAGGATGATTTTGATCATGAAGCATTAACAAACAAACATGCTCTGTTACCATGCTCTGTGAACTTAGCCAGTCACAGAAGGACAAATACTGCACAACTGCCTCAATATGAGGAATCTAAAATAATCAACTCATAGAAACAGTAGAATGATGGTTACCAGGGGCAGAGAGAGGAGGAGATGGAGTTGCTGTTCAAAGGGTATAAAGTTTCAGTGGCACAAGATAAATAAGTTCTAGAGATCAGTTGTACAACACTGTGCCTGTTGTTAACAGTACTGTATTTTGCACTTAAAAATTTGTTCAGAGGGTAGAGCTCATGCTAAGTGGTCTTACCACAATAAAAAAAAAAATCTAGTAAAGCCCATTATTATACTAAAAGCAAAATGCTCTCAATTTATTTTTAAATTCTTATATATGGGTAGAAAATTTACATTAAATGTATTATTTGGCTATTAACTTTCTAAACAATTAAAAGCAATCCATTTGAATAAATGTGCATATTTTAATTTTATTTATTTAGAAATTATTCTATTTCTACTTCTAAAAGTTAGAACCCCGAAAATTCATTTTGGATTTTAAAAGTGTATAAAACCATGTAGATTAGATATTATGTTACCTAAAAAAAGACATTTAGTCTAGCTCTAAGTTTTAAAATAGTTAAGAAAAAACAATAAATGAATTAGAAGAAAAGATTATGGGCAAAACCAGAGGACTAGAATATCTTGTTATCCTGTATTTGTCAAGTTCTTTGTATGTACATTTTGATTTAATCTTTAATAAAATCCTTTCGGAGAAATATATCATCCTCGCTTTACAAAATAGCAGCATGAGCCTCAAGGAAATTAAGTGTATCATCTTCCAAGTTCCCAGGGCGAGGAAGTGATAGTTTCCGGAACTTGAATCTGCTTGACAAAGCCCACAGTTTTTCCATCCCACATCATCTCCAATGTAAAGGCAGCATGTATGTAACTTCATTTCTAGAGATAAACTCTTTTCAGGAATTAGATTTACTATGGAATTTATCTCATGAATCTTTGTGTAGGTCGTGATGGTTATAAAAGTGGACAGTGCCTTAATCTTTTGTAAAACCTATTATATGGCAGTCGAAGTAGATGATTCTTGCATCTAACCCCTATAAATGGAGTTACATTGAATTATTAAGTCCAGATACATCTGCCAGAGGGTGAATGTAGGAGAAAGGAACATGGCGGAACCATAAAGAGTAAAATTCATGTGGAATGATCAAAGAAGCATTGAGGATAAGGTACAATTGATCTGGCTGTTGAAGGATGAGTGAGGTATGAATTACCAGATAGCTAGAGAAAAGCACTCAAAACAAACCTGAAAGGATAAGAAAATGCCAGTACAATTCAGAAATGTCAGTGATTATTACCACTTTTGAACATATTTTGTATGTATATATATCAATTTTATCATATATTTATATATGATAAAATATATATACTTATATATATATTTATATATATCAATTGCTTATTTTTTTAGAGGGGCAGAGGGAGAGGGAGAGAGAATCCCAAGCAGACTCTGTGCTGAGTGCTGAGTGTGGAGCCCCATGCAGGGCTTGATCTCAAGACACCAAGATCAGGACCTGAGCTGAAACCAAGAGTGGGACACTTAACCGACTGAGCCACCCAGATGTCCCTGCATATCAATGACTTATTTCATATGAGCTTTAATTCTTACAAGTTCCCTTAATGATACATATCATTATCACCCTTTTAGAGAAGAAGAAAATGAGACTCAGAAATATTAGTAAATGAATCCAAGAAGCAAATAATAAACTATTAGAACATGAAAGTGCAGCTGATTGAATATCATAATGTGGATCAAGAACTGACTGTGGAAGATAATTCTAATAACCATCATTTATACATTGCTCACTGTATTTAAGCATGGTCAATATAACTTCTTATTTAAGTCATTTCCCCTCAGGACTATCATTATCACTATTGTTGTACACATTAAAAAAAATCCCTAAGAATCAGAGAAATTAAGTAAATTTTTTATGTCCTAAAGCAACTGGTATGAACCTCTTGATATTGTAGACATTTTTGTGCAGATTTGCTTATATGCATTTTCTGGGGAAAGAGAAGGTAGTTTTTATATCAACTTCTCGAAGGGGTTCATGGTGTAAAAAGAAGTTAAGAACCACTGTGTTGGAACGTTCAAGGCAAAGGCATGATAGGCCGGCAGGTGTGCAGTCCACAAGAGGAAAGCTTCTGTGTGACATGGCCACCTGCTAGAGTCTGGAGATTGTCTATGCAGAGGAGCATTGAATAAATATGTAAATATATCGAAGGTAATGAGAGGTGGGCTTCTCACCATTGGAGAAGGGAAGGACAAATAAGAAATGGTGAAAGCTTGAATGAACCTTATGTTTTGGAGTGGAATTCATGGTACTGGTGTAAACTCGTGACAGTCAAGATGTAGAAATAGATATATGTGTGTGTAAATACATATGTATTTCTAGCTCTGCACCCCCGCCCCCCCCCATAACTATGAGCATACCTCAGGAAAAGACTAAGAAACTTGGCTCAAGTCCCAGCCAGTGTAGGGCAAAGTCAGGATTGGAACTCAGGCAGTTGGATTCCATGTATCTCCCTCCTTTACCACAATGTTATAGAAGTTAAGAGAGTTATAGTCAGGGGGTGGAATGTCAGAAATCAGTTGTGTCTACTAAAAAAAATATTTTTTCTGAAGTTGTCGATAGAACTGTTCCATTATAATGTTAAATCTTTGGATTCTTTGCAGTATTATCCAAAACCTATCACTTACAAATATTTTTCTAGGTAAGTCTGTACTGCCACTACTCTTTGAAAACATAAAAATGCCTATTTTTTGTAATTTAAACTAATTCAGATTTTTATTTGCATTCATGAATCTAATGGTAAAAATTAAATAATTGCTAAATGTATAGAAAACTTAAAAAAAATCCAGACAGTCTGGTCGCTGCTTTACATAAATTTTCTCAATTAATTGTACAACAACCGTCTGAAATTGGGTCTGTTAACTATCACCATTGCATTGACCATGAATCTCAGACTTAGAGAGCGGCTCAATAAGTTTTCTCCAATAATTTATGTTAGAGGGCTTTACACTTTGCAACTGATTATTGTAGGCTTACAACACATTCATTGCAGGATCATGGATGTGTGGTACTAGGACTCAAATGTCCTGGATATCTATGAAGAAGAGAGTCAGCTGAAAGATATCACTGTTTCTCAAAAACAAAGCCTTTTGTGGAAAGTGACTGCGTGACCCCACCTCTGTAGTCTGTTTCACCCTGGATAGAGGGACTTTTGTGATATTTTAGAAAACTGTTTTAAGGAACTTAAGGGTAGTTCAACATGAAAGCACATATCAACTATTGTTATCAGACTTATTTTTTAGACATTGTGTTACACTGTTCAAAAAAAAAAAGAGGTATTTTCTCATGTAGAGATGGGCCTCGAGCTAATGTGCTCCACACATCTGTCAGTGACATAGGGACTGGTCAATTGACAGAAATGTTAGTGAACTAAAAACAAGGCTTAGAGGGGCTTTCAAGAGATCGAGCAGCACTGAACTCACCAAGGAAGGTGTAAAATTATAAGCCCCAAATGACTCAGCTGAAATCCCTGTAGAGATTTGAACCGACTGCAGTTACAAATACAGAGCAGAGCCAGCAGAGAAAGGCACGGATGAAAGTTAAATGGTGGCATAAAAAGCAGATAGAGTCAAATTTGAAATCACAACTGGATCATTCAATTGCCGGGGAGGGTAAAAAGAGTTTCTCAAGTTTGATCAAACTGCGGCGTTTAAGAAGAAACATATCCCTGAGGAGATACGATATGGGGTAACTAGGTGAGACTGCAGCTTTCTTCATAATACATTTAATTTATGTCAATGATGAAGTTATTTTTCATTTTATTTCATGGTTTCATAAGAATGGGTAGGCAGGAGAGTTGAGGGCCTATGTGTGGGCATGAAATGAGACAAGTTTGTGAATCTACGTCAATAAAGCTGGGCTATGCCAGGAGGACTCTGGGTTAAAAAGCATGATAGTCCAGAATTGATTAGTATTTGGAAAAATATTAAAACACTTTGCAATTTTCATAGCTAGGGATGCTTATAGACAAAAACGTGTGATGTTTCAAAAGTTGCTTTCCTACCCTCCCCACTTCTCAAGGCTTTTTTTTTTTAACCCCAATTTTTCCTGGCACAAGAATCTAATGCTCTCTGACCTCTTTATTATGTATCCTGGGCCATATCATGCTGGAAACTCTTTCCTTCAACTTCTCCTGTTTCCCCCGGAAAGGACTTACGCTTCAAACCCAACCAGACCTGCTTAGACACCCATGTTATGCTATTGACTTATTCTTATGATTCGAGCAGGTAACCGTATCTCTGGGCTTCATTTTATCTCAGAGATAAAAAAAAATAATTCCAACCTTTGAAGTTCATTTTGAGAATTAATTAGAATATAGATCAAAAGCTTAGCACAATCTATGGAACATATTAGGGTGTCGGTTAATATCAAACAATGATGATCTGCCCACGATCCTGCTGCCTTTATGTCAGAAGGAACATAAACTGACTGTAAACATTTATACTGAACTGTTAATGATTTGTTTCCATGGGCATTTGCACTTAAAAAATGAAATGTTTCAACTAATGACGTTACTGATATATTAAGTATTTTTAAGGACATTTAGAAGGAATGTTTTAATGTTCTGGACAAAACTTAAGTAACACTATGTAGTTCCAACTACTTTTAATATAGATAAATTATAGGCATATATAGTGGTATATATAGTGGTAAATCTGGCTCGGGCTAGAGTTCTCGCTCTTTCTCTCAGAAACAAGTATAAAATACTCTGTTGGAAACTATTTTAAAATTAAATGTGTAGATACATTAAATTCATGTACACGGAAACCCTAGTTAATAAACCCTCTCCATATATCCACATTCTAGAAGACATAAAACTGTAAAGCAAAATTGTGTAGTATGTTCTTCACCAAAATCTTAAAAGATGCCTTTACTCTGCATTCAGTCAGGTTGATATAAATTTCAATAACAGAACTAAAATATAGCAGGGTAACATTTCCAAGAGGCTGGAAGGATGTGAAATCAATGGAAAATTGGGATTTATATAAAAAAGAAACTACAGAGGTTGATCAAAAATCTATTTGTTAATAATAGTGAATGGATATATTTCACTAAAATGGAAAGTATGAACAATCATGTTCACACTGTCATCATTCCTTCTTTTTCTCTTTCCTTACTTCCTTCCTCCTCCCTCTCTCCTCCTCTTCCTTCTCCCTCCCTTCCTTCTTTTCTTCCTTTTTTTGCTTTTTCCCCCTTTTTCTTTATTGTTGTTATTTATTTTTTTGATATGTATTACACTGTATACATGTAATTTACAAATTAAGATGTTCTCAACATCTTTCCTACCTGGGTTAAGACATCGATCATTGCAGTATCTCAAGAACACTCATGTGTCCTTATCCAAAATATTCCCATCTTTCTCCTTCTTTCCTTGGTAATGTTTCTACCTATGTACATATCCTTAAATAATACAGTGTTTAATTTAGAAAAATCCATAGCAAAGACAAACCTGGTGGCAAAAGGGAATGATAATATCACCACTGTTAGAAGAAGGATCCAAGAGAAGATAAGCTGAACAGAGCCTCTAAATCATAGTTGACTTTAACTGCTTTGAGAGTTTAACAAAACTCTTAACGCTCAGTCAGTGGGGAAGTCAGTGGGGAAGGACATGAAACGGTTCTAAGAAACAAGACTGGGCAAAATTGGGTCATCAGACAGACCTAGACCGTGGCTGAAAGTCCAGAAGTGGTATGGAGTCTCCTGCTTCTAAGCTCCAGGGCCTGCCTCCTGCTCTTACATAAAGATCAAAATGACTACTTGCTTTGAGGGAGAAATGAGAGTCATCAGCTGGTCCAGGAAGCAGAACATTAAAAAAAAAAAAAGAAGGACTTCAACATAAGGTCAAAGTAACACCGTGTAGATATGAATCTGAGTGAAGTTCTTTGAGGTCTTCTGTTCCGAGGTTAAAGAGATGGTGCATACAGTGATGATGAGAATCCTGGTGATAAGAACTCTCCTCAGATCTGGTTCTTGAGGCAAAGCATTCTAATCTGGACCCATCATCCTATGTATCATGGATGTGCAGCTGCCAGTTTTGGGCTCTCCCTTCTCCATCCTCTTGGGAAATCCATTGCTGCATCCTTTTCTGTTGACTTTCTCTCTGTAGCTCACGTCTTCCTCTGTCTTGGTTTGTGTTCTAGTTCTGGTGTAATGTGTCCTCAGTGACTTTTTTTTTTGTGTGTGTGTGTGCTGGTTCTGTGGACCCTCTGAGGTTGGGTTGTGATCTTGGATGGGAAATACTTTACCTTTGTGGTAGTGACCTTGCTGGAATTAGCTGCCCAGCCAATACCTCAGCTCATTCCATATCCATCCTTTCAGTGTATGTGACCCCACCACCATCCAGGTGCCATCCATATCTGGGACTAAATCATCTCCAGAGAATAAACTAGACTTAGTCCCCACTTTGGCTACCATGCTGTATTGCCAAGATTACTCTCAAGCGGCAGCCTGCAGATTCAGTTGGTGTGGGGGCAGCCTCTGAAGCAACTTCCCCGAGTCTCCAGTGGGAAGCCACTTACTTAACACACCTTCCTGCTCCAGGAGTCAAGCCCAGAAAATGGAGACGTGTAGACACAAGTGCATTTAACAAACACTAACAAGGCATTTACTGTGTACCAAGCATGGTTTTAAGTGCTTTGGTTTAGATTGCTTTAGCATTTAATCTTGACAACCACCTTACGAGAAAATGACTTTGAAAGGTAGTTCTCCTCCTCCTCCTCCTCATTGGATAACAATAAGGCTGATAATGAAGAAAATGAGTGTTGGGATAATTTGTCTAAGGTCATGGGCCGAAGTGTTGGGGCTCAGATTTGATGCTCATTTAAGCCGCTAGGCGCTGCTGCCTCCAGGTTGACTCCTCTTGGTGTCCATTCCTTTCACAATCCGTCCTTCCTCTTTCTGCCAAGAGACCCAACAACCTGCCTTACAGAAGTGACCTCACCATCCAGGTCAAGTGTTTGTTTTCCAAAATAAGAGCTAATGCACTAAGAAATCCTTTCTCTTACAAAAGCCAGGGTCTTATGACTCATCTTGCTAAAACAGTCCAGAAATAACAGCTTTCCTGCTACCCTAAAGCCACCCCATAGCTGACCAAAGGCTTGTTTTCTAGTAAGACTTGCCCTCATCCTCCCTTGGAGAAAGCCTTAGGAAAGGAGGACTTTAAAAGAGATAAAGCGCAGCAGTGACATATCTGCAGATCGTTATTCTTGTTAGAGAGATTACAAAATGACCCCAATGGTGTAGCATCGCAAACACCATAAGAAGGTGTTTCAGCTGGAGACAGTGATTAAGTTTTAAGTGGAGGTTAGGGAAAAAGCAGACTGATATAATTTATGCCTTATATGGGGTAAGAGGTGACCTCTGAGAAGAAGCACATCGCCGAGGAATGAGAACAAACGCTCCAATGGGGATGAGATAGTAACGGAGAGAGAAGGCAGGCGTGCCTGGCACATTCCAGATGTTTAACACTGACAGGGAAGATAAACTCACACTTAGAAAATCAGGTGCTCAACACTGGCTGTATACATTCAGTGTACATTTCTGACAAAAAAATTGTTTTTTTTTTTTTAATCTGAGAAACAATTACTGAGAAAAATAAAATAAAATCTGCCTGCAAATGCTCAGCGGCTGTAAACCTACGTGTTCCCCTTCCATGGTTCTGTAATTATTTTCCTCAAGTTTTTCTTTATGTTCTTTTCTCTTTAAACACTAAAAGGGGCATGTTGATTTAACTGGCCACGTCAAGAATGGAAGGAGGGAAAGGTCAGAAATTTCTATTGGCTTTACAATGCAATGCTAGTTTGCCCAGATATTCCTTGCTGTTTAATGAAGTACCAATTTAGAAGGCTAACGAGAACATTTATAATTGTGCTTGACATTACTATGTTCAACTTGACTATTTAATTACCAAATTAATTTTATGGTTATAACCATAGTATTGCGCAATGTTTATGATGTAAACATTTGGGGACTTTTAAATATAAGAATACTTAATATCCTTAAACTGTCCCAGTGCGTAAGTAGCTATCGAATTTAAAAGGTCTAAGAAACATGCAAGCAGCTATAAAATAAATATATACCCTTGATATAGCACTACAATTTGTACAGCACAATTGCTTTTCTAATATCATTTGCCCTTGGATCTCAGTTGTGCTTCACATGTTTGCTGTGCTTGAAAAATCAGTATTGTCTCCACAACAGCCGGCCCAGCCATGAGGTGATAATAGTAGCATTTCATGACAATTATGGTGAGGACAGCTTTAATGAAAGGTTGTTGCCTGAAGTTAGTAAATCCCCCAAAGTCTTGTTAACAGTCAGAATTTACCATGCTATTATTAAAGAAACAAACAAACAAAAAACACACACGAAAAGACCAAAAAATAAACCAAAGCACAAATCTACTTTGCCGAGTATTCAGTGGACAAATCTATGTAATTATGTCAAGAAAATGATGAAGCTGATGTTTTACTCTTGATAAAGAAGCAGAAGTTATTTTCTTTAAAAGGTCTGAGTTTTGTGTATCAGCTTTCCATTATTTGTTGGTGGGAAGGCAATGGCTCCAAGTACCATTCAGTTGGCTTACCCACTGGAATACAAGTAAGCGTGGAGTTAAGTGAGGATGATATCCCGTTCAGTGTGTGCTGTGTCCTCATAAACCACACACATTTTCTGGCGGAGATCCCAGGACCAAGAAAGAAGCCGGGTGAAACGTGTGGGCTGCCACTGTTACCAGGAGACTGAGCACAGAACGCTTAGGAAGCCCCACTGTGGCCCAACCCTGTTCTTCTTTGGGTCATGAAATCCTCATTCTAGGACCACACAGCAAGCCAGCAGCAGAGCTGGGCTTTTAGAATTGCTTTTTTAGCCATTTGAAGTTTTGGTCTTTTATGTTCTGTACTTGTTCTTTTCAATATGGTAGCCACTAGCCACATGGTTATTTCAATTAAAATTACATAAAACTAAAAGTTCAGTTCCTCAGTTGCGCTAGTTACATTTTAAGAACTCAGTAGCCACATGTGGTTGGAGGTTACTACACCACACGGCACAGATACAGATCATTTTCAACATCTGGAAAACTTTATTGGGTGATTCAAACACTAACGTAACGTACACATTTCTGATGAATGCAGTGGCCTTATTTACAGAAGCCTCTGAAGATGAAGTTTTAGTATTTCGTGAAGCCTCTTTACTAAGAGCCCCTATGAATATGGCAAAAAATAAAAACACTAAGAAAATGTAATTGGGAAAAGGTGATAAAATAACATTACTTAAATAAAAGTTGGAGTTCTACTGAAGTAACTGCAGGGAATTGAACTCTCAGATGTTTGAAACCACAAAGGAGAAAGCAAATCTAGTTTTATTACCTCTGTGTAATTGTCACTCATTAAAGAAGAAAAACCCCTTTCCAAAAGTCTCTAAGCCTGGGTACAAATGTTGAGTTACAGTGGACAGTTTTGAACAAATCAAAATTAAAATTTCAAAAATCCAAAAAACAAATCTAGGTATTACCACGTTTGGATTCTGTATTTGTCTGAGGTAATGGCAAAGAATCAAAGGTAAAATCATTTATAGCAGATGAGTAGGAAAAAAAAACCCTTTGTTGATTTTTTATTACCTGTTTAGCTTTAGGGACTAGTGAGTAATAAAAACAGCAAATAGTACCTAGGTGGCCTGATAAGTTAGTGATCCTTCCAGAAGTATAAACTCCCAATGAGTGATTAGTTTAAGCTCTCGCAACACCTAGCTCACCAAATGTGATTTATAGTAATTATCCCAGTTCTTCCCTCTAGGCTTTTCCAGATGATTTGTGATAAAGTCCAACTAAATACTGTTTAAACACATACTGTCTGGAATAACAGTATTTTACATTATAATGCACTAAAACATAAACAAGGTACTTCCCTTTGAATATTACATAGTAGAGTTTTTAAATAACACATATAGTGTCTGAGACAGTGCTGTGCATAATTTTTAGTCAATGAAGAAACAGAAATTTTAAGAAGTGTATTTTCCAATAATAGGATTGACTCATAGGAGGAATGGAAGCCAGAGGAGCACAAGTTGGGTGTAAAGAAAAGTAAGTGTCAGAAAGGACATGGCAGTAATATTCTGAATATGGTCGGGCACCTCTGTGTCAGATGACCCCATAAACCAGTCACCGTCCTCTCATGTGTCCTACGAGAGACTTGGATGTCTTCTTGGTGGGGGCCGGTTAGCATAAAAGAATAAGTGAAACTCAAAGAAAGCTGTTTGGCTCAAATGGCAATTGGATATCTGTAATACCAGGAGTCAATCATTAGTGCTAACATTCTTAAAGCAGCAGGTTGTACAAGGATCTATAGAGATGGCACCCGTAGTCCTTGGCTCCATCATTATCTCCAACGTCGGGATACCAGGGCGCCAGGAATCAACAGCCTTAGGACGCATGTCTCACTGTGTCATCAGTGTCCACATCCTAGGTAAGCATCAGCAGCCCAACTATCACTTAGAGCATGAGCTGGGATAGGAGGCAGCCCCATGGCCCCATGGCCCCTTGGCCCCATGGCAATTCAGCAAATACAGCAGCTAAGGGGGCTAGATTGCAGTAGACTCTTTAAGAACTCCTTGAATTGTTTGGAGGTGAACTCTGAAATTTTTGTCATGGAAAATTTCAAACAACAAATGCAAACACAGAAAAAAGGATAATGAACTCCTATCTACCCATCACCCCCTTCAACAACTATTCATTCATGGCTACGCATGTTTCACTTTTTCCTTCATCTATTCTCCACCCACTGGCTTGTTTTTAAGTAAATTTTAGGGTATTTCAAGGAAACAGCTTTTTCTCTACCATGAATTAGGACATAAATAATGTTCTTTGACTGCTCTCCTGGCCATATTTATACCTTAAGGACGTCAGGAATTAGGCAGGAAAACAGAGAAGCATGTGAAGTGGTTTCATAGAGGTAAGGGCAGGGATGATGGAAACAGGCAATGCCATGACTGGCAGGAGGCTGAGGAAGAACCCTAAGGGTTTGTTGTCTCCACTGATTTGTAGGGGAAAGGGAAAGATAGATTTCCAGATACAGGAAACGCTAAATAATGAATTGATGAGACAAGCGCATTTATAGAAGTCTTCTTTTGTATACTGTCTTACATACTAGGATTACAAAGGCGGGGAAGCCCTCATTCCTCAAGGATCAGTGTGTATGTGAGACACACGTGAGTGTGGGTTTAATAGAAGATGTCACATTCAAGATCCTGCCAGCATTCAGAAATATGAGAGAGAAGGTTTCGATGTGGTGGTAGTGGTGGTTTTAGAAGTTGTTGTAATAGCACCATAGGACGGCGTTCTGTAAGGAGCAGCAGCTGGAGGAGAATGGAGACGCCTGTGATGACAATGGTATGTATTGTTTACAAAAGGAATCATCTAGAATTTGATATTCCCAGACCATGAAATATTTTAAAAAATACCTTCTAATATGAGTGTGGTCTGTGAAACATTTGAGTGGGTACTTTTTATTATGGTAACTGATGTTTATATGAATATAAACAATGATTCTTCCTTTAGAGGAAATACACCATTATTATGAACTTGAAAGATTGGGTCAGAAAATGTTTTCAGATGTCCCAGTTACATTAACGGCTTCTGAATGTTTTAAAGTATTCTCCAAAGAATAATAAAAATAATTGTAAATCCTTTCTATCAGTTAGAGTTCAGTGTAAGAATACATAAACTACTCTAGATTTTTCAAGTGGAAAGGGATTTAATAAATGGAAGTGGTACTTACCCAAATATATCGGGAGGTTTGGCATAAAGAAGTTGGCAGGAAGGGGCATGGGCACACGGAGGTTTCCGTGTCGCACTGAAACTACTGTCTGAAGCTCAGAAATTTCTTAGTGGCGGCCAACATCACAGCTACCCCATAGTCCCAAATCCAGTGGAGTCACAGAATACAGAGCTCCACTGTCTACTGAACGTTTGCCTCTGTTAAGCCTATGCTTCAACTGCTGCAAGAGAAAAAAGATCTTCTCGTCTATTCGAAACTCTTTCCAGTCCATCTCCCTGGACAAAACTCAGTTATTTTCAGAATTCTTGCACTGAGGGAATTTGGAAATATATTTTCCAAGGTTCCAGTCCTTGTAATACAAAGAGCAAATAGAAGTGAATTCCAATCACCAGTAGACAATATACAACATGCTGTTTAAAATTAGCAAATTGAATTATCCCCATGAATGTAACATTATCATCCAATATTAATGCCGAAATGTGCAGTACTGCAGGGTCTATTTGTGGATCCTTAGTATAATTTTGGGAGGCCAGCTAGTTTTCCAAGGAGTCTTTTTGTTCCTTTTAGAGTAGAAGGGCACTCCAAAAGCTAGTTCTGAATCCTACATATGATCATCGCTGCTTAGGTAACATTGCTTTTGTGCCCTTTTAGCAAATAGAGCTATAGGAAATTATTGTTACTTTTATCATTATTGTTATTATTACTAATCACGATCTTATACCGATATCTCCAGTTCAAATTTGACAGTACAGGTTTCTTCCTCACCTATCCCATTCCACATTTATGTTTCTTTTCTTTCATAAGGAAAAAGCTGCTTTTAAAACATATGTACATGTACATGCTTTCTTCCACTATTCCCATAGAATAATTTTAGAATTATTACACAAACACCACCCCACCCCAAAACTAAGTCCAAGATGGTTTGTTTTTTTTTTTGGCAGTTCTGTTTATCCTTAAAATGCTTCAGAGTATTTGTTCATGAGTTACTTGACTTAAGGTTTTGGTTTTTTTTTTTCCCCTTTTGCTCTTACAGTCTTATTTTGGCATACAGTTAGTTTAATTTCTTTCTCTCTGCATTCAATTTTATATTTTTTCTTTTTCCATTTATTTTTTTAAAATGTAAAACATATACATGGTTTACAATTTTTGAAAGGTATAAAAAAGTTTTCTCAGAGAAGTTTCCCTTTCACCTCTATTGTATTTATCCTCATCTCCATATCCTTGTTACCAGTTTCTGGTTTTTCCTTACTGTGCTTCCATTAAGACTGTTCTCTCCATCTCTGATTGTTTTCTAGGTCCAGAATTTGTTTTGTTGGAAAAGATGTACTTACTTTCTAGCAAAATACTTATATCATTTCCCTTATGCATAGAGTGAACAAGTATTATAATATGAATTGCTAAGCAGATGCTCCCAGTCTCTGCTCCTGACAAAATAAATACCACATCCCAAGAGGAATTGATGAGATTGCACAGGACTGGTGTTTCTAATCTCATATCCATTAATCTCACCATTTCGGCCTGTGCATAAACCATGAGTCATGGAGAATGACTGTATCTTAAAATGACTTAATCAGGTGGCAATGCCGGTGTTTGTGGTTACAGGTGTGCTATCTTTACTGGAGCCAATCAGCTTCCGTCCTGACATCTGATGTGTTAATCCCTGAATGCTTTGTCTTTTCCCTCATATCTCTCATGAGAGGAAAACAGAAGCACGTTCCTCCACACGGCAGAGACATGTCTCCTTTTGTTGACTTGCCTCAAGACGATGTCAGTTCTCTGGCTTTTTTCTGACTATGGTCACGTGCTATCTTGATCATCTTGACGTTCAATGGGATGCCACCCCAGTTCATTGCATTTATGGGATTATGGCAGCTAGAACTGACGAGCGGGAGAGCGCAAACATCCCAGATCCTTTAGTAAGACGTGTGCTGCAAGAGATTGAGACATCATCTCAGTGAAAATCCAGGACCATGCCACCATTGTGAAGTTTCTCAAGGTCCGGGGGTCCGTGGCATTTTGAGATGCCCTTCCGAAATGAAAGATAATTTGGTGTTTTTGAATCACCTACCACAAAAAAAGAGATACGATAGCAAATAGGTATCTTTGAATTTTAGACGCAATACATATATCATTTGTTGTATGACTCTAAAGCCTGCTAGTTTTTCTATGTCTCAGAGCAGGAAACATAAGGCGTGATACCAGCTACTCTTACACTTGGGCGTTAGGAAGCAGAAGCCCCAAATTCCTGCGGCAGATCCTATACAGCCAGCTTCCATGGTAGCCCGAGTCAGACTCCTGGTGATTTTTAGGAAGCCCGTATCCTCTTCTGACAACACATTTTGTTCATGGAAAATCAGCTCTTGTTTTGCAACCGGTACCCAAAGTGACTATGCACCCCCAATTGCCCACCATAAACTGAGCATTATCTAGTCTAGCCAACCATAAAATTGGATGTGCACAGCAGCGTTCTCCTGTAAAATGGAAATGGTACCTAGAAGACCGGGGGAGCAGGATCAGAAGGAAGGAGTACATAGCCCTGGTAGGGAGCTGGGACTTCCATCAGAGCTGCTCCCTCTATGCGGTGGATTCTTCCTTAACTCACTGTTTTCATCAGGTGGGGAGTTACCTATGGCTAATTAGCAGAAGAAAAAACGCAGGTCTGATTTATGGATGTGTCTGCATGATACCTGGGCTTGAGGTGCAGGTGGATGGCGCCGGAACGGAGGTGTGAAGGGAACAGCCTGAAGGGAAAAGCTCCTGGTGGGAAGAACTTCCTGTGGAACCACACTTCCGTTGCCTAGAAGATCCGCTGTTCTTCACTTGCCCCACCACCCTCCCCTTCATCCAATCTCCCAGCAACCACAGATTTTTTTTTTATCATCTCCATAGATTTTTTTAAAAGATTTTATTTATTTATATATTTGACACAGAGAGAGAGAGAGAGCATGCACACAAGGAGGGGGAGCGGCAGGCAAAGGGAGAGGGAGAAGCAAGCTCACCGCTGAGCAGAGAGCCGCAGGCGGGGTTCGATCCCAGTACCCTGGGATCATGACCTCGGCTGAAGGCCGATGCTTAACTGACTGAGCCATCCAGGTGCCCCTCCAAAGATTTTCTTTTCCCAGAATTTATATAATTAAACTAATAGAGTATGTAGCTGGCTTCTTTTACTTAGCAATATGCATTTAAGATTCTCCTATGTTTTTTCATGGCTTCATAACTCATTTTATTTTTTTTAATTGTGGTTAAATGCACATGACACAAAATTGACCATCTTGACCACTTTTAAGTGTACAGTTCAGTGGCATTAAATACACTCATATGGGCGACCATCACCAGAAATCTTTTTATCTTGCAAAATTGAAACTCTGTATCCATTAAACAATAACTTCCCCCCTCCTCCTTCCCCCAGCCCCTGGCAGCCTCCATTCTATTTTCCATCTCTATGAATTTGGCCATTCTAGGTACCTCATATAAGTAGAATCATGTAGTGTTTGCCCTTATATTACTGGCTTATTCAGTTAACATCATGTTGTCAGGGCTCATCTGTGTTGTGGCATGTGTCAAAATTTTCTTTGTAAAGGCTGAAAAACAATCCGTTGTATTTATGTAATTTTTTTCCCATTAATTTGTCAATGGATACTTTGGTTGCTTCTACCGTTTGACTATTGAGAATAACACTGCTATGAATATGAATTTACAAATGCCTGTAGCCTACTTAGCAGCTTCTGGTCACTACATGAAGCTAACATATTTATTTATTTTTTGTGAGTTACTGGGGTATGTCTTTGTGGCAATTTTTACATACATTTGTATAATGGTTCCAGTTTAGTGCAGAAGATTTTCATGTTTGCTATGTCTTATCTTGATCCCCTAAGTATCTTCTACTTTTTTTTAACCACATGATCATTAAAACATGTCATTAGTTAAAAAACCTTTGGATTGTACATTCCCAATGGAGAGTCAGCAGCTGCAGGATCCAGAGTTTATTATGTCTTTGAACATTTCTCTTTAAATTTCATTTGTGTTCTGTTTTTCTTCTCAAGATCCTGAATTTTGCTGATGTTTGCTCTTCATTTTTCTAACTTCCTAAGATCTTTTCTATAATCATTTTTATATCTTTGCCCTTTTGCATCTCATTTTGTGTGATTTCTCAAGTCTAGCTATCATTTTCTGTATTTTTATAATATTTAGTTTATACATAATGCTCTAATGACTTTCATCTCTCTAATATTTTTTTATTATTTTCTCTAAATTCATGCTGAGCTCTGCCTGCTCATTTTTAATTCCCTCCTTTTGCTTTACAGCCATTGTATCTCTATTTTGAGCTCTCTCTCCTCCTAGAAATGTCTTTATTTTTTGTGACTATGCTTGGTCATTTTTATAGTATCCTTGAGGAATTTCTCTTGTAAGATTTGTTGTTACCCTTATTTTTGCTTAAGTTTATTCTTTCACTTAAAACATTTATAATGCTTTTTTCTTTCAGATTATTTCTTATATTGGAGTGGGGTTGGCTATTGGCTCAAGAAGTATGTGTGTGTGTTTGTGTATTTGTGTGTGTGTGTGTGTGTGTGTGTGTGTGTGTGTACAGGGGGCAGGAGCATAGCCCAGAAGTTCATTTCAAAGATTATATTTGGCAACAAATCTGAGTGGGGCCAGAAGGTCTTTTATATACATTTTCCCCCCTGGGGTAGGTCTTATCTTGGTTTGGATGTTCGTGAGGTCTCTATGCTAATAATAGGGCCTGAAAACTGTGTTTCGTAAACTCATAATTGTCCTCAACTCTTCGATCCTCAGCCCAGTGGTCTGCGTTAGCCAGAAATTTCATGTCAGCAAGGTTTTTTCTTTCAGATTTTCTTTCTCTTCCTGTTGTAGCGAATTTCGTTTTTTTCAAGAACATTTTCTCTTTCTCCCATTGATCATCCTCTTCCTAGCTTTGTTTTGTTTTTTGCCCTAGTCAGAGGATTAGTGGTTAGGACTTTTAAGACTTTAATGAGTTTATGCACATTTTTATCATGTTTTGGCACTTGGAATGTATAATCAGCTCTTAGAACACGGGCCACATTAAAATAGATGGCATCTTTAACTGAAAGCTCTGATCCAAGGGTTTAAAAAATGTTCACCTCAGTTCTCATATATTACCTCTTCTGATTAAAAAAAGCAGGAGATGCACTGTTTACAAATTAGGAGAGCCACAGTTCAATTGCTAAAGCTGACACCATTAAAATATAACATGGAGTTAAAATCTTAGATTCTATATTTTTGTGTTTTCTATGCTTTATACAAATTTTATTTCAATGTGTTAGTAAAAATCCTTTAATATGTGTATTAGATATAATAAAATGCCACAAAATGCTTTGGGATATTTCCACTGCAATTGGAGCCTTCTTTTGCTTGTTAGGTATTATTTGTGTCTCTAGGACATGTGATGAGAAAATTCCCTCATCAGGAAGTTAAAAGACACTCCTCAGAGCCTTGGTGGAGCTGAAGAACTAGAATCTTCCCAGACAGCAGGGATTCCTTAGAACCTAAAGCTTTAGGATTCCTTCTGACCACCCGTTCAATCCAAGTGCAGCATGTGGGCATCACTTAGGCTTTTCGTAGTTTACCCTAAATGTATTGGAAACTTCAATAAAATCAAATCCCAAGCTCTTAAGTTTGGCAATGGACAAAGTGACTTCATTGAGAAGTGTGGCTGGATTTTGCTTCACTTTAACTATTGTGTTTCTCCTCCATTTTGGGGATCTCTCACGGGTTTACTTGGTGTAGTCTAGCTCTGTTTTAGAATACTTACATATTGTTTTACTAAGGCTATGGAATAATGGAAAAAATAGCACAGAGAGCAATGTAAAGGTAAATAATCTGGTTAAGATTAATTTATGCATTTTCAGCTCCCTCCCCGGCTCCCTGATTCGCTCCATGTGGCAATGTGTTTAGCCATTGTTCCTTAGAAGCAGACTGAGGAGTCTTCAAAGAACAGATCCAAAAGGGAGAGATCCAGAAGCAGGTGGAGATTTCTTTTCCCCTTAATGAAGAGCCACATTGTCAGTTCTGCATTCCTCTCTAAATTCCCTTATTTTCTTCTTCTTATTGATGTAGGGACATACCTCCTTTATGAGCAACAAAGAAATGTTACCTATCCTGTTGACTCAAAAAGTCCACTGTGTCAGAGGGCAGTGCAATAAATGCAGCATGTATATAAGGGATATGTAATAAAGTGAAAGACAATATTATTTCAACATTCTAAGACTCGTTGGGGGAAAATAACATTAACATCAAACACTGACATTTATTGAGTGCTTCCTCTGTCTAAGATGCATTATCTCATTTGGTCCTCAGAACAATGACATATGAGGTGGCTATTACTATTTCCTCTATCTGGCAGGCAAGGAAACTAAAGCTTAAAGAGGATATATAGCTTGCCTAAGGTCACATAGCTTGTTAATAGTGGAGTCAAAATTGTACCACTCGGGTTGTTGGATTAAGCTATCCAAATTCTTGCAGCCCATCCCCAACTTTCCCCTTAGGGCTGGATATGTCTCTAACTTTCTGTATTTTTTCAGTGTTTCTGCTGGAACTGGGCAGAACATGGATGAGCAGAAATAAAGCAGTATCATGGATCACCAGGAAAATACTCCCTATCCATGAGCAACTGCATCATGTAGGACACTTTAGTCAATTTAGTGCTTAGTTAGTAGACAAGTGTCACCAGACTTCTCTGGTATGGAACCCTGAAAAGAATTAGAATGGTCTTCTTCCGAGGATAGGGGACAGAAAACTTGAATTGTTTAGCAGTGTCTTTTAATAAATTAATGTATCATTCCGAATAACCAATTTTTAAATCTATAGTAACATAACCTACATTCTTTAAAACACATTTTAAAGCTATATTAAGGGGCGCCTGGGTGGCTCAGTCGTTAAGCGTCTGCCGTTGGCTCAGGCCGTGATCCTGGGGTTCTGGGATCGAGCCCCACATCAGGCTCCTCCACTGGGAGCCTGCTTCTTCCTCTCCCACTCCCCCTGCTTGTGTTCTTCTCTCTCTGGCTGTCTCTCCTTCTGTCAAATAAGTAAATAAAATCTTTAAAAAAAAAAAGCTACATTAAATAATAATTATCGTATGGCAAATAGGTGTACCAGATGAAAAATATAGTTCAGTAATGGGAGCTTACATTGAGCTGTAATTTAATTAGATTATTTAATTTTTTATTTATTTGAGAGAGAAAGTGAGTGAGACAGTAAAAGCACGAGGTGGGTGAGGGGCAGAGAGAGAGAGGGAGAAGCAGACTTCCTACTGAGCAGGGAGCCCGACATGAGGCTCAATCTCAAGACCTGTGATCAGACGCTTAACTGACTGAGCCACCCAGGCACCCCAGTTAGTTTATTATTATTATTATTATTATTATTATTATTATTGAGTGAGATCAATGCCCAACATGGGGCTTGAACCCTAGACCCTAAGGTCAAGAGTTGTATGCTCTACCAACTCACTCAGCCAGGACCCCTTATTTAATTAGTGTTTAATGTTGAATTCTTTATGCTTGCCTCTTTTGATGTCTTAACAGGTTTTTCTAAGAGGGGTAAGCAAGATTGATTAGATGATGAAATTAAGATATGTACAAAAAAGAAGAGAATGTATAGCCCGTGTTCACAAATAATGTTTAAATTTTTGACTGATTATCAGATAAGCAAACCCAGGAAACACTCAATTTGTTTTTATATTGTTAATTTTCATCACTAGGGAAGTTGAAGTGTTCTAAAGAAGGGATGCCAGTTTTTAACAAAGCCTTTCTGGAAAACATCTTTGAAATCATCACCAGTCCTTGCAGGTCTGGGTTCAGATAGAGTCGGCTGTGATGAAAATAAATTGATATACTGTAAAAAGGACTAGCAGGATAATTTATATTCAGCAGAAGCTCAAATACTAATTCAGAGAGAAGATTTCAAGATGAAATGTATCCTGGAGTTAAAAAAAAATCTAATTACCCTGACTACTGCATTTCTTAGCAAACCACATTTTACTTTTGTATTGGAGCTCTGAAGGCAGTGTTCTAGTAGGGTTTTACGGAGTTCTTTTTTTCATTAAAATCTACAGATTTTGCATATTCTTGAGAATAAAGATGATAAAATTTTCAGAAAGATTGATTCAGGGCGGTTATTTTTAATAAGTATATCTGTCTCTCAAACCAGGTTCTTAATTCATCTTTTATTCAGTAATTACATGTGTTGAGTCTTATTAGACAAAATGTTGAAATAATACAATCTGAATATCAAGAAATAAAAATATGTATCATTTGTGTCTTCTTATTGCATTAATTTTTTTCTATATGCTAGTGGTATGCATTTTTCCTTCTCATCCTCTTGGGGGTTCACAATCTCATTGCTTGCACGTTTTGCTAATCCTTCAATTTACAATGTATTTTAGATGCCCTTGCCTGATAAAAGCACCTGAGCAAATTACAGCCAAGAGAAAAATAACACATGTCACCATTGCAGGCTTAGACTATGATAATCTCTAACTTTCCTGTCAAAGGGATTCTCATCTTCCTTTTGTGCAAGTATTTAATTGCTCAGGATAATCCGATTTATGTTGTCAGGAAGAAGGAAAATATAGCGCATTCTGAATATGACCTTCTTTATTAAATATTCTGCTAGCATCACTCATGGTTGCTGAATTGTACAGGCTATTGAAATAGATCTGGAAGCCAACAAGGACCTGATTACGAATAACAAGCTATGCTTTATTAGTCTTCCCAATAGCTACACAAATGTTCTTTTTCTCCCAACTTCTTGGAAGAAGAGCAGCATAATGGGTAGATCAATGGAATTAACAAAGAAAAGAACATCACCATTGGATTTTTAAAGTTTTAGTCCATTCTTATTATGTTAATCTTTCTGGCCACAAAGCAGTTTAATACCCTTTCTGTTTCCTTATAAAATTGTACTTCTTGAAATTAAAACGTGAATACTAAAAGACTTACACCTGTAGGATGAATAACTGTTTAAATATATTTGTAAGGTGTTTTCATTAATTTTATTATATTTTACGAGAAATTTCAGACTAATAAGTGATAGTGATAACAAAGTAAAGATTGTGTAGATAGAGATAAAAGCTATATTTGTTAAAATACAAATTCAGGCAAATGCTTAAAATGCAAACAGGAAATCATTATATCAAGATTATAGAAGATACAATATCTTGAGAAAACTCAAAAGCAAATTTAGCATCTAATTTAAGAGTCAGCAAAGTTTTCAGCCTTGAGCTTAATCAGTAGAACGGCATAATGACTGAAGAAAGAGCCCTCCACTAAGCCAGAAACAGAGGAGAGCAAGACAGAAATAATAGGAAAGAATTAAACTTAGAAGACTCAAATTAAAAAGAGAATTAATGAGGGAAGGATGAAAGAAGAGAGAAGTAGAGAGAAGTTACACAGTTATACATCCTTCAGGTAGGTAAAATATACACATCAGCTTTGCATTTTGAACACCTGTGTCTTTAGGGTACCAAAAGAGGTATGGTTAGCATCTGGTTTACGTATTTAAAAAAAATATTTAATTAAATATTCATATCAAGTTTCATTAATTGTATACCCCTTGTGTTAGATACGATTGTTCTGTACTCCCCTTTTAATTGTTGTTGTGTATGCATATCCAATTAGCTATCCCTTTTACTGGGTATGTATATCTAATTAACATACATGTATATGTGAATTAGTTTTGTATTCCTTTTAATGGTTATGTATATGATGACTGAATAGCACAGATTATGTGAGAAATCGGGAGACTTAGATTCCAGTTCTGCCCATTACTTACTATATTTGAAACACGGGGTGTATTTCTCTACTGTAAAATGGAAATAGTAATACCAGCTCTGCCTACTCGGGAAAGTTAAGTAGTTACGACCGTTAGTGGACATCTCAGTTTTCCTTTACAAACTTGCCTCCCCTACACACCTGGCGTCTGCAAGTGTCCGCATATTCTTTCCTAGCCTATGGCAATATTCCTTGTCATACTACTCATAGATTTTGAGATTCATTTTTAAAAACAGTTTAATTTCTGTGAAATTAGGATGTGTTTTATCACCTGTGGGGGCTTATCATCAGTGCTGGCTAGTCAACAGCCATGGGTTAGTGGTTATCATATGCGTGAACCTGGCTCTTTATTAGACAACGAGAGTCTTGGAGTTTCAGTCCACAAACCTTTTTAAAACTGCTTCAAGAAGAATTTATGTGTTTCACATTGACACCTTCTGGTACGATTAAAAAAGTGACGACATCAAAAGTTGGAAAGCTTGGAAGAAAATTTCATTGCCGATACATTTAATGATAATGTGTGAAAAACACAGACATAAATGGCTTTGAGTTGTGAAGTTATTCAAAAGAGTTGAACTCAGAAAGTCATGCTAGAAACATTCTAGCCAGTTCATTTTGCTTTCCATTTTCCTTTTATACATGCACAAGACTGATGTATAATAAAATTGATGTGTAAGAAGGCTCACTATAGTTTTAAAATGAGTAAAAAAATATATCAAGTTACAGGTAACATTGTGTTTAATTGGCAGCCTTTTAAATTCTGTGGTGGTATGTTAAGTAATAGTGCATCTAACAACTGATAGTATCTAGGACTTTATGTGATGCATGGATTTCCTAAGTGGATTTCCTAAATCAAGTCTCATGCTTCAGAAATTTCTTTCCTCCCATATCTATGAGAGAACACTGTTTCCTAGACTCTATTTCTCCTGGGCCTTCCTATATGTAGATTAGTCAAATTAGACATTGATAGCAGCCCTGATAGCTTCACAGGAAGTAATGGCTTCGTGTGCTAATGGACCAACATAATACATCTGCATTTTATCAATGATTTTTGGAACCCAGAAGCCCAAGAGTATGATTCTAATGATAGTTATCTCAAGGACCAAGATCGTTGCATGCTTAGACCAACAATGGCTTGTCAATAACAACAATTCTCAGTTTTCTCCATGTGCTCTCATCTGGGCTCAGTGAGGGAGGCTCTTTTTATTAATATTGTTATTTATTATTCTGTTTATATAATAATACATGTATATTTTGGAAAATATGGAAAATTCATAAATGTAGGAGAAATGGCAGAATATTCAAAATCTTACAAAAAAGACATCTATAGTTTACATTTGCTTACATTTCTTTTTTGTCACTTTGTTGTTTTTAATATATTCATGGTCATGTGTGTGTATAATAGTGCTTCCCCCTTTTTTTCACCTAACACTGACAGTTTATTGTGCTATTCAGTTCGTAGTACACATTATTTGAATGTCTGTACATTCAATCAAGTACATAGACTTCCTTTCCCTATGGTGACAAATTAGGGTTATTTTTTAATTTGTACCTCTTTAGTAACTATCTTTAAACACAAACCTTTTTTCTTGTATAATTTCTAATCATTTCTTTAAGATTTCAGAATCCATTGTCAAAAAAGAATGACTTTCTTAAAGGTTTTATGCTTTTATCACCAAATTCCTTTCTGAGAGCTTTAAGATCCATTTGTAGTCCTAAGAGCAATGAATAAGTGGATAGAAGCGTATTTTCCATCAAAGATGAAAAAAATAATTTGCCTAACATATTTTCTTCAAGATTCTTAGGTTTTCTATCAATATTAATAAGACCCTGATGCCATCAGGGGATAGCCTGGCCCAGACAAGCCTGTGGCAAAACAAAGCAAAGCAAATAAGCAAAGCAAAGTAAGACACACAGAACATGATGGATAATAGAATTTGGACAACATAAGATGAAAAGAATCCAGGGGAAATCAGGAAGGGATTATAATGACCATTTTTGGCTAAGAATTCCACAATCATTAAGTGTGAAGGGAATTGAAAATTGAGAGCTTTATTTATATAATATCCGTGATGCATGTTTATATTTATGCGTACATCGCATGATATGGTGCTAATGTAAATATCCAAGTCTGGGCTGAGAGAGCACTCTTTTCTATCATAGCGTTCTACTCATAGAAGAGTCTGTCCACAGATGTGCAATTTTTCCAAGTTCACTCTGAAAACGGAGTCTTCTGGGGACGCTCACTATTTCAATGTGTTTGCCAAAGGTTTTCCCACTAATCATTTATAACCCTGGGGAATCTTTCACTGTCTGTTTATGTGGCCGTTACTTGTGGCCTTTTTCTTTTCTGAGCACTTTGTGTTCCATAGGCTGCAATGAAGGGACAATTAAATGTTACTACCTTAGATGGGAGCAAGACCTGTGTGATTGAGGCACAATGTGTACATTGTAACATTTTGCTTAAGCTATTAAATGTCCTTCCTAACTCACAGAGATCAGCCTTTTCATGGTTTATCATTTAGATTACCCTCCCACGTTGGTTCCATTTACCAAAATCCTAACCTAGTTTGTGATCCATAAGGAAAAGGCATCAATTAACCTCCTTAAAAGAGGTTATTAGTGTTTTAGGTGCATAGCTTATAAATGTGATTGTTTCCCCAAATCTTTCCATTGTCTCAATCATACCTTTGACATCTTAACATATCTTATATATGTAACATATTTTATATATATCTATCTCTATCTCCTTTCTTCCTTCCTTCCTTCCTTCCTTTCTTTCTTTCTTTCTTTCTTTCTTTCTTTCTTTCTTTCTTTCTTTCTTTCTTTCTTTCTTCCATATGAGAATTTTGGTTACATAATTGCAAAATTTAAATTTTGTAACAGGAGTGTTTTTGAATCTTCTTTTCCACCTACTATTTCCCTTCTGCCTACAAAACATGGCAACATCTTCTCTTGATTCTGGTACTTTTCTTATTTACTGTATTCCTTACCAACAATTTATTGCAGACATTTATAAGAAAACAAGAGTCTGATTTTTCACTTTTCACTAGTATTACACATCATTTGCAATCTAACTTGTATACTCACTGTTCTTCTCAAATTACTCCTTCCAGCCTCACTATTAATTCTCTAATTTGAGAAAGGATTTTTCTCAGTTTTCATTGAATTGATCTAACTAATAAGCACCTCCTCTTTTTTAAAATCTCTTTTTACCTTGATTTGGAGGTATTGTACTTCGTAATTATAATTCTACCACTTCCTAATCTCCTCTAAGATTATACATAATCTTAGATATAAAATTCAGTGCAAAACCACACTGATCTTCAGATCTGGAGTTCTCTTCCTATTGCAATAGCCTGAATGGAATAAATTTCTTTACCTATGTGTTTTCTGTCTTTGACAGTGTCTTAGAATAATCTCCCCCAATTCGTTTCTTTTTACTTTGTGTCAATTTTGTGTGATCTTGTACCCTGTAGACCCTTCATCTACCTGACTCTTGAAGTTGTTCTGTATGGTTTGGCTGAAACTGTATTCTTTTTTAAATTACAATGTTAACCTGACTCATCAAACCCTTTCAAAATTCTCAACTTCCACCAAATGGTACCTCTCTTTGAGACTCCAGCTATATACTTTCAATAACTTACTGAGTCTTTCCAGGTAAACATGAATTTATTCTTCAAATTCAACATGTACCAAACCAAACTCATCATTTTCCCCCTCCCCGCTTTATCTCTATCTTCCTCCTATATTTTCATTATTGGTAATTGGCATAACTACCTATTCAAGTTTCCAAAGCAGGAAACTGACTATATCTTTGACTCTTCCCTTGTATCCAATATCCCATTAATCACTCTCTCCTCTTTATTTCCTCTCTTTGCTGATTTCATTCAGATCTTCATCATCTCTCACTTAAAAAGCTGCATAAATTCATACTTGCTTCCCCTGCCTTAGATCATAATCTCCCTACAAATCATTCTCAGCAGTGTTACTAAAATTGTCTTCAAGAATGCAAATTTGATCATGTTCTCCAGTTATAAAAAGATAATATCAAATTCCTTAACTTGACACTGAGGATTCTTTGGAATGTGGACCCAGCCAATCTCTCCAAATTCTGATCCTCTAAACTCAATCTGTGTTCCAAAAAATAGATGTTAAAATGCCAAGCTACCTGCCATGCCTCGCAGATACTCCCTATACTCTTCCTATACTCACGCTCATTTTCTAACACTGGCTGGAATACTCATTACCTTTTCATCATCTTGATTTCTTTTAAACGCCATCTAAACATTTCTTCCTGGAAAGATTTCACATAGACATTTCGTATTAATTTTGAGTTATGTATTCCTCCTATATTCTCTTACACCATTCATATCATAACACATTACAATCATTTAATTGTTTCATCCATGTGAGCTCTCTATATAACTTCAGAAATGAATAGGTCCACTCTAATTATTTCTATATTCTTAGAAACCCATACAGTACCTTGCAATTCCCAGTTATGGCTCCTGGAGGAAATTGTGTTCAGACCTCTTCCCTGCCACTTGCAACACTGCAAGAACTTCGGAGCTGAAGTTATTTAGCTCCCCTCCTGGCCCTGTGGTTCATGATTATCTTCGTGGAGATGCTGAAAACAAACTGCATCCCAAACATTTGTTACCTTAATGAGAAAAGGCATCAGCTATGGTCTGAACATTTGTGTATTCCTCCCACCCCCAATTCTTATGTTAAGATCCTAACCCTCATAGTGTTGGTGTTAGAAAGTGGGGCCTTTGGCAGGTGATGAGGTCATGAAAGCCAAGTTCTCATGAATGGGATGAATGCTCTTAAAGAAGGGGCTGAAGAAAGCTCCCCTGTCTCTTCAGCCATGTGAAGTTTCAGTGGAAAAATGAGTGTATGAGGAAGTGGGCTGTCACCAGACACCAAGTCGCGGTGCCTTGGTCTTGAACTTTGCAGCCTCCAGAACTATGAGAAATGAATTTTTGTTTCTTATAAACTCTTCAGTCTATGCTGGACTAAGACAGCATTCCTTCTAATACAATAAATTTGAAAAGTGATGCTAAGATAAAGACCCTACGGAAGAATGAAGAGATGGCTCCAGCTTGTGTACTCTGGGAAGAGCCACACAGCACAAGTTTGGAGAATAAACAGTCGTCTGATGAACGGTTTTATAGAAACTTTGCCTTTTGCTATACATTGCCATATGTTTCTCTAGGCTGGGAACCACCACCATTGAAAAAACTGTATAAAAGTTGTTCTTACTTAGGAAAGAGCAGGAGGGTAATTTCAAACCATTTTCCAGATATTTTCTCTTATTGCCTAGATTCTGGGTACTAGATTTTTAGTTAACACATCTCTAGTTGTTTTTAAATCACCTGTAGTTTCTGAGACTCTGATTCCATCAGTTTTATTACTCTGTCTCTCCAATGAAGAAAACAGCAAATGTCAGCTCTTTTTACCTTCTTCCAAATTTCAGGTACAAAGTTCCATTCTTCAAAGATAACATGCAGGATTGGAACATAATTTTTTTAGTCAGATACTCTATTGTTCTCTTTAAAAGCATTCTGGGGCACCTGGGTGGCTCAGTCAGTTAAGTGTCCACCTCTTGGTTTTGCCTCAGGTCATGATCTCAGGGTCATGGGATTGAGCTCCACGTTGGGCTCTATGCTCAGCTGAGTCTGCTTGTCCCTCTCTCTCTGCTCCTCCCCCAATTATGCTCTCTCTCTCTCTAAAATAGATAAATAAAATATTACAAAAAATGAAAGTATCCTTTTCAGTGGCAATGAATCTGGTTGAGGTTTTTTAGTTTGACAAAACTAGTTTGTATCCTGACTCTTCATATGGACCCTGTGAGACTTTTGCCAATTTAATCAACCCATCCACCCCTGGCTTTTTCACTATATTCCTAGTAAGCATATTGTATATTCCAATAAACATACTGACTCAGGAGCATACCCTGATGTATTCTTACTTAATATCCCTCCCCAACTCCTTTTTTCTAAATTCTGACGTTATTCAGATGTCTATCCCTCAACCACTTGTTGCGTATCTCAAGGAAAGCTGGCCTGACCTCAGAGATATGTTTAATTGTAATCCCATTCCCTCTACCAATGACTGTTTTTGGAATAGACATATATATGTATGTCTCAATTCCTAACACTCTCTGGACCCTGATAAAATTTTATTCAACACTTTGTTGAAAAGCTGTAATTGTCCCAAAGCTGCACATCCATTGGGCAGGTAAGTGGATGAAAATCATTTGCTTAACCATCACCACCACCCAGACTCATTCTTCCTTCTCCCAATTGATTCTGAGATCTTACAAATGCTAAAGCCTGAGGATCCCTTGAAATGTCAATGGTTGCCTCAACTGCTTAGTTTAGGATGATTCCATAAATTGGGGGAGGCATATCTGATCTCACTTTCTCTTGCCTCTGTCTACGTGGAGTTGGTCAGGAGGCTGTGAGTGGAATGGGTGTTGATGAGAAAGAAGAGTATGGCCAGGGACTATGTAGGTGGTTTTGCATTTTTATAGATTTGATTAAAAATTTAAAAAAACCCACAAGAATGTTTTTTCTGGTAACTCCATCAAATTACGTATGTGCGTGCATACACACACACACACACACACACACACACACACACACAGTGCTTTCACCCTATATCCTGCAAAATAATAACTCTAAACGTTTTCATGAAGAGCACATCCATCTCCACTGTACCTTCATTAGCGCTTTATCATGTGAACACACAATGATCGAACCAATGGACAAATCAGCTCTCTCCAACCCCAAGAACTCTCCTCCGACCAAGGGTATGGTAACAGCAGGTTCAATTTATTCTACCACATTTCAGAATCATCACGCTCTCATGTCTGTCTTATTTGAAATTCTCTCTACATATACCCCTATTACAAATGTTCCAGGCAAACTTATGTTATCATTATCTTCCAAATATATTATTTAGTCTTTCTTAATCTGGCCCCCGGACCCCCACTCCCAGACCATCTCTTGCTATCTTTTTTATTTGCCCCACATATCTGAGTGCTCTTCTTTGCAGAGCTGGTCACAGAAGGGATATCAGCATATCTTAGAGGTAAAAATCTTTCCCCAAGCCCTGCTTCCTGAGATCTGAAGTTATATAGAGCTGTCAAAGTGGACCAGGATGGGCCCACTGAGAGTTTGCTGGCAGAGTCAAGCAAGGAATTCACTGAAATAGAAAATTACCTTTTACCTAGGAAAAGGGTTGTATGGACTAAAATCAGAGCTCAGAACATGAGCATAAGAGTTCACAGAGGTAGGGCTTTTTCTGGAAGAGAGAATAACTAAGTTTGAAAAGGAAAAGAAAGAAGAGAGAGAGAAATATACATATTATACATATAAAATATTATATGTAGTATATAAGAAAAAGATACATATTTCTTATATATATTTTTATAATACATGATATATAATATAAAAGCAAAAACATATTTTATATATGTTCTATCTATCATCTATTTATCTATCATCTATCTATCATCTATCTATCTATCTATCTATCTATCTATCTATCTATCTATCTATCATCTATCTATCTATCTATCATCTATCTATATCTATCATTTACCAACCAAGAGAAATCTACCTTTAAGAAGGAGGGAACTTGTGTCAGTGCTGTGCTTTGGGAAACAATGCCTGAGCACTAGTGTTGTGACTTTGAAACTCAATTTTTGTGCATCTCTGCAGCCTGTGCAGACACTTGAAATCAAGAACATCGTCTCCGAGAAACAAGACTGTGAAGGTCAAGGTACAGTTTCAAAACATCAGGATGACACGAAGCAGTGGAAGTAGACTATTCAAACTTTAACTTTCTATCAAGTGGGCATTTAGAAAGGAACATATCTCATTTGTGTCTGACAAGAATCTGGGGGTCACTTAAGGTAGACTCAAGTCTTCCAGTCATGGAATGTGGGTGTTTAGATGATAGCATCTAAAAACTAAACCAAAATAAAGCTAGCATAACCCAATAGTGGTGCAAAGAGTAAATAGAGGTGTGTCAAGACTACCTGCAGCTAAAATACGCTAGCAGAACAGTTTCAGCCTCCATGTGAAGCAAAAAGGAAAAGCAATTAATAAAACCACTTCAACAACTCCTCCGGCTAATGAAAGAAATTGCTTACCAAGTGAGAGGTACAATTTCAGTAAAAACTGAAAGGTGGTTGACCCGGTAGGAAGGTGTGTAGACATATGTCACACGGCAAGGAGGTGTGATTTTGAGGGAAAGATGCCTGCATAAATATTTCTGTGAAGCAGGAAGCAGTGACACACCATTCCGCCAACAGAACTGACCTTTCCCACTACAATGCTAAGTTCAAGAATTTTAAAAAGTACTTCTTCTCCTTTTCTCTCTCTCTCTCTCTCTTTTTTAAAACAGAATGTGAACTTAACAGAGGAGTCCGCATTTGATAACCATGCTATTGCAGAAGCAGTTTCTCTCGAGAATTTAAAACAAAAACTTTAGAGCTGATATATTATAGGTCAGGGCAAGTGTTCAACGCAGAGGAATCTGGTCTATACTAGAAGAAAACGCCTTGGAAAAGACGTATATTCAAGAAGCAGCAGAAGGCAGGGTTGAAAACAACCAAGATTTGTTTTTGTGGAAATACAGCAGGCATTTTGATTACTTTTGGCTCTTCCAATCCCATTATATTAAAAATTAAGGAGAAAATCCTCTTTCACATGTGTATATAGTCTAATGGAAATAACTTCTATTGTGGTACAATTCTTTTCTTTATTTCGTAACATTTTCATGGTGGAATGGGAAAAAGCATCTTGCTTCACAAATCTTCAGGTTAAGATTTTGCCCATGATAGATTCTTCTACATCTGTGGTGAGCAAGATATATGTTTTAGTGGTTCTCATAAATTTTTGGATTACCAGATTCCTCAAAGTCTATTTTTCATGACAGTCAATGATCAGTTTTTCTGAAAAAAGGAGAAACTGATAACTGATGAAGCAAATCTGTTTAAAGTCAAGATTAACAGGACTATTCAACAATAATACCAAAGCTTTGGTAAGTGGCTGCATTTCTGAACGATGGTAAGGGGACCAGTGGCCACAGGTGACATTAGATTTTGTTGTGCTCGAATATGGACATTTTCTGAAAAAGCAACAACCATATGGTTTTCTGTGCTATAAAGGAGGTTGGAGAAGCATCGATATACAAGGAATGTTTTTCCCAAGTTAAGCCTTGGCAAGTTCACCTATAAATGTCAGTTAAGGGGTGCCTGGGTGGCTCAGTCGGTTAAGCATCTGCCTTCAGCTCAGGTCATGATCCCAGGGTCCTGGGATCGAGTTCTGCATCAGGCTCCCTGCTTAGCGGGGAGTCTGCTCCTCCCTCTCCCTCTGCTCTTCCCCCTCGCTTCTGCTATCTCTGTCTCTCTCTTTCTCAAATAAATAGATAAAATCTTTAAAAAATATATCAGTTAAGATGTTTTATATGAAGCAATCCCAAGTACCACCAACTGCTTGAAGAAGTGGCTTTAGGACTACGAATGAGTTGCAGTCAGTATGGAATCAAGCTGAAATATTAAGCATGTTATTAGACTCATTACATTAAAAAAGCTTATTTCAATGTTAAATAAAGTTACTAATAAATGTGAAATATAGATATCCATCAGAAGCCAAATGGCCAGAGCCCACTTGATAGTGACTTTAGGTTATTCAGAAAAACAAAAAGAAAAGAAGAAAGCAAAGAAGGGAGAAAAAGTGAAAAAGAAAAAAGGAATAGAGAAAGAAGAAAAAAGAGATTGGACTCAATAATATGGCTGTATTAACCTAGAATTTTATCAATGAAATTTTGTGATTAATGCCTTCAAGGTCACTTAAAAATTAGTGTATATACACTTAGGATTTTTCACTACTGAAAAATTACCTGGTATTTATTGTCACATAATGCCCTGAATATCTTAAATATATATATATATATATATATATATATATATATATATATTATGTATATAAATATATACATGTATATATTTGCCATTAAACCATTTGCCTAATCTTTGCCTAAATACACAAAGGTAAGCAGCAGCAACAACATCCTTGCTGTTCTCAAATTATCTGTCCCTGCCTCTCCCACCAAGGGACCAAGACTTTAAAATAAATAAATAAAAATGAATCCGCAGGAAAGAAATGACATTCTTGGATGTCTTGGCAATGCCATATTGCAATGAAAGTTCCTAAACACGAACTCTCAAATAACGTATTGATCTTGTCATGGACTATGTTAGTTTGTAGTCTTCCAGTGACCTCCATGTCAGACATTAAGAAGCATTGCTTTAAAGAATATATTTGTGGGGGTACGGTTTTTCCTGTGTTGGAGATTTACTTGTATAATTACAGAGTTAATGCTAGAGAAAAACTTTTAATAGCTTATGACACATAATTATCCAGATTTTATATTAAGGTGTGTGTTTCTGATCACTTGGTTGGCATATCCAAAGAGTACGGAGCTGACATTTTGGGGCATGTAATGTTATTTAGGTAACTGTGTGATGTGACAAAAAACAATTAAATACCTTCTTTTATAGCTTAAATTTATGAACTAATTTATATGATAGTACATTGTGGCTTACAGTTTGGAGAGACCAAATTTTAATTATAACCAGAAGGGAATCTGATTAAGAAAGGATGATCTTGATATACTCAGCAAGGATAATAAATAGCTTCTCATCCCATCAGCATTAATAGAGAGTGTCCATAACAACACAACACTTCAACTGACAGCTTATAATGAGTCTGTAAGGTTCTCACCCTGTCTAAAAGCTTGTAGCGGTTTTATATTATCTCAAATTTGCTGCATTTCTACACAAATAATTCTCTAATTGCTGCATAAATTTACATTTTAAGCTTAACAGCAACTTAAACAGCTTCTAAACACCATTGATATTCAGGATGCTATCTAACGCACATCAAGACAACAAAATATTTCTTGAGGCTCAGAAAATTATCCATCCAATTATATCTATAAATTTATCATCTCAAATAATTATTGAGGCAAGGCTATTTAATCTTTGCTTTTTTTTCCTTGAACATATTCATTCCTACAATAGATAAATGTTATTAGGAGTTCTACTCTAAAAAAATAGTAGATTTGGGGTAACAAATCATATATATGTATATTCACTCAAAACATTCAATATTTTAAAATTTTAGTGTCTAAAGGAAACTGTACTACTATATCTAACTAGATGACAGTTCATTTTATTTATGAAAAGTATGCACACGGACTTACCTTTGGACAAATTCAAGTTGTAGGACAAAACCAGCTTTAAGAGAAATACTGAATAACCTTGAGCATACATTTTCTTCCACATAAATTAAGATACTAATGCATTCTAAAAATGAAGAGAAATTTGATTCATGGAATGAAATATATTTTGGCAAATCATTGTTATTCTTCTCAATATCAAAGTAGCTATAATATGTATGTAGATTCATGCGCATACATGTTATATACAGACAATTTAGCCCCACTCAATAAGCAAGTCTTTTTCCCAATATATTTGCTGTACTTGTGATGGAATTTATATAAAGTTATAGCAGAATAGTTTATGTAAAATTCATCTTTGTTCTAAAGTCTCTTATCTTGGTCTTCGTTGTAATTATATACATTTTTCTCCCACTGTTTGAGGTCCCGAATATATGATCTCCTTACATACAATGTCTCTATCTATTGCTTTACTTACAGGGTGAAATAAAAGAAATTCTGATGATCAATTCAAACTATTTTTTATTACTTTACATTATTGTTCCTTTTATGGAAAATATAACATCTTACCCTTTACAGCAAAACGTTTTAAAGGTAGTTGTCGCCTCCTGGTTAGTCCTAAACTGACTGTATTCTACCTTCGGGCAATCCCAATAAAACGTCTCTCATTAAGATTATCATTGGTTCTAGCTCCTAACTCAAGGGTCACTTTTCAGTTCTTAATTTATCTGAATAGTTTGTGTTTAATTCCATTTTCTCTCTCTCCCTTGGAAGTCCCCTCTCCTTTTGCTTTTATATGACACTGCTCTCTTTTACTGAAAAGAGACAGTGCTCCTACTTAGTGACATTTGAAGACATTTATTGATTGATCTTTTCTTCAAATGATGCTGTTGCATAAAGCTCAGGTCTTAAAATACTTCTCTTCTTACATACTCTTCAAATCGTATCTGCTCTCACGGCTTTAATTACCGTTCCTAAGTGGAACATTTCCTAAAGTAATCAGGAGAGACTAGGCTTTTTGTGGTAATAAGCTAGCTCCCCATCTCTCCATGTCTTATCCCAATAAAAGTTAAATAAACAGAGGAGCCTGGGTCAGTACTCTTTATAGTCACTCAAAGGAAGTGGTGAGTTGCATATTGTCTCTTAAAACATCTTTGCAGATACAGCATATATCGATGCTTATCACATTTTACTGTCACAGCCGGCCTTACAATAAGAAAAGAGCTGGAATATTTGTGAATAACTCTAATACTGTCATATCCTCTAACTTCTATTTCCTGCTTAAAGCTTAAGACTTATATACTGCTCTGTTTTTTAGAAACCTATATTTATACTCCTCTATGAATTTGAAACATGTACTACATCAAAAACTAATGATGTATTATATGTTGGTTAACTGAACATAATTAAAATAAATAAATAAAATAGAAGAAAATTTTTTAAAAATGAAACGTGTACCTAAAATGGCACTCTTCCCTTTTCCCTCACATTAGAACATCTCTTTTTTATTTCCCCTCTTAATGAATGGCATTTATTGTCTATCTGGTAGCTTAGGTTAGAAACCTAGGAAATCATCCTCAATTTGCCATCAGAGTGATCTATATAAAATGAACTTTCCCATACAAAATCTTTTACTTTGACAAATCTTGAAAATAAAACACAATTTAAAAGTTATCACTCTAGCAAACAACGGCTTTCATTATCTTGCTTGAGTTATCTTAGAAACCTTAAGACCCACCACGATACAATTTGCAACTTACACTCTTGCTAAATTGAACTATGGATTCTTTCTAGTTCCTGAAAATGTCTCATGTTATTTCTTTGCCTTTGGCATAAAGGTCTAGAAGATCTTTCTGAGGACTCTCTTGAGCTGATTTCTGTTGGCCCTTCTAGACTCAACACATACTATCTTCTGTGGTTTTCCTTCGCTGATTTCAGATCTCTCGTCCAGTCTGGGACACACACAATACACTCAATTCACCTCCTCTCTCAAATTTTATTCACTTATATAGTCATTTGGTAGTCACAGATTTTTTTTTTTTTTTTTTTTGACTACCTGCTATAGAAATGATCCTTATCCTCATAGACAAATAGGCAGAATTACTTAGGGGTGAGTGGAGGAACACACAATAAACCCTTAAATAGATAATCACATGCTATGGTACCAGTTTTAAGGAAATAAAGAGTTATGTGATAGAGAGTATCTGGTAGTGTGGGGGGGGGGCTGTTTAATGATCAAGAATCAGCTTCTCTGAGGAGACAATAGTCGAATAACAACAGCAGGAAGAGCCAGCTTTATGGAAAAAAAAAAACCAAGACAGAATAACAACAACAACAAAACAAGGCCAAAGGTTATGAGGTAGGAAAGATTTTGTTCAAGGAACAAAATGGAGGCTAGCGTGTTAGTGACCAAGAAAGAGAGGTTTGAGATAACTCTAACGTGATAAGCTGAGCAATATTGTGTAGGGCCCTGCAGGGTACGATGAGCTTTATCTTAAGAGTAATGGAAAGTCCTTTGAGGGCATGAAAGTGAAAGACAGATTGGTGAAGGAAGGGAGTGGACAGAGAGTGAAATGATCCGATTTATAATTTCAAAAAATGTACTCTGGCTCTTTTATAGTCATTCAATTATAGAATGTGAAGGGAAGTTGATGGTGGTAATCCTGTGAAATATGTCGTGTTTTAGCATATATCATCATATGTGCTATCATTGTACGATAGTGCATCACAGTGTTTCAAAATTATCTGTTATATTTGTGGGTGAACTTCATGTGTTGGCAAAGTGTTGGCATCCCAAAGGCATAGCATAGTGATCCATGGATAAAAATCTCTTAATAATATTTGCTAAATGAGTTAGTACATTAAAGAGGAAGAAAAGACCAAAAAGAGTGAAAAATTTGTTGGTGCACCTTAAGAGTACTTTTATAGAATGACATTGTTTTTCACGTGCAGTTATCCATTAATTATAAATTAAAAATAGTTTTGAAGAGCTGTTGTTTATTTTTCAGAGATAGGAAATTTTAAGAAAACCTTAAAAGAGGTTACTGGATAGCTGTAAAAAGTTTATCAATGGTGGGGCCCTGGGTGGCTTAGTTTGTCAAGATCAAGCCCCCTATCAGGCTCCCTGCTCAGTGGGAAGCCTGTTTCTCCCTCTCCCTCTGCCTGCCGCTCCCCCTGCTTGTGCTCTGTCTCTCTCTTTCTCTCTCTGTCAAATAAATAAGTAAAATATTTAAAAAATGTGTATCTTTTTGTTTTGGGAGGAATTGTAAATCAGACAGAGCAGAGGGGCATGTGTAAGGCTTGAATATACAAAAAGCTTGCAACAGAGTTGCATGCCTTAAATAAATTGTTTGTTTGTGTACATAAAGAAACTCATGGGGGTGCCTGGATGGCTCAGTCGATTAAGTTCTGACTCTTGATTTTATCTCCTGTCATGATCTCAGGGTCAGGAGATCAAGCTTCATGTTGGGCTCCGAGATAGGTGTGGAGTCTGCTTACGGTTCTCCCTCTCCCTCTGTCCCTCCTCCCTTCATGCACACATACTCTCTCTCTAAAAAAAAAAAAAAAAAAGGAGAGAGAGAGAGAGAGAAAAGAAACTTCTGGATTTGTAACCAGCCTGTTTTCCTGTCTTTTCTTGTTTCTTCTTCTTTTTCTCTCCTCCTCCTCCTTCTTCTTCTTCTTTTTATTTTTTTTTAATAAAGTAGATTTATTATGAGGCATTTCTCCAATTGGTCATTTACATGAGCTTAGAACTGAACTGAACAGCTTGTGAGTTTGAGGTAAGATTGTAAGATCAGAAAAAAGGAAATTTACCCTTCAAGGGTAAGTGTGAATCTAAAAATGAAGGAATTCCGCAGAACAAATGGGATTAACAAGGAATGAATAAGAGAACGTTTAGTGATGGATTGAATGGAGAAAAATCCCCACTTACATACAAGAAATTTGATTGTGTGCTCCTTGAAGGATTAGATCGTATCTATGGATTACTGCATCTTTAACCGTTTCTGGTTTATATTCAAGCACTAAACAAAAGCTGTTGAATTAAATTTGGAGATCATAAGGGTGAATAAGGATGCTTGGCTTGATTTGATCTTAATTTTAAAGAAAATGGAAGTAGTTTCACAAGTGAAAAGAGGCTACAGTTTGATAGTCTGATGTTCAAGAGGAAAAGTCATGCAAAGAACAAAGCAATCAGCACAAAACAGCTTCAAGAATTTTTGCACTGCTGTTAAAAATTAGGAAAGTGAATTAGAAAACAGTTTGCTGTGGATAAAGTAAAAGATTAAATGAAGTGGAATAGACAGTAAAGGAAATTAAAAATGGTAAAAGGATCTTCAAGTTGATGAACATAGATTATGAACAATCAAAGGTGACTGTGAGTATGGGAAGAGAGAAAATAGTCTATTATTGAAAAGTTTAACATTATTTTTAGAATGTTAATTTCCTTTCAATCTGATAAACATTATTACTTAAATATTCTGCATTCTTATGAAAAAGGAAGATACATGGGTTTTTGATATGCATAGCAACATTAGCCTGCACCAGAAATGAAGGTCTTTAACTAGTAAAATTGTCCTTATTTTAGCAGTCATGATTTTTTAATCTTTTGCTTATTCAATTTATTTTTTAATCCCTCTACTTTCAGAAATTGAGTATTAGCTTTTGCAATTGGTTTTCTAGGGAGCAGGCCTTTATTGGAAAAATCAGCAAAAATATTTGAACTAAGCATTTAGCAATCAAGATAATTTTCTTTCTCTCTCTCTCTTTTTTTTTTTTCAGAAGGCAATTGAAAGATAAAGGATCCAATTCATTACACAGTGCTTGGGCATATAATTGTAATCACATACCTTTTCAGCATAAGAATTATCCATTGTGGGCTTTATTTCTTAATTAAAAGAAAACAACACAATTCAAGTAATGATCATAGTTTCTTAATATTTGTTTAAAGAACGAGTCACTTAAGAATCTAATTTCTTGGGAGAGACATCTCTGTGGTGTATTTGTGTAGATGGGCACGGAGAATAAAGACTACTTAGAATAATAACACGTTCTCACGTTTGTTCTCTGTCTTTTTCTCTATAAAATAAATACTTCAGTAATCTGACTCTATTAGCTTAAAATTTCTAATAATATGCTTAGGGACTGAACTGAAGATTACCTTATGTTGCATATGAATGAATGTAATTTTGATATCATTATTTTTAAATTTTTCTAAATATTAAAATATATGCTTATTTAGTAAGAAGAGTGTGAACCCACATAACCTACAAGCAACTGCTCTTGATGTTTGCATAGTTCTGTCTAAACATTCATCTATGTATTTACAAACAAATGTGATTAATATTGATTAAACAATCTCATATCTGCTTTTTCACTTAACAGTTTCTCATGTAAACAATGGTTATTTCACAATCTTTGCAAACACAGTTTTAATGGCTGCAACATATTTCAGTTCTATAGTTTTGTAATGATCTCCTTAGCTAGGCTTCCGTTGCTGAACATTTCATTTCTACTTCTTTATTTTATAAGTAGTCCTAACGTAATAGCTTTACATGCAAAGACCTTGGCCTTCTATATTAAACAAGGCTCACTCTTTAATTTTCAAATGCCATAAACAAACTCAAAGTACTTTAAATTGAGACAAAAACCAAAACTAGCGCGTGGGAACAGTTTGACAATTTGATGTGTTACAGAATATAAAGAATTTTCCAGAATAGAGGGGATTCTAAAACACTTGGAACTCATGACTCAGAGAAACCATGTTAGTCCCCCCCGGATGTTTTTGTTTTGCAGAGAGTTGTAAATTGACTCTCCTCTTCTCTCCTTCCTCTTCTTCTCTTGCGTACATGGATTGTAGATGTCGTAGCTGTTCACCCTAATATCTTTAATAACGGGTAAGAAGCTCACACAACTCTCTCCGTCTTGCTCCACACACAAAAATCCAGGGAGGTGTTCTTTAGCTCTACCTGGGTCTGGCACGTATTGCTGAATGCTCCATACTTGCCAGGAGGGCAGCAGAGTGCGATGAATGATCCAGCTTGAGCCAGGTGTACACCCTTGGACAGATGACACAATATAGCATCTTTGCTTTTGCTTAAGCTAAGTGTAATAGGAGGTATAGACAATTTTAAAGGATCCCGTGACAGGCAAATCACACCATGAGAACAATCTCCACCATTCTGCTGATTGGAAACCAGATCCTTCCTAAGGCAGGGCATTGCTGCAGAAACTTGGACATTGTGATAGGTAAAGTTGGTTGGCCTACATTGATTGGTTGAGGAAAGAGGAATGCAGGTGAGATCTTTCTACCATTAAAACAAAATAAGTAGTTAGTAAACAAAGTTAGGCTTTCTGATGAGTCTAGATCTGAAATCTAAGACTTAATATATTACTACTGAAGTCGAGAACGCAGTGAGTGTCTTGAACACAACTGAAAACCCTGCTACAATAAAACTCAGTTAAAATGAATGGCAGTGTAAGTGCCGAGACTAGTCCTGGAAAATGCAACATACAGAATGACTTCTGGGGCTTCACACAGGATTCCTCCACTATGTTTAAGTAACACAGAACCATGCAACAAATTTTCCTTTTTGCACCCACCCACCCAACTAAAATCAGTGTGTTAGCAGCATGTCTGGGATAAGCAGATATGACCATCCTGCTTATGAAGTTAAGGATACATTCTTTGCTCCAAGCACCCCTCTCTTTAACCCCCTACCATCAGATGTACTCTATACACCCTGAACAGAGATACATCTTAATAAACATCCACTTTTTATTTTTTATTAACATATATAACATGTTAGTGGTTTCAGAGGCACAGGTCAGTGATTCATCAGTCTTGTATAATACCCAGTACACATTACATCACATGCCCTCCCAAACACCCACTTTTTAAAACAAACTATATACAGTATTCTAGGTGGCCACATTTCTCAATTTGCAGGAGCCCCAAGACACCAACTAGAAAGAATTTGAACTCTATGTTCACATTTATATTAAATATGCTGAGACATGTGTTACAAACTTTAGGGAGCAAAAGGAAAGCCAGAATGTGGGAGAAGTGATAGACTCCTTCAGAGAAAACAGCCAGAGTGAAGGAAGAGTCTGCCAGGGTAAAGTGGAATGAGTGTCAGGTCATGAAGGCTTAGGGCTCTTCATTAACTCCTGCCTCATTCACAGCTACCAGGGCTCTGGGGATTTAGAGCCTTGTACTGACCCAACACTTGATTAGCAGAGACTCTAAGTACTGAAAAAGAAAACCCTCTGCAACTCTGGATAAAAATATCAAATATTTTTGGTGCAATGACTCGTGGATCTGAAAGTTTCTGGGAAGGTAGAGTAACAAATACCACTGAAAGAGAATTTAGATGCTTGGGGTCTGTTAGGTCTTAGACCACTGTTTCCCGACCAGGTAAGGCAGGAATATGAGCCTCAGGACCCACAATACAACACTGTGTAGGTCCTGGAATTCTTGGCAATGCCTGGGGAAGGAAAATCTCTGAATGAAGGGAGATTTAGGATATAATTATAAAGGCGACACATTGTGTCCACCTCTTAAAGAAACTCAAGGTATATCAGCTACTCTAAGAAAAATGAAATATTTATTAAATCCATGATTGACAAGAATTTTCTGAATTCAAAAGCAATAGAAGATATCATGAAAGCACATCCACATGAGTTTGACTCCCAAAGAAGGATAAAACTTTCTTGTAACATAAAAATCCACCCCAAATGAAAAGATAATCAGCAAACAGAAAACAAACTGCAATAAATGTAACGAAATTATCTTCTTAATATTCTCAGAACTATTTCCTATTGATTAGAAAAACAAAATAATAGTGTAGATAATAGAGTGAATACCTATCAATTTTAGAGAAAAAAAACTATTCCTGTACCTACACACAGATGCACACACACACGCACACACATGCACACATGCTTACATATATGTATTATTGCTATGTAGCAGTGTATTTTCAATTAAAAGAGTGAGCACCAGGGGCGCCTGGGTGGCTCAGTCGTTAAGCGTCTGCCTTCGGCTCAGGTCATGATCCCAGGTCCTGGGATCGAGCTCTGCCTTGGGCTCCCTGCTCTGCTGGGGGCCTGCTTCTTCCTCTTCCACTCCCCCTGCTTGTGTTCCCTCTCTTGCTCTCTCTCTCTCTCTGTCAAATAAATAAATAAAATCTTAAAAAAAAAAGGGTGAACACCATTTCTTGTATGTTCTCTCTGCTTTTGGCAGTAAAAACTTTTATTCTTAAGAGATAAATATTTTTTTAATGAGTATTTTGAAATCATATCTTTTAAAACATATTCTCAAATTGTTATTTTTTTCTTAATTCACGTGCATCAACTTGTATTTATACCTGGTTGAAGCATAAGATCTTTATCACTTGGGTTAACTCACATGTGGGGACAGTAAATTACACTCCTATTTCGGGATTTCCAGGACATTATCTGGGAACAAACAATTTAGTAATAAAGGCTTTTAAAGCTCACATATTTCAGGAGTAAATTTCCATTATGCTATCCTAAGAAGGATGCATAATCCTAGGACTCAATTCTATAAGAGCAATAAGGACTAATATCTGTAAATATGAGCACCTGTGAGCTTTGCACAGATAGTGGGAATTCATTCCTCAACAATCTGTTTATGCAATAAATAGGTATCTGGCTTTTCTCTGTGCCAGAGGCTGCCCTCGGATGCACAGATGAGTAAGAGTGTTCTCTAGTTGCTTACAAAGGAGAAAGATCAAAGACATTATTTAAGTTTCTTTTGAGGTTAAGTCAGTATTTTGTCATCACTTTGAAGATTATCATCCTCTTGAGGCTCCGATTCACTATGATTTCTATTTACCTTTTCTTCTACATTGATACTAGGTTCATCTCACACACACACACACACACACACACACACACACACACACACACACAGAAATATATATATATATATATATATATATATATATATATATATATATCATCCAAGAATAGTTAAGAAAATATGGTGTTTTATATCTTTGCTCATTCTTAAATTTCATGCATTAGAGGGGTGTTTTTTTAATGAACATAATTGTGAAGAACATGAAGAATGTACTTTGTTTAATAGTCATAATAATAATATCAATATCTGGCATTTACTGCACTTTCATTGTGTGCCAGGCACTGTTCTCTGTGTTCTAACATCTGTATCTCTTTGTATTTTCACAAAAATCCTGAGATATTGAGGTACAAAAACTTCTTATCTGTTATCACAGTTTCTGTATCCAAGAACATGTGTTATGGGCTGAATGTTCGTGTCCTTTCAAAATTTGTATGTTGAAATGCTCACACCCCCCACCCCCTACCCCATAGTCAATGTGATGGTATTAGGAGATGAGACCTTTGGGAAGTGACTAGGATTAGATGAGGTCATGACAGTAGAGCTCTCATGGATGGAATGGGTGCCCTTACAAGAATCAGAGTATTTGCTTCTCCTCTCTGTTCTCCATCATGTGAGTATATAAGTCAGCCCTCTGCAGTTCAGTAGAGCACTCTCACCCGAACCCTGCCATGGTGGTACCCTGAGCTTGGACTTCTGGCCACCAGGACGGTGAGAAATAAGTTTCTATTGTTTATAATCCAACCAATCTAGGGTACTTGTTATAGCAATCCAAACTGACTTGCACAACCTTTGAAAACTGAAAGCTCTTTTCATTTATTTTATGACAAAATTTATTTCATGTTGTACTTCTCAGCTGAACCGATTTGAGGTTAATAGTCTTTAACTAAACCTACTCAGTGAGAATGTTTACATGTTGAGCTAAAAAATTGTCTTTTATCATGAGTACCGCTGTGGTTGTCATATAGTATGGAATATGAGTGAATTACCTCACTATCACACAGTTTAAATTGAGAAATACATACGGCCCCAAAGATTTGGGAAAAGGTATTATGGAATTATTTCTCATTCCCATTTACTTATAAGGAAACTGAGGCCCAAAGTCCTCAAGAAACTTGACCACGATCACATAGCCTGTAGAAGAACTAGTATTAAAACCCAGTCTTAGATGGCTAAAAGTAATTTTCCTAACTAGACTTCAGAAATGACTAATCTATTTATATACAAGCAAAGTATGAATAGACATTAATGAATAAATACTGTAGAAACATTATAATTAAGGCAGAAAAGCTTTTGCCTGAATATCTTAAAAGAGGAATTCTAACCCAAGTTCTGCTACTAACCAGCTATGTGACCTTGAGCAAGTCTCTTAAATTATCTCTGTTCTAAATTCTTGTTCATGTGATGAAGATCATTATACCTGCCTTACAAAAATCTTGTAAAGCTAAAATGCTATAATTGTGGTGAAAGTACTTTGAAACTAATTAGTGCTGTGCTTATATAAGATATTATTATAACAGTTTTGTAATATAAAGAGATATTTTTATTCTTTTAAATTGAAAAGAACATTAGAAACATTTCAAACTTATAATACTCAAGAGAAGAATTTCCCAAAGAATGTTTCATGGAACATTAATCTGCAGAATGCTGCAGGACAGAATGTTGTGGTCCAATATAGTTGGGAAAAGATACATATTATATCTCCCTCCTAAAGATTCACAAGGTTAATGTAAATACTAAAGGTTCTTAGAGTCTTTCTTAAAGAGAACTTTTTCTTTCTTTTCTTCCTTTCTTTCTTTCTTTCTTTCTTTCTTTCTTTCTTTCTTTCTTTCTTTCTTTCTTTCTTTCTTTCTTCCTTCCTTCCTTCCTTCCTTCCTTCCTTCCTTCCTTCCTTCCTTCCTTCCTTCCTTCCTTTTTGTCTTGGCTATATTTAATCCAGGACATCCAAAATTTATTAAGCCACCTTCCAGCAACACCTTTGAACATCTCGAAACCATTTGGCTGAATATGTTATAGGAAATTTCCACAAAAGAATTAGTATTTAAAATCCCAAGATTCTCATTAATGCTAATGTGCATTTTGTCTCCACATGGAAAACTATTTAGCTCTTCTAGGAGTACCACCAATTCTGTTTACATTTAGAAAAGTACACAGGTTTTTCTTTTACCAAAAATGTGTTCTACTTTCAGAAGATATTATTTGTTTTTTGCCAAGTTTTCTCCAATAGCAGTATATCCTAGTGGTATAGTAGTAACTCATTAGAGTTCATTAATATTGTTGTAGGCTTACCACATATAAATATAATCAACTTATAAAGAGTTCTCATTTCTCCACATTTTCTTCATTTTATTTATGGTTAAAAAACCCTGCATGGAATATTCCCTCTTGAAATAACTGATGATTAATTTTATGTGTCAACTTGACTTGGAAACAGGGTGCCCAGATATTTGGTCAACAGTTACTTTGGATGTTTCTATGAGAGTGTTTTTGGATTTAACATTTGAATCAATGGTCTAAACCAGATTGCTCTCTCTAACACGGGTGAGCTTTATTCAATCAGTTGGAGACATGAATAGATCAAAAGGCTGACCCTCACCGGACTAAGGAAAGTCCTCTGGCCTGACTGCCACTGAGCTGTGACATAGATTTTTATCCTGCCTTCAGATATATTGGCAAACTGAAACTTTGACTCTCAGCGTGGAGCCTCTGACACTCAACTGAGTGTTGAATCTACCAGCCTTTGGGATGGAACTGCACTATAATTTTTGTTGGTTCTCAGGCCTTCAGACCTGGACTGAAATTATCCACTGGTTCTCCTGGGTCTTCTGGATCTCTGGATGGATATATGCATATATATCTGTATATCTGTATATGCATGTATATGTACATATATGTATATGTATGTACATGTACAGTTTCTCTGGAGAACGCTGAATAATACAGATTTTGGTACTGAGAGTGGCTTTAAAGGAACAGAATTTTAAGGTGAGTTTTATGAATGGCTTCTGGTGTTTTTGGAACTGGCTTTCTAATATAATCAGATTTAAAGATGCTAATGACTCAATTTCCAGTAACAAAGAGAGCACTGATAGTCCATGATGTAATTTGGCAGTAGGGACACACAAGGTGTTTCCATTGGATACTCCTAATCAACCACTTATAAAAAGGAAGGATCTGGATGTCTGTGTATATGATATTTTTGAACATTTTTCTCAAACTAACAAATACAATGAGAATGGCTGGTTCCTCCTAATGTTGCTGGACAAAGTTGGGGAAAAAAATGGTGAACTGAGAAATTTGAATTTCCAGCTCAAGCACTGCATAAATGACCTAAAAGTTTCTATGAGTGCCTTAAAGGAGACCTTTTATTTCCAGTAGCCTAAGGCTGAGATTGCTAAAAGTCAAATGAAGACATCCCATTCTGTGAGTGGCTGAGTTATAGCACAGTTTGAACTCCTAGCCTTTGTAGGGTGTATATTGCTTAGTGAAGGCACTAAATATGATGGGATAGGGTCCTGAGAGTTGGAATGGAAACACGAAGGAATATCCTGGTGAGGCTGGGGACACTGAGCCCCTAAATTCTGATCAGTCTTCTTTGCCAATGGAAGTGGTTTCTCCATTCCCAGTGAAAGGAATCTCTCCACTCACATCTGAAGTAATAAGTCCTACATTGTTTGAAACAAACAAATGAACAAGCGAACAAACAAACAAACAAACCATATTGGCCTCTTCTGCGACAGTTGCCATTCAAGACAATACTTATTCTTTTAAGGACCCATCCTGTTATCCCCTCTTTGCTTCTTTGCCTATAACTAGACTCAAGTCCCAGCAAACCCCTAAAGGTGATGTGCGAAGAGTGATCTATAGATATGCGACACCCCAAAAGAACTACTTGAGTGTTCTAATTTACATAGACAGAAATCCAGGGAACCTGTGTGGGAATGAATGCTAAAGGTGTGGGATAATGGTGGAAGAAACATAAAGTTGGATCAGGCCAAATTTACTGATATGAGCTCACTAAGCAAGGATTCTGTGTTTAATGGAACAGCTCAGAGAGTTATAAAGGACTACGGCAGTTTGTTTGGTTGATTGACTAAAACATAGACCAAAATATAGTCCTCAATAAGTGAGTGGGACATCCTCAATCTGTGTTGGTGTAATGGAGAGAAAGGGATTCAAAGGCTTAGGGAGACTGGAATGGTAGAGTGGATTTGTCATAAGACAAATAGGTCATAAGACCTATTCGCTCACACTGGAGGGTCCAGAAGACAAGGCTTTTACCACCTCTATGAGAAACAAATTTGTGAGGGGAACCCCAATATCCTTAAAGAGTTCTATGAATTTTCTTCTCTGTAACAGACCTCACAGAGGAAACTGTGGTCACTGAATTGGGAAACCGAAATGCAACTAGAGTAATTGGATCCTGGATAGGAGGGGCCAAGTGGCAGCCTTCAACCACCACATTCAAGGTGGGCATGGATACTGTCATAGAGAGGAGTTAAAGCAGCAATCAGAATAGTCTGACTTGTTTAGACTAATGGCTTTGGCTAGTTCATCATGGTGTTCCTAGAAGTAAAATAGGAAGCCTACTAAATTCTTCTTTGGTTTGTATAAGCAGAACAGTTCTAGGTCAAATGAACAGAAGTTCAACATAAATCATAAAGACAGAGTCATGGTTCTTCAATTAATTTTCAAATTTGAGCCAGTGTACAAACCCAAAATCCCCTGAATGAAGGGGAAGTTGAAGAGGGGCAGTTCCTTTGAAGAGGGGCACTACCCAAAACGTATACTGTGAATCTTTCTCCCAGCCTTCCCCTATGGCCCATTACCAGGGTACATTGGGAAAATGGAAATCATCAGAACTTTTGGGGAATACTGGACACTGATTCCAGGAGACCCAAAACATCCCTGTGGTTCTCCAGTCAGAATAAGGGCTTATGGAGGTGCTATACCGGAAGTGGTTTCATTGTTGGAGGAAATGAACCCAATCCCTGGTACCTGGTATGCAGCTATTGATCTGGCAGTTTTTTTTTTTTTTTTTTTTTCTCCAGCTCTGTTAATAAAGGCCACCAGAAACAGGTTGCTTTCATCTGGTAGGGTCAGCAAAACACCTTCACGATCCCACCCTAGAAGTATATCAACTCCCTATGTCATAGTTTAGTTCACAGGGATCTTGCTAGCCTTTTCTTTCCACAGGATATTTCACTGGTCCATTACATTGATGACATTATGCTTATTGCATTTAGAAAAGAAGAAGTAGCAACTACTCTAGACATTTGCATGTCAGAGGGTGGGAAATAGATATGTTTAAAGTTCAGGGGTCTTCTGCCTTTCTAGGGTTTCAGCAGTGTGGGGCATGTTTAGATATCCCTTCAATGGTGAAGGATAAGTTGTTGCATGTGGCCCTCTCATAACAAAAAAGAGGCACAAATCTTAGTGAGCCTCTTTGGATTCTGGAAGCAACATATTCCTTGTTTGGGTGTGTTATTCCAGCCCATTTACTGAGCAATCCAAAAAGCTGTTTTGAGGGAGGCCCAGGACAAAAAAAGGCCCTGAAACAGGTCCAGGTTGCTATGCAAGCTTCTCTGCAATTTAGGCCACATGTTCCAGAAGATCCCCTGGTGCTTGAAGGGTCAATGGTAGATAGGGATGCTTTTTGGAGCCTTTGGCAAGTCCCTGTTGGTGAACAACATTGCAATCCCTCATGATTTTGGAGTAAAAACCTACTATCCTCTGCAGAAAACTACTCTCCTTTTGAAAAACAGCTCTTGGCCTGATATGGGGCCTTAGTAAAGACTTAACCCCGACTCCTGGGTCATGAAGTAACTATGTGATCTGAGCTTCTGCCCAAAATGAAATGCATTATATAAAGTGAAACATGACTTTGTTACTGTCTTCATTTGTTAAGAACGGTCTAAGGGCATGCCTATGTGTGCCAAGCAAGGGATAGACTTCCAATGGTTAATATTTTTTGTCAACTTTACTGGGCCATAGGATGCCCAGATATTTGGTCAAACATTATTTTAGGTGGGGGGTGATATTGGATAGGTTTAACATTTAAACAGATAGAATGAGAAGAGCCGATTGCCTTCCCTAATGTGTGCGGACCTCTTCTAATCGTCTGAAGATCTGAGTAGGTCAAAATGCGGACCCTTAGCAATAAGAAAGTGTTTCTTTCTGCCTGATTGCCTTTGATCTGGAATATTGATTTTTTTTTCTCTGCCTTAAGACTTGAACTAAAACATCGACTCCTCCTGAGTCTTGAGCTTACCAACATTCACGCTGGAATTATATCATCAGCTTTCATGGGTCTTCAGCCTGGTAACAACCACCACTGATCTTGGGACTTGCAGCCTTCATAACTGCATGAACCAATTTCTTATAATAAATCTCTGTCTCTCATCTCTCTTTCTCTCTCTCTCTCTGTCTAAACACACACACACACATACACACACAACACACACACACACACTTTATTGGTTCTGTTTCTCTGGAGAACCCTAACTAAGACAGACTCTTTAAAAAAAATTCTTACATCTTCACTCCATAAAGAGAAACTCTAAAAAAGTTCTTTTGTAGTTGATGTTTTGTGGCAATTTCTGAACTATGCTGATCATACCGCAGAAGATTATTCGATAGCTTAATCATTCTTCTCAACCCTTTCATTCCCTACTAGTAGAGAGTTAGGTTTTCTCCTCACATTTTCTTCTTAGCATATGATACGTGTGTACATATGAGGCTATATTAGATTATCTGTTCACTTATTTATGTTTTCCCACAACTCACCACTGATCTCTGGAACAGGGACTGATTTATGTATCTTTGTTGGAATATCCAATATACATCTCAATGCCTGACAATTTATTGGTAGCAAATACCAGTTGAATTATTAAGAGGAATGTATAGTAAAGATCTCATTAAGGTCCTTAAAATCTGAATCCTTAAAATCTTGCCTTTCTACCCCTTTAAAATAACATTTCAAATGAAGCAAATGTCTTAGTGTGTCAGATATTTTGTAGTATAAATAATGTTTTTTGGCCAGCAACACTTTATGGTGCTGTAAAAATGAAGACTGCCAAAATGAGAACAGAGAGAGGCTATTTACTCAGAGTCAGCCACCATCACTAGCATTTGGCAACAACTCAAAGGCACGCAGAGGAGTGGGAAAGCTTATAGTATATAAAATGAAGGCTCCAGGTGTGCTCTGATTGGAGGCTGTTGGCATGGCAAAGCTGGGGGTGGGTTAATTGGAAGTGGGGCATCTTATGTGATTGATTTGAGGGCCATATTTGGCATTCTGTAGTTGGTCCTAAGACAGAGGCAAGGGCAAAAATTAAAGAAGCTGGCAGTCATTGATCAAGGCCTGAACATTCTAGGCTGATTGCAGCAGAATTTGTTGTTTGGCTTTTTGGACTGTTTGCTACCGAGTTTTTGGATCAGGGCTCTATTGCCCTATGTTATTTGTCCATTAGTTTATGTAGTCTCTCAGTGGGAATTATTATAAAATTATACTGAAGTAGCTTTAAAAAATAAAATGATGAAATCTCACATCATCTATACCCGGGGGGAGGGGGAAGATATACTGGCACATACATAGTGATGATTAGCTGTCTGTCCGAAGTACCCGTTACGGATTAGAATATAGATGCACAGGTCAAAGATGCGGACAGTGGTAGAGAGGTAAGGCGAAATTTCTGAAAACACATCCTGTGGATTTAAGGAACAAATGAAAGGCACACATAGCCTCTTCTCTGTGAAAAGATGCATCATCTCTTCTAGTGCACATTGTTAGAACATACCTTCTTCTGATCTAACTTTAATTATGGCAGCATCAGCAAATTCCACACTGCCTTTCCAATTTAGAAGATTTTGCTGGCTGACTTTAGCCAGTTTATCCCAGCAGTTGGTCTACTAATTCACATTAGCCCCGTGGAAGAGAAAATTGCACTTAAGGAGAGGAGTGATGTGCTCAAATGATAAATGTTCACAAACTAAATCCTTCAATTCAGGAATATGAAAAGGTGAGAAGCAGAAACATTGGTGACTCATTTTTTTTCTTTGAATTATCATTTTCATCAATCATTTTCAAAACATAAATGGACTCTTTTTGTTCCCACTCAACTATATCTCCCATATATTATCCAAGAAGAATGTATGCATGTCACGACTCTAAGAAAATGATGTATATGTTATTGTGCAGTAAAGCATTTATTTTTCAAAAATCATAAAGAGAAAAAATTATTTTTCTCCCTCAGCAATAAGATTGTTTTGCTAAAATACAAGTATTGGATTCTTTAGTCTTTCATAAACATTGTCTAATACAGTTACAGACAGAATATTTATGTTGCAAATAAAATACTTAAATGCGGTTTTGTCTTTCATTTTCATACTTGCATTGAATAAAAGGCTATCATTTATATCTTCAATTCCTCTGAAAAGTCTTTCAGGGTTTCAGCTCTATAGACCACTAAGTCACAAATAGTACAGCATCTCGCTTCACACACTAAAGTGCTGTCAGTAGCAGAAAATGCATTCAAGTCCTCAGGTGCCAATGGGAGCCACATGGACTGGGAGCATTTTCAAGGTTCTTTGGAGGTTCTGGGGGGTGAATGGTCAGTTTCTTAGGGGTCGAGTTGTTTGTGTCTTTACACGGCTACCTTAAGGGTCTCTGATCAGCAATCTCTGAGAAATGATCATGAAAGTCTTTTTCACTGAAGAAAGAAGGCTGATAATATCATTTATTTTACCATGTATGCTATGTTTCACTGCAAAGTGAACTATTGTTCAAGCAACTCAAAGTTGTCTCCATTTCTCAAATTTAATTTTCACCATAACTATCTTTTTCCCTTGCCTGACTCAAAGGTCTCTGATCCACTATTCAGGAAAACACCTTTACAGTAAGTAATAAAGTAAAAATACTTAGCTTTCTTTTGCATTATTGATTGAGACCATTCCTTTTTGGAAAAATATCTATTAAATATATTGACATCTGACCCTTTATCACCAAACTCCTACCTGACATCTTACTACTCAGATGTTACAGATATTCAATTTTCCATATTTCATTTTATCCTTTAGCATGCAATCTTTTGTTTCCACATGAAGAAACTAATACATTAAACTGGTGTTAAAAACTGATCAGGACGGTGCGCCTGGGTGGCATAGCGGTTAAGCGTCTGCCTTCGGCTCAGGGCGTGATCCCAGCGTTCTGGGATCGAGCCCCACATCAGGCTCCTCCGCTATGAGCCTGCTTCTTCCTCTCCCACTCCCCCTGCTTGTGTTCCCTCTCTCACTGGCTGTCTCTATCTCTGTCAAATAAAAAAAAAAAAAAACTGATCAGGACATTCCTCATAAAAAGCCAAATATATCCATTTACTGAAGCAAAAATCCCCATATTGTTTTCCAGGTATTATAAATTTGTCTAAAAAGGTGAAATTTCAAATCTTTTTTTAAAATACAAGTCACCATTTTTAGAATTTCAGTTGATGAGAGACAGAAAATGTGCAAGTGAGACAATTTAAATCAATGGTAAGATGGCTAATGATGCATGTGGTTACTACGCAGACAAGTATTCTCCCACTTTTTTTGCCTCTTGATTGTGGTGAAAAAATTACGTTACATATCTTCTGAAATTCATTCAGCAGCTATTTTAGCATCAATATTTTGTAAACAATCAACTTAGTGGTGTGGTATCAGAATGATATCTGTAACTTTACTCTTCGCTAAGATTATCACGGCAATCTTAAATCCATACTCTCCCTCCAGCTCCTGTCTTCCGAAGACTGGCTGCCTCAGGACCTCTGCCCTTGAAATTTCAGAGGAGTCTCAGCTCCCTCATTGCCCTGTGCTTATGATGACTACAAACACCATTGTCTGAGCTAGTCATTTCTCTTTCTCTTTTTTTCTTTTTGAAGCTAAAGTAGACTCATCAGATCAGTTGCTTTTATAATAACCTCCTTGGAAAAGTAAAATTTAAGTGAATCATAGGACTTACAGAGTTCTCACATTCTGGAGTTTTTGTAATAGAAACCTAGGTGAAATCCTCCCATTACCCTGCTACATTTATCCATCCGTGTTTCCCTATATTATACCTAAATGCTGAATTATACGGCGTCACCTATTGAATAACACAACAAGTTTTAATTTACCCAAAGCATGATCAAATAAAAGAAAAACTGAGCTTATTTTGTCAGAGTAGAGAAGACTAACCTGTAGGACAGTAAATTTCAAACATGACATTAAATAGAAGCAAGACGTTACTGCGTGCGCACTTCTTCCAACCTCAAAGCTCTAATATTTGGAACTATTTTTTAACTCTTAAAATAGTGATATGTCAGGTTATTCTATGCAGAATATTTTCTTTGTAAGACAGTATTATTTTAGAGATGAGAAAGATAAAAGTAACCAGGGACATAGATAAATGATTTTAGAGATCATTTTGTTATCACAATTTCAAATTGCATTTTGATTGTAATCCCCATCATTATACATTTTCTTAAAGCAAACATAAGTGCTGGCCCCTTCAGTTGTGAGATATCTTTCCCCACCTAGAGGAAGAAAGGATGTCCATGAACATCTTCGTGAGTGAGGGGAACAAAACCAGCCTGGAGTCCCAAGAGGGGCATTATCAAGCAGCCCTCATGAGAGAGAAAATATCATTTTCTGAAATTACCAATTGTTTGGGGTCCAGGTTAAGAATGGTATTAACTTGTCTGGAAGTGGTGATCTAAATGGGTCAAATCCAGATGCTGCTGACTATAATAGCACCTGTCCTAATACTGGGATATCTAGGGAATAGTGCCATTTAGAAAAATGGAAAAGTGAAATTGAAGTATAAGACGACTTGGTCTTCACTCTATGCTTTAGTCACACCGGCAATTTAAAAACCTCGCATTTTGATCTTTTCGGGCACAATACCACTTAAATTCATTCTTCCTCTGTGTGTTCCGGGGCGGGGATGATGGGTGGCGATGCATTATTTTAAGCATGAATTTCCAAGGCCCGCCAATGGCTTAAGATAGAACCTTTTGAAAAGGAACTGAGAGGCAACGCAGATTAGCTCTCCCTGTGAATGCCTGGATATGCAGTCTGAAGAGCGTGTTTGGCCCACTGCTGGCAAGCTATTTAGCTCCTGCCAACAATGAATTCTCTAAGATGACAGCGGGATTTGTCAGTGGCTGCTGCTTGACAGGTTGAAGGGAAAGAGGTGCAAGAAGATGGAATGAAGTCACGCCGCCGCACAGCCTCGAAGGGTTCAGGCTGGCCCTGGGCTGCAGCACACCACGGCAGCCGAGCAGGCAGCCAGACAGACGACACTTTCTGAGCCAAGAGAGTGTGTCATCCGTGAGAGGAAGAGGCCCCACAACTAAAGCTACATTTTTGAAATGTCTTGTCTTAGAACTCATAGCTGTTAAGGGCACACTGAGGTCCAGCACGGTGAATGTCGCGTACAAATTTAAATGACAAAAACCCCAGGGTTGGTATTTGGAGGTGAGGGGAAGGAAGGAGAGCAAACAAGGAGGCGTGCTTTTCAGAAACATGGATTATTTGATCAGGTTCCCCCCTCCCCCCCCCAGTGAAGGTGAGGTGGGAGTCAGGATGCTGCTGTTCTCCTAGGTCGTTCACGGGGAGGTCATCTCCATCCCTGTGCACCTACTGCGTTACTAAAGTTCAAAGAAATAGCCTCTCTCTCTCTCTCTCTCTTTTTTTTTAACAGCATCTCTCCTAAAAACAAGCAAACTACTTTAAATAATTTCACCCAATGCTGAGAGAATAAAGTGACTGACGTGGTGTGCCATTCTCTAACTCAACCACTTTATAAACGATTTTCAAGGGAAATTTTATCCCGGTAGAGTTTTCATCGTAGGCACTGACTTTAGAATATCGTCTCTAGGTAAGACGAGCACCATGGTAAGCATATGTATTTCCCCGGGAAAGGGCAAGAGGACTTTTAAGGCGTGTCACAATTTGTGGGTAACATTCAAGGCAACAGCGACACGCTTCATAAGAAGAGCCCTGGGTACCCTAGTATTTGCATTTTGATGGTATCATCAAAAATCCTAATGTGACTACTGCATATGTACCAAAATTGTCACTAGAGATTATTACTTCACACAATAATATGTTTAAAATAATGATTTTTGTTATCTCACGTACTTAGAATGGTAGCCGGGCCTATGTGTGAGAGCAGGATGGCTCACTGGGGTAGGGAAAGAAAACATTAGAATGTATATATTTTTTAATATAAAAAAGGAAAACATCTTCATTAATTTTGATCATAAATGGCCAATTCTGCCCTTAGTTTTTTTTTAAGTTTTTATTTATTTGAGAGAAAGGGAGAGAGAGCTTATGCATGTGAGCACGTGGGGGGAGGGGCAGAGGGAGAGAATCTTTCAAGCAGACACCATGTTGGGCTCAGAGTCTGACGTGGGCCTGGATCGCAGGACCCATGAGATCATGACCTGAGCCGAAACCAAGAGTCGGTGGCTTTACCGACTGAGCCACCCAGGCACCCCAACTCTGAGTCAATTTTTATGTCAACCAAAATTTTCTTGTGTGCAACACATGAATGCACTGGGAAATATTGGAAGTTTCATTAGGAATCAAAATATACAACTACTTGATATTATTATTATTTATTTTAGATTATAAACCTCAAGCCTGGGTCACAATAAATGTCTTTTATTGTTAAAAATCAGAGCTAGATAACAAGTATTTCATGCCTGGTGTCTAACCAACTCAGTACTGATTTTAATAATGTAAATATTTGATTACTTAATTATTTGATTAATTAATTAATTAGATTGTCAGTTCAAAAGGTAAAGAACTTCATTCAAGGATAGCTGTTTCTGCAGCTCAATTCCTTTTAATTAATCCTTTCAGGGACCTGCCTTATTGTCTGGAATCTCCCACATGTCTTAGGTAGAAATGTTTACCTTCACAGTAGAATTATTTGTGTCTTTCAATTTGTAGAAACATTTCTTTTTCTCCTCCTCCTCCTCCTCCTCCTCCTCCTCCTCCTTCTTCTTCTTCTTGGTACAAATTTCACTGTTTTTGACTACCTAAATGGCTGGGGGTTTTTGTTTTATTTTTGGATGTTGGTTTTTGGTTTTGGTTTTGGTGGGTTTTGTTTGTTTGTTTCTTAATACTCTCATTTATTTGCAAAGGGAAATGCAATGCCCTTGTTTCTTCTTACATTGAAGTATGTAAGTATCCCTGCTATTAAAAAAAAAGTAATGGTTCTAAAAAAAAAAAAAGTAAAGCAGATTTAAAAGAACCTTTCACTAATTAGTTCAAGTGTTATTTAAATAGAAGGGCTAAATATACTTGTCTTTTGTTCTCGGTGGGAAACGATTTAACCTCCTGGAGACAAGCTGTTCTCAAATCTCATAGTATTAGGTTGCTAAATTAACAACCAAAAGAATATTGAACTTAACATTATAATAAGTACTCATCTGTAATTTAAGAGTGGGGTTAACTCCAGACTTACTTTAAAAGTTGCCCCAGTTGGCCCCTTTTGGTACCTCTTCCCCTGTAGTATCTTCTCCCTACCCTTCTCACACTTTCTGGTTGCTACTTCCAAGGCATGGCTATATGGGACCTTTCACTCCTGACCTGAGAAACTTACTTATGTAGCCCCTGGGATCTCAGAGAGATAAAGTTACATTTTATTATCCAAAGAATCAGACTTATAATTAGAATTTCATGCCAGTTATGGGGAGAGAGAGTATCAGGCAGGTCAACGAGGGTCATGTTTGAATCTTGGGGAGCCTTCAAATCATAGCTGGTTGGAAATTGCTTATTCTCTCTTTTATGGGCCTAACTCAGAGAAAGAGTCTTAATGTAAATAACAAGATAAAGTTTAGAAACATTTTTATAGCATAAAGAATTTTTTAAGATGTAAAGGACTTCATGAATTACCTAATCTAACCTCTTCTTCATATGACAAAAATCTGTAATTAAAAGAAGAAAGTTTTAAAAATTATCATTGTAATATTTACATAAATAAGACTATGAGATTGTAAGCAAATTTATGGAATACAGTTTTATATGTGAATAAAAGCATTACCCAAAGAATAGCTGTTATGAACATTTCCAAGGTGAAAGAACAAAGAAAAACAAAAATTTCTCCAGAAATGGAAGATGTATTCAAAACTTGCAAATATATTTTAATCTCAGGTCATAAAAACCTTAAAAAATGTCAGTAAGTGCCCACGACAAGAAAATAAAAAGCCAAACATCCATTATATGGGAATAAGAATGAGCAAAATCAAATTTTGGTACAAAGAAAGGACAGAACAGAAATAAAGTAATTGGAGTTGTGCACAGAAAAAGTTCCCCAAGAGATAGAAACAGATCTAAGTGAAGATAAAAACCAACCACACAGACCTTAATAACTCTTACTGTCAATGAAAGTAGAGTCCCAAAGAGAGACTGGAAGGTTGAACAATTCATTGGCTGGCAATAGAAGAAAATAAAATGTGAAAACAGCTAGACAGGGACTCAGATGTTATTTTAAAGTTAATGCACTGTGAAAAGGAGCAGAGAAATGAACAGACCCAGCATCGCTATAATAACCAAAGTTCAGAAAAGTTGGTAAGAAAATTCAGTGGCTCTTTTTCATATTCTATACACAGAGGAAACAATCTGCCAAGAAATTTTTATAGTAGGTTTGACACCAAAGACTTTAAAAATCAGATGAACTGGAAAACATCATTAGCTAAAAAAAGGGAAAAAACATAATTATGTAACAGACTCATCTTTTTAAAAAGTGGAAGAACTAAAAAAATGACAACTTAGAAACACAATGGGACCATTTATAAATGATGCTGGGGACATGGGCAATGCCTTCTTTTGAAACATATTATGTTTCTTTTTCTATAAATGTTTTTCTATATGTTGAGGGACAATGGTTTGGTTAGATCCTTCTTCCACACTCCCAGTAAGTCTTCCGAACCTTTGTTTCCCCAATTTCCCAATCATGAGTCCCACCCCCTACCACACTCTCAGAAGATTGGTTTATTTCTCTGACCTCCGACTTTGTTGAGAAAATTGAGAACCTCAGGTTTGAAATCTCTCTAATACCTTCCACGCCGTTATGGACTTACTTATATCCATCCTAGGCTTACCTCCAGGTTCAGCAGATGGGTGCAATTTTTGTTTTTTAATTTCAACAGCTCCATCCTTAACCTTGACCTCATTCTTTTTCATGTTCAACAAAGACTTGGTCTGTAGATGGACCAACATGGCCTTAATGTTACCTGCATCTTGACTAACTTTAGAAAGGCTTCTTCCTGGCTTTAGACTTACTTTAGAAAACTAAAAATGGTAAGTCTTTCTCTGCCCCTTAGAGATAGATGCAAATTCTTTTTAAAGCTGTTTGCCTGTTTACAACCAGGGAAGTCTTTCTCCAGAACCTGAGAGCCATCCCATTGGGATGTAATTATCATGGAAGACAGGCCCCATCTTCCAGTATCTGTGGGAGGGTAGAAGACTAACTTTGAAAATGCCTTGCCCCAAATTGTAAAACTATCTCCTGCCGCAAAGATAGGAGAAAGTTTACTTCCCTTTGAATAAAGCCTATGATATCAGATGGCCTATGGTCCCACTACCCCAGATCTTCAAAAGTTTCCTGTCTTTTTTTTTTTTTTTTTTTTTTTAGCAGAGTGCAACTCAGACTGTGAGTTCTGGTTTCTCTTCCCTTTTCCAGCAGCCCTGGAAAAAGTCATCCTTGCCTGTTTAACTTTGTGCAGTGCAATTTTTGCTTTGACAAGATTATCTCAACTTTTTCCAATATTTAAAAACTCTTCTCATTTGCTGGGTTATCTTAATGCTTAATAACATGCTTAGCTGTCCCATACTTCCCAAATATCCCTTTAGTTCTCTAGTTACCAACTTATTTTTTTCCTCTGTTATACAAATTTCTTCAACAATTAGTGCCCACTCACATATTCCATTCAATTTTCTCACCTACAATTTACTCCTGAAACTACTGTACCATCATCATTCCACGGTAACTTTTCTAGCTCATATACACATAAACCACATACCCAAATCTGATAAACACTTCGTCAGCACTTTGCAGTACTGTCATTGACTACTTCCATTCTCCTTGAAATTCTTCTCTTGGCTTCTTTACAACATACTTGCTTCCTTTGGCTCTCTTCCTTCCTCCTTACCCACTGTTTCGAGCCCCCTTTGTTGGATTCCATTTTTCCGGCCATCGCTTTAATATTCTTAATCCTTGCCTGCTTCTCCTATTCCACTCACACTCTTAGAAAGAACTCATCCACATCTAACAATAATGCTGGTAGCACAAGCAGCCCTTCTGACTTCTAAACTCAGGTATCCAACTGCTTATTGGACATTTCAACTTGATTCTTAAACAGGCTCCTCAGACATAATATGCTGATCATCTGAACTCACCTTTCTTTTGTAAGGTGCTTTTCTCCCTTTGTCTTATCTCTGAGGGTGGCACAAGGATTCATGTGGTCTCCTAAGTCCAAATTCTGTGACTCCTCTCCACATCCCCCTTCCCTTTATCCTACGCATCCAAGTAATCACCAACTCCTGTCTCTATAAACCTTCTTAAAAACCAATCCTTTCTTTCCAGCCCTTTGGTGAAGATGCTTATCTTTTGCATGATTGATTGCTAGTAGGAAGTGTTATTTGTTCATATGGTTTTGCCCCCACCCGTTATCTGTCCTCCACTCTTGTAAGAAACTGATCTCTCTAACATATGTATCTGACTTTCGCTCTTACTTCAGTTCAATTGTCTCCATGGCTCCCTGTCTCTTACAGAGGAAAGAGCAAGTTTTTTTTTTAGAAGACATATGAGCACCTGTGACTTGGACCCAGTTTATTTCTAAATTATATCAGCCCCGTTCTTTTCCTTGCAATTCAACAGTATGGATGTATTTGCTCTTTAAACTGACTGTTATTAACAGCTGTTTATTTCCTCACACAATGTCTCAAAATTCTTTCCCTTTATTTGTTAAGACTCAGCTCAGGTATTATCTCCATTGGGTAGAGTTTTTTGCCAAGCTACACCCCTCCCCTACTTGATATCTGACATAAATAGGGCATCAATGAGGTTAAATTAAAATTAATAAAATTATGAAATATTATAATGTCATCTTCTTTAGAAAATTTGTATTTATGTTTCCTTTAAAGCATTGAAATATTAATTGGGAAAAGCATATCAAGAAAAAATGAGAGTGAATTTTCAAAGGTGTTCATAAACAAAGGTGCTTTTTTTTCTTTGTAAGTTGAGAAGATATATATAACGTAGCAAGGTTTGATAAGGACCCTTTTGAAACACTTCCTATGCTGAAAAGTACTTATGGAACAAGGACACATCAAAATTCTGTCAGAAAGCACACTATATCTTGTTATTTCCTCAATAATTTAAGATGATGACACAATTTCTTCAATTCCAACTAGAGCAAATTTAATAAGAAAATACAGAAGCTTTTTCTCTCATGCTCACTAAAGGGCAGACCAAGGAAGTTTTAATATGTTTTTTTTTAAAGTATACATTTTAGTTTTTGCAGTAAAACTTTTTCAGATATTCCCCCTTTGTACGTTTTAGCTTACATTTTGAGACCAGTCGGGTTTTCCCTGGCAAGGGAATAGAAAAAGGCAAGATAGTGAGTTTATACTAATCACATCACGTTATGGGTTGACAGATGCTAATTAATTGAACTGAAAGCTGTGGGTACAGCGATTTATATACAATTTTGTAATGGTGCGTGAAAATATACCCTTTAATAACATTTACTAAATATTTACCGTGTACCGGGTCTTCTTCTAAGTACTTTGCATGAATTAATGTACCTAATCCTCTGAACATTCCTTTGAGACAGGTGTTATTATTCCTCTTTTTTTTTTTTTTTTGCAGGCAAGGAAACGGAAAAGCAGAGTTTTAATAACTTGGTCAAGGTCACACAAATAGAAGCTGGCAAGTAGAAAGTGGCAAGTGGTTTGGCTCAAAACTCATGTTACTGAATTTTAAAACTCATGCTAAATAAAATATAATGTTCTGGTAACTTTTTAATTAATTATACTTGTCTTTATACTATTCAAATATAAAAAATTGATATAAAATTTCTTTTCAATTTTGGGGACTCAAAGGATCTATCCCATCTTTGTATCACGTGTTTTCTTCCATAATACATATTCCCACCTTCTGTTCTTATTATCCTTCCCTATTTTTTTTGCCGCAGCATTTCTCAAATGGTGACCTGTATTAATGTTTTCATTTATTTAACTACTTTTATAATATTTATTATCTGCACCTATTCTTCTAAGATCTTTGAAAATATCAACTTATTTAACCTTCATAACACATCTATTGAATTTTTTTTTTTTTTTTTAATGTCAGATGAGAAAACAGGCAGAGAGAAGTTAAGGAATATTTCCAAGGTCATAGAGCTGGGAAGTGGTGAAGCTGGGATTTGAACTCAAGCATTTCAAATAGAGCCAGAAATCATGTTCCTCATTAGGCTGTGTTGCCTATGCTTATCAATGTTTAAAATCAATCGTTTACATTGCACATAATCTCTTTGACCAGAATGAAATGTCTTGTCTATATATTTGATCTATTAGCCTACAGAAGGTATATAAAATAGTTTTAGGATTTTATTAAGTCATTCTCATTTTATACGTGGAAAACTAAGGTGCAAGTGAAAGGCAGCAGGGACTTAGAATTGATGCTTCAATAGTTGTGAACCTTCTAAAGAGTGGCAATCTTCAGAAGCCCTTTGTAAAGGAACGGATAACCTACGAATGCTCTTTGGGGGCAATGCCAATATCGAAGTTTAGAAGACTCGCCAAATTTCACACTATTAAGTCATCCCCGAGCTGAGACTAGAATAAGGGTGCTGATCGAATTGCTAATCCAGTTGCAACAGTTTACATATGTTGTGGTTTTACCTCGTGGCATACACTGTGCGAACTCCTTCGCATTTGCCAAAGACTAATCCCAGCAAGTGTAGGATGGCCTCTCATTTTATTTCCATTTGATAGATCCAGGAAGCAAAGACTTGGGGAAATTAAACAGTGTTAGTTTCCCAAGCTAATGAATGTTGTTAGCTGATAGGTGGAGAAGCCCAGATTTTAATTCATTAGGTTTTTCTCTGGAGCCACCTTAGACGTTGCCAAAAATCAATTTTTACTTTTCGTATTAAAATTTTATGTTGGCTCTCCAGAATGAAAGCAATGAATCCACAAAGGAATGAAGGTTGGAAGGGGATGTGAAAAGCAGGAAAAGAAATGGCTTTGATATTTGCTGAGGCCTCATTTTATAAAATTTGTCCGTGGAAATTTCAGTTGTTCTGTCTTGATAGTCACCACAGCAACTATGAAAATTGTTACTAGGGTAAAAGGAATTTCTAACATAAAGAAGTTAGAATGTAACTTGTAGTTGTAGAAGAAAGAGTATAGCCAGTGATTACAAACTTACTTTAAAAAGAAAAAAAACATCTGAGGACATGCCTCAAGATAGAAGAAAATGAAGGGAAGTAGAATAACAAGGTCAGGGTAGCAGATGTATCCTCGTTGCTGTCGTAGAGACAAAACGACAAGTGAGTAGCTGGCAGGAAGCCCAGAAACCCAAGTCTGACACTCGGAACATTCTTTCATAGCAAGCCTAAAATCAGGACATGAATGAGAGGCCTCCACAAGGTAAGGAGAAGACGCAGACGGCTCAGTGACAGTGGCCAACAGCGTCTCTGTGAGCACTGATGTTGCAGCAAGGTAACAAATATGAACAAATATGACAAGAAAGGGCAGAAGGAAAATCAAAGCTTCTATTGGCTACATTTAGGGCCATGGGGGTTTTGTCCTTTTACTATTTAATTGTTTATTAGTTAATTGTTTTCCCCCTAAACCTTCTTTGTCCTCCTAGGATAGTATTCCTCACTTTCTGTTCGTGATTTCAAGAGACTTCTGTCTTTCTCTACGGCCAAGATTAGACACTATCTGAAAACAAATGACATTGTCATGGCTTCTCTGTTCAACTTTTTCATATTTAGCTTTCACTGTGGTACCCACCACTCCTCCTCTTTCCCCCCCATCCCCCAGGGCAATGATTTATGCTTGGGTAAACTATATTATCTAAACTTCGCTATTTTGAGTTTCATTTCTTACACTCAAGCTCTCTGTTATTTGAGAATGGATGTTAATGAATTGATACATTATGCCTCGTGGGCAATCCATCTGCATTTTAACTGGTGCATTTTAAATGCCTGATTCCGTAGAAGAAAATTGTAATGTTAACGTTACAAGGAAAGGGACTTTTAGGAACAATCTTCTTCTCAAACCATGTCATTCTGGTGGTGTTTGTTTAACTCTGTTCCCCAAAAGTAGCCCTGCCTCTATTACTAAATCCAGTACTTTAGGGGCTCATTTGTTGACACTCCCAAGTGTTCATTTAGCAGCTATGTATTCTTTACCTCCTATGTGTCAGGTACTAAGCTTGGCATCAGTGTAGCAAAGACGAAAAAGACAATGCCTGTACTCAAGGAAGGCAAGGCTAATAGGGGAGACTAATACATAATTACAAAGGCCATTGCAATATGACGGCAGAGATAAGCATAGACTTCAGGGGCTTTAAAAAAAGGTACCCGATACAGGTGACGGTAGTATAGGGAGCAGCAGAGAAATGAGAGAGGACTTCTGGGTGACCTGATGTTGCAATTGTACAAGTATCAGTTTGTACTGATGTCTTCAAGTACAAGTTAACACAAAAATATACGAGAAAGAGGAAGGAGGCAGGAAATGGGAAGGGAATGTTATAGACAAGAAATGGCATTTAACAAGAAAAATCAAGGTGTGTGTAGAGCTGTCAGCAATTCCATGTAAATAGAATGTCCAGTGTGAATATGAGAGGGATAAGAGACAAAGCTGGAGAGGTAATTATGGGCCAGTCAGATCAAACTTCTTAAAGGAGAACATTTCCTTTATTTTTTCCCATGTTCAAAAATTCTTAAATTTGAAAGACATATTTTAACATAGAATAGTGGATCTTCAAGCTAGATGTTAAGCAATTCTTCCTGCATTGATGGCCATGGCATAATGGTTTGCCTACATAAATTACCTTCTTTCCTCTCTGGGTTTGAATTTCTCCACCATCTTTAATCTTTTATTTCCTCTCAGAGATGTTGACCTTCAGGAATGAATTGTGTCTTAGGACTTCAGAATTTAAACTTTGTGGTGAACGTTTTCTCCCCCTCTAATCTATATCAAGGCTACACCTAAATATATAGACCTATAAACCCTGTTTTAAAAATTGTACGTGCCTATGAATTTGCATACGCCATATTTAGAGATCACGAAAAATATTACCTTAATCTATTTTTGTTTCTTCCAAAGATGCCAATGAATAGGTCACCAGAGAGACTGTTAAGTGAAAAGAATCAGGCTCTTAGATGGCTTTCTCAAGTCACCAGCTTTTGGCTCACTTAAATCGGGTGTCAAATGTGACATCTGTCTTTAAAGAATCTCTTACAAGCATGTACCGTGAAACTAGCAGCAGTATGGTCTTGAACAAGATAGTTAAGCTCTAGAGAGTTCAGGATCTTCCTTAATAAAATGAAACAAAAACAAGTATACATGTATACTTGGACACTACTGCGTCCAAAAAGCCCAAGAGTCTATTCGAAGACCTGTGATGGAATTTTTTCTCCAAATTGAAAATTTCTTTATGAGACAAATATTTGTAAATTTTTAATTTAATATTTTTTAACATACATACACACACATTTCACATTGTAATTCTAATTCGCCTGTACAAGCTTACACTACTGAAATTATGTTTTGTTTTCTTTTTAATGAACTGTATTTTAAAACTTGTTACACAATTAGTTTAACTGGGTTTTAAAATATTAATTTAGTTGTGCCACTTAGAGGAATATGTACTCACAATATTCCCCCCTCCTTTTTTTTTTTTTTTTTTTTTTAACATCAGAGTCCTTTAGAAATGCTGAGTTAACATTAAAGGGAAAAGAAAATCTAAATCCTCCTTTGATTTGACCTAAGAATACTCCCGAAGATTTGCCTCACCATTTACCCAAAAAGCGTCTCGCATTTTTCGTACAGAAACTAATCAGGAAAAGATTATGGTACATGGCATCTTATATGAACTGGGAAACTGCTGAAAAATTGAATTTTACTTTTGAACACAATTGCTTTTGGGAAAAATAATTTCCATTCTTTGTTTATCTTTTCACATAAAATGATAATTGTAGACATTTTCCTGGTCTTTCCTATTCATTTTGGCAGAGAATGGAATTTAAGTTCATCCTCATAAATTTCCTTGGGGACCTAACATGTAATCACTGTCAAGATATTTTGATAGATGACAGTTTGGAAAGATTAAGTGATTCATCTAATGTGACACGATGAAGTCCCTGTGCAGAGCTGAGAATGGAATTCAGATCACTGGGGTAGTCGTTAAGAAATCTCTATCTTTTATCAAAATGGAATTTAGTTTTCCTACAAAATTAAAACATTTGTTATAAGCCATTTGTTAAATATAGGGTGTTTAGTTGATACTTGGGTCCACCTCCCAGACTTTACTAATAGAATGTAAACACTCATTCTTTATCTTGAATCATTCCAAACACACTTATCTTCATTATAATGTCTTCTGAATATATACATGATAGACATTCATCACTGACTAAATGCTATCTATGTAGTAAGAAAAACGTTTCCCCTAAAGACATGGTTTCAGGCTCCACCTCCATTCTCCCTCTGCTTCTGTCCATCTGACCAAATCCTGATAAAGCATGCTGTAGGACATTCAACTATTCCCAAGACTTTAGCTCTTGGAGCTTCCAAATGGTGTCCTCTTTACCATGTCATTCGCCCTTGCTTACTGCTGGACATGCCATAAATGCCAAATAAAAATATGTTGAAAATCTAGAAAATGTGGAAAACCAATGGAAACAATAAAGCATTTCATTATGCATATTACTGAGTTAACCAAATTTAACATTTTGTTTAATTTTAAACATTTTAAGATTTTTTATTCTAATACATGAAAATATGTCACTTTGTTGTCTAGCCATAGTACACATTTTGCTATCTTTATATATATGGCTATAGAATACAAAACAAAATACAACCAGATTCCAACTAGAATGTTTCAATCCTTTCAATTAAAACTTAACAGTTTATTATAAATAATTATTTATCTGTATAAATTTTAAATGGTAATGGTTGCATAGATTTAGTTGAATGGAGTTTACTTAAGCAACTTAATAGTGTGAAATTAGTTTTTCCAAATATTTAATATTATAAACAAAATTGTGACAAACATGGCTGTGAATTCACTGCCTTTTTCAGGACTGTCGGCACATAGTTGGTACATAACACATTTGTTGGATGCATTAATGAATGATAAAAGGTAATAATTCTTACCTTTTTTTTGGCAAGCAATGAACTAAAGTCATATTGGAACTACTTAATAAACATGCCTTAAAAGCCCTTGAAAATATTTAACTAGATTTTTATGGTAAGGTATTTGTCAAATCTCATGGGAACCAGGAAAACAATACAAAAAGATTATTTGATTACAATTTCTTTGATCATATGTTTACGTTTTATCAAAAACTGAAAAACGGACTTTGTATATTTTATAGATTTCTAGTTCATCTTTAGGTTAGTTATAATGACATAGCAAATGAAGGGTTAAAGATACATAGCGACTTTTCTAAGTGTAACCATGAAGATTTTTTACTTTTTATTTTCTCTTCCTGCTGAGTCTGTTAGTAGGTTGTGGCAAAATTTTCTCTACATCCATAATGCTAACCTCCAATTTGAGAATAGGGACCTTTTCTGAACAATTCAATGTCTTGCGTTAGTGTTTAAAACACTTCATCATTTAATTCTTCAAATAAAACTTTATTTATGATCTATGAAATGAATAGGTGTTGTACTTGCCTAAAATTGCTCATTTACTCTTTTGAACATATTTAAGGAGCACCTCAACTCTGTCGGGCCCTCAACTCTGCCTGCTGATTTCATAACCATCTCCTGAAAAAATGTAAATGGCGTCGATGCTATATTTTAATTGGGGAAAAGAGACATAAAATTAGGATGCTTGGTAGTAATTTTACACCAAACAGAAATTAATATTGCAGTGCACGTTAGTCCTATCAGTGTCATATCCACCATCAATGTGGCCTCTTATATAGGTATTCCTAAAGTACTAGGAGAAATCGTTCCCACTGTCAAAGCAGCAGAATGGTCAGCATCGTGTGTCAACAGTATGATTCTTTGGGAAGAGAAGACCAGTCACAGGAACAAATGACCCAACTTTAACATGACTTACTCTACCCCAGTTTTTTGTTAGCTGTCTATCCAATATTTAAAAAGCAGAACACAGCCGAAAACATGAAAAGTAAGTATTTTGGGTCTTTCTGGTCTTCCAGTACCTGGGGTTTTTAAAGTGCTTTTGCCTCCAAAGGAATTTTCATAGATTTTTAGTAGTCTTCCAGTAAACGATCACATTTTTAAAAGATATTGGACCTTTCAATAGAGTAGCAGATGAAATGGGATTGACCACTTTCCGTTTAATGATGCACACACAAAAAAAGAGGACTCTAATCTCCAAAGATAAAAGCTGAGTGTTGAGATAATTGAAGTCTAAAACATTTTTGAAGGATGTGTATACTGTAACTTCGGATTTCTTCATTTGATCTCTAATTATCAGAGTAAGGGTCACCTTTCACACTTGAAAGGATTATAAACATATAAAAGTCTTTTCCCAGAAAGGTGATGTTGTTGAAAGATAGAGATTCAGGAATAGTTGAGATAAATTAATTGATGGCCGATGCACGTCAGGCTGTCAGAGGAAGTTAGAGATCTTCAGTGTAACATTTTGAGAAACCACTTACTGGAATGCTTAAATGATTGATCTGCTCTAGGATGACATTTTTCTCATATTTTCACACTTTTACTGGTAATAGAGACATTTAATGTTTCTTGTCAATTTGTTCCAATAATTGTGTGGCTGCAAATTATTCATTACATTGCCAGAAAGTCATAACCCTAGTTTTTTCCTCCTAAATCCTAACACAGTCTTTAAAGGAGAATAAAGACCCTGCACCATGCAGCTGCAAGGGCCTCTTTCTTGGATTAATGTGGGAGAGGTAACCTCTGCCCTGTGCCATTAGCTTTTGGGGGGGACTTGTCTCCTCTGCTTTAGCCAAAGACTGTGAGCAGATTTTTTCACAGAAGATGCTCCAAGCACACACTGGCTCATTCCTTATTCAGACCAATTTTCCGTGTTCTCTCCAATTTTAACCTTTATCCAACGCTTTGGCTTTTGTATTTCAAGATGATCATAGACACAACATTTATATTTTATGCCACATCATTTTTTGGTATATCATTTCTACCCTTGGTAATAATGTTCTTTATAGGCATATATGTATGTATATCACTATGGTAACGTTCTTTAAAGTTAATGTCTTGACTAACTAAATGAGTTTATCGGTGTGTATCTTTTTTTTCCCCATCCATATTGCAAATTCCTCTCTGGAGTAAAATTGCTTATGGGTCTAGCACTATCTTATAGGAATAGTTCTGGAAGGGATCTTGAATTCATCAAGAAAGTGAAATATAGATTTTGTTATGTCTCACTTCTGTGACTTTCAACAGACCACACATGATTTCAATGTTTGAGCTTTAACATCTTTATAATTACAATTTTAAATTAGGTGATCTCCAAAGTCCCTTTTCCCCCTAAAATTTTATGACTCTGTTATTCTAAGGAATTCCAAAATATATGTTTTGTACTGTGATCAGGAAGGATAACTCTGGGAGAGGGGAAGTTGGTGGGTAGAGAGGGAGGTGGATTAATGTTGACTGAAAATGTGTTATTGCATCACATAAAATCAACGTCCCTTCAAAAGACTTTCAAGCTCATACTACTGCCCAAGAAGGGGGAAGTGGAAAACTTTTGAGGGGCCAGGATTTTTCAATCTTTAATGATAGGAATATAAAATTTCTGTGGCACAAGATTAATACACTTAGGTGGAATGGCCTTTTTGGGTATCATTTTGCTATTAGCTTTAGCTATAGTAATTAATTAAAAACTGATTATGTATTTATCAATTAATTTAATATATAGATAGTTGTGGAGTCTAACTTTTTTTTTCACTCCAAAACTCACAGATGACAAGTAATACGGAAGGCCAAAGTGTAAGCATTTATCGTGTGACAAATGTAGACTGAGCCACGAGGGAGACATGGGATAGTGCAAAGAAAGTAGACTGGAAAGGGAGGGCCAGGGTCATACCCAGGTACTATTGGAAAATGCTGCATTATCTTTGGAAAGTTAAGCTACTGTCTGGGCTCAGTCTTCTTGTGTTAAATGATGATAAAAATATCTGTTTCATAGTGTTATTCTGAGAAGTCAATGTTAACGTCAAAAAGGCTTAGCCAAGTGCTGGTCATGTGGCAAATACAAAGTAATTAGTGGTTTACAAACAAATTAAGAAAAAAAATCAAGTTTTTTATACAGCTAATATTTAAAAGTGATGTCTTCATTCAGCTATGACTGGATTTTTGTGTTTACTTTTTCTTGAATTTCTGTTGTCTGTATGACGGTGGCATCTGTCTTCTGATAAAACGATGATAAAAGAAGGAATGTTCAGCGACGCTGCCTACGTTTCTGTGAAATTCAGGAAGCTTTCGAACTCAGCTTCAATCCGGAAGATACACTCTGTCAAAACTTGCAGGGGAAAAAACCCTTTCCCATCAATTTGGTGAGAAAATAAGATAAATGAAGGGCTAACTAAAATTTTTGCGAATGTATTACATGTCAGATACTATGCTCTTTCTATGCGTTATCTCATCAAGTCCTCCGATAATCTGAGTTAAGGAGGAAGACTCTGCCTCCTACAATGAGGCAAGCACTTGAGGTTCAGAGAAGTTCAACAATTGCAACAGTTCACAAATTCAGCAAAAGGAGGTGAGCCAGGACTTGAATGCACACAGTTTGACACTGGAGTCTACGCACTTACTACTTTTCTGTACCGATGCTCCAGAAACTAGCCTCACGGCATCACTGATACTTCAAATTTCATTATGCCTTTGCTGCGTCTCTAATCTATCAAAACTTGAACAAGTTGAATGACTGCACAGAGCCTGAATTTCCTAACCTATGAAGAGCAAATAATGGCATCTATTTCTAGATTTAAAAAAATCTAAATTAAAAAAATAAAGAACATGAATGCAAAATGCTGAACAATATATCAGTTGTATAGACAGTATGATAACTGAGACCATCATCTGAGAACCTGGGCTGTGTCCTATGCCCTTCAAAAGGGACAGAAATAGGGAAATACAAATCGAGAATGAAGGCAAGAACATAAGTGGCTGTCATCTGCATTTACTACTTATCAATGTAGCTGACTGATATAATCTGTTTGAATATAATGTCTCTCTTCAAAATCTAATACAATGTCTCTATATAATATAATGTCTCTATTTAAATAGAAAACTTTTGGGTGTCTGGGTGGCTCATTTGGTTAGGCGTCTGACTTGATTTCGGCTCAGGTCATGATCTCAGGGTCCTGGGATGGAGCCCTGAGTCGGCTCCGTGGGGTGTCTGCTGGAGATTTTCTCTCTCTCTCTCTCTCCCTTTCCCTCTGCTCTTCTCCCCACTCTCTCTCAAATAAAGAAATCAATCTTTAAAAAAAAAAAAAAGCTGAAGTTTGAGAATAAGGAAATTCTGATATCACATAACAATGATTTAAGTACTTGATACAAGGGAATTTCTGAACTACCCAGAAGGTCCTGAAACATTTTGAGACCCATAGAGGAAAGGTAGTTAAACCTGGAAAATGGGAAAGAAAAAGCTGATCTCGGCTAAGATAAAGGCAGTTTCACAGCCACATTGGGTCAAGTGGTTCTATCAAACCACCAAATGAGAATAGAAAAATTCAGATCATAACTCCTGCGTGGTAGCTATAGTTCTGAAATATAATGCTATATAAAGTAACAAGTAGTATGCTCTCTAATTTTCATCGTGCTGGTTCAGAACCCATTCAGGTATTACTGTAATTTGATAGATAGCTATGAAGTAGCCTACAAGACATCAATACTAACTGCGAATATACCTATTATCTGCAACAATCAATGAGTGTTATTATTAAAGAAACCCGGGTGTAACAAGATTTCATATCTTGAGACTGAATTAAGTGTTTCATAATCTGCCAAACTCAAAAACTTGGCTACAGCAAGACAGAAACAAGTATCTTTAAGGAACCTTTTCCTCTTTCTTTGGCTGCAAAGGCAATGAATAACACAGTCTATCATGAGTCTCTACTTAAAATTAGTGAGATATTCAACTTATATTTATTTATAAGTCTCACAAATACAAATAGTTTGGGGCTTTTTCATAAATAACATATTTATTAAAATTACTGATTATTTTCTCACTACAATTTAAATTAAATCTATGGGTAGCATGTTTGAAACATTGATAACTTAAGATCTTGAGATTATAGAGAAAAGTAAATTATAATATGTTTTTATGCATTATCATTAAGGTTCAGAAAAATGGGGAAGAAATCCAGATTCTCCTTAGAAGAATGAAGGGTAGGTTACATAGAGAAAGACCACAAGAGCTGTGAATCTCTATGTATTGTGATATATAGCCTGCTAAGTATGGAGAGGCTTAAGTGAAGAACAAAATTGTTCACTTTTAGGAGTGAAATGAGTGACGGAATTAGGGGTGATTTTGAAACCAAGAGAAAGGAATTTAACATTTAACAGTTTCTTCCATGAGAGTAGGTAAGAAATGTAGGCGAATCAAATACGCATCTATTGCAGAGAACATCTTTCTTTATTAGCATGCACATCATTAATTAAGGAGATACTAACTTCAGGATGGAAGTTAATTAACTGTGAGATCAATACCTACTGCTGATTTCACTTTTTACATCTCTCTAACTGCACCAAACCCATAAAAAGCAGTTATGCTTTTGAGTAAAACTTATCTGACCAAAACCTCAAAGTGAATAGTTCCTTCAAGAAGGAAAAGGTGGTTGGTTGAGTCAGTAAGATTTGGGTGTTCACTAATAGCTAAGCAAAGCTAAAAGATTATATAATAAGGCAAGTTATTTGAGTATATAAATATTATAGCCTTTAAAATTGGTCAGAAATAAGATTATTCAGTATTTCATAATGGTGTATAGACTTTCAATCATATTTATCCTGTTTATATCGTGGTCAGGATTCCTTTTCAGGAGTATGTAGATTACATCTTCCTGTCACTTCTCACCTTTAAAGTGAGCACTTTAGGGGCATGTGTGGTTCAGTCGGTTGAGCATCTGACTCTTGATTTTAGCTCAGGTCATGATCTCAGGGTCCTGGAATTGAGCACTGGGCTCGGCATTCAGCGAGGAGTCTGCTTGGGGATTCTTTCTCTCCCTCTCTCTCTGCCCCTCCCCCCAGCTCGCTCTTTCTCTCTCTCTGAAATAAACAAATCTTTAAAAAACAAAACAAAACAAAAACAAAGCGAGCACTTTGAGGTCATTGAGAGGGTTCTTATTTTCTAGTGATGGAAGACTTTGATCCAATCTTGGGTCCACATCAGACGGAGTTGTATTATCTTTTGCATAATGCTTTTTATCTACTTGGCAGAGATTTTAGTTATGGGAGCTTTGTTCCAAAGACAGTGGTATCAGGGACGTATCTGTTTATTGTCATCGTCCAATACCCATGTCCTAAGTGTCCATTAAAGAGTATTAGGGGCCAAACATTAACCATCCTGAAACATAGCATGAAACCGAAGTGCAAAATGTACTTAAAATCATCCACTTGCCTTATTTCTCTCTCTTGGAACCAACGACTTGGCATTCTTCCCTCAAGGCACAGTACCCGTGTTTTCATAATGACTTTTCTTTGTTCCAAGCTAATTGCTTTAGCATGTTGTTACATTTTGCATTTTTATGGTCCTCTTGATATAGACCTGAGTTAGTGCGTGGAAAAGCACTTAGAAGACTGTCCATCACATGGTAAGCACTTAATACATGTAAATGATTATTCTTATTTTTAAGATTTTCACTGATTAGTTTGTAATGATCTACATAAAATGGGATATGCAACGTAGGACATATGGGGAGTTGGACACTGGAAGTGGCAAAAGCATCTGGACATAAACACAAAGACTGGGGTAATTATTAAATATTAAATATACATTTACCTGTAGAACTAAGATACAATGGTGCTTTAATGAAGAGACGGTAGGTGAAGGTTATATTCCCTAACAAGCTAACATGAATTGGGGAAAATAAGAAGCGTTCCTAAAAGGCAGAATAAGTTTGCTAATTGCCTAGTATTCTAGTTACTAAACAAAGAAAACTGATTATTTTAATCTATTTTCACACATAGTTTTGAATTAACGGATGTAGGAAATGAATACCATTGGCTGATAACCTCACAAAAAGAGTCAAACCAACATGGCAAACCTTTTGACGAAGAACACAGTACAACCTCACTTTGAAGTGGGTGTAGTGAAACAGGTGAGATTGTATGTGCTCTTTCATCAAAAGGTCGTGCAGCACCTTCAACCATTAGTTCAATAAATAATCATCAAGCCCCCAAAACATACTAGGCACAATTACGGGGACTGGATACAATGGCTTGCAAAACACAACAAAATAAATAAATGATAAAAAACCAACCTGTCCTTATACCCATGGAATGTACAGTAAGATAGAAAATGTGGTCATTCATCAAATAATCTTGCAAATAAATGTCATATCATCTCTGTTAATGAATGGAGAGGCATATGTTGCTATGAGAATAAATACTAGGAGGACTATACCTCCCCTAGGGGAAAAAGAATAGATTATCTGGAAAGAAAGTGATATTTGAACTAAAATATGAATGCTGAAGAGCTTTAAGGAGGCATTAGCCTGGTGCAGGAAGGAGGGGAAAAGGAGTGTTCAGAGCACCAGGGAGAACCAGTGAAAAGGCTCTGAATTAGAAAGGAGGATGGGACACCAGTGTGTCTGATGGGGGCAGAGTAAACAGGGTGGGACAAGAGAAAAGCCAGAACAGGGAGGGGTAACTGTGAAGTTTATTGTCCAAACTGGATGGCTTTTGAGATTAAAAGGGAGGTACTACCGACGATGACACTGGAGCAACAGGTGGCCACTGGGACTCTGAGTCACTCTAATTACAGGCTGTGTTAAGAAGAGGTCTGTAGGCAGAGAGTGATGGAATTGTTGGAAGGATTTTAAGCAGAGGTTTACATTTTGGCCACTGCAGTGTGGAGAGTGGATTATAATGAGGCGGGCGTGCATGTGGGGAGACTACAAATTAGCATGCTTGTTTCCCAGAGATCAGCTGAAAGGCAGCTTCTGTTGTTGTTGTTTTTTGTTTGTTAGATTGTTATATTCCCTCTTGGTGCATGTAGAGAACATGGCCTAAAATCATACGAGGAGTTTCCTTTTCTTTTAATGATTGGAGCTGAGTTGGGAAGGGCTTGCTACTTTCCATGCCTAAAGCTGAAGTACCTTGAAATAAAGATAGGACTGACAAAAGGGGATTGTTTAGAATTACTGTGGCATAATGTATTTGTTCTCTCTCTGCCTACACACACACACACACACACACACACACACACACACACACACATACACACATACATGTGCACATATATATACACAAATGTTTAGACACATATCACACACACACATATATTCACTTATTGTATATTTAACACACTATTAAAAATCATTAAAGATCCTAGTCAATGAGCTTAACTATCCCATGAAGAGGTGTCTGCTACCCTGTAAGTGTATCCTAACTTTTTAAAATACTGGTGGGTCTGGTTTTTTTCTTAAAAAGAAATTTTCATTGTTTAAGTTTAAATAGTAAAACATACTAATTAAAGAAATAATTGTAAGTACAGAAACATTTTCTAAAAAGGCAAATGATGTAAGAATGCCAAGTGCTGCATTTTTTAAAGACCTAGCTCAAATCCACTTGTATGTAAAATTTTGTATTCTTCTTTCTTTCAACTCAACATTATGTCATAATTAAGGCTATCAGGTTTAGCAAATACAAGTACAGGGTGCTCTACTAAATTTGAATTTCAGATGAACAGCATTTTTTTTCTTGCATAAGTATGTCTAAAATATTTCAAGGGAAATAGTTTTACTTAAAAGAATTGTTGCTTATCTGGAATTCAAATTTAACCGGATGCTCCATATCTTATTCTCCAATGTTAATTATAAACCCTTTTCTTTTTTAGTGTAATCTTCATGGACTATTATAAATAAATTATGCTAAACACTTTAATGCAGGAAAAAATGTCTTATTTTTAAAGAGCATGTCTTTGGACAGAATCATAGAAGTAAACTTCCCAGGTTAGATTAAATACATGTCTATCCCTGAATTTATTCCATAGGAGTATTTTGGGCTGTAGTTTCTTTTCCTGATTTAGTTAGGTAATTAGTTAATTCAAAGGTTAAATTTGTATGATCATTGCTTAGACCCCCATTTTTTTTTTCGTTAAAATATCAGTAGTTCAGTCTCTCCTTGGAGAATTTATCTTTGGATAGCAGTCCAGTTTTTTCGAAAGTCTTACTAGAAGTCTTAGATATTTCAGTGAAGGAGATTTCTGGACAGGCTAGATAGACATTTCTCTAGGTTCCCTATTCCATTCCTGGGCTCAGTTTATCAGCAAACAATCTGTGATTTATTATCTTGGCCTCCCTTTCCTTCTTTGTCTTTCCCTTCCTCCTTTCTTTAAGTTTTGCTCTTATGTTTTGCTTTCTGCACTTACAGAATACCTATATCTATTTATCTATCTATCTATCTATCTATCTATCTATCTATCTATGCCTATTCAGTCAGTGTCTGTGGGACTTCCAAATGCTAACTTTCATAATTTGGGCTCGGTGACTTCGTCCTGCTACTTATATTTTCTGAGCTTTGGTTCTTTATCTAGGATAACTGCATAGCAGGATTTTTGTCATGATAAAATAAGCACTGTTTGGGGAAAACATCTAATGTGCCAGACACACAGTAAGTTCTCAATATATTCCCGAGAACGCTAATGAAAACATAAGGACTAACTGACCCGGGCAAAGCTCTCTAAGATGCAACGGATGTTAATACGTAACAAGGCCCATGTTACTATTAACCCCTAAATCTTATTTTCTCCATTTCGTTGTATTTCTCCAGAGCCTACATTTTCTTAAATGCCTGCCATGAGTTAGACACTATCTGGGAAGGGCTTGTTTGGTTTTTGATGTTACAGTTCTCCGTCTTGCTCACATTCACAATTCACACCGAGGATAGTCCGGCAGGATCAGTGTGCTGAGAAGAGTTTTATGAGCCTCTGGCTTTGAGGCTGAAAGAATAACTTCCCGATTATACCTGAGCAGAAAACAACACCCTCACTAGAGAACAGTTAAACGCTTCCCTGATCACAGCAGTAGCTCTGGACTTTAGTGTCTAATCACTTTTACACCACTGTCCTATAGCCTTCTTCCCATTGACCCACTCACACTTCTCTTCATTAATTATTAATCAATACATAGTAAGTACCTCCCAGAGTTTAATGCCAAAGAGTGTTAATGAATCTTTCGATCAGAAAACGAGATCTACTGTTACTTAATGTGCTACCTGCGGCCACAGAAATAAATGAGGCATTGTCCGGTGGCAATTCAGGGATACCTGGAATATCTATATGTCAGCGCCTTTAAATGTATTTCGGTTCATGGTGGAAGTCTTTATTTTCAAAGTATTTTTGATCAGTGGCCTAGGTATAGATTCCAAGTAAACACATGAAACGAATCAAATATTCCTTGAAAATTTACAACACCCAGCTATGGTTCAGTTTCTCAGTGGCATCAAATGCTGTTCAACCCCAGGCACTCCTCTCTCTGGAGCCTTCTTTCCCACATTCTTAGTACAATTTGCTTGCCTCTCCCCCCATTTCTGGTTAATTCACTGCAGTTCAAAGGCTTTTTCACTGGGTGGCAGCCTCCACCCGATTTCCCATCTGGATTTCCTTGCCTCTCCTTCAGTGTAATTGCAGGTTGGTCAAAAGGCAGGGTCTGGACCCAGAAGTCCATGTTTGGAATCCAGGCTTTGGAATTTATTTGGCTCTGTGATAAGGGGCAACTTAGGGAATGTCTCATCACCAAACTGAGGATAACAGTATGAACTCCCTAATAGGATTCTTGTGAGAATTTAGAAAGATGAAGAACTCAGAAGAGGACCCGGCAAATAATATCCAGTAAAGTTTATCTGTTATTTTTATGATCATATTTAGGATAGTACAGTAGCACCTGGGAATACAAACATGAATAAGTCACAGAATTTCGGAAACAGAGGAAAACCTAGTAACACAAACCAACACTTCCCCGCAGTGATGACGGGGAAGAACCAGCACCGCGGAGAACGACGAAGCAGAGTGTAGCAGACTTGTGGTTGGGATCCAATAATAACTAATTTGCAATCATTTACTGAAAGCCTGAAAGTATCAGTGTCTGGGTTTGTTTCTTACAAATATTACCTCATGTGTCCTTTACAACAGCTGCTTAAGTAGATATTTATGCCCATTTTCCAGATAAAGAAACTGAGCCTGATAGAAGTTAGATCGTTTGGTTAAGGTCATTCATCCTGTGGGTGGAAGACCCTGGATTTAAATCCAGGCTAGTTTTCATCCGAAGCTCTTTCTGCTCTGTGCCTTCTGCTCTGCCAGCTCATTATTTTCTATCTCAGCTGTTACTGGTTAAAATTTTAATACCTCCTTCTCAATATTGTTCCTATATTCTGGAAGATTGGGTTGCCTGTGACACCTAATAAGAAAATCATGAACACGTCTGCAGATCGAGCCTCTTCTTATTTTCTGAGGTGAATGCTGAGCCCACCGAGCTGCCAGTCCCTCACTTAACTCCATACATTTTCTGCGATGTTCCCCTCCTCTCTGACAGGTGTATCAGCATTTCCGTGGCTGCTTGTGCTGATAAAGCTTCCCGAACACACACACCAAATAGAAATCACTTGGTGACATGTTTGCTAGGGCACCCCGCGAAGGAGGTCTCGATTGAAACGACAGCGTCCTGGAGATGGTTCCACTGCCCAGTAGATCAAGTGGCCCATTTAAACATGGCCGCAGAGGTGTGGGGGCAAAATTTTTCTCTTGAAATGTGCGGAGACAGCTACGCATCCCAAGAATGTGTAACCGAAAGAAACAAATTTAAATTACAATGCAAGTAGTAGGTAATAAAGCTGTTTCTGCTTTTGTTCTGTTTTACACAAGATGTAGACCTGAGGACATAAAGTGGAGGAGCCAGAGGTCTAAGAGGTAAGAAAAGACTTCGAAGGGTGATTTAAACATTGTACTTTTTAAGAATTACGAGCATTTACTCATCATTTCCTTTCGATATCTTTCCTAATGTGGAATAATACTCAAATATTTTCTTTACTATTTTTCACAATGTATATGAAAACTGAAGGAACTTTAAACTGCAAAGGTGGTGGTTTTACACGGTGTGACTGTAAGTGTCCAAGTGCCCTCCCTTTATGTTCATATTAACATCACACACACAGACACCCCCTCTCATACCCCACACCCTGCAAAAACAAACACACATAGACACACACACACACATGTCCCTCACATGTCATACCTCCAAACACACACACACACACACACACACACATGCATATATAGATGGGCCACACCCTCACACTCTCCAAACACAAACACAGACATAAACACTTGACTCTCCCACCACTAAGATGAAGAGCAAGCAGGGGGGCAAGAGGCCTAGAAGGGCAAAGATAACATTTGCTGAAAACGGAAATTATATTTAGGGATTTCAGTACAAACTCGATGTTTTTGGCTTTTATGCATTTAAATTTAGAGCAACTTAAAATAGCTCACACATGAAACTACTATTTGTCAAATATTCTTTAGTGTGAATGTGCATCTGATCATTTCTTGAGAGCAGTTTTGACAGACAAACTGCACATTCTGGGGGCCGCAGGCTAAAGAGGGAATAAGAACAGGGCAAAGAGAGAGGTTGCAGGGTGTCTGAGACACTGTGTCTAACACAGCGATTTGTCCTGGGGTCAGTGCTGAGTGAAAACCTGTGGACACCACTGAGAGCTGCCCATAGGAATAAACAAAAGGTTATCCAGACAATCCTGTAGCCAAAGAGCATATTTTTCTACTTACATCAATGTGATGCTTGAAAGGTCACTTTGGTCTGTATAAAACTAGAACTTATTGGCTACCATTGAGTTAAATGAGACATTCCTTTTTTTTTTTTTAAATAAAGATTTTATTTATTTGTTTGATGGAGAGAGAGACCGCCAGTGAGAGAGGGAACACAGGCAGGGGGAGTGGGAGGGGAAGAAGCAGGCTCCCAGCAGAGGAACCTGATGTGGGGCTCTATCCCAGCACTTTGGGATCACGCCCTGAACTGAAGGCAGACGCTTAATGACTGAGCCACCCAGGCGCCCCAATGAGACATTCTTGACCCCAAGTCTAGGCAATCATAAATCCCAAGTTCTAAATTCTTCAGTCCAATCCAAGGCTTAATACTTTCCATCTTTAAAAATCGTAAATATGTATTAGTTCGTCTTTGAACTTGTATATTCTAGTAAATGTTCTAATATTGCGGTAGAGAGAATTGATGAAGAAATGCTAAAAAGTTTTGAGAAATTAAAAGCAAAAGGTTATGATTAATGTAGACAGACTGACCTAGTTCATACTTAGTGTGGATAAGAAGGGTGCATTATCTCAATGCCTTATGCGTGGATGGCTTGAACTGGATATGTATGAAGATTTTAATTAATGAGATCATCATTAAGAAACAATATCTCCACTTACTCCCTTTCTCTGCTTACAGATGTTACAACCTGAGCTTTAGGATGCCATTCTCCCTAGTGTTTTGAATGTTGTTTCTAAAAAACAGCAGAAGAGAAAATATTTCTTTGAAGATCCATTAGTTTAAAACTTACTTTCCCTTATCCATCTGATAAAGCCAACATCTGTTAATCTAGAGAGCATATCTGGGAGGGCTGTTTGTTCACTCATATTTTTGGTTGTGGAAATGACTTATAGGAAAGATGGAGACCAAGTTTGGTTTCAAAATGCTTAACATTGGGCTATTCTGCCTACATTCATTGCGGACCAGTGTAAGGCAGTTTTTGAGTTTATGTTCAATAATTTTTATTATAGCAGAGGAAAAGAAAAAACTAATATACCAAACCTGAGATCTATAAAATCATGGGTTTTTTTCTTATTTGCGAGGTTGATAATATTCTTATCTAATATTCTCTCGAAAATGGTTGGTGGAAATCAGTAAAGGAAGACATGGTGATGAGTAACTGTATACTAAATTTGGTCAGAGTGGTTTCTTTTTTAAATGTTTCAAATAAGACTCTGCCTTTATTTTGTGTGATTGTAAAATTACTCTCTTTTCACACCCCAATTTTCTGGCTAATCCCTATTACTCATCTAACCACATTTACTGTATATGTGGATGACCACTCAAGAGAGAAATGTAAAGAAGGAACATGTAGCTTAAAATGGCACCTAGCTAATAGTTCCTAAATTATTAGATTGATTGATGGATTGATTGATTGATTCATTCATTCATTCATTTATTCAGTAGGCAAATATATATTGAAGACTTTCTCTGGGCCAGTTTCTGGTCTATGATTTGGAGATGGTGCTAAAAACAAGACAGACAAAAAATTTCTCCTCAGTGGATCTCATCCTGTAGCAGGAGAGACAGATAGTAAACAAATTAGTGTATAACTCATGAATTTCCATTAAAATATCATGGAACCAGAGGAGAAGAACAATGAAAACTCATAACATAGAACACTAAGACTTCAGGGAAACAAGTTTTGGGAGAAATTTTATTAAGTTGAAAGTTGATAGAAAAAGAGAAAAAAGATTGTTCATTTCTATGTTCCACCTCAGGAAACAACAAGCTTGAGTGCCTATACTAAGACAGTTAAGACATTTCCTGATTCTCCCATGCTATTTGTCCCTTAGCCCCAAGGCCCCATGATCTCCCAACCAGTGATCTGTGCAGACACCTTCTCACTGTCTCAGTGACGTTTCCACAAAATTCAACTTCCAGTGACTGCTACTATTCTAGAGTAATTTGTCATGCAGAATAAAGGTACTAAAAGTATTTTTTTCAATAACCAGGGGACCTGTAAGTAAAAAACAAGATTAGCACAAAACTATATGTTAATATAATATCGTGTATGTGACAAGAAAAATAACAAAAATCTGTAAATATTCCAATCCTCCCTCCTGCTCTCCTTTCAAACAAGGAAGAAACTTCCCCTCCCCGACCCCGTCCCTGTTGTTACTAGGCTTTGTTTGTGTGTGTTGGTTTGGAAATGGATGATGATAAAAATCTAGAAAAGACCAGAGTATTTGACTATAGGTTAGTATATTGTGAGTGAGAGAGAGTAGCTTAAATGATATTTCTCTCTCATTTCACAGTTCAGAGGTTAGTGTCCCACTACTGATCAGGGCCTTGCCATACTCAAGACTTCTGTCTCTGATTCTCAGGCAGTCACTACTGTCCACACCATCTCTCAGTTCACAAAGGAAAATGGGGGGACCCGGAAGTGTAAGCACAAAATTGTTTTCAGAGGTAGAATCAGGAAGTGGCACCATCACTTCCACTCATACCCTCTTGGTTAGAACTTTGTCACATGTCCACACAAAGCTGCAAGGGAGTCTAGCAGTAGAAATTCCATTTGTGTGGTTAAATATCCAGCTAAAACTGGGAAGAGTTCTATTATTGAAGAAAGAATGGATGCATGTCAGGGAACAACTAGTAGTCTGTACCTTAACCCAGCCCTGTGGCTACCCTAATATCCATGTGGTATTCCTCTTACCACACATAGAACCCACACAATGACCTCCACAGATAACAATGAAAGCCATATCTAGTTACTACTTTTACAATGCCAACCTCTCTGTTGGTTCTTTCCACTAAGTCAGTATGTGTTTCCTGGTGTTTTGGTGACCTATAAACCAATAGATAAATTGTCTACTCCTTCTTTATACGCATTAAACAATAATGGAGAAAGACCAAGATAACTTCAATTAAAAATCTCATTCAGAAAAGCGAATAAAGGGAACACAGAGCAGTAACTTGCCCGTAGCAATAATCCAATCTTGCTGAGCAAGTATTGGCATTGCAAAATGTGCTTGGTTAGTTCTTGTTCTGGTCTCCAGAGGAGCTCCTTTGTCCATTTGCTTCTCTAGCGCCTTTGTCCATTTGCTTTTATGACCACATTTGAAGTGTGCATTGGAAAATGTGCTCTCCTTGCGGGCTACACAGTCTGTACAGTTTGGGGGTACAGGACTTGGTTTAGGAATCACACAATTACAGGCATTTTAAACCAGGCTGTGCTTTCCCTGGCAGTAAAAAGCCCTCCATAACTTAGTAGGTGTGTTTAATTTGCTTTCCACATGAAAGGAGTCATCAGTGAAAATTGTATCTAGATATAGGTTTGTGTGTGTGTGTGTGTTTATTTTTAACTACACTAAGTACAGTGTTAATGTTATAATTGTCCTTAGGTAATTTATAGCTGAGTGTTGTTAGAATTGTGATGTTATTGAATTGTATTTTTATTCTGTTTTAAAAGTGGACTTAATTGAGGAACACCTGGGTGGCTTAGTTAGTTAAGTGACCGATCCTTTTTTTTTTTTTTTTAAGATTTATTTATTTGAGAGAGAAAGAGAGAGAGCATGAACGAGGGGAGGGTCAGAGGGAGAAGGAGAGAGTCTCAAGCAGACTCCGTACTAAGCGTGGAGTCTGATGCGGGGCTCGATTTCACAACCCGAGATCATGCCCTGAGCCTGAAACTAAGAGTTGGACACTTAACTGACTGAGCCATCCATGCACCCCAAGTGTATGACTCTTGATTTCAGCTCAGGGCATGATCCCAGGGTCGTGAAATCAATTCCTGCCTTGGGCTCCCTGCTGGACGTGGAGCTTGCTTGAGATTCTCTCTCCCTCTCCCTTTGCCTCTCTCTCAATAAATAAATAAATATAAAAATAAATAAAAGTGGACTTATTTGAGTAATAGCCTTGCAGAACAGGATCCTTGTCCAGGCTGCGATTTTTCTTTTAGTTTTTCCTTCTAGCTTAATTGGGATGTAATTGACATACAACATTGAGTAAGTTTAAGCTGTTTTCATGTTGACACACTTATGTATTTTAAAATGATTCCACAGTGTTACTTAATACTCCCTCACCTCATGTAATGCCCATTTCTTTTCTGTGGTGAGACCATTTACCATCTACTCTCTTAACAACTTTCAAGTATCCAATACTATATTGTTAATTATCATCACCAAACTGTACATTAGATCCCCAGAACTTATTCATCTTATAACTGGAAGTCTCTTTCCTTTGGCCAATGTTTCCTTATTTCTCCCTAGATACAGTTTTTAAACCTAAAGTCTCTCATTTATTGGTCCTGTGCTTGGTTTTACCGTCTCTCCAGCACCTTAATCAGTTTTCCTTTCATCTATATAAAGAACTAGGCTTGGGCTTTCATTATTTGCTTTGTTGGCATACAGTCTGCTTTCCACTTTATCACAACCAACTTCCAATTCACAATAGTCTGTGTCTTCACCCACTGCTAAGCCAGTACCTTCTTTTCTGACCACTTCCAGTACAAATGCCTGGATTGGACTGAATATAGTCTAAAGTTTTACAATATAGAGACCTTAAGTATAACAGCTGAAGATAGACTTTTCCTCAAATACATAGTTCAGAAAGCAGTAATTTAGAACTCTTAGGGTAATTGTTCCTTCTTTTACATGAAATTTCTGTTTTGAGGATCAATGAACCAGCTGTCATTGACTTCTAGACAGAGACAAGAGGAAAAAGAGAGCAGAGGATGTACCCATTTCTTTTTAGGAGCGTGACTAAGAAGAAGGGCATCTGCTCCCATCTCATGGGCAGTAATCGAGCCACATGACCCCACAGAGCTACAAGGAGCATGAAGGATGAAGTCCTTAGGTGGGTAGTAATGTGGCTATTAGCTAAAGGATGGGAATTCTGTTGTTAAAGAAAGTGGAGCTGAAACTTGGTGGAAATCTGGACGATAGCCAGTCTTGATGGAGAACAATCCTGAGTTACCATGAATAGAAATTATACCAAAATATTTCTAGTTTCTGTTTCCAGTGGGGGAATCATGTATGATTTTCATTGTATTCTCTATGATTTATTTAGACTTTATCCACTTATTTATTTTCTCTCTCTACTTTTTAGGATTTTACAATGATCATTCAGCACTTGAATAATTCAAAATTATTTTAAAAATTCAATGAGCTAAATCGCACAAGCAAGCATTGTAAGTGATGCTATAATAAGAGCTGTCTGTAGATTTAATGCATAAGATAAGCCTTCAAAGGACTCTGAAAGAGAAACCCTGGCCGAGGCAGAATTGGAGATGTGTGAGAATAGAAAGAGTGACCTTGTTTGCCAATGATGAAATTGCTTTCTTCCTTTTGAGAAATGGTACAGATTTTAAAGAGTCGAGCTGAGAGAGAAGAGAAAGACAAAGACAAAGAGTCAGCAATATAAAACATTAAAAGTGTAAGCTTAATGATCTGGAGAAAGGGGTTTTGCTTACTTTGCATATCAATAATTTAAATAATATTATTACATGTTAGGTAAATATATTGCTTTTGTTGTAGTAAGAAATATTTTGATTATTTCCAGAAATCATGATAAAAGAGGATGATTCCAGCTCAGTCACACTCCATGAAAATAATTACAACAGGAAATTGTGTAAAATAATAATGTCATAGGTCCTTGATTTGAAATTGTCAAAAAACATGCTGTTATATTAGTGACAAAAAGAACACAAGGAGTGCACAGGAAAATATGTTTTGGTATTAAACACTTGAAAAATTCCACGTATATGTATACTATGAGGGTATTATAAAAACAAACACTCAGATGATGCTAGGGGATCTTACAAAACAGTGCTTGGGCATTCTCAGAGGCTTATCTCTTTCTCTAGATGTATTTTAGCAGTATTAACCCTCTAAAGAAAACCAAGTAGTGGTTTAAAAAAGAACATTTTTATCCTTGAGAAATGTGACTAAATTTCGTTTTTGGTAACTGGCAATGAGGATGTATTCTTACTATGTTAAACCCCAGAGGAAAAAAAATATTGAATGTCTGGTGGGAGTTACAGCATACAGCAAGTGTTGGGAAGAACTGAATAGTCCAGCTGTATGTAGTGCAGGTGGAAAGGTAACCTTGTTCATATCAGGAACAGAGACAGGAGACACAACTTCTGTTATGCTGCTTTAATGTGCTGAGATCTCATTACCCTTGGTATTTTTTTTCAAGATTCTACTATCTGAGAACAAGAACATAATTGTCTTACGTGGGGCCAGGCATCTGCTCTTGTATCAACCAGTTATGGCCAGAGGGGCAGGGTCCCTGGCAGCACCAGGCCTTGTGTGTGACGGCTTCCCCAAGAAGGGGAATCACTGAGAGTGAAACACTCAGTGATGTGTTAGCTATCTCATAAAATGGAAAGTAGGATCATATTACCAATTCTGTGTAAATTTTAGTAAGATTTGCAAGATAATTAAGAATGATTACTAAGTACTATAAATGAAAGCATATCAGTTTCTAACAAATCATTACCAGAACCTTTTTCTCTGCTATTTTTCTTACACTGTATGCACAATATAAGGAAGAAGTGAGAAGACCTTACCCAATTCATTTAATTTGTTTGTTGTATTGGTCTGATGCTTAGGAATGATGGACAGTAAAGAAAGAGATAAGAGAATATTTATAAATTTAGGTATTTTCATATTTGGTCAAGGGAGGATTATTTTTAGTGAGTAGACAAAATCAGTAAAAATAGAGATTTTATTACAATTAATCCCTTGCATATTTCTTAAGTTAGAATGAATAAAATTCTTGTCTGGTACCTGTATAAGCCAGTTATAGCATTTAGAATGTCACTTAGGAAATGGAAAATTTCCATTTATATAAAATCTTTATATCCTGCTGAAGAAACTTGAAAATGTCAATTTCATGCAGTACATCTGGGGAAAATCTGTCTAGGGCATAACACCTTAACTGTCACATAGCGATTATAACTTATCTGTGTAAATAGTAATGAAAACTTTGCAGAGATGCATTGTCTATTAAGACAGCCGGTGCTTAGGCATATAGTTATACAGTCCCTGGATTGTAGGTCCACTTGGATAGATGAAATTCCCTTGACAGATGTTGACCTAGGGGTCAGTGGAATTATATTCCAGTGACAAGATTTTTTTAAAAGACATTAAGATGATGCAGGACGTCGAAACATTGTTTTCATAAATTGTTGCTTCTTCTACTACATACTTCAGTCACAGGGGAACAGAATGCATTAAACATAGTAACCTCAATAACATCTGCAAAAGCAATTGTAAACAGCAGACAATAGGAGAGGAAAAATATAGAAGAAAAGAGGGAACTGTCATTAGACAATATCCTATCCCTCAAGTGAAACTGTAGAGCTACAATGAAATAAGAAGACGGATGGTGAGGTGGGTCCCTTAAGAATAGGTCCTTTCTTTAGTTACTCTGTGTAATATGTAAATTACATATGTAATATGTAAATTACATAATTACTTTGTATATTGTTACACAAAGTTTGGAAAACAACTTATGAGCTGTGTCATTGCATCACGTGGCAGGTAACTAACTGTACTTTGTCAGCACTTTGGGAAGGGAAGAATTATGATCTAGAATTAAGATCTTAGTTTCCTCTTCCTTGAGTTTAACTGGGGATGCTTTCAAATATGGTAGTTACCTTGGCAAATAAGAAGCAGGAGTGTTACATTCATATATATATATATACATATATATATATATATATATTTAAGATTTTATTTATTTGGCAGAGAGCACAAGCAGGGGGGAACAGCGGAGGGACAGGGAGAAGCAGGCTTCCCACTGAGCAAGGAGCCCAATGCCGCCAGGACCCTGGGATCATGACCTGAGCCGAAGGCAGATGCTTATCTGGCTGAGCCACCCAGGCGCCCCTATTTTTTCAAAGTATATATAGGGATATGCAAATATGAAATAGTTCTTGGATTGACATTAAAGTCAGTATCATAAGAATTTTGAAAAATCTGTCAAGCTCTAGCATTATATGTATTAATTTGTTAAACATATTAATTTTAATTTTGATTGTACATATCTGTATGTTTTCTTACATAGAGAACTGAATGCTCTCTATTCTCTTTGGAAGATTTATGTATGATTCAAGGGAAAAGGTATCTTTGTTGAAATACAGCTCATATTTATTTGTCTGAAAATAATACAGGTTTTAAGGTAATGAAATTATTATTGGAATCCAAAGAGGAGATATATTGGGCTTTAAGAAAAGCAACTGGCAGAGATTAAGTGGCCTCCCCAGCATCCCAGAACTAGGAAACAGTACGTAAAGCATTTACCCTTAGGTCACTCTGTCTCTAAAACCTACTGAAATGGAAGATTCCTAAGTGTAAGAGCAGAGCCTGATGTGTTCAGCATTCCACCCCCAGGACCCATCACAGTGTCAGTATTGGAAAATAAAGAATGACTAAATACATAGTCTAACTACTAATTTTAGTTTAAATAATCTGATTGGAACAAACTGACAAAGTATCCAAAAGGAAATTTAGAAATGACCAGGTTTTGAAGTTTGGTTGACTGCTGCAGGAAAATTATGGATGACAGGTAGAGAATAGAAAGAAATATGCTCCTTTCTGGGATAGTTATAAAAATAGTGAGAACTGACCAAGGCATTCACGGTCTAGAACTGATGGGGTTTCATATGAATATCAGTTGTACATTTCCATTTCAGAAATGGCTTGATCTATCCACATCTGACTTACAAACAACCATCAACGACTGCTTTTCAGGAACACCTGACCTACTAGCAAAGCCCAATATGTTGAGAAGGTGTGATGGGCAGTGTTTATGTCATTCGGTTTTCCATACTTGAAAGTCCCCATCATGAGAGCACAGGATCTGTCCCGGGGAGATGATACAGCTGTTTCCTTGGGCCCTATTTCTTTCATACTTGTCCCTATCCCAAGTTTTGACCTAATTATTTTCTTAACATGCTGCTCAACCATATATGCCTCAGATTAAAATATATAGCTAGATCTAGATATAGATAGTCCTGGATTTCTATTCAAGCCATCTAGTACCACAGTTCATGACATACATTAATTTTTCTATCCCTTTCTTGAGGGCTATCCCCTTTTCCTTAAAATCCAATTCAATAATCGATACCTGGCTACTAGCATATATACCTTCCACATACTTACACCCTGCTTGCATTCAATTGGAACATCTTCAATGCATGTTTTGTTTACCCATTGCAACAATTTTCTATGTTACCTAGTTCTACCCTAATTCAACTATTTGTTTGAATAAAATTGAAATTGGCCATGTTTTGGGGCTCTGTGTGTAAACATTCATTATCAACATTTGCAGCTGGGGCATCTCATTCATTGCCTATCCCAATTACAATGATGGTGTCAAATAGCCTCTCTACCCATAATTTCTCTTTTAGGAAATTGGCTGTGTCCTGTGAAATCTGAGATCCAAGAATAACTTTATGCGGAAAACAAGTATTAACAGCTATTGAAAAACTCCTGCCTTAATGTTTAACCAAATAAGATGTTTTATTAGGATCTGTATCTTTATAGCTTCCCTTTAACAGCTGTAATAAACTCTTTCAAAGCAATATGCTACAAGAGATCAAAGAGCTATGCTCAATTAGAGTCGTTCCTTATTAGCCATAGTCAGAAAAGAAGTAGGAAATAAATCAAAGTGTGTCCGATATGTCCTTTAGCAGACTAAGAGAGTATTGTGTCACTGTGAAATGTAGCTTCAAACCAAATTAAAAGCCCTGTAAGCCCCCGTAAGCTTCCTCTGCCGTAGCCGTAGACCTGCTATGGAGATCATGTCTCGGGTTCTGATATCAATGCCCCTTATGAGCCCTTGCTAAGAATCGAGAGATCAGAGATGAAAAGCACATCCACAAAGTCCTAGAACGCAGCCAGTTTACTGTCACCGAAGAGATGTACAGCCTAAGTTGACTGTCGTGATTTCAGTTTGAACAAAATAACAGTAGGTTTCTAAGCAGCTGTGGTATATTAGATGAACTGGGGTTATCCAATGCAGGAAAGGCAGAACATGATTTAAACTGTGATTCACTGAAAACAGCCTCACGTCACGTGGCGTAGTGTGAAACCATGGCAGCCGAGCAGTGTAATACATGGCCTCCGTGGGTTGAGTCCATTTCTTTAGAAGGGCTCAAAAACCCATGTTAATTGTGCCACCGTTCTCTCTTCATCTTAGGCTCAATTGTCCAGTTACCTCTGACCACTGGCACTCTTGCAGGATGTAGGTCCAGGCACTGCCTTTATTGATTTTTTGCCCTTGTATGTTACCATGTATCTACCTCTCATTCTTTCCCTGGGCCTATCATTCTGTCTTTCTCACAACACATCTCTGAATTAATTTTATCATGATTTATAGTGAAAGAACTGAGTGTTAGATAAACTAAGGTACTTTCTCAAGGAGAAGCTGTAATAAGCAGAGGTGATCGGGTTTTTATTCCTATGTGAAAAATTTCTCAAGTGCTCTGCCCCGTATCCTGATAAACAAAGATGATTACTCTGTATTTTGAACCAAATCTATGACTTCATCATTTTCAATTACCACTTGCCTCTGCCACGTTGCCATAGGTATGACCAACCTGGGGTTTGACTTGATGAAGACAGAGTCAAATTTAACTTGTGGATTCCTAGGGAGGTTTCCTTTTCCATGAAATGTCAACTGTGAGCAGGAGAGGAAACGTGAAATGTCTCCATCTCTCTTTACCAATGTAAGGATTTCCAGAAGCCTATGTGGCCTATGTCCTCTTCCATATTATAATATTGTTTCTGGTTTCCTCTTACTTCAGTACTCCCACTTCCATAATAAGCAAAGGGAAATTTTATCAAGAAAGACAGAATGAAACAGCTTCTGCTCTGTTTCAGTGTTCTCATCTGCATCTTGTGAGCTCTTCTGCTTTTTTACTATCCATCAATTTGCTCTATAAAAGCTTCCCAGATTTATCTGGATACTTTTGATACTTTAACATCAAGGATACCACTTAAATTATTTTACAGAATGCATCAGAATGACAAGGGCCTAACATTTACATAAATCTCACATAGCAGAGGTATGATGAAGGATTCAAGTTCTAGTATTTTACATTAATCAAGAATGGAAGTTATAAAATATTTTAATACTAAAAGGGTTACAGAATACCTTCGTGTAATCCTTTTCATAGACATTACTCATGAAATGAGAATAGCTCTAGCACATCTAAAAAGGAGTGGTATGCAAACCAAACACAGGGGCTAGTTTAGACTGTCTAAGTGCAAAGGAAATGAACGATGTCAGAGTAAATGGGCCTGAGCTAGAAAGGAAAGGCAGGGAAGGTGTCAGGAATCAGTCAGCGCTCGCCTCCGATTGATAAACGGGTGTTCAGTGTAGATGAATCCAATTAATATCTATTTAATTGGTTGTGTGCATATATATCTTGCCTTCAAGATTATGTTAGTTCTATGCCTGGCGGTCTTCATCAGCACTGCTTAGCTCTCCTGCTGTAACGGGGAAGTAGCCATAGGCGCGAAGAAATGAGCCTGTCCGTGTTCTAATAAAATTCCATTTCATTATCCAAAATTATCTTGGATAATTTTCTTGTGTCTACAAATTGTCTTCTTTTAATTTTTTTTTTCTTTTCAGTCACCTTAACTTGGAAATACCCTTCTTTTGCTGGCCATACAAAGGCAGCCTTCCAAATTTGATCCACTCCCCGCAGTTGGCTGGTGACTTTTACAGAGTCAAGTTTGTGTCGATTCTGTTTCCTTCTGCCTCGATTGAACATCTCTGGATTTTGTTAACCAACATCTAAATACTCTGTCTTCAGACACTTATTTTCTGAATTACTTGTTTTAACCCATTTATATCCACATGTTCTGACTTAAAAGGTTTATGAACATGTATCATTTTTATCCAGTTCATTGTAAAGTTTTGACGATAAGGAGCTATCTTTATATTTAATTTTTTAATCTTCTAGGATGCATAACATTATCGGCTAAGGAAGCCACTTAAGCCACTTGTAAAAGCTAGCCGAGTGAGAGAGGAAGAATTTTCAGCACTCCTTCCTCCTCGGGCTGCACTGGAGAGGCAGACCTTTCAGGCAGCAGAAGGGATTCCGGCAAAGGCTATGTTTCCTGAAGACCTCGCTGTGGCAAGGAGGGCTAGTGCACCATTGATGTTTTTACCAAAACAAACATAAACGGAATCATTCTCAGTGGTGGCTTCTGTGGCTGGATCTGAAGAGAGAAAATTGCTCTCAGCAGCTCCATCACTGGTAATGTACCAGTTCTGTAAGACATTGTCCTTTCCTTAGTCCTTTGATCCTCAAAAAGAGGTGTTTCATAAACACCTGAGGGGAGTGATATTTATATATTGATCAACATGGGACATAATTAATAACAATACAAGAAAAACATGGAAATCATTGCTCTAGACTAGTGTTTAATAACTTTGATTGCACATTGGAATCATTTGGAAAGCGCTAGAGAAAACCAAAAGCCCAGCATTTAGGCTACACTTGTGAGCAATTAAACCAGACTTTCTGGAAGTGGAAGCCTCTTACACAGTAAGTTTTCCCGCTCTGCACAGATGCTTCTACCATGTAGCCAAGTTGAGAACCCCCACCCTACACCCTCTTGTAAAATGCACTCCTTATGCAGGAAAGGTAACAAATGAAATTACTTTTATTTTGATCTAATGAATTAATCACATTGGCCTCCAGGAGGGGAAGGATCAAAAAATAAATTGCACGTCCTGAGGTAGCGGTCAGTAAAATATGGATGAAACAGAGACATGGCTGAGAGGGAGGTATGGGATAAGTTGAATATGCCTCCTATAAATAGTCTGAGTTAGTTATTCAGGACGTCTCTGAAAACCAAGAACAAATATTTACATAACTGAATAAGTGCTCCCGTGTTGTATTAATCATACTTGTAATTTCTGTAAGTTGATGCTTTAACATACTGAATGGTCACTCACTGTTCCCAGGAAGATCCTGCCTCACCCAACACATCTGGAGACTTCACATAGCTCCAAACCACAGCTTTAACAGTCACGGTGGGCACGAACTTCCCACGGCTACCACTTTCAAACAGAACTAGCCAATCCTAAACCTGCCTTGACCGCTGCTTCGCTTGGAAACAATAAGGTGCTTACCCACGTAGGTTTTTTCCCTCTGACTCATTTTAGATTTTAGTGCTTTTCTTGAGTGACCCAGTGTGGCTGCTGTGTTCTCCCCAGGGAGAGAACTGTGACTATAACAAAACTGTAAAACTCTGCTTTTTCTCCTGATCTGCTTCTGGCCTCATCAAACCTAAGTCAAGGTAATATGGTTAAAACAGGGAAGTAGCAGAGTTTGAGAAAACGGTACCAGTGCAGACATAAATCCCTGTACTACAGAAAATCTTCCAGAGTCATGGAAGTCTCACCCCTCCTAGGATGCAGCTTCTGGATAAATGTGTCCTTGTATTAATACCACAAGCCTGTTCTTCTTAGACCCATTTAAAAAAAAATTTTTTTTTTGCTTAAAAAAAAAAATGCATTTCCAGACAGCTACCATCTGCTTGTTAAATTCAGATTTTAAGGTTTTATGTTTCACTTCTTACAGGTGAAAACTTGATGTCAGAATATAGACGGGGTAACAGGTATAGTTTTTCTTAATGGGAACTGACACAACATTGATTAGAATTTATTGCTGTTTTACTTTGATAAATGCTTGAGAGGCTATTATTTATTTGTTGTTTCACTTGGAATACTTTTTCTTTCTGGTTTATTGTGATCATTTTTTTTCTCCTGGTAGTTTGGATGTTATGTATTAGGGCAAAGAGTAATCAACTTGTCAATTTTTGAGAAACGGTTCATACAAATACAACAGTTGCCCCCAATTTTTAAGTGGTCTTACAGGCAGACCTGCATTTTATATAGAAAATCTAGAGAATTATAATGATGATGAATTTGAATATGCAATAATTTCTACTTTTTTTGAAAGAAGTTTTTTACAATATTATAAGATAATACATTTTCACACAAATTAATTTTTTTTAGCTATTGTGGGATTCCATTATAATAAATTGGGGGGGGGGGGTGCCTGGATGACTCAGTTTGTTAAGTGTCCGACTCTTGGTTTCAGCTCAGGTCATGATCTCATGGGTGGTGGGATCAACATTGGGCTCCATGCTCAGTAGGGAGTCTGCTTGAGATTCTCTCCCTCTGCCTCTCCCCCTACTCTCTCTCTCTCTCTAAGATAAATAAATAAATCTTAAAAAAAATAAATTGTATGGTAATTTGGGGCAATAATAATGATAGCTAACATTTATCGAATACTTACTATCTGCTTGGAGTGATTTTAAGGTCTTTACATGGTTTAATTAATTGAATTCAAATGTTATTATTTTAAAGTGGATAAAATGGAAACACAAGGTTTAAAGTAACTTTCCAAAGTCAACCCCTACTTAGAACTTCAGGAACTGAAGCAAGTTAGCTTGACTCCAGTGCTCAAACTTTCAAATGCCACAAAGTACTGCTTCCTGGTGTAAGTCATGAATAGTGATTATAATCCCAACATCTGATTTCATAAAACAGTCAAAAATCCTTCAATTGAGAAGAAAAAATATTTAAACATTTTTGGTTTATAATATCCATATTGCAGGATAAGGGCTGAGATTTCCACTTTGCAATGACAGACCCAATCAACATTAAGCATATAAGATACTGCTTTCTTGTTTGTTTGTTTGTTTAAAGATTTTATTTATTTATGAGAGAGAGAGTGCACAGAGGGAGAGTGAGAGGGAGAAGCAGACTCCTCACTCAGCAGGAAGCCCGATGCGGGGCTCCATCCCAGGAACCTGGGATCATGATCTGAGCCAAAGGCAGATGCTTAACCAACTGAGCCACCCAGACACCCCTACTGTTTTTTGAACATACAAAATTTGAATTATTTTGTATGCTAATGAGGCATAGAATTCACAATAAGTAATGGGAGGCTGTAAATTATTTTATGAATTCAAGAACAAAGAATGAGTTTGTGTTTAGGATACTTTGACTTATCTAGGTAACAGTTAATTCTCTATTTTTTGACTTTGTTAGAGAAGTCTCAACAAATGCTTTTTTGGTTTAGGCAAGAGGCAGACTACAGAAATTATCTTTCGAAGTCCAGAACTCAGAATCTTATACTGGGGAATTTTACGGTGCCAATACAGAGCACTGAATTATAAACTGATGTTATTAGAAGCTGTTCTTATGTTATAATGTAACCTTGAAATACATAAATATCAGAAAACTGAAGTCCATCAGAATTAACAGTGACATGGACAAGGAAAGAAGTTAATAGTGGGTATAGGAATGCTCTTCAGGTCTCAATTACTTGAATTATGATGTAAATCTCTTCCTGTATATCAATTACAAGAAAAAAAATCAAAAATAAAGTTTAACATAAAAAACCAGAGTGAAATATTTTAGGAGTAATGTTAGAAATAATCACATTTTGTCATGAGGAACATCCACAAGCTTCTACTGTAGCCACTTTTTGTTAGGTAGTTTGTTTTGAATGCAATGGTTAATTTTGAGAGGCTCATATTCACCCGGAAGTACACTAGAAAATCCTCCACTTTGATATAAAATTGCCCTTAGTTTTATCTAACTACAATTGGAAAATTTTCTGTGCAGGACTAATTACTATGTAAATATAGCAAAATAGTTTGGGTTGTCAGTTTGACAGTCTTTGTAAATTTTCTTTTCAATTTTTGATAAGGAGGGTTCAATGTCAATATCTACTTGAAACCATAACTCTATTTCTTTTCTTGCAATATTTGAGCAGACCCAATAACTGTGTCATAAACATTTTATTGAACTGAGGCATGACAAGATCTTTTTTTTTTTTTTATTGGCTGTTAACATCCTTGTCATATTTAATGTTTCACCTGGGAGTTGGCTTTCAGTCAGAGTTCACGCTTATGTGTGTCTACCTTTCAACCTTGATGCAAAACTAATGACTTCTTATTATCTCAGTCATAAATGAATCTTCAAAAGACATTAGGGACTTTCTGTAATCCCGTTAAGGGTTTCTAGAGAGGTAGGTATTAACCGTGCAGTTTGTTCTATTGGGTTTAATGGCTTAAAGGATTATTTAATAGCACATGACATTTTGCTAAAAAATATCAGAATTCTTTTTTCTTTCAGTAGTGTTCAACATATGATAATTTATATAATTGGAGCATCTTTATTTGTAGGTCAAGTTCCGGGCTTCAAGACAACATTTTGAACAGATCCGCATTGTTCTCAGAGATGCAAACATCCAGGAGGAAATCCCTGCTCAGTAAGAAGTATTTTATGATATGTGTATCTTTGTTCTTCATAACTTCAAAATTTCAAATAAACATTTTTGGTTTATCCTATATTTAACTGAAAGAGTTATATTTTCTCCAAGATCCATGATGTTATATAATTATGTAGATGAAGTATAAAACTTGCATGGGAATGACATACACCAGGTTTATTTATTTGAAAAATGTTCTGAAACAAATACACAAAAGATTAACATCTATTAAATCTAACCATGAATACATGGTGTTAAGTTGTGTTCTGTTTATTGGGAAAATGAAGCTAAAATTAAAGGAAGACATAGATTTTGACTTAAATTTCTTCCTTCACCTTGATTCTTCTCTTATTTCCTTAATACTTGTATGCACCATACCTTTTATCACTCTCTTGTAATTATTTCTTATTGATCATTTACCTTCCTAAAAAAACGTGCCTTTATACTTCTCATATATCTCATTATAAGTCTTATAATTTGGGACAAATTCATTATGTTTTTAAATTTTATTTTAATGTAGCTGAGAGCAAATGAAATCTCAAATATAATATTTGAAAAATTTATTTCTCCACTTAAGATTTTACCTAGAGTCAAATTTTTATGTTGCCCAACTCATCAAATATTAAATTACCTATCATACTTGAGGCTACTATTTCTTCTTATTCATACCCGTCATCACCTATAATTTATTGTAGTTCATAAATGTACACACAAGCCGTTCTGATTAGTGGCAAGGGATACATTGGTAGAGAAGATTACCTTCATGTCCTTTCCATATCTTTATGGAATTTTCTCTTCAAGGCAATTGCTCAATGCCCCATCCCAATTGGTTTGCCTTTCATTGACAATTCTGGCCTGCTTTCAACTGGCTGAGATTTTGCATGGGAATCTGTGAAATAACTCTCAACAACAAAATAATGTTTTTGAGTACAAGCTACGTGCCAACCATTATTCTAGGTGCTGGAATTATAACTGATGTGAAGATTTGTCCCTGGCCCCAAGAATCTGACAATTCTTTCTATATGTAACAAGGACACCTGCTACTCTTTACTCCATGTCCACAGCCCACTCCAGATTTTCCCTATAGGTAACGTAGTTTTTGCCCCCACCTAGTTACGTGGCTAGAGAAAGCCAGAGCTTATGAGAATCCTGGGTGATTTGAGGGTGTGTTCTCATTCTTGGGAAAGGATCCGTCTTTGGGCAGATATGTTTATGATCCTAGTTATATACTGTGGAAGGGAATTTAATGGTTAAGATCTGAAAGGATCAGCCAGTTATACCTCACACAAGCTAGGAGAATTCTACCCTAACAATTATCCATGGGTACTTATGTTGAGATCGTTCCTCTGGTCCAGATACTGATCCCTGGTGTTCACTCATTCAGGAAGCCCTTTTCCACATTCTGTTTCTTGGTCACTGACTCAGATACTTCTTCACCTCCAGAGTCACTCTCAAACTAGCATCAAAAGGGGTTATAGGGTTTTCAATTTCCAAAACTAAGAGCCTTTTGTGCTAGTCCTTCTCCCCCAACTTCTTCTCTAAATCCACTTTCCATGACTCTATCTTGGCCAAGTGTAAGTATTCCAGTGAAGTTCTTCTATCAGGTATAAACTTTTAAGAAATAGGCTTTTTATATATCAATACTAACATATACTTGCAAGAAGTTACATAGGTTGCCATTGGTTAAAGCAATCCCTCCAATAAGAAGTCTTTCAATTTTAGGAGGGATTAGTTCCTTAAAGGTATTTCCATAGCAGTTTTTCAAGCCTCAGTGCTAGGTCTATAAGATAGTTTTGTTCACATAGGCCTTTGGGTATTTCCTAAGATATATAACAAAGACATTCTGTAATTTACAGGAAATATAAGTTATGCTTCTAGATCTGATATTGAGCACCTACCATGTGCAAAGCACTTTGGGAAGCACTGGGATGCAGAAGCAAACGGAGTAGTTATGCTTCTTGTACTCAGTATCCTTACATTCAGATTAGCTCTACTACTTACTAGTTGTGAGACTCTGGGAAAATTACTTAACCTATCTGATTTCTCATCTGTTAAAAAAGAAAAAGTAGTAATCCTAATACCTGCTCTATCAAATTCACAGGCTGTTTTGTGAACCACGAGCTAATGTGTCTGAAAGTGCTTTGTAACTATAATGTGCTAAACTCTAAGTATTCATATATATATATATATTTTTTTTTTAAGATTTTATTTTTAAGTAATCTCTACACCAAATGTGGTGCTCGAACTCACAACCCTGAGATTGAGATTCACACGCTCCACGGACTGAGCCAGCCAGTATTCATACATTTTAAAAATATTACAGTAAAACACTTTCTCGGAAAATACTAGGAAATTTACTAAGAAAGAAAGTTGAAAAATGCTTAATGTTGAAACAGGGTAGGTAATGAAGAGACCCTTCTGTTTTTACCTATGTATTTCTAAAATACAACTTGGACATCACTGTTAAAAATATTTCTTACCATTGGGACACCTGGCTAGCTCAGTCGTTAGAGCATGTGACACTTGATCTCAGGGTCGTGAGCTCCCATACTGGATGTAGAGCTTCCTTAAAAAAAATAAAACAAAAATATTTCTTACCATTATTGTATATAAATCATATTCCTACCCTAACTAATTAAGAATGTGCTCCCAGAATTGAATGGACTGAGCCCCAAGAACGAATTCACAGCAATGGAGACAAAGTCAGCAGAAACGCTCAAATCATTAACCAATGTAAGAATTCAGATTTCGTTAATAGAAATTTTATAAGATAGACTAAAGGAATTAAGTAACATTTATATAACAAGTATCTCAAGATTTATGTAGAATGCTTGCTTATCCTGGTTTTTGTCACAGGAATGACAAGGTTTTATGGCCCCCGCCCCTCTGTCCAAGGGGTGACTTAACATTTATTGCACAGTTTGTCTCTGAGAGTTATCAATGACACAAGAAGGTGACTAGATAAACATCAAGCACAATGATGAAGATAACTTTAATTACCTCACTAGGGGGTTTGAACTAGTTAATTATGGGATTTTTTTCCCTAAGTAAACTTTACATATTAAGATGCCTAGTTGATCTCAGAGGAATTTAAAAATAATTTGTATGAAAGGCACAAACCGTGGCAATTTGGGAATGTAAATCAAATTGCAAAACAGATAGATTTCGTACATCTGAGAGTATTTTTGGACTCTTTTGTTTTCTTCTTTTTATAAATAACCTGCCATTTGTCTCCAAGGGCATTTCTATTCATCCTTGTGTGGGTGGCATAATTACACAGAATACTTCAAGTGAAAAATCTTTGTATAAATGTTAGATTACAATCAAAACTTGATGTCACCTACAGTCAGGGTCTGATGAATATACTTGTATTAAATGTCAAAAATAGGCTATAATGTTCTATTTCTAAAAATAGGATTTAATAAAGTAAAATAATTAAGCTTATAATTAAGAGCACAGATATTCCTCATTCTTTGTCTTCTCACTGGGTAACCAATCAGGTGACACTTATAAGTCTTGAAAAACAAGTTTGGAAGGTCTCCCCCTCTCTCTCATTGGGGTCATAAAATAAATGGGTGCTGTCTGCAAAGAATATTTGGAAAGAAATAATGTCTTTCATACCTATGAGATTTCACATGCTCCGTGCTTATCTTCACTTCTGTGTTACTGAAAATATAGTCTTCTTTCTGGAGAAATACCTTATTTTTCATCTCCCTAAGCTCAGATGTGAAATTTCCTTTAAGTCTCTGATCAAGAAAGTCATCAATATCTGCTACATGCATATCTGATAGCCTGATACTACGGTAGGTACCATAAAAGACACAAAAATTATGGGACAGTATTTGCCCTCAAAAACTTCTGTAAGGAAAGGAATCCCATCTTGCACTTGTCTGAACTAGTATTTAGCTAATATGTATTGATTTGACTTGACATGAAAATGAGATGTAATAATGTATCGGTGCCAGATATAATGCTGAGATTTACGATGAGATGTATTAGAAATTGTATGATGCATTAGAAATTGTGTTGATGAGATTATATCTGTATTTACATATTTCTTATTTTTTTAATACAGAAGAAACACATATTCTTATCAGAACATCGTAAAATTAAAAAGGAGTGTAAAAATAGGAAAAATCCAATTTCAGCATATAATTACAATTATTGATAACAGATGCCAACATTTTGGTATATTTTCTCATTATTTTTCTACGCATAGGTTAAAAATACTATGTAATTATATACAATTTTGCTTTCATAAAATATTACTTTTCTAATTAATATGCTATGTAAATAGTTTTCATGTTTTGCCTCTTATAATCACTAATTCTTTAAATCAGTTGATCCTCACTGTTTTGGGGAAATTTACTATGTGCCAGGCTCTAAGGCCTAGGCCTAGTTTGTGTCCTAAAAGTGCTTATAGGCATGGCTAGTAGATAGATAAGTAAATTAGCAATCTCAATCCAGAAGGATAGGTTATAAGGAGACTAAGTATATTTTAACATTTACTTTATTTTTTTATTTTTTAAAAGATTTTTAAAATTTATTTGACAGTGAGAGAGAGAGCACAAGCGGGGTGAGGGGCAGAGGGAAAAGGTGAAGCAGACTCCCTGCTGAGCAGGGAGCCCGATGTGGGACTCTATCCCAGGACCTGGGATTATGACCTGTGCTGAAGACAAAAGCTTTATCAACTGAGCCACCCAGGTGCCCTCAACAATTTTCTTTAAAGGCACACAAACTGACTCTTGAATGTCACAAAATACCTGTAATTGTCCACCATTTCTAATGTTTTGTCGTATTTAGTACTATTGTGGTCTGTCAGCTAGTCTTAAATAGTGACTTGTATTAACTCATGTCAGCAACTACCTCACTTTGGGGAATACCTTGTCCCTATCTTTTTGTCTTCTATTTTATTGGGTTTCGTTTCTTAGAAATGTTTTAAAATGATTAGATTAGTCTGGATATTAACAGATTCTTCAGATAGAAGGGTATCTGGCCACCACTTGATAGAACTGATTGTTGGTAGTCAGTATGTAAGTTTTTAGACTATTTTAGAAAGTTTTATCAACTATTCCGATGTAGGATATTGGATAGCGTACGTCCATGAAATTCCTACAGAATTCCTATCCTTATTAATTTATCTCACAAATGAAGATGGGGCGATTGTGGGAATATACGAGGTTATAGTTATCTACCATTTTTTGAGTACCCACAATGTGACAGTCAGTGTAAAAGATGTTTTTGTACATTTTCTCACTCAGTCTCTATGAAAAACCTAATCTGTTAGGGATTTATCCTTTTATAAGTGAGGAAACTGAGAGTCCAAAAGCATAAGTAACTTGCATAAGATCGTAAAGCTACTCAATGGAAGTGGCTTTTCTGCCTGACTCTATGAATCTGTAAGTTGGTGTATTTCATAAATTCTAGTATTCTTACCCATTATCTCTTGAAATATTGCCTCCGATTCATTTTTTTCTTTTTTCTTTCTGAGCTTCAGTTAAACATACACTAGGACTTCTCATCATGTAGTCTATGTTTCTTATCCTCTGTTTTTTAGTTCTCTCTCCCATCCCCTTAATATATTCTGGTTCATTTCTTCTAAACTTGTTGCTAAGTTCACTACTTCTCTGTTACTTTTTTTTTTCCTGTTTGCTGCCATCTCTGTCCAATATGCTTTTTTTAAACATTTTGGCTTATTTCTAGAAATCGCTTCTGTTTCTTTTTTAGATCAGCTTTATTGTTAAATTTAGAATTTTCTGTTACCTATAGATGATTTCAAATTTTTCATTTATTTAAACAGAATAAGAGAGTTGTTCTATAATGTTTGATAATCCCAATACCTAAAGTTTGTGTGAGCCTGTTTCTAATGCATATTTTTGTACTATTCTTGCTCATGATGCCTTGGGTGCATGGCTCTCTTTAAGTGTGCTAATATTTGCTCTGGGGAAAATGTTTGTGGAGATTCTTCAAAGCAGAAGATGAAAGTACATCCCAGGGAAGATTTGAATGTGCTTCTACCAGAAACCTGGGAGCAATACAAGATAGAAACCCCTGTAAAGCAAGTTCAGAGCTTATGCTTCCCTGGCTCACTGAGCCTTGTGTATCTCAGCAGCATATTCTTCCGTAGTGCACTGTGCTTGGCAGTTTATCAAGGCAAGTTTGTGTGTGTTTCATTTCCTTTAGCTCTCCATGCCGTTTTCAGAGCCAGTTGGATGTCTCTACCCTGCCACGCCCCAGAACTGTGGGAGTGGTGGGGGATACCGGTTCTGGTTTCTTTTTCTTCAGATGGTGTAGACTTGGGGGAATTTCCACTTACTGTGAGGCAACACCTTTTCTATGGTTTCTCACCTACAATGGCCCAATGAGGCCACAGACCACAGCCTGAATTTGCCAGATTGAAAGACGGCTACCCTAAGGACAGAAGCAGTGTTAGCACTCTGATATATCACTTACTGCTCTGGATTTAGGTTTTATTTCTCAGAATTTGCCTGGGTAGTATTCTAATATCTTTTTAGCTCTTCCATGCTTTAATATTCATGCAAAATATGTTTTTATATAGTATATTAGTTGTTTTCACATAACTTAGCTCTTCATTCCAGAAAAGAAATGGTCCTAACGGTCTGGTCTCCAGGGCTGGGACTCATAGCTGATCTGCCCATCGGTTACAGTGAATATCCTATTATTTTCCTCTAACACTGAATGCCACCCACTATAATGGTTGGATTTTTTTTTTTAACTGATAAATCCACACATTCTTCTTGTAAGAGTCAATTAAAAACAAAAATCTACAAGAAGTTAGTATGACCGTGTTCTCAAGCAACCCTAGTCAAAACTTAGTGTTCAAACTCTTTACAATTTGTACAGAAAACAAGGTTTCACACTTGAAAATTTAAGACTGCAATGTGTTCTAACCTTTCAGGACCTTGCATTCCTTTTAAATCGCAAGATGCAGGAATTTATTAGAGTTTGATGTGCAAGTGATGGCGTGCTTAATATGTTATATGAGTATGGTGTCCTCTAATGCTCCCTGGACCAACATAAAAACAAAGAGTTGCATCTCATTGGAGCTATTGAAACACAAAAAATTTTAATAAATAAGAATTATGGTGCAATAAAATTCATCATTATGTGAGGAATTGGGATAGCACTAAATGTCTTTGGTAACTCATATTATTCTTTTGCTCTTCCTGTTTCTATTCTCTTCCACCATTGTAATGAATTCTTTAGATATTTCTTAGGGGGATTTAAAAATCTAAACTACCCTCAAATCCCCTTTTCTCTAAAACTATTCCAGGGTTAAATTTTAAGATTATTTCCCTTTTTCGCAATAGAACACTACACATTCCACCTTCCACCTAGATTTTACATTATACAGAAATTGACAAGTGCTCTTCTGGTTCTGAGCTTGCTTCTTTCTCTATGTATTTTGTAGCAGACGCTGTCAGTGCTCTGTCCACAGCCCCTTGGCAATTACCGTTTCCATGCAGTCTGGTGCTTTTTCCAGCTGCTAGAATCTGTGAGCCTGAGCTTTCCTGAACTAGGCTGGAAGTGCCAAGGAGTTTCGACCACCCAGAATCAGTACTTAACCAATGACTGTTGGAAATTGGTGGATAAACACTCCTGCTCTCTTACTCCTTAGGCGGGAAACTGAGGTTTGCGTTCTACACTGGCTCTCAGATTTCACCAGTGGGATTGAGCTGCACTAGGCCATGGTACTTACTTGATAATGGACTCTATTTTTGGCTTCCTTATCTTCCCTTTCTCACTTTTCTTTTCCTCTCCTGAGGTTTCGTGGGATCATCTCCAAATAAACTACTTGTACCTAAGTCCTTGGAATAGGGTCAGGTCTGGGGAAACCCAAATAAAGATCTGTACTTTACACCCCTCTCAAACCACGTTAGTACGGAAAAGGCACTGATTAACATAAAAAAAATGAAATCTAGGGGCACTTGGGTGGCTCAGTCGTTAAACGTCTGCCTTCGGCTCAGGGTGTGATCCTGGCGTTCTGGGATCGAGCCCCACATCAGGCTCCTCTGCTGGAAGCCTGCTTCTTCCTCTCCCACTCCCCCTGCTTGTGTTCCCTCTCTCGCTGGCTGTCTCTATCTCTGTCAAATAAATAAATAAATAAAATCTTTAAAAAAAATGAAATCTAATGCTGAGCTTATCTTTAGCTTTCCTGAACCATTAGAGAATTCCCAAATATTCAAATTCAAATATCTTGTTTTAGGAAAAAACTAATAGAAAATTAGTTTCCTGAATGCTTGTGTAACTTATTTAAATTTGTGGAACAGAGTGGCAGAACCAACCTTAGTAAAAAGATAACATAATGCTATGGGACTCTTACATATATTTTATGTATATCAATACCTTACAATGTCCCTGTTAGATTGAAAGTATTATTATCACATTTTCATTGAAGAAATGGAAGGAACAAATGGCTAAATAACTTATGTAAGGTTAGAGTCTGTAAGTGTTAGAGATGGGTTTATAATCAAGCAGACTCATCTCAGAGGCTGCAATGCTAAACACCATAATCTGGGTTATTAAGGTACAATTTTATTTCTTGAAGGTAAACTACACATGCTTTGAAAGTTTCTATAAATATTCTTTAATTCTGGTCAAATACAAGTGAATCTGAGAACACACCATTGTTTCCACAGGCAAGCTGGGTGAGAAGTAAGTTATATTAACTGCGAACCAGACCCTTTCGTTGTCTGCCTGCAAAGATATAAGTGCTGGGAAACTGACGTTGTTATTAGGATTCTTGGGCTCTGTCTCCACTAGTCTCTTTCTTGAGACTAAGATCTTGCCTTGGAAAGATTCCTTTCCAAGGAGGATGGAGGATGTGGATTTGATTTCATCAATCAGTACATCCGGGGTTATTTGATTATCTGAAAAAATGCCTGCACCACTTTTTCCCTCTGCTTCTACCCCAAATGGAAATGATCCTTAGGCAGTCATGACTGCCATCAGTTCGACAGCATCAGTGATAGAACTTTGTATATTCATCTTGTGGAGAGTGCGGTCTTACTGAGCAATGACATTTTTAACTTCAAGTTCACAGATTTTTAAAGCAAGTGTACCCATTCCTCTAAACTTTATGTATTAAATACTTTATGGATATGTAATTCTATGTGGTACAGTATCACTTAGGAGAAAGTTATCTTTATAAACATGGCTAATTCATTAGATATAGTTTGCTGGCTGTTACCTATATAAACCCCAAAACAAAGAGAACACTTGACAAATAGAATTGAGGCTACCACTTAAGAGTCTCACGCTCTGCTGACTGAGCTAGCCGGATGCCCAAGGCTACACTTTAGATGTAGATGTAGAAATGATACATATGTAAAACCACTTTAGATCAAGTATAAAACCATAAAGAACAGAACACAGCATTTAAATGAAAGTTAGAATCAAGGCGACTTTGCTTCGAATATAGAACAAAACCAACACAAACAAACAAAAAACACCAAAGCCCCCAAAACTGCTAATACAAGCCAGAATCTGAGTTTTTGCTTGGAAATATTGCAAAAGAATAAATAAAAGGTTACACTTTGATACGGTGTTGAGGGTCATGGCAAGACTTTTTCTGAGTGAGATGGGGAGCTGCTGGAGAAATATGAGCAAAAGTAGAACATAACTTCACTTGCTTTTTAACAGAATGGCTCTGGGTGCTGGGTTAGAATTAGATTATAGGGAGTATGACAGAGTCAGAAGATCATTTGGAAGACTGGACAATAATCCACATGAGAGATAAGGTCGCTGGGATCAGGGTAGTAGCAGTAGGGGTGGTGAGAAATTATTTCTGGTCAGATTTTGTAATTGGATTGAACAGGACTTGCTGATAAAGTGGATGGAGGATGTGGAAGGAAGAAGAGTCAAGGATGGTAGTAACATGGGTCAGGGTCTGAGCACAGTGGGAGGGTAGAGCTGACATGAGCAGAGGTCAAGGCTCCAGGAAAGACTGGATTCGGGGGCACAGAAAGGGCAGCTCAGTTTTTGGCTGTGTTGAGTTTGAGACGTTTTCTATAGAATACTGAGAAATTCTAGAAAATTATTCTCAAATACACTCATGAACTGGCACTTGCCGACTGTATGACTCTGGTGGCAGTGGGTTTTTTGTTTTGTTTTGGTGCGTTGTTTTTGTTTGTTTTTTAAGCTAAACCCCTTTTCTCTTAAAAGTCCTCAGCTCTCCAAAAGACTATTTTCTGAGGTTTTCTGGGTTTTGATTTTGGTGAAGATGAGTCAGATTAAATATGAAAATCTCTCCAGTCTCTCTATGAGATAATCTAATCCATTTTTTCCTTAGGCTTCTCTAGTACCACCAGCAACAACAACAGAGTTATCCTTATTTGAATTCCCTTGGCTGGTATTTATTCTACAGCCATCACTTGATCTAAAATCAATGCTCATGTCTCTAGTCACCTGCTCAGAGAGGCTATTCATTAATTTTTAACAGGTGAAATCTAACTTGTTCTCATTACAAATGGATGAGTGTAGGCTTACATTGCTGTGCAAGTTTTTTTTTTTTCTTTTTTTTTTCCCTTTCTCTCATAGAGAGCCGTCCTGGCATGTTTAAAAAGAAAATGTGCCAAATGAAACTTAAGCTTCTCATTTCTGGCATGCTTAAAGCCCAGCATGTAAATGCGGCCCCTGAGAGAAGCGAAGACAAGCTTACAAACAGATGTTTTCACAGGTAAACCATTGATTTTTAACCTTGAGGAGATAATAAAGCAATGTCAGCTTCTCTTTATCAGCAGGAGAGGGAAATCATCTATCACCCCCAGGGGCTTATGATGCTTATAAATGAATGGTGGTGGCAATGTCAGCGTGACATTTTTGATACTGTGAAGCCTTAGATCTCTTTGAGGTTGAGATCTTATACGAAGAGACGCAACTAGAAGCAGCATATTTATAGAGCTCTCCTCTAACTGTGGGTACTAATAGATCTGTCTGCATGTTCTCCGAACTACCTTCCAGACTGACATTGGCCAGGGGAACTCTTCTAGATGTCAAATCATAGTGCCGACTTCAAACCTTTCCCAAAGTACTTGAAATGGACAAATCTTAAAATAGTTTTTTTAAAAAATTTGCATATATATATGTATATATATATTATACACTTTTAAAAATTGTCAGGAAATACTAATAAACAAACAAAAACAATAGCAAAGTGAAAGCTCCTCTAAAGTTACAACCAGCAGAAAATACTATCCTTCGTGAAGATTACTCTAGTCTGAGGTCTTAGTATGTGTTTGTGTCTTTACAAAATACTCAATAGGCACATATCCTTTTAAATCTCCTTTGGCTAAGGCTATATTATCTGCATCTTTCCACATAAATAAATATTCTTTTACAAACTTTCTCTTTTTTGGTTGCACAAGAGTCTACTGTATGGGTAAATTATAATTTACTTAACCAAGTCTGTTGTTGGACAGTTAGATTAATTCTAATTTTTATCTGTTTTAAATAATGCTATGGCGAATATTTTCAATATGCAGATGTATGCATATATATGTTAATTATTGTGATTTATGGCTTTTCCCCTAGATTTTATTAAAATATAAATGTAACTTAAACACTGAAAACTGTACATTATTTTAAGTGTACAGCTCAAGAGATTTCCACCAAGTGGACCCAGCTGTGTAACCAGTATATGGTGAGAAAAAAAAAAGGGACTAGACCAATTCCAGGAACTCTCTTGTACTGTTTTCCAGTGACGACTCCTTCTCCAAGGAAAATACTAGCCTAACTTCTGACGTCATAGGTAGGTTTTGCCTGAGTCATACTTTAGATTCTCTTTTCTATCTGGCACCTTCTGCTCAGTACCGTGTCTATGTTATTCATCCCTCTCTGTTGTATATAGCTGTCCTGATATAATTGTTAATTAGACCTTCTTTCATTCTCAAAAGTGCTCCAGTTTAATAAATCACCTCTTACCCCAGCCACAGACAATGCAGAGAGCGCTTGTCCTTATAGTGAAGCCTTCTGTGGTCAAAGGAAGAGTTTCAACCATGAAGAAAAGCCGCTTGGTGGTTGCTGCTATTGGTCTTTTTCCCCTTGGCATCCTCCTAAGTCTAAAGGATTTTTACAAGATGAAGGCAAAGGCTCATAACGAAGGCCAATATTAGAGATCACCAAGCCACATAGGAGAGTTGGTGTCTAGGAAAGTCACTGCTGGTTTGCTTCCTCAGCTCTGGTGGGAGCTTCCCCACAGCCAGTGCTCGGCTGGCAGCCAACTCAACAGAGCTCTGCACAGGCCAAGGTAGTTAGAAGCTCCAGGAAGAGAAAAAAAGTCCATTTCCCTCTCTCCACCACATACCACACTTCTGAGAGTCTGAAATATCTTACCGAGCACTTTATTCAATCTAAATTTAAATAGAACTTTTCAGCACTTCCCAAGAGAGAAACAACGATGAACTAGATGAGAACGAGAGGAAGTGGAGGAAGGTAATGCTCCATATCATTTGGTTAATCTATTCTTGTTTATTAATTTATTACATGGAAGAGTAAGTTTAATGGCTTTAACTTTGAAGTGGAAAAGAAGCCCCTACAGTATACTTTCAAAAAATACCATAATGACTTTAGGAAGATCTAGGACAAGGAATGCATTTAATATTTTAAGTTATTTTTCAAGGCCTGCTTTAACCTTAGCCTTCAGATTTATCATTTTACATCAGCTAAAATAAACTACCACCATTAGAAACCATGTATTATTAAAAATCAGAACAGTTTCCTATATTTATTAGTTTTAGTCATAAAATTGCTATTAGAAATAGCATACAGATGAGTTTGATATCCATAAAATCATTGAAACATAACATGACATTTACTACCTGTGGTACATAATTATACTCACATGCTCTTAGATGCATTTATTTCTGTCACTGAATAATTATTTTCAGCAAGTTGTGCTGCATTTTCAGAAGTAGAATTTTAATTTCCCCATTCCTTGAATACTTCCAATACTGAAAGATGTAATTTCAAGAAAGATTCCTCATGGGGTAATGTTTTCTTAGAGTACATATCATTTTTTGTTATTTTGATTTTTCAGTAATCTTATTACTTTTTTGTTGTTTATACTATGAAATCTACCAAACTATACTATGGTGGTTAATTGTAGATGTGTTGACCTATCGATATAGCTCCTACTGAACCCAAACTGTTAACATAATTGCTATCAACCCCAAAGTCACATGTATTGGAAACAAATGTTAAAATGCTACTTTTATAATTTGTGTCTGTCTTTTGCATTATTTTTTATTTTGTCTCCTCACTCACCATATAGGCCCATGATGTATTTGTAACATTAACAGTTTTCAGTGTCTTAAATGCACAGGGTATATATTTTGATGTAAGTTTGCAAGCTATATTCTTAATAATACAATGGGGATGGTGTAAATGAGCGAATGAGTGAGCCTAGCAAGCTCCTCAATAACCAAATCCAAGGTGGCTTCATAATTCTCCCCTTCTCATCACCTGTATATATGATAGGGAAAATTATATAATCCAATTTGGAAATTCAAAAAATTCTTATTTCTCCTCCCCCCCCACCATGAGAAGTCCATTGCATTTTATAAGATTCAGATGTCCACCTGTTTTATCTGAGGAAAAGTACACATCTGAGGATAGCAGGAGAATATAGATTTAATAGAAAAAATATCTATAAACACCCAAGTCAGAGTAGCCTTCTTCTGGATAATTTATGTTGTGGAATATTGCTTTTCTGGGCAAAAGTTCTCCATCTATAAAAAGGTAGAGAATTTTTGAATATATAATAGGCATAGCTTACCCAACACTTCTTACTGAAATCTCTGCCCCAAAAATTGTCAGGCAAAAATTTATTTTGTGGAAAATAACCTGCAGCTAGCAAATGGAAAAAAGGACAGATAGGAGTTAAAATCCCTGCAGAGATTCTAGTTTCTTAAGTGCCCTCATGCATACAACAGTAGTTGTAGCAGAAAAGTCGTTTTGGTTAGACATCCCATTGTCTCAGTTCCATGTCCTCCAAAGCATTGTTTCAGGTCTCCAGTTTTTTGGTAATATCTCTTATTTGCATTATGACAGGATGTCTTGAAGTATTAATTGATGTGCAGATTTAAGGTTTACCCTGTAAAATGGATAGAAGATGGCTAGGGCTGGGGAAAGAGAAGGGAAGTATCATGGGGACAGGGGAATGAGTTTGAGAAAGTGGGGTCTCAGGGGTCCTTTGTCAGTGACAGCTAGCAACCAATACATCAGTGCTGAGTGGTCTTCCTCCTGCCATCTGGTGAGGCAAACTGCCCAAACATTTCCCAGAAGTGATAACTTGATTTGCCCAAGATTTTACTCACCCCCTGACCTACCTCTGTGAATGATTCAGGATATACATACATTCAACTCTCCAGGGACAGAAAGCCCTAGATATTGTTAAGGTACTAGTAGAATGGCTGCATCAAATGAATGTAGGATGAAATGAAACCAACTCAAACTTGAACAAGGTAAGACAGAGGGGAAGATGCATCTCCTTTGTGACTGTCATTTTTGTATCAAAACACACAAAATGATAACTATTACTCTAGGCCAAGCCAACTGATGTCAACTACATTGTGAAGATAATTCCACCTTGTTTGTTATATAGTAACATATATTTCCTTTCCCTTTTTGGCAATATTAATTTTCAAACATTGTACATTTTTCTTATTTGACACTGAATGGTAACTTCTCAGAATGATTTGGAAGAAATACTTCAGTGATAACAGCTTGGGAATCTCAGCTGCATAGATTATACAATCTATTCTTTGAAATGGATGATATAATTTAAGAATTTCTATATATCAAAACAGGAACCACACAGCAATAAAATTCAAGCACATTGTGAGTGAAAAGTAAAGAGCAAGTGCTTTGGAAATATATTCAGGAAATATTGCCAAGATTTCATAGCTTTAATATTTAATGAACTCAGATAAGCCAACAAGAAAAATACTAGAATTCTAATACTGATCACTGAACAGGCTCCCCACAGAACAGAACAAATTGGGTATCTATGTATCTATGTATCTGTCTATCTGAGACCGATCAAGAGAGATTATAGGATTGGTTCATGCAATTATGGAGACTGAGAAGTCCCACGATGTGCTGTCTGCAAGCCGGAAAGCCAGGAAAACCAGTAGTATAATTCAATCCATGTCCAAAGGCTTGACAATCAGGACCGCCAAAGCTCCAAGACAGGAGAAGATGGATGTCCCAACTCAAGCGAAGACCAAATTTGCCCTCTGCTACCTTTTTGTTCTATTCAGAACCTCAACAGATTAGATGATGTTTACACGCATTGATGAGGGCCATCTTGTTTCTTCAGTCTACCAATTCAAATGCTAATCTCTTTTAGAAACACCCTAACAGACACACCCAGAAATAATGTTTCACCAGCTATTTGGCATCCCTTAGCCAGGTCAAGCTGATACGTAAAATGAACCATGACAAACATTTAAAAGGTCTTAAATTATTATTATTTCAATATAACATAACATAATATAGTATAAGTAATATAACATAATGTAATATAAATATAGTATATTATAGGTTATAAATAAAATATTGTTTCAAACTATAGACTATATATAACACTATATATGTATTGTTTTAAACTATAAACTACATATACAGTTTAAAACAATAATGTAGTTTGTAACAATGGAATTATTTTACCTGGCTAAATTCTAAAGATGAAAACATTTAGCTAGCATGTAGCACAGATAGGATTATATTAAACAGAGCCAATTTACAAAATGCAATCTAGTATTGCATTTAAGTAGATGAACTGTGGATGATTTTTCTTTCAACTGTTATCTTTAAAATCTTTTTTTGCGTGAATTTTATTTTTATAAAAAATGTACTATTTTATTAATGAATAGGAACATAGCTTAATCCAAAAAAGATTAGTTGGGCTTCAAGAAATATTAAAAGCCATTTTGCTACACTACAAGAGAAAAATAGGTAAGAATAAGAAAGAATAAAATCATATTAATACAGTACACAGCTACTGTTTTAAATAATGAGGTACATACGCATTATTGTAAACAAATGATGTAATCTTGTGTATGATGATTTTAATTCTTGCTCTTGTATCTCTGAGTACTTTTTTACTACTCTACCATTTAACTTCGAAATTATTTTCTAGAATACAGGGATTGGCTGTGCTTGTTTATCTGTAGAAAGCGAATGTTTCTCTAGCAATTCACTTCTGTTTCTCATATTTATTTCTGTAGGAAGGAAAACTTTTTGTATTTGTGTTTTCTAAAATGCGGTGATGAATTCTGGGAAGCTGAAGGTTCCCCCAAAGCAGATACAAACCAGGTCATCAAGGATTAGGATGAAAGAAAGATGTCCGGAAGAGTAAGAGTGGCATCAATAAGAGAAGTAAATGAAAAGTAAACAACAAAAAAGTAAATGAAAAGTGAAGACCTATTTGAACTGTCCCATTTCATTCATTTTATTATGTGCTCTTTGAGTTACAGAAAAGGATGTTGTAGCTATTTTTCTTAAACTAATGGGAATAAAGATTGTAGAAGGTATTTTGAAGGTTTTCAGGGTGTGTGTGTGCACACATTCATGAATTTATGTGTGTGTTCTCTTGATATTTGACTTGTGTATTAAATGCATTATTTTCTCTGATTTTCTCCTAAGAGAATATTTCTTTTTAAAGCTTAGATTAAAGCAATTAGACTAATGACTTAAAAGATATCCTTGTGCTCTACCCAAGTTAAAGCTCAAAATATTCCTTATCACACTGGAACACTATCAGGATATATATCCAAATGAAATACTGGGTAAGACTTCTAAATGACGTGTCCTTATTCAAAGCACTTCCATTCTGTGCAAAAGCGTGTGCTCCAATCTTAAGGATTTGTGGATGAATTAAAGCTATACCAATTACCCTTTGTAACATTGGGGCTCTAAGCTTCTCTATGTATAATCCTTGATTAGAAGGGGAGCAAAATTCTGGCTTTAAACTCTCCTTGAGAGGAACTTGAAATTTGATGGCTGATTAAGTGAAATGCACACCTCCACAGGGGCTCCAGGATTTATCGAATGCTTACTATGTGATAAACACTGGGGTTCTATCATGAATAAAGCTTAGTTTCCACCTAGAGACATGTATAATTTCAGCTGAGTTATTCTAATAGAGGAATATATTCAGCAAGTCTCGAGAAAGAGCTCGGCCTGCCAAGAGGGAGCCATTTAGCTTAACCAGAGACTTTTATTCGAGGTCAGTAAGGAAGGACCTTCGCCTAAAGGGTGAGCAGTACAGATACTTTCTCTGCCTACTTTGTGATGACCTAATTTCAAAACTGATTGAAATACTTTTCTGTCGTGCCACCTTCTTGATTAAAGGCTTTATTCTGGACGATATGAGATGGTATGGCTTGGGTTTCTTATCTTCCTTAGAGACTCTTTATCTTTTCCTGGAATTAAGTGAGAATTGTCATGTAACTGTCACTGTAAGTGTCTGAAGGGATTTCAAAATTCTTGTTATCTGTGAAAGTGTAACTTGTAGTCTGGAGTATATATAGGAGGCAGAAGGAAAGATTTCTCTCTCTCTCTCTCTCTCTCTCTCTCTCTCGTTTTGCAGAAATGTCTTGAGGTCTCTAATTATTGTTGATGCAATATGAACATTGTTCTGGCTTCAGATTATATTGTTTTCTAACCTCTTAAATGGTAACCTTATTGTTTCTGGTGGAACTGGACACTTCTAATCAAGTGTTATTACCGCCATTATAATTTAAAGTAAATCCTGAAAATGGTATTTACCGCAATGATCTGTTGTCCCATACTCCTTAGAAAGATGAATCAGCGGAATCCTTCTATTTTGAATCAATTGGAATTTTACTTTGAGGAAGGGAAAAGAATTTTCCATGTACACAAAGCATGTGCAGCAAAACAAAAATGCTTTTAGACAAGACGTAAAGGGTTATTTCTCATTATTTTGGCATCCCTCTTACAGTGAAACAAGTCACAGGCATATCTACAGTTGCTCAGTTGACAGATCAGCAATTCTATTAAGATGGAAACTAACCTTGGAAATGTTTAGAAGGAAAAGGGTGTCCTTTGATTTATTATGCCATTTTATGCTTGTGGCATTATTTCCCTTTTAGCTATTCAGGCTATGTTAAGGGGAAACATCTAGCATTTTTAATAAAGTGCTTCATTCAAACCAAATATTAACCAGAAGCATTTTAGAAGAGCCTTCTGATTAAAGTAAATGAAATAAAGATCATCCAGTTCCATTCAATAATAGAGAGTAAGGCATAACGAACAGAATACAGCAACATTCTTGTGATGACAAACTATGCTGTCATTTCTTCTTAGTGCCCGCTGAGGTCTGGGTGTTTTCCTCAGAAATTATAGGGACATTTGCTTTCTAGTAGGTGGCAATGCATTCTAGCTATCTTGCATTTTAATAATAAAAGTTCTTAGGAGTGATATGTGCTTCATTTGCATATGTAGGTAAAGTTATTTTGAAAATGATTGTTTTTTCCCCCAAAGTTAGGACCAATAGCTATTTTATGTAATTTAAGCTTTAAAGCTTAGTCAAAAGTTTAATATTTAGATTTCCTCGAATTTCAAAATACATATCTTCATCAATTTCTCTATTTGCATCTCTCAGATCCCATAATGCACTTTCCTCACTACCTTCTCTCATAGTTTGTAAATGATGATCCCTAAATTCTTTTGGAATCTATAGTTTTATAAAGAAAGATACAAGATTTCTGGGAAAGATTTCTCAGGAAGGAAGACATAGAAGTTAAAAGGAAAAACTGATAATATTAGATATGCTTTGGCACAGAATAATCTTAAAGTTGCAATAGTTCTCCATTAAACTTTAATTTTTGATGTTCCATTGACTAATTCAAATATAATATTTAATTCTATTCTTGATTCAAATAGACTTAACTTGTATAAATAATGGTACTTTAGAAATTTTTTTATCTGTAATATTAAAAATTATAGCTGGATTTCTTTTTTAAAAAGTGCTTTATTTTTAAGTTTTTATTTAAATTCCAACTAGTTAACATACAATGTAATATTAGTTTCAGGTGTACAATATAGTGATTCAACAGTTTCATATACCAGAGGGGAGGCCTGTGGCAGAATGGTTTAAGTAGGTGATGGGGATTAAGGAGTGCACTTGTGATGAGCGCCAGGTAGTGTATGGAAATGTTGAATCACTATTTATTTATTTTTAATTTGAGTATAGTTGACACACAGCGTTACCTTAGTTTCAGGTGTGCAACTGTGATTTGAAAACACTAATTGGAAATGATGTATATACCACTATGTTTATTGCAGCATTATTTACAATAGCCATTATATGGAAGCAACCCAAGTGCCCATTGATACATAAATGGATAAAGAAGATGTGGTAAGCACCTGGGTGCCTCAGTTCGTTAAGGGTCTGCCTTCGGCTCAGGTTGTGATCCCAAGGTCCTGGGATCGAGCCCCACATTGGGCTCCCTGCTCGTCAGGGAGCCTGCTTCTCCCTCTCCCTCTCCCTCTGCCTGCCACTCCCCCTGCTTGTGCTCTGTCTCTCTGTCAAATAAATGAAATCTTAAAAAAAAAAGATGTGCTATATATATATATAGAGAGAGAGAGAGAGAAATAGAAATATTTATATCTATATAGGAATGTTACACTGCTCTAAAAAAGGATGAGATCGTGCCACTTGCAGCAATATGAAAGGACCTAGATGATACTATGCTAAGTGAAATAAATCAGGCAAAAAGAGACAACTGGATTTCTATTACTGTCTACCTTATAGTGAACATATTGAATGTAGTGGTTTTTGGCTGATAAAGTAATTGTTACAGAATTTCTTAGCCCTTTTAGAAATTGAAGCTTCTCATTACATTGAATTATTAATCTTAAGAACTATTAGGAAAAATCGTTCAATGAGATGGACAGAAAAAGTGCAAATTACACAGCTCCATTAAAAAGATGAAGAGAATTTCAAAAGAGAAGAAAATTTGCCAAGACTGAGTATAAGTGGTTGATCTCAGAAATCAACCCATTGCAATGAGAAAATGTATGAAGATATAATAATGGATAATAAACCAGAACAAACTTTGAATTGTATTTTCATCAGTTATCAAATGACGATAAACTTAAAACTTCCACCTTCACTGGTATAACCTATAATAATGCCTAGACTTAACCAAATAATTGGAAAGGAGTAGAACTTTGTTGCTGTTGAGATAATATAGGATAAAGCATATTGTTTGAATTCTTAAATTTTTTGACTATTAACATATTTTACTTTATTTGGTATTGTGATTTACATATTTTAGAGTATTGTAAATAATAGTTTATAAATATTAATGATTCATGGTGTCATATTCTGAGACTGGTAGATTTTTCTCTGATGAATTACCAAACCCACAGCAATGTCCATGTGACAAAAACTGAAGTCATTCTTTCACCTGAAGATAATACATAGAGGGAAGACTGAAACACAAACTGAAAATGAGCAGAGTATTTAGACTGCTACAGACCTTGAACTTTTCATTAAAGTTCAACTTAATTTTTTTAAATTTAAATTCAATTTAATTAACATATAGTGTATTACTAGTTTCAGAGGTAATTTAGTGTTTCATCAGTTTCATATAATACCCAGTGCTCATTACATCAAGTGCCCTCCTTAATGCCCATCACCCAGTTACACCCCCCCCCACCTCCCCTCCAGCAACCCTCAGTTTGTTTCCTACAGTTGAGAGTCTCTTATGGTTTGTCTCCTTCTCTGGTTTTGTCTTATTTTTCCTTCCCTTCCCCTATGTTGGTCTGTTTTGTTTCTTAAGTTCTATATATAAATGAAATCATGTATTTGTCTTTCTCTGACTGACTCATTTCACTTAGCATAATACCCTCTAGTTCCATCCATGTCATCGCAAATGTCAAGATTTCATTTTTCTGATGGCCGAGTAATATTCCATTGTATATATACACCACATTTTTTTATCCATTCATCTGTCAATGGACATCTGGGCTCTTTTCATATTTTGGCTACTGTGGCCATTGCCGCTATAAACATTAGGGTGCAGGTGCCCCTTCAAATCACTGTGTTTGTATCCTTTGTTTAAATACCTAATAGTGCAATTGCTGGGTTGTAGGGTAGCTCTATTTTTAACTTCTTGAGGAACTTTCATACTATCTAACAGAGTGGCTGCATCAGTTTGCATTCCCACCCATGGTGTAAGAGGGTTCCCCTTTCTCCACATCCTTGCCAACATCTGTTGTTTCCTGAGTTGTTAATTTTAGCCACTCATTTATCTCATTGTGGTTGTGATTTGTATCTCCCTGATGCTGAATGATGTTGAGCATTTTTTCATGTGCCTGTTCGCCATTTGTATGTCTTCTTTGGGGAAATCTGTTCATGTCTTCTGCCCATTTCTTGACTAGATTTTTTTTATTTTGGGGTGTTGGGTTTGATAAGTTCTTTATAGATTTTGGATACTAGCCCTTTATCTGATTAGACATTGGCAAATATCTTCTCCCATTCTTTAGGTTGCCTTTTAGTTTTGTTGACTGTTTCCTTTGCTGTGAGAAAGCTTTTTATCTTGATGAAGTCCCAATAGTTCATTTTTGCTTTTGTTTCCCTTGCCTTTGAAGACGTGTCTAACAAGAAGTTGCTGCAGCCAAGGTCACAGAGGTTGCTGCCTATGTTGTCCTCTAGGGTTTTGATGGATTCCTGTCTCATATTTAGGTCTTTTGTCCATTTTGAGCTTATTTTAGTGTATGGTGTAAAAAAGTGGCCCAGTTTCATTTTTCTACATGTGGCTGTCCAATTTTCTCAATACCATCTTCAACTTTTAATTTTTTAGCACCTTAGAAATAATAAGAAAAATAAGTTCTTAAACATTCTAATTTTCAATAAATGAAACAGCAGTATCACTAAGATTCCTAGGATATATTGATCCAGAAACATCCATTAGTGTGATTGAATGTGGTAACAAAATATATTGCAATACTGATGACCGTAAACTAAAATCAGAGCTTTTTTTCACCTGTAGATGAGTATTTTTATCTCTGTGTTTGGTAGAACATAGAGCTGGAGAAGTGAATTAGTATTCTGTGGAATTTGTAGCTGGAATGAACTTCTGTTAAAATAAAAGAGAACAGGTAATTGATAAGATAAAATAGCCATCTCCTTGATATCCCCACTACTACATCTATCTATCCATCTCTATATCATCTAAATCTCTATAACTAGCTAGTTAGCTAGCTATTTGTTATCAACCTATCTACATTAAAATCTGTATTCATATGTACTATAAATAAAAGACTTTTCCAACAAGCTATCTACATGTGTGTTGTTTGTATACATGCATTTTTTTGATATAACAACTATAGTTTTTATATTTTCACCTTATTCAGTTATTTTCACAGCAAAATGAAACACTATGTGATCTAAGTTTCAGATAACTACAATTAACAATTAATTTTCCCACCTGTATTTAATCTTCTTTTTAACATCTCTCAAAATTAGTAAAATAATGCATCTTAGTTTCAGAATGCAACACCAGATTAAGAATTGAAAAATCTAGATACAAATGAAAAGAGCTAAGAAAACAAATCCATTACAATTTAAAATATTGAAAACTATTAATAAATTTTCCTAATGGTAGAGTAGTAGAATGCTAAATATAAAAACTCATGTATTTCATACATGAAATTGAATAGAACATTCAGAAACAATCTAAAAATTGCCTCCTATCAGATAAATCTTTAACTGTATGTGTGAACGGAATATCAAAAAATTTAAACAACAATTCTCTACCTATGTGATGATAGTCTCCTGAAATTTCTCCTTGTTTGGCTTTTAAACTTACCCTTCTTTCCTTTTTTTTTTTTTTTAAATACAATTCTATAGTGGCATTTTTCCTTTAAAAGAAAAATCACTTGGGGCACCTGGGTGGCACAGCGGTTAAGCGTCTGCCTTCGGCTCAGGGAGTGGTCCTGGCGTTATGGGATCGAGCCCCACATCAGGCTCCTCTGCTATGAGCCTGCTTCTTCCTCTCCCACTCCCCCTGCTTGTGTTTCCTCTCTCGCTGGCTGTCTCTATCTCTGTCAAATAAATAAAATAAAATCTTTAAAAAAAAAAAGAAAAGAAAAGAAAAATCACTTGACACAAGCAGAATTGTCAAGGAATGTCATATATTGAGAAACGCGGTGACAAATGAGGAAGAGCTGAGTCACTCAGAAAGCGCCATGCAGACTGTTCATTCAGGGTAATAAGCACTAAACTGAAGAGGAGACTGGTTGGTGGAAATGGGTCAGAACAGCCCAGTGAAGCATGGTCAGTATACGTCAAAATGAGCAGTAGATATGTTTACACTCTTATTAGGTGGTCTGCTTATTATCAGAGGTTTGATCTTAATGATCCTCAAATTAGGTACTTTAATTTTGTCAGATGCTTTGGTTTGGTTTGGTTTCTGCTTAATTTCAACAGAGTGTTATCAATGAAAACTTTTTAAATTTATTTTAAATTTGTAATACTGCTCAAAACTGCTCTAGAAATACAGTGCCAACTCAAAGTATATGTTGCTTGGATTTTCCATGAAGCATAATTAGTAAAATTTTTTAAAAAATCAATTGTGCATAAAATTTAAACCCTTGAAAAAAGGACTGCAAGAAATCCAATAAACACTTTTCTAATTCAAAGAATGTGAAGATATGATAGCAATATGAGATATTATGTAGGATATTAGTATATATTAATCATAAGCTAAGTTTGATTGATGGTTTTTACTTAAACATAAGACATTAAATTATTATTCATAAGTGGACTTTATTATCCCAGGCTATACAAAATGATAAATTATCAGGCAAAATAAACCACACTTTTCACAGGATCAAATAGCCTTTTGGGAGGAGATATTTTGGAATATACATGTTTCATATATTTTTTAGAGATAATGATTTGGTATCACCAAGCTCAAAGTGAAAACAACTGAAAGAGGTACTGTCTGAGGAAGAAGCAGCAAACTGTGCTTGCAAATAAAGATTTGTTGTCTCTTTAGTGGAATATAATATGAATTTTTATAAACCTTCTTCCCCTCCTCATATTTCTCTTATTTGTCAGTAATTTGGCTATTATATTTAATAAAATACCTACTCTTATGATTTTTTTCATGCGTGTGGGAAAAGGATGCCCAAAGATTTACAATTTTTTTTTTTTAATTTGTGATTGAATGAATGAAAAAGAAACGCAGTCCTGTTGGAATACAGAGGTCATTGCTCAGCTATCACCAACTTTCTCATTGATCCAACCTCCTATATAATCCCTAGGCCTGGGGAAAGTTTACATTTTTCCAGGTATAGATATTTTACTCCCATGTGATTTACTCTAGCTACATTTAATTTTCCAAAATGTTCTTCAGATAACTGTGTTATGAAAACTCTCACACATGTCCTTCCATTTTTATACCACGTGCAGAGATCCACTCTCATCCTTCCTGCTTGCATGTGATCAAAAATCTGACATTCACATCCTGATAACTTATCCTGATAACTTATATTGCAAATTCCCATTTAAATGTTGTCAAACATTTTTCACAGAGAGAAAGGAATTTATGGATTTTTCTGTGAATTGCCATCACTTCTCCTCCAAGCCCTGCAGTTCTGAAGGATTCTAGTAGCAAGTTAAGATCATACAATCAAAATTCCTTTCTCCCATCCTCAGTCCTGTATCCCTATGCAAAACGTGGGTGCTTCCTAAGGAATACCTTCCTCCATCTAAATTGCTGTTAGTCATCTTGCCTCACAGCATTTGTTCCAGTGTCAGGGAATCTTCTTTTCAACAAGTGAGGTGAATTAAGGACCCTAAATAAGCTCAGGTATATCTGCAATTGAATTTTTTCCATCCCAGGAGTGGATGTAATTTCTCAAAATATTAAGCATCAATGAAGATTGCTTAAACAAAAATTTCCAGCCTGTTTCTTGCTATACTCACATCCAGTAAATTTATCTGATGCTTCATAAGCCTGTACACTCTTTCTCTGAAGACTTTAGTCCAATAATTAATCTCTTCTATCCTAAGACTCTGGTAACGGGGCAGTTTCCATAGCTTCTAACTGAAAGACAGGGGATGTTCTGACAATTCTCAAACCTTAGACCAGAAGTGCCAGAAACAGTCTGGGCTTGGAGTTCTCTTTGATGGCAGGTACTTAACTGTGAATTCAAGTTCCTTAAAAGATGTTGGGCTATTCTGGTTATTTATTTTCTTGTGTATGATTGAGTAGTTTGTGTCTTTTGAAGAAATTTGTCCATTACCTCTAAATTTTTAAATTTATGGGCATAGTATGGTATGTAATGTTCCTTTATTAATTTTCTAATGCCCATGTGTCTATTAGTTATTGCCCCGTTCCACTCCTGGTATAAGTAATTCATTTTCTTCTCCCTCTTTTTCTTTCTCTCTCATTAGTTGACCCATCTAGATAGAGGTATATTAATTATATTGCTTTTTCAAAGACTGGTTTTAGACTTCACTAATTTTCTGTTTTTAATTTCTTCAGCGTCTGCTGTTATTTTTATTATTTCTTTCTGCTCAAGTTGAGCTTTTAATTTGCTTATTTTCCTAGTTTTCTAAAGGAAAAACTTAGGTTTCTGATTCCACACCTTTATTTTTAATAGAAACACTAATGACATGATTCCTTTTTTAGTACTGCTTTAGCTCCATCACTCCTCCAATGCTGATAGCATTTCAGTTCTATTCACTTCAGAGAGGCAACCCATAAGAGACCGTAAGAATTCAGAGTAATCTTTACTTCCATTGAGAGCTTCTTTTTGACCAAATTCTGTGACTAAATATTTGAACATTTTCCACATAGCTTTCTGTTCTTGACTTCTGGTTTAATTTTTGTCCAGTTTTAACACAGGAACATATAAATATGTGAACATAACATTTTATGGCCATAAACAATGTTATGATCAAAACACATTGTACAGTATCCTTTTACATTTGTTAATGTTTTTGAAATGCACAACTATGGTATATCTTAGTGATTGCTCCACATGGACTTGAAAACAATTCCTGTTATTGTTGGGGGAAGGGTTCTTTAAATGTCAATTACATCATAATGTCTGATGGTGTTGTTCAGGTCTTCTTTGTCCTTATTGATTATCCGTCTACTTGTGCTATCAGTTATTGACAGTGGAGTGGGAAAGTCTCCAACTCTGAACATGAATTAGCCTAGTTTTTCCTCATAGTCCTTTAAGTTTTTGTTTCAGATACTTTGAAGCTCTTTTCAATTTTCTACATCTCTCTTTTTTTTAAAGATTTTATTTATTTATTTGTCAGAGAGAGAGAGAGAGCCCATATGCACAATCAGGGGAGTGGCAGGCAGAGGGAGAAGCAGGCTCCCTGCTGAGTAGGGATCCTAATATGTGACTTGATCCCAGGACCCCAGGGTCATGACCTGAGCCAAAGGCAGACAACCTACTGAGCCACCCAGGCAACCCTCAATTTTCTACATCTTAAATTGGAGCCCATTAAGTTCCTCTTGAAAGTTTACCCATGAAAAGGATAAGATTTAGTAAGTGTTTGTTCATTCAACAAATACTTACTGAGCACCTCTTTGTGGGAGGTACTATTCGGGAGGCAGAAGCGAATAAAATAAATAATATCATTAGGATCTTGGGACTTATGTTCTCAGTGGGAAGGGGGTGACAGAAAATAAACAATGAGAATAATATGTACACAAATTTTATGGTATTTTAAAAGTTGTTAAATGTAATGGGAGAAGGATAAAATAGAGGAGAATAGGGATCAGTGGTACCATTAAGGTATATTTTCATTTACGACACAATCAGGAAAAGTCTAATGGAGAAGATATCCTTTGATCAGAAACTTGAAGAAGAAGAGGCGCCTGGCTGGCTCAGTCAGTTAAGCATCTGCTTTCAGCTCAGGTCATGATTCCAGGATCCTGGGATCGAGCCCCACATCGGGCTCCCCACTCGGCATGGAGCCTGCTTCTCCCTCTCCCTCTGCCTGCTTCTTCCCTGCTTGTGCTCACTCTCTCTGTTTCAAATAAATGAATAAAATCTTTAAAAAAAAAAAAAGAAAGAAAGAAACGTGAAGAAGAAAAAGAAGTTCACCTGTAAAAATATGGGATGGACAGACAGTATTTACAGGACATGAAAATAACCAACATAAAAGGCCCCAAGGAAGGGGCTAAGCCTGGTGTGCATGAGAGAGCAAGGTGGTCAGTGTGGTTGCTTAGCATGAGCAAGGGGAAGCATAAGGGGACATGCTGTCAGGGAGGTGGGTGATGGGGAACAGATCATGAGTGTTCTGGTATGATTTGGGCTCTCAGATGGAAATGTGGAGGCATGGTAGGGTGTGGGGTATAGGAGTAATATGACCTGACTTTCATTTTAAAAAGCATCACTCCAGCCTCTGTGTTGGGAATAGACTGGGGTGTTGAGCATGAATGGCATAACCAAATTGTCATGCCATTTAATAAGGGTGACCTTTAGAGAAGATTTCTCCTTTGAGTCCAATTCAGAGTTCTCTCTCCCTTCCAGTAAAATTGTATTTAATTGTCAAAAATGAAGCATGGCTTTATTCTACAATTAATGGGACTTAAAATGCTAAACTGCAAATCACCGTGGCTTAAACTATAGACCAGTAAAATTTGAAAAATATTCTGAGATATTTCATATGATCAATTTCTTTGTGATGTCCCTGCTTTGCCATTAATCACATACATTTCGAGTGTCCTGAAGAAATACATACTAAATTTATAATATTTTTCATCCTTTTAAATTTCTTTAATTTATATTTCCTGTATGTCTTAATCAGTTTTTAACCTTAAGTACATAACCTTAATATTCTATAGTTTGAAGAAAAAAGAGTAACCAGACATGATTTTTTTAAATTAAACATTCTGCTACCCATTTCCCCACCTTAGTTCTCAAAGTAGACTCATTGTGTGTAAGATGTACTGTAACTCAAACTTTCCATTACATTTATTTGCCTAACTTGTCCACATGGTGGTATAATTAGCAGAAAAATGTTTTAATGATGTTGTTGCAGGGACAGATTGAAAGTCAGAGCTACAAATATTTTAAGAACGATACTGATAAACAGCACACACATGTTTTCGTTAGTCTATTTTAATGTGTTCAATAAGACTTTTAAGGAAAATCCCATCTCAATAATTAATCAGATTTTTTAATAATCAAAACATCAATTCAATTTTGGTTGAATCCTTATGAATGTATTTTAATTTGTTAGTATTTTTTTCCTGACTGCCCATCACTCCTATCCTCAAATAAAATCCAAAAATGCAGGTGAATCCACTGTCCTATTCACTTTTAAATCCTGAATGCCAAGAGCGCCTGATTAACAGCTGTCAGTTTTGTTATTGTTGTTGAATGATGCATGAACAGTCTTAACACAGTAGTGGAGACATTTTTTCCTATCCTCTAGATGTACAACTCTTTCCTTGAACTCTCCACCTAGATTCAATATGTTTATAACCTAACACATTTTTTTCCACTTTCAGAGCTGGTCAGAAACCTTTGGGTTCTGGGGCGCCTGGGTGGCACAGCGGTTAAGCGTCTGCCTTCGGCTCAGGGCGTGATCCCGGCGTTATGGGATCGAGCCCCACATCAGGCTCTTCCGCTATGAGCCTGCTTCTTCCTCTCCCACTCCCCCTGCTTGTGTTCCCTCTCTCGCTGGCTGTCTCTATCTCTGTCAAATAAATAAATAAAATTAAAAAAAAAAAAAAAGAAACCTTTGGGTTCTTCAAGCCAGAAATCTGGAAGTTGTCTTTGGCTCATTCTTCTCCCTTTACTCCCTACATACAACCATTCACCAAATGGAATTAACTTCTACATCTTGATTACCTTTTAAACCCTTTTCTTCTTCTTCTTCTTCCTTTTTTTTTTTTTTTTTTTTTTTGCATTTCCGTTATTGTCACCGCAGTGGAAACCACCACCTCTTTCCCACACGCCTGCAATAAATAGCCTTGTGAAATGCCTCCCCTGGCTGCAAGCTAACTCAGTCTCCATTTTCCTCAGTTTGAGAGACTACTCCGGAATTCAGATCTATCGCCTCACTTCCTTGTTTAAATCATTTTGGTGGTTGTCCATTGTTCTTAAGATAAGAGCAAAATTTCATATTATGGCCTATAAAGTCGTGCCTGATCTAGCCTCACATTTAATCATCTCAGTCCATATCCTGCTTCAGTTTTTATCTTCCAGCCAGGTTACTTCTTCTTCTAGGGCCAAAGACTGACGGTGGATGTTCCGCGTTGGGTGCCCTTACTAGTTCGCGGAGGAACCCCACACTCCCAACCACTTTACTCGTGCCCCTCCCACAACCTGTCTTTTGGCTGAATTCTATTCACTTTTCAGATCTCAGCTTAAACGTGTTTGTATTTGTGCTATTTTTTCTTTGTTTTTTTTTTTCTTTTTGTTTTACTTTACAAATGAGGGGTTTTTTAAAATTTCTTTTTATTATTATTTTTTTATCCTCACGTCCACAATACTATGTCCTTTCCTTTGCCAAACTCTTTACTTCTTCTTCTTCTTTTTTTTTTAAAGATTTTATTTATTTATTTGACAGAGAGAGAGACAGCCAGCGAGAGAGGGAACACAAGCAGGGGGAGTGGGAGAGGAAGAAGCAGGCTCACAGCAGAGGAGCCCGATGCGGGGCTCGATCCCACAACTCCGGGATCACGCCCTGAGCTGAAGGCAGACGCTTAACCGCTGTGCCACCCAGGCGCCCCTCTTCTTTTTTTTAAGATTTTATTTTTTAAAGTAATCTTTACCTCCAACATGGAATTCGAACCTACAACCCCAAGATCAAGGGTTGCCGGCTCCCGGACTGAGCAGCCAGACGCTCCTTTACTTCTAATTATTATGTTTTAAATCTGTACTTCCTGCCTACTACATGGTAAGCACCAAGAGGTGATGTGCAATGTCTGTTCTGTTCAATGATTTAACTCAGCTCTCAACACAGTGTCTGGGACACACTGTGGAATCAATAAATATTTGTTGAATGAATGAATTGATAAATTTCAAATGAACTTTTTGAATACAACGGAATTTTTATCAAGTAAACTGTGAATAATATAAACCGTACTCATCCTATAATAGTGATGATTTAAATTAATTTAAATATCATACATTTCTGATTATGTATTTTCATAATAAATTTGACTACATTTTACAGAAAATGTCTAGCCAGAATAAATAATACAATAACATAATTAACATTCTATTTAAAAGAGATTTAAGCTACTCTAATTAGATACCGTTTGTTTTTTGGGAAAAAATGTGTTATCCCTGTGAAATTTTCAATTTTTATTTAGGAAATAATGACTCCCTATATAAAAATAGCTCTAAGGACAATTTACTGATCCTTTTACAAGTTTTGGTGTTTTAAAAATTGTTTAAAAGTGTCTTTTCTTCACCATTTGATATTCGACAGTTATTTTGGTTTGTATATTGAAAATCTTGTGCATGTATTTGGATTTTTATTTATAACGTAAGGCACTAAGGCAAAAATACGTGGGTAGTGGCAGAGAAAAATGGAATTAAGGAATTGCAGAAAATAATGACAAATAAACATACTTAAGTAATTAAAAATATTTTAATAGCCATACCTAAGGCAGAATATAGTATGTAAGTGTTTGTATCATAAACAGGATGAATAGCTTGCATTTATACTCTATTCTTTTTGTTAAGATGCCACTGGTGTTTGTAATGTGGAATAGATACCTAAATTCCAATATCATTAATATATGCCAAGTACTACTCCTTTATCTGACACTATTCATCACATTCTAATTAATCATCACGGAAGAAACCAACTATTCCTTTTCAGATATGGACCAATAACTCTTGGGAAAATTAAATCATCTTTCAGAAACATTTCATTCCTTGGTGCTAATAATTCAGTGCAAATGAATTTTCGGAATAACAGTCAGATCATATTATATAATTTTCTTTAAGATTCTTCATCTCGTATTAAAATTTCGTTCTGCATTTGAAATCTGCTTTTTTTCCCCAAAGTCATTTACAGTATTGTGATAAGTAGCAAAAGGCCATTCACAAAGTATAATATGAGCTTCAATTGAAGCTAGAAAATGAAAAGGAACATTTTTTTTTTGTTTGTGAAGGCAAGACTGAATAGTGGGTCACTGTGAACAAGAAGGGAAATGCAGGATATTCTCATTCTTTTAGTAACATTTAATCTCATTTTAACCTTTGTCTCTTCACTATTATACTTGATAACATTTCAGTGGCCCAATTTTCTAAGATAATTTGCAATTCCCTTATGTGCTTATCACAGTACATAAACAGAAAAGTACAAAGGACAAAAAAAATCCTTCAAGGCCCATTTACATGTATTATTATTTTAGATTCATGATTCACTTTTGATGAGAATGAGTTTCTAAAAATAGGTGTGATACTAAAACCTGAGTCATCAAGGCCCTTACCCATCAATCCGTTGTGGTTCTCACACCCCTTAGTAGCCAACAATTATTATCATGCTCCATGATCTCCCAGTTTATATCCTTTCCTTGGCATGGAAAAGATGAAGGGATCACTTTAATGATTCCACCTTTCACCGCAGCAGTTTGGGGCACCAGCTCCATTTTATATTTTTAACAGAGACAATGATCTTTGTTGTTTTGTTGTTATTATTTAAAAAGTCATTGGTAACGTTTTTGAGTGCATAATTCTAATTATAGACAACTGGACTTACCAGCATAAAAGTACAAATAAGGTAACAGTAACATACCAACTAATTCTAAATGCTTTAAAATTTCGTTTGTTGCAAAGTAGGACTTCAGATTCCCCAACTCGACCCTCTTTGACAGTTCTCCTCTCCCTTTATTGCTAGCATATTATAAAATAAAATAATCATTCTTCATATGTATTTCCATCTTCGTATGATCTATGTCATATAATGGCACTTTTTGCTTACTGGAATTTTCACGATCATCAACATGTTAGTATGTGGCAAGAAGTGTTAGTGATACATTAACCAGTTACTATCATCTCAGTGATCTAGAATGTTCTATATCAGGGCAGTATAAAAAACAAATGCTCTTACATAAAAATAACAGAAATATTAAGAAGTTTTATGCAGAATGGATGTATAAGAAATGAGAAAAGATCAATTCATAACATTTTATGCTAACCTAATTATGTGCATTAAAGATATTCTGTATGTTGAAGTTCTTCTCCGGAAAGAGTAAAGCCATACTAGAGACAGAATATTCATCAAATGGATAATAATAGAGGAATTGGCAAATGACTATTTTTTTTTAAATGATTTTTTATTATATTATGTTAGTCACCATACAGTACATCCCCGGTTTCCGATGTAAGGCTCGATGATTCATTAGTTGTGTATAACACCCAGTGCACCATGCAATACGTGCCCTCCTTACTACCCATCACCGGTCTATCCCATTCCCCCACCCCCCTCCCCTCTGAAGTCCTCAGTTTGTTTCTCATAGTCCATAGTCTCTCATGTTTCATTCCCCCTTCTAATTACCCCCCCTTTCTTTATCCCTTTCTTCCCCTACCGATCATCCTAGTTCTTATGTTCCATAGATGAGAGAAATCATATGATAGTTGTCTTTCTCTGCTTGACTTATTTCACTTAGCATTATCTCCTCCAGTGCTGTCCATGTTGTAGCAAATGTTGAGAACTCATTCTTTCTGATAGCTGAGTAATATTCCATTGTATATATGGACCACAACTTCTTAATCCAGTCATCTGTTGAAGGGCATCTCGGCTCCTTCCACGATTTAGCTATTGTGGACATTGCTGCTATGAACATTGGGGTGCATATGGCCCTTCTCTTCACTACGTCTGTATCTTTGGGGTAAATACCCAGTAGTGCAATGGCTGGATCATAGGGGAGCTCAATTTTTAACTTTTTAAGGGACCTCCACACTGTTTTCCAGAGTGGCTGTACCAACTTGCATTCCCACCAACAATGTAGGAGGGATCCCCTTTCTCCACATCCTCTCCAACAATTGTTGTTTCTTGCCTTGTCTATTTTTGCCATTCTAACTGGCGTAAGGTGGTATCTCAGTGTGGTTTTGATTTGAATTTCCTTGATGGCTAATGATTTTGAACATTTTTTCATGTGTCTGTTAGCCATTTGTATGTCTTCATTGGAAAAGTGTCTGTTCATATCTTCTGCCCATTTTTTGATTTGTTTATTTGTTTCTCGTGTATTGAGTTTGAGAAGTTCTTTGTAGATCTTGGATACCAGTCCTTTATCTGTAGTGTCATTTGCAAATATATTCTCCCATTCCGTGGGCTGCCTCTTAGTTTTTCTGACTGTTTCCTTGGCTGTGCAGAAACTTTTAATCTTGATGAAGTCCCATAAATTCATTTTATCTTTTGTTTCTCTTGCCTTTGGGGATGTGTCATGAAAAAGGTTGCTTTGGCCGATGTCGTAGAGGTTGTTGCCTATGTTCTCCTCTAGAATTTTGATGGATTCCTGTCTCACATCGAGGTCTTTCATCCATTTGGAGTTTATTTTTGTGTATGGTGTGAGATAGTGGTCAAGTTTCATTCTCTTGCATGTAGCTGTCCAATTTTCCCAGCACCATTTATTGAAGAGACTGTCTTTTTCCCACCGGATGTTTTTTCCTGCTTTATCAAATATTAGTTGCCCAAAGAGCCGAGGGTCCATTTCTGGGCTCTCTATTCTGTTCCATTGGTCTATGTGTCTGTTTTTGTGCCAGTACCATGCTGTCTTTGTGATCACAGCCTTGTAGTACAGCTCGAAATCCGGCATTGTGATGCCCCCAGCTTTGTTTTTCCTTTTCAACAGTTCCTTGGAGATTCGGGGCCTTTTCTGTTTCCATACAAATTTAAGGACTGTTTGTTCCAGTTCTTTGAAAAATGTCCTTGGTATTTTGATCGGGATAGCATTGAAAGTGTAGATTGCTCTGGGTAGCATGGACATTTTAACTATGTTAATTCTTCCGATCCATGAGCATGGAATATCTTTCCATCTTTTTATGTCTTCGTCAATGTCTTTTAAGAGTGATTTATAGTTTCTAGAATATAGGTCCTTTACGTCTCTGGTTAAGTTAATTCCAAGGTAACGTATGGTTTTTGGTGCTATTGTAAATGGAATGGATTCCCTAATTTCTCTTTCTTCAGTCTCGTTATTCGTGTATAGAAATGCAACTGATTTCTGAGCATTGATTTTGTATCCTGCCACGTTACTGAATTGCTCTATAACTTCTAATAGTTTGGGAGTGGCTTCTTTTGGGTTTTCCCTATAGAGTATCATGTCATCTGCAAAGAGAGACATTTTGACTTCTTCTTTGCCAATTTGAATACCTTTGATCCCTTTTTGTCGTCTGATTGCTGTTGCAAGGACTTCTAGTACTATGTTGAATAATAGTGGCGAGAGTGGGCATCCTTGTCGAGTTCCTGATCTTAAGGGAAAGGCTTCCAGCTTTTCCCCATTGAGAATAATATTTGCAGTAGGCTTTTCATAGATGGCTTTTATGAGATTGAGAAATGTACCTTCTATTCCTACACTCTGAAGGGTTTTAATCAGGAAAGGATGCTGTATTTTGTCAAATGCTTTTTCAGCATCGATTGAGAGGATCATATGGTTCCTGAGTCTTTTCTTGTTGATATGATGTATCACGCTGATTGATTTGCGAATATTGAACCACGCTTGCATCCCAGGTATGAATCCCACTTGATCGTGATGGATAATCCTTTTAATGTACTGTTGGATTCTATTAGCAAGTATCTTGTTGAGGATTTTGGCGTCCATATTCATTAGGGAAATCGGTCTGTAATTCTCCTTTTTGATGGGGTCTTTGCCTGGTTTGGGGATCAAGGTAATATTGGCCTCATAGAATGAGTTTGGTAGCTTTCCTTCTGTTTCTATTTTTTGAAATAGCTTTAGGAGAATAGGTATTATTTCTTCTTTGAATGTTTGGTAGAATTCCCCAGGAAAACCGTCCGGGCCTGGAGTTTTGTTATTTGGAAGGTTGTTTATCACTGACTCAATTTCTTCATAATTAATTGGCCTGTTTAAGGAATCAATTTCTTCCGGTTTCAATCTTGGTAGTTTATAGGTTTCCAGGAAGGATTCCATCTCTTCCAGATTGCTTAGTTTATTGGCATATAGCTGTTGATAAAAATTTCTAATAATCCTTCCAATTTCAATGGTGCTCGTCGTGACCTCTCCTTTTTCATTCATAATTTTAATAATCTGGGTCCTTTCTCTTTTCTTTTGGATAAGTCTTGCCAGTGGTCTGTCAATTTTATTGATTCTCTCCAAGAACCAGCTTCTAGTCCTGTTGATCTGCTCTACTGTACTTCTGGTTTCTGCTTGATTGATTTCAGCTCTAATTTTGGTCAACTGCTTCCTCGTGCGTGGATTAGGCCTGTCCCTCTGTTGCTGTTCCAGCTTCTTGAGGTGAGAATATAAAAACTGCATTTTAGATTTTTCTATTCTTTTGAGTGAGGCTTGGATGGCTATGTATTTCCCCCTTAGGACTGCCTTTGCAGTATCCCATAGGTTTTGGACTGTTGTATTTTCATTCTCATTGGTCTCCATAAATTGTTTAATTTGATTTTTGATTTCCTGGTTTATCGAGTCATTCCTGAGCAGGATGGTTCTTAGTCTCCAAGTGTTTGAGTTTCTTCCAAATTTTTCCTTGTGGTTGAGTTCCAATTTCAGAGCCTTGTGGTCTGAGAATATGCAGGGGATAATTTCAATCTTTTGGTATTGGTTGAAACCTGTTTTGTGTCCCAGAACATGGTCTATTCTTGAGAATGTTCCATGGGCATTAGAATAGAATGAGTATTCTTTGGTTCTGGGGTGTAGTGTTCTATATATATCTATGAGGTCCAACTCGTCGAGTATGGCATTCAAAGCCTTTGATTCTTTGCTTAGTTTTTGCCAGGGTGTTCTGTCTATTTCTGATAGTGGAGTGTTGAGGTCCCCTACTATTAATGTATTTTTATTTATATGTCTCTTTATTCTGGTTAAGAGTTGGCTTGTGTATCTTGCTGCTCCCCTGTTGGGGGCATATATATTTATAATTGTCATATCCACTTGTTGAATACTTCCCTTAAGAATAATATAGTGCCCTTCTGCATCTCTAACTATAGTCTGTAGTTTAAAATCCAATTTATCTGATATGAGAATTGCTACCCCAGCTTTCTTTTGAGGTCCATTTGCGTGAAAGATGGTACTCCATCCCCTTACTCTCAGTCTGAATGCATCTTTGGGTTTGAAATGAGTCTCTTGTAGACAGCAAATGGATGGGTCATTTCTTTTTATCCAATCTGCAACCCTGTGGCACTTTATGGGATGGTTCAAACCGTTTACATTAAGACTGATTACTGAGAGATATGATTTTAATGTTGCCATGTTGCCAGTAAAGTCTTTGTTTGTATTGGCTGTGACTTTCTGTTCTGTATCACTCTTGGGGCCTTTTTACTTTTATAGAACCCCCCGTATTATCTCCTGTAGGGCTGGTTTCGTGGTTACAAAATTGGTTAGTGACTGGCGATTCTGAAATGTCTTTATTTCTCCATCAATTCTGAATGAGAGCCTTGCTGGATAAAGGATCCTTGGCTGCATGTTTTTCTCTGAAAGAGCTTTAAATATGCTCCCCCAACCCTTTCTCTCATTCCAGGTCTGTGTAGACAGGTCTGACGTAATTCTGATGCTTTTGCCTTGGTACGTGAGAAATTTCTTTGCCCTGGCCGCTTTCAATACTGTATCCTTGCATCTAATATTTGCGAAATGCACTATGACGTGACGTGGCGTAGGTTTGTCATGGTTGAGCTTGGGAGGGGTCCTCTCTGCCTGTTGGACACGAATGTTTGTTTCCCTTGCTAGATTAGGGAAGTTTTCAGCTACAATTTGTTCAAATATCTCTTCTAGACCTCTGTTTTTCTCCACCCCCTCGGGGATGCCGATGATTCTAACATTGGATCGTTTCATTGAGTCAGTAATCTCCCGTAACCTACATTCGTGGGTGTGGATTTTTTTAAGACCATCTTCTATTTTCATTTTTTCCTCTATTAACCCATCCTCCAATTCACTAACCCGTTCCTCTGCTTCTGCGACCCTGGCCGTCAGAGCCTCTAGTTTTGCCTGCATTTGGCTCATAGAATTTTTAATTTCTGTCAGATTCGCTCTCATTTCTGTCCTTAGGGATTCTATATTCTCAGTAACCTTTTCGTTAATAGTTTTTTCAATTCTACTCATCATTTTGACCATCATTACTCTGAATTCCATTTCTGATAATTTGGTTACATCCATATCCATTATTTCTGTGGCAGAGGCCACAGAATCACTGTCTTTTCTTTGCTGGGGGGGGCTTCTCCTTCTTGTCATTCTGATGAAGAGAGGTTGCGGGGTTTCCAGAGCCCAAATTATTGACTGGGTCCCAGGCCGTGCCCCTTGTTTTATAGGGATCTTAGGGATGTGGGCTTCTTCTTTAAAGATTTTATTTATTTATTTATGTGGCAGCCAACCAGCGAGAGAGGGAATAGAAGCAGGGGAGTGGGAGAGGAAGAAGCAGGCTCCCAGCGGAGGAGCCCGATGAGGGACTCCTTTCCGGAACGCCGGGATCACGCCCTAAGCCGAAGGCAGGCGCTCAATGACTGCGCCACCCAGGCACCCGGGTTGTGGGCTTCTTGATTTTTCAGCCTGCCTTCTGTGTTCTGGGGGAGGGGCCTGCCGCGCCGATACTCAGGCAGCCATGTTTGGGTAGAGTCTCGGCGTCCCCTGCGAGGGGGGATGGGGATGGGCACTCTCTGAGCTGGTATTTCCAGGCTTTTGTTCTCTGGCAGCTTTCCCTGGCGGTTTGCTGTGCCTCTTCTGAGAGTCAGAGCAGCAGCGGCCAAATTTCAGCCTCTGTCACGGAACAGAAGGATTGCGGCCTGTTCTCTACTAATGTTCTGGCCACTTTAACTCTGTTTCTGTTGGTGCTGCTCAACCCTGCTGCGTCCGGGATGTGCGCCCCACACCCGGCGTCCCAGCCCTCACTTCCAGGGCCGGCGCGTCTCTGTCCTTTGTGTTTCTAATGCCGCCAGCCGCCAGCCGCCCTGCGCACGCTCCCGGATCTCCCGGTCTCAGTCTGGATCCAGTGAGCGCACCGGGATTCCGGTGTTCCGCGAGATGCCTGGTGGCGCGCGCACCCGGCTCACGGTCTCAGTCTGCTGTTTTGTGGGTGCCGACCGTGAGCCCCGCCCGCTCCCCCGTGCAAGTGGCTACCGCTTCCCGGCGCCCGAACGCGGCGGCTCCCTCCCCCTTCCGTTTATCTTCCGATATCTGTGCACAGTTTAATGGCTCCCCGCTTCGTACCTCAATACTCAGCACTGGAGATGTTCATTTGTAGAGATCCAGATGCGTCTTCCTGCGTCTCAGGCTGGTTCCGTGGTTGTTTAGGCTGGTCTGGTACCTATCCAGCTCGACTCGGAGGACCGGCTGAAAACGGTGTCTCCTACTCCTCCGCCATCTTAACTCCTCTCGGAATTGGCAAATGACTATTAATCTCAATCATGGCCATAAAGAATCAGTACAATTCTTAAGTAGATTTAGCTTTAGTTTCTTTCAGGACCAGTGTGGAAACAGGGGTTAGATGCCCCAGGGTTAGATGAACCTCAAAGACATGAGTATCTTTTGATAAATCAGCGGCCCCAGATGTTGCGATGAGTGTTATTCCACAACTGAGAGTTACCAACTGAGATATCACCCTGGTCTGGATGCTCCATTGACATAGAAGTTGGGATTTGGCAATGACTCACATGTGGGATGAATCTGGATAAGATTGCCCACCTCTACCTACTGGTTTTGTGTTAAAGGACTCAAAAGCCCTATAACAGATCACATAAGAATGATCCTACTTTTGGACTAAAATGCAGTGAAATAAAAGCTACATGGTTTTGTTTCATTTACTAATATATCTTTGAATAAGTTGACTTTTATTTTAAGAGACTTAGTGTTACAGAATCTTAACTTAAATAATCAGCATGGTCAGTCATGAAGACTAGAATAAATTCTTGTCTATTAATCTCTTTAAATGTAAGGATTAAGCCTGGAGTTTACTAGTCTAGGTGAAGCAGATCCAAGGAACTCCTATTAAAAGTTTGACACTATAGGGAAGAACACACTTTTCAAAGAAACCAAAATTAGTACACAAAACTTAAGCCATGGGTGGATGTTATCCACAAAACCTTTGACATCATTTTTGGGAAGGGATCTTTAAAACCATAGGACTTTATTGAACACAAAGGGCCAGTATGAAAAGACCAATGGAGAAGAATGCCCCAGCTTAGTTAGAGTCACTGAATCATAGAATTTGCAATTTTCTAGGATGATTAACAGTGGGTAATATTCATGTCCTTTAGAGAAGAATCAACACCAAAGGCTGCAACTTCCTACACTGGTTTCAGTGGGTCACATCAGAAAATGATATCCCAACATTGGTGCATTTCCCATAGTCAAGATATTTGATGTTTGTATAACATCATTGTGACAAATCACATTGTTGTGTCAGTGTAGGTCCAGTGTATGTCCTCATCCCTAGACTTTATGCTTGGCTATCTGACTTGTTAGGCCACTGATACATGGGCAGAAGTGACAGTATGCCAGTTCAGAGCCTAAACTACCTAGACCTTATAATTGTAGGGGAAAAAAACCCAGCTGCCCAGCTAGCCCACATGTGCAAGGAGAGTGACAGACACACGGGCTAAAATTACTCTACGTGACCAATAGACCTGCAGTAAGCACTCTAGGAAACAGCTGTCCCAGCTGCTGCTTCCTAAAGCAGAGACATACAGCAGAGCCCAGCCTATATTGGCCAAACCCCAGCTCATCTGCAGACTCATGAACCATAATAAATTATTGTGTTAGAAGCCACTGAGTTTTGGGGTGATTTGCAACTCAACAATAGATTATGAATACGGTTATCAATAACAATCCATTCCGGACTAAGATTTCCCTGGACCACTTTTTATGCCCCTCCCCTGCAGTGTCAGGTGAGGGTCAGGTCCACACATCCTTCTTGGCCTCTTCTGTCTCAGCTCTGCATCTTCTGCAAACAACTACTGACAAGAGAAGACAGCTCTACAAAAATGAGCAGAAGAGTGCAGCACAGAGCCATCAAACTCCATTCTTAGAACAAGAAGCATAAATCCTAAAAGCCGCTATTTCTGCAGAGACAAACCTCTCATAAAAAACACAACAAATAAAACGCATGCCACACAGAGCATTTGGCTTCTCTAAAATATTTGTGTTCAAGTTAATGGTGTCTTCTGTTTTTTCCTTGCAAAGGTGGAGAATATGGTCGCTTTATATATGAGTTTTTGAAGGACTTATTAAAGAAGTTTTCTCAGGTAAAAGGAAATTTAAGTAAAGAATAATTCAAGTCCTCGCCACTGAAAAAGACAGAAATCTTTGTATTTTAAGATGTCTTTTGGCACTTTAGGTCAGATAATATAACACATTAAAAAAATGCTGAAATAAGAGTATCCTAATGTATATACAGTTATGTATTTCACTTTCCCCACAGAATGTGTTATGAGCATTTCTCATTATTATTCAAATTTAATAAAACACAATATTAATTGCTGCATAATATATCATCAAATCAATGTACCATAATTTATGTAAACAGTCTTCCCTCTCTACATTAAAGTTTTCCCAAATTTTTCCTGTTATAAAGATGGACATGGACATTCTTATATGTGATTTTTAAAATTGTTTCTCTGGTTACATCTTCATGCTAAATCAGAATTTGAATTACTTGGTCAAAGATTTAAAATGGCTTTAAGGCTTCTGATTTAATGTCATCAATAAAAAGATTTTATATGCACCCTTTTATGCACCTTAAAAACATTCTCAGAAATATATAAACTGACTCTACTAAGCATATAGTTATTAGTTTTTCAATAGTTGTATTGTCCACCAAATGCCATATATCATAATATATAATACATATAATATAAATACAGACAAAGAGCTATTAATTTGTCACTTTATATATGCCTATGTTCAAATATAGTCTCCATGAGGTCAGGGACCATTTCCTTACCACTGTAGCCAGAACCTAGAATATCTGGGAACAAAGTAATGCTCCATGAACATTTGTTCAATGAATGAATAAAACTCAAAGTTGGATTTTAACTTTCTTTAAAAATTAGTCTTTAATAGAATTTTTTGAATAGTTCAATTTCCTGATATTGAGTCTGTGGTTACCTTCCTTAAATAACACTTCATTCCTGTAGGATCCAACGTTAAGATTATCAGCCCTAGTATAATTCTTTATTAGAGAACTCTATTTTCATAGTCTTTTTAAAGGGTTACTGCTATGAATACACAGAAAAAAATTATGCCGTACAAGAATACTGGTGTTTTTTTTTACTTTGGGTAGATGGTAAAGTTGCTTTGCATTTGTTTATACAATGAACTTTATATCTTTTATTTTAACTAAATCTGACTTTTTGTCCTCTAACTGCAGGTGTTTGAAACAATCTGAAGCCTGTTGACATTTTAAAAATATTATTACAGATAGAATGAGAAGAAAATAGAAATTATAAACATGTGCTCTTTTAGTATCGTCTATGCTCTAAATTTCTCTCACTGGATGTCAGGCACTGGCTATTTTCTGATTATCCTTTCTTGTCTACATTACATAATTTCATTTATTGTTTGCATGACTTTTCTAAATTTTTTCCTTGAATGTCTGCCAATTCATTTTGTATTTACAAAATGCCCTATTGACATGTCTATTTTTATGGTTATTTTCTAGGCTTTTAGACTTCTGTAGAGTTTAAATTTAATAATTGCACCCCTACCAACTAACTAAGGCTAAATTATATTTCTCTGTGCTAGAATTAGAAAATATTTATTGACAACGGGCAAGTAATAATAAATTAGAGAAATAAGTACAAATTTATGATGGATCTTGGAACAAATTTTGATTATTAGGATTTGAATGTTGTAAAAATTGTATTTAAAATTGTGTTTAATATTTATAAAAATTTATAGGTAGTATCATAGTTAATGGTGATAAACTGGACACTTTTTGCCTAAGATCAGGAACGAGGCAAAGAAATCTTTACCATTGCTATTCAACATTGTACCAGACCCCACAGCTAGTAAAGTAAGACAAGAAAAAGAAATTAAAGGTATACAGATTGAGAAGGAAACAATTAAGCTGTCTTCATTTATAGATGACATGATTATCCATGTTGAATATCCCAAAGACTCAACAACAACAAAACTCTTAGAACTCATGAAAAGTCTAGCAAGGTCACAGGATTGATGAACAAAAGTTTGTTGCCATTGTTGTTGTTGTTGTTTTAACATACCAGCAAATAACAATTGGGATTTGAAAATTTTAAAATAATGTCATTTAATATGGCACTAAAACAAGAGAAATACATAGATATAAATTAACAAAATGTGCACAGGAGCTATATGCAGAATGCTATGAAACTCTGATGAAACAAATCAAAGAAGTTCTAAATAAATGGAGAAATATTCCATATTCATGGTTAAGAACATTCAGTACTGCTAAGATTTCAATTCTACTCAATGTCATCTATAGATTAAATACAATTCCATTAAAAATTTCAACAACTTACTTTATAAATATTGACAAACAAATTCTAAAGTTTATGAGTAAAACCAGAAGACCTAGAATTGCCAATCCAGTATAGAAGAGGAAAAAAATGAGAGGACTCACACTACCCAATTTCAATAGTTAACAGAAAGCTACAATAATGCAGGCAGGGTGGTATTAGCGAAAGAATAGATGCCCAGATCAATGGAAAAGAATAGACAGCTAGATAGAACCATACAGATATAGACAACACATTTTTGGCAAAGGTACAAAGATAATCCAATCCAATGGCAAAGTATGATCTTTCAACAAATTATGCTGGAACATTTTATGTTCACATGCAAAACAACAACAAACCCCTAAGAATGGCTTAAACACAGACCTTACACCTTTTACACAATTTAATTCAAAAAGGATCATAAAAGTAAATGTAAAAAGCAATACAGTAAAATGTTTAGAAGAAAGTACCTGATCAAAATTATCTTGAATTTATTGATGAGCTTTTAGAGGGAATACCAAAAATTCAATCAATTAAAGAAAAAAATTTGAAAAGCTGAACTTAGTAAAATTAAGAAAAGACAAGTCAGATACTGGAACAAAATATTTGAAAAACACCTGCCTGGTAAAGGATTTGTATCCAAACCTACAAAGAACTCTAAAAATTCAACATTAAGAAAACAAACTATACAAGTAAAAAGTAGCCAAAGAATCTGAATATATACTTCACCAAAAAAGATAAATAGATGCCAAATAAACACATGAAAAGATGCTCAACATCATTTGTCATTAGGAAAATGCAATTTATTTATTTATTTTTTTATTTAAGATTTTATTTATTTATTTGACAGAGACAGCCAGCGAGAGAGGGAACAGAAGCAGGGGGAGTGGGAGAGGAAGAAGCAGGCTCCTAGCGGAGGAGCCCGATGTGGGGCTCGAACCCAGAACGCTGGAATCACGCCCTGAGCCAAAGGCAGATGCTTAACCACTGTGCTACCCAGGCGCCCCAGGAAAATGCAATTTAAAGCATCGAGATACCACTGCATATATATTAGAAATCCAAAGAGCTGACAATACCAAATGGTGGCAAAGATAAAGAGCAACAGGAGCCCTCATCTATTGCTGGTGGGAATGCAAAGTGGTACAGTTACTGTGGAAGAGAGTTTGGCAGTTTCTTACAAGGCTAAAGATAGTCTTATCATGAAATCCAACAAACACACTCTTGGCTATTTACCCAATTGATTTGAAAACGTAAATACCTTCAAAAAGTTGCATGTGAATGTTTATAACAGCTTTATTCATAATTACCAAAAACTGGAAGCAACCAACTTATTCTTCAGCAGGTGAATGGATACTCGAATTGAACAATTAAGTGAATGGATGGTGGATGTTGCGAGCCAGATATCTTATTGTTCGAGTCAGACTTTATAGATAAGCAAAGGGAGGAAGTTAGAGTGATCCATTTGGAGACAGCAGTATGAACTCGTGTTTAATTTAATTAATATGGACACAGATTATTATATGTAGAAATACATACGGATATGTTAGTATACACCCATATACTTACCTATTCTCTCACCCATATATATTACCTATAGCATTCTGCATATAGCTCCTGTGCACATTTTGTTAATGTTATATCTATGTATTTCTCTTGTTTTGGTGCCATATTAAATGACATTATTTTAAAATTTTCAAATCCCAATTGTTATTTGCTGGCATATTAAAACAACAACAACAACAATGGCAACAATTTTTGGTATTCCCTCTAAAAACTCATCAATAAATTCAAGATAATTTTGATCAGGTATTTTCTTCTAAAAATTTTACCGTATTGCTTTTTACATTTAGTTTTATGATCCTTTTTGAATTAAATTGTGTAAAAGGTATAAGGTCTGTGTTTAAGCCATTCTTAGGGGTTTGTTGTTGTTTTGCATGTGGACACACCTGGAAGAAATGACACTCTAGTAGCAAAGAGCACACTAGGACCCAGATCTTTGTTCCTAATCTTTCTAAAACAAATAAACAAAAGCTCCTTAAAGAAATGGATGATTCTAGGACTGTAATGAGACTATACTAAAATGACTGAACCTTGAGCATAATGTAGTGCTATAAAGTCAGTAAGGAAGGTCACCAACACACACACACACACACACACACACACAAAGTGATGTAGAAGCCAATTGAAAGATCACCCAATAGCCAAAGCTAGAACAACATGAGCAATAAAATTAAGTAGTATTGGATTATAACTCAAAGTACAAATGAATACTGCAAATAAATGGGGAGAAAAGACAAATCACTCATATGTTACAATTCCAAAAAATTTACATAAATATTCCATTCGTGAAGCATACTCTCCACTACTTAAGTGTTGACTGTACCCAATGACTTTCCTTCAAGGAATACATATAGCAAAGGGAGAAAGAAGAAGAATTTTGGAGTAGAGAAACCTGACAAACTACTTCAGCCAGGTGACCAAGGTTAAAATCAGCAGTAATAAGTCATGTTGGTAGTATGTAGTCTTGATACAGTTTGATGAGAAATGTACCTTATGTCTTCAAAATCCAGTCTAATCATGAGAAACACATCAGACAAATCCCAAATGAGATACCAATAACCCTCCAAACTATCAAGGTCACCGAAGACAAGGAAAGTTGGAGAATTGCTACAACCAAGAAAAGCCTAAGGACACATGATAATTAAATGCAATGTGGTATCACAGATGGGATCATGAAATTAAAAAAAGGATGTTAAATAAAAGTTAAAGAAATCAGAATAAAGTATGAACTTTAGTTAATAGATACCTTTGATTTTTTTTTCCTCAAGTATATATTATGGGCTATTTGAAAAATTTTAAAAAGTTCTTATATTCCAGTAATTTTACATTTCAGTAGCTTCTGTATTAAATTCATTTCAATCATTTAAAAAACATGGCATAATACATTATAATTTTGGTCTGTAGAAAAAGGAACGTGCAAGCCTTTTCTGTTATAGAATCAGTTTTGACATCATGTTTACACAGCAAACAATGGGGCAAAAATACTTATGACTCTTTTCTGAATGGTCTAAGCCAAGAAGTAATTTAATCCATATGTTTTTCACAAATGGTTCATCAATTATTGATTAGGCTTAATGAGTATGCTAATAAGCAGAACTCAAGTGGCTTCTTTAGCCCTTCTGTGCTTTCCAGGTCCTCATAAATTTTTGAAATGGTAGCTGCTGGAAATAGATTATGGATTGGTGCCAAGAAGCCATAATGCAGACCACATATGGTGTTCAAGGGCTGATGTTTGTCCTTTCGGGGTAGTATCAAAAATGCACTTTGTATGACATTTGTTCTCAATGTAAATTAATTTATAAAGTTTCCCCTTGTGTACTTGCTACACATATTGTTTCCTCCTCACAGGAGGTATTAAAATATGGATTTTGCTCATTTTAAAGGTTACATTGCGAAGGATCAAATTCAAGCCATGTTGTCCTTTAGAGATAGATACAGTAATGGAGACCTAGATTTCTAACGGAAACATCTGTAGATTGGCCTCGCCATAAAAAGCTTGCTCTCAAAGTACTGAAAATAATTTCCTGACCCTGACTCATTTACTTTCACTCTCTAAATGACATTGCATGTAGTAATCTATCCTTTTTAACATGTTAATGCATTCTGATAATTATTTCATCAGAAAAAGAGAGTTAAAGTGCAATTGCTTTCTTGGATAGGTAAAGAGTTACACAAAATATGTTCAGAGCATAACTAAAATATAATTTCTGCTTGAGAAAATGAGCTACAAACTGTTATATTTACATATAATCAACCTTCGATAACACAATCTGGAAATAATATGAATAAAAAGCCATTAAAACAGTTTATTAGAGACAATTATTTGAACTTTGCTTCAGATATTTCAAAATAACACCCTAGTTAACTAAATTTTCTCTGAATGGATATTATAATGATGGTTTATTAAAATTATTGCAAATATATTGAAAAACTTTTATTTAACATTGTAGATGCTATCATTGTATTACAAAGGATAGAACTCTTCTGATTGTAACTTCAATTTGTTCTTAGGATTGTTGCTCAAAAACCCAGAGAACTAAGAAAGATGTATAATGAGAGCTAGCTACAATAATATTGTTCATCAGAATATTGAATTCTTCGTTTTAGGGTTCAAAGAAGGGTGACTATACCTTCACTGCTGACTATGCCTTTATTAACAACCTTTGTAAAGAAAGAAACATGATAAAATAGATTCTGAAATAAAACAATTGGTTTTATTTTATTGGTGCCTTTTTCCCCTTGTGATGATGATCTTTACTATTTCTAGGTTATTATGCATCAAAATACTAATTTCTTTCAGGTAACTTTAATTTGGTAACACACTTTATACTTTCATTTTAAATTTTAGAAAAATGATAAAACGTCTAATTATTTATTTAGTCTTGTTTCCTAAAGCTCAAACTGTTGTTGACATGAGTATCATATCAAAGCTGTGATAAAAGAGTAAAACCATAAGAAACAGATTAAAAAATAGATACACTTTAAAGAAACTAACTGCAATTATCCAAGGACAAGTGTTTGAAATGGTGAGTAAAAAGTTGGTCAACTATTCAGGTATTTCATAAAAAGGGGATAAATAATAATTTATAAAAACCACCGAAACAAAGTGTTTATTCAGGTATTTTGTCCCTTTGTCAATGCTACTTAAATAGTCTTTATTAACTTATCCTGATGTTTACTCTTTTTACTACCTTCCTTTGTTGAAAAAATTGAAAGCTAATCAAACCAATATTCTAACCCTCTTCAAAAAATTACAGCCACAAGAAAGATCATTTTTTTCAAATTGTGTTTGATGTATGTATTTAATATTAGTAGGTAGGTCTCCTGGAGAAAGAGATTTCATGATTAAATTGTGACAGTTCAAATTGGAACTAAGAGCTTGCATGCTTTTTAACTGAGATGCTGTTTGCAATGTTATGGCCCTCTCTCCAGGTTGATTGATTTCTGGGAGTTATCAATTTTAGTTTAAAGATATTTTACTTTCAAACACATTCGTTTTTTTTACCCTCAGAAAAATCGAACTTTACCAGAAAACCGTAAATAATCATAGAAATAAATAGCAGGATCCTAATTTACATTTAACCTTTGTTTTAAATGATTAATGGATGCTATTTATGTAAACTATTTCCACAATGCACCATGAAATGAAATTTAAATTGCAGATTTTACAGTGGTGTATTTTAACTAGTGACCCTATCCCCACAAAGAAAAATAAAAGAAAGCCAATTACATTTGTAATAAAGATGCTAATGCATTTCTTGTTTTAAAGTTATTTAAGTTGTGATTGTGTAAGAAACTTTTATTTCTAATGAACTAGGAATAGATGGTCTGTTCCGTGGAACTTTCTAAGAGAAATGACTTGGTTTCTGTTCCACTCTCACCTTTGACAAACTTCCCTTCCTGGTCCAGCTACTGTAGGAGTCAGCAAGTAGACTGGTGTGAATAAGGCCTGGGATATTTTGTGTATGAAGACTGAGGGAGAGGTGTGAGATTTCTGTTTAGTGGGTCAATCACTGGAAAGGCTGCCCATACTATCAGCCTGTTCTAGTGGGGATCAGAACACATAGGGCACTCTGGAAGAATTCCATTTACATAGATCTCTAAACCTCTCAGTAGGGGGTTGAGTGCACCATTGAGGGTACCTGGTCCCAACCATCCAAAGAGGAGCTATTAAGATGGGCTATTTCCACTAATTTCCAAGACTGTAGGAAAAGAGCCTACCTCTGCCAGTGGTTTAATGGAGGATTGAAAGTTGGTCAGCTACTTCAAACCAAGAGTACAGCAGAGAATACTTTTCCTAATATCACTCACAGATCCACTAAAACTTACAACTTACACCTCGACCCCAATCTCAAACAGTAGACAAAGAAAAGACGAAGTATCTCAATGAGGGGAGACAAGAAAAGTTGCAGAATATTAAGATAATTCAATCAAACAGAGTCAATGGAAGAAACAGAGCAACTTAAATGTAAAGATATAATAAGAGCAATTTTTAAAAATCAGACAAAATAAAAGATAGAACCATCAGTGTATTGTTGGTGATTTGGCAAAACAAGAAGATAAATTTTCTCAAATCACAGAACAAAAATACAAAAGTATGAAAATCATGAGAGTCTTAAATTCTTGTGATTGGTATGAGATTCAGAAAAAGAAATAGATGGCAGAGAGCAAATGTCGAAGAACATTTATTTGCGTTGACAAAGACTGAATCAGTATATCTGTTTCATATCTACCTACGATACCATTCACCTGTATAGATAAGTGAAAAATGTGTATTGATATTACAGAATTGAGAAGAAATATTACCCATATAGCCTATCTGAGGAAAATATTGGAGAAAAGACTCAAACAAAATAATAAATCAACCACCTAAAAAGGCCACAGAATGAGAAAAAATGAAGTTGAGAAGAAACACTATTAACTGAGTAAAAGTATGTCTAGGAAAATGACAAAATGACAATAAATGGGACAAAAAAAGTTCAGTTGCATAAAATCAGAGTTTGCATTACTGTAACATCAATTAAAAACAATAGTTTTCAGTTAATCCACTGGTTTTGTAAGCAAAATGTGCAACTAGAAAATTGGGTAAGTATAAATGTAAGGAAACATCAATAAATGTCTTTCAGATTTGGAGTGAGTTAGTAGAGCAGATAAAAGCTGCAAATTCCGTATATAGAGATATAGGCGTATAATAAAATAAGAAATATACATTACTTTATAATAATAAAGGTTTTACCAAAATCCGTCATATGTTGGATCACAAAGATAATTAAGCCAATTTATAAGTAGAGATAGTAAAGCTTGCATTCTGTGACCATAGGCCAATAAAGAGTAGGGAAAAAAATTAGGAAGTTTTCCAAAAATTAAATTTTATTTGGAAATTAAGAAATGATCCTTAGCTAATATTGCATCAAGGAAAAATAATCTGTCAAATTATATAATTTTTAAATAAAGCGTGCATATAAGCATCTGTTCACAGAGAAATGGGAGACACTAAAGTTACATATCTTTATTATTAAGAAAGTTGGATCTTTAGTGCCCATCGAAAGAAATTTAATCCGATGTTCATTTTGGTGTGGATTTTGATGAAATGTCCAAAAGCGTGTTGAAAAGGAAGTTCATAACTACACAAGCTCAAATTAATAAAACAGAAAACTAAGAAACAGTGAGAAGGATTCACATATCCCAAACTGTTCCTGTAAAAATATCAAATACAATACATATGCATGTAGTATATATAAATTATATATTACATATATTGCCAATCTGAATTATAACAACTGAGTGTTCCTGAGAGAATAATACATCAAAAAATTGTGGAAATCTAAAAGTTACATATTAAAAGTAGTAAACTACCTATATGAACATAAATAATTTTATTTTAAAATTATATTTACAGGGTTGCCTGTGTGGCTCAGTTGTTTAAGCGTCTGACTCTTGATTTCAGCTCAGGTCATGATCACAGGGTTGTGCAATCCAGCCCCTTGTCGGGCTCCACGCTGGGCATGGACTCTGCTTGAGATTCTCTCCCTCTCCCTCTGCCCCTCCCCCCATCAATAAATAGATAAAACCTTTAAAAAATTATATTTACAATGTGAAGCTAAAAACACACCGCTATTGCAAACATTTTGCTTGGAACATTCATAGATCACTAATAGTTTAATGAGGCTTATATAAAAATACTGAATTAGTTTTAGTTTCTTTGGCAACTAACACATTTTCACAGTCCTTACCAACCTATCTGATATAGAATAAGCATTAAATAAATCCTCACTTCGTGCCATTTCCTGACTGCAGCCTATCCACGTCCCTCTGGACCCTTCATGCACCTTTCTTGTGCTCCCTGAAGACACTTCTATTTTATCACTGAATCACAAGTAATTAAAACTGTCTTTTATCATACCCTTATCTCTAGCAATTAAGAGGGTATGTGACAAAAGTAAGGACTTTGAGTGAATGTGTGATGAATAAAAGACTATGACCTGCAGTGTCGTTCTATTGAATAAATTCAGTGAACAATTCATCTAACAATTTAACTTAAAAAAAAAAAAACAGCAGTGGTATGTGTCTTATTAGCTGATGACATTTTAAACTAAGTTTTCCTAATACCGTTGTTCAAAAATTTCATTCAGTCTTACAGTCAGACTAATTGGAAGAGTCTTTTTTTTTTTTTTAAAGATTTTATTTATTTATTTGACAGAGATAGAGACAGCCATCGAGAGAGGGAACACAAGCAGGGGGAGTGGGAGAGGAAGAAGCAGGCTCATAGCGGAGGAGCCTGATGTGGGGCTCGATCCCATAACGCCGGGATCACGCCCTGAGCCGAAGGCAGCCGCTTAACCGCTATGCCACCCAGGTGCCCCTAATTGGAAGAGTCTTGAACAGTTCTCCTTCCATTATTTCAGGGACATTAGGCTTAGATATTATTCCATTCATTTAATTTACTATCTTTACATTCAAACGAAATGTTAAATGACATAAATTTATTTTAAAAGAAATCAGAAAGCCTTGTTAGAAGTTCTGTTTATACATTATTTTCCCTCAGGTTTGCAGAACATTTACACATTTGAAAATGATGTGTTTTGATAACTTCTTTACATGGCCAAAAAGATAACCTGGTTCGTTGTGACCTGATAGTAGGACCAAGTTGTATAAATTTGAGGAGAGGTTGCATAAACGTCTCATCTTAACTTTGAGGAAGGGATCTTTCCCACCTTAAACATTAACTTTATGTGTTGTAAATTTCACAAAACTCCAGTACAAAAGATTTTCACAACTGTGAGACAGCATGGAAGAACACAGTCATGACGTTGTATTTGCTGCTTTGCCCAGCAAAGCCAGGACCTGATTTTATGAGGGGTGGGGGAAAAACTTGGCATAAACTTTGATAAAAAATCAGACTGGAGACAGATCGGCATTATGACTTTTCAGAGCAGATGCAGAGTTTGATGAAACAGAATCCAAACTGGAATTTTAATTTGTTCCTCAAGATACAATTGAATTATATATAACAGGAACCTTAGCTTGAGAAATTTACTATGCCATAAATGAGGTAATAATTCTTAGACGTTATAACTTCCTTGGAGGAAGAGATGCTGCAAAAGGTGTTCTTTTATATTAGTAAACATAATAATAAAATTAGCTATGAAAGTACCTACCAGACGGATGTGCTGCTTTTATATCATCGTTTATGTATCATCACTATTGTTGTCCTAGCTTATTTCCAACCCTTCCGATTTCTACTAATTCATTCGCACTTTTCCCTGACCAAGTCTGGAAACCCTGGTTATCAAGCCTCTATCTCCAACACGCATACACACACACATACACACATTCACACACCCTTCATACACTTTACTCCCTATTGGTGAAACACACATTTGTTCATTTTTTTTCAAAATAATCATATACATATTTCTATGATGGCAATAATACAAAAACAAGTAAAATTATTTTAAGCAAATACTTTCAGTTTCCAATTCCCACACTGGCTCAAAATTTGAAAAAACAGACATCGTTTTACCTACACGAGTTTAAGACTTCTTACATTGGTTCCAGGAAGACTCAAGAAAGTTTGTAGGTTTACACTTAGAATTATAGGGAGTAAGTACCCATTGATTAAACAGGTATTTCCATACTTTGCTAAGGGAGAAAAGGTTTTCTATAACTATGAGAGAAGTGATTGTAGATAGACAAGAGAGATCCAATATAAATAACAAAACTGATGTGCGTGTGTGCGTGGAAAGAGGAAAGAGGGAAAAAAACGAAACAAAAAGTACTATAGGATCAAGATGGCTTATGAACATGTAACAAATATTCCTCCGAGAAAACATAGACTTGCTGGATAAATTACAACCACTATACTTAAAAATACACCTATATCTATATTCACAAAATGAAAAGGACATCCATGGGGTGCTAGGAGTGGAGTAGAAAGAAAGAGGGAAGGAAGGAAGGAAAGTAGGAGGGAAGGAAGGAAGACGGAGAGAAGGAAGGAAAGGAACTTAAGACAGGTAGTAGGCACGGAACTTGTAGATGACCTAGAATATTGTGCAAATACCAGATTTTAACATCACGTGGAGAATAGGAGGCTTGGAGCTAAGTGAGACGGGAAATCTGAGTACTAAGGCCTTCAACAAATTACAGTATCATTGAAAGGCTGGGTCTTTTTCCTATAGTAAAAATATCAAAAAGGAAAATGGTATGTTACCCGGAGGGAGATTGGAAAATGTTTCCTTTTCAATCACTCGTAACCAACTTTAGGGAACACTGAATAGAAAGATTCAAAAAGCCTGGAGCCAGGTTGGTGGTGCCTACGACTCCAATACACTGAGGAAAAGCTCACACAAATCATTTGGTAACTAGGTCATTCATCATTCCTGTTGTTTAAAATGAGTCAAATCTGAACTCACAACCAAACTTTGTAAGAAAGAAATGAGCCACCGCAAAAGTTAGAAGTAGTGACAAGGGCAGAAACAGATCTCCAAAGACTTCTATGAAGGTAACTTTTAAAAACGGAATTTTCTTTGCTTACAAAGGGGAAGGAGGCAGATGTCTTCTCTTTATCTGTTTTTAATTTTTTTTTTATTATATTATGTTAGTCACCATAGAGTACATCCCTGGTTTCTGATGTATAGTTCGATGATTCATTAGTTGTGTATAACACCCAGTGCACCATGCAATACGTGCCCTCCTTACTACCCAACACCAGTCTATCCCATTCCCCCACCCTCCTCTTTATCTCTTGAGTCTCCTTAACAATATAACTTTTTTGAAATGTAAATTGTTCTCTCTATGCACTGGGTAACTGTAGCCTCTAGTTGATACCATAGTGATGCTTTGAGGATTGTGGACCTCCCAACCCCATAAAATGCAAACCCGCCTCCAACATCAACTTGGAAGTCTATGTCATGATGTAGCCATTTGTGTCTTGAGAAGATGAGATAAATTTTGTTCTTTCTTCTGCTTTGAGGTGTAAATAACGTGCAATTTCATTGTGACTCATAGCCTCTTAAGGCTACCAAAATGCATGTGCTCTGTTGTGCTTAATAATAAAAGCAGATGGGGAAAAATGTGGAGCTAGAAAGCAAGAAAGTAGGAGATGATTTTTCACACTAAGCATCACCTCATCCGCTCTCCCCTGATCTGGCTGACAAGTTAGAGACCAGCTCCCTGAAAGTGTTATAGAATTCCTTCAACTGTCCTGAATCTTCCAGCTAGCTGCAAGACAGAGCAATTTTTAAGCTAGAGTAGATAATAACCAGGCTATGCTAAACTTTGGCAAAGGCCAGACTGAATTTGGATTAAAAAAACTCATCCCACAGGGCACCTGGGTGGCTCAGTAGGTTAAGTATCTACCTTTGGCTCAGGTCATGATCCCAGGGTCCTGGATCCAGTCCGGCATCCGGTTCCCTGCTCAGTGGGGAGTCTGCTTCTCCCCACTGCTCATACTTTCTTTCACTCTCATACTCCCACTCTCTCTGTTGAATAAATAAATAAAATCTTTAAAAAGATCATCCCAGGATGTCCAGCTGTTTTCCAGTGGCTGATCTACTCATGAGTATTGATACCTGGCCTCCTTGGCCCAACTCTTGCAACTCTGAAGGCCAATTCCACCCTCAGATTCCCCCTGGGGTTGGCTGCCCTCTTACTGTGACTGCATTGCAGTCCAACTTTTCCCTTTGGCCAATTCTGCTTTCTTTCCTTGCTCCACACGTGTTCACCCTGAGAGCACTCTCAAATAAACTTCCTATATATGAATCTCCTTCTCAAAGTCATTTTCTCAAGAAACTCTACGTAAGATACCCATAGTTTGCACAATTTAATTTTTTGACTTACTACATTGTTATGGTAGATTTCACAGTGTCATGAAGATGCTAGTCTTCTAAAATTAAGTTATTCATTTACTGCATTTTCAAATAAAAATTCCAGTAAGAACTTTCTATAGAAATTGAGAAAGTTATTTTAAAAATATGAATGACAAAGGGGCAAAATAACCAAAGAAAAATTTAATGGAAAAGAACTAAGAGGGGGACCTGTCTATAAAAATGGCCATGCAATATTACCCAGAGGTCAAAAAACTGGCCAATGGACTATATATAGGGAAACAATATAAAAAAGGAAACCTTAAAGATCAGTGGGGAAAGAAGAGTTATTCTGTCAGTGGTCCTAGGACAATGTTTAAAGCACATGGAGAGAAATAATTGTTCATCCACCTTATATCCTACAAAAAACAAATTTCAGATGGATTAATCTTAAACGTGGAAAACAAAACTTTAAACCTTTCAGAAGAAAATGTAAGAAAATATATCATGATCTTAGATGGGAAATACTTTTTAAATTGCAAAAAACACAAATTATAGGAAAACTTCTCCAACTTCAATGTAATATAATAGAACATTTTTCTTAATTAAAAGATAGTATATTAAATGTAATGTGGTATCCTGGATTGAATCTTGGAATAGAAAAAGGATGTTAAGTGAAAAAGTAGTGAAATACAAAAACACAATCTAGAGTTTATTTATTAGTAGTGTAACAATGCTGGTTTCCAGGTTGTGACAATGTACCAAATATACCATATATATGTAAAAAGTTCAGAGTACATGGGAGATCTCTGTACAATCTTTGTACCTTTTAGGTAAGTCTAAAATTGTTTAAAAACAGGATAGTATTGGGGTGCCTGGGTGGCTCAGTTGGTTAAGCATCTGCCTTCGGCTCATGTCATGATCCCAGGGTCCTGGGATCAAGCCCCACATCGGGCTCCCTGCTTGGCGGGAAGCCTGCTTCTCCCTCTCCCACTCCGCTTGCTTGTGTTCCCTCTCTTGCTGTCTCTCTCTCTGTCAAATAAATGAATAAAATCTTAACAAAACAAAACAAAACAAAAACCAGGATAGTATAAAACAAAAACCATAAAGTGGGGTAAGATACTGTACAAAATGTACCTCAAACTGTTTTGTGTCCGAAATATAGAGGCAACTTTTATACCAATTTTTTTAAAGAAACCCAATGGAAAAATTAACTATAGCCTCCAAATGGAGGAAACTTAATATTATGTTGCATAATATTGAAAAAAGCAAATTGCAAAAGAATGCATAAAATATGAATATATACATAAATTTTTAAAACATGTAAAACAATATTGCTTAGATATATATTCTCATGTAATAAAATAGTATAGGCTTATGTAAAGCAATAAAACTCAAATTTTAGGATAAGGAAGACTACATACGAGATTTTAAATGCTATAATATAGATTTGTTTCCTAAAGTAGGCAATATAAGCAAATTATACTTTTTTGTACAATTCACATATTGCATGAGACATATTAAAACATAAGATTTAAACATTTGAAAAATTTTATATGAAAGTGTGAATACATATGTATAAAATCAGATTGTGCCTTAGACAAGGTTCAAGATTGAGAATGCATTAAAAGTGATGGTAGAGGTTGACGTAATTAAAACGAAAACAAAACTTGTATATGAGAAAAGGTATCATCTATGAAGTTAATGGATGGAATAATAAACTTGGAGACATATAAAATAGATAAAGGATAATAACACTAGCATATAAAATGGTCTTAAAAATGATTAACATTTTACAATACAAGAATCAATGTCAAACCATACATTGAATAGTCACTGAAGAAAAACAAGTTGTATCAGTTTTCTATTGCCATGGTAACAAGTTACCATAAATGTAGTGGCTCAAAACAAGACAAATTTATCATCGTACAGTTCTTGAGGTCAAAGTTCAGTACAGGTTTCATCACACTAAAATTGAAGTGCTGGTAAGCTACCTTCCTTTTTGGAGGCTCTAGGAAAAAAAAAAAACCTGTTTCTAATAGAGCAGAATCCATTTTCTGCTCATTTTGGTTATTGGCAGAATTCAATTCCTTGTTTTTAAAATTGAGGTCATTGTTTTCTTGCTGGCTGCAAGATGATGGGCATTTCAGCTTCTCGTAGACACTCACTATTTCTTGGCTCATGACTCTTTTCCTCCATCTCCAAAGTTAGCAGCAGGGGTTCTACTCACCTTGCGTTTCTATTACCCACTCTACTGCTTTTTTTCCCCCACTTTTAAGGGTGCATGTGATTGGATTGAGGGCCATACTAGATAATCCAGGATAGTTTTCCCATCTCCAAGTTCTTAACTTTAAAAATATCTGCCAAGTCCCATTTGTATCATAAGGTAATATACTCACAAGTTCCAAGGATTTGGGAGAAGACATCTTGGAAAGTCACTATTTTTCCTACCACAATGTCTTTTATAAGATGGCAGAATAATGTAAACCTTTACATTCTTTGGAAAAAAACACTGCCTTTTTTCATTTGTTGTTGCTGTTGAGAAATCTGATATCTATATGATTTTTTAAAATATTTTATTTATTTATTTGATGGAGAGTGAGAGAGAACACAAACAGGGGGAGCAGCAGGCAGAGGGAGAGGGAGAAGCAGGCCCCCCCGCTGAGCAGAGAGCCCAATGTGGAGCTTGATCCCATGACCCCGGGATCATGACTTGAGCCAAAGGCAGCCACTTAACCAACTGAGCCACCCGGGTGCCCCTATCTATCGCTTTCTGAAAAATTTAGCTTGTTTCTTCCTTTCTTTAACATATTTAAAAGAAATGCTTCTGAAGTTCACAGTCCAGATATGCTAAAAAGCAAAACATTTGGACATTGAAGTTAATATAAAAGTTTAATTTATAACAACACCTAAAACATAGTTATAAACATAACCACATACATTAAGTCTTCTATGCTGAAAACTATAGAACACTGAGAGAAATCAAAGAAGACCTAAATAAACAGCTCTGGGGAGGGGAGAGAGGCTGGAGGTTGGATCAATTGCCAATGGCCAATGATTTAATCCATCATGCCTATGCAATAAATCCTCCATAAACAAAACAAAACAAACAAACAAACATACAAAAAATAGGTTGGATAGCTTCTGGGTTGGTGAACACATGGAGATTTGGGGAGAGTGTTGTAACTGGTGAGAACGTAGACGCTCCACACCCCTTCCCACTGATGTTGCCTTAAGGGTCTCTTCTATCTGGCTGTTTCTGAGTTGTATCCTTTTATAATAAATCAGTAATCTAGTGACTCAATGGGTTTCCTGAGTTTTGCGAGCTGTTAGAGCAAATTAATCAAATCCATGGGTGGAGTTATAGGCTTGCAACTAGTATCTGAAGGGTGGGGGGGAAGGTGCAGTCTTGTAGGACTGAACCCTTCACCTGTGGGACCTGATGCTATCTCTGGGTAGATAGTGTCAGAATTGAGTTGAATTCTCCAGTATCCTGCTCGTGCCTGAGAACTGCTTGCTGGTATGGAGAAGTCCCTTCCACACATATACCTTGGATTTGGGTCCAGGAACCCAAAAAAGGTATGATTTCACCAGAATTTTAGTACTTCTGATATACTAGGGGCTTTATCAGTTTTGATTAAATATAGCGTCCATTGTTTACTAGAGGTGGAGTACTGTCTTTTTTTTGGGGGGGGGAGAGAAAGAAAGAGAAAGAGCACGCTTAGCGGCAGGAAGGGCAGAGGGAGAGGGAGAGAATCCCAAGTAGGCTCCATGTTCAACACAGAGCCCACCTCGGGGCTCAATCTCATGACCCTGAGATCATGACCCAAGTCAAAAAAAGAGAGGGACACTCAACCAACTGAACTACCCAAGTGCCCTGATAACTGAGATTGATCGTGTAAGCGAATGTAGTGTATTTGCTTTAGCCTGAACATGATGTGCCAGAAAAGACTCTAATCACTTGCACTAGAATACTTCGTACTCAAGTCATTGATATGAGATTAAAAACAACTATTTCAATTATCTATTTGCAATTTTCTATATTGCATTAAAGTTTATTAGAGATGCACATAATTTTCTGCACCCTCTGATACATTCGATGGTAAGTTGAAGCCAAAAGGTGCCTTTGTATTTAATTCGTCTAAAAACCAATTTATTTTTTCAAAACTTTAATGCAATTTGCAAAATAAATATAATAAGAATATTAAACCCAGGAAGAAATATTTTGGAATTGACAATGATGAAAAGGAAATAATAGCTTTGGATCATGTTTATGGAACATAAACTCTATCCTAACAATATTGCTTAACAACAGTGCCAAAAAGAGTATCTTGCCTTTACTACAGCTGATTCAATATAATATTACCAGCCAACCTTTTTATCTAGAACACTGCTATTTGTAATGCTTTTGTTATTGAATCTTCTCTCATTTATCTATGTAAAACTAGGGAAAGAGTATATATTTTTCTTTGATCTTTACTTGGAAAAGACCTTTATATAATCTGCCTAAGATTTTTGAGAGTTTAGGACATGAGGCACATTTGTTTGTCTCATCCAAATAAACACCCTCATGAAGTTTTCTCGTCTTTGAAAATAAACAGAACAGTGTGCAAACCATGGGTTCAAAGATATGGCCATGCATGCAGGTCAAGGAATGCAATCTCAAGAGCACACTATAGGTCACCCTCTTGTCTCCTCCCAACCATCACCCCTTCTGAACTTTGTAAGTCTGACCACAAATATGATTAGTTTTGCAAATGTTTGGAATTTATATAAATAAAATTATTCAGAATGCATCTTTTTGTGTCTGGTTTCTTTCCCTCAATATTATGCCTATTTGGTACATTTGTGCTACTGCATGGAACAACAGTCCATTTATTTTCACTTCTGCTTAGTATTCTGCTGTATGGTTACAATACATTCATTCACTATAGAGCTGGTAGGTAATTGGGTTATTTCCAAGTTAGTATTATTATGTATAACACTGCTGTGTACCTTTTTGTACATTTTGTATGCTTTTGCTTGGGTAGGTATTTAGGAGTGGATTTACTGGCTAATGGATGGACTATGCATGTTTTCAACTTCAGGCAGATAGTACAAAAATGTTTTTCAAAAGTGACTGTACAAATTGACCTTTCCAACAAAAAATGTGTAAGAGATCTAATTTTTGTCCTAAATATCCTTGGCAATAACTGCTGACAGCCCTTTTAACTTTAACCATTTTTTGTATTTGATTATTGTTTCATTGTTATTAAAATGTTGACTTTTTTTCCCCGATGACTTAGGTGATTGAACACTCTTTCTTATGTTTACTGGCCAAATGGCTATTATTGATGAAGTCTACAGTTCCATCTCTGTTGAAAATTGTTTGGCAGAGCAGGTATGCTTCTGTTTCCGGATTCGTCACTTTTTCGATTTTTCTGTGTGTCCATACTTGGAATCAAGCATCCAGTAGAATAATTTCCCTCTGTTTGTCCTTCTTCAAGATTTTCTTGGCTTTTCCTAGCCTTTACCTTTCCAAATGCATTTTAGAAATTATCTAGTTTGAAAATTTACTCTGAGATTATTTTTAAGTTTATATTGAATCTAAAGCACCATTTAGAAACTGAATTTTCAAACCTATGAACATAATATATACTTCTGTTTATTTAGGCCTCTTCAATTCTGCTAATTGTGTTTATTATTTTTATATAGACACCTTATATGACTTTAACATGATTTATCCTTCAATATTTGATGTTTCTTGATGCTATTATAGATTATATTTAAAGTTCCTTTTAGGAATGGTCCTGACATATGGAATATACATATGGAATACATATGGAATATACATACATATACATATGGAATATCCAATACATATTCCATATGTATATATCCCCAAATCTCCATGTGTTCATATATACACACATATATACACACACCTGTATATCCATATATATCCATATATATATATATATATATATATATATATATATATATATGGATAGAGAGTGATTTAATTTTAAATCATATCAGTAGTTTTATACTTGTTTATATACAAAATCATGTTTCTGCAAAAATGACAATTATATGTTTCTAATCCTTGAATCTTTTATTAGTTTTCTTGCCCTTTTACACTGACTAAAAGCTGTACTACAGTATTATATTGAAAGCATAATAACAGACATCTTGATCTCTTGATCTCATGGGAAAACGTTCAACATTTCACATCAGGTATGATGTGATACTCTTGGTAGATACTCTTAATCAGAAGGTTACTTCTACTCTTATTTTGCTTAAAATTTTTTGTCTTAAGGAATTTGTGTTAAATTTTATCTGTGGTCTTTTTACATGTATTGAGATGATTGTTTCATTTTTCTCCTTTACCTTATTGACATGATGAATTATGATTGGTTTTTGAATGATGACAGAGATTTAATTCCTGGAATAAACCCAACTTGATTTTGATGTACTTTTTTTTAAACTGATACAACTGGATTAATTTTACTTTTTTTTTTTTTTACGGGTAAAGATATTATTTATTTATTTATTTATTTATTTATATATATATATTTTTTTAATGATTTTTTATTATATTATGTTAGTCACCATACAGTACATCCCCGGTTTCCAATGTAAGGCTCGATGATTCATTAGTTGTGTATAACACCCAGTGCACCATGCAATACGTGTCCTCCTTACTACCCATCACCAGCCTATCCCATTCCCCCACCCCCCTCCCCTCTGAGGCCCTCAGTTTGTTTCTCATAGTCCATAGTCTCTCATGTTTCATTCCCCCTTCTGATTAACCCCCCTTTCTTTATCCCTTTCTTCCCCTACCGATCATCCTAGTTCTTATGTTCCATAGATGAGAGAAATCATATGATAGTTGTCTTTCTCTGCTTGACTTATTTCACTTAGCATTATCTCCTCCAGTGCCGTCCATGTTGTAGCAAATGTTGAGAACTCGTTCTTTCTGATAGCTGAGTAATATTCCATTGTATATATGGACCACAACTTCTTAATCCAGTCATCTGTTGAAGGGCATCTCGGCTCCTTCCACAATTTAGCTATTGTGGACATTGCTGCTATGAACATTGGGGTGCATATGGCCCTTCTCTTCACTACGTCTGTATCTTTGGGGTAAATACCCAGTAGTGCAATGACTGGGTCATAGGGTAGCTCAATTTTTAACTTTTTAAGGGACCTCCACACTGTTTTTCAGAGTGGCTGTACCAACTTGCATTCCCACCAACAATGTAGGAGGGATCCCCTTTCTCCACATCGTCTCCAACAATTGTTGTTTCTTGCCTTGTCTATTTTTGCCATTCTAACTGGCGTAAGGTGGTATCTCAGTGTGGTTTTGATTTGAATTTCCTTGATGGCTAATGATTTTGAACATTTTTTCATGTGTCTGTTAGCCATTTGTATGTCTTCATTGGAAAAGTGTCTGTTCATATCTTCTGCCCATTTTTTGATTTGTTTATTTGTTTCTCGTGTATTGAGTTTGAGAAGTTCTTTGTAGATCTTGGATACCAGTCCTTTATCTGTAGTGTCATTTGCAAATATATTCTCCCATTCCGTGGGCTGCCTCTTAGTTTTTCTGACTGTTTCCTTGGCTGTGCAGAAACTTTTAATCTTGATGAAGTCCCATAAATTCATTTTATCTTTTGTTTCTCTTGCCTTTGGGGATGTATCATGAAAAAGGTTGCTTTGGCCGATGTCGTAGAGGTTGTTGCCTATGTTCTCCTCTAGAATTTTAATGGATTCCTGTCTCACATCGAGGTCTTTCATCCATTTGGAGTTTATTTTTGTGTATGGTGTGAGAGAGTGGTCAAGTTTCATTCTTTTGCATGTAGCTGTCCAATTTTCCCAGCACCATTTATTGAAGAGACTGTCTTTTTCCCACGGGATGTTTTTTCCTGCTTTATCATATATTAGTTGCCCAAAGAGCCGAGGGTCCATTTCTGGGCTCTCTATTCTGTTCCATTGGTCTATGTGTCTGTTTTTGTGCCAGTACCATGCTGTCTTTGTGATCACAGCCTTGTAGTACAGCTCGAAATCTGGCATTGTGATGCCCCCAGCTTTGTTTTTCCTTTTCAACAGTTCCTTGGAGATTCGGGGCCTTTTCTGTTTCCATACAAATGTAAGGACTGTTTGTTCCAGTTCTTTGAAAAATGTCCTCAGTATTTTGATCGGGATAGCATTGAAAGTGTAGATTGCTCTGGGTAGCATGGACATTTTAACTATGTTAATTCTTCCGATCCATGAGCATGGAATATCTTTCCATCTTTTTGTGTCTTCCTCAATGTCTTTCAAGAGTGATTTATAGTTTCTAGAATATAGGTCCTTTACGTCTCTGGTTAAGTTAATTCCAAGGTAACGTATGGTTTTTGGTGCTATTGTAAATGGGATGGATTCCCTAATTTCTTTTTCTTTGGTCTCATTATTCGTGTATAGAAATGCAACTGATTTCTGAGCATTGATTTTGTATCCCGCCACGTTACTGAATTGCTCTATAACTTCTAATAGTTTGGGAGTGGCTTCTTTTGGGTTTTCCATATAGAGTATCATGTCATCTGCAAAGAGAGACATTTTGACTTCTTCTTTGCCGATTTGAATACCTTTGATCCCTTTTTGTCATCTGATTGCTGTTGCAAGGACTTCTAGTACTATGTTGAATAATAGTGGTGAGAGTGGGCATCCTTGTCGAGTTCCTGATCTTAAGGGAAAGACTTCCAGCTTTTCCCCATTGAGAATAATATTTGCAGTAGGCTTTTCATAGATGGCTTTTATGAGATTGAGAAATGTACCTTCTATTCCTACACTCTGAAGGGTTTTAATCAGGAAAGGATGCTGTATTTTGTCAAATGCTTTTTCTGCATCAATTGAGAGGATCATATGGTTCCTGAGTCTTTTCTTGTTGATATGATGTATCACGCTGATTGATTTGCAAATATTGAACCAAGCTTGCATCCCAGGTATGAATCCCACTTGATCGTGATGGATAATCCTTTTAATGTACTGTTGGATTCTATTAGCAAGTATCTTGTTGAGGATTTTGGCATCCATATTCATTAGGGAAATCTGTCTGTAATTCTCCTTTTTGAGGGGGTCTTTGCCTGGTTTGGGGATCAAGGTAATATTGGCCTCATAAAATGAGTTTGGTAGCTTTCCTTCTGTTTCTATTTTTTGAAATAGCTTTAGGAGAATAGGTATTATTTCTTCTTTGAATGTTTGGTAGAATTCCCCAGGAAAACCGTCTGGGCCTGGAGTTTTGTTATTTGGAAGGTGGTTTATCACTGACTCAATTTCTTCATAATTAATTGGCCTGTTTAAGGAATCAATTTCTTCCTGTTTCAATCTTGGTAGTTTATAGGTTTCCAGGAAGGATTCCATCTCTTCCAGATTGCTTAGTTTATTGGCATATAGCTGTTGATAAAAATTTCTAATAATCCTTCCAATTTCAATAGTGTTCGTCGTGACCTCTCCTTTTTCATTCATAATTTTAATAATCTGGGTCCTTTCTCTTTTCTTTTGGATAAGTCTTGCCAGTGGTCTGTCAATTTTATTGATTCTCTCAAAGAACCAGCTTCTAGTCCTGTTGATCTGCTCTACTGTACTTCTGGTTTCTGCTTGATTGATTTCAGCTCTAATTTTGGTCAACTGCTTCCTCGTGCGTGGATTAGGCCTGTCCCTCTGTTGCTGTTCCAGCTTCTTGAGGTGAGAATATAAAAACTGCATTTTAGATTTTTCTATTCTTTTGAGTGAGGCTTGGATGGCTATGTATTTCCCCCTTAGGACTGCCTTTGCAGTATCCCATAGGTTTTGGACTGTTGTATTTTCATTCTCATTGGTCTCCATAAATTGTTTAATTTGATTTTTGATTTCCTGGTTTATCGAGTCATTCCTGAGCAGGATGGTTCTTAGTCTCCAAGTGTTTGAGTTTCTTCCAAATTTTTCCTTGTGGTTGAGTTCCAATTTCAGAGCGTTGTGGTCTGAGAATATGCAGGGGATAATTTCAATCTTTTGGTATCGGTTGAGACCTGTTTTGTGTCCCAGAACATGGTCTATTCTTGAGAATGTTCCATGGGCATTAGAATAGAATGAGTATTCTTTGGTTTTGGGGTGTAGCGTTCTATATATATCTATGAGGTCCAACTCATCGAGTATGGCATTCAAAGCCTTTGATTCTTTGCTTAGTTTTTGCCAGGGTGTTCTGTCTATTTCTGATAGTGGAGTGTTGAGGTCCCCTACTATTAATGTATTTTTATTTATATGTCTCTTTATTCTGGTTAAGAGTTGGCTTGTGTATCTTGCTGCTCCCCTGTTGGGGGCATATATATTTGTAATTGTCATATCCACTTGTTGAATACTTCCCTTAAGAATAATATAGTGCCCCTCTGCGTCTCTAACTATAGTCTGTAGTTTAAAATCCAATTTATCTGATAAGAGAATTGCTACCCCAGCTTTCTTTTGAGGTCCATTTGCGTGAAAGATGGTACTCCATCCCCTTACTCTCAGTCTGAATGCATCCTTGGGTTCGAAAGGAGTCTCTTGTAGACAGCAAATGGATGGGTCATTTCTTTTTATCCAATCTGCAACCCTGTGTCGTTTATGGGATGGTTCAAACCATTTACATTAAGACTGATCACTGAGAGATATGATTTTAATGATGCCATGTTGCCAGTAAAGTCTTTGTTTGTATTGGCTGTGACTTTCTGTTCTGTATCACTCTTGGGGCCTTTTTACTCTTATAGAACCCCCCGTAATATCTCCTGTAGGGCCGGTTTCGTGGTTACGAAATTGGTTAGTGACTGGCGATTCTGAAATATCTTTATTTCTCCATCAATTCTGAATGACAGCCTTGCTGGATAAAGGATCCTTGGCTGCATGTTTTTCTCTGAAAGAGCTTTAAATATGCTCACCCAACCCTTTCTCTCATTCCAGGTCTGTGTAGACAGGTCTGATGTAATTCTGATGCCTTTGCCTTGGTACGTGAGAAATTTCTTTGCCCTGGCCGCTTTCAATACTGTATCTTTGCATCTAATATTTGCGAAATGCACTATGACGTGACGTGGCGTAGGTTTGTCGTGGTTGAGCTTGGGAGGGGTCCTCTCTGCCTCTTGGACACGAATGTTTGTTTCCCTCGCTAGATTAGGGAAGTTTTCAGCTATAATTTGTTCAAATATCTCTTCTAGACCTCTGTTTTTCTCCACCCCCTCGGGGATGCCGATGATTCTAACATTGGATCGTTTCATTGAGTCAGTAATCTCCCGTAACCTACATTCGTGGGCGTGGATTTTTTTAAGACCATCTTCTATTTTCATTTTTTCCTCTATTAACCCATCCTCCAATTCACTAACCCGTTCCTCTGCTTCGGTGACCCTGGCCGTCAGAGCCTCTAGTTTTGCCTGCATTTGGCTCATAGAATTTTTAATTTCTGTCAGATTCGCTCTCATTTCTGTCCTTAGGGATTCTATATTCTCAGTAACCTTTTCGTTAATAGTTTTTTCAATTCTACTCATCATTTTGACCATCGTTACTCTGAATTCCATTTCTGATACTTTGGTTACATCCATATCCATTATTCCTGTGGCAGAGGCCACAGACTCACTGTCTTTTCTTTGCTGGGGGGGGGGGTGGCTTCTCCTTCTTGTCATTCTGATGAAGAGAGGTTGCGGGGTTGTCCAGAGCCCAAATTATTGACTGGGTCCCAGGCCGTGCCCCTTGTTTTATAGGGATCTTAGGGATGTGGGCTTCTTCTTTAAAGATTTTATTTATTTATTTATGTGGCAGCCAACCAGCGAGAGAGGGAACAGAAGCAGGGGAGTGGGAGAGGAAGAAGCAGGCTCCCAGCGGAGGAGCCCGATGAGGGACTCCTTTCCGGAACGCTGGGATCACGCCCTAAGCCGAAGGCAGGCTCTCAATGACTGCGCCACCCAGGCGCCTGGGTTGTGGGCTTCTTGATTTTTCAGCCTGCCTTCTGTTTTCTGGGGGAGGGGCCTGCCGCGCCGATACTCAGGCAACCCTGTTTGGGTAGAGTCTCCGTGTCCCCTGCGAGGGAGGATGGGGATGGGCACTCTCTGAGCCGGTATTTCCCGGCTTTTGTTCTCTGGCGGCTTTCCCTGGCGGTTTGCTGTGCCTCTTCTGAGAGTTAGAGCAGCAGCGGCTGAATTTCAGCCTCTGTCACAGAACAGAGGGATTGCGGCCCGTTCTCTACTAATGTTCTGGCCACTTTAACTCTGTTACTGTTGGTGCTGCTCAACCCTGCAGCGTCCTGGGATGTGCGCCTCACACCCGGCATCCCAGCCCTCACTTCCAGGGCCGGCGCGTCTCTGTCCTTTGTGTTTCTAACGCCGCCAGCCGCCAGCCACCCCGCGCGCGCTCCGGAAGCTCCCGGTCTCAGTCTGGATCCAGTGAGCGCACCGGGATTCCGGGGTTCCGCGAGATGCCTGGTGGCGCGCGCACCCGGCTCACGGTCTCAGTCTGCTGTTTTGCGGGTGCTGACCCCGAGCCCGCCCGCTCCCCTGTGCAAGTGGCTACCGCTTCCTGGCGCCCGAACGCGGCCGCTCCCTCCCCCTTCCATTTATCTTCCGATATCTGTGTGCGGTTTCATGGCTCCCCGCTTTGTACCTCAATACTCGGCGCTGGAGATGTTCATTTGTAGAGATCCAGATGCATCTTCCTGCGTCTCAGGCTGGTTCCGTGGTTGTTTAGGCTGGTCTGTACCTATCCAGCTCGACTCGGGGGACCGGCTGAAAATGGTGTCTCCTACTCCTCCGCCATCTTAACTCCTCCTCTCTGGATTAATTTTACTAATATTTTATTTGGGATTTAGCGTCTGTGTTCACAAGAAACATTGGTTTGAAATTTTTCTTTGTTGAAATATCCTTGTCAAGTTTTGGTATCAAGGTTGTGCCAATTTCATAAAAAGAGCTATGAAGTGAGTCTCCTTTTTCATTCTCTAAAATGAATGTTTGGAAAACTAGTGTTATTTGTTCCCTAAAAGTCTAGAATCATTTACCAGTAAAGCCATTTAGGCCTGGATCTTTCCTTGTAGCTTAAATACTGACTTCCCTTTTATGGTAAAATTATTCTTTGGTGTAAGATATTCTTTGATACAGCATTATTCACACTTTGTATTTCTTCCTGTTTTAGTTTTAGTAAGCTGAGTCTTTGTAGATAATTTGTCCATCTCATATAAGAGTTTAGATTCACAGGTAATATTCAGTTTACAATATCCTTTAGTAATCTTATGTATGTTCTATACAGATGTCCTCTTTTTCATTCTTGATTTTGATATTTTTTGTGTTCTTTATTATTTCTTTGTAGATATATCTAGTGATTTATCAACCTTATTAGAGTTTTCAAGCTATCATCTTTGTCTTAGTTCATTTTCTTTGTTGTATGTTTTCTGCTTTGACTTATTTTTTCATCATTTTCTTTTTTCCACTTTACTTGGCTTTAATTTTCTATTATTTTTCTTAAATTTTGAAGTGAATTTCTAGATTTTTCTTTTGAGCTTTTAAAATATATATATATATATATATATATATATATATATATATATATATATATATATAATTTTAACACTGAACAGTACCCTCTAAGCTTGGCATACTTCAGTTTAACAAAGTTTGTTATGTATGTTAATCCATTTGTATTGTACATCCTTCTTATTCTCTGTGTGCTCCAATTTGTTTATTTTCTATTAACCCACTTTCCACTGTACTAACCCCTGTGACAAGCATGTGGTGGTAAGACTTCCTAACAAAAGAGATGATATGGTTGCTTAAATTTTGTGGACTTTCAAGTCCTTAAATTAATTAGATATACTTTTAATGAGATGGCTGTCATGTCATAGGCTTATATCAATACCTTCCCATGAATTAGAGTTCTGCTTTACTATTGTAATGTTCAAAATGAAAGTGCAAAACTGTAAAACTTCAACATTTTATGAAGGTGTATGTTATAGTGCTCAAGCTCAATATGAGAAAATGACATAAAATTTCATAATGGGTTTATTTTTAGTGGAAAATAAAATGGAATATTCAAGCAAGTATGATGTGGTACTTTAAAGTGAACACAGAATACTTCTGCAAATTGTTTTTCCATTACAATTCTGACAGATTTTTTAAAAATTCACTCCTTTGCTTCAGTATTGCAGTTGCTGATACAATTATGCACACATTGACTTAACTGAGTACTTGGGATGATGGGTAAAATCCATTTCAAATGCAGGTGCAATTTTATGACTCAAAGACTTAAATTAAGGCTCTGAAAGTATTCTTCACAGAACATGACTTGATTTTACAATCTTTGCACACAGAATTCTTTCAATATAATCAACAATAGTTTTGTTTGTGAACAGGATACGTGGTTAGTGAAGTTTTTCAAGCCATATGATGACTTTTTTTTGTGTACAGGTTGTTGAAGTCACAGCTCTGGCTTTCCTCATTTCTTTACCAGAAATAAGCAGTAGGGGATCCAGTGTATATAAATTCATTTGGATCTTTGCAATTTGCTCAATTTGCTTTTAGATTTTTTCAACAGATTTTTATCTGTTCATATTGTTTTTATATTATATTTACATGATATATATTTAAAATATCATGCTCTTTGAGAGGGCAGAAATTTATTTACAGATAATTTGCATGTATAAGAGAAATAAAACACATTGAACCAAGAGATCACAAAATTCTTTGGTATTTTTCCTTTAACAAATCTAGATTGTTGGGACACTGAAAAACCGACTTTAATAACTTACTTGAAAATTTAGTGTTTTCATATTATTAACATGTCATTTTCAAAATTCACATAGAAGGCAGAGTGACATGACACAAAATTCTGTATAATCCTTCAATAAGCTGCATTTGGCTTCTTTACCTTGTAATTTTGATCTTTGTTCCGTTTTTTCTAAATTAAATTTCTTTTGTATGTACATAGTCTGTAGGAGTCCTTCCATGAGATGTAATACTTTAATTATAGTTGTTTAATCATAATTGATACATTTCCACCATGTGGTAGAGAATCCACCCAGATTCCATTTTTTGTTTGTTTGTTTTATTTTGTTTTGTTTTTCTTTGTTTCCCCTGGGGGGACAAGTTTTCTTTAATGGAGAATTAAGATACAATTAAATGTTTATGTTGAATAAATTGACACTGACTGGATTGAGTATGGTTCAAATTTTGCTGTTTTCATGTGGTATGTACCATGGGGTTATGTGAAAAGGCACTGCATGAAATCTAGACAAAGTGGATGAGTTTGGCTACTTGCCCTGTCAGCCTAAGTCAGAATGTCTGCCAGGTCAGGGGAAGGAGAGCCTGGAAGGGCACAGGAAACATTTGACATCTTAAGTGGCTATGAATTAACCTACAGCCAGATTAATGCTCTTTTCTATGTCAGAAGGGGACTTTCCTGTATTTGCACTTTCAGGGAGATATATATTAAATGGAATGTGGAAGAATACTTAAGCACCAGAGTGGTATTCTCTACTGTGGGACAGAGATGGTTCATGAGATCTCACCATAATTGGATAATAATTACAATGGCTAACATTTCTTATACACTTTACAAGGCTTAGGACTTTTCTTGACACATATAAATTGGATTGTTTACCAACAAGCCTATAATAAGGGCACTATTAATATCCTTATTTAATAGATGAGCAAAGTGGGACATATAGTAGTTGAATAATTTGCCCCAGGTAGTTATTACTTGCTGGTCTACTAATACCTGTGTGATATGTCCTTTGAGACTATGGATCTGTTTGGTTTAGGAGACAAGAGACCCATAGAAGCAGAATTTAGGAATTTATTCCCTCCCTATCCTTTTCCTCTGATCCTATACACATAACTACAAATACCTTAGAAAAAGAAGTCTTCTAGACTGTGTCTCCTGCCCCAATGGTTTGGAATCTCTAGTTTTCCTAGTTTCCCTGGTGTTTTCTGTCCTATTGTTTCACACCTGGTTGCTTCCTCTCAGCCGTTTTTCTGCTTGACGTTTTGTTAGATGGTCATGTTGTTCTTTGCTTTTCATTGATAAGCCTCTTCTATCAGTATCTCAGCTTCACAAACTGCCTCCCCATAGCCCATACCCATTGGGTAGAGAATGAAGGTAAGCCAAAAATGAAAAAGAAAAAGAATGAAGACTTTTTGAACTAGACACCTTGGTAACATTAAATAAAAAAGGACTGAGGTGAATAAGTTGGAAGTGTAAGAGAATTGTCCTACTTGAAATGTAAGATTCTAGGTCAGGATTAATTGAGGTGATAATATAATCCAGAACAGATTTAGGAGGGACTAAATCAATTGGCATTAGCGTTAAGGGCTACATTACTGCATCTTAAAAATAGACACAGGTATAACACTTAATACTAGTTAGCATTAGGATTTAAAGAAGTTAAGTGGACTAGATACTAAATTCTTTAAAGAATGGCAAGAAGTGGTTGGTATACAGTAGGACCAATGAGAGGGAAAGCTGATATATCCAGTGGGTATAACACTCAAAGAAGGAATATCTTGTTCTATTTTGTTGTTGCATGTGCATTTGCATACAGTTCCATAAAACATCAAACATTTTTGAGAAATACTTAGTTCAAGATAGTGTCTGACTGATAGCCCTCATTGGATTAACTAAAAACCCATGAACCATCCTTCTTTTTAGCATTTGTGGCACCCAGAGCAGGAGGACCAGCTACTATGGGTCTGACTAGTTTGAAATCCTAAGTTAAGCTATAGCCAATGTTTGACCTCTGTAGCTTATTCCCTGGGCACATTTTTGTTGTATGGAGGCTAAAGGAAATGTGCTCTGCCTCAGGCAAGCGCTGCCCTAGTAGCTTGATTTGGACAGAGATCTGCTGGGACAGGTGGAAGCAAACAAGTCAAGTTCCTCAAGGAGCCAGATCAGATAGACTTCCCTGCTACCCATACCCCACCTCATTTCACATTTCTGACTGATTTGTCCAGACAGTCCCAAGTACCTCCTAAAATACATGGGGAAGAGATGGCTGGAAGGAGCACTGTACCTATGACCCTAGTCTGCCTAAGCTTCCACTTTGGGTGATTTGGGGCAGTAAAAAAAGAAAAAAGTAAAGCCACTTTTTTCTCTCTGGTTTTTCTCCTGCACATACTAAAGTACTCTTAACCCCACCTATTTTGGCCTGGTGGGGGGGAGTGGAGGGAGAGGGCAGAAATTATTAGTTTAGATCAAGAATGTCTCTTTCATAATTCCCATGAACTCAACCCATTAATGAACTTTCAAAAATCATTTTTATGACACTGAAAAGAGGCTTATACCAGGAACTTCTATTTCCCTGGTCTTAGGGCAGTATTGTCAATGAAGAAAACAAACAAACGAACCTCCAGCAATAATTCAAACTACAACAAACAGCAAAATGAATCAGAAAATCTGGACATCCTTAGATTGTTCTGCTATAACAGCCAAATGTGGGAGGGTGGTGGAGAGTCTGATGAGATTTACAAAAAACTATAGTGACTCAATAATTTTATTTTATTTTATTTTATTTTATTTTATTTTATTTTATTTTTTTTAAAGATTTTATTTATTTATTCGACAGAGATAGAGACAGCCAGCGAGAGAGGGAACACAAGCAGGGGGAGTGGGAGAGAAAGAAGCAGGCTCATAGCGGAAGAGCCTGATGTGGGGCTCGATCCCGCAACGCCGGGATCACGCCCTGAGCCGAAGGCAGACGCTTAACCGCTGTGCCACCCAGGCGCCCCTGACTCAATAATTTTATATTCAGCCAAGCTGTCTTTTATATAGAATATAAAAGTAAGAAATACACTACTAGTGAATTCCTTTTTTTTTTTTAAGATTTATTTATTTATTTATTTTAGAGAGAGGGGGACAGCACGAGTGGGAAGGGCAGAGGGAGAGAGAATCTTAAATAAACTTCACACAGAGTGCAGTGCCCAAAGTGGGGTTCAATCTCACGACCCTGAGATCACGACCAGGGTTTGGTCAACCAGGGTTTTTGAGGCCAAAACCAAGAGTTGGAGGCTCAACCGACTGCACCACCCTGGTGTCCCTACTACTAGTCAATTTCTATAAAAAATTAGAAGTTAGGCTTCCACTAGATGATAGCCCTGTTAAAAAAATGGGCATTTACTAAAGGACTCATGATGAAATAAAAATCCGTTAAAATCAAATACCCAAATATTTCACGTAGGGTTGTTTGTGAAAATAAACAGCAATATTAGTGCAATAATCCTCATATCAAACCTCATATTTTACTTATCAACAATATTCACCAAGTAAGAGATGAGAATAACATGGACGAGAGTAAAATGTAAGAGTCTTGAGACTGCAATTTCATTTTTGGCCTCATCATTTTAAGAAAGACAAATTAAATAATGTGTTAAAAATGTCTAAGGTTAACCATCTGTAGACGTAGACTGCGTAGAAGAGTTCCCATTAAAAATGAAAACCTACTACATTTCTACACTTCTAAGACCTAAAGTTTAAAACTACGGGCAAGGCAATTTTTTAAAAGCATAGAAACCATAATTAAGCAAAAACAAGAATAGAAAGAACAGCAAAAATTTGTGGAGGAGGTTGATTATCACAGAGCAAGTGGGTAAATGGTAACGGCTTTAATGATTAAGCAGAAGTTAAGCCATTAACAATAATGGGGAAAATAGAAAACCAGCTTGATATACAACACGGAGTTCTCACAATGCTCAGAAATAGCTCAGAGGCTGCCTCTGGACTTAAAGACGAAGGACACATGGAAAAAGTAAGGAGGGGTGCTCTAAATCTCTTTAAAGATTAGTTAAATTCTTGATTCCACTACTATTACGGAGATTCTCTACCAAAGTGCCCCACTGAATCACTGCATAGTTAATTTTAATGACTTAACGACACGTGCAAAACTTCCAAACACCTGTTTTTATATTAAGCATTAGCAGACAATGAAAATTTCCAGATATACGGGGGAAATCTCTAGTAAGGAAAAGGGAGAACAAACAAATGCATAAGTAAGTCAAAGCAACTTTGAGAAAAAAGAGCTCTGTTTTATAGGATGGGAAAACTTAAAAAACTATTTGCATAATGACTTCAGGTAAATAAATAAAAATATTGCATTATTTAAACAGGTCCAGAACGTAATAAGAAAGAAATATTCAGAGAAAAAAAAGGAACTTTTGGAAATAGCAACAGGGAAAGAAGAAATGAAAAACAACAGAATGTTTGCAAGGTGAATTTTTGGGAAACTCCCGGAGAGTAAAACAAAGCAATGAAGAGAGGCATAATAGAAAAGAAAATTAGGAAACTGGCTGATGAGGTCAACAGCCAAATAATGAGTTCTACAGTGACTTTAAAGGGAAAACAGAGTTGAGGAAGTCATCAATAAAATATTTACATATTCCATAAAATAGTAGATAAAACTGAAGATATGAGTTGCATGGTGAAAAAGCCTGATAAGTATCTGGCATGATGAATGAAAGGAGAATCTGCCAAGTATGCCTTTAGAGAATCATGTGGACAAAGAGGAGACTGCACAAGCTTTTATTTTAAAAATTTACATAAGTATTGAAAATTTACATAAGTATTTTTATTGAGATATAATTGACATATAACATTGCATAAGTTTAAGATGTACGATGTGTTGATTTGATTTATATATTGCAATGTGATTGCCATGGTAAAATTAGCTAACACCTCTATCACATCACATAATTATCATTTCTTTTTTTGCGGTGAGAATATTTAAGATCTGGTCTCCTAGGAACTTTGAAATGTACAATACAGTATTGCTGACCATAATAACTCTGCTGTGTATTAGATCTCCAGGGTTTATGCCTCTTGTAACTGAAAATGTATATACTTTAACAACATCCCCCAATTCCCCAACCCCCAGCCCCTGGCAACCACCACCCTACTCCCTGTTTCAACGAGTTCAGATTTTTTAGATTCCACATATAAGTGATATCATACAGTATTTATCTTTCCCTGTCTGGCTTACCTCCCTAAGCATATTGCCCACAAAGTCCATCCATGTTTTTGCAAATGACAATTCCCTCTTTTTTATAGCCCAGGAACACTCCATCATTTCTACAGTTAGGTCCTAATTTATGATGGTTCGACTTAATGATTTTTAAACTTTGCAATGGTTAGAAAGTGATACACCTTCAGTAGAAATTGTACTTTGAATTTTGATTTTTTCCTGGGCTAGCTATATGCTATATGATATCCTCTTGTGCTGGACAACTCCCATGCAGCTATGTGAACACAAATATAAACAACCGACACACTTACAACCATTCTGCATGCTTACACACACTGTTTTTCACTTTCAGTACAGTATTTAATAAACTGCATGAGATATTCAACACATTCTTACAAAACAGTCTTTGTATTAGATAATTTTGCCCAACTGTCAGCTAATATAAGTGTTCCGGTCACATTTAAGGTAGACTAGGCTAAGCTGTGATGTTTGATAGGCCAGGTGTATTAAATACATTTTCAGCTTTGATATTTTCAATTTAGGATGGGTCTATTGAGATGGGACCCCATCATAAGCCAAGGAAGATCTGTGTGTGTGTGTGTGTGCATGTATATTCTTTCCCCATTCATCTGTGGACAGACAGATTGTTTCCATATTTTAGCTATTATGAATGCTGCTGCTATAAACGGGGGGGGGGGCAGATAACTTTTCAATGTCCTGTTTTCATTTCCTTTGGATATATTCCCAGAAGTGGGATTGTTGGATTATATAGTAATTTTATTTTAATTTTTTGAGGAATCTCTATACTGTTTTCCGTAGTGGCTGAATCAATTTTCATTCCTGCCAACAGTGCTAAGGATTCCCTTTTCTCCACATCCTTGCCAACACTTGCTATCTCTTCTCTTCATAATGACAACCGTTCTAAAGAGTATGAAGTAATACCTCACTGGGGTTTTGATTTGTGTTTCTCTGATGACTAGTGGTATTAAGCATTTTTTCATGTATCTGTTGGCCATTTGAATATCTTTTTTTGGAAAAATGTCTGTTTAGTTTCTCTACTTATTTTCAAATCCTCGTAGAAACATGGAAATATTAGTTGTCTCTTGACACTTCTTTCCCAAATGCCCTTGTTTCAGCCAATGGAATCATTACTCCAATTGCCCAGCCTCAATCTTTCTTTTTCACACATGAAATTCATTGGTTATCAAATTCCGTCAGCTCTTCTTTCAAAGCAGATCCAGATTTCAACCACTTCTCACCATCTTCTCTGCTAACCCTTTGGTTCAACTTATCATTCACCTTACCTGGATTAGTGTAAATAGCTTCTTAAATGATCTTACTACTCCTCACCCACCTTAAGTCTCTTCATGTGGCAGTCCAAATAATCCTTTAATATGCCAATATTTTCCATTCCTCTGCCTTGAGGAGTTTGTCTTATCCAGAGGAAGTTCTTAAGTTCCTTCTCCCAGGCACTGTATGGTTGTATGTGGCCTTGAACTCCATGACTTTTCTGACCTCTCCTACTGCTCTTCTCCTTGCTTGCTCTCTTCTGCCCATTCTGGCCTCTTTGGTTGTGCAAACACAGAACTGATGCTACCACCTGCGAACACTTTGTAACCTTGGCTTGGAACGCTCTTTCAACAAATACTCAGGAAGCTTGTTCCCTTACCTCCTTTGAGACTCTGTGCAAATGCCACCGATCTGAGATGCACACTTTTTCTCTATCCTGCTTTTACATCTTACAGATGGATTGTTTCTTTAGTATCAGCTTCTTCGCACTAGAACATAAACTCCATGAGGGTAAAGACTTTGTTTTATTCATGTTGTATACCCAGTTAGTAGGACAGCAGTTGGCACAGAAAAAGTATTTTCTTAAGTGAATAAATATTAAACATCAAAATTTGCAGACCAGATCCATAATGAATCCAATTAAACAGAAAACATACACAGAAATGTAGAAGGAATGTGAGAGGACATTTGAAAGTGAAATGCATTCTAAAGGAAAGCAGAGGCTAAAACACTAACATTATAAAAGATACAATTTCAAATAGAAATTATAAAGCGATAAAGAGCATGTATATTGATAAGTACAATTTTCAATTATAGTGTTGTTATTGTGAAATGTCATGACTATTTTGCACTAAATATTATCTTGGTTCAAATACATATAAAGGTAAAGATGTAGAAATTAAATAAAAACTGAAGTTTCACAAGAAATCTTGAGGAGGACATTTCATGGTTTTCTACTATCAGTTTCTCTCTCTTCTGTTTCTTAGCAACTGATTTTCTCATAAATACATGATGGTAAGTGGAGATTTTCTCAGGCAGAATGATTTAGAGAAAATTCTCTTTGGAATATTAGAAATTTACAGCTTTTCTGTCATGTTGCCCAACAGTATCCCTGTTGCCTCCAGTGATAAATGTTGTGTTTGGGGTTAGGAAAAGTTTACTTACCTGAGAAATATGGCTTCTGCCTCCTCCCTGCTCCCTCTGGCCAGCCACTTTCTTTTATTTATTTATTTATTTATTTATTTATTTATTTATTTATTTTGCCAGATGCAGCACAGGTCCAACTTAAATACAATAAGAAATTCAGTCATTTTCTTTTATTTTTATTCCTCTAAAGTGATACAGAAAGAAAATTGCCTACAGAATTACCTTTCTTGTATCTTACAATGAGTAAAACACTGAAACTTCTTTCATCATTTGATTTTTGTAGCTGACTTGCATGTTTTTCTTATCAACTCATTATTTCATTCTTTTTTCTTTAGTCCTCACATATAAACGTCAAGCCATTATTGAGCACTGTGTGGCTGTGATATTGCCCCTTCTTTTCTCAAGGCTAATTTATAGTCATTTTTCTTTTCAAGAACCATCTTTTTTTTTTAATCATCTGCAACTAATCTTTACATTTTTGTTATGTAATTTCATAGTATTTTATATATTGCTGTAATTTTTTTAAGAGTAAGACCAAATTGTTGCATGGCTATTGTTTCAGAAAAATCCTTAGGAGATGAAATTGAGCTAAAGCCTGTATTATAATGAAGGACTTCAGGGAAAAAGGCTTAGATATGCAATTAACAAGCTTAAACATATAAAGAAAACCTCTTTAGCTTAAAAAGGGGAATTTGGGAGATTTCATTTTGATTTTCCTTCTGCTCATGTTAAAGGCGACCTTGAGATGGATCTTTGTCATAGCAAATGCCAGTTTTAGGTTCTTGTTGCAAGTGTTGTCACAACATCTTTGAATTCAAAGTTCCTTGAAAATTTGAAGTGTTCTTAAAATTTGATTCCTAATATTCGCACATAGCACAAAGAACAACCATAAGCCCACATAATTACTTAGATAGTGAACTGTGATCCGTCATACTACAAAGGGAGTAGACCATTAAAGAAACCAAGCACATCATAATCTGATAAATTTAGCAATTCTTAATTTCTAATCCAGTGCTAAAATGCTCATGTTCCTTAAGCCAACACTAGCAAATGCTTTGCAGGGAAAAGATATGCTTTAAATCACTATGCATATTGCTTTCCTCTTAGCGCTACTAATTTCCTTTCTGTATTATTGCAGCATCTCAACTTGGTTCTCTGCACATCTGTTCCTCTGCAATTTTTCTAGTGTAAATATCCACATTAGCAATTGATCAGACCTCTTTTTTCGTGTTATTTTATCCTTCTTTAAAGTCAAACTATGAATGGCAATGAAGCTTTATTTTGTGGGCAAATTTCCTTCAATAGACAAATTGCCTGAACCACTCACTCACTAGGTGGAGAAAGATTCCCAGGTTTGTCTGGGCTTGGTTTAATCAGACACCATTATCAATTAGTGAAGGTTGCTTCAGACGACGGAATGGAGCAATGTGGCGTGCATAACAGGGAGTCCTTGCTATACACTTCTATCTCCTCTGCACATGAGGATAAATAACCATCACCACTTGCTGAAAAATGATTCTATCCTGGTCTACTCTATGTCTTCATTCTGAAATTTCCTTCATAGGCAATTCTCCAGCTGACATACACTTTCTGATCCATCACTGTCCCTCTGCAGCACAGCCTCTGCTCTAACAGTAACTCCCACTTTGTCTATGCGTCAGCTCAAGGATTGCTACCCAGCATGTTCTCTGCAGTCAGCAACGCCCACACCATCGCCATCTTTAGCGCGGCAAACTGGTTATGCTGGCACATGTGTTCCCATACCAACTGCGCACTCTCTTTATGTCTCTCCATGGCTGATGCTACAGAACTCACTGCACACCTTGTCCTAATGAGCTCACCTTCCACATGTGGGTCATTGCCTGGTCAACCTCATATTTATCTCTTAATCATTTCCAGAATAATACTCTAGTTGTGAAAGCATGACAGATCTCAGTCCTCTCCCTTTCAGACATTCTTTTTTGGCCTTTTCTGTCGCAGAGAGCTTATCCATTCTTAGGTCTTTAATGATCACCTCTACAGATTTGATTGCCAATTCTACAGAATTTGTGTCTGGTAATAAATAAGAACTCCGTAGGGTAGTACTTGTATGTCTTGTAATTACATGGGCAGTATTTTCCACATTTTATAACAATACATTCTTCAACCACTACAACACACACATTTACACAGACATCCGTATGCATATGAATGTGAATATTCACATCTGAATTGCAGCCCTAATGTTGTGATTTTCCCTCAAAATCCTATAAATAAATTTATTCTTTTTATTCTGACCACAGAAATCCCTAAAAACTACTTCTATATTTAACATGATTTCTGAGACATTTGTCATTGCTGAGCATTTACTTTCCCTCTTCATAAAATTCTTCTGTCTTGGATTCCACCATCTTTTGACGTTCCTTTACTTTCTGTTGTTGCTTCTCATCAGTAGTCTTCTAAATATTACAGTTCTCAAGATTTCAGCCATCAGCCTCCAGCTTCTCTCAGTCTCTTTGACCTCCTTTCTGGTTAGAGACACGGGGTAGCAGAGGAGGGAAGGAGCCTGGCGGCATGGTGCTGGGGAGGAGATGAGATATGCTGTTACCTCACCTGCCATTGGTCTTGCGCATTTCTAATCTCACCTGTCCAGCCTACTGGAAATTTCTGTCACCTTCTCAATTTACTTTAAGTAATTCATTTTTCTGTTTTATTCCCCTATGAACATTTCTGTAGTTTGTTTTTGATATAAAGGTTTGATTATGATTCCCACCTTACAGGTTAGAAAATTGAGTGTAAGAGAGGTTGAGGAACTGGAGTTCAACTCAGTAATTTGATTCTAGCGTTCAGGCTTATAAACACATAATCTATCTTACTCTTTTCCAGAGAAACATAAATATAAATAGTTGGAAAGCCTCTTAATCTCCTTAATTATTCTTATTCCATTAACTTTTTTTTCCATGTAATGCAAATATATTATGTGTAAGCATACACATTTTGCACTCATTCTTAGATCTTCCACTTCTATTTCAGAAGAGGTGATATCTTCCTCTTCCCAATGCCGACAACCCCCTTTGAGACCTGGTTCCTACGCTGTTCTGCTGTAATGATTTTGGTCTAGCAACCAGCTGCTTTTCTACTGACTTCTTTTTCTTTAGATAAAATTCTTCTGTAACAAAAAAGTTCCTCCAGCCTTCCCATTACTGTGAGATGTCCATTATCCTCACTACCAAGATTTTGCAAATGTGATCTCTTCTTTAGTCGTCATGTTAAATTCTCCAATTCCTAATCACTTACTAAGCATAGAAATCTGCTTCTTCCTAACACTGCTTAATATAAGTTGTTCCAAAAACATTCCTAATGACTGCTTGATGGTCAAATTTTAGTGACGCATGTGATTGTTTATCTTACTGATTTTTTTTTTGAAGTATTGGACGTGGCTGGTTCTTCCTCCCTTTTGTTTCATGAAACCAATCTCTCTGTTTTCCTAAATCTCTGCTAAGACTTACGTTGGTATTTGTGGTTCTTTCATCCCTCTTATTAGAATTTATTTTTCCTCAGATACAGTCCTCATTTCTCACATTATTCTCTAGACTGGTGATTCTCAAATGTTAATATGCATAGAAGCACGGGTAGATCTTCTTAAGCTGCAGTTGTGACCTAGGAGGTCAGAGTGGGGTCCAAGATCCTGATTCTCTGTCAAGTTCCTGGAAGAACCAAATGTTGCTGCTCGAAGAACCACACTTTGAGTAGTAAAATAACAAACGTTTTACCTCTGTACTCATTCTCGTCTCTGTATATTCTGAAAACTACCAGGCCTATCTGTATCCTGGGTCTTTTTCCTGAGTACCATACCCCTGCCTACCTGACTTTTCAAATCAGAGGTCTTTTGGCATCTCAAATTCAAAATGGGAGTCACTATCCTCACAGCCAAGCAAGCTTCTTCCTCGTAATATATGTGTGAATGTGAGTAATAGCATCTACCAACTTTTCCAAGCTGTCAAACCCAAATTCTCTTTTGACATTTTGGTTTGTTTTTCTTCTGGTCGTCAGATCAGTTAATTCTAGAATGAAAGGAAGAACCATAAAACATGCTGATTCAGGCAAGAATTATGGTAGGTGATTTCACGTCTAATTTCTGATTATGTTTTCTTTAGATGCTCCTCCCCTTTTCCTGTTAAAGTTTGTAACTGTATCTGTATACTTTTTAATTTTGAAATTATATATTGCCACCATCTTTCTTCATTTTCAAGGTTTCTTATCCAAAGTATCCTGATATCTTCACTTCTACATTAAGTATATTTTATTAGTTTCTCTATACTATATTTTTTATTTTGAATTTTGAACAATCCCATTTGTCTAACTTGATGTCTTACAATTTTTTCATGTGCTTTTAGTGATTAACATATACTGAATTTTTATGTTATATAACTTATTCTTAACTTAAAAATCTCCGCAATACCGGGGTGCCTGGGTGACACAGCGGTTAAGCGTCTGCCTTCGGCTCAGGGTGTGATCCCGGCATTATGGGACCGAGCCCCACATCAGGCTCCTCCGCTATGAGCCTGCTTCTTCCTCTCCCACTCCCCCTGCTTGTGTTCCCTCTCTCGCTGGCTGTCTCTATCTCTGTTGACTAAATAAATAAAATCTTTAAAAAAAAATCTCCTCAATACCTAATAAAAACATTTTCACTTTAAAATTTTTCTGGTGTTCATCCACATGTGAAATAATTTACATTGTAACCATTATCATTCACATAATTGCTCTCTCTGTTTTATTAGTTCATAAATATTGTCTCATATTAAAATAATTTTCATAGGGATTATGGGCAGAATATCATTTAATGTTATACTTACATATCCCTGTATTTTCTGTTCAAAAGAAATAAAATTTCAAACAATGTTATGTCTTTCTGAGGAAGCTGTATCATAAAATAAACAGTAGAATTCCAATCAGTATTAACTTAAATTTCCATCATACAATTTTGGGCGCAACCGAATATATTAGTCTAAAATAAATCTTTAGTTTCCAAAGTTCAGGTACAATTTGTTTTGTCACTTCCATATTGGATTGTACTATGTATAGGAAATAGAGATTTTGTCAGCAATCTAAAAATATATTCCTGAGAAAACTGCTTAGAGATGCATACCAAATATAAATATACTTGAGACAAAAACTAAATGGCAAGTAGGTGTTTAGTTTTTAAAAATGGGATCTGTAAAGAAGTTTATTAGGATGACACGTTGTTTACACTTTTCTCTAGGCATCTGATATTTATTTTTAGCCTCTTTACTTAGGATAAGATCAGGATAAATGAAGCAAGAAGGCCACAGTTATTGATGGTCCATTGAGTACACATGTTTACAGAGAATTTCCTTTTTCAAAGCCTCCTCATAAATCAATATCGAAGTTTATTTTATTATCCCTACGTAAACTTTATTTTAGCTCACTGATAATCATTCATTACTGAGCTATTTTAACTGGTCAAGTTGACACAAAATATACTCTGCTTTTTGTTTCAAAGAACATTGATAGCTGTAGAACATTCTTCTTTGTATAAAAAATATCTGTGAATATCTATATGCATTAGCATGGTTTAAATGAACCATTCTTTGATGTGTCTGCACAAATAAAGCTAAGTTTAGATGATTCCCAGTTGTTCATCAGAAAAATATCCTGAAGGACTGCTTCCAGATATTTTATTGAAATTTCTGGTTTGTCTTGTCCTTTCAGGCTTTATTTGCATGGAAAGAGTAATAGACTTGAGTCGATTTCCTCCAATTTCCACAACCTGATATATATAATTTATCCAAAATTATAGAAACTTCTTCCTTATATAAATACTTAAAACAGTCTATATGGTAATGTTATATATCACAAACAAATAGCAAGAAGATTGAAGAGAAGAAATGATTGAATGATAAGCAGAGTTGGAAAGCTGAATCAATATGACTGATATTTGCTTTCTGTAATATTTTGGTCAAGTCCTATAACAGTTCTCTCCATTTTTTTCTTCTTTTAACTATACTAGTGCTTCTTTACATTGACCAGTTACATCACTTGAATGCTTAACATCTTGTGCTTCTTTGCCATGCTTGTTTGTTCATCCACTTCTTTATTTCACAAGTGTTTATTGTGTGCCTATGATGTTTCAGACACTATTAAGATGCCACAAGAGAAAAAAGTCTCTAATTTCATCACTTTTAAATATTAGCTAGGAAAAGTGGGCATTTACCAAATAAGCAAAGGAAATTATTATTCTGACTAATGAAAATTTCTCTGAAGAGTATAAAATACAATATGGAGAGGGTACAGCTATGTCAATGTCAGTGGTTGAAAATGTCTGGGAGATGACATAGTACTGAGCCCAACATTTGAACATCGGAAATAATATTTCATGCAGAGGGAACATCAGTGCAAAGGCTCTGAGGTTGAACCTGAGCCCACGTGTTTAATGAGTGACTGGAGCCTAGTTAACAAGAGGAGACTGTGAGACATGAATTGAGATAATTAGGAAGAGGCAGGTTGGACTTTGACAGCCATGGTAAATTGGGTTTTATTCTAACTACAGTGAAAAAGCATTAGAAGAATTTAAACTGATGATGGTGTAATCTGATTTATATTTGGAAGACATCTCTGGCTATCACCTTGGATACTGTTGCCACAGTCTAGGTGAGAAATGAGCATGTCTCATGCCAAATTTGTCCCAATGGTGATGTTGAGAATGGTGTCCCAATGGTGATGTTCTGCATAGGGCAGAAAGAGGATGTTTTCCCAGAAGAAAGAAGAGAGGAGTGGGAGAGAAAGAAAAGGCTGGAGCAAGTGAAGGATACTGTGGAAGACCACGTGCTCTACCATGTCACCTTGTCATTTCCTCTTAAATCTTGACTAAAGCAATAAAAGCAACAACATCTTAGCTTTTTTGATAAGTGTATGTGTATAAATGATTAGGAGGCTGGCGAGGTTGAGTCACAGCTAACCTGGAAATTAAGGACTGGTCATTTCTACATTCTGATGGAGATTCATCTAGGAGAAGCTGAACGTGATTTTAAAGTGAATCATGTCAAAAGCTTTGGAAGGCACCACAAGAGAGATTCAAAGGAGTTTTGAGTTTCAAGTAATGTAATCAAAATGCTAGAAGTACAGGTAAACAAGACAATAAAATTGTAAATTGTCAAAATAAAGGAAGTGTAACCTGGAACGGGGAGCTCAACAGAAGAGTCCACAGAAAAGGGTGAGTGAGCACCCTACTTTGTACTACTATTTTGGATGTCCTGATCTCCATGTATCTTGGACTTGTCCTGGAAATTCTTCTAGTCTTCTGTTTGAAGGTACAGTAATGCAGAAGATTCAGATCAGGACAACAAAGACAACACACTTGGCCACCCAAATCCTTCTGTGTGTCCTCAATACAAAAACAAGGTATTATCTCACATGGTATTTTGGTATCTTAAAAAAAGGGGGGGGATAAGATAGGAAATGGCTTTTATTTATCTCTATTAAAAGTTTTCAAATAGCTTTATAGAAAGAGGAAAGGAACAGGAGAAGAAAATCCTTTTGGCAGCCAGGCAGAGAGATAGAGAACTTAAGTTTGTTTTGCTGTGTGCATGTTTTTTCTTTTTTCTGTCAGTATTTGTTTCATACAAAACGTCTGCTCACTGCTCACATCAAACATTTGAATGATCCATATTGCCACTTGCAATGTGTCTTGCTTTCAAATTGATGGTGATGGTGGGAGGGGAGGGGAAGGAAGTTCTGTTAAACTAGTCCTGTGGGTGTGGGCACTGTAATCTTCAGATCTTTCAGGGCCCTTCTGCTGCTGTTCTCCCTGGCATTAAAGGTTCCCTGGGTGATCTAACAGATGATTCCTGACACAAAAATTCAAACTGCAGGGTGATAAGCTACTATATAAAACAGATTTCAAATCCAGTAATGCAAAGATAAGTTTTAAAATAATAAACTGAGTCAGACTTTTTCCCAGCCATTTTTAAATTACTTTAAGTACTTAAAAGTGAAGTAAATCATGGTAATAGATTTAAGTTGGGAAGTATTCTATACTTAAAATGAAATATGAAAATAATATGATTTGAGGAAGAACAATTATAGGTAAACAGCTGTAATTATAAATACTGGTAAAGGGGGGGAAATGGAAGAATCTATATACTATGTAGGTCCTCAAACAACAAAGGCAACATTTTGAAAGGTAAGAGAAAAAGAACACACTCCTTAATCTGAAAGATATTTCCTAAACTGTGAAAACAAAATGTATCTTTACTTTGTTATAGAAAAGAGATGACTCTTTTGATTTTAGATTCACAGGTACAAACCTGCGAGTAAAGCTATATTTTGTGAAGGTTTAAAAATAATAGACACAAGTGGTTATAAATCTAAGTGACTTGTTAATAATGCTTAGTGTCAGAGTCTTTGGGTCCCATTTCCCACTCTGCCGGTTAGGAGGTATGAGACCTGGTGCAAAATACTCAAACTCTCTGGACCTTTGTGTCTACAGATATAAAATAAGGAAATTAATAATATCTACTTGGACTGACCCTCGTCATTTGATTCTGGAAATAAGTTTTTCACATGTTGAAGGAGACATGGATAAATAATTTACTGGCATAAATGGGACGTTGGTAATGTCCAGAATGCAGTGACATCTTGTTTACTCATAACAGCACCACCATTGAATGAGTTGAAGTTGGAGAGAGTTGGGGGAACAAGTAATTGTAGCTCTTGCTTGTTATGGTGACCATGGTGAGTCAGGTGTTATGGTGAGCATGGAAGTCTTCAGACTTCCCTAGAAGATTTTACACAAAGGAAAAGTCAAACCAACAATTCTGAATCTCCCAAAATGCATTGGTAGAGAATCCAAAGATTGTATGGAATTGCTTTAAAAAAATCCCTGATCCTCTATAGTCTTGGCTGACAACGGCCCCAAGTCCAGACTGTTAATGCAGAGTTGCAACACCCAATATCACTTAACGCATGCCTCACCTATAAGGTAAGGGGGAAAGTTAGAAAACCCTGAGATGTAGAAAGAAGGTATTTGAGCTAACAGTAATGTCTGAGATTTTGAACTTCCATAAGATCTGAAATGATCTTACTTGTGAGAAGAGTTCCTTCTACCTTCTTTCTGATGGCTCAGACCTCATTTGATTAAACTCACCTAGGCATTGCTCAAAAGGAATAACTCTTACGTTCAGATTCATAGAGAGAGTTGGAGCACAGAATTTCCCAGATGGAGTACTGTAAAGTCTTCCATGAAGTTAGAGAATTATGGCCCAAAGGAATTGCAAGATCTTGACAATTTTTATTGGCAAATATGCAAAATGGATTCTAATGCTATTAGACAGAAATATAAGATTGGATCATTAGTCTTAAGTTCACTCACCCAGAAATAAGGATTGAATATGTTGGCTCAAGTGCCTGGGAGTGGCATAAAGAGTTGGATTCAGCAGTAGCACACTATATAGGAAAGATTTTGGAAGCACAGGACAGTGGGAGTGTTGGAACGGATCTAGTATGTGCAAACTCTCAGGTACTCCTTAACCACCTTCCCCAGAAAGAGTCCAAAGGACTATTAATGCATAAGAAATGCACTGGTGCAGGGAACACAAGCATCCTTTAAAGCCCTATGCTGCTTTTCTTTAGATGTCCAATATAATTGTTAGGGACACATAATGTCCCCCTAAAATTCAAATGTTGAAACTTTTACTCTAGTATCTCAGGCTGTGATTATATTTGAAGACAGGACCTTTGAAGAGGCAATTAAGTTAAAATAATACTATTAGGGAGGGCCCTAATCCAATCTGACTGGTGTCCTTGTAAGAAGAGATTAAAACAAACAAAAAGAGACACCAGAGATTCAGGCACACAGAGAAAAGGCCATGCGAGGACACAGCAAGAAGGCAGCCATCTGCAAGCCAAAGAGAGGTCTTGGGATAAATCAACCAACACCTTGATCTTAGACTTCTGGGCTCCAGAACTGTGAGAAATAAATGTCTGCTGTTTAAGCCACCCAGTCTGTGATGTGGTATTATGGCAACCCTAGCAAGCACCAACAAGAATAGGGAAAAGCCACAGTAGAATTTGCTTCCTGTGGATTGCAAGAACAGTGGAAAGCAGAGTGGGGGGTGTCCAAGCAGCAGCATAGACCCATCGGAGACAAGGTGGCTGCCACAGGAAATGGCATAATAAGCCATAGGAAAGAAATGATAATCAGAATATTCTGGCCCATAGCATCTGATGGTGGCAAGTTGATCATGGTGTCCTTAAAAATAAAATAGGTGCACATTAAGCTACTGCTTGATCTACCTAAGTTGTTAAATTCTAGGTCAGATAGGCAGAGACTTGATTCAAGTAACTGTAACAGGGACTTGCTGCCTCTTATTCAGGTCTCAGATCCCCTTGATTGACAGGGAGGCCAGGTCGTATTAAAAATGTTCCTGAAACACAGCCACAAGTAAATCTTCCTCCAAGACTTTAGCAGAGGGACTTGAAACCATTTACTAGGGTAACTGTGCATGCAGGAAATGGAATTGTCCAGAAGTTAGGGGAGTTATTAAATACCAGCGCTGACATGACAAAAATACCACTGTAGTGTACAGGTCAAAGTAGGGCTTATGAAAGTCAGGTGATAAATGGCATCTTGGCTCAAATCAATCTTGCTGGGGCCAGGAGGATTGTAGATCCATTCTGTGTCTATTTCCCAAGTCCAGAGTTTATAGTGAGACTATTTTTTATTGAATTTATCCTTACAATTCTGTCCTTTTACTTTTATTATATAATTTGAGACTATGTTGCTAAGTACATTCATGTTTATTGGGTAAGAGCTATAATTTTAGGAAGGGGGAAAAAGTTATGGAACTTCCCACCCTTCATGCTCCCATCGATAGAGTGCTGTCAGTGTGTGCCCCAACTTCACATCCTTAGAGGAATTGCAGAGATCAGTGCCCCTGTCAAAGAACTGTAAGATAAAGGGTTGACCCCAACCTTATCTCAATTAACATGCTTGTTTGAGCAAATACTGCTGTAGTCTGGGATCAAATAATTCTTTTGTTAATGCTTACTAATCAGAAGGGAGAGGAAGAGAAGAGAGTGTGACTCTCTTCTCTAATCATTTAGACAGGGCTCACTACTCTTTATACTCTTCCTTTGTACTTTGAGGATACCCGGAATGGCTTCCGTCTTTGACGACAGCTCACTTGTGTGCATATTTTGGGGTCTGCTTTTTTCTTTATCACTCAGATCCTGTCTCCTTTCCTTTTTTAAGTTTCCTCAAAAGCTGGAGTTTAATAATGTGACTTTTTCTTATTTTTTATTTCCATTATGGATTTATTAATTTATCAGTCCCGTCTAAGTATTTGCAATAGAAAGGTAAGGTGGGAACAAAAGCTCTATCTACATCTGATTAGGAAATTTCCCCCTCATTTTTTCTTTAGCAAATGTATATGTTAATATACTAAGTTATGCTGCATATGCATTGTATTATAAGTATTTTTTCATAACATTAATTTTCAATCATAGAATAGCAAATATTTAAATAGACAAACCAAATGTATTTTATCATAATGTTGTTATTGGAAATTTAGATTGTTTTTAAATCTTTACCATTTTAAATGGTTCTAAACTGACTATTTTTCTTCAAAACAATTTCTCATATTTATGATTATTATTTTAGGAAAGAAATCACTTTAACAAAGTATCTGTATCTTTCAAGACTCTTGTTACACATTGCCCAATTTCCCAAAAATAACTCGATAGATTTATAAAAATACATTTTTTACTCTTCTAATGACTCTTTAATGAGCAATTATTAAAATATACCAGATCATGTTCTAAGTGTCTGGGATATAATGGTCAACAAGGTAGACAATGTCTGTTCCTAGTCCTTCGTGGAGTTTACCTTTGGATGAGGAAGGGGGAGGGGCGGGTAACAAACAATAAATAGAATAAATAAATGAATGCTATAACTTAGAAATGATGTCACAGTGTGGAGAAAAATCAAGGCGAGAAGAGAGTGGCAGTACACTTATCATTACTGCTACTCATCAAATATTGGTTACTTTTATTTTTTATTTTCATTTTTTTTAAAGATTTTTTATTTATTTATTCGACAGAGATAGAGACAGCCAGCGAGAGAGGGAACACAAGCAGGGGGAGTGGGAGAGGAAGAAGCAGGCTCATAGAGGAGGAGCCTGATGTGGGGCTCGATCCCATAACACCGGGATCACGCCCTGAGCCAAAGGCAGACGCTCAACCGCTGTGCCACCCAGGCACCCCAAAATATTGGTTACTTTTAAACTCCTAACCATTTCTGGAGGTTGGGGCCATTTAAGCAGTCCTGCTTGAATGTGTTTTGAGTCAAAGTGACTTGTGTCATTTCTGAGCTAGAGCATTTAATAGTCAGTGAGAGCCACAGCAGAAACCTCTGTTTTTCTTATGCCATGGCAGGCAAAGTTACATAGTTTCTGTGCCACCTCAGGCCTGGTCCGAAGGTACAGAGGGTGCTAAGCAGAGCCCTCTCCTGACCCAGGAATGCCATATAGCAAGAACAAGAAATAAATCATTATGGTTTTTAGCTTTTGGAATTTTGGGGTTGTTCTAACGTAAAGGCAGTACATTTTGCTGCTTTAAAATCGTATTGATTGATTGTTACTGAGAAAAAACATTTTTTATTGGTTATCAACCTGTATTTCCCCTTCCAGAAATTGTCACAGCATCTGCTCATTATTTTTTCTAGATGGGCATTTTGTTGATGTAAGAGCAATTAGAGATCAGAGATTTCAACTCTTTGTAATGTGTTAAAAATAATTTTTAAGTTGATTACTTTTCTGTTAATTTTGTTTAATTGACATTATTTTATAATTGGTATTTTATATTGCTGAAAATATTCCTTAACAATTCCCAATTGACTTTGGAATATATTTGATGATGTGTCTAACACATACAGATAGATTTGAAATCTAAGGTAAGACACCAGTAAAGGGACTAAAGTAACCAGAAGAGTGTGAAAAGAAACCGTGACATGAAGACCTTAGCTCTTATATGAAAAAAAAAAAAAGAAAAGAAAAGAAAAGAAAAAGACTCATTTATTGAAATGGGCTAATTGGAAATTACTCTGCATGAGCTCAGAGCCTCAAAGGATTCTCTCTGTCACGGTAAAAGCCAAGATATTGTCTCTTTCCACATGTTATTGCGCCTGAGATAAACCCGCTCACCAACAGCAGCTTGGCTAAATGCAGTTTTCTTATGTGGCTGTGCATTGATTTATACAATTTTTTTAGGGGATAATGCCCTTCTATCTGTTGTTCCTAGATTTTGAGGCAGGAAAGATAACAGGCTTGAGTACCTTTGTTGCATGGTGTCAAATATTGTCTATAAAAAAAGAAAAAGGAAATGAAATATATTCATTGAGATTAACATGTTCTAAATCAATATTCACTTGTCAGTGGGGAAATAAGCCAAAAGTAATAACTAAAAAACTTAAATATAATCACAATACAATTGTAAGCAAGGGAGCATATGATGGAGTAGATGGGGATAGGTAATATTGAAGTGCAATAACCTTTTTTCTTTAACTTTTGGTTTTGTTTATTTTTGTTTTCACAAAGTGATCAGTCAATTGGTGGATACATTTTCTAGTATTTGGCAACTGCTTAAAATACTTAAGCACCTTACATCATTGTTCTTTGGCCCTTTGACAGGGTTATTCATTACTGCTTCACACTTCTTAGTTTGCATTCAGAAAGGAAAATGGAATCATCAAGCCTATCGTCTTTCCAGGGAAGCAAGGATTGCATCTGTGGTGTGCATGGGCACATGTGTCTCTGTATCATACTTAATCAAGTGCAAGTATTTATAACATAATAGGTGCTTAATACATAGTTGTTCAATTAATAAGAAATCATGCATGGTGTAAAATTTAATTTTGAGAATTTTTACTAAGAATCAGAATGTCTCCAGTGTATTTTGTTGTATAATCACTCATTTTCTCCCTGAATAAACATAAAAGTGAAAAATAAAATCAATGAAACAAACTTAATTCATTAGTAGTTATTGAAGAACATTTGTGTATAAGAAACTATTCTGTGCAGATGATAATAACAGGCACACATATACCCAGACATACTATATTCTTACTTACAAAGAGATTAGGAAATCATGGCATGTAATAGCAACGTTTCATTCAGCACTATATCCTCAGTGCTTAGATCAGAATTCCTTGCTAGGTAGTAGTGTTGGCCTACTGTTGATAAGGGGGAAAAAATGAATGAATGTGAAAATTAAAATGAGAAATTATCCTATCCAGATTGTGCAATATGTGTGTGTATGTGTGTGTGTGTGTGTGAAAGAGAAAAAGAGAAAGAGAGGGAGAGAGAGAATGAGGGAAAGAATTAAATACTCACACTTAGGGATATAGTTTCTTCTAGCGACATATGAACTACACTTCTCTGTCAAAATAACTAAAGCCTGACTTTCCCCTTTATAAAGGAAGGGGAGAAACTTAGACATATCTTTTCCTTTAATTCCTGAATATATTTGTTGGTATAGGTTGTAGAGATGTTCATAAAAAGTACATTTCAATCTGGTAGCCAGCAGTAGGTAGGTGTTCAAATAATATTTCCAGTAAAAGAAGAGAATCCTCTTTAAGAAAGATATATTTGCAAATTCTCCCTCCAGTTTCACATTCTGTGCTATTTTGGGTTAACATAGGTTCATGCCATTCATTTTCAATAACAAGGTGTATATGGAAAAAAATAAAAGATTTATGGGTTAAAGAATCTGTACTGTCAGCTCTTTCCTTCATGTAGTCTCTCCTACTTCTCTTTATCTTACTTTTTCTCTCCTTCTGCTTCTAGTCATTATGGAATTTGCTTGTCTATCTCTCTCTCTTATTTGTTGAGAAAAAATAAAAAACATGGACCTATAAACTCTCTGAAAATACGCATATGTTTTATATTTTACAAGAACCAACACTTACAACTTAACAAAAAACCATAATGGCTTCTAGAGCATGACACGGAACGTCAGCAAAGAAGTTTAAAAATAATTTTACTTTTTTCACCTGATGCCTGCTAGCCTAGTCCAATCTGTCCTATTTATTGTCTACATAACTTCTTGAGGAGGAAAAGACTAAATCCTGCTTAAAGAGATTTATGCAGTTAGCTGTGTATACGATATAATAGAGTAGGGGGTACCCAAAGAGCTTATCAGGAAAGTGTTCCTTTAAGTTGTTGGAAACTCCCTTGTTCTCAATTTCCATACTATACCTTTAAAGCTAAACCCTTCATTCCTCAAAATAAACCATGGGGTTTAACTTAGAAGTCTTCATTCACATGATTCAATCAATGAAGAGACCGCCTACAATTACATTTTAAACCTGGTGATTTGCTACACATCTTCTCTGCAACGTTTGGCTTTGGCTTCCGCTCTTCTATTGTTTGCTAACAGCCAATGAGTTTTCTTCATTCACACTAAGTCGCTTAGGTTCCTGGTATGTTGACTTAAGACATACATTTTCAGGTCAATCTCAATTAAAAACAAATGGCAACAAGTCAAAACAGAAAAAGGAAGAGGGGGAAGAGAAGAAGGAGGGGGGAGGAGAAGGAGGCATAAGAAATCCTTAGAACTACCCACATCTGTGAGTTTTCTTATCTTCAAAATGTTAGTCACCTATAAAGGTTTGATATGAGTGCCATCTAAAGTTGTATCAGCTTTCAAACTGCACCCCAAAAGAAGTAGGCATTCTCAGATATTCACATTGAATGAGATATTCTAAATATTTTTTTTATAAAACCTTTCAAATTAAGCAAAATTCTAATTAAAGTGGAGGCAAGGAGGACTTGATACTACTTTTCTTGAATTGAGAAAATTTTACAGGAAAGGAGTTAAATCTTTGCAATTAATCAGAAAAATAACAAGTATATGACAACTCTGAGATTAGATTTCTACTATGATATTTTTTAGAAAGAAAACTATGAAAAGTATTTAATGATTCTTTCAGTCTTAACTTTTCCCTCTGATACATTTCCAAAATGTCTGCTATCTTGATTGATATATGTGACCTTGCCATCTAAGCAGCCAATTAGAAGGGGCCCTTCTGGTATGGCCGTTAGAAGTCTACAGACTCTATACTAAAATGGCATTTAGGTTACCCATTAAAAAGAGCTTTAAAAGCCAAAAAAATGTTTCCAGTAAATCTCTCTTAAGCTCCTCTACAGGCAGCTTTCTAAGCTGGATCTTTTGGCCCAGAGTAGGGATGAAATTCTTTAGTTCTTTCAACCTTTCGGACGGCTTGTCAATCAGGATATAATATTCCTAAATTTAAAACACAAAATCCACGTTTTGGATTTGTGAAAAGGGTGGTTAATCCTATTTCAAAAAACATAATACAAATTAAATAGTGGGGAATCAACTCAACTGCAAGACTATGACTTCTTAAAAACATAAACAGGAAAGTTCTTTGAAATTTCAAGTATCTTCATTCTAACATCAGATGTGGCTAATGAGATAGCTTACATTAGCTATATATTAAATAACTTTAGATACTAACAGTGTCATGCCTGAAACAAATAGAGAAACCAATGTGCACCCCTATGTTCACTTATCCAAATAACCTCTCAGGTTTTGAACCAAATGGTAAACAATGAAGTCTTACGATGAAAAAACATATACTATATATAAACCTTATGGTTGTCCCATCTGTTTTCAGGTCATTGTCAACTCTTACAAATCTACCTGGGGTGGGTTTGGGGGTGCAAAGAAGATGCAATGGATCTGGGACCAGAATGAAAGGAAAGGATGATTTCTACTGCCCAGTTATGCAGGCTCAGAAAGCAAACTACAATAGACAATCTTTAAAATTTTGATATTTTGTTCCTCAGGAATTTTTTTTTGCATTATTTTGATTTTTAAAAATATTATAAGTATTATGTATCTCGATTACCAAGTTTTCTGGCAAAAATATCCTTAATGCTATTCTTGAGCATGCCTCATTCATGTTGCTGCAATCCCTGCTCTGAAGAATGTTAAAGTGAGAGCAAAATTTGTACCACCAGAAGAGCCAAAAGAATTAGATCAAACAGAGGGGATACCAGGCAACCAGAGAAAATATTTGGGTGCCAACACTCGTATCACTGTTGTTGGTACAACAAGGCCATCCTCTCACTGGTGATTTAATCAGGAGAAATTCTAAAATGCTCGAGCAGAGGGAGGTCAAGGACTGCCATCAATTTGTTAATCAATCCAAAAAGTCCTGAATTTCCACTTTGAGTTTTCTGCAGCTGAGGGGAACTTGGCTATAAGGAAACATTTCTCTACCATGAGATCCTACACTTAAATATTTTCTGAAGTTAACTGACTGATGAGAATTCTTAATCTCATCCTCTATGGATCCCCATGATAAAGGATTCAATTTAATCTTGCCTTAAGGAGAGAGGCTGTTTGTTTAACTCTCTTTTCTCAAGTGGTAGAAATTAAAGCTTTAATCTCAATGCAAACCCAAATTAGCAGGGACATATCCCCAAATTCTGTCACTTACTCACTCTGATCGTTCCCCGAGCTGCAGCCACTTGTCCTCTGAGTCATCTCACTGTCCCCTCTGGTATTGTGTATTCAAATCAACCTGCAAAGGGACAAAGGGGATGCTGCTCTCTTTTCCTCTGATAATGGATAATTGAGCTCAATATTATTTTATCACCAGCCCCTGCGATTCCCAAATAGTCTTAACAGGTTGCACTGTATAAAATCGAGCTAGGGAATGATTCTTTCGAAAATTAGCATGTTCAATCAAAATCCAGCCGGCTTGCCTTTTTCAAAGCATCTGTTGTCATTTCAAATTCATGAACCACTTTAGCACTGTCTGTGACATCAATTGGCTTTTGAGTGATCAGTTCCTAGTATGTAGCAATATGTGTTCTGCTGAATGTTAGTAAAAGACAATATCAGGCTTTGATTGCTTATCAAAGTGTTTTGATTTAGCTACCTTTAAGAATTCATTTTTGTGGTCTGCTTTGGGGTTTCAGGCTAGAAAGATCCATTCATCTGAAAGAAATGGGGAAATGGAGACAGCTTTTGTTCTGTCCCCCGAAGAGCAATTCTTTTCCTTGAGTCAAGAGTTAAGGAGACAACGTCTCAGTCAGTTGTAGTCATATACCCTCCTTACCAGTTCCAAGCTCTGCGGCTACAATTCAAGAACAGAAATTCTTCATATGCAAATAGTCAATCAAGAAATTAAAAATTAAGATCTTAAATTATGTAAACATTGTCGTTTTCAAAAACTTAGTTTATGAAAATTTTTACCTAGGAAGGGGGGACCTCCCCAACATAGATCAGTGCTTCTCCAACTTAAGACTGCTTAACAAATACCCAATCTGCTTGTTAAAAATGCAGATTTCCCAGCCTCATCCCCTAAAGGCTTTGATTCTATTTTCTAGACTTACAGTCAGCCTTGGAATGTAACATTTCATCTGATTATGATGCAATTAGTCCAAGGATCTCAATCTGTAGGAAACTTATATGAATTTTGAGGTATACAATCACACTTGGCACATAGAGGAACTCAACAACTACTAGTTCCTTTCTTTATTCTAACCCCCCATTTTGTCACCTTAAAGGCAGCATGATAAAATTAATAATCCCCAAATTCTAATTTGCAATTATACATTAAAGTTAGTATTTTTTTTCTTAGAAAAAAAATTCTTTCTGGAGACTGTTTGAGCTGACCTTCTCTTGTGGTAATATTTTGCCATGCAGTCCTTAAGTTTATAATGAATGTCAAGGGGAAAATAAAATGCAAGTATTACAAAAAAACATTTCCAGCAACTCTCTTTCTAGAATGTGTCTATTCCCTAGAGTAAGCAACACCTATAGTAGAAAATCAATTTCTATTCTCACAAAGATAAGTATAAATTGGTAGATGCTCATAAAACCTTAGCCTGAAATAAATGAAGCCTTAAAGAAACCAAGTTATAGTCGAAGAAGGATTTAGTTAATTTTTTTAAAACATGTTTAAAAAACACACTACTTCTGGGGCGCCTGGGTGGCTCAGTTGCTAAATGTCTGCCTTCAGCTCAGGGTGTGATCCTGGTGTTCTGGGATCGAGCCCCACATCAAGCTCCTCCGTTGGCAGCCTGCTTCTTCCTCTCCCACTCCCCCTGCTTGTGTTCCCTCTCTCGCTGGCTGTCTATCTTTCTGTCAAATAAATAAATAAAATCTAAAAAAAAACCCCAAAACACACTACTTCTGTATTTTCTCCTGTCATGCTCTATCCAATTAATACAGACCCTCCCACCTTGTGATGTGGTTAAAAACAAGAATTGCTGATTAAAATGAAAACAAAATATAATTTGAAATACATATGCAAGCTACCTTTTATCTTGGCCTCAAAATATAAGTAAATGACACACATTGCTGAAGTATATAAGGTTGATATGTCTTCCAACCTTTTACAATAAGTGAGGAGCCATATTCTCTGTTAAGAAATTATGTTTTTTATATAAATGTGCATAAAATGATCCTATGTGATCTATATATGATTGTGCATTGCATTGTTACTGTTATCTATTTTTATGCCTTGCTATGTGGTCCAATCAAGAGATCTTTGCTGCCTGGAACTGACCCTTGTTAAATTTACTGCCAACTAAATGATCCCTTGTACCTGCCTTATGGATGACTTCTGTTTACTTTGAAGTATCTTTATAATGCGTTGCTGAACAAGTAAATATGCGGTGCACTTTAAACTGTCTACAGATACTCAGTCCTACTCAGGATCTACGATTTTGGAGCCTTGTGCCTAACAAGGGAGCCCACATTGTGTGTGTACTTTAGGTAAGTATGCTTTAAAAACAGATGGTCACTTCAAATTGTGTGATTTCAGAGTCACAAGGAAGCAAGCCCTTACACAAAAAAGGGATCCCACCTGCCATTTGCTTTATGAAATCTCACTAATACATATTCATTCCTTTGGGACATCCCCTTGCATTCCCCCCCCCTCTTTTTTAAGGGCAAAATACAAACACCACTAGAAGTAACAACTCTATGACATTATAAATGTTATGAATCACACAATCTGAGTTGGGTTTTAGAGTTTTCTTTTTCCCTAAGAGCAATTTTCCATTGGCAGGAAGTTGAAAAAGCATTCAAAAGTGACATCTTTCATGAGTGTGTATGTGTACCTGTGTGCGCGCATGCGTGCATGAATGGGGAAGAAACGTAGTTTGGAGAAGGATTTGTGAAAAAGAATGGGTAGTCTGGAGACTATTACAATCACGCTACATTTTATTACTTAATAATTTAGAGTAGGGCTTGCCTGTGTATTATGTGCTCTTTTAGGTTATTATGAAACTGTCATTTAGAAGCATCCTATCTAAAAAACATAATAATGTTTGCCAACTGACTTGGTTAACACCTGTCACTGACTTGTAGTGCAGAGAAATGATTTTAATAAAACACTCTTACATGCAGAAAAGCGTGCTTTGTCCAGCGAGGGATAGTGGTATTTCAGTTCACCAACAAAGTGCACTGGTTTCCATTCAGGGCACAGGGTCACCAAATCAGTAACTGGTTGTGCTCCCTAGTCACAGGCTATTTCTGCCATCACTTGAGAATCTGAATGTCTGATATAGATCTTAAAACTAATTTTTGGTACAGTTGACTGTTTCCTATTTCTTTATTTCATTTCAGCACAGTTGCCAAATACATGTTTTCTTTCATTATTCCAATGAAGTATATATACATATATAAAGAAAAATAATATTTAAAAAGTTAAATATCTTTAGATATTATTTATTTTTATTTCTTATGTACCCTTTATATTATTTATTTAAAACAGTTCTGAAATTTTATACAAAAGAAAGAAGCTTCGTTTTTCCATGAAGATGGGCAATGGCATTGAAAGCTCAAGAGTAGAGAGGTCAAAGGCTACTAAAGGGGGGAGAGCAGCACAAAATAAATGGTGTCTCCTTTTTTCTCTCTTTTAAAACATTTTTTAGTACTATGTCTCTCATGAAAATGTTTGTCTGAAGGGCTCTTAGAAGTGTTTCGGATTTTTTTTACCTGTGTTTATTTAGATTGTTCATAATGTGGTGAAATAGAAACACTTAGGTGTCAGATGACAGGGGCAGACCCTACCCAAGCGGCAGGTGAGGACTACAGAGTGGTAGGAAGTTCAGTGGGAAAGCTTCATGGTCAACCATCTTGTCAAGCTGAACTCACCCTCATCCCTTTCTTCCTACAACAGACTGCCCTTGGCCTATTTCCCTGGTGAGGGCACTGCCTTGTTGTATTTACATGTTAATTACTCTTGGAAAAATGTATATTATGTGCATGAGAGAAAGAGAGAGAGAGAGAAAGAGAACCAGAAAGAGAGACAGAAGCAAGGTAAAGGAGAAGAGTACATGAGACCCTCTCTTTCCCCATAAATCTGCTTTTCTCCAAATATTGCTACTATATTGCCGTTTTATTGAGAGATTCATTTATTCTAAAATGATTTTACATTAGTCCATCTTAATATGCCTATGATGTGCTTGAACCATAAAAAAAGGTTCAAGGTGAGGCAAAAATTATTTCTTTTAATGATTGGCAGATAACGCTTTCTAGATCGCTGGCATCGATGGACAAGCATCAGGGGCTCCATGAACCACCCAAAAATGTATTTAAGTCAAGAGAGGAAGTGTTTTGTAATGTTTAAGAATGGAGGTTTTGGAACTAGAAGATCCCTTACGATCAAATACTTACCAACTTTGGCAAGTTACTTGACTTCTTCATGCATTCAGCTCTTTTTAAAATTTTTTCCTAACCATAAAAGGAAAAGAATAATATTAATACCTAGGTTGGTTTTTTTTCTTTTTCTTTCTTTTTTTTTTTATTTAGAGAGTGGGGGGGAGCAGAGGGGCAGAGCAAGAGGAAGAGAGAGAATCTTAAGCAGGCTCCACACCCAGTGCGGAGCCCAACCTGGAACTCTATCTTACTACCCTGCATCATGACCTGAGCTGAAATCAAGAGTCAGACACCTGGGGCACCTGGTGGCTCAGTTGTTAAGCGTATGCCTTCAGCTCAGGGCGTGATCCCAGAGTCCTGGGATCTAGCCCCACATCAGGCTCCTCTGCTGGGAACCTGCTTCTTCCTCTCCCACTCCCCCTGCCTGTGTTCCCTCTCTCACTGGCTGTCTCTCTCTCTCTGTCAAATAAATAAATAAAATCTTAAAAAAAAAAAAGAGTCAGACACTTAACTGATTGAGCCACCCAGGCACCCTGGATATAAGATTATTTTCAAAATGAAATGATTTAATACATATAAAACATTTAAGAAGAGTGCTTGCATATTATAATCCTATTACTACTGTAATGAATTGCCACAAACTTAGTGGCTTTAAACAACACAAATTTATTATTCTGCAGTTCTATAGTTCAGAGGTCAAAAATGTGTCTCATTAGGCTAAAACCAAGGTGAGAGCAGGCCTGTGTACCCTGCTGGAGGCTTTCTGAAGATTCTGTTTCCTTGCCTTATTCTGGCTTCTAGAAGCTGCTGGCATTCCTTGGCTCCTGGCCCCTTTCCATCTTCAAAGCCACAGTGGCTGGTCTTGTCTCTCTCACATCAAATTCCTGCAATGCTGACTCTTCTGCCACTCTCCTCCATATTTCAAAGACCTTTGTCATTACATTGGGCCCACAATGGAGTCCAGAATAATCTCCAAATTTTGAGGTCAGCTGATTTGCAACCTTAATGCCATCTGCAACTTTAATTCCCAGTTGCTGTGTACTTAACATATTTACCAATGCCAAGGATTAGGACATGGGCATCTTTGGCAGAGTCATTATTGTGCCTAACACAGCCTGATACATTGTAAGAACTTTAGAATGTTAAGTATCACTCTAACTATTGAGAATAAATATATTTGGATTTTTTTACCAAGATTCACAGCTTTAATAAATTCAAAACAATCCGAAAATAGATAAAGAGTTCACTATTTGTAGAAATGAAGTACATATGTTAGAAAATAATGTATATGCATTGATATGAATACTGAAGAGTGAATGACCAGAATAAATCTTTGTGTATAATAATATATAATCCTTAACTGGATCCGGATTTTTATTTCTCTTAGAGACATACTCTCTTAATTGAAAAAATGTTAAATGCTTTTGTTTTCTGTCCGATTCTAAACATTCCATTCTATATAGAAATAATGAGAAATTAATAAAAATTCTTGAGCTCTATAGACAAGTATATGCACATTGCTTTGTTAAATTCCACAAGAAAAAGTCATCAATATTAAGTCAGGAAGGGGAACTAAACCCAAGTGCCTGCATGTTCTGGGCATTAGTCCAGGTGTTCTATTTGTTGCCTCATTCTCATCAAAAGTCATATGTGGTTCAGAAGAGTTGTCCCATTTTACAGATAAGAAATTGAGAGAAAGAGAGAGAGAGAGAGAAAGAAAGAAAGAGAAAAGAGAAAAGAGAAAAGAAAAGAAAAGAGAGAAAGAGGAAGGAAGGAAGGAAGGGAGGGAGGGAGGGAGGGAGGGAGGGAGGGAGGGAGGGAGGGAAAGAAAGAAAGAAGACACCTAAGATTTGGAACAGTTCAGAACCTTGATGAAAGTTACACAGCTAGTAAGATGTGAAGCTAGCCTATTGACCAGATTTTTCTAACCCAGAGTCTTGCTTTTCTCTCCGCCTCTGCATCCTCTCTAAGCTGCAGTTCATGTTGCTTTCCCATCTGTACCGTTAAATTTTTCATAAAATATCACGTAGTGTCCACATAATACAGGCACATATAACACACAACCTATAACACAGCGTTATGGACAGCTGTGACATTATTTCCTAATGCCCTATTAAGTGAGCAGAAACTACTATTTTTAAGGGCAAATAATATTTTCCACTTAGTAGTTAGCATATTTGTAATTTTCAGTCAATGCATGTTTTCAATTTCATACCATGTGATTCTGAACTAACAATTTCAAATCAGTGATATTTGTCTTTGTCTCCTTCTTAATGAACTGAGTATTTCTAAAAAATGTAATAATGTAATTGTGTTGCTAAGAAAGATAAAGTTATTTTCTCTGCAGAAAGTATTCTTACTAGCCTAAAAGATTGGAATTAGTTGAGAGTGACCCATAAGAATAATTAAGTACAGTTAGGTCAAGCTTGGCAATTGGATCTCCTCAAGCATAAAAATTTTACTTAAGATTCTTTCCCCTTAAATATCCTAGACCTTACATTTATTCATACTGTGTGTGTGATAATCATTTGCTAAGGTTTCAAGGAGTCTTGAAGTAGATTGTGAGCTTCTTGAAGGCAAAGCTTATATTTCTGTTTTATTTCATGTTATACAACATGGAAATATAGTACTATTACACTTCTTCAGGTAAACAGTTAACAGAAAGGACTTTAGCAGAGCTATTTACCTCCTTCTCATAAGGCTTATTTTTTTTTTTTTAAGATTTTATTTATTTATTTGACAGAGAGACAGCCAGTGAGAGAGGGAACACAAGCAGGGGGAGTGGGAAAGGGAGAAGCAGGCTCCCAGCAGAGGAGCCCGATGTGGGACTCAATCCCGGATCGCCGGGACCACGCCCTGAGCCAAATGCAGATGCTTAATGACTGTGCTACCCAGGCAACCCCAAACTCAATATATTTAAAACTTAATTTATGCCAACTCTTTTCAAATCAAGGACTCCTTTAATGATTGGCACTAAAATCCATCCACTTTTTTTTTTTTAAAGATTTTATTCACTTATTTGACATAAAGAGAGAGAGAGAACAAGTAGGAGGAGCAGCAGAGGGAGAGGGAAAGCAGGCTCTCTGCTGAGCAGGGAACCCAATGTGGGGCTCGGTCCCAGGACCCTGGGATCATGACCTGAGCTGAAGGCAGACGCTTAACAACTGTGCTACCCAGGCGCCCCTCATAAGGCTTTTTTTGTTTTTACAAAAATATGATAGATTAAATGCTTGTGTCTCCCCAGCCTCCAAGTTAATATGTTAAAAACCTGATCCCCAAAGTGGTGGTGTTTTCAGGTTGGCATTTGAGAGATGATTAGGTCATGAGGTGTAGCCCTCAGAATGGGATTAGTGCCCTTATGAAAAAGGCACAAGACAGTTTGGCCCCTTCCTCCAGGTGAGGACACAACAAAAAGGCACCATCTATGAACCCAGAATGTGGGCTCTCAGCAGACTCGAAAATCCCAGTGCCTTGATCTTGGATGTCCTAGACTCCAGAACTGTGAGGACAGATATCTGTTGTTTATAAGCACCCAGTTTATGGTAATTTTGTTACAGCAGCCCAAAAGGACTAAGACAAACAAATACCTTCATATAGTTCTAAAGAGCATGATCACAACTGCAGTATCCAGAACTTCTTCAGCTCACTGTCTTTGAGCCTATTTTCCATGCTTCACCAGCTCGCTTTCAAAGGACCCGAGGCGAACAAATTGGCTAGAAATATAAATTACTCCTTTATAGCTTGGAGTTATGGTAACAAAAAATGTATTTGTGGAAAGCTTCAAATTATTGTATAATCAACAAAAATCATAAATGGTTCACTGAGCAAAAGCAATATACACAAAAATAGATTTTGAAAGAATGGGAATGTGTCTTATCTTTGTAAGCAGTAGTATTTCCTAATTGTAAAGTGGCTTCATAGAAACACACAAGACTGCACCTATGACTTGTCCATAGTCCGAGCAGAATACATTTTGGAATCAGTATACAATTGATTTGAACTATAAAGACAAAGGATAATTTTTCTATTCCATGGGTTTCCGGGGCATGTTTCCTTGTTGAGTTCATGATATGGGAAGGTAATTGTTTCAAATATTCCTTTCAGAGAAAGACAGGGTACTATCATTATGAAATTATTTTTTTTAACAATAATGACCAGGCTGAAATTCTCTCTTTAAATAAAGATTCTTATACAGAAAGGAAATAAATGCAAGTTAAACGTTGTTAAGATGTTAAGTGTTGTTGAAGTTTCATAGTCAGAACCAGGGATGTATTTGAGGTCCATTCATTGAGCACTTAAATTATGGAATCAAAAGACTTCTTTTCATTAATTCCTCTTTATTGTCCCAGACTACTATATCTTCTGCTTATCCATTAGACAGAAACAGAATTGCCTCTATTTACTCTTTGATTGTTTCACTTTTTTTTGTTTGCTGCCGGAATCACCATAATTTGGGCTACTTGCCCAAACATTGATGCCTGCTCATGGGGATGACTGATGTGACAGAATGAAATCCAGATAATTGGGATTTATAAGGAGGGAACTGAGTAAAGACGACAGGTCAATGGAAAGGTAGGATGTTCTCTGACAATCTATGTGTTAGTCACTATGTTCCTTTTCGAGTTTGGATGGAGGAGCCTGTGCCTCGTCCCAGGTCGCAGGGTTCAACATCTGAGTATCACTCACATCTTAGCTTCTGCAGGACACACTGAACATTCCCAAAGTCATATTCTATCCTTTTCCTCCATGGAGGCTACCTCAGTAACAGTGGAGCTGGACAGTTTTGTACTCTTTTCCATCATATGTTATCACTATCTTCTAAAAAAAAAAGACATCCTACTCTTCTGTTTATTTTCCTACTTCATAAATAGGTTGAAAAAGATTTGTGTTAAACGTAAATTTTTCAGGAAGCCTGAGCTCATTTTAAACTTGTTTTGTTCTCTTGGCATTGTGGCTCTTTCCTATAATCATACGTGATCTTATAGCCTTCTTTCCAACATTTGTATAGATCATTAAAAATTCTGAGTTCATCATAAAAGCTCCCTGTCATTTGCATTAATTTAAGTGCCTTATTTTTCATCCTCACTGGAATAATGTGTGATTATATTAGCATAACTTTTATAGTCTTCGAGTCTTCTTGAGTTATCAATGGTCTTAAGACTCTTAGAACATAAGGTCATAAAAATATTTTCCTGTTTAATGTTTTATTATTATAAAATGATTTATTAGTTATTATTAGCTGAACTACACATATTTTATGAATTTGTACATAAAAGTCAAGGAGGCGTATAGTCAATGGACTACAGCAAATGTTTAACAACACTCTTGCGGAGGGGTGTACATGTGAGGGGGTGGGAATAAAGTTGCGAACCGTTCCCTGAATTCCCCAGTGTAAACACTCCCACCGTGGCTAATTTGAAGCAACCAGCATCACATTACTGGACAGGGAGTAGGGAAGAAATGAGAACAATTAGCTCCAGGGATGAGCTGGCTGATTATACTAACAATGGTTTTTTTTTGCCCAATATCTCCTCCCACCCCTGTCTTCTGAGTCCTCTCTCTTGGGGTGGCAACTTTCATCTGACATTTAGGCATCTATCTATCTATCTATCTATCTATCTATCTATCTATCTATCTATATTATTTATCTACTTATAAGGTTATACAGCTCCTTTTGATCTATCATAGATATTATACATTGATTTATTATAATAGAGGATGATTTAATTCTCTAACACTGCCATTGCCCTTGCTTTCCTTCCTTCTGCCTTTCAGTATTGTTGAGTGATAGTTTTTGCTTAAATTAATGTTGTTTTACTTTACTATGTTTATGAATATATAATTCACATATTGTTGTGTACTATTATTACTTTTCATTTCCTGCTTTCTCCTAAAGCTAATAGATGCCTTTAAAATTTTTTTGTAGTTTTCTTTGTACCTATTGCTAACTTTCTTGACATCTTCAAATAGCTTCACAGTACTTTATGAAAGATTAATTACATCATGTAATCTATTCAATTTTTTTTGGAATCTTTTCTTCTGGAGACTTCTTCTACCTAGATTGTCTACCCTCTAGTCTTACCCAATAATTTTCATTCTGGCACTTTTCCTGCTGCTCTCCTAAGAACTCTTGTTGCTTTTCTTGTGGTTGGCTTATCTATTTACCCATTTGATAGATCTTATTTGTCTTTCTAAGTCCCCCGCCACCCCCGTCCTCGCTCATTGGAGTACATTCTCTTGTAGTTTTATCAAAATAAAAAGGCAGCAAAATAGCCGAGAACATGGTTCTGATGGCTTCAATATATTTACCTTGAGTCACAGGGCTTCAGACCAGCATGTCTTTGCCTAGTGCACATCTGGCATTCTGAGATTCCATCCCCCTAGAGGCGTATTTTTAAATTTCTCTCCAGGGTTTGTGCTCCTGTTTCTTTTTATCTAGTGTCTTACTCTGTGTTGGTTTACTCTTTCTTTTTGTGGAGTATATCTTACAACAGTTTCATGAGAAAGAAGGTAAATATCTTGAGATCCTGTATACCCGAAAATGTCTTTATTCTTCTATACCATTTAATTGACCCTTTGGGCATACAATTCTAGACTGAAAATCATTTTTCATCAATATTTTGGAGGCAATTTTCAATTGCCTTCTCTCATCAACCTTTGCTATTAAAAACTTTGAAGCCATTTGGATCCCTTTCCCTTTTATATAACCATCTTCCCCTTCTGGATGTTTGTAACACACTCAGTGCTACACCATTGCTCTGAAATATTGAAATGACATTCCTTAATGTGAGTTGACTTTTTTAAATTATGCTGGGATCTCAATGGGATCTTTTAATCTTGTAACCTATGTCCTTAAGATCAGGGAAATTTTCCTGAATTACATCATTTACAATTTTGTTTTCCTTTTTTCTCTTGGTAGCACTTCTACTTTTTGGATAATGAGTCTTTCTAACTGATTTTCTCATTTTATTTTTTTCCCCTGTTTCTATCTCCATTTTTCCACTCTATTTTCTGGGAGATTTTTCTCAATTTTTTCTCTAACTGTTGTATTCAATTTTCAATTTCTTTTCTTATGCTGTTATTTCCTAAAGCTCTTTTTTTTTCCTCTGAATGATTCTTTAATATGCCCACTTCTTTCTTGGATGAAATATCTTTATTTCTCTGAGGTTATTAATAACACATTTTTGAACACTTGTTTTCCTCCTCCATGGTATCTGTTTTCCTCCAAGATTCTTTATCTTTTCATTTCTTTTGGTTTCTGTGACTCATGTGAGCAGACTTTTCTCAAAAGTCCAGTAATCCTTGATTATGTGCTCCTGTCAAAGACTGAGGGAGTAAAAGTCAATTGGCAACTTTGAGCCTATAGGTGGTGCTTATAACTAAAGATGTCACAGGGGTCATTTGTTGACATGGGTGGGCCATTTGCTGGAGAAACACTAAGGTGGGTATGATTTAATATTTCTTCGTGAGCTTGTTGGATTCTCACAGAAAATAATTTTCTGATCTTTACTTGCTGGGATGATGGCCAGTCAACATTTTTGGAACCCAACAGGGGGAAAGACAAGTGGTGCTGAGAGTGGAAGAGATTGAATATTCAGCATCCAGTGTATGTTTATTTTTTTGGTTTGGAATGATATCCCCATCCTCAGTCATGGGCGGCCACTGTAGCCTGTAGAATCTCAGTTTTAACCTCTCCAAGGAATGAAGCTTCTGTGTCTGACAAGACATGGGCAGATGGTCAGATAGGCATTGAAACGTATTCTGAGTCTAATTTGTTACATAGCTGTCAATCAATCCTCAGTAATTGAACTCTTCCTCCCAAGTGTCCTATGGTACCTGATGTTCCCAGTTCCTAAGCCACCTGAAAAATGTGTGTACAGATTGAGTTGTTGCTTGGCTACCTCTCCCCAGTCATTGTTGATTTAGGGCTTGGCTTTATAGTTTTGTTTTGCTTTGTTTTATTTTTCCTGTCAGGTTAGTTAGAACTTGTATATTTCTTTCCAGTTTCTAAAAGTTTGTTGCTGTTTATTCTTCTCCATTCCCTCCATCCTTGCGGGTTTATGTCTAGTTAAAAAAAATCTGTTTACTGTCGCTTAAGTGGGGTTTATGGAGGGAACAGATCAGATATACGGTTAAATCTACCACCTGCACTCAGAAGCCCTTTCTTTGAACTTTTTGAAATCTGCCTTTCTAAAGCACAGAGTGCATTCCTGGTGAGACCCAGGTCTCCACCTGATGATCATAAAGTCTGCAAGTGCGTGTTCATCACATCCCAGAGTTCCTGTCATTTCCACTTCACAGAGTCAGTTCTCTGCATTTGCTTGTCATTGTATCCATGGTTACGGTTCCCCTTGTTACTTACTCAAACTTCAGAGATAGAAAATAAAAAGGAAGTCATAGCATCTTTGTGCAACATATGCTGCCTTTTCTGGACAAAGGCTTGCTTCAGAAGACGAGACAGTGGTGATTAGGGGGGAGATAAAAGGAAATGGAAGAGTAAAATTGAGGCTGAAAGTGTTAGAACTCCCCCCCCCCCCGCCCCTAGCCAACAACAATTTTGCTGGTAAATGCTGACTAATGGTTTTCTTTGGGGCTTTATCTCACTGTCCGGAATTGAGTACATATTTGAACAATTATAAAGATATATGGGTCCTCTTGTATCCAAATTATACTTCAGATGACACAAAAGCCCTTCTTTAATTCTGAAGACTAGAAAAGGTGCAGAACCTTAGTTTCTTGAGCCTTAAAAGAGGAAAACAATACCCAAAGATTAAAAGTAAATTCTAAATAGCATTTCCCCTACTACAATACTCCTGTAGCCCATACCTTCTCACTGGTGTGGAGCACAAAGGTCCAGTGATACTTGCATCCAATCCTGAGCTATGCACGTGCCTCCCTCCTGCTGAATCACAACATCAGCGATACATCCTGGTCAACCCTCCAGGGCCTCTTAATATTCCTCCTTATCTTGTCCATTTTTCCTAATGGACTCTCTTACCACTCTCCACACAGACTGAACAACCTCCCCCAGTCCCAGTTTCTGTCACCACCAAGGCAAATTCATGCCTCTCAACCTCTCCCACTGCACAATCCCTTTTGTCTCAAACCCCTTCATGTTCCACAGATAAGGATCCACCAGCATTCCAAAGCCCTTGTCCTAGAATATCATAAGGACATTTCTTAGCCTACAAAGAAATCAGGCCCATGGATGCAGCAGGAGAATTATTGGCTTTGAAGTCAAGGTTTTAACTCTGTCCTACAGGAGGAAGCATACTAGTAAATGCCCTTGAACAAGTCTCTTCCTACTCCTGAATTTCAATTTCTCAGTCTATGCACAGGGAATGATACTTCTCTTTGCAGAAGTTCTGAGATTTAGTAATAATATTAGTAAAACATGTAGCTCTTTGCTTAGTAAACATGGATGGTCAATTAATAATATCTAATGTCGGCATTTATAGATGCTAATATAAATTGAGAATTAATTATAATAAAATATTTTAAAAGCAAATAGCCTCCATATGTCCTCAATAAACCAAATAGTAGGTAATATTTTTATTTCATCTTCATATGTTAAACTGGCAGACATTACATTTCAGTCTCTATGACCAATATGTCGAATTGTTTGGCTTGTGAAATATGAGTATGGTTTGAAAGTTACATGTATCAAAGAACACATTCATTACTGCTAATGGAGTTCAAACTAAGTACCTTTTTAATGGTCAGGCTTGAAGCCTTTTCATTAGAAGATTTACTGTCTCATCAGTTGTAGAGTGAATAGCTGTGCATTGTTTTTGAATAACTAATAATGATAAACATCTCAGACAAAAATTTAGACAACCTAATGTGCCCAATAATGAGAAAAGATAATATTAGCATTTAACTTTAAAATGACCTTTTATTCTGTCACTAGTAGTTCATCACAGTTAAAATTCCCTTCATTTCTTACTTGCCCATGGTGAAAATGTAACATAAAGAGCTATAAAGTAGACAGCCACAGTGGAGGAGTGGGGAGAAAAAAGTTGGACGGACATGTAGGTGCCTTAGAGAATGATATTGAATATTTCTTTATTTTTTTTAGGTATTAAGTAATTGAAAATGTTAACAAAACTGGAGAAAAAAAAACCTGCATAGATTAAATACTTAACTGTATCTCCCTCATGAGGATAAAAAGCATAGTAAGACTCAGACCTTATCCATCAGAACCCACTATTTTCCAGGTTTATTGAGAAATAACGGACACACATCACCGTGTGAGTTCAAGATCTACAACGTGATTGCTTGACTGACATGTGTTCTGAAATGATTACCACAATTGATTCAGCTAATAGTCATCTTTTCATTTAGATACAAGAAAAAGAAAAGAAAGAAAAGAAATTCTCCTTATGATGAGAATTCTTAGGATTTGCTCTCTTAACAATTTTCCCAGATGTCATATAGCTGTGTTGGTTGTAGTCATCATGTTGTACGTTCCATCCCTAGTACTTATTTGTCTTATAAATGGAAGTTTGTTACTTTTGGACCACCTTTCTTCAACCCCCCCCGCCCCCACCCTCCACCTCTGATACCACAAGTCTGCTCTCCTTTTCTATGAGTTTGCTTGGTTGGTCAGTTGGTCAGATGGTCAACTGTCAGTGGTTGGTTGGTTGGTTGACTGATTGATTAAAGATTTCACATTTAAGTGAGATCTTACAGTATATGTCTTTTTCTGTCTGACCTATTTCACTTGGCATAATGCCTTCAGGAGCATCCGTGTTGTCATGAATGGTAGGATTTCCTTATTCTTTATGGCTGAATAATATTATACACACACACACACACACACACACACACACACACACACACACATATATACATACCATGACTGCTTTATCCCTTCATCTATCAGTGGACATTTAGGTTGTTTCCATGTCTTGGCTCTAGAAAATAATGCTGCTTATGAACATGGGGGGCAGATATCTTTTTGAGTTAATGTTTTTGTTTTGTTTGGATATATTACCAGAAGTGAATTGCTGGATTATATGGTAGTTCTATTTTTAATTTTTTGAGAATTTTTCATACACTTTTCCATTGTACCAACAGTACACAAGGGTTCCTTTCTCTCTACATCTATGCCAGTATTTGTTATCTCCTGTCTTTTTGATGATGGCATTTTAGTAGGCATGAATATCTCACCCTGATTTTAATTTGCATTTTCCTAATGACTAATAATGTTGAGCAGCTTTTCATGTACCTATTGGCTTTTCAAAATTTCTTTTTTTTTTCATAAAGCTTCTTTGGAGACATATTTCTTTAGGCCTTTTACCCACTTTTTAATTGGGTTACCTTTTTTTTTTTGCCATCGAGTTGTATGAATTCCTTATATATTTTGAATATTAATCCCTTATCAAATATATGATATAGAAAGTTAAATATGATTTGCAAATTTTTTTTCACATTCTGTAGATTGCCTTTTAACTTTGTTGATGGTTTCTTTTGCCATGTGGAAGATTTTTAGTTTATTTTTTATTTTGTTGCTTGTGTTTCAGGTGTCATATATAAAGAATCATTACCAAGACCTATGTGAAGATTTATTCTTGTTTCCTTCTCGGATTTTCATGGTTTTAGGCCATACATTTAACACTGAAGTTACATGTAACTTCTCTTTTTTCTATTACTGCCCTTAGGGTCCCTGGTTGGACAGGCTGAAGGCTGTATTAGGCAGTGAGCAGGACTATGAATTTGGTTTCATTTCCAGGTGCAGTGGAAGAAGCAGCTCTATAGCAGGTAAAGCTTTTTGTTGTCTTGATTCAAGCTGACCTACACTCAAAGTTTCCTGATTCAACAGAGCCACTGGTTTTGCTCTGCAAACTATCAGCTCTGCCTGTCCGCCACTCAGCTTGACGGCTGCTGGGCTGCACAACTCTAGGAGCTGTCTCCAGCCCTACTGGTCAGATGGGGCTGGAAAATGCTCTCCACAGTGTGTGGGGCTATGTCTCAGATTCCTTGCCTAGGCTGAAAGGGGAGAGTCCTCTCTATGCAATTCTCAATTTCCCAAATATGCTTTCTGGTTGTGAGGGGTGGGAGCTACCTCCAGCCTTAGCTACGAATGAATCCCCATGCCTGTGTATAGCATGGGAACACTCCATGCCTGGGACCATCCATCAGCTCTGCTCATCTGCCTCTCAGCTCAAGCTCCACTGGGCTGCACAGCTTCCGGGAGTTGTTATTAACCCTTTGGTCAGATGGTGCCAAAAGGCACTTTCCACAATGGGTGAGGGTCTGACTCACTGCCTTGCCTGGGCATGGGAAAACTGGGCTCTAGGGTCAGCCAAACTTCTTGTTTGAGGGTCTGAATCAGCCAGTTCTGCCCTCCGCAGAGTTCCCGGAACAGAGTGCACCCCCGACTTGGTTCTACAGATGAGCAAAACTTCTAATTGTAATTAATAATTGAAAAACGCAGATACAAATTTGGTCCACTAAAGTCTGTGTGATGGTTGTTGTGAGCCCGTCCCCCCTTCTTCACAGTCAGATTCCCCATGGTTGAGCCCAGCACATTGCACTGGGGCTAGTTGACCCCTACTGGGTTCTTTTTCCCCACTGGAGGAAACTGAGGCTCAGGCGAGACCTCTCCTCGAGGTGCTGAGCTGACCTGGGGGACAAGTCAACGAGGTTAACTTCTCTTAACATTCTATTACAGTCTGTCTTGGTCTCTGTGGTGCAGGGAGTGCTTCTGCCTCGCCTCTGTGTTCTAGGATTCTCTCAGTGGCGTCTTGTTTTTGAATCATTGTTAGTTGTTCGTCTTGTGAGGGGGAGCGAAGTCAGGAATAACCTATGTCACCATCTTGGTGACGTCACAAGAGCTGACTTGAGGAGGAAGAGAGGATTGCAATGCAGGATGCTATGTGCAACAACAGAGAAGAGATCCAGGTACTTCGCGGGAATGAAAGAGGAAGTACTCCAGGCAAGAGCATTCAGGGAGGGTTTTATAATGATTCTGGAAGAGTAACATGAAGAAAGCAATCAAATAAACTAATGGGGTAGAAAGCGATGTCAAAAATGTAAGTGGCAGTGAAGTATATGTTTTAAGAATTATCATTTTGAATTGCTTTGAAACCGTTAAGCAAACAACACTGCTGGAAAGGTTTTAGGGATTATAACAGCACACACTTTTATTGATTTCCATTTGACTGTTTCTTGCTAGAGGTAATGTCAAACAAAAATTTAGTTTCTATTTGGATTCATTGTTCTATCTATGGCTTCTTGGTGCTGCAAAGCCGAGTCAGTGACTAGATGGCACTGGGGAAGCCCCACTGAAAGCGTTTGTCCCAAATGCTTTATTCTTCAAGCATCACGTTTTCTCCAAGCCTGCATTTCTGTCATGTATCAAACATTTATTTAGTCCTTCTTTTTTTTTCTTTTCTTTTTTTTTTTTTAAGTCTAGCCCCTTTTTTTTTTCTCCTCTGTGTCTTTCTCTCTCTCTTCCGTCTATTGATGTCTGCTTACCTCCTGTTTCTTGCCTCGAGGAGAGACCTCATGGACAATGAACTGAAAGCCACACTGTGTCCTTCTGCTACACCCAACTAGATCTCCAACTCCACTGCCCCAGCACTCCAGTGTTCCCTAGTTTGGGCTAAAGACACTAAGAGATCAATTAAAACCGCCCACATTGTTGAAGGCAGGGAGAAGAGAGGTAGACCTTTACTTTTACCATTTAGGTAAAGCTACAATCTCCCCACGTCCCTCCCACCCGTACATTCAACTCTTCTCCCTCATTGCACACTTTTCTTTTTCTCCCCTTTAGAATCATTGTAAAATATGACTTTAAAGAAAATCAAAGTAAGATGATCGCCTTCTCACATTTTTGCAGGTCCCCTGACATTAAAGCAAGTGTCAGCATCAATCTCTCCTTCTTGAATCATTGATTGTTTTTAATCCTATATTCTTCCACCTACAGTTACTAATTGCAGCTGTCTGTCACTCTGGTGTGGACAGGAGAAGAAAGGCTACTGTTTCAGTGAGTGACTTTGATGGTATGCAAAGAGATGCCACGATTGAACTCTGCATCCAGCCAGTTTTTCCAGACATCAGATATTAGACCCTCCTATTCAGTTACATGCGAGCAAAGCACACACATGCGCTCTTATCCTCTGTCTCTTCTTTTTTCTCTATTTGTCTTTGTTTCTTGGTGTTTTCTCTTTCTCTCCATTATTTTCAAGACTCTAATTCTTTATTTAGTTAGCTTATGTTTTGCAGAGAAGACATAAAACGTCTTTTAAGCATCACAACTATTGCATAAACAAAGCTGCCTTGAAGCTATTTTGTACATATGCTTTTCATTGACTGAAGGCAGGGGGTGCTATATGCAAAGAAATTAGCTTCCGTAACTGGGTAACGTTTCCAAAGACAGACACCTGCAGACATTTATAGCGCCACGTTATAGAATTGCTTTAAAATGTATCATTTCTCTCAGATGCTGCCAAATGTACTATGATGCATGTCCTTACTGAGATATACAGACAGCAAATGTCACACACATATTCTTCTCATCGAAGAAGCAATGTGTTGTAACTAATAATGATTTCTCTAAATCACAGATTAATTGGTGTGCAATTAATTTGGCATATCCTAAAGGTAGCAGAGTATCCTTCACCTGAGTTCATCTACAGCAATAAAACATTTTTGCAGATAATATTGCTGGAATGCCCAGATAACATCCTTCTCAATAAAAACTCCGATCTTCCACTGACCAGATAAATGAGAAGTTAGAGAAAATAAGAAATAAACATCTCATTGTTTTTCCTTCCAAATAACTGACATATCTTGAATTTGTTTCCTCAAATGGTTAAGATTTTGAAATATCTCCCTATATAACTTGAAAATGGATAAAAGGAAAAATAAGGTGCAATGAACACGATTCACATGAATTACAAGTACTAAAGGTAAAATGTAGTACAGGGCATTACATAATTTCAAAAGCTTCCTAAAAGAGCTAGAACTACAAACTGAAAGGTCAGTGAATATTGAAGTGTTTTGACATGCCATCAGGATAAAAAGCCTCAAGGACAGGCAATTTGACTTGTTCAAAAAAGGTATTTCTCTAAAACATTCACTTTTGATATTTTCCCATATTACAGTCATCTGCAGACTAAATTGTACAGGATAGACACATAAGACACTTCAAAAACTTCTTTGCAGCAAGCAAAGCCCAGCATCCAAAATGAATTATCCAAGATAAAGTATTCATTTTTGTGTTCAAGTCTTTCCAGGCATTCAGAAGATGCCAGAGTCAATTTGAACCTTTGGTGGGACTAATAGAATGTCAGATCAGTGAGAGTGAATCTCTAGGGCCAGTTTCTAGATACTCAGATTCAACAATCTAAATGCGAGACAATAATTTTCTTAAAAAAGTTCAAAATGTCAAGTAATAAGATAATTAAAACCAACAATTATTAGTAATGATCCAATCAATTTATGTGAAGTCAGTGATGAATAGTAATTTGTGTTTACTGATGCTCTTTGCATTTGGAAGTTTCTCAGTGTGGAACATTTGTAAAAGTTACTGTCACATGGAATACAAAACTGAGACCACATTAATACCTAGTAATAAATTCGATGAATTGTTTGCTTGTCAAGGAGATAGCCTGCAGACAGTAGAGCCACCAACCTGCAGACTCAAGACTCCAGAAAATTAGGAAAAAAAAAGTGATAATAATGATAACAGAGTAGTAAAGCAAGAGCAGAAAAAAATTAATACATTTCCTTTGTGATGACTGTAGGCCAGGGTATAAGGAAAGGAGGCCACGGTTGCTCCTGATTTTCATTCTTGGGAGCTTCGGACAGTAGTTCTAATCAAGATAAGTCAAGAAATATAATATATTATAATGTAAGTCAAGATATATCAAGAAATATATATATTATATATATAATAATATAATTATATGTTTAAAATATTTACCCATATGCTATAAGATACATTTTTTTTTTTTCTGGGTCAGAGATGATTACTTGGGCCTACTTCATGAAATACTGTGTTCATTCCTTGGTGGCAGTAAAAGGGAAATAGAAAGATAAAGTAGACACATTCCATATCCTTAAGAGCGTTCATAGTCCGATGGAGAAAAGCAAGAATCGATCAAATAATAGAATTGCAGGACGAAGGAAGAGAAAGGACAATTGCTGGCCATGAATGAGCCAATTAGAACAATTGCAATCTGATGAAAAAAAAAAAAAAAACAGAGACTGAAATAAGAAATTTCTAGGTTCAAAAATTGGCTCAGCTTCTCACTCGCTCTGTGATCTTTGGGCTTGTTCTTAATCCCTCTGAGCCAGTTATCTCATCAATAAAACAGAGATAAAACTGCCTTTCATTTTGTCATTAGGAGGATTAACATTAACAAGAAAGTGTATGTAGAAGTACTTGACTCATGCTAAATACATGAAATTGGTACTTCTCTCACAATCTGTGCTCCTCTAAGAACAGATGCAAGTGTCCTGGGAAACTGCTAAGTCTGGTTCTGAGCTCAGAGGCAACAAAGCAGATGCTGATTGGCCCTTTCCTCTTCAATCCTCCTCTATCTTTTATGCTGGTTTAAAGGCAGAAGTCCATTACCTGGATGGATGGGAGAAAGAGGTTTTAGTGTCCAGAAGAGGTCGAGAAAAATAAGATCTTGCTTAAATCCTAGCTTATCACAGATACTTCAGTTGAGGGAATATGACAGGCACCCAGTGGCCAGAATGGCATCAATGAGCTCAGTGTAAAGAAACAGGATTAAAAGTCAAACCAAATCCCATATTATTGAATTCCCAGCTGAATTAAGGCTCTTCAGTTTATTTCTCCCCAGATTTCATATGAGAAGCTAACATAGGACTGAGCTTACAAGAGTGGGCAGCTGGTCCCAGTTGTGAGGAAAGAGCATCAATGGAGACTGGGAACCAGAAAGACCAGAAAGACCCTGACTTGCATAGAAAGAAAGACGTTCACACAAATTCATTCTTATAACCAGTGCTTATTGGCCGTTTACTGTTTTAGGTGCTGGAGATATAACAATAAAAAACAAAACAGATCTACGCTCACGAAACATATTCTAATGGAAGGTCAGTCAAGCATCAAGGCCACACGTACGCTAGATAGTAATAAACGATAAGGAATAAAATCCATGGGGAGAGGGAAACAGGCATGTCTTTGGGATGTAAAAGCTTAGGCTGGGCAAGAGAGGCCCCAGTGAAGGTAACATTTGAATAAAAGTCCAAAAGAGTTGAAGGCAAGCATTATGAAGACACCCGGGGGAAGAGAATTTTAAGCAGGGAGAATAACACATATAAAGCCCTGAGGTAGGAGGAGCCTACCCAGGTTTCTGTTTGAGGAGGAGCAAGGGCATCAGTGTTCAAAGAGTGAAGCAGGTGAAAGAGACATAAACAGGAGATACGGTTAGAGGGGTGGCAGCACAAGATTTGCTATCGCATTGGAGGCCAGCTCACTGGGGGTGAGAGGGAGAAGGGCATGGGTAGCTTGATCAATCAGCAACTGTCACAACAATTCGGTGTAACAAATCATTCCAAAATCTATTAGCTCAGCAACGATCATCTGTTCTCACTCGTGCATCTTTGGCTGGGTTGGTCAGCTGATCTAAGCTCTCAAATGAGCTTCCTCCCAAGATAAAGAGCACAGGTCTGCTCTGTGTCTCTTGTGCTCCTCAGACCCATGGGCTTACCCCTCTCCCTGTTCTCACCTGTAGGGTCATAGGGCGTATTTGGCATCTCAAGCATGAGAATAAACTGGTGAACTATGAAAATAAATGTTCTTTTCATAGCGATGCTAGAGGTACAGGGCAGCAAGTTCAAATGCACAAGGACAGTTCAAGTTTCTGCTTGTGTTGCATCCACTAATGTTTCACTGACCAAAGCAATTCATGTGATTGAGTCCAAAGTCAAGAGGCTGGAGGATGTACTACACCTCTAGTGGAAGAAATGTAAAGTCACGTGGCAAAGGGTATGGATACAAGGGCTGGCTAGACAATTGTAGCCCATAGTCCAATCTATGACAGAGATTTGAGCAAAGGAATGACATGACTAACTTCTGTTTTAACAGGATCACTCTATCAGCTGTTGAAAGAGACTGAGGGAGGAAAGAACTTCGAAGATCATTCCAAGAGTGTTGATGGTGGCTCAGATCAGGGTGATTAGCAGTGCAGATGGGAAGGAAGGTTTGCATTCAGATTAAATTTTGAAATTATAGCATTACATTGGTCAAAGAACAATTGCACTGGACCAATTAAACAGGCAAGGGAGACTTTATTCAGGACTATTACAATAAGGGAGAGAGATTGAACTCAATTCTGCTATAAATATACATGTGTGTGTGGGGTGTGTGTGTGTGTGTGTGTGTGTGTGTGTGTGTGTTGGGACAGGCTAGTGGAAAAGTCCAAGAGGAGAAGTTGGTGATTTGGTCATCATCTGTGCTTGCTAATTGTTACTTATCAAAGTTAGGCTCCTAGCCTCACACAGAGCCTGGGAGATGAAGGCGCTATCTCCTTCGATGATTACATTTCAAAAGGAGTGTTCCCAGATCCTAAAGAAAGAGATTCCTGGCAAAACTGGCAAAGGACTGGGAGGAGATTTATCTACATTTCAAAGAGATAAAGAATTTTGCAATTACAAGTTTTCTAAAGTAATGTTCTATGAAAAGAGAAGTCAGGGACCTATAGTCAAAAGACAGTTTAGTCACAGTGAGGGGAGCGTTATGGCCGTCTTGGTCACAGTTAAGTGCATGGACTCTGGCATGAGTCTAGGATAAATTCTGGCTCCTCTACTTCCTAACTTGTGACCTTAGAGCACTTACTTAACATCTTTGTGCCTCAGTTTTGTTTTGTTTTCCATTTATAAAATTGGCATGATAAAGTGCAAAACCCATAGGATTATGTAAGGATTAAAGTAGCTAATATATATGTACAGCATTGATGACGATTCCTGGCATATAGTAAGCGATAACTATTATTATTATTATTATTATTATTATTATTATTAAGATCAAGCTAACAGATTCTCCTAAGGAGTCAGAGATCAGGTATGAGAGGAATAACTTCGAAATTTTTTGTTTGTTTTTTTGCTTTTTTTTTTTTTTTTTTAAATCTAAGCAATTGCGTTGATGCTTACTAAGATAGGGAAGGTGTAGATACAGATTTTATTACAAGGGAAGTGGTAAATCTGAAAAAAGAGTTCAAGTTTATGAGCATTCACAGGAAAGATTAAATTAGGTAATGCCATTTCTCTTTCTTCCTTACAAAATAGATAGCATATACTGTATTTTAAGAGTTCTGAGTAGGACGTTAGGAAATTTTCACTTTAACTCTTTCATTTAACACCCCAAATGAAACATTGTAGTTGTTGGGAAAGAGATATCAAGCAAAGATATTAATGATTGTAAGCCTTAATTAAAAAGAACAAAATGCTATGGGAGATTACTAGAGTTTGGTTGTTAACCCTAACATGTATTTATTTGTGCCATTAAAGAATCACCCTTAGTTCAGAAAGCAAAGTATTTCCTTGGATAAATACACTACCTGCAAAAGCTAAGCCTTGTTTACCACAGTGTCTCCAGTTCCCAGCACAATCTCTGCCACACAGGTGTGCTCAATAAATATTTATGGAATGAATGAAACCATAGGCTGACATTTTAGGTTTAGAGTAGTTGTGTCCACATGAATATTGCTTTGTGATACTGTGAATTATTTGACTTGCAGCATTGTGTAATTCTGCTAGGCTGCAATTTGCCGACTGATAGATCAGTATATTAAAATTCTCTCCTTGAGGTTTGCATTAGTATTTTTAGATAAAGAACATGGCCAGCAGGGTAAATTCCATCCAAACTCTTGATAGGATTACAACACAGTAATTGTGCAGTTGATGACTACCTTAAAAACGATGATAAAATAACAATAGGGAACTCACTTCATATAGATCAGTTTACCTAATGTGGTGGGGCTTCGTTTTTCTTTTGGTTAAGAAATAATTTGTTTTTGCAGAAGACTTTCCTACTCCTAAGGCTAACGGTTATTCGATTTATCTTTTGTATCCCTTCCATGTTCCCTCCCTCTCTTCTTTTCTTCCTCTATTCCTCTCTTCTTTCACTCTTTCTTTCCTTTCTTCCTTCCTTCCATCATCTTTTTTTCAAGAAAGAAATTCTGATCTCTGAAATAAGACCCAGATATACAGCGTTGCCAACAGAGAAATATTTTTAAGATTCATAAAGTCAGAGTTGTATTGTGAATATTATTTGCTTATTTTATTACCATCCTGATTCATAGATTCTTGGAAAGAAACATAGGTAAAACATTTCCTCAAAGAAAGAAAAGGAGTTCCGTAGGAATCCATTGCAAATGTGTTATTATCTGAAGTATTGAGTAATTGCCTTATGGTGGGATTCTTTAATCATCTGGGACTTCATTTGGCCAATAGTGATTCCATACTCCATTTAATAGAAGAAATAATTCGGAGGAGAAAACCAAGAACAAATACAAACAAAACTGAATTACTTAACACAATTACAATAATTCTTTTTAGCACTTTTCTTGCTTAGTAGATAAAGTAGCACATTGAAAGTCCTTTAAAATAAATACACACTTTACTTCACTACTAAGATATTATTAAAGAAACAAATATCAGAATTAATAACTCCCCCATAATATTAGTATAACTTCCTTTGTGTTCGTTTCTCAAAAACTTCTGCATGAACTGAAGTTTTGTGTCCTCTTATTTTTGATGCCTGTCAGGGCTGTTTCACATTCATATCTGACTGTGCTTTCATGGTAATATACGTTCACTGTTAAGTCATACACTCCTTCAGCCTCTTTTTAAGTGGTTAATGATTTGTAAACAAACATTTAAAAGCTAATTAAGAGAACCTAAATTCTTATGAAAAATTTTTCCTTAGTTTTTTTTTTTTTTAAGATTTTATTTATTTATTTGAGAGAGACCAAGAGAGAGCAAGAGCAGGGGAAAGAGTCAGCTGGAGAGGGAGAAGCAGACTCCCCACTGAGCAGGGAGCCCATGTGGGACTAGATCCCTGAGCTGAAGGTAGATGCTTAACCGACTGAGCCACCCAGGTGCCCTGAAAAATTTTCCCTAGTTTCATCCAATTTTTGTAAATTGAATCTGGGCAAGGTCCTCAGATGGGCGAATTTTATTCCATGAGCACTTGTACAGTCTTCCAAGGGCCTACGAGGAAAATGTCTTGAGATATCTTCTGACTAAGTTGTGCTCCTTGATCAGCAAGGTCTATTACAGGTCACAATACCTGATACCATTCTGTTTTTTTAAGTTTGTCTTTAAAGCAAAAATTTGAGTTGAGGTCTGATATTGGTGGGCAAAGAAAAGAAATGAGAATGGATTATACATTTTTGGTTTTTATGTGGTATTAAAAAATTACTGAACTTTTTTATATATTGAAGAGGTTGGTAATAAAATATAGTTGTGATGAGCAAGGTAGGAAGTTCTTTTGTAATTCTTTAACTTTATAAAAAATATATTAGAAAACATAAGAAATGTATGTAGTTATTTTCATTCTACCTCCTATTATGTTCCATTGATTGCTTGTTTGTCTGCCTGGAGACGGCATGCCTTACGAGGGCAGAAATTCTGTTTACCTGTCTTCCCTAATTAGCAGTTTATTTCAGTTCTCTAGCTTATCTCTTTGACATCTCATTGCAACCCAGGCATGAGTTAAAATATTTCAAATTGATTTTTATTATTTTCATAGATGCAATCAAACATTTATTTTAACATTCGTTGTTCCTTCCTTATTATTTATTGCATTTCTCTAATATGAAAGCACTTACAGAATGTACATTAGATTTCACTGTATTCTCCAAAACACTGTTCAGTCTGGTGAGTTGTTTGCAAATTCTCATTAGTCGTCAAGATTGTTGCAGTGCTATCATACAGCACCCATTAGTCAATAAACTATCGCATTATAGTAAACACTCCATTCCCACTACTCTTATAATTTATTTCCTGGAAGATATTTGGTGGGAGTTGAGTGGTATACGAATAGGAATCAATAGCCTTTATTTTATTTTATTTATTATTTTATTATCTTTTTTAAAAGTTATATCCAGTTGCCTTAAAAAGTTACAGATTTTCTAGGATTTTTAAAAACCAAGTTTGATAAATGGGAAATTATCCATTCATGTGTACAGTATCTCTAGATGTTAGTTAATGAATATATTAAGATATTTTTCAGAGTAAAGAATTGCATTGTTAATGCTGTAGATGTGCTTTAGAGAACGAGGTAAGATTGAGATGTCTTGCCACACAAATTCAGCTGTTTACCTCTAGTGTAGTATGACTTCCATGGGTCTGTAGGCACCAGGGAGAGTTGAACTGGGTATCATTACGCTATCACTAAAATGTAAGTTAGCTTTACGGAGAAAAAGTGTTTCTCTTAAGAAGAAGATAAAAGGAAAGTTTAATGCCTAGTTTGGCTGTTAGCACACAGAAAGTGTACACAAATAATCAAATCTTACACATGTAATTCTTATGTTTCAGTACCATCGATTCTGAAGAATACAGTGGATTACATTGAAGTGTCAAAGTCTGTTATGCTTTCATTAATTAGTTTTCTTTTTAAATTCAACCCATTCCTTCTTTAGTTTATTGAATGAGGAGTTGGGGTTATAGTTATGGACATACTTTTTATGTAAATCTTTAAATTTGCAAGTGTTGTAAATATAAACTTTTCTCAATATTATTCTTACATATTGATTACTATGTAAGAAATCTGAAAATGGTTGCTTATTAATTGCGAGATTGCCAGAGTGGGGAAATGGATCAACCAACAAAGCCAAAGTATTTTTTAAATTTCTTTTTAGAATTTTTTTTTTTTTTTAAATCATTGATCCTTATTTGACTTATGGAAACCAACTGAAAGAGAGGTAGATGGCTAAGTAATGTGTTGTATGATAGTTCATTAAACCTCATGTTCTTCATATTCTTTTTTGGAGCTCAAATCCTTTGGCCATTATCTTGGCTGTCTATTTTGGCTTTTTTAGTTGATGAAGCATTCAATTTAAAATGGGCTATAAACATAAGCATTAACTGCTTTTCAGTGTATGTATGAGATCTTCCAAGTCAATGGTAATTTAACACATGACATGTCATCACCACAACATTTATGTTTTTTCACGTAAAGCTAAGATTTCAGACGAGGAAACTAGAAATAAAATGGTATTGGTATGTGGTCAAGCATCTTCAAAAAATACATGGGAAAATAAGTTTTTTAAAAACAATTGATTATTTTTAGATAAACAGAATGCTTACTTTTATTCTGTACACATAAGATACTAACAAAAGCAATTCTTTTTTTAAAAAATCACATTTTAGAGGAGTGGAAGTTTAAGGTATGATTCTGAAGAGAAAGTTACTTCAAATTATGTTTCTAAAAGTATAATGAAAATAAAATAATCATTTAAAACATCAGGATAACCAAACTTCCAGTTATCTACTGTAGACTGGAGGCCTTACCAATAACATAAACAGTTAACACATTTTCTATGTTTCTAATTAACACAAATAATACCTAATTTTTTCTTGTTTTTTTTCAGTATTTCTAGGCTGTGTGGTTCCTCTGCCAGTTTTTTCAAATTGTTGGAAATGTCCAAAAAATTTTCCAATATATTCATTTTTTAAAAAAAAATCTGTGTATAAGTAGACCTATGGAGTTTAAACCTGTGTTGAAAGTCAACTGTATATACACCTATGTCTATGTAGATGTTTCATGAAATATATTTTGAAGTCAGACATGCAATTGGGGATTATTCTGAAAACCATTCTGAAAACCAGTCCTTCTCAGACTTCATCAAACTCTCTTTAGGACCCGTTCTGATAAGGAAGATCTGTCTTGGCAGATTCACTCTTAGCAATATCCAACAATTTCCATGATACAAATGAGCATATGAATAGATATGATCATAATCACGTGTATTACTTTTGAATTTTAGGTTTGGTTTTGCACTGCTGAGTTTTTTTATGGCTTATTTGAGGTTAGTTGGAACATGGGAAACAATATAACATCATTTGTTCTTGGGATCAATACTTTTTGAATAAAATAACAGTTTAGGATCTAGGAAATTCCCTTGGCATGGTGGTTTAGGTAATAGCCATCAGGAAGGTAATGCAGATTTCTGTGACAAAGAAATAAATTACTTGAAGTCCCAGGACTCCATTCTTGAATACCCTTACCCCCAAATCTCCATTTGATTTGCAATTATAGGATTAAACAGTTGTAAGAATTCTGACTACTTCATTTTAAGGGATAAAATGAATGAAATAATATGAAGTGTCAACAACTCTATCTCAAAAGATGTATTTCCTTAAAACTAGTAGTTTCTGCAGAAGACAGTTCTGAAGATAAGACTCAGACATTTCTACTATTGCTCTTGAAATGCTACCTGTTTTTCTTCGATTGCTTCCAATTGTTAGCATTTCTCTCACATCAATGTGCTATCTGACCACAGTTTAAAAAGCCAAGGTGACAGCTACATTGTATTCCTGTTGATCATGCTTCTATTGATTAGATGGTTTGGGAAGAGTGTTGAACTACAGGAAGTTTCTGCACTGTCAGTCCCTAATTTGATTTACACGGTAACCATTTTGAGGACCAGAATCGTTTTTTATTTTATCCAGTTTCCAAAAGCTAAACTGTCCGTGCTTGAGAAACATAATGTCCAGTCAGTTGGAATTTTTCTCTAGCATAAGATTTCACTGATGTTATTTATTAACTATTACAATTTTAAGTAATAATAAAGAGCCCGAATATTTTAAATATGGAATTTCCTAGCAACTAGAAATTTATTAATTTGAAGGTAGCATTGGAGTGCATGTGATCCTAAATCAGATATTGGAGGACCCAGCTGGAGCATCAATGAATGAGTTATATCCTAGCTTCCTACTCAGAGTTTATGTAAACATAGAACAAATATGAAAACCAACTCTACACAATGGTCTGGTACTGTTTAAGAAAACACTCTTCCATACTTTCTAGGACTCACACTAAAGCAGACAGAACAAATGGCAATTATCATTGAATTTGGTTCCCCATTTAGTAATTTCCCTAGAAAACCTAGCTTATTATTTTATCAGAAATAAAATTATCATCCACCATTGATTTGATAAAACTAGTCCCATTCCAAATTCAAAATGTGTTAAGGTTAGTTATTAACTTGCAATGTAAAATAACCTATATTTTATTGTTATGTTTATTTTTAATTGTGAGCAAACCTATATATATATATATATACGCACATGGTAGACATCAACTGAGAAAGCTTTCTTTAATTATTTGGAAGAGACTTTAAATGCACTGAAAAAACATGCTAACTTCTTTGAAACAGAGTGTGGTAGGCAAAGTAACAACCCCTTAAATGCCCACAACTGTGAATGTATGTCCATGTGATTAAGAGTGAGGACCTTTAGTTGGGGAGCTGATCCTGGATTCTCCAAGTAGGTCCAGCTTATTCATGCAACCCCTGAGAGGCAGAGCGCCTTTCCCAGCTTTGGTCAAAGAGAAGGATGTGGAAACGGGAGAAGATTCTGAGAGCTGTAGTGGTGCGGGTTCAGAGAAGCAGGCTACTTACCGAGAAACGTGGGTGGCCTCTGCAAGTTGGAAAAAGGGAGGAAACAGAATCCCACTGAGAGCCTCCAGAGGGTAACCAGCCGGCGGACACCTTGATGTTAGCTCTGTGGGACGTGTATCAGACTTCCCGCCTGCAGAACTACTTATATTGGCACAACATATTTGTGTTGCTCATTTCACCAAGATTGTGGTAATTCCTTCTGAAGCAGTAGAAAATTACTACAAGAGTACTGGTTTTTAAAACTTACTGCCTTTCTGCTTCCACTCCTAATTCTCTTATTATCAAAAGAGCTGTGTTTAATCAGGTTTTATAGTGCCGTATCTATCCATGTCACAGAAAACTTGTGACTTCCTAAATAAAAAACTACTTGCATATGTTTCATCAATCCTTCAAAACTTAGGCAGATGAAAAATACCTCCTTTCAGTTGTAGTTATGTTCTCTTTAATAACACCCTTGTTTTTTTCATTAAATGAAGAATACCGTAACATCAGTGACAGACTCACTGATATTTTAGATTTTCCCAGTAGTTATAAACAGTTCCACCCATGATCTGAGATTGCTGGCAACAACTTTACCCTGAGCCTTCTCGGTTAATATTTGACCTTCTTCCTTAAGATGAGACAGGCAGATAAAAACAGATTCGGAAATGCACTTACAACTTTTCATTTATTTTTCTTCTTTCTTTTCACTTTCAGTAACGCCCTCTACTGTTACCTTAGGAAGAAACAGTTTAGAAAAACAAAATGGATACTACCAGTGTCCAGCACCCACCACCCAAAGCAACACAGGAAGTGACAGTGCAGATATTTTTCAACGCTTATAGTTGTTTCTAGAAACATCCTGAAAGCCCTCTCGGACATATTGTCAGTTTTACCTGGGTGGGAGATGATGGCCCAAAGGCTCTTCATTCTGCCACCAAACACAGATGGGCATTTTTAATGTGTTAAGCTTAGTTATTAACTTGCAATGTAAAATAACCTATATTTTATTGTTATGTTTATTTTTAATTGTGAACAAACCTGTATATTTCTTTTCTTGCCTTTATAACATTAATACACCTAAGTCACTTAAATTGTTTCATTTTATTTCAAAGACAAAACAGAAGAAAGGGGTGAATTTTGTCTGACATTCGTTTCATTGAATGGAAAACATCCATTTTTATGTAACTGATATCATCAAATTTAAGCTTGTAACCATGGACCTGTCTAGGAAGGGATATCCTTTTTGCAGAAGTCAATGTTAAACTTTCAGCATATGTTTTCTCTAGATAATTATGAAAGTCTGTTCCCTTTTGAAAAAAAAATACAATTTATCTCTTAGTTCTGAAATGACTTGCAGAGAAATTTAAAATGCCAGCATTTTAGATTTCAAATACAGTTCAAATATTTGGTGTACTAGTAATTATGCAAATGATAAAAATCAATGCATGTCAAGAATTTGTGTCTGATTTCCTATCAGATAAGTCTGTCGTAAAATGTCATTACCAAAGCAGGGAAAGCACTACTATGAGAAACAGAATTAACTTTAAAGTATCATCAGCTATTAAATTCTCTCTCTCTCTCTCTCTCTTTCTCTCTCTCTTTCTCTCTCTCTCTCTTTCTCTCTCTCTCACACACACACACACACACACACACACACACACACACACACACGAGGTTTTGGGGAAAACGTTTCAAACCTGCCCACAAATTAAATGTTGTGTTCACTAGCCTGTTCGATGTGTTCAATGACTGTCATTTATAATTAGTACACATTGAGCAACAAGATAGGTGTTATGTCAGGTGTTACATTAGGTAGAGAGAGGACTCTGCTCAAGAAACTTAATGGCAATTTCTATCGTGAGCAGAGATGTACACTGAATACAGAAAGCCCAGTTTACACTCTTTGGCTAAAACGTTAGCTTCATTTTCTCCTTAGCTTTTCCCAGAATGTGTGTGTTTTATCTGGAAAATGATCCATGCTTTTAATTTTCCTGACATGCTACATTGATGCAATGCCGTATAATTGAGCATTTATCGTTGTTATTATGCGGCGGCACTTCAGGTGATGTGGGGGAGCCAGCTTGCTTCCCAAATCCGCTGCTTCCTTATTTAGATTCCTGACATGGTGCTTCTGTTGCCAAATGCAAAACATATTGTACTGTCCTGTGAGTGGCTTTTTTTTTTTTCCTTTGTTAATAAGGTCACTCAAATGTAGCATTGAAGAATTGTGAATTGTGCTTAAGATCTTAACTAATGGCTGAAGGCTGAGAAATTAAAAAAAAAAACTGTCTTTTATATTACTCTTTTTTTTCTCTTTTTTAAAAATTGTTACCGGTTTTTATGCAACCAGGAAAACATTCATATATTTTTATGCTTGCTTTTCTCATTTTAAGGCACTATTGTTTTAAAAATAATGATACTATTACTACCAATTCTAATCATAATATTCATCGCTCACACTTATATGGTACTTTTTATGGCCCACAAGCTATTCCAAGCAATTTCTATATATTAACTCAGGTTTCATAACAGTCTTTTCAGATATTACTATTATTATCCCCGTTTCATAGGTGAGATTGAGGTGTAAAAAATAAGAAAAGCTTGTCCAGCTACTGGGTGATAGAGCTTGGATTTGAACCGCAGGATTCTAGCTCGAGGGTCCATGCTCTTAAACCCTATAGGAAACCTGTTAACAAAGTTTATTTGAACAAAACTGACAAAATTTATTGATCAAGAGTGTTAATAATTGTTAAAGCATTTCTCTCTAGTGTTTATTTGAAAAAAGTTTTAATAAGTAAATGCACTGTGTATGTAAAATTTTGTGAAAATACTTTTTAAGTCACTAAATAAAATCACACAATTTCTTTTTCTTCCTTATATATTTTTGTCGTATTCTAGTACAATTTATTCTGCAGCTGCTACTTTATCCCACAGACTCCATATTGTCTCCCAAGGAAGGTTATATTTGCTGAAATGTTACGTGGTCTTAAACCAGATCAAAGTTCATATCAAATTTTCAGTGACGTGAAATGCATTTCTCCTCTGGAGTCCCGGTGTTGGGTAGGAGTCATGTCAAAACAAAAAAAACATTTTTATGTTTTCTGAAATTCTTTCAAAACTCTGGATGGACATCATCTAGGTTAGATGACTCACTTAACAGAGCTTATTTTTCACTATAGGAAAGACTTTAAATGGTAAAAATAAATTGGGAAAACTGTCAAATGTGGGCAGTTTTCAGTTTCATTTAACAAACTCTGTGTTGGGCACTTGTACATAAGTGTCAACTGGAGCGTGTCAGGATATCAGCTGTGGAATAAGAAGAAAACCGGGGCCACACAGTGACCTTACTCTTGTGCAGGGCAGGAACTGAAGTCAAAAACAGTGGTGCAAAAGCTCTTTCCACCAAACAAAGCCAGGCAGTTGGAGACCCAGTACTCATATTAGTGTTGATATCATTTGCCATGATTCAGGTGCTCATCAAGGCTGAAACACCTCTACCTGAACAAAGATAATATCTCCAAACTGAATAGGTGGCAGTCATGGATGGGCCTGGGACTATAGCATATACTCAGAAGGTGATTAAAAAAAAAAATACAAAAAGCTGAGCATAGTATTAATGAACCAATGAAACTTTCTGCTATTCAGAACAAAAGTGTGTACTAAAATATCCCATAGGATGATTAATCACAAATTAGAAGAGGGATAAGCAGACGAAATCACCCTGATGGAAGAGAAAGACAATGAAGCTGTGTCTAGTTCTTCTCACCACCCAAACACCAAATCTTTACTTCTAACACCATCATCCTACTAAGTTCTAATCATCAAGAATATTGAGCTAAGGAGAAAAGAAATGTAGAATCAAAGGAAGTAGTCCAAAAATAACTTCTAAAGCAACATAACATTTTACACTATTAATAAGGGTCACGGGATTATGCTTGCATTCAAGACTTGGTTAAAAGATTAATTTAACACTCTGCTTAGGAGAAAGTATTGCTAAAATTTTTGGTGCTTAATTTATTATAATTTAAAAAATAAGTTAAACATACTTGAATTAAGATTAGAAATAGGCTCAAGAGAAATGCTACAAAATTGTTATGAATATAATATATATCTTTTTTTTTTTGCCCCTAAAATAGATTCTAGAGTATTGATTCATTTTTGGTGGGGCACATCTTGTTGAAGACTACAGAGAAAAGGTCAGTTTTCTGCAAAATTACTTTCATTATGTTGTCCCTGAAGGTACAAGACAAGTTAATTTAAAATTGCAATTACATCTTCACACCAAATATATCTGGATTAAAAATAACAAGAAAGTTTTTTTTTTTAGTTAAAATTTTAAACAAGTGAAATTAACTTAAATGTCATTAAGTCTGTCTTTTAAGTAAACATCCAACAGGAGCTACGTTGTATGAAGTTAAAATACAATACTTTTGAGATAGCTGTGAATTTAAATAATTAATTTTAATGGAAAATTAGAAACTCAATGTGAATATTTTTTAAGTTCTATCAAGTTAAAATTGACAAACAAATAATTGGACACGTTTAATGTATACTTTTTGATGAGGTTGGACAGACTCACACCTCTGTGATACCATTACCACAATTAAGGTACTAAACATATCCATCACTTCAAAAATTTCCATCTGTTCTTTTGTGGTTTTGTTGTTACTGTTGTTTGGTTTTGTTTTTGTGGTAAGAACACTTAAGATGAAATCTATAATATTAGCAGAGTTTAAAGTGCACAACACCACATTATTTACATGGATACTGTCTTGTACAGCAGAACTGTAGGACTTATTTGTTTCATATAACTGAACCTTTATACTCATTGAGCAACAGTTCCCCATTTATTGCAGATTATTTTCATAAAACACAATGTCTGTTGTTTTAGTAGGCACACAATTGTGTTTACGGTGGAACTAATACTCTTATTGATTACTCGATTGAACTCCAGATCTCATTTTAATATAAAATTGCTACTAAATAAATTGTAATACCATATTTTAGGTAATTTTCTCCATAGTAGATAGATTTATATGAAGAAGAGAAAAATACCTGCTGGGTTCTATCATGTGCTCATATCTTAGGTCTGTTGTCTCATTTAAGAGTAGAAACAGAAGCCCAGAGAGGTTAAATAGTTTACCCAAACCACAAATATACTAAATGGGCTTCTAGAAAAGATCTAAGTCTTCTCCAGGATTTAAGTCTGTCAGACTTCATATGCATGCTGTTAGCCCCTATGCCCTCCTGAGACAACATTTTCTCTTAGGTTGTTCCTGCTGACTTGGGTCACCAGGGCCTCCTGTGTGCTGGCCTTGCTGCTACCAGCCCAGGATTCTGAGCCTGTCACAAAGCAGAAGCTCGAACAAAGTCGCCGGGCAACATAGCTCCTGAAGCTAGAATGGACACAGGAACTCTCTCTGGTCAACAGCACAATTACTTGTTCTGCGTAGCTTGGTGAAGCAGCTCACGACTGGAGAACCAAGACTACCCACCTCCGCAGTCACACTGGGGACTGAGAACTGAAACTGCACCCACCTGTGTGTAACAGTGTGACTTTGCCATTTCACTGTCTCCATTAGCATCACTTTACTTTTCAGGGACCCTTTTGCCCAAAGGGTGTGTTCCTTTTACGTAATCACTTCTCAAAAGACTCACTTATTCCTCACTGGGAAATATTAATAGACACCAGTGATTCAAAGGTTACTTTTTACAAAATTACTTTCATTATGTTGTCCCTGAAGATAAAGATAGGTTAATATAAAATTGCAATTTAAGGGGCGCCTGGCGGTTAAGCGTCCAACTCTTGGTTTCAGCTCCGGTTGTAATCTCAGGGTTGTGAGATCGAGCCCTGCATTGGGCTCTGTGCTGTCAGCCTGAGATTCTCTCTTCCTTTCCTTCTGCTTGTTCTCTCTCACTCTCTCTCAAATAAATAAGTAAATCTTTAAAAGTGCATTTGAGTTTGTGCCTTAAGATTCTTTGAATTCCTCTACCAATCCTGAACTGTTGTAACTTGATTCTTACCTAATCCACAACAAGCCCCCTCTTTGAAAGAACTGCCTTAAATCCAATTTCTAATTCTCAACAATTTCTTTTTTTTTTAAAGATTTTATTTATTAATTTGACAGAAAAAGAGCGAGCACAAGCGGGGGGAGCAGCAGGCAGAGGGAGAGGGAGAAGCAGGCTCCCCTTGGAGCAGGGATCCCCACGAGGGCCTTAATCCCAGGACCCCAGGATCATGACCTAAGCCAAAGGCAGACATTAACTGACTGAGCCCCCCAGGTGCCCCAAATTGTCAACAGTTTCTGACATTCATGTCTCCCCTCTGATATACTGCCAAAGGTTTGCTCCTCCTTACTGCAGTAAGCAATAAACTTACCTTTGTCTTTTCAACAGATCACTGGTGATATTTAAGAAGTCAACTTTTTACAATTTCAGACACATGACCATTTCCTTAAAGGTGCATATATTGACATCTGAGAAGAGATCCTTTCTCTCCAGACCCAAATAGAGTTGCTTGTTTCAAAAACAGAACTGGTATCTGGGAGGTGCCTGTTCCCTAGCCATAGACATCTAACAGTTGCCTGGGCTGCTAGATCTGTAGCCATATGACCTTTCCTGGAGAGAGGCATGTTAAGGGGAAATATTTGGGAAGAAAATCCGTAATGCAAAAAAAAATTCCGTATGAACCGGTACAGATGGAGAGGTAGTAAACTCTGAGTGCTCATGTTAAATAAAGACTGAACATGTGAGGTCAGAGGCTGCTAAGTCTGAGACATCTCGGTTTTGTACTAGGCCACACTTAGCTTGTGTAATGATGGGGAGTCTTTCCTTGACCAGATTTTGGTCAAGCTCTTCTGAGCTTTCTTTTTGATAGGCCTGACCTTGGGCTGTTCCCTCATCATTATGAAGATCAAGTCAAACTATGTCAGCTCTAAATTAAGGCCTGTGTCTTTCCTGAAGCCTGTGGCATTGATAAGGGAACAGAAGGCAAGCTGAAGACAAAGCATAAGCTGACATCCTACAACCTTCCCCCACCCCCACTCCTGGGTGGGACACATGTGACATTCTTCCAGGAAGTTCCCAACTATCTTTATGTTAATGCCTTGCTAGAGGGAAAAACAACCTTAACTGGACAATGGCAAGGCCTCCAGTATCCTGTGAGTCTTCTTTAACATATGAAAGTACTCAACCTACCTTTTTCCTTACCTCTCCCAACCCCCTAGTATAGAATCAGCCATCCCTCACAAGCCTGGGGCAGCCACTCTTTCTGCCCAGGTCCTGTCCCTGTGCTTTAATAAACCACCATTTTGCACCAAAGATGTCTCAAGAATTCTTTCTTGGTTATCGGCTCTGGACTCCACCCCACCGAACCTCACCGATATTCCAAAACCACATCAGCATCATGCTCAACTGAGATGATCCCAGGCTTAACACAGGACTGCAAGTATTTTCTGAGACTCGTACTCATTAGCTCCAGGCTGGGCTAGTTATATACAAGCACTATTAAACTTGGGAAACCGTTATCTTCCATGTGGCCTAGATATTCAACTAAGGCTCACCTGGTAAATTCAGAACCATAAATATACAACCAAATTGAAGAAGTACGGGGCTCTGCAAACTTCTCACATAACCTGAGTTAATACAGTGTCTCCAACATTAAAGCCTCTTGATCAAGACTCTGCCAGATGCCTTCATTCTCATTATTTTGCTCTCCAAACGTCCATCTTATAATTTCCATTTCCAGTGAACCAAATCTTAGCACTTTCCTAAATTGAAACTGCTACTTCTCACAAACTTCAGAATCTGCTCTCCTTCCTTGCTCCACTTTCCCAAAGGGGGAACTGATGCTTTAGTAAGTCTCACAGCATGGAAGAGTGAAGCAGAAAGCACACATCTCTATAGGCGTGTAGTCACATCCCCCCGCAAAACAGAAAAGGGCAGGAAGAGAATCATACTGATTTATTCCTTTCTGTGTCAAGAGGAGCAATTGACCTAGGCATGTTTTGCAAATGAAACTCTACATGGAAGGAGGAATTAGGTCTGGGAAAGAAGCATTTATTCCTAACCTAAATCCATAATCACATACATTCTCAAAACTCATTTTACTCTTATTTCTCTTTTTGAAATGTTGCCAATCTTTGATTCTGAGGAAATCCTACTATCGGCATTTTCGATTCTTGTTTTCAGCTTGGCAAATTTGCCAGGAAAATGAACTTGTGAATATATTGATTCATTAACTCTGTGTGTGTGTGTGTGTGTATAGATTCATTATATATAGAATATATATAATATAGATTCATTAACTGTATATATATTCATATATATATATTTTCTGTGATAATGTTGTATTCTATAACAGTTGTTTAAACTGTGATTATTGTTAATTGCTAAGTGTGATGTAGGAAATGGTTGGGGTTCAGAGCCGATTGCCAAGAAAGAACTTCTTGAGAAATCTTTTGGTGCAAAAAGTGGTTTTATTAAAGCACGGGGACAGGACCTATGGGCAGGAAGAGCGGCACTGAGGTTGTGAGGAATGCCTGATTCCATACTTTCAAGTTGGGAGAGGGTTAGGGATAGCCTAAGACTCTAAGGAATTTTGGAAGCAAGGTTTCCAGGACCTTGAGGGTGTTAGCTATTGTTAAGAAAAGGTCATTTATTACTGTCTAATAAAACTTAGTCATGAGTCCCTTCAGATATAGATTGGTGGGCCCTATGCTTGGGCGATGATTGCTAACGTGTGTCTTGTGGGGTAGAGATAAAGGAAGTTTCCAAAGGAATTTTTATATGTTAAAGGAGACTTACAGGATCCTGGGGTGGGGGTGGGGGTCACGATAATGTTAAGCTAAGATTGCCTTTTGCCCTTAGCAAAGTATAAACATAGAGGCAGCTGAGCTCCCAGAGGAATGTCACTCTGCCTGTTTCAAGGACTTGTCAATGGGCTGCAGGAAATAAGGAGGTTTAATTTTTTCTTTTTTTTGTTTGTTTCCCACATCAAGTGTAACCCAAATGTGTTCTTTATCATCTTGACTGATTTTGTCAGTGGTGTTCAGTCCTTACATTACTCGTCTTCCAGTATTAGTTTGCTACAGTCATTGGAAGCATGGTCCATTTTCCTCCTGTACCCATGTATTGAAATGCATACCCCACATGACTATTTCTTTGGAGTTCTTCACTCCTGCCTTTTTCCTCCTTTCTACGGAGGCAGGTTATCTTTCTCTTTGTAAAGTCAACGCTTCCATGTATGTCTACAAAAGACAACCATTCTACTGTGCTAAATTTGTTTATGCTATTGCACATTTCTTATATAAATGATATTTTATTCGATAACCTCACATTCATTTCCTATGAGTGGTGCTTGCTGCTGGTGTTGCTTCTGTCTAAATATCCTGAAAATCTAGAGAACCCTCAAATGTGCCCTCGAGATTTTTCTTTTTCTTTTTAAAATATGTACATCTTCTATACTGTGAGAGTAAGCTTTAATATATTTGAAACCTTGTCATAAAATAAGAATAAAGTGAGAATTCTTGACAGTTCACAAAAAGCTTTGGTGGTTAATCATTTAGGATGTGAAAAGAACCACAGATTATTTTTCTTTTCATCCTCTCTGTTTCACTGTGGGTCCATTGTTCCCTGCCTTGTAAAAATGCTCAGTGGTTTTGATAATCACTTTCGACCATCTCGCCCTACTGCAGTGGTTTGTTATAAACATGCTTCTGGCAATCTGGAAACCTAAATACAATACAAAGTTTTCATTATTCTTCAACAAGAGAGACTGCCTGAAAATGAAGCTAGCACTGAGGAAAGCAAAGCTCAGTTGTAGGGAGAATGGAGATAGGGCGAGAGAGCATAGCTGGAGGGAGATCTGTGGGTCCTTAATGTGGTCAGTCAGGTCTACAGCCAGATCCTTTTTGTCATCTTTCTGGTTAATCCAGTGAATTAATAAATTCACTCTTATTTGCTAAAACTAGCTTCAGTCAGTTTTCTGATACTTGCAAATAAAGTGTGATGAAAACAAGAAAATTGGTAGTGAGAGGAGATTTTTGCAACTGAAAGCCCCCAAACTATGAAATCAGTTGATTTAAGGTAGGGTGACTGACAGGGGAGTCTTTCCCTCAAGCTGGGAAGTTAATCTTGTTTATGAGGAGCAAAGAAACTGATTAGGCTGATACATGTTGTATGTCTAGAAAGAGACACTTGGTTGAGTAATGTCAGGAAGTAGGGCTATCTTGTCCAACGTGACTGGTGTTATTGCCACAAGCATTTTCACCACAAACATTTTGGCTGTGTAACTAATTGGCTATCAGACAATTTTGCTATAAAAGATAAAATCACAAAGAAAAAGGATATTCATTAAAAAGGACATAATGAAACATGAAAAATGAGTAATAAAATTAAAGGCTATGGCAAAATAAAAATATTTGAATATATTTAAAATGCATGTAGATTTATGGCAATACTGCATGAACAATAGATTTTATTTTGTGGATTGTACCTAAGCACTTGTCTTCACAGGTTTCATAGTATTACACATGTCTTTTCTTTGTTTGTTTGCTTACTGATTTGTTTCCTCATTTAGCGTCCTACTTTTTTCTTTTTTGCTGGAATTTCTTCCTTCATTAAGAGAGGTATTGGTTTCCAGATATGAGGATGCGCACTTGTGACTGAGCTTTGTATTTGTTGTGAAAGCCTTCTACACAGTTGTTTGCTTTTGGCATATGTCACATGTTCATTGACAGATGTTCCAAAGCCCTAAGGGACATGTGAGTTCGAACTCTGTGCCCCTGTGCAGACTGTAATGAGGGCTAAGCTGTATATACTATAAGAATGGGAGTACTGAGTCAATGGAGAAATGAAACTAAACTGTCAGCCAGTTGATAAAACCAATAAACTGTCAAATGAAACTATCAACCAGTTAATTTTTTTTTATTTTATAGCAGATTGCCTTATGGCCCATTAGGGCAAAAAAGTGGAAATGCTTACTGCGAAACTACTTAGAACAATTGTCTAATGCCTGCAGCCTAGAGTAAAGTATGGGGGTGGGGGGAAGAGAGAGCTGAGCTTTGGTCTCCCTGGTCTGCCTAAAAGAAGAGAGGTAAGAGAATACAGTTTCTGATGGCCATTCATCCATGATGAGGGAGAGTCAGATCATTGTGTTTAGTGGGAAGTCGCACTAGCAAGATCCTCTGCCCCTGGCAAGGTGGGGAGCAGGAAACAAATTCAGGAATGCCACTGGGGAATGGAGGATGCTAGAGTCTTTAGCTTCATGTGAAAACTTCCCATATATATTCTCTTTCTGATCAAATTAATTGCCATTCATATTGTGTGGATTCATCAGCTTGGATTTAGCCTTATGGCATCGGGTAGAATACACCTAGAGCATATTTTAGCCAGTAATTTGGAGGCAGATGCCTGAAGGGAGGCTATGAAAATACAGACCATGGTTGTGTGTAGAGAACCAAAGCTTGTTGCTAAGAGACAGAACTGTTGAATCCAGATTAATCAACTTTGAACAAGACCTTAGGTTTGGTTACCTGACTGGGGAGTAGAGAGAATGCAAACTTACCAGCTTTTTATTGGGGTTTACATATATATTTTAACCAGGAAAACACCAAGCTAGCTGAGAAAATACTCCTATGATTGTTTACTTCTAAGGTTTGAAACCAACCCCCCCAAAATAGAAGGCTAAAGCAGAACAGCTGCCCAATTTCCCTTCCTTGTGTGAATAGGAAGGCCAATAGAAGGGTGACTCTTCCAGTGAAGAGAATCAGGGGTCGTGAGATTGGTCAACCGAGGAAGTCATTTCACTGCCTTGGCAGGCAGTCTTTGCATTCCATGTCCCAGAAGTACCATAGATGCCTTACATGTTGTTTCACTTTCTTTCCCTTTCTAAATTGGAACTTTGTTGGATGCTTGTCTGTTTTATGTCATCCGTATGCACCCTTTAAACACAGCGCCCTTATGCAGTGCACAACCTTTACAACTAAACGCGCTGGGCATCAGTTATGACAATATGGTGCCACATGGACATGAAGGTTGGAAATCTGCCTGGATAGTGCTTTGGATACACTAAATAGTTTGGTACAACAGAGTTAAGTTACATGGAAATGCTTATAACATCTTTCCAGACAAATGAGATCACACTGTTAAAGACCTTATGACTGTAATCCGAAGTTTGGACTCTACACAATAAACAGGGGTGAATCACTAAAGATTTTAAGATAGGAAGTCAGATAATCAGAGCTATGATTCACAAAGAGGGGAGCTTACAATGAAAATAGAAGAAACTAGAATCAGTGACCATTATTAAGGACTTGGGGCATTGAGGGCAGTGTCGAAATAACCACAGGTTTTGTGTGTGTGGTGAATAGCACAAGTAGTGCTTAACTAACATTCATCTTGCTCAGGATTTAAATCCTTGATTCTCTACCAGAACAAAAGGGGTTTTTGAGAGGTATTTTTAAAGAAAGATATGTTGGGCTCAGATTACATATCCACAGAGTTTGTAAAAACATTTTATAAAATTTATTAAAAAGGTAGAATGGAAGAAGACACGTAAGAGTATGCTATAGTTACATATAAAAAAAGGGAAAATAATTTAAATGGAAACCTTGGTGATACAGACTTTGGTAGCAGAAAATTCAGAAAGGAAAAAAAAAAACCAATATCCTGGAATTGTCAGGTTTGAGATTTCACCCACTGTCAGACTTTACTCCATGACGTCGAGATTGCAGGCATCAACAAATGCACATGCGGCAGAGAGGGGTCACCATGTCAAGGACAACTTATCAGGTCCTGCTTTCCCGTATTGGACATTTTTTTTTTTTTTTTTTTTGGCCAGCGTAGATGGGGTCTGTAGGTGTGACGTGCGGGATTCCTCTTACTGGAGAGAGCCTTTCAGCTGTTCTGTGTTACAACGCAGAGTTGTATGGCTTCCATAATATTCTCCAGGGAGACCAATATCATCAACCCAGGTTTTTATTTACTCTAGGTAATCCTTAGCCAGAACCATCTTTCTAAGGACATTTTAAAGACAATAAATCTTTCTCTGAGCAAATCTCATTAGTTTCCTTACTTGAAAAAGTCCAGTTGACAAGAAAATCATGTCATCAGCCTCTTCTTCCCAGTACCTTTCCCGTCTCCCACCCAGGCATGACTGGATTGCTGGCCTATTGCTTTTACTCCTTTTCCCCAATAATATTTCAGAACCATTCTGAATTATACATGAAATAAAATGAGTTTTATGCTCAGGAAGTGTCCTACAGTTATAGCAACCTGATACAAGGCATGAAAGAAGTTGTGAAGAAGCACGTGATCTGGAAAGTAAGGTGGCTTTTGTAGGTGGGAGTGAAGAGGAGGGTTTTTTATCCCCGGGGGGGGGGGGGGGGGGGGGACTGATTGAAGGCAACGTAAGGAAGTAATCTTTTCACTTATCTTTAGTAGATTGACTGCAGCTTGATTGACTGTACCGACAGTATTGGACAATTTTAGAATCATTATATAAATTGGCATGTCTCTCATATGTAAAAATGTTTTCTTTTAAATTGAATGCTTGTCTTCTTTTTTTAGAAAAAAATTAAATATCTACATTCTGGGCAAACATATGGTATGCTTTAAAACTGCTAGCAAATAACCTACATAATTGGACAGCCCATTATCTTGATTATTATTATTACTTACCACAGATATAGCATTTGACTAAAACGGTATTCACTCAAAGTAACTGACAAGCATTAATTACTTAATGTGTTCATGTTCTTTATGGATAAGTTAAATATAGTTGAATATATATGTGAGTATACACACACTGCCCCAGGATTAGTATGGAGTAGAAAGAAAGATGTGCTGCCTGTTGAATGTATATATAATAAAGTCTAAAGAATTCCCAACAAATGCATATCAGTCTTCTTTTCAGAAATAATACTCTCAATAATAACACTTATAATCACTTTTAGACTTGTTTTTAGCATAAAAATATTTTAGTCAGGAAGTCCTCTGCAATTAAACTTCTGTGGTAATTTTTTCCAGTTTCACTGAGGTATAATTGACAAATACAAACTGTCTATATGTAGAGGATACAATGTGATTTCTTACAACAACAACAACAACAACAACAACAACACTTCGCATTGTCTTAGAGCAGTTTTAAGTTCCTAGCAAGTCTGAGGGGAAGATTTGGGGGTTTCTCCTATACCCCTTCCCCCCACCCATAAATAGCCTCCCCGGCTATCTACATCTCTTACCAGAGTGGTAAGTTTGTTGCAATTGATGAACCTACATTTTTGCCTCAATGTTGCTATTTCTGACTCGATATACCAAGTCGGCCATTCCATGTCACATATATATCCATGACACTTCGACTGAATTAATTTTCTCTTTTAACTGATCAGCACTACATTAACTTTCTGATTGTTTATCTTCCATTACATTATTTATATCACATTACAATTATCTTTTGCAGTTTGTGAAAGATAATAGAAAATATGGCACTTTTCCTTCTGTGCCTCACCTATTAGACAAAGTAGACTAGATAGGCGGTGAACACCGTAAGCCACCAGAATGGTGGGAATAAATCAGAGTGGTATGGCCAGTCCTGGAGAAGAGGCTTCCATGATATGGAAAGACAGGGTTTCGACAGGAATTGAGCTGTTCCATAATCTATTCCAATATACTCTGTTTTACTTGTGTGTTCCTTTAGGTCCCTTTTGCTTTAAATTGAGTGTTTTTATGTTTGTTTGTTTGTTTTAAATCCTAATTATAATTTGAACAGCAGCTAGGCTTATTCTTTTCTTTGAAAATCTGATGAGAAATATGGATCCTCCATCCAGATAATACACATACACACATAAGCACAGGATTTTAAGGACTTACGTATAACTGTTTCAAAAAGCAAATGTTAAGAATCCCTCTAATTTATAAAATGTAAGAGAAAAGAGTTTACAATTTCATCTAATAGTAAGTAGGTTAGAAAATTTATAGTTGAAATAAATTATTCTTTAATGAGTTAGTTTATACACAATACCTTTCACTTTTATAAAGTTTTAAAGATCTAAAACTTCAATTCATGTGTATTAATCTACAATTTTTAAGTTTTGTACTAATATTCATATATCTGCTTATGAAAAATTCTGGTAAACAATTTTGAGTTAGAATTCTTTCTGACTTCTTAAGTGAATTCTAATATTTTATAACTATATAACCATCCCCATATTTCACTTTAAAAATTTCTCACATTTATAAAGTAGTACTAAGATCTTTGGGAAATTGACATGATTGAGAGCCAGTGTAATCTACACATGTGAAACTACAAATACAATAACAGCAGGCTTTCATATCATGTATACATACATAGCATAGAAGCCCTAAATTTATAGTCTGTGAAGGGTTTACTTTGCCTCTTACATGTTTGGCTTTCTTGAATTCCTTATTTAAAAGAACTACTTTATAAATGACTGCTAGTCCTTTCTCTGAGCTATGTGATTATCAAAAGATACACCTGCTGAAAAATCTGAATAGAGATACAAGAGTTTTTAGAGCTATTTGTTAATATTGATATAATAGTGTGGCAGTATGAGAAAGAGGAAAAGTATCTGTTCCAGTTATCCCATTGTTGTGCAACAAACCAACCCAAAACTAGTGGCTTTAAAGAACAATTTACTATTCCTCATGGTTCTGTGGTTTGGCTACTTTCAGCCTAGCATTTTTCACTTGGAGTCTTTTGAGGAGTTGCAAGCAGATAACAGCTGGGACCAAGGTCATCTGAAGGACAGACTGGGGTGATTACTGGCACTCCCTGTTGACTCGTTGCTCAGCTAGAGCTGCCAACTGAGCACTTCCAGAAGTCTGTCCATAGGACTTGAAGGGAGTCCTCACAACCCAGGTAGTTGAATTCTTACATGGAATCTTAGGGTTCAAAGAGAAATGGTGTAAACTTCCAGGGCTCTTATAAAGGCTAGGCCCAGAACTGGAATTGTGTCATTTTGCGATAGATAAAGGAAACCATGAAAGCCAACCCAGATTTCAGGGGAGGGAAATGACTCTACTCTTAGTGGGAGGAATAGCAAAAAATGTACTTGACTCTATCACGGTATCCATTGAGATGATCCCCACACATAAGCAGGGTTAATGAGTTATAGGAATGGGGTTATCTAATATTATATTCTCAATTGCCAATGTTGCTGTTATGTTCATAAGATAATACTTAATACCCAAATTTTTATTAGTCCACCAAACACATATAGAAAGTGGACAGTTAGGGATGAGAGTATTAAAAGGAAGCATAACTTGTTTTGTATTTGCCACACTGTTAATAATAATAATAATAATAATAATAAATCTAAAAGATTGTGTCCAAGACATTCAGTAAATGAGAACAAACTGATGGTTGCCAGAGGAGAGGTGGGTGGGGGTGGATTAAATAGGTGATGGGGATTAAAGAATGTACTTGTAATGAGCCCCCAGTACACTATCTTGTACACCAGAAACTTACACGACACTGTATGTTAACTAACTGGACTTTAAACAAAAACTTAAAAAGAAGGAATTTAGGAAAGGCAAAACAAAGCAAAACAAAGATAATGAGAAGCAGCCCAATGAACATGATAGAGTTAGTAGTACCTCTAAATCTTTATCATATAAAATCTTAATCACAATAAGAAATGTTTGAGAGGTCTACAATAAAGTCTCCAGATTAGTCTTATTTATCCAATAATTCCCAAACTTATTTCGATTTAGATTGTGTCTTTGTCTTCTCTTTCTCTCTTTCTCTTTCTCTCTCATTCTCCTTAACAGCTATTAATAGCTAACAGCATTGGTGGTCACTAGACACATTTTGGAAAATGCTTCATAGCAAAATATGACAGTGTGTTGAGTTGATAAAAAGGAAAGAATATCTTTGGATTATAGCTTTCAACATAGATTAATGAAGGAGGTAAAACTCTAGTAGAATCATTAATGAAGGGACACCTGGGTGGCATAGTCGTTAAGTGTCTGCCTTCGGCTCAGGGTGTGATCCCGGAGTTCTGGGATCGAGCCCCACATCAGGCTCCTCCGCTGAGAGCCTGCTTCTTCCTCTCCCACTCCCCCTGCTTGTGTTCTCTCTCTCGCTGGCTGTCTCTCTCTCTGTCAAATAAATAAATTAAAAAAAAAATCTTAAAAAAAATCATTAATGAAACTTGTTATAGAAGAAAGGAAAGGAAATTTTTTTAGAAAGAATATTAGAGATCACGCAGGCCAAGAGTCTCATATTTCCAGTGGAGTCCTAAGTTTTTTTCCTAAGGTATTTCAGAAAAGACCAGGAAGGGAAGTGGGTGTATAAGCCAGTGGGACTCTAATATTTTGCGAAGCAACATCCAAAACAGCTCAGTTTATACCTCTTCTGTACAAGGAGTAAATATTAGATTTTACTTGAAATAGTAATGTTGATTAAAAGTCGAAGAACAAGAAAGTGGAGAGGAAGGGGAGGAGGAGAGTTAATTCAAAGAGTTAGTGACACAATTAGAAATAAAACAAAGATGCCCTGACTCTTAGGACATTTTTGGTTTTCTACATCATCTCTGAGGAGGGGAAATCCTGAGAGTAAGAAAGTTAGGTTGTGGTCAAATTGTGAACAACCTTGAGTTCAGTATAACAGTTTTGTCATTATTCTTGTAGGCTTTGAAAATTCTACAAATATTTCTTGGCAGAAACTTAGATTGCATTTTTAGAAGATAAAGCGTGAGTAGTACAAGATAAAACTGAGGAGAAAAATATTACAATTGAAAAGGAAAATATGTGAAAAAAAATTGACTAGCTGCTCACTTAAATAATTCTGACAAGAGGTGGTGAGTTCTAAGGACTCTATTAATTCCATGCTAATGGAAAGGAAAACAGAAAAAACAATACACTGTCTACACTGAAGTTAAGAAAGTTCCTTAATTTGGATGATTTTGATTTTTAATTCTGTATTAAAAATTTCTAACAATTTTAAGTCAGAATTGTAGCAATTTGGTTCAGTTACTGATATTTATGTACAAACACCTTATCTCTAAGATGAAAGAATTTTTTGTTCTTTCATTTTAAAAAATAGCATTAAAACAAATTTTTTCATCTTCTTGAATAATTTTGAGGTGAAATCAGCTGGTGTTATTGGATTGTTTGCTGAAAAAGGAAATTAACAGTAGTTTAATACATTTAATTGTGTGGAAAAAGGGCATCACTACAAGCCGCTATCTGAAACACACCACTTAAACTGTCAATTGTAAGTTTTTGTAATTACGCTAATTCTTTAAGCCCCACTAGGACAGACATGTTTGTCTTGCTTGCTATTGTTTTCCCAGTGTCTGTCATCTCGCAGACACTCAAGCAGTAGACACAGAATGAATTCTGTCACCTGGTAGACACGCAGAGTTATCTGTAGAATGAACACATGCTAATACATGAAGCTACTTATTTTCATGTTGTTAAACGTTTTGTATAATACACCATTACATTTTGAAAGTTTATATAAAATTTACTCATCCCCAATAATACAAGTTCTGTGAATAGATATGATCAGATAAGACAAAGGATTTTATATAGAATTGAACATGTTGTAATTGAAAATTGCTTAGAAACTCTTCAAGGAAAATATGTATGTAATATCATACTGTTCAAGGTCATCACTCCTTTTCTGAGAACATATTCCTGTTCAGCCTAAATTAGTTCTTCCAATCAGACTAACTGATGAGGCAATTTTTACCACACTTGAGTTTTCTGCACAACTATAAAGACGGAATAATGCATAATTAGAAAGCCTGGAAGAACATTTGTAAAGCCACATCTGATTTCTTTTATATTTTTTTTTATCCTTCCTCCTCTAAGTTGAAAAAAAAATTGCCAAATTTATTTAATGTTTAAAATGAAATAATAATTTATTGTAAAGTAAGACTTTAAGTCTCCCTAAGTAATTTCTCAAAATTGAGTATAATTTGATTTTTTTTGAATAAATACACAATTTCTAATATTAGACATTAAAATCAGTTTTTTGTAAGAAGAACCCATATCAGGGACTTAGGTAATTTCTTGCTATCTTGGCTACCTAGGATTGGATCGCCAATAGCCTATCAGAAATTCTGATCAGTAGTCGTGGATGTGTTTGATTAATAAAAGTGATAAAGTCATCATTAGTTAATAAATGCAATTTGTTTCACAGAAAAATTCTCTCCCAAACACATTGCTCATGGGGGGCTGGAGTCTTTGTCTCTTGGGTGGCAAAAATATTGGGACCCAATGAACTCAATCTGGTTAGAGGAATTAGTAGCTCTTTGATAGGGAGTGCGCTGAAGTAATTAATTTGCTTTTCCTTCAAGGTTTTTGAATATCCAACTTGATCTTTGTCCACCTGATTAACCAGTTAATTAAATTTTTATGTAAGTCTTCTGACCTAGTTAATTTGCCAGGAGCATACATTAATGGAGAGTAACAGATGAAGTTCTTCCTGACCCCTCTGTACAAATCGCTGCACCTCGTCAGCTTCTACCAGAGGGAGCCCCTGCTTTTACTAACATATGAGCCATTGTGGAGACAAAGAAGCAAAAAGAGCAAACATTAAAACTGGAAGATTTTTAGAGTCTGTAAGGTTCTATAGCAGAGTCAAGACACTGAAAGGAGAAGAGAAATATTGGTGAAACTGACTTAACACAGTGCCCTTCAAGGGGAAAGCACTTAAATATTTACTGAATAAACAGAACGAATGAGTGAATATATAAATGGCTTATGGGCCATGTCAGCTTACTTTGTGGATATCTTCCTCTATCCAAAGACTGTCTTTAATTTTTTTTTTTTTACAATTGCAATGCTCCTTTTGAATTTTTTAAAAAGATTTATTTATTTATTTGGTGGGGGAAGGGCAAAGGGGAGGGAGAGAGAGAATCTCAAGCAGACTCCCCACTGAGCAGGGAGCCCGACATGGGGCTCAATCTCATGAGCCTGAGATCATGACCTGAGCTGAAATCAAGAGTCAGAAATGTAACTGACCGTGTCACCCAGGGGTGCCTATAATTGCAATGCTCTTTTAAAGTCACTGTCTAAGACTTTAGCAGGCCTTATCTTTTGGAGGTGTATGATCTGTATAGTTTAGAAAACTAAACTTGGAAGTGGCTGGAGGACAGTGTTGATTAGAGCTGGGGAGTCCCTTGAATGCCTGAGAAAATGGGAAAAAGGATCAGAGAAGAGGCAGGTGATAGAAATAAGAGAAATTTTAAATTGCTTCTTAAGGTTAGGCCAACATTTAGGAACTGGCAATTAATTTTTCCTCCACCTTATTCTCTGTCTCCTCTCCCTTTTCTCATACTCCCCTCATCTTCCCCTTTCTCCTTTCTAAAATTCAAGATTCTTATTTCCTAGGGTACAAACCCAGGCTGGAATTATTTATTCTATACTTAAAATATGTTAGAGTTAAATGTAGTTAGGGACTTCAGACACTATCGTAATAGTTTCTTTGGGAAATGTTGCTTCGTTACAAACTTTGTGTTTTTTTTGTTTTTGTTTTTGTTTTTTGGTTTTTTATAACAACAACATAATCCTCAGTTTGGGAGCTACTTATATTTAACAGATCGTTGGACTACCTATCTGCTTGACTTTTTTCCTCATTAAAATAAAAATCAAGACGTTCTAGTAAGTTTCTTTCATTTACTACCTCATTGATAGTTGTAACTCTCAAATACCTGTGAAGAAAACTAATGAGCTTCTGCAGAATACTAACACTGTGAATATCCTTGGAAACTAATGTTGTATTTAGCTTCAGGCATGATGGATTGATGGAGTGCACTGTTGTACTTTGCGGTTTCAGAAAAATGATTTATAAGAAGAAAAACAGGCGTCATTTTGTTTATGATTTATGGGCTTTGATCTTTAATCCTGAATTTTTATATCATTAGTCCTGAGAAAGGGATATTATAAGAGAGGTACAATGAGATTTCAAATATTTTCATATGTATAAATCAGTTTATTATCCGTACTTTGGTCATGGGCTTTATGACAGAGAACATAATCATGAGGGTGTACACAATCCTTAACCCTAGTATAATTTCTCAAATATATAAATGTGCTAAATTGCATAACTATATGTATATTCGCATAGCTATAGATACATGTGTGTGTGAGAAATCAATTAAAATATAAGTAAAGATTACAATAGAGAAATAGTTTATTCAAAGAAATTTAATGTTTGAAGACAAATAATCCATGTAGAAAATAAATTCCTTTTTAATATGTGAGGTCACTTACGTTTTATAAAAGGGAAAGATTTTCAAGGACTTATTGACCTAAGTTCAGGAGAATTGCCTTTCTCCTTGCCAGGCCCCAAATAAATGAATAGGTTAGTTGTTATAAATGAATGACTAAAAGGTCCAGAACTCTATAGAGACATCAGTCACAAAGATTTTTCAAAAAAGTTCCCTTTTTTTTTTCTCAAGATAACATTGAAAAATTATTAAACATTATGGAGACTTTTTTTTTTTTTAGTATTCTTCTAGTGTTCTTTCTCCTTGAACAGTTACAAGCTAACTTTCAAGCTAAGCTTGAAGCTCCATGTTAAGAGGCAAAATGTGGCTTGTCCTATGTTAAAGCCCCTGGAAACCACCTGCTTTTTTCCCGTGAGATGACTACTTCTTTTCCTCCAGATGACTGGCTTCCTCCTCTACAGCCAAGATAACAGAATTGTCAGAGGTTCAGCCAGAGAAGCAGAACCAGTAGGAGATACATAGTAAAAGATTTATCACAAGGAATTGGTTTAAGCATTGGTGGGGATTGACTAGGTATGTTCAAAATCCATAGGGGAGGTTGAAACTCTTGTGTATGGGCTGAAGCTGCTATCTGCAGATGAAATCCCTTCTTTATCAGGGAAGCCTTGGCAATGATTTTAAAGCATTTCACTGGATTGAATCAGGTCCACCCAGATTATCTAAGGTAATTGCTTTCTCATGTTTGACTTATACATCACAAGCAGGTAAGGAATTATCTAGGATAATCTCACTTAAAGTCAATTAATTATGAACTGTAATTTTATCCACAAAAACACCTTCACAGCAATACCTGGATTAGTATTTGATTCAAAACCACAGATTGTACTTTAGCCAAATTGACACGTCTAAAGACTATCACATCACAGCAATGATACACAATTATAACTTTTCCTTTCTCCTTCGGGGCACCCAATGGCAAATGCTCTTATGAGTTGGTGCAGGATCAAGATACTAAGAACATTTTTATGCTTTATGTTTTTTCCCCCGTTGCTATAACAGAGCCTTGTCTTACTATACTTCCCTAGTAACAATTCTGCCAATTCTATTTATTTACAAATGGAAGAAGCATTGCCAGGAATTTCTGGCCCTGGCACAGAATAATTCACATTGGAAATTTTGCTGTTTTAGTTGGCAATTTTCTCATTTGGATTAAAATATAAAGTACAGGTTCATGGTTTAAGATATTTGATGCTCATTATAACAATTATTAAGGAGATGGAATGTTTATTCCAGGTAAATATAAAACATCTTTAAATCATAGGCCTGTGCTTATTTTTAGAAGATGTTTATATTATTATAACATTTTACATGGACAGGGTAGAGATTAAATTAATGTTTTCACCTAAAATGCTATTATATCATAATATTCTTTAGTTTTGAATATGAGGATTCAGTCTACAAAGAAAATAGAGGTTTTGTTGGAATATTTCAATTAAAGACACTTTCGGAAGAGAAATCAGCGTAAAATCATTTTGTAGGGAGAAACTTTTGTTACAGGTGTGGGTCCTTTTATGTCTTGAAATGTTTTTCCTCAAGTCACTTGAAACAAGTCAGTCTTTAAGTCAGTCTCTAGTCAAGATAAGAAACCTAAATTAGGAGGAAAACATCTCATTTTAATCAGAGGAAAAATAGAGTCAAAACAATGACTTTCTTGAGAAACTGAGGATTCCTTAAGAATTAGAGAATACACGTTTACTCTGTTTTTCCCTCCTCTATTCAATTCCCTTTATTTGTTGTACGGCTACTGCATTAATTAGCAGCTTTGTGAATATCTCTGAAGGAATCTGAAGTAAACCAACCGTAAAGCAATTTGGCCTTTTGATTTTCTTTCTAACATCATAGATGGCCTATACCCAAGCCAAATAATTCAAAATTTTGCATTAGTTTCCTATCTAGGATTAATTAGGTATGTCTTTTCGTTTCTATATTATTTTATCACAGAGTGGGAGCATGCACATACCTAATAGCTGTTTTGTAAATATTTGTTGATTGATGACAGAGCCTGGTTAGAAGAATTTTAATGAATCATTAGTACATTAAATTAATAAATCATGACAACAATATTAATGTTGACTTAGCTATTTCTAGACTCTGCTTTCATATACACAAATAGTCCATTGGTGGCTTTGAGTTCACTGCTTTCTATATGTAATTAAGCATGATATTCTGAATTAAAATAAAACTTTCTCATAAAATATTTAAAATTTATCATTCTATATGTATCTCTGTGTACTCATCAAAATATTACACTCGTTCAGGAAAAAATAAAACGTTACCTTAGCCCATTCATTTAAAACACATGCACACTTGAATCTAATTAATTTTTTACCTTGTGAGCACCACTTCTCCAATAACCAAGGAAAACGATTTATCACAACAAAGGGAGGTGTCAAAAGAGATGTTTTTCTTTGGGGTGGATCTGATTGTTTCCTAACTGACCAGCAATTTTGCTTCTCTAGCATTTCCCAATCATAGTTTTCCCTTCCTTATTTATTTGTTTGTTGTTTGTTTGTCTCAAGTTTTTATTTGAATTCCAGTTAATAATGTACTGTAATATCAGTTTCAGAAGTAGAATTTAGTGATTCATTGCTTACATATAACACCCAGTGCTCATCACAAGTACCCTCTTTAATACCCATCACCCATTTAACTCATTCCCTCCCCCCCAACCGCCACCTCCCTTCCAGGAACCCTCAGTTTGTTCTCTATAGTTAAGAGTTTGTTTTATGGTTTGTCTTTCTTTTTTTCCCTCCCAATGTTTGTCTATTTCGTTTCTTAAATTTCATGTATGAGTGATATCATATGGTATTTGTCTTTCTGATTGACTTATTTAGCTTAGCGTAATACACTGTAGTTCCATCCATGTCATTGCAAACGGCAAGATTTCATCCTTTTTTATAGCTGAATAATATTCCATTATATACATATATGTATGTATATAATATATAAATCACTTCTTTATACATTCATCAGTCGATGGACATTTGAGCTCTTTCCATAATTGGGCTATTGTTGATAATGCTGCTATAAACATCAGAGTGCATGTGTCCCTTCAAATCAGTATTTTTGTATCTTTTGGATAAATACCTAGTAGGGCAATTGCTGGATCATAGGGTAGTTCTATTTTTAGCTTTTTGAGAAACCTCCATACTTTTTTCCATAGTGGTTATACCAGTTTGCATTCCTGCCAACTGTATAGGAGGGTTCCCCTTTCTCCACATCCTTGCCAATGTCTGTTGCTTCCTGCACTGTTAATTTTAGCATTCTGACTGGTGTGAGGTGATATCTCATTGTAGTTTTGTTTGCATTTCCCTGATGATGAGTGATGTTGAGAATCTTGTCATGTATCCATCAGCCATCCTGATGTCTTCCTTGGAAAAATGTCTATTCATGTCTTTTGCCCATTACTTAATTGGACTATTTGTTTTTTGGGTGTTGAGTTTGTTAAGTTCTTTATAGATTTTGGATTTTAATCCTTTATCAGATATGTCATTTGCAAATATCTTCTCCCATTCCATAGGTTGCCTTTTAGATTTGTTGATTGCTACTTTCACTGTGCAGAAGCTTTTTATCTTGATGAAGTCCCAAAAGTTCATTTTTGCTTTTCCTTCTCACCTCCAGAGATGAATCTAGTAAGAAATTGCTGTAGCCAATGTCAAAGAGGTTACTGCCTTTGTTCTCCTCTAGCATTTTGATAGTTTCCTGTCTCACATTTAGATCTTTCATCTATTTTGAATTTACTTTTGTATATGGTATAAGAAAGTTGTCCAGTTTTATACTTTTGCATGTTACTTTCCAGTTTTCCCAACACCATTGGTTGAAGAGACTGTCTTTTTTCCACTGGATATTCTTTCCTGCTTTGTCCACAATTCGTTGACCATATAGCTGTGGGTCCATTTTTGGGTTTTTTATTCTGTTCCATTGATCTATGTGTCTGTTTTTGTGCCAGTACCACACTGTCTTGATCATTACAGCTTTGTAATGTATCTTGAAGTCCAGAATTGTGATGCCTCCAGCTTTGATTTTCTTTTTCAAGATTGCTTTGGCTATTCAGGGTCTTTCCATACAAATTTTAGGATTGTTTGTTCTAGCTCTGTGAAAAATGCTGGTGGTATTTTGATAGGGATTGCATTGAATGTAGTAGTATATATTGCCTTGGGTCATATAGACATTTTAAAAAGGTTTGTTCTTTCAATCCATGAACATGGGATGTTTTTCCATTTCTTTGTTTCATCTTCAGTTTGTTTCATCAGTGTTCTATATAGTTTGCGGAGTACAGATCTTTTACATTTTTGGCTAAATTTATTCCTCAGTGTCATGATTTTTGGTGCAATTGTAAATGGGATCAATTCCTTGATTTCTCTTTCTGCTGCTGCATTATTGGTGTATAGAAATGCAACAAATTTCTATACATTTATTTTGTATCCTGTGACTTTACTGTATTTGTGTATCAGTTCTAGGAAATTTTTGATAGAATCAGGTTTTCTACATAGAGTATCATGCTGTTTGTCAATAGTGAAATTTTGACTTCTTCCTTATTGATTTGGATGCCTTTTATTTCTTTTTGTTGTGTGATTGCTGACGCTAGGACTTCTGGTACTATGCTAAATAACAGTGGTAAGAATGGACATCCCTGTCTTGTTCCAGAACACAGAGGAAAAGCTCTGTTTTTCCCCATTGAGGATTATATTACTTGTGGGTCTTCATGATGTTGAGGTATATTCCCTCTAACCCTATGTTGTTGAGGGTTTTTATCAATAATGGATGTTGTACTTTGTCAAATGCTTTTTCTGCATTTATTGAGAGGATCATATGGTTCTTATCTTTTTTTTTTAAGATTTATTTATTTATTTTAGAAAGAGAGAGAGAGTGTGTGTGTGTGAGCAGAGGGAGCGGCAAAGGGAGAGGGAGAAAGAGAATGCTCCCACCTTGCTAAGCACAGAGCCTGATGTGCGGCTTGATTCCAAGACCCAGAGATCATGACCTGAGCCAAAATCAAGAGTTGGTCACTTAACCAACTGAGCCACCCAGGCACCCCATCCTTTCTTGTATTAATGTCCTGTATCAAGTTGATTGACTTGCAAATATTGAACCATCTTTGCAGCCCAGTAATAAATCCCAGTTGATCGTGGTGAATTATTCTTTTAATGTACTGTTGGATTCAGTTTGCTAGTATTTTGTTGAGAATTTTTGCATCTGTGTTCATCCAGGGATATTGGGCTGTAGTTCTCTCTTTTAGTGGGGTCTTTGTCTGGTTTTAGAATCAAGGTAATGCTGGCCTCATAGAATGAGTTTGAGTTTGGAAATTCTCCTTCCATTTCTATTTTTTGGAATAGTTTGAGAAGAATAGGTATTAATTTTTATTTAAATGTTTGGTAGAATTTGCCTGTGTAGCCATCTGGCCCCGGATTTTGTTTTTGGCAGCTTTTTGATTACTGATTCAATTTTTTTGCTGGTTCTCAGTTTGTTCAAGTTCTCTATTTCTTTCTGTTTCAGTTTTGGTAGTTTATATGTTTCTGGGAATATATCCATTTCTCCCAGATTGCCCAATTTGTTGGCATATGATTTTTCATAATATTTTCTTATAATTGCTTGTATTTCTCTGGTGTTGGTTGTGACCTCTCCTCTCTCGTTTGTGATTTTATTTATTTAGGTTCTTCCTCTTTCCTTCTTGATGAGTCTGGCTAGGGGTTTACCAATTTTATTATTTTTTTCAAAGAACCAGCTCCTGGTTTCAATGATTTCTTCTACTGTTTTTTATTTGTTTGTTTGTTTTTTTCTATATCATTTATTTCTGCTTTAATTGTTATTATTTCCCTTCTTCTGCTGGCTTTAAGCTTCATTTGTTATTGTTTTTCTAGCTTCTTTAGGCATAAGATTAGGTTGTGTATTTGAGACTTTTCTTGCTTCTTAAGGTTGGCCTGTATTGCTATTTACTTCCCACTTACTGACTGCTTTTGCTGTATCGCAAAGGTTTTGGACCATAGTGTTTTTATTATCATTTGTTTCTATATATTTTTAAATTTCTTCTTTAATTTCCTGGTTGACTCATTCATTCTTTAGGAGGATGTTCTTTAACTTCTATACATTTGTGGTCTTTCCAAATTTTTTCTTGTGGTTTCGTAGCATTGTGGTCTGAAAATATGCATGGTATGATCTCAATCTTTTTGTACCTGTTAAAGCCTGATTTGTGACCAAGTATGTGATCTATTCTGGAGAATGCCCCCTGTTCGCTCAAAAAGAATGTGCATTCTGCTGCTTTAGGATCAAATGTTCTAAATATATCTGTTAAGTCCATCTGGTCCAGCGTGTCATGCAAAGCCATTGTTTTCTTGTTGATTTTCTGCATAGGTGATCTGTCCATCGGTGTAAGTGGGATGTAAAGTCCCCTCCCTTCCCTATTTATGATTTATAAAAGGCAAACATGAGAAAGCATTTTTTTCTCAGAACACATTTTTTAACATCTTTTATTTTTTTTTCATTTTTTGTAAAAGATCGATTTGTTCCATCTTTTACATAACCAAAAATATAGCCAGCAATGATTTAATTGTACTTCACTAATTGCTGATAATAGTGTTTGAAAAAGATTCTGACATTAGCCTTCAGATGGCTTTTGGCACTTCCTGAGAATGGTGCTGTATATACTGCTGAAGAATCACAGACCTGCCCTATTTTCCCTGCGCTGCTTTCTGCAACAGCGTGTTCCTGCACACCTAAAAACACCTTGGCAGGTCCACAAGATAACAGAGTCAAAACCCATGGCTTCCTGATTAACCATATTTACTGTGTTCCTCTTGTGTGCCTTACCATGGGGTTAAGAAAGAGATGGTCCTTTGGAAATTACAAGCTTGTGAGACAGGCAGGCATTCAACAACAATCGTAGAAAGAAAATAGAGCTAGAGAACAATGAGGCAACATTAGAAATGGAAGAATGGCATGTGAAGAGCAGAGAGCCTAGGACTGAATCCTAAGAATTTCCAGTGTTTAGAATAAGAGGAATCTGCAAAGGGACAGAGAAAACAGCAAAGAAATTTCAGGAAAAAAAAAATTCAGGAAAACAACGCGTGGGGGGGGCAAGATTTTATTTTGAGAAGAAAAAAGTGAGTAATGGAGCTGAATATGACGGGAAGCCAGAGGAATAGAACACTGGGCCGCCATATTGTTTCCTAAACTATTGCTCCTCTATTCTAGATGCTGTGAGGTTTGGTGCTCCTACACTGATGTTACACCATTTCTGCCAACGATTTGGTGGTGATAAGAGCAATGCCAGTGGAGTGGTTTGCCTTGAACCCAGAGAGAAGCAGTCTGAGAACACAAGTAGCACAGCCCTACTCTTAGGCAGCACATGTTATGAGTTGTTCAGCTTTTTGGCCTTTTGCCTTTGCCCTCGCTGTGAGGGCCACTGTGCTGTTGAATGAACAAGCATGGCTCTGCATTTCAGAGGAGTTACCTCCCCCAGGAGGGCCCTTAAGCTCTGGGATGCAGGAACTGGTGGAAAAATGTTCCAGTAATTCTTCAGACACAAGTCTGAAAAGTGTTCCCTTTACTTCTCAGAAGGTCCCATAATGGTGACCATGACACCATGCCCTTCTTTCAAACTTTTTTCTTTTCCTGTTCACTGACTGCAGTTTCCTGAAATCACCTCTCAAATAAACAGTCTGCATCTGCTTCAAACTCAGCTATCATGGAAACCCAAATTAACACTTGCTGGCTGTCAAAGGGAGATGTAGAGATTCAAGGAAGTGTTTTGTTCATTTATTTTTTTTTAAGATGGAAGAATTATAGGGGCGCCTGGGTGGCACAGCGGTTAAGCGTCTGCCTTCAGCTCAGGGCGTGATCCCGGAGTTATGGGATCGAGCCCCACATCAGGCTCCTCCGCTATGAGCCTGCTTCTTCCTCTCCCACTCCCCCTGCTTGTGTTCCCTCTCTCGCTGGCTGTCTCTATCTCTGTCAAATAAATAAATAAAATCTTTAAAAAAAAGATGGAAGAATTATAAATGCATATAAAGTCCAGAATGATCCAGGAGTGCAAGAGAGAGTGAATTCAAATTAGAGAAAGAGTACAGCCAATGGAGCAAGTTACCTCAAAAAGTAAAAAGTGATAGAATTCACGATACTGAGTGATTACCTTAAATGAGAAGAGGGACACATACATTCACACACAAAGGGGAGGAAATGGGTGGGATTAATATTATCTTGTAGAGTTTATGATGAGGCTGCATGGAGTTTTTGTCTGATGGCTTCCATATTACCCATGAAGTCCATTCACTTGTATTCAACATGCACTTACTGAATGCCCACCACAAGCCAGAAACTATGCTAAGTACTTGATCCAGAGAACAAGGTAGTGACCACTCTCGAAAAAAATAAAAAATAAAAAAAAATTGAAAGGCATTTTAAAATAAATTTTAAATTTTTATTTATCTAAAGTTTTTTTTTTTTTTTTTTTTTCTGTCTTAAGAAAAGAGAACCTGGACAGCGTTCTGCTTATTGTTCCTTTGAGTTTTATTTAATAAGTGTGGAACAATCAAAGTGGAATTTAAGTATTCATTTTGAAGTTAATATTATGGAAAATCTATGTCATTATTCAAGAAAATTACAAAAATGAAGAAAAGCAGAATTCAGAAAAAAATCTACCTGTGATTTCACTGAGATAATTATTTTCACTTTTCATTTATATTCTCCCAGTTTTCCACACACAGATTTAAACATATAGTTATAATTTTATTATTCACATACATATGTAGTTTATTTTACTCACATAACATAACTTAATTATTTTTCTGTCATTTCACAATCTTTAAAAAATAATTTTAGTTATTATATTTAGAATATGAATACACTATAAGGTACTTAATCATTCCCATCTTTATAACATGTAGATTTTCTCCATACCATTTGAATGTAATTTAATAGCATTAAAATGTAATTTTTGAATAGGTATTAGATTCATATGGCTCAAAATCCAAAAGATTCATAGGACTAGAATTGCTTGAGCAAACTAGCACCTGCGGTCACCTTACTACATAGCAGGGGGTCTCTGCTCAGCAATATTAGATTTATTTCCTTGATTGCTTATACTCTGCTTTCTTGAAGACCTCAGGAAAAGTCCATCTGAGTGAATGAAAAGAAAATATTAAGGTGTTATGTAGAGCGAAATCCACCCAAACCATCCTTCCATACTGACAAGGACATAACACCTACGGCCCACCCTGAGTGGGCATGAATTAATGTTTGCTTGCCTTTTGCCAGAGTGTTAATTACATTGCTTTGGTTTTGTAGGCTGCCAATAGTTCTAGAACATCTTTTCCCTTTTTCCTTCGAGGGACTTCCACCAAGGTTGTATAAAGGAAAGCTGAAAGCTGCGAGGAACAACCCACGGTGAGCAGGGGTACCTTCCAAGGCCCTGAGATTATTGGTTCTCTATTATATGTCAATGAAAACTAGAAAGAGGTGTGGTGACATGCTTTGGCTATATATTGTAATTGTTCTTTGTTGTTGTTTAGCATTATATTTATGGATCATAGATAAGAGAAATTTGGTTTGGTTTATAACATTTGGTTTATAACATTTCATAATATATAAAGGATAACAACAATCAATTAGCTTAATGCATTAAAGGCAACTTCAGCAAACATTTTGAGACCAGTATGTTTAAACAAAGTTTTCATTTAATTATTTTTATTTTTATTTTATATTCATGCATAATTCACAGAAGACATTAGAAATCATGTCTTTAAGGCTCTGCCTGACTTGATTCCGACATTGGCAAGTCTCTATTTGAAAGACATTGATCAACTAAATCCAAATATTTTAAGTAGCCGAAAAGTTAAATTGGAAACTGAAAAGCCAGGCTTGTCTTATGCCTCACAAAGATGCCCAAGCATTGGATTCTTTAATGTGGAATTATTTCCCAGGGCTTTCCTGAGCTCTCAGCTTTAGGCAGTCTACCACGTCTAAATGTTATAATCAATTCATAGATGAACTCCTAAAGAAAACGAATGTTCCCAAATTCCATAAAGATGGACGGTGCTCCTGAAAAGATGGCATATATTTTGTGACAGAGCAAGATTTCTTATCTGTCCTGGGAGCCATTGACTACAGACACATTACTATTCAAGCAGTGGTAGTTAATGATTTAATCTTTATTAATAGGAGAAAAGATTCCATTTGTTTAATATGCAGGTTATTTGTGATGCTAAATGCAATGTAATTGATGTAATTTAAAAGTTCCAGGGATAATGTCATGATTAATTCATCTGTAAACAATCTGGCATCTTTCATTTTATTGAGGCAGGCAAAATTTTTAACTAGCTGAAATGTGGGTAAGAACATTTATGACAACAATTATCATTTAAAAATATAATGCGGTATGAAAGATGAATGTCCTACAGGGCATTTTGCATTTGCTGTAAGGTCTTAAGAGCTGTAATTCGGCATGATTCATTGTCTCTGTGTGAAAGAAACATGAGGGCCGCGTAACTAGCTTCGTGTCTTTGGGCTGAATGAGATTTTAGACTTTTATGAAAGAGGTTACTGAGCATATTTCAAGGGTCAATTTCTTGAGAGTTTTGCTGCCCCTATGCAACTATTCATTCACCAAATCACTTATTCATCCATTCAATAAATATCATGGAGTGCCTTTTAAAGGACAAGTGCCTTAGAAGGGACTGGGGATATGTGTACATATTAATATTACAGTGTTTCTGCCATCAAAAACATCTTAAGTATTAAGAAGATAGTTTCAGTAAAATGCAATTAATATGCCAGGGCATACATAAAATGGGTACTTCGGGGGCAATGAGAAAGGGCATTTCATCCAAGCTTAGGGAGTAGGCTGGAGGAATTGATATGTATCTTACTTAAACTTAAAACTGCATCTTACTTACAGGATGTAGTAAGGTCTAGGAAAATTTACTCCAGGCAGAGAAGATGGCATGTGAAAGCATGAGTTTAAAAACAAAACAAAGTAAAACTGCTCACTTGTGAGAATATGCAGAGCTGTTAGAAGGTAATATGCCTGCAAGGGATATTTGTGGAGCAATAGTAGAGGAATGGAAAGATACTAGAATGTGGAGGGCCATGTGGACTCTATTACAGAATTTAGACATCAATGCATAGATTGTGGAGAATCATGGCAACACTATTATTTTAAATAGATCAGATATTTGAAAGGGACCAGACTAGAAGCACAGAGAACCTGGTTAGGATTCTGTTGATGTAATCTGAGGAAGAGATCACGAGGGTGTGATTACCATTGGACCATGGCTAAAGCTTGAGTGTGAATGGGACAATTCAGCATAAACCTGCTGTTCCAGAAGCATAGTCAAATGAGGATTATGTAAGGAGACCAGAGAGAAGAGCCTGCAAAGATGACAAAGTAGAAATGGTGAGGAAAACTTGGAAAATTAGCAGTGTTGTCATAAAATCCAAGGAACGAGTGAACAGCATGCAATGATGTGATAGGAATAAGAAAGGAGGCTTTAGCAATGAGGTTATCATCAGTGACTTTGGAAGAGTAGTTTCAGTGCATACTATGGGTAGAACACAAACGTCAGTGGGTAGAGTAATGGATGGAGTTGGGAGCTGAGGAAATGGAAGTGGTGTGTTGATAGCTGTGTCTCTGAGTGCGTATAGCCTGGATACTGAATGCTCTGGATCCCCAACTTGCCATGACCATTACCAATGTTGCAGCTGAATATATGCACAAAGGACAAAAAGTAGTCCAATGGTTACTTACTATTAATGGCTAAAGCTTATACCCCAAACTCCAGTGTAGTCTTCTATTGAAATATGCTCAGTTAATGAGGCAAACTCTTCAAATGCAGGGCTGCATGCAAAACTAGGTCAATGAAGGGGGAAAGAAGGGGACATTAACTTCAGGGGCTGCACACATAAAGAAAAAATAAAAGTGGAACAGAGTCATATGTCAACAGAATAGGTCCACGCAGGTGGTTCTTTGGGGTGTGGGTGGGTTAGAGGATGTCTATTTTCTCTAACTAATGCAATACTGTCTTAACTCTTATAAAATGTTAGTTAACTATTCAAATGTTTTTAGAATTTGATGAGAAAAAAATTGTTATAGATGTGTAAACAGAAAGACAGAGTAAGTAAATTGTCTAAGGTCACACCGTTGTGAGTGGAAAAGTAAGGATTTAAACTCAGCAGTCTGGCTTCAGAGTTCCTGCTCATCTATGCTCTTAATATGCTGTCTTGTGTAGTTTCTTGGATTTACCAGTAAGGGCATAGAGTAATGATTTAAAGATATCATTTGAAATCTTCTGGATTCAATCTCAATAATAACTAAAGAGATCCTTATATTCAGAACTATAGAAATATGACAGTAGTTTAATTATGAAACTCATATCATGTAAGGAATTCCAATACCATTTATATATAATAAAAATAATATACAGGTGCACTTATATTGATATTTATTCATTGGTATTCTTAGCTTTGAGTTTCTACAATAGATAATCTTCAAGAATGAGCAATCCAGGACTAGAAGAGAATGCAAATATTTTGGAATGGGCATTATGAAAACTGAGACAGTGACATGGGGATTCAACTGGAGACTAGTAAAAGGCATGTTAATCAGCTACGAAGCCTGACTGAGTCTGAATAGCATACATTGGCAGTGAACCAATTGGTTTGGCTTTAGGACTTGACTTTCACTAGCAACAGTCAATAGAGCAGGAAGATATGTGTGTATCTGTTGTGTCAGGGGTTGGGGAAACAAATGATCCTGTCTGCTCAGGGTTACTGAAGGGAAGTGCAGTAAGGCAGATGGAAAAGAGAGCGGTTGGATTTTTAGGAATATATATTTACATGGTTCTATACAGTTCAGTAATAATCCAGATAAATTGCCTGGGCCAGATGGTTGGTTTATCCAACCATGCTGTGTGCCTTTTTGTATGCAAATGAAATGTCTACATATCAAGAGAGCTTTGGGAAGAGTCCAAATTGAAGCCGCCAATTCAACCTAAAAAGTGATAAATTTAGGACCCAGAGAGTAGAATATTGGAGGTTGACAATATTGTTTCTGGTATGGCCTAGTGATTTAATTTTAATAAATGAGTGGGAACTCACTGATCATCTAATAGATGTATTGTGGTGTAGTCTTTTGTAGAAGTATGTTGCAGAAGAGGCCAATAAAACTAAAATGTTCTTTAATTTTTGGTTTATTCAAACCATTTCAATCTCAGTCTTCCAAAAAGTAATCATTGAGAGAAATTTAAGAAGCCCCTAAGTGGTTAAGAAATTGCAAATTCTCACATTAGCCTTGTGGAAATGCCTGTTGGATTAAAGTTGGGGATAAAAGCAGACAGAAAGAGAGGCCTGAAGTCATGATGAAACTAATGGCATCTATTTCACCCTAAGACCCTACCACCCTCAATAACTGTGCTCTTTATCAAGTTATTCTCCCTGCTCCCCAACCCCCCTTGGATTGGGGATGTGACTCTTATAGGTTGGCCATTGCCTACTTCCCATAGAAGACCTGTCAAATCAAATACTGCTATTGATGATTTAGGATTGGGAAAGTGTGTTACTGAGTTATTTAGGATTAGGGACTAAAGCAAAATTTGAAGGAGAGAAAGATACGACTAAGTAGCATAAATTATGGGTAAGCAAAGGATTCCTCCTGGAAGAAAGAAGAGACTAGAGCAGTGCTCTCTGGTCAGAAAGAGGCATTTTAGCACTGGAGACTTGAAAATGTGGCAGTTTTGAGAGATGGTGAGATCTAACAGAAACAATGGCAGATGAATATTAAGTCATGTTCTATCAATGTCAACTTATTCTTCCTAAAGGTCATGAAAATGATGGGTCAGAGGCAAGGATGGAGAGCACCTTGCTGTTTGATTTAGTCATCCAGAAGGAAAGCACACTGGAGGTTGACAGAGCCCAGCAAGGAGGATTTTGAGACTATAGTGTATGGAGAGTGTGAAATCAGAAGGGAAATGTTGTTGAGCCACAATACCAGATGAAGCAGTGATGATATAATACAACCTAATAACTGAGTGTCAGGTACAGGCAAAGCATTAGATTATGTCTGTTTTAGATTTTATGGTTCAACTGGAAGATAATTTGTCTGTTTTGCTATTTGGGGTAACAAAGAATGTTTATATATAAGATCAAAGAAGATTCCATTGAGAATAGAGCCTGAAGAAATAGCACAATTTATGTCCAGGGAGAATTTTGCTCAAGAGGACTACCTACTTAATGAGTGTTATGTTGTGGTTAGCACTTTGAATTTCCACAGGGACCAGACAGATATTCCAAGGCCAAAAGTGCAGCTGAATACAAATATACTCTCCAAATTAAAAATAATCTGCAGTTGGTGGCAACATTTTATGATTTTTATTTAACACTAGTCTTTAAATATGTTTGTAACATTTTTAATTACCTCTGAAATCTTAAGAATTTGACATACAAATTGCTTTTTAAAAAAAAAAAAGATTTATTTATTTATTTATTTATTTTAGAGATAGAAAGAGAGTGCAAGGCGGGGGCAGAGGAAGAGGGAGAGAGAGAGTCTGAAGCAGATTCTGCACTGAGCTTGGAGCCCTAGGTGGAGCTCGATCACATGACCCTGAGATCACCACCTGAGCTGAAACTAAGAAATTAATTGACTGTGCCACCCCTGTGCCCCAAATTGGTATTTTCAACATGTGGATATTTTAGAGAATCATTTACTGCAGTTTCCTTCTTTTATAGATGAATCTGTGCCCAGAACCACCATCCTATACAAAAGCTCCTGACCAACCAATCTATGTGCTCCAGCTTGGGCTACCTAGAGAAAGAACATTCTTTTAAAAAACTGATCTTTCAGGGGTGCTTGGGTGGCTGAATTGGTTATGCATCTGACTCTTAATTTTGGCTCAGGTCATGATCTCAGGATTGTGAGATCGAGCCCTGCATTGAGCTCTGCACTCAGTGGGCAGTCTGCTTGAGACTCTCTGTCTCAGCCTCTCCCTGCTGCATGCACTCTCTCTCTCAAATTAATAAATCTTAAAAACAAGAAAAACCCCCCAAATCCTGATCTTTCAAAAGAGAACATATTTATGAAATTTGTTCCAGGGTGTGTATAAGCTTATGGTTGACCAATATCTCTCGCCCCATTAGCTTAGGCAGATTGAAAGTGCTAGATGATAATCTTCCAATCTACTGTGTTTACTCAAGTATCACATTGGTGTATTTTTGGCATAAAGTCGCTTGATTTGATTAATAGCTTTCTCTGACATATCATATACCATGTGATGGCAGGGGCCATGTATTTTATTCCAGTTGTATGAACCGCACATCAGAATAGACCCTGACAAATAGCAGATTCTATATGAATATGTTTGAGTAAATATATAAGCACAAAATATTTTCTCTGATTACATATCCAGTATTCATGCATAAAAAGCTAACATATCCTCTTTCACTAGGCTTTAGGAAAACTTCCAGTGAATAGTTCTTCAGAAAGAGGACACCAGGAAAAAGGAAAGAGGTAACCAAATTAAAGTCTTAGACATACCAAAAATGAATGATAACAAAGAATTTAGGTAGTGAGAAGCTGTGCTGATTTCCAAAGGAGGTAAAGAATATCATGCCAGGAACACACTGTATCTCAAAGAGTAGAACAATAATATCAAAGCTCGCTCGTCTGCATTACAAATGCCATTTGCATTTCAATGATACTACACTCCAAAGAGTATGTTCTACTAAGTTTGTTAGATAAGCCATATGTGTTCTGTTTCAAATCACATAGTAATAAAAGTGATCTAGTTCTTTGATAGATTTGCATAATTCCCTAACTGGACTACCATTGATTCCCCTTAAGAAATGTATATAGACTCTATGAAAAATAGAGTTTCTGAAATCCAACTTCCTAGCGGATTGTGTTATTACTTTATAGGAAAATAATTTCTAGCTGTTTTCTTGTTATTCTCAGGAGTCTTTCCAGTTCCTTTATATATGTATCCTAAAATGTTCAATTTTCTCAAGCTCCTTAAAAATCATTCATGCCTTTCTACTCATTTTCACTTGTTAATCTTGACCCAGTTTTCTCTTCGTCTTATATTTTTGCCTTTTTACCTTTATTCCATCTCTCCCCTCTCCAGCTTCCCTAAATAAATTCTATTTTCAGGTCTTCATAAATCTATCCGTTTTTCCCATCAAACAGCTTTTCCATGAAACTCAGGAGGAAGATTATTGAAGGGTGGCAGGCATTATTTTTTTCTAGGACACAAAGTATCTAACAAAGATTAATTCTTCTTATCATATGCGTTGTTATATTTTAGAGGCATTTTAAATTAGAACACAGGTTCTGATTGCAATCCCAGGAATGTTCCAATTCTCAGTTTAAATTTATGTATGTATTCATTTATTCATTTTCTCAGTATACCACAGGGGTTGTGCATCTCTTTTACATTATATTGCTCCTAATTTTTTTCTGTTGGGCCTGAGGCATTCATCTTTCCAGCAGTGTGATCAGGAGATTAAGACTGTTATAAAGAAATGTAAAGACAAAGAATTGCCATTCTAAGTAGAATTTTGCAACAAGTAACATGTTAAAGATTTCACTAAAGAATGCCAAGAACCAAATCCAGAGATCTCAGATCAAGATGTTTCTTCTTTAATGTAGAGATTTTACCCATCCCATCAATAAGCATTAGGCTTTAGGACAGATTTGCTGGGCTATGGAGTGAGGAGGATGAAGATGAGGAAGAGAATGTTTGAAACTCTCTTTATGGAGCTGGGGGATTTTGAAAAGAATGAGAAAGGCAATAAAAGAGGTAGACAATCAGACACATGGGTCCTCCCTCCAAGTCAAATGTGTTAGAAAGGCAATCTAGAAATGCCAAATATGGGGGCTCTTGACTGGGATAGTGTTTGGGACTTTGGCAGGTGTATGTACCTCAACAGGCTGACCCTACAACATCTTGAGGGTGGCATAGGAGGGGGACCATAATGGCAGAGTGTGGTCACAGAGAGGGCTGACACTGAGTATCCTGAGTTACTCTTCCTTTCTGTGCAGCATGAAGAAAGCCTCATGTGCTAAAAAGGGACTTGGAAGGTGGCTGAGTGGAGAGAGGGCAGGTCTGCCATGTGGCCCACTTTGTTGAGGGGCTGGTGATTCTGTAGATGGATGACCTAGACCAGAGGGTCAATGGAAGATATTATAGAGACATAGAGAGGTCCACAATGTAAACAGGAGTCAAGATAAGGTCAGTTCAGCCACCGATCACTACTAGACCCTAACCAAGTCACTCTGTGAGTTAAACTATCCTCCAGAATGAGCCACCTTGCTGACATGTTTAGTGATGATTAAGAGGATAAGGGTATTGAGTGAGGATTAAAGGAGTGAGAGAGCTTTGTGTAAATTCTAGAATTACTCTGGTCCACAGGCACAAGGACATTCTAACCCAAAGTACCTCATGGGTAAGAGAAAGAAGATCAAAGAAACTGAAAGTCTAAACAACTCTCTTAAAAACACTAGAAAAGACCTAATTGTTCAGACTAAGTTTTAAACAAAATGAGTCAATTTTAAGTTCTTTCCCAGAATGGAATTTAATTTGGGGTAAGAGGTAGAGAACATCCAAGTAGCTCTATGAGAACTCTCCCATAAATATTAATTATGTCACAGTGATCAAATCACTTCAATACAGTAAGTATTAATTCACATTTTCACATGGAAAAATACTTGAGTTGGGCTATATAAATTTTTAAGGTATTTTCCCAGTTGCAAGAGTCTATATGTATCTGTAGTCTGTCCTTTAAATATAGAGGACACCAATGTCCTATTGTTTTAATTTTTTTTTATGATAGAATTAAACTGATGTATTGAGCTGGCCTCTTTCAACCTTGCTTGTGACCAGAGTCATCAATTTTGAAGACAGCTAACCAAATCAAGGAATTTTAGGTTACAGCTGTAAAATAGAACAGAGATGTCTACTCTATAGAAATTGAACCTGTCACTTTGTACTGATTAGTAAGATGCTCCAGCCAACTGTAAACTAATATTTCTCAGGGGCAGATTCGTGAACCCCTCATTGCCTCACCATACTCGCCATGCCAACACAGCTCCATCTGGGTCACGAAAATGTTCTTCCCAGAACATACGATCCCCTATTGAAATCCATAACTTTCTACATGCTGTTTCCATTAAAATTTATTTTATTACCTTCCTGATCATATTCCCCTCTTGCCTAACATTTGACAATTTGGTAAATTCCTAGTTTTCCTTCTGAATTTACAATAAAAACTATAGTTTTGTAATATTTCTGGACTGTCTTGGCCTGGCTATCTCCACAGCTAAGACTTCTCCAGCTGTTGTTCCTGACTTCTAGAATCTGTCTCTGTTGCCATATATGTGCACTCCAAAATATTAATGGATTCCCCTACTCATCTGAATTCTGGGGAGCTTAAATCATATTGTGTTCTAAAATATTATCATCAGATAACATCTGTCCCCAATTCTGACCACAAACACAAGTGTACTAACCCGTGACCTCCTTGAGGTTAGAAATGACACCTTAGTCAGCCTCTACTTGCTACTGCTCCTGGTTTCTTGAGATGTGGAGTAAATGTTTTACACACAAATCAATAGCTCTCGTTCAGCATTCAGACCTCCTCTTAACAATAGGACACCCCTCGTTCATGGCCTTTCATGTGTTCTCTTTAACCTACCCATGTACCCCCTTGAATGCTAGTTTCTCACTTTCAAAGCAATCTTTTCTATTGATCATTAGAGGTGTATTTCATTAAAAACAGATTTTTAGACAGTTTGTAGACATCAGTAATATGGGTCAACATTTAATAAATGCCAGAAAATGTTAGAAAATTACATTGTAAGTTACTTTGTGACCAGGTCTTTTTGTTTGTTTGTTTGTTTGTTTGTTTGTTTGTTTTTTAATTCTGCTCTAAGGTAGTTATGCACAGGTGAATATTACTTTCTTATTCTAAATAGCGAAATTTAATGATTTCATCATGTTCACAACTATAATGTGCTGTAGTTTTAAATTTTAAATAGGAAAAAGGGGGGCAAGATACACAAATCTTGAATGTGCAAAACTTTCCTTCCATAACCGAGCTAGGGATAGAACATAAGTTAGTTTTATTCCTCACCTGGGAAAGCTAATATTACTTCCTCTGTATCCACTTTTGTTATATTCAGTAGAATAAATAATAAGAAAGTGACTCTATTTGTAAAGGAGAATGGTCCAGAAAACCTTGAATAGAAATTTCAAATAACATGGTAGTTACAAGCTGAGTGACTTATTTGTCATGGAATCAATAAAGCTATATGTGAGAGGTGATGGCAGAAAACTAGAAAAAATTGTATAATACAGCAATAGAAATACACCTGGAAATGCTAAGAAATGAATTTGAAACCTATTTCATTGCTTGAATGGAGTCTGTGTTCTGAATGATAAGAGAACGTTCCATTGTGTATTTTCTATCTGAATGATCTTTTGTAATTTAAACCACAAGAATATCATGTGAAACTATGCAGCAGAGATTATGCTGTGCACTATGTGTATTCTGAAACAGGCCATGGGCTTGGAATTAGTGAAGTAATTGATAAATACAAAGCTTCAGCATGACACATAATTTAATTTTCAAATGTTGAAACGGAAACCCGGCATCTCAGAGGTGCACTGCTATTTTAGCAGGTGTTTCTTTTTGCATCACAGTGCGATTGCAGATAGAGATGTGATTCTTTTCCTTCAAATTAAATAACTTCCTGATGCTAGTTTCTGAAAGATGCTGTTTTCTGACAAAGTCACTTTGTGCATGGCCACTTTAGGAATGAGCATTGCAGTGGTGCCTCAAATCCGTTGACAGTTGATTTCCTTCCCAATTTCTTTTGAGCAGCAGTTTTGTATTTAACCCCTGGGGTGAAATTTAGATTTCCACATATGAAGAAGATCCCACAAGTTTGTAATGAGTAAAGGCACTTGAAAATTATAACAAGTCAGAGAGGGATAAAGGTCACTACTTCATAATATAACTTTCCAAAGTAACTCCTTAGTTTGTCAAATGTAAATAGGAAAACCTGTCTCAATAACCACACTGTCTTTTTTTGTTGGTTCAGGAATAAGAAGTCTGACAGCATTCTCTCTCTCTCTATCAGGGAAAAGACTTAAAGGAAGCTGTATGCAGTATAACTACAATTGCATAGTCTCAATATATACTGATATACATATCTACATATGTGTGTGCATAGTATTTGCATATGTATGCACACACACACACACACACACACACACACACACACACAATTCTCAGTCCACTCCAATCTTCACAGCCAAATGTTTTTTGAGAGTTAGAAAATAAGATACATCCATCAAAATCAGCATTTTGGAAAGAGAAAAGCCCTTGCTCTATATTCTGTACCATCTATGACATAGTAGAAATCAGTTTTGCTAATTCAGTATATAATAACACAGCTGTGTTATATATATGTATATACATCTTTATAAGTTTCTTCATTACATTTTGATCATTTTTCATATGGTGATAAAAGGTGGTTTCATAAGTAATATTTTTTTCATGTGAAGTAATTGACTAACCATCATGAAAATAAATGTCTATTATGTGAGAAGGGAACATTACATTGCAGGTGTCATCATTAAGGATGCTTACCTTAAGTGACGGCTGTGACAATGAATATGTGACAAATTAAAGTTAGCCATGAGTATGTGGGGTTTATTCCACTATAATTCAATATTAGTACCTTTGTCAATGCAATTAATCACATCTCTAAGACAAAGAAGAAAACTCATAGCTGCACCTCCGAATTGGAAAGGGATTTGGTAAATGTTAACATTTATTTCTTATTTTTAAGTTGGCTAAGTAGGAATAGAAAGATATTTCTTTAATTTCAACAAGTCAGTAGTTGGATCTCTCCTTTACTGGGACCTCCTTTTTCACACTATGCCCTCAATTGTACATCCTGCCAGTACTAACTCTTGAAAACCTCTCAAACCTGCCCATCTCTCCAGCTCCACTGCTGCTGCTTAGCTTTGTCTTCCATTATCTCTCACTTAGACTATTACGATCACCTCCTAATTCTTCCTCCTGCTGTTTTTCTCACTCCCTTTCCACAGTGCTGTCATAGTAAACTTTCTAAAATGCAGCTCTTATTTATTTCCCTACTTAAAAAAATTAAGGGCTTCTCAGCAGCTGTTGAAGAAATAGACCTGCTACACCTCCCATATTTGGGTTCCTACCAACCACCCAGCTTGCACCTTCTACCTCTGTCCCATTCACAGTAAAAGTTCTGACTTTGCTCAGCCAATTTTCTGAATGTCAGCTCTCTCATAACTTGTGACACTTTCCGTGTATTATAACTGTGGTTTGAAAGGCTTTCCCTATTGTATCCATCATCAAAGAACCAAGATTTAATGTGAGCATCAACTCCTTTGAGAAGTCTATTCACATCTACAGTTAGAACCTTCTCCATGATTTCACAGATTCCTCTTTTAGTCAGTTATCTAGCACCTTTCATTGTATGAAGCATGGTGGTTATATCTCCTTGAGAGAGGGATTATATTTCATTCAGTATTGTATCCTCAGGACCTGCACTGTGTCTAGGAAATAATAGGCACATGCTAAATATACATAGGAAGAATCAACATTTTTTGGTTTTGAAACATTATATAACGTTTGCTGTAAGTCTCCACGGGAATAAGAGCATCACTTAGGAATACAGTATGCTGTTTAGAGCTTCAGTTTGTGGATATATTTCGTAGGTGCCTACAATCTATCTAAAATCCAGAGCATTACCCTTTTGGGTTCCTAAGTATATACCCTGAATCTATATGGGAAAATTTTCTAATGTCACTTTGATTCCTGGTACTGTTTATTTCAATCAAGATATAACTTCAAGGGGCTCCTGGGTGGCTCAGTCGGTTAATCAGTCAACTTTTGATTTCAATTCAGGTCATGATCTCAGGGTCCTGGGATCGAGCCTTGCATTGGGCTCCCTGCTTAGCGGGGAGTCTGCTTGAGTATTCTCTCCCTCTCCCTCTGCACTCCCCACCTCCCCAAAATAAATAAATCTTTTTTAAAAAAGATATGCCTTAAAGACGATCTGCCTGCCATATCCATAATCTCCACACAGCACCAAAAAAGGACAAACAGATTACCACTGCCAGTTACCTCTTCTATTCACATCCTCTTCAAATTTTTAGCTTATTTGACTTCAATATCTTATCCCTCTCTGAAATGCTTTCTCTCTTCACCCTCATCACTGTATTGTCTTGCTCTTCTCCTATTTCCCCGATTTCTCCTGGTTTAGATGTCTTCATCTGCTCATGCTTCAACTAATGACTGTTTTTTCAAAATTCTGTCATTAGCCATCATTTCTCTTTAATCTCTATTTAAGAATAATCTTAGCCATGTATGTGATTTTGTCTTTTGTTATTTTTTTACTAAGTACATATTTCTAAATGTGATATCCCTCACATTTTCCAGGACCATCTATTTAATTGAAACTAATTTCAAAGATATCTTAATAGCACCCCAAACTAAACATGTACAAAAATTTTTGTCTTTTCTACAAACATGTTCCTATTTGTGTGTTTCCTAACATTATTGTTAGAGACACTATCTTTCAAAGAACCCTGAAAGAAAATTTCAGGGTTATTCAAACTTTTTTATATTTCTCATCCATGTAGTCAATAAATAAACCACCATACTGCAAAGTGCTGTGAAGGGTCTGAAATTCTTATCATATCTACAAGCTAAGAATATAGCCTGAGATAATTTGATGGATGCTGACAAAAGACTCTAGAGTCAGAGCAAAAGGGCTTCCCTCCTTAGGGCACAGTAGGCAGCATGAGCTTCATGTCTGTATCAGTTCCCTTTGACTCCTCAGACCCATGGGTGTGGTGCAGGTTATACCCAGGTGGGTGCTGTGTCCATGATGGGTTCGTTTCACAGCTGAGGAACACTGACCTTACGAAGCCCAAATCTTTTATAAGGGATCTCCAAGCCAAAGAACCAAACCTTTGCCATGTAGGAAGACACCATCTCTATCTTCTAATACAGTAGAGATAAAAACATCCTTGAGAGAGGGGCAAAGGAAAAATCTCTGCTCCCAAACACACAGGAACCTAAGAAACCCATGAAAGATTGTCTCCCAGTATGTCTCTCCTATTGTGTCTTTTTTGTCTCTTATGATGTTCTTGTGACATTCATTCATTCTTTCAGAAGTTTTGATGGTCCCAAGGTGCATACAGAATCTGGTACTATCAGTAGTCCCTTCTAATATGACTTGATACTAATGCTCTAGACTCTTTTTCTTTTAGATTCTGGTAGTTTTGACTTTTCTGTGAACAGGTCATACACATTTAGGCCTCTATATCTCTGATCATGCTGGACTGAAATCCTTTAACTCTTTACCTATGGAAATCCCTATAATATTACAATATTATGCCATTGTTTCCTTAAAGTTTCCTTACAAGTTCACACTGTTTCTTGCTCATCATCAGTGTTCCCTTGGTTGTAAAATCATTTCTGGCTACCCAGTCCTCATACTCATAATGCACCCCAATCTTTATAGTATTTCAGTTTTTCTACCCATCTAGTTAACTTGCTTTTGCCTGTCAAATTATGCCAGTAATTCTCTTCACCCTTATGAATTGATGTAATAGGCTTACTCTCTTACAGCCTTAGATTCCACCCAACTGGCTTCCTTTTGGACATGTGACTTGGGCTGATCCAGCAACCAACTCTGCCCTACACTGCTTTCCCTACTGTACAGCTGAGTCCTGGCACTAGGACTGTGGCCCTACAAGTCTAGAAGTATATCATTGATACCGCATAATCTTATCCTCTGCTATTTTTTATCTAACATATATTTTTGTATAGATGTCTGTCATCTTGACATTCAAATGAAAAGATAAACATTGAAAAATCACGTATAGCTAAAACCTCAAATACTAAAGAAATGTTTTGATAATCATAAAGAAAGAAGCTACATAACCTTCTCAATATAGCCTGTGTCAATTAAGAATGTGTAGGAGGAGATTTATTGCAATTAAATAATTTAAAATATTATATGCAATCATAGTTAATTGAGCAAAAATATAACAGAATTCAAGAGAAAAGAGCAAAGGAAAAATCAGCATAAAATAAAAACAACATATCTGCTGATCTGAACTTATAAGGGAAATTAAATAACAGCTCTAGATTTATTTAGTTTCTTACCTCAATTGCACATCTCTTTTATTGTTTTTATGGGATGTGTTAAAAGTATGAGATTTCTTAAAAATCATAAGGCCATTTTTCTTTGTGTCCCTTAAAAAGCCAAACTTGTAAAAGGTGGTAAAAAAAAAAAATGGTCTTTGCTGCATTAAAAACATAAAAACAAAAAATGAGCCCAAAATCTGTCACCTTAAAATGCTACCTTTCTTTCATTAATATACAACACTATATCTGTAAAGGCAATGATTGAAAGATTAGTTAGGATAAATGTAAATTATTATAGTGTATTTAAACGCTTTCAAAACAGATTGATGTCAATCAATAAAATGAAAAAAAAACCCATGATAACTAACATTAAAATAGACGTTATTAAAAATCAAAAATCAGATATATATGATCAAAGGGAATATTTGCTATCAGGGGAAAGTAGGTGACATATGAAGGAAATGATGAAAATAGAAAATATGTGCATATTGGAGATCATGAAATATCTTTCCAAAATGGGCCTCATGTGTATTTGTACAAAATAAAAGGTATAAGATATGCCTTTTGAATATATGAAAACACATGCCTACCATGTCCCTGCCTTTGTAACCAGAGCAATTGCCCCAGTTTGCGCTAAGATACTGGAATGGTATCTTAGCACAAGATAAAGAGCAATGATAGTTTTCGTCTGGCTACTCCGGCACTTGGATGAGGCATATTACTACTTTTCATGAAGTATGTGATGTCAAACAGGCTTCTAATGGTCATAGGTGATCTCAGATTGTTCTGTTGGTCAACAGCTCATCCTATTTGCCAGTGACCTAAAGGGGATCTGTTTCACATGTTTAGATGAACCAATTAAGCAGCCAGAGTCAATGTGAGTCTCCTCCTCTAGCTTCATTCTTTCCCAGATCCCACCAGCTATCCCCATCCTCCAGCACAGTTTTCCATAGATTATAAAACTGGGCCACCCAGAGGAGCTGTTGGGAGTAACTGGAATCATAAAAAGAGATTTACCTGGCATCATATCAGCTGAGCACTTGGCTCTGACTTTCTCTTCTTGGCTACATTCATTTTAAGAATGTAACTAGAGTATTCCTACTCCAGCTGAAGTTATCTTTCTTTTCGCATGGAAGCCTTTCCCATAATAATTCACTTCTTTTAAAATCCAAATCAGTGGTCCACTAGATCTCTTCAAAATTGTAGGCCTTGGGATTTTCTTAGCCCTGTGAAGCCTAGGCAGGAAATAGGCACATTTGCTCCAAAAAAATGAAATCTTCAAATTTTGATGAGAGAAAAAGCAGTGCTTCAATTTATAAACAAAAGGTAGACTTTTTTCCCCTCTGCATAATATTACTTCATTGATATTTATTTCTTTTTTATAATAATTTATTTTTTTATGTTAGTCACCATACAGTATATCCTTAGTTTTTGATGTAATATTCCATGATTCGTTATTTGCTTATAACACCCAGTGCACCATGCAATATGTGCCCTCCTTAATACCCATCACCGGCCTACCCCAATCCTCCACCCCCCTCCCCTCTGAAGCCCTCAGTTTGTTTCCCAGAGATATGTATTTCTAATGACTTTATGTAAAAATGTACAGTAAGACAAGCACAGGGTGAGAAAATTCAGTGTTCCTACCCTATTGTCATTGACTAGAGATGACTAAGTTCATTCCTAAATCAAGATAACCAAGTCTCAGAATACCAATGTGTTATTCAGCCTAGAAACAGTCACTTAAGAAAGTCTTTAATGAAATCCCATTTTGTCCTTTATTCATGCTTCTTTGCAGAACTTGACGATGCACATTTAATTGGGCTTTTAAAATATTTTCCTGAGATTAATGCAAGTCTATGAAATTTTTCCTCAAGTTAAGCTTTATTTATTCATTATATTGATTATCTTTTAAAATCATTTTCATACTTGATTTTGAAAACTATTGATATACTCTGGTTGGAATATTCCATTTCTAAATGATAAATCAAACTGCTGATGTAATTGAATTACTGTCTATGTAGTAACAGGCCATTAATAAATGGATGAATGAATTGAAATAAACTAATCTTAACTCTACTCATGAATCTTTTCCCAACCATCTTTACATTATTTGGAATGGAATTTAGATAGATTTATCAGTAGCTCTATAGATAGATGGATAGACAAAGAGTTGCCCATGCATAAAGCGTCCTATATCTCTGATAAAATATTCAATTTATAAACAAAGAGTATGTGAAGAGGACAGCATTATTCCTGTGATTATGAAATAAATTCTGACAATATTCTTTGTCTTAATCACTACAGTTCAATTTAGCAGTTTAGAAAAAAAATGAGTTTCTTAGAAAATACATAAACATTTTAGATTACAATGTGCCATCATTTTATTGCTGATCTGAATGGCTACATAGACTTCCCCAAGAAATAAGTGATCTTTTCCACAGTATGCTTTACTTTACTGAAAACCTTGATTTCAAACATAGGTAGTGGTAAGGCAGTGTTCCCCAAAGTTATAACCAATTTAGACTTTTCTTAGACTCAAGGTTATGAGAGAAAAACAAACAACCCTGAAAGTTGACATTTGCATGGGTATCATATTAGGCAACTATGATTAAATGTTTACTATGTTTAATGTTCCATAAGAAGGGAGAAGCCAAAGACATGGCTTCAAGGAACATATATTCAATGACAATATATGAACATCCTTGTACTGGTTTTATACTGGACTCAAGATTCATAAAAGAGTAAGTCAGACAATTCTTATGCTTTTATGAAGCCCACAATAACAGAGGATGAGATGAACTTTGAACAAATAATTATACAAACTATTATTTAATGGCAATTATAATAAGCATAGCATGCTATGAGAAGGTAATATTTGCACCCCATTGTGGCCTGCAGGTACGGAAGTCTTTCTAAAGAATGGGCATTTAATCTGAGTTGGAGCTGAAGGAGTACAACTGACCAAAGTGGTGATTGAATCAGCTAGCATTAATTAAAGAGTGATTTTTATAGTACAGTTCATGCATATTCTTAAAGACAGCTTTACAAAAATTAGCAACCTTTAATCATTTGAAAATATAGTAGAATGGCATGACTACATATGACTAAAGACCAGATGGGAAAGCAGTTGAGTGATGAACATCGGAATAATCAAGAAGAGAAGAACTTGAGTTGATTCTAAAGGATAAGTAGATTTTGGGGTTGATGAAATAAGGGGAACAGCCTGTCGCATTCCATCCACTCAATGTCCCACCAATGTTTAGATAGGACCTAATATATTCCAGCAACTGTGTTGAGTGGCAGGAATACAAAACACAATGAAAGCAACAATCCCTGCCTTTGAGGAGCTCATAATCCAGGATGGTAGATACATAAAATGAAGTTTACATTTCAAAAAAATGTCAACACAAAAGAAGTAATCTTGACAGAGAGGCAGACACTGCCCTGACAAGAGAGTGAATAACTCTGCAAAGAAAATTAAAGAATGAGTCACAGAGGAAATGATGACAATAATAACTAATGATAACGCTAAGTGCTTACTATGTGCCAGTAATTGCTCTAACTCAATTATTAACTCAGTTAAACTTCACATCAACATTATGGATAGAGATTACTATTGGGCCCCAACCCCATTAAGAAATGAGAAAACTTAAACAACACAGAAGTAAAGGAACTTGCCCAAAGCCATGCAAACAGTAAATGGTGAAGACAGGATTCAATCACAGGGAGTCTGACTCCAAAGTCCATACTCAACCACTATTCCTGTACAGTTAAAATCATCATATTTGCAAAAGGAATGAAACAGGATGGTTTGCATATATGAGAGCGGCTGGCATCCACCAAACCCCAGTGTGGTGTGAGCACCCTTGAGACCAGCAAATTTCAAGGTCTGTTTCTCAGCTTTCTAGACCTGGAAAATCAACAGAATTTGTCCATACTGAGGTAATTTGGCACAGGGATTAAATAATGCTGATTGGCTATGCTATAATAACTAACTTGGAACAGCCATGCACATTTAAGAACAGAGCTGGAAGTCACACACAACGGTGGTTGAATTTTGCTTCACCTTGCAGTAACTGCTTGTCCTCGACCAAGATATGACATATCTCAGGGCATTATTTTCCTAATCTTTAAAATTAAAATAATACTAACCTACTGGATTCTTGGGATGTAAGTGTGTGTTTGTTGGGGGAGGGGTGGCATATAAAGCAATTGCTCTAGGGCCTCAAGTAGAATGAGAAATCTGTAATCAGGGTGGTAATTGTAGTGATTGTAGCTGTTATAATTGAAATATCCCTGACAGAGTGTTGAACAAAGCTCCTTCTGGATATTGTAGGCAGTTCACTGTCACTGTTAACTTCTGTTTTTCCAGTTTCTGTGAGGCAGATATTGTTAGACTCCACTTTCCAATGGGAAAACTGAGGAACGGAGAAGTAAAGAAACTTCTAGCTCTTTCTTGATCATTGCTACTCTTTTCTGAGTGACTCATTATTTCTTTAAATACACAAAAAAATATGATCCAGTGACAAAGTCTGCTGAAACTGGGAGCTGGCCAGGCTCATTTACATGACTGCAAATATCTGGTTTGACCCATGATATGTTTGTCTGATGATTCAGTGTTCATGGTTACTGACTACATGTGAAGTGAAAGAGAAAGATGAATTGAGCATGTCACCAAGGTTTTTATTTTTGGTGGTTGGTTCTATGATGATGCCAATAACCTAGGAAATATAGGGTGGTAAGTGATATAGGAAATTAAGTTTTACATAAACTGACTTTATAATTAAAGCTGGCCTAGTCATTCCTACCATTAGGTATCTGAACATGTAAAATTTTATGTATTGTTTTTTGCAAATATAGGTGCAAATATAATTGCAAGAAACAAAGTAATTCAATTGACAACCATATAAGCCATGATGTGTGCCACCTTACCTTTCCAAATCTATTCTCATCCTTAGAGGTAAACACCATTAAGTTAGGTAACAAAACATCTGGAATATAAGTCATAATCCAGCACACGTGTTAATGTATCAGGCAATCTTATGTGCCACTCTTGTCCTCTCAGCCTCACTTCCCCCTGGACCATTGGCCACTGATGTCCTGACAGACTTCGCTGAAACAACCAGTTCTGTGGATGAACACTAACTCCATGCAGATATAACCCGACGACACTTGTCTACTGCCTGCTCCAACTCTCACCTTGTCTCTGGGCTTCCCTGGTAATGCCTCTCTTTATGTAGGTCTTGCTGTGTGCCCACACGTATATCTCAGGATGCTTGTGAAGCAAAACTTTGACATGTGGGAGATGAGCGTTCATAGATAAAAGTTGCCTTTCTTCTCCGAATGAACAGTCTTGTTCTGAGAAGTAGTCACTTCTTTGGGAATAATGTGTCTACAGATCAAGCAATCGCTAGGGACTAAGACCTACTGGCACCCTACAACCTGAGGTTGGCTCTTTCTCCTTCCCATACTGACTCCTATTTCTTGCAGTTACACTCTTTAATATCATCATCGTACACACACCTTTGCTTCAGGATTTGCTTTCCATGGTTATCATGGTGAGACAATATAACTCCAAGTATGGAAATTATGATGCATCTGTCTGTGGAAAGATCTCTTTCTCTCTTTCTTTGTAATAACTGGCTATATATCATTATTTTCTTTTTGATGAGTTTTTAGGTTTTTTTCTATTTCATTAAAACAGACATTTCATGAAAATGACAAATGTTTTATATTTGTCATAGCCCATTTGTTGCGCTTTAAGGTGGATTCTGGAGGTGAAATAAGTGCAAAGACCGTGCAAATTTTATCTTTCATCCTCTAATATGCCCGTGAGAACTTGCCTTGTAAACTACATAAAACTGATACTATCAATATTATTAAACAATTATTAATTTACATCAGTCAATAGAAAGTGGATGCTAGATATGTTACTGTGGTTTCAATTTGATTTCTCTGATTACCAGCGAGACGGAACATCTTTTTGAATATTCATTGACCATTCCACTGGATTTTTTTTCCATGTTGTTTCCTCCTCATTGAATTGGCTACCCACGTGCTTTACACTGTATTCTACTGATTTTATGCTTGGTTTTATTTTTCATGGTAGTTTGTGGAAGATTTTTACATCATATGGAATGTATTCTTGTACTTCATAGATATTTGTCACTTACATTTTAACTTTGTTTATGGTATCTTCATCAATCCAAATTCTAAATTTGCTTATGCAAACATATTTATTTATTCTTTTGACTTTTATTCCTTTCTTTAAGAGACTTTTCCCACTCATATTAAAAATAAAAAATTGTCCACTAATTAAATGTGGTTTTGCTAGTACATTTGACACTCTAATCCATATCTAATGCTTTTGTATGTAATGTGAGATAGAAATTAACCTTATTTTTCTCTCAGATTAATAGACAGTTGTGCAAATATTCTTTATTAAATAATTATTTTTCCATTGATTTGAAATTCCATATTTATCCTAAGCTTGCTTGATCATCCCCCTCCTCTTTTTTTTCCCCTCTTTTCTTTCTTTTCTGGGTCCTCTGTTTTGAATTCACTTGTATCTGTGTTGTTATGTCACAGTATCTAGACTACTAAAGATTATTGTATATTTTCATAACTAACAAGGTATATACTATCTATTCTTCTTTAAAAAAAAATGTTGGCTGTTCTGTTGCATTTATCTTCCAATATAAAACTTTATTTATTTATTTATTTTTTTTTTTTAAAGATTTTATTTATTTATGTGACAGAGAGACAGCCAGCGAGAGAGGGAACACAGCAGGGGGAGTGGGAGAGGAAGAAGCAGGCTCCCAGCGGAGGAGCCTGATGTGGGACTCGATCCCGGATTGCCAGGATCACGCCCTGAGCCGAAGGCAGACGCTTTAACGACTGCGCTACCCAGGCGCCCCCCAATATAAAACTTTAGATTCATTTTGTTATTGTATTTTAAAAATTCAGTTAGAATTTTGATTGTGGTTTCATTTAATTTATAACTTAATTTGGGGAGGGCTGACATATTCACTATGTTGAGTATTCCAATCCATAAATACAATGTATTTCTAGAAAACTATTCAGGCATTATTTTACACATTTAATTAAAATTGAAAAATAATGTTCACATTAGTATTTCCATTTTTTAAGGATTGCTCTTTAGCATTTTATTATTTTATTGTTTTGATTGGAATTTTGCAATACATTTTTCAGAGATGAAAGCTCATAATATCTTTATGCTGGTCTTGAATTTGGTAATTTATTGATTCCTCTCTCTCTTTTTTTTTTTTCCCCTAGCTTTTCAATTGACTTTTGAATTTTATCTCTTCATGTTCAATTTGTGTACTTTTTCTTTTTCTTTTGGAATATTTAGGATCAATTAGGGATATTTAAAATTAACAATAATGGTGCATGTCCTTGTTTTGTTTCTTATATGTTAATGGGAATATTGTTTCTCCATTACATTTGATATTTCTTATAGGAATGACTTCTATACAGTAGAAGAAATTTCCTTATATTTCTAGTTTGATAAGAGTTATATTTCTTTTTTTAAAAAATTCAGAAATGAAGGGCACCTGTGTGGTTCAGTAGGTTAAGTGTCTGACTCTTGATTTTGGCTCAGGTTATGATCTCAGGGTTCAGGCATTGAGCCCCGAGTAAGGCTCATGGTGAGTGTGGAACCTGATTAAGATTCTTACTCTCCCTCTTCCTCTGCCCCTCCCCCAAGCTGTGCTTTTCTCTCAAAGTAAATTTAAAAAATAAAATAAATAAAAAATTCAGGAATGATATGTTCCCTTCAAGCTGACAACATATCCAGGTAGTAATGTTAAATATTAGATGTAAACATATATTTACAGACCAAGTATTCTGAGCAGAAGACAAAAAAAAATTAGCAAGATTCATAAAATGAATGGATACTGAAGATGTGTGAATGAAGAGAATCTAGAAATCATGAAGGAAACAAATTGATTTTTCTTTGTTTCTATTGACCATTGTACATACTGCCTTTACAATACTTATACCATTGTATTGTAATTACTTATTATTAGTTTCACTTACACTCTGAAACAGTTGGACCGTTCCTCACTCATTTTTTTTCTGGTGTCTAGTACAAGCACTGATAGAATAGCCATTCAATCAAGTGTTTTTTTGAAGGAATGGAAAGAGAAGGAATAGCCAAAGTTTCCAGGAAATCCAGGAGAAAATTCTGGCTGAATGATGGTATCATGGCAAATAAGCTGAAAACCAAGAGAGGCCTTTGGATTTAAAAAATTGGGGAACTTCAGTGACTTTAATAAGATGAATTTCAGTGAAGTGATAAATATGGGAGCTAGGAAGTAATGGTATGAGAAATGCATGAGAAGGGATGATTTGGAATATGGTAGAAGTGATACTATTTCAAAAAAATTGAAAAACACCAAAAAGAAGGAAAGGATGTTTGGCTTGTGAGAGATATTTTTTTATTGCTACTATTTCAAGGAGAGAAATGGTAAGTTCTGTGTAATAGACAAGAGCTCCTGAAGGAGTTTAAATTTGATGGTGTTTATCCCCTATTTGAAGCAAGGACAGCTAAGTTTCACATAATGTATAAATTCTGATTTAAAAAAAAATCTGTTACCAATACTTTAAATATACCCATTAGTTTACTTTTCTCATTTATGGAGAAAAAGTACGTTGTTATCTTATTTTAGGGTGGTGAGAGAAATATAGACATAGTATAATAATTAATAAATACATTTGGAGACTTGGTTTCTTGGGAAGAAAAACCTAGAAAAGTAATGAAAAATCATTTTCCATTTACTGATCATAGCAGATTTCAGGGCTGGGTCATCCAAAACAATTTGATACATCTGGGAAAGAACATTCAATCTCCTTTTGCATAATGTTTGGAGTAAGCTTTTGTACATGATGAAATGTGAGTCTGTACAAAAGTTTTTATTATTCAAAACCGCCTTCCTTGCAGAATGTGTCATCTGGATGTTTACATAAAGATTCAGAATTTGTATTTTATTTTCTTCATTTTGGGTTCAGCATGAGCTGATGAAAGAACAACCAGGTCAGCAGTTTTGTCACCAAAGAACCGCAAAAAGAGCATTCAAACTGTGCTTAGTCCCCTTCTTGATTGTATTTGAGGGATGTAAAGAAGATGCTTTTCACTTAAAAATTTGATGCAATTAACCAGCTTTAAATTTGTTCACATCAGCAAATCTCATATTTGAGTGATCTAAATGATTGCTGACACAAACTCCCTGCTTAAGAATGAAGAACTTATCTTAGTAGATAAAAGGTGCATATGATTGCTGTTTAAATTGGAGAGACTAGCTTGTAAGTTACAACAGCTCCCAGTAAATTATTAAGTTGGTTGTATGTCTCTAAGAAATAGCTATAAGTTTAAATCAAGATAATCAAATCAGAGAGAACTAATACAACATTTTCCTTCAATCTTCCAGAATTGTTTTAATTCCTTGAAAATGCACATTAATGCCTTTGTTACATGTAGTTTGCCTGTGGAACACATAGTTTCACTCATTCAATTTTCAATTTACAGGATAGACTCACTCCCTTTGAGATGATTGCGCTTGCACTGTGTATATCACCTTGGCTATAGCTTGTCTATTCACACGGTGATGTGGCAAAAACTGAATCCACTCTGGAATTGTGTGAACATGCTTATAAATACCCACTGCACCGGTTACTTGCAGTCAAGGACCCAGGGGCTGATTTTCTGAGCCTCCATTTCCTCACCAATACCACAGAAATAAGGCTGATCACTTTTCGGCATTGTTGAGTCAAAAAAATGTGTATTAACTGCACATGGTGATAATTAGTGCTAACAATCCTGGAGTGCCTCCTGCATCTTGAAATGCTTTCCTTGTCCAGTTCCACCTAATGTTCACAATAACCATGTGAAGTAGCAGCTCTTATTATCTAGTGAAGAAATGGCATATTTAGGAATCTCAGATTGCCTTATTCCTCTCAAAATTACAATTTACTTCTTCATGCTTTTACTGTATTTCCAAATTATGGTTTAAAAATTGTTTTCCATGTCTATAAATTGCATGCTAGGGAAACCGAATAAGGGTCTAAGAAGAAACACACCTTCCATAATTTCATCCTAATGGAATGAGATTAATTATCTGGGAATATAGAGAATGTGTCATTTCTGATGACTACACTGAACTGGTTCATTCATATAGTGTGCTTTATTGTATGCTTGGTGTGTTATCATCACTTGGCGGATACAACAAGAAATAAGGCAGTTGCAGTCTCTGCTCTCATGTAGCTTGTACTCTAGTGGGGGAAACACATAAGGAATCGTAAAAAAGCAGATAAGTATAGACAATTGCAATAAACATGTAGGAGACCAGAAGAAGGAGAACTAAGAAAAGCTAAAAAGATTGCAAAGAAGCAGAATCCAAAAGGGATTAGAGAGAACAAATTAGGTGACAGTTTCGGATGTTATGATTATCTCCATCATTTCAACAGCTTGAATGTAGAAATGATCAGAGAGTAGATGACCTGATTGTTACCATTATATCAGATAGAAACTTCCGGCTAAATGTTATAGAAAATCTAATATAAGTGGCGTATATGTGGGGGCATTTATCATATCACATGTCAGGAAATTGAGAAAGTGAATGCATTGTTGATTAATTAAATGGCCTAATGTTGTCATTCCAGTCCCAGGTTTCTTTCCTTCTTTTGATCTATGTTTCCGGGCCTGTTGGCTTAAGCCAACTCCCCTCACATTTGCAAAACTTTCATAGCAGTTCTAAGCTCTGCAATTGTATAAAGGAGATTAGATAAAATATTTATACTAATGCAAGCCAAGGGTAAGGGCATTTAAGTACCAGTTTGAATACAATGGCCATGAGAATTCCACATTAGAAAGAGAAAAGTGGTGGTATGGTGTACGCTTGTGTAGTCTTATTACACACCACGCACCCATTCAATCCTCACGGCAACCCTGTACAGTAGACATTTTATTATCTCCTTCATTTAGATGAGGAAAATGAGGCACCAAGAAATTGAATACTTTGCCTCTTGCCACTCAGCTGACAAGCTGTGAGGCCAGAACGGAACTCCATTAGGCCCCTGGCTCTTGAACATTATGCTTACACGAGGAAAAGATCCTAGGTTTTTGTTATTATGTGAGTGGAAGTATGGTATTCATTCATTCATTCATTTTTTTTTACAATTATTCATTTAACATTATGTCGTTATTTGTTCATTTAAAATCTTTATTCAGCACATACTCTGTGCTAGGCATGTATTTGTATTTCTAGTTGCACTGAGGTACAAACAGACCCAGTCCTATCCCCTCAAGAAAGTTAAACATTAAATATATATATATGTATATATATATATATATATATGTTAAACATTATATAAATTATCTTATCCCACAATTGCAGAGTGGGATAAATGTTATTGAGTTTAGAAAGCTGTGAAGTCATCTGGTAGGGGACCTAATCTAGTCTGGTATCAGGAAGGGCTTCCTGGAGAAAGTGTCATTGGAACCGAGGTCTGAAGGATATGAGTTAATTAGGTAAACTGTAGGGGAACCGACTGCTCCAGGCAGAGGGCAATAGCATATGTCCTCTTACTAGCAAATCCTGACTAAAGGGATCAACACATCATGCAAATAGGGAAGCATCTACAGCAGCAGCACACCCAGGCGTGGCATAAACCCCATGCTAAAATGATGAAAGGCTTTCTGCAGACGCAGGGCTGATGCCCTCAGATGAAAGAAGCCAGTGACTGTTGGTGCTCATTTCTATTTCAAAGCATATCAAAGAACTAGTGAGACTAAATCAGAAACATTAAAATCCCTTCAAATGTGGGATAGTCCTCAGATTTATTCTTGAAACAATATTCATACCATCCAGAGAGTCAGGGGAGGCAGAGAGGCTTTCTCCCAAATCTTATAGATTCATCGCCTAAATCATGCATATGAAGCTTCCACTTGCGTTCTGTCTCTATCCTCACTTCTCTGGATTTCCTGCATACGATTGTAGTTACTATGGTGTAATGCTGCATGTTTTTTTAATTTATTAAGTATGGGCCTTTTACTGTATAAGGATTTGACAGTGACCCACATCAGCCACTCAAAAAATCTACTTAAGGGGCTCCTGGGTGGCTCCGACGGTTAAGCATCCAACTCTTAATTTCGGCTCAGGTCATGGTCTCAGGGTCATGAGATCGAGCCCCATGCTGAGAATGGCACTGGATGTGAGGCTGCTTAGGATTCTCTCTCTCCCTCCCATTCCTTCTGGCCCTCACCCCCCTCTAAAAAGATCTAATTCAAAAATTCTCCTTGATCAACAATTGGTGCTGAAACAACTAATATCTATATGCAAAAAAAAAAAATTAATCTAGATATAGACCATTCACAAAATTAACTCAGAAAGAATCACAGACCTAGATCTAAGACACAATATGATAAAACTTCTAGACGATAACATAGGAGAAAGCCAAGATCACTTTGAGTATGGGGATAATTTTTTACATACGTCACCAAAGGGACAATCCATGGAAGGAATAACTGACAGGATAGATTTTTTTTTTTAAGATTTTTATTTATTTATTTGACAGAGATAGAGACAGCCAGCGAGAGAGGGAACACAAGCAGGGGGAGTGGGAGAGGAAGAAGCAGGCTCATAGTGGAGGAGCCTGATGTGGGGCTCGATCCCATAACGCCGGGATCACGCCCTGAGCCAAAGGCAGACGCCCAACCGCTGTGCCACCCAGGTGCCCCAGATTTCATTAAAATTACAAACTTTTACTCTCTGAATGACAATATCAGAGAATAAGACACAGACTAAGAGAAAGTATTTGCAAAAGACATATCTGATAAAGGACTGTTATGCAAAATATACAACAAACTCTTAAAACTCAACTAGAAGAAAATAATCCGATTAAAAAATGGGCCAAACACCCATTAACAGATACCTCACAAAAAAGATATACAGATGGCAAATAAGCATAAGAAAAGGCGGTCCACATTATATGTCATCAGGAAAATGTAAATTAGAACAACGACCATTTACGACTACCCACCTGTTAGAGTGGCCAAAACCCAGAACGCTGACAACACCTAATGCTAGTGAGGATACCGAGCAACAAGAACTGTTATTCATTGCTGGTGAGAATGCAAATGGTACAGCCATATTGGAAGGCAGTTTGGCAGTTTCTTACAGTACTCTTATTGTACAATCCACCAATTACAGTCCTTGGCACTTACCCAAAGGAGTTGAAAACTTATGTCCACATAGAAGCCAGCACACGGATGTTTACAGCTGCTTTATTCATAAATGCCAAAATTTGGAAGCAACCAAGATGCCCTTCAGGAGGTGAGTGGATAAACTGCAGTACATCTAGATAATGGAATATTATTCAGCGCTAAAAAAGAATGAGATACCAAGCCATGAAAAGACATGGAGGAACCTAACATATACATTAAGTGAAGGAAGCCAATCTGAAAAGACTATATTACTGTGTGATTCCAATTCTGTGACATTCTGGCAAAGGAAAAGCTATTGATACAGTAAAAGGATTAGTGGTGCCAGGATTTGTAGACAAATGTGTAGGATTTTTAGGGCAGTGAAAATACTCTGATACTGTAATGATGGATATATGTCATTATATATTTGTCCCAACCCATAGAGTATACAACACCAAGAGTGAATTTTAATGCAAACTATAGACTTTGGTTGATAATGGTGTCAGTGTAGGTTCATCAGTTGTAACAAATATATCATTCTGGTAGAGGATGTTGATACAGGGGAAGCTGCGCATGTGTGGGACAGGGGGTGTATGGGAATTTCTGCACCTTCCCCTCAATGTTATTGTGAATCAAAAACTGCTCTAAAAATAAAGTCTTAATATAAAAATATTTTTTCCTTAAGAATAACAACTTAGAGATTTATGATACAGAGAATGATACAGAAACACATCACTAGGCTTAACATATTATAATAACTAGTATTTCTCCACTGCTTCCGATATACCAGTTGATATGCTAGGCACTTTATAAATTATCTTACTCCTTATAAAGATCTCACAAGTTAAGTATCATGATCTCCCTTTCACATATGAGCAAACCGAGGCTAAGAGGAATAAAATGAACAAGGTCAAGCATCATGTAAGTAGGAGAGTGGAGAGCCAGCCTCAACCCTGTCTTGCTCTGAAGTCCATGCTCTGTTTTCTACCCCACAATGCCATCCAGTTTAAAAGAAAGTGATATTCTGAAGAGGAGAGGGCTTGATCTGAAATAGATGGTAGATTTAATAAGCATGACTTGCCCTACATGCTTGGGAGGCAAATAACTGCAGGTCTCTCTCTCTCTCTCTCTTTTTTCTTTCCTTTTTCCCTTCAAGAAATCACTTAGGCGCCCACTTGGCAGAAAGCCTAATATACCCATCTTAAGTCTGCTCCTTTCACATGAGCTGTTGTGGCAGAATCCTGGGAAGTGGATCTGACTTCCAAATCTCAGTAGGAAAAGTACTAAACTCTAACAAATCTGTGAAGCTTTGATCCCTGCTGCTCCCAGCACTGCTGGTGAAAATCCACCCTGTGGAACTGACAGACAGTACTAGTTTCTTGATATTTCCTGTCTTGTTCTGGCCCCTTTGGTTCTTCAAGGAAGGATGATCCCACACTCTTGGGAGCAGGGGCAGAAAATTAGCATGGACGTCCATGCTTAGGAAAAAAGAGATTGTCTCTTCCTTTTGAATTTTTTTTTGAGATTTATTTATGTATTTTAGAGAGAGAGCACAAGCAGAAGAGAGAGGGGGGGGAGAAAGAGTCTCAAGCAGACTCTTAGCTGAGCGTGGAACCCAACACAGGGCTCAATCTCATGACCCTAAGATCAAGACCTGAGCTGATACCAAGAGTTGGGTGCTTAACCGACTGTGTCACCCAGGTGCCTCATCTTCCTTTGTATTTTTCTTAAAAAAGGAAGAAAACTTTCTCAAAAGCATCTCAATGGTTACCCTCACATTTTAATGGTCAGAATTGCATCTTGTAATAAACCCAACCTGGTCATTGGCAATGGAGGTGAGACCTTCAATTATTGACTGAGGTCAATCAGAACCCAAATGCTGGGCCTGTGGCTAAGGCTAGCCTACCTTGTATGTAGTCATGCAGAAAATGGCAGTACCTGAATGAAATGGGTTTTATTAGTAAGATGAAAGAGAGGAAAATAATTCTGGGTAGGTAAACAAAAGTGTCTACCATCAACTTTAGAGTTTATCTGCTCAGAATGAAAGAAGAACAAGATATTGACCGAATGGATTGTACAAGTTTTTTAAAATATCACCCCAGTAGTAATTATTCTACTTATTATTTCCAATTATATTTTAATATTTAATTACTAAAAGTACCAGTTTGGCTTGGGGAAAGCACACTTTAAGATTGAAAATTCTACTTTGCCAAAACATGTTATATTTTATTATTTTTTAAAAAATAAGACATGATGACATTTACTATAAGAATAGTTTTATATTATTATAATAGAGCCTGTGGAAAATCTGAATATGGCATAAAGAAATTACTAAATACGGGTTGATTTGACTGCAAAATTTGTTCATGTTTACTTTCAATGTCCTTCTTCCGGGAAGATTTCTTGGAGTAACAAAGAAGACAGTCATTGTCTAATCATTTAACATAAAAAGTACCACTTGCAAATAAGTAAAATATTTGTGAAATAAGTAATTCTTTATTCTCACAGGTGACCATAATTCTGTTTCTCAGCCTAGAAATTATTGATCTCAGACTTCTTATTGTTAATTAGTTAAAAAAAAAGAGCACTTATGTAACAATTTTCTCACTGATAAGATCAGAAAATTCTAGTTTTGAATACACATTGCACAATTTTTAATCTATTGCATGTTCCCATCTTTTTATAGCAGATACATAGATCACTTGTATAATAACATCATTAAGGCTAATTATAACTTTTTTAGAGGAAAGACCTGTTTAATAAAAATATAAATATAGAATGTGAAGATTCACCTCAAAGGCCTAACTAAGTAAGAAGACTTAGACTCTATCAACTCACTTAATCTTCTTTCTAATGTACTTCATCATTGAAATTAAATCAACATTAAAATTTAACATAAATTTTATGCTCATTTACCATATTATACAGTAAATAATACAAATCACAAATAATATTTTCAAGTGATTTTTCAAGTTCATGAAATGTGTTTAAAATAGTTTGAGAAAAAAGGAAACGATGAAAATATACAAATGTAAAAGTAAGATTTTTAAAATATGGAAATACACAAGAGTAAGCTTATATATGGCTCAGTTTTCTAACTCTTTATGGTCCTTTGGTTTAATTAATATCCAGCGTGTTATTGGATGTACAGAGAGGTCAGCCCTATGTGCACCTGGAAGGAGATTTGCTGTATTATACCTAGTCCGTCTTTGGCAGTTTCTCCCTTAGGCATGTTCACGTTGACAACTCACCATGGTCCTCTTTCCCAGAAGACCCTGAAGTTAATCATAACATCCAATGCCCCCACCTTATTATCTAAGGCCTAATATTGACTGATTGATTGATTAGTTTATTCATTCAAACCACTTTTGGGCATTATAATTATTACCACTCTCTGCCCTCAGTACTCCAAGGAGCAAACACAAAGCAGGTAAAGAATAGGCACCAGTACAAGTTAAGATAGAAGAAACCGTTTATTTTCTAAATGTGCCTCTGTTGTACTTTTATATGTACAAGATTTAGAAAATAACCCAAGGGCTCTAAGGGTTGAAAAAATAAAAGCATATGGCGTTTGCCAATATGACATTTTAATCCTCTGTTTAAACACCTTAACTCTTTTAAAACGTTTTCTGTTAGGTTTATTGACTGACTGATGGCTGGCTAGCTTTACTAATTATGGCAAATGATCTTTATTCTTTTTTATTAATATGCCCTGTCTTCCTCATATCTCCTTTTGAGTTTTCATTAGAGGATTATGGCCTAACAAATAATTCTACTGGAATGTGACCTTCCAGGTGAATCAAAATGTTATATAGTAGAATGTTAAATAATTAAAGTCCAATGCTCCCTTCTGTTATTGATTTTCTTTGCTCATTAATCTAAACTGTATTAATTTTAAAAGACCATTAATGATCTGTATGTTACTATCTCACAGCTGTCAGTATATTGCATTTAGATTCAGGAAACATTCATTAAGTACCTATTCTACACCTGTTGCCCAAACCTTAATGAGCAACTCACTTGGGGCTTTGTTAAAATGAAGATTCTGGCTCAGTACCTCTGAGATTGGGCTATGAGTCTCTGTATTCTAAAAAGTGCTTAAGTGATGCTGATTTAATGCCATTTGGCCATACTTGGAGTAGCAAGACTCAATGATTCTATGAAAGACCTTGTATTGGGTGTCTTTATGCTTACATCATTTTCTTTATTTTGCAAAATAAATATTAAATGCCTATTATCTGGTAGGCACTGTTTTAGGTCCTGGGGATACAGCAGTGAATGAAACAGATAAAATGTTCTCATGGAGCTTTCATTTTAGTAGGGTGAAAGATAGACAATAAATAAAAGCATTATATTTGATGAGGAGGAGTTATATAGAGATAAATAAATCAGGAAATGGGGATAAATCGCCAAATTAGGAGTGTCAGGTGACGTTGTATATTGCAATTTGAAATAGGGTGGCCAATGAAAGCCTTGAAGAAGGCAACATTTAAGAAATTACCTAGTGGGGAAGCCAGCTGTGAAGATATCTGGAGAAGAGTAATATAGGCAGAGAGAAACAAAAGTGCAGAAGACATATTTTAAGCTAAGAATCATTCGGTTAACTCATAGCTGGCTCCAGCAACTTTGACAGTGTGTCCTCTTCATTGTGCTCAGAGTCAAGTTTGACTTGTACCAAGTCATTATCAAAAGCATCTGGGTGGTCAATAATGCATTGTTTGTTCAAGACTTTGGCATTCTGTTTTGCTCTCAGAGCTTTGGCTTAGGATGACCAGTCTCCAATATGGCTGACTTCCTGTTTGAAGTTCTGATTGAAGGCACCAAGATCAGACTGACAGATGATCAGGGTCTTCATCTTTTGCTCATGTGCTCTCACAGCTGTCTTCACTAGCTTTAGCCACCTCCGGCTCTACACTTAACACTAGCTTCCCCACTTTCACTGTCTAATCTAGCCATTCCTTACTACATTATACTGTGTGGTGCATTTGAATTTAACTCTATATTTAAAAAAAAAAAAGAAAAAGATTCCAAAAAATGAGGCACTTGCTCATGGTGACACAGATGATAAATTTACATTGTAATCTACTGACGTAAAGTCTCATATTTTATATGCAACACTACCACTAAAACTACATCTAATTTCCATTAACATTTTAAAAGTATAAAGATTCTTTGCCAGTTATGTCTGTTCATTCATTTCTCCAGACTTTCATTCCAGTCTTTTCTGCAAATTCTTAATATATGGCAACGGTAGCCATCATTTGTTTTTAGTTCACTGCTTTAAAGGAAATAGATGGAAATAAATGAGTTCATATGAAATCCCCATTTTGAAAAGCTAAGCAGAAATAATTGTAGTCTGGACAGTCAATTTTATTACATGGCAATCTGGTAATATAGTATTATTATTATTAATTTTGAAGATTTGGGTAACAAACACACCTAACAATGTATTTCAAATCCCAGGCAAACTTCTTTAAAATTTATTTACCAACATCACTTTAATAAATGACTTCAAAAGCATATTTATCAGGACAAATTAGCATATCAAAGACCAAAAATTGCCATTAATATTGAAAAGTGTCTTTTAAAAAAACTCAAATCGTATAAACCACTGCAGGAGAAAAAATAGGTCAAAGAGCAGCATTACTGGTGAAAGGAATTTGAAAACACACTAAATCAATATGAAAATTACATTACTGAACCAAAGGAATCTTTGCAAAATTTACAAATATGATAGAAGGAATCATAACAGATATTTAGCTACCAAGAACTTTACAGTTTGTTAGAAAAAGCTGTTATTTTATTTTTAAAATTCTCTCTCTTTGTGTATTTAGATGAATATTAGGGGAGATAAGGAATATTTAATGCCCTGGAGATTGTGGGTGGGATATAAGATTAGTGAAACAAGGCCTCCTCTGTAAAATGCTATGGCAGTTGCCTGAGACTAACACAATGTCAATAAACTAAGTAAACAGAAGACAGTCAATTGGCTGTGCTTCCTTTCTCTTTACTGGTAAGATTATGTGTCAACACCCTAATGGCTTTGAAGGATATGTTTCTTTCTAGAGTTCAAATACAACTCTAAATAGAGATGAAGCAATTCACTTCCCAGTGAGGAAGGAATTTGAATTAGACAACAAAATAACAGATAACAGATAACAGAAGTGTGTTCTAAATATAAAGTTTTATTTTACCAGAGAGAATCATTGGCAGCTTCAAAGGGCCATGGGCAATGAGACTTAGATTTTGAAAAGTAATATAAATCACAGGAACAAATAAATAAACAATATAAATGAATAAAAAAAAATCCAAGTGAAGTATTTCATTTATTCTGAGCAAAACTGGTAAAGAGATATTATTATCTATGTGTTCTAATTTTTGACACTTACTAATGCAGGAGATCAGACAAGGATTATCTAAAATAAAATTTACTGTGAAAAAAATTTCCAACTTGAATAATGGTTATAAAAGTAAAATTTTCCTTTAAATTCCCAACCAAAAATGTAAATGATGGATGACAATATGACTTCAACCAAGTCCAAGGCTGTAAATATCATCTAAAATGCTAAAGAGTCTCAATTTTATTTCTTCATCCTAGATCTTTCTCTCTTGAACTTCAGACTTTTATATTATGTTGCCTATTTTAAAATGTCAATTGAGTAACTGATAAAAATCTTAAATTTCATATGCCTAAGTGGAATTCCAGATTGTCACCCGCAAAAATCTATTCCTCTAACAGTCTTCCTTATCTCAGCAGGTGACAATTCCATTCCTCTGGTTGCTGAGGCCAAAAACCTTAGGGTCACTTCGATTTTTCTCTTTGTCTCATATCCTACAGAATTTGACCACTTTATAATATCTCCATTGCTACTGCCATGTTCCAAGCTGCCATCATTTCTCAATCGGATTGTTATGATAGCTTCCTAATGGATTCTACATGGTCTGCTTCCAGACTTGGCCCCCATCTCTCAACACAGTCTCTGCTCAACATAATATCCAGAGTGAGTCTTTTACTACCTAAGTCAGACTATAACACTCATGTGCTCAAAATCTCCAATCTCTCTCTCCCTTATTCTCCTTCTCTCTCCTCTCTCTCTCCCTATCTCTCCCCTACCCTTTGGGAACTTTGCAGTGGTTACTCCCATTTCCTGGGATACTCATCCTTCAGATATCCTCAAGACTAGTTCTTTAATCACCTCTAAACTTTGCTCAAATATTATCTAATCAATAAAATTATCATGACTACTCTTTTTAAAATTAATTTTCTCTGCCTGAAGGATCTTTAACAAATCAGAACAAAAAGGAACAATATTACTTGGAAAGTTAGTATATATGGGATACAATAATAAATAAAATAAATAAGATATTGCTTAGAAGATAGCAAGTATTATGGGGATAAAAAGGAACATTCAAGACAAAGCCTTAACAACAGTTCTTGATAATAATCTGTGTTTAGGCATATGGTCTTCTAATTTCATTCTCCTCCCACCTAAGATAGCTGTCACCCATATTTCAAGATTCATTATTCCCTTGATTTGTTCTATATAATTATATTGCATACACACACACACACACACACACACACACATAATGATTATTTTAGTTGTATTTAGCATTAGTTGTATTTAACTAAGTATATTATAGTTATTTTCATTGTATTTGACTATCATAGTGCATGTAATTTTGGATGTATCTAATCTGTTAATGTTACGTTGTTAAAATGTGGTGTGTCATTGTAGTTTATTTGATCACAATATTTAATTTTGGTCTATATTTTACGGTTTAGACACCCATTCTGGTGATGAGAATTTGAGTTATTTTACTCTTTTGTTATTATGAACATTGCCATTCTTGTTTAAGCCTCCTTTTATATACACTCTCTCTTCATGAAATTTCAACACTTTGTTATCTCTTATTCTTAATCTACAGGTTCTAAAATTAGCCTAAAATTTGATTCATTGAGTAGTGTCAAGATAGCTGTCACAGATCTCCCACCCCTTTTTTGGGCACCTGACTTGTAGGAGGCCATGTGCCCCCAATGGGTTTGTTCCAAAGAGGTCTCCATAGAGCTTCCAGAGAAGTTCTGGTAATGGTGGACCCTCAAACCTTTACTACAGAGCCCCCGCTTTCCTCTCAGAATCTGCCCCCACCACTCATTACATCCTTCTTGGGAGTATAGCTACCAGAGCCTTTGCTTTGGGGCTGCAGGTAGCAGGAGCAGAGCAGTTTTGCTCCCTCTGGATTGGATGAGAGGGATCAGGTCTGTAGCAAGTGAGGACAGAACACCAACTTCTCTATTTAGAACTTGGAAGTCGTTGTTTTCCTACTAAAATTGTATAAAGCGTGTTCTAACTGCTTTTTAGTTCCTAAATACTGTTTGCACTATAAATCAGCTATATTATTTTTTGGAAAAATGAATTCTCAGACCAAAATAACCTATTTACAAATGACCTTTTGGAACATGACCTGTTTACAAGTGAGGGACTCTGGATAATGCATCCCAGAGTTAAATGCAAATAGTTTTTCATTATCTGTTGTTATGGATCATCTGCTTCATTGCTCCTCTTCATTAGCACAGATAATAGAGACCTAACTGAATTACTGCTATCAAGCATATCCATTACTTTTGTTCTGTGCTACACAAGTTTCCTTGGGTCCTTAACATCATTTCCAGCTTGATGTTTCAGTTCTCTGTTTTGGGATAGAAAACACTCTAATTTAACCAGTGACCTCCACAAAATGCCAATAAACAGACAAACTGAACAAGTTTTGCCTCCTCTACTGAACAGACATTTACTACGAACCATCTCAGGGTGTAAATGTGGTTTCGGGGCAGTGGGGTACATAGGAATTGAGCATAGCATACTTTCAATAGGTTTATGAATCTTTTATTGAAAACCTGTTATAGGGGCACCTGGATGGCTCAGCCGTTAAGCATCTGCCTTCGGCTCAGGTCATGATCCCAGGGTCCTGGGATCGAGCCCCACATCAGGCTCCCTACCTGGTGGGAAGCCTGCTTCTCCCTCTCCCACTCCCCTTGCTTGTGTTCCCTCTCTCGTTGTCTCTTTCTGTCAAATATATAAATAAAATCTTAAAAGAAAAAAAAGGAAGAAAACCTGTTATATACAGGACACTCTTCTAGGTGTTAGGGACGCCCACAAAGAAATAGACCTGGTTCATACACTAATTGAGCTTACATTCAAGGGGGGGGGGAGATGACAATAAACATTTTAAAGAGTAGTATGTCCAATGTAGTATAGAAAACTGGTCAAGCGATAATGAGATAATGTAATGCATGAAGAGGGAATCTTTGAGGCCTGAGGATCAGAGAAGTCTATTGTGAGGAAGTGATATTTGGAGGGATCTGAATGACGAGGTGGAGCCAACCATGGGAAGAATAGACTAAAAGTGCTCCAGACAAAGAAGATCAGGTGTGACAACCCTGAATTAGAAAGGGCTTGGTGGCTCAAAGGACAGGAAAAGGTCAAACAGGGACCAAAAATAGAAACATTCTATTAAAAACAACCTCCATGTTTTAACAGTAGATAAAGACAATGATCTGCTATTAACAAAACAATCTATCAAAAATAATGAGGTGATGGGCAAGACCAGCTCCAGATAACCGCAAGCATGTGTGCATATGGAGAGAAAGAGACTTTGTGGATAAGAAGGTGCATCCTAGGCTTTAAAGATAACACATGTTAGTTATTTTTGTTGCTAAGATAATAACAGCTAGCATTTATTGAACTTTCCCTGTGTGCCATGTATTCTTCAAAGGTACTTCTATAAGAAGTAGAAGAATTTATTTAATCCTTATTTAAACCTTATTTAATCCTATCTCCCCATAGGAAGATGTCCCTACAAAATGTCTTTTAATCTATGAGGGAATTTGGACACAGGGTGGTTAAGGAACTTGTCCAAGGTTAGATAGACAGTACTTGATGTCACTGGGATTCAATCTATGCAGTCTGGCTACCATCACTAAAAATCTAGAAGTTGAATTTTGGTCCATTGCAAAAGTGGCACTAATGTTTTGCATCTCTGTGTAAAACCTTTTTGTAGGGTGACTTGGAGATTTCCCCATCAATAGGTGGAGTCCATTTCTCCACCCTATAAAGCTGGGTTTGACCATGTGACTGGCTTTGGCCAATGAGATTTATTTATCTATTTGTTTATTTAATTTTTTTTTTTTTTTTTGGCCAATGAGATATTATCAAGCATGACACAGGAAGATGCTGGAACAATGCCTATACCTTGGCAACTGCCCTCTTTTGCTACACATGAGATCCCTATGACCACCACCTTGGGAATAAGCCTGGGCTAGCCTGCTAGATGAGGAGTGGGAGATACACACTTAGCTCCATTTTCCCTGCTAACAGTCATTCCACCACTAGACATACGGGTGAGGCTTTTCTATTTCCAGTTGACTGCAAATGTGAGAGTGAGCCCAGCCAACACCACTTGGAGCAGAATTGAGCCATTTCAGTTGAGCTGAGCCCAAAATGCCAACCTTAGAACTGTTAAGCAAATAAATAGTTGTCATATCAAACTACCAAGATTTGGAATAGTTTTATTACATAGTAAGATTTAGCTATTGTTCAGGCCAAAGTAAAATGGCAGCTTTTGGGTGTTTGAAGATGTTGATCAACCGTTCTGCTTTCCCTGCTATGTGTGAAGATGCTGTTATTCTGTCTTCAAGCAAAATAAATAGAGGGGAATAGTCAAAGTGAGCTGTGCTCATGATTGTTTGTGGGGCCATAAAATTGTTCTAGCAAACTGTTGTGTCCCAAAGAAAAGATCATGACACTTGAGAAAGCATAGATTTACTGGAAGTATACTTCTAGCCAACCCCATCTGTCATATTTCCTGGTATTTAATTTTAATGTGTAATCCAATAGCACCATGAGAATATTGATAGTGAGTAGGATAACTGGTGTCAACTTTAAACCTTGGGTGATTTCATAAATGCTGTTTTAGAGTACTTGATATGTTAAAATTCATGATGGACATCTTTTGGCCAAAGAAAGTATGATTAACAATGCTCAAGAAAAGATGCTAGCCAGTGAAAATATGTCAGCCACCTCTGACAGAAAAATAAAAGAAGAAATATCTAATACGTTGTTCACAGCATGAAGTAAGCAAGTTCTTTCCAACAGGATCAGCAGAATCAGATATTATATTCTCCAGAAGATTTGCTTATCTCTTCGAATCTACCAACCCCTGTTTGTTCTGCCAGGTTTATACCAACATTCACCTCACAGATTTATGAATGCAGAGCTAACACCCATGAAAACTAATATCAGTCAACATTCATTAGAATGAATGTCAAATTTATTACCATAGCACACCTATCTCCTGATGCCACAATACTCACATGACTATGTGGCATGTTGCTAAGATTTGGGAAAAGGTAACAGTTGCTGTGGTGTTGTATTTCCAGCAGGAACCGTGAATAGCAATGAAGACAAGATAGGACTCCAAAAGAGACAATTTTATAAAATGGGAGGGAATGTTGAGATTAACATTTTTTTTTCAAACATCTGTAATGTCGCAAAAAGTACAAGAGTAAAGAAAATGAAAATAACACAACTGACATGGAATTGAAAAATAAAATTATGTCAAGGTAGTCACTTCCTAACCATTCCCCAAAAACTCCTTGTAAAGGATAAGAAATTCAGCCTGCACCATTTATGAACGGACTTGGGCAGAGACTAGGAGCCAAGCACATTATACTTTCATTACTATGGAAAACATTAGTGCAGCTGTTGTATTAATAACCATTATACACACCTATGGTTTAACCTTTTTTTCAGAAGATTCACCTATGCTAGAGTTGAGTGCTAATGCTATATTCTATTCAGTCACAAAGAGCTGAGCTGATATCGTTTCAGTTTGTGCTACAAATGTGTATCCTGTCTCTTTCACTAGATATGTTTCTTAGGCAAGCCACAATGACAGTGGAACAAAATTTTAAAAATAAACCTTTTTCTCATCTGCAGAAATAAGCATTCAAGGTAGTATCCGTAATAATAGCCAGTTTTCTATTTTTCAAGTATATAAGTCCAGTTAGTTCACATGCAGTGTAGTATTAGTTACAGGTGTAGAATTTAGTGATTTAACACATACAACACCTGACACGCTCCTCAGGATCAGTGCGTTCCTTCATCCCCATCACCTACTCACCCATCCCTCCCCCACCTGCCCTCTGGCAACCAGCAATTTGCTCTCTATTGTTAAGAGTCTGTTTCTTGGTTTTCCTCTTTTTTCTTTTTTCACTCTATGTTAGGAAGCAAAACAAAACAGTTTTCTTTTTCATCTCATTATTAGAACAACATGACTACATAAAATGTTCAACAGATTTCCCATATTCTCTTTGAGGAAACAGAATAAGATTCCTCACATATGGTTTTAGCCAGGGTACCATTTCTCTCTAATACCATCTGCCCCTGAATAACTGCTTTTAACTCTTTTTTTTTTTTTTTTGGTATTTTCAAAGTACCCTGAGACAAACACAGTTATGACTAATTAATATGGTGATAATACCCTCTACCTCTATGTGGACAAATCTTTTGAAGTCTGTATCAGGTGTAGAAAATGACACTGGCCCGGCTCACATTTTCTTTCCATGCTGCATTCTAAGGACTTATTAGAGTAACAAAAAAACAAAAAAAAAAAAAGGAAGCATTTTTCATTGTTCACAACATTTTAAATGCAATAATAAAAATAATATTTAAACAATTTTACAGCATGCTTTCATTGATTTTCTCATTTGCTCATCTTGATAGCCTCCCTTCCTTCACCCTCTTATGCTAATTTTTGGATGAGGAGACTGAGGGCACACAGAGAACACCATAGTTTTGAATGGTAGAGAGAGGTATTACTTGTTAGTTTCAACCTCTCTAGGATAGCGGAGGTTTTCAACTCCATATCATGGAGAGGATGAGGTTGAGTGCATGGAGTTCAGGGCTGGCTTCCTTTAAAAAGCTGCATTTTTCCATGTTTTATATATTAAGGTTTTATAGAAGATTATTTTCTATTAATAATATTCTACTGAAAAAATATACAAAGATATCATGATCACTCTACGCTGCAATATAAGGCATGCCAACTCTGTTACTATTTATTGATTTTATTAATCATTAAGAATGTGTTAATGGAGGTGAAGTCAAGACATAAGAAATGGAAATGAATAGTTTTCCTGCTTAAAGTGGATCAGACTGAAATAAATCCCAATATGGAAAAATTACTCTTGCAGTCATTGTATTTTATCTGGTATGTCAAACATAGAAGATATATATTGACTTTATTACTAGACTACAATTTTAGAAAAAAAAGTTAAAGCTAATTTCACAGTACAAAAACCTTTTAAAGAAATTGAAAACAGGAAAATTGAAATTTTAGTTTTGATTGCTATTCAAATGTAAACAATTTCTAACAACAGCTAATTTTCTATATGTGTATGTAGCATTTATGCCCTACTTTGACATTCTGTTCTTATTACAATAAAATAATATATATTTATTAAAACTTTGAGATATGAGAATCTAATAAAATGTTTATTTGATAGGTAATGACCACTTTCCTTTCAGAGGTTCTTCAGTGTTTTTCTGTTTCTCTCTCTGGCCTTGCCTGCCAAAACTGGGCTGACTGGTTTGCTTTGCTTCTCTCTTGACCTCCAGAGACAGGAAGTCAAAAATCTATGCCCTTTAGTCTGACCAGGTAAGCCCAAATCCCAGCTCTGTAGCTGCCAGTGTAGAATGCTGTTAACATACAGGCAATTTCACTTCTCCTCTTGCCCACCCCTTGTGTACACTGTTGTGTCAATCAGTTGCATATGTTTTCACAGGAGGCTGAATCAAAGCAGCAGCCATTTACCATATGTGACTGTGCCATATGTGACTCTATCCCTTTTGCCATTTCTTTCCTTAAAAGAATGAATACACAAGAGACATTTTATTCACACATTTTGTTTTACATGTAAGATTAGTCATAAGTGATTTCTGGGTTATCCAAAATCTTCACCACCACCAAGGCTTTGGGCCTCTTGATGAGATGCTAACCGATTGCCAACAAAATTCCAATAGGTCATTATTCTACCACTCACTATTTACATTGGCCTTATTTTCATTTTACTGAGGTATCAGGTTTCAGCAATTCCATCTGCATTCACTTTCAATGTAAAAGTCTAGGGAGATGATAAAATGAGGAATTAAAATCCTCTTATGCTTAGAACAGTTTCTGAAATCTAGCTCCTAATGATCATTTAGTGCAACTGAATCTTGAGTCTTGGATGTACTTAGCACACTGTCTTTGCTGACGCAATTATAAATTAGTGCTTGGAGTAAGAGGAAGAACGTTGGTGCAGACTTAAGAATATCTGAAACCTATGGAGCTAGGACCCCAATTTCTCCTAAGTTCCTTAAGGGAGTTATTACAAATAAGGAATAAGGTGCTGCCGTATGATTATCTGGCTATTTGCTAATAACTTTTGATCAAAATTCTGGTGAATACTGTCTGGAGAACACCATTTTTACTCATGGTCTACATGATCATAGTACATGATCTCAAATCCTGTTCTTAGAAGTTTGCTATTATTTGGCTAAATGAATAGGCAGACATTCAAATTTGTGATGAATACACTAGGACATATGCACAAAGAGACTGTGTACCCTCCCCCCACGGTCTTTTAATGCACAGAGACCACTTCTAGAAGTAAACAGTGCCCTAGAATTTGAACATTATTCAACCTGTAAGGTATTCCAGTTTCTTTTGGAGGAACAAGAAGAGATATGGTTGAAAGAATTTCAACCAAACTTTCTTAGCATGAGAAGTGGAATAAAAGCTTCCTACTCTCATATCTTTTTCTTCTTCTTCTAACCCATACAGCTGCACAAAGGATTTGAAATTATCTTTGTTACCTCTTTAATTTGCTTGCCTCTAAAGTAGCTTATTAATATACTTGAACATTGAAGCCAATTAATAAGCTTGTACACCTAAATTTTCTGCACATTTTATTAGTTTGTTCTTAAAGATTGTTAAATTATGCTTCCTCTTGATCATTACACTGGCTTTACTTGATGGTTAAGGAGTCAATCCATTTCATATTCTTAGTTTACTAACAACTAGTGGTGTGGGTTTTTTTTTTATTTTTTGCAAATTAGCTTATTATTGCTATTGCTAGTTATATACAACACACCAAGTTCAGTAATGTGGACTCTAGAAAGTGTAGTTCTGAGTAATTCCTGAGTAGGTGCCAAATTTGGACCTTTGGGCCCTTTTCTGTATTCAAGTCAAATGCATTTCTCTTTCACTCTACTCAGGTGTGAGTGATACCTCTGCAATTTCTCTCTACATCCATTGAGTATTACTAAATATTTTCACAATCTTGAATTTGTATGGAGTTTAAATTAGCTTGCTGGTTGTAATTTTGTATATTGACTCATATAGATCAAATATGAACAAGTAGCAGACTGTTCTGAATTATATAAGAGCTATTGTAAAATATTTCTTAAAAGATTAAGATATTCTACTATACAATATGTTTTCCATGCTCATTGGTATCTCAGAAATAAATAATATTTTATTTTATTAAGACATTGTTTTTTCATAATGAAGTATAAAATATCCCCTTAGTCTTTCCAATAAATAATTAAATCTTTCATCAAGCTTCCCCTCCTTTGAAATACATAGATGAAAACACTGCTCTATAAATCCCACTTACTGAAGTATAATAGTGAAATCAATGTCTTAGAAAAAAATGCATCTATTCAGTGTCTCTTTAATAACCACTAAATAACAAAACCTACCGGGAAATATTTTCCCTATTCTCCACAGGATGTAGTGAATCAAAGTATTTTCATTAAAACTAATATGAAATGACAGAAAGTAGACAAAAGGAGAATGCTCCTTGTTTATTTTACTTCTTTTTGCCACATATCATATATTGATAAAGCAATTTTAAGAGACGTATGCATGATATAGTACAGTGAAATTGACTTTTCTTTTTCATAACCACATGCACATTTTTACATCTGCAGCAATATTCTTTTTGAATAGCTACCTGCAGTTAATTTCAAGTTCCCATTGATCTTCGGTGGCCTAGACAAGTTAAAGTGATGATAGAGCAGACAACCTGAATTATCAGCATACCAAATAGGATATGAAAACTTGGTCATGCACAGGCATTCATCTCTGATAATGTATAGTGGCAGACACCAAATTTAAAAATATATTGTGTGTTTTTCAAGCCAGAATAGACTACAATGTGAAAAAAATACCGTTTATTTTCCTTCTTTTGTGAGGCTCAGCTGCGTAAACATATATTTTAAATAACTACAATCAAGAAAGCCATGAAAAAGAGCTCAAATAACCCTCCATATTTAAGTGTAAGCAATAAAATGTTTCGAAGAACTAAAATAAAATTGGCTGAACATTAAACTTACATATACACTGCTGAAAACATTTTTTTTTTGAGTCTCACCACACTGAGCAGACATGTAGAGAGAAAATATTCTTATGTATAATTCAATGAGAATCCAAGGTAGCAGTAAATTCTACAGAGAGTTTCTGAAACAGATTTAGACAGGGAAGCAGATGGATCAAACTGGGTCATGTTAGACAGGATAAATATTATGGCTCCTCTTCTGCCACAGAAAATAGAAAAACCATAGAGCTACATTGCGGATGCTCTTTGAAAATTGGCAGATACTTTTAGGTAGAAAAGACTTGGAAGTATTTCACTTTTTTTTTTTTAAGGTTTCGAAATGGGCTTTTTGTCAAGAAATATTTTCTGTGATCATTCTAACTAAATACTAACTAGAATCAATCTCAGGCCTCAGTCCCATATCTTTCTTAGTAGTAGACTGGTTTATAGAGCTCTTATTGACAAACAGTAAAGCACCAATTTATAACTCTCTATGGCTAAGTGGAAATAAAAATAAGAAAAGCTACCGTATGAGAAAAAGCAATTTTAAAGTGAAAAGATTGTCCAAGGAAAAGAAAAGTCCCTAAGTTGCAGCAAGTCAGCAACGTGCTAGAAATTAGAAAAGTAATTTAAGCCAAGAATAGTAAGATACTACTCTTCACCTGTTTCAAAGTTAGAAAGTCAGATAATGACTTTCTTTTTTTTTTTAAAGCTTTAATCGCTTTCCACAATCCTCATTTATTACATGCTCCTTTGTGGGGTTTTGGCAATGTTGTTTCTTCTCAATATCTTATCTCTCCTTATAGATTGTCATTCTTCCAAGGCTGTACTAGAGCCAGATCTTGTACCAGCTTTCCAGAGTTAACTATGCACATCCCTCTTCACTTTGGCATTCAGTGAATATGAAGTTGATAGCTTAAAATCAATCAAACTGAAAGTATTTATAACATAGAAAACTACAAATACCTTAGATGAGGGCTTCTCTTCTCCCAGAATGCCAATCATGAAACATTTGTCTACACACTACTGCTTAGGCATAATGCTTAGTAGAGATTCAACAAATATTTTTGAATGAATAAGCCAATTAATTAATGTTTGAGACTACAGAAACATTTACATAAAGGTAAATTAGAAGATAACTTATTCAGGCTTTTCATAAGTATCTCTATTAATAACCTTTAAAAAATTGTCTTGACAATAGTCGATACGTTATTTGGTAGGACAGAGGGCTTGGAGATGGTGAATCAGCCCTGCCACCAAGTGATAACCTACTTGCAAGCTTTTTTTTTTTTTTTTTTTTACTCCTCACCTCCAGGGGTACTGAGAGAAAATGAAATAAAATAGTGCAACTTGGAGTCTTTTCAAAACAGTACTGTGTGAATATAGAACTGCTTTGTTTTGAAAGGGAAATGGTGGGTATTAAGGAGAGTACGTATTGCATGGAGCACTGGGTGTTATATGCAACTAATGAATCATTGAACACTACGTCAAAAACGAATGACGTACTATAGGTGGCTAACTGAACATAATAACAAAATAACGAAGGTATTGTATGATGAATGAATTGTATAATACATGAGTTATATCTCAATAAAGTAGTTACCATAAAAATGGGAGAAATAAAGAAAAAAAAGAAAGGCAAATGATTTTCAGGGACTTAGTTTGTCTTTACAAACAATTATTTAACACGGGTTCACTGTGGGAATAGTATATAGTATACATGATAATAGCCAATGGTATACAATATAATGTCTCTTAAAAAGCCAATAAAGAAATAACATACTCCAAATCAGTGGTAGATTAATCACACTATTTTTCCAGGCAAAGGGAGATGAAGGAATAAAGTGCAAATTTAGTTGAGGTGTACCTTTATAGGAGTTGGTAGTCTGGAGCTGATGTCCAGTTGCCATTGCAAAAGTAAAAGTCTCCTGTTGCTAGGGAACAACAGAACTACAGGGGCCCTGTGTTGATGAGTAAGATGATCTTAAAGGGCCACTGCCTAGCTTTTGCCACTGCCAGTAAAAAAGTTCCCTTTATCAGGGCAGGAGCTCTTATATCAGTATGGACCAGAACCTGAACTACTCATATTCATATCCTAATTGTTACAGAAGCAGCAATGCAGAAAAATACATCAAATCAATATAAATAATGTTTTTAAAATACTAAACTTTTTCCTAAGTGAAAAAATTCTGCATGAAAACCCATTGATGTTTGAGTGAGTTAACAGAGGAGTAGGAGATAGATTTCCATGCAGAAGTTATTAGGTAATATAAGTAAAAAAACCTCCATGCTTTAAACTCCCTAAATTTTGCACGTACGTTCCTTGATCCAGATGCTATGCTTTGACCTAATGAACCAAAAAATCAAACTAGCCATGGGCATTTAAATTCTTTTGGTCCTGATGAGAGAGAAAACTACAGGGTTGTTTGCTTTAGTAGCAAAGTTAGTGACGAGGAAAAAACTCTCAGAACATTTCTGTGGATTCTCTGGACACCAGCTGGGTGTGCTACAATTTAACTCAATTCTGACACTATGTACCTGGAAATAGCATCAGATTCCACAGGTTAAAAGCTTATTCCCAAAAGACCCCATTTCTGCTTAAAGGCTGGATATGAATCCTCCTTTTACTGGAGACAAACTCATCAGCCCAGAGATGCTCCCAGAAAAGTATAAATAAACCTTACTCCATTAGTTCCCCTTCTATTGCTACTTTCCTATAGTTTGACACCCTTGGAAGCCAAAAATTACTTCCCTTTGTCTTGTCATTTCTCTACAAATTCATTGTTTCTTGTTAGAGATTCTATATAAGTTTGAATTATAAACTGCTGTTTTGAGTTACGTTGGTTTGATTTCTCCTGCATTAAATGTGCTGCCTATGTTAATAAAAGATTTCTCTCTTGTAAATCTGTTAGAGTTCCAGCTGAAAACCTAAGATGGGTAAAGTTTTGCCTTCCCTACATTACCATATTAGTATTTTTCCATTATCAAGTAGGTTGTCAATATAAGGTCAATATATTACCTTGCTCCAAGGTCATACTTTTGCCCCTGTCATTATTCATATGTGAAGATATGTAATTTTTCTTGTCTATGCTGCCTCTAGGCTGATAAAGGTCAAATCCTTATCATCTCTTGCCTGGATTATTGAAATAATCTCTTAACAAGTTCACCAATTTCTATCCCACATGACCCAGTATCGTCTTTTCTTAACACAGCAGCCAGTGTGATACTTAAAAAACAGAAGTCAGAATATGTCACTCATCAACTCTGAACTTTCCAAGAGCTATCATGTCGTTGAAAGGCAAAGCCTAAGCCATTACAACTTCCCACAGGACCCTACACCTTCCGATCCTTTAAATCTCTCAGATCTGATTTTCTGCTAATCCTCTCCCTCTCCACCACCACCACCCCAGGCTCTCTTTGGTCCACTCACAATGGCCCCTCTTGCTGTTTCTTAAACAGAACAAGCATATTCTCTCCTCACAGATTTTGAACTAGCTGTTCCCTCTGCTGAGAATGCTCTTCCTCAAGGTATCTATTTGGCTAACTCCCTTAATTCCTTCAGGTTTTGGCTTAAAATGTTACCTGAGGAAGACCTTCTCTGAAATCTCTATTTAAAATTGCCAGTCACCCCCACCCCCCACCACACACACACCCAGCCCCGGCCCTGACTCCTTACCATGCTTTTCTGTTTCATTTTACTAATAGCAAACACTTCCTTCACAGAATTTATCTCCTTCTAATTCTAATATGAGAATTCAAGTTACATGAGGGAAAGTATTTATTCACAGCTATGTCCCCAGCATCAAGAATGCCTGGCGTATACTAAGCACTCAATAGATATTTCATGAATGAATGAATAAATGAATAACAACAGGGATGTAAATCCAGAATACTGAGCTTCAAAGTTAACATCTTAATTCTGGTAGTCAAATGATCTGATTTCTAATCAAATTTCCAACAATATATGACTTTAGCAACTGTTAAGAGCAAAAGATCTTCAGGGGATTCATTTATTTGGAGAATGTGTTAACTTTCTTGGTGCTCAAAATGCTGCAGAACTACCTTTAGGAATCCTATAGATCCTTGGGATATTAGGTTGTAAATCCCTTGGAATCCTTCCCCCTTTTCTGCTGTCAAAATCTATCAATAATCAGTGCTTAATTCAAAGAATAGTTGCTTCATGAAGCGATCTCCAATTAATATGTTTTTCATCTCTCAGTCTTCCTTAGTATCATAATTTCCACATCAAATATCTTATCAATTTATCAAATTACTTTTGAATTATACCTATATTGTACTTGAATTAGCTTTAATTATTAGGCATTTAGGTCTTTAGATATTCAGCACTAGTATTGTGTACACTGACTTGATCATAATAAGCAGTTAAAAGTATTTTTGATTGATGTAAAAAGACTCAATTAATTATTTGATCAAATTTTAATTACTTTTTATGAAATTTCTTTTGTTTAAAGTACAATTAGAAAGCTCTGTGATATAAAATAAAAGAATAAAACTGACAGGTATTAAGTAAAGTAGTTAATTTATAACTGTAGAATTCTATATTGATTCAACTTAGGAAAGGAAACATACCAAAAAGCAATTTTTCAAAGGTCATTTTCTATTTGGAAAGAAAGTTTTAAAATTCTAAATCAAGGAATATGTTCACTCAAATTTACATGAAAGTCAAACCTTTATAAGGAAACATGAAAGACACTGCACTCCAAAGAAAAGAAATGAAAGTGTCTCTTTCCATCTCTTGAAACTTCATGGCACTTATTTTTTTTTTTAAAGATAAATGGTTAGTATGATTTTATGTTTCACAGTTATAATTAGAAGTTATAAGACCCCCAACAAGAAACCTCACTAGGAACCACTTTTAAATATACTCATATATTTTCATCTTCACTTACAAGGTGGATGAAAAAAATACACTGTTTTAAGAACATAATATTAACATTAAATACCATTTGTTGAATGATGGAGGCATTGATGCTTATTTAAATGTATATGTGTCTTTACATACATAAAAACAAGCAGAGTAACTTTAAAAATCGGTGTTTAGTTAAAAAAAATCTGATTGAATTACTGGATACCCTATATTTCAGGTTATTTCTTGTCAACTCTTACATATGCCCCATCTCATAGTACTTTCTTCCCTCATTATTTTTGAACTAATATCGAAGCTACATTCTTTGGCACCCTGATTTCTTGAATGACTCCTATAGGATTATTGGATAAAGAAAATGTGGAATCAGTTTGGGTAAAGAAAATGTGAATACTGTGTTCTGAATTCATGTGCATTTTAGGCATAACTAAAGAAGTAGGTTTGGAAAACACATATCCTCAACCTCTACCTATGCCTACACACTACATCTACATCCATAAGTATGTCTATTAATTTCTACGTTTGCACCTATATGCCTTGAACACGGGGTTCCATTTAGCTTATGAATGGTGAACTCCACAAACTTTGATCCATTTTCCATGTTCACAGAATGAAAATGAGAACTTTGTAACAACTCTTTGGGCTTAAAAGTTGAGACCCTCCCACTATGCAGCTTCTAGGAATTTATTTCAGTGCTTGAGGTGGCTATCTTTAAACTTAAAAAGAAACAGGCAGAAACTAAATGGCAAACATGTGATGACTTTAACTTGCAATATTACAAAAAAAAAAAAGAATTATATATTTCTAAATACTCATGTAAAAGAGAGAGGATACAATCTCTCTTTTTGTAGGGAGAAAGGAAAATTTCTTTTTAAAAAAGAGGAAGTTTGTCTTTTGAAAAGATCTGAAAAATAGTTAAAATATGTGTGATTATGTTGTACCAACAATCTTGAAAAGATTTTGGCAAGAAAGAGCAAAATACATTTTATATCCCATTCATATATAAAGTCATTTCAAAACAAACATATACTTTAGGGTGCAAATATATACTCTAAAGAATTTGATGAAACTGTCACATATTTAACTTATAGGAAGATACAAATAATGAATGGCTTAGAGTATATTAGAAGATGTTTCTGGGTAGAAATGGATTCAGAGGAACATATAGTCATCCAACAAGAAGAAATACAGTAAAAGAAGTGGATTCAAAGATTTTTCCTCATTCAGAGGAAGAAAATCAAAACCATTTTTTAAAAAAGTATAAAAAATCACCAGGAACAGCTAAATAGAAAGGTACAAACCACTGTGCTGATTTTCTAGAAGAAAATTATTGTAAGAAAGAAAGAAAAAAAAAAGACTGAGATTCTCATTAACATATATCGATGTGGAGAGAAGCAGCCCAAGGTGGGGAGTAGAAAGCCCTGTGAGAAAATAAGTCAAACCTCTATGGATTGTCCTTGACTACAGAGGCCACAAGGACTTGCAAATTCAACACATGTTGAAGAATTGTAAAAATCGATACTTAACCCAACTTCAACAACCAAAAAATGGGACATAATTCAAAAGGTTGAACTACATGACATTGCCATTTTTGTAGGTCAAACCCACTGAATATCAGAAGAAAGCATATTACCTGAGTTCAATAAACACCACTTTAAGTTGTTATAATAATAAAATAACACATTGAGAACATTATGTAGACAACAGAGTTAAAGAAGCAAAGCAAAACCAAATGATTACAGAATAAATTGTGCTAAAAATGTAATGACTGACTCAAGCCCAGCGATCACTTTAAAGGAAATAAACAAACAAACTAAAGGAATTAACAGGAAGACAATAGATGAAGAGGGCAAACTTACCTGATTTAAGGATGATTGGTGTCCCTAAGTAGTGAATCCTGTAATGGAAAAAAACATATATTTAGAAATATAATATAGGATGATATTCTTAAATCTGTACATCAAGAATGAACTGGAATGCCTAGAAAATTTGACACAGAATAATTAAGGTTGAGACACACCCTCGTTAAGCAATTAAATGTTGAGAATGAAAAACAAGAACTATTCTCACACAGCCAGAAAAAGCAAGTCAGGCTGGTGTCAGACTTAATCAGAGCAGCCGTCAGTATCAGAAGACAGTGCAGTGATCTCTGTATTTTGAGAAAGAAAAAGTAGAGCTAAGATATTTTACATTCAGGCAAATTGTTGTTTTCATTAAAAAACAGTTTTGGTGTGCCTGGGTGGCTCAGTCAGTAATGTGTCCAACTCTTGATTTCAGATCAGGTCATGATCTCAGGGTTGTGAGACTGAGCCCACACTGGTGTGGAACCTGCTTAAGATTCTCTCTCTCTTTCTCCCTCTGCTCCACCCCCACCCCCACTCATGTAGGCTCTCTCTCTCTCTCTCTTTTCAAAAACAAACACACAAAAAACCCCAGTTTTTTCTCAAACACAAAATACTTTGGGAATATAAATATATTTTATAATATTTTATAATATATAATATATATAATATATTATATAATATTAATATATAATTTTATAATATAATATAAATATATTTTAAAATATAAAAATATTTTAGAACAAAACACTTGGATGATTAAATCCACCTAACTCAGACATTAATCAAAATAAATTAGCGAGAATGAGAAATATTTTGGCATATGGACTGATGAGCAATGACACAATTTAAATACATAAAGTATATTAAATACTTGAACAAAATGTAAATAGTACAAACTGAGAAAATGAAATCATTATAAAGCAGAGAATAGGAGATGGGAAAGGAAAGAAGGGGAAAGTGCTGTAAGCAAGTTAATCAATTCATCATTCATAGGAAAATCAAAGAATCCCATAATATGTAACACTTAAACATGCACTTAAAAGATACCTTCCAACTCATAACATTTTTCTTTTCTTTTTTTTTTTTTTTTAAAGATTTTATTTATTTATTTGACAGAGACAGACAGCCAGCGAGAGAGGGAACACAAGCAGGGGGAGTGGGAGAGGGAGAAGCAGGCTCACAGCAGAGGAGCCTGATGTGGGGCTCGATCCCATAACGCCGGGATCACGCCCTGAGCCGAAGGCAGACGCTTAACGACTGAGCTACCCAGGCGCCCCCATAACATTTTTCATAATACATTTTCTTCAACTTAGAGATCTCTTTAATGATTTAGAATTTAGGGTAAAAATAATATATTTTTAAAATTATAGAACTTCCTCAGTTTTTTTTCTGTCAAATTCAAGAAAACTACACTTAATGCTTTAACTTAAAGTATACCATTTATAGAATTAATCTCTGATTGAAAAATTTGTTCTGTCTGTAGATGTACTCCTCCATCTTTCGATTAACTTTTTGGCACAGAGAGATCTTACACTTCCTATTTCGGGATGTTAGGTTTTTTTTTTAAGATTTATTTATTTTTTTAGCGAGTGAGAGAGAACACACGTGCAAGCATGGGGAAGGACAGAGAGAGAGAAGCGGACTCCCCACTTTGTGTGGAGCCCGATGTGGAACTTCATCTCTCAACCCTGAGATCACTACCTGAATGGAAATCAAGAGTTGGATGCTTACCTGACTGAGTCACCCAGGCACACCTGGATAGTAGGTTTTCAACTACTGTGTTGATTTTTACTTCTAACTTTTTTGGTTTTCTTTAGTTTATTCAGTTATGTACATAGGTTATTTTTTAAAATAATAGTTACTACTATGAAAATATATATGCGCTGGTCTGTGATTTTTGAAATAAAGATATGTGTTCATGAGATCAGTTGATTTTTACTTTTTACATTTTTATATTACTGATACGAATTTAAAAATATCATATTACAATTGATTTCAGGAGCTGTTTCTTTAACTTTCCTTATGATTGAAAAACTATTGTTGCATTTAAATTAGAATCTGTGGATAATTTTATTGAAGTATGTTGATAAAGTGTCTTAAAATATCATTTTTAAAGAAATTAATTTCATTTGGAAGTTACTGGTATATTGATTGTCTTACTGATGATTTACTTTCAAATGTGATGATTTTGCAAAAGAACTTCATAAGCCCTCTCTATATTTTCTACTTTCATACAAAAAATGAGCAAATGATCAAGAGTGTTCGATAAAGACCACAATGGGAATTGTCAGATGATTTTATCTCAGTTGTGAGTCATTAGTAACCAAAAAAATAGGAAAGTGAAGATACCTTTTAACATGTATTTTAATTAAGAGTTCCAGAATCTTATGTATTTGTCACATCCAATAGTCTTACCTATAGATAGTGTTTAATTTTTTCTATCGTATAAGTTAGTCATGGAACAACTCAAAGTTAGAGTCTTTTAAAATTACACATTTGCCTATGGAAATGCTTATGGAAAACTCCTTTCTAAGACTATGGAATTAAAGGTATTGAGGGGTGCCTGGGTGGCACAGCGGTTAGGTGTCTGTCTTCGGCTCAGGGCGTGATCCCAGCATTATGGGATCGAGCCCCACATCAGGCTCCTCCGCTATGAGCCTGCTTCTTCCTCTCCCACTCCCCCTGCTTGTGTTCCCTCTCTCGCTGGCTGTCTCTATCTCTGTCGAATAAATAAATAAAATTTAAAAGAAAAAAAAAGGTATTGAATGTTTCTCTGCATGTTAAAAAAGAGAATAGTTAACAAAATATTAAAGAAGAGAAAAAAATGTAGGACCCACACCACACAATTTTAAGACATAACTAATAAAGCTAATTAAGACACTAATTAAGACATTGTGATATTGACAAAAGGATAAATACAGCAATAGAACAGAATAGAAAGCCCAGAAATAGACTCACATAAATATGGCTAACTGACTTTTGACAACGCAAAGGCAATTCAGAGGAGAAACATTTGTCTTCTCAACAAATTGTGCCAGAACACTTGGATGCCCACAGGCAAAAAGGTGAACCTAGATGCAGACTTTACACCTTACTTAAAAGTGAACTCAAAATGTATGATACACCTAAATGTAAACAATCTACATCACCTTGGTTTGGTAATGAGTTTTCAGTTGTAACACCAAAAGCATGACGTACAAAAGAAAAAATTGTCAAGTTGGATTTTTATTAAAAACTTCTGCTCCATGAAACACAGTTAAATAAAATGGAGAGGGAAAGATGAGCCACAGACTGGGAGAAAATATTTGTAAAACATGTTTGATAAAGAGCTTATATCCAAAATATACAAAGAGCACTTAAAATTAAACAAAATGAAAACAAGCCACCCAATTAAAAGGGGCAAAAGATTTGTACAGACACCTCACCATGGGAGATATACAGATGGTACATAAGTATACAAGAAGATTCTCAAATTCTTTCATCATTAGGAAAATGCAAATTAAAGCATGTTATGTTAGAAAGCAAAGGTTTGGGGAACAAAGAAAAATTCTGAGAGAAATATGCCCTTGTTACATTCTGATAGAAGGACTGGGTAAAGTCTTAAGATTTTAGTTAATGGTCTGTTAGCCAAAGGAAATTCTTACTTGCCTTCCATATAACAGGACATAAAGAGCACATGATGATGTAGATTTGTACTGTTATATGCTTGAATAAAATTAATTTACAAGAGAAATAATAGACTGGTTTTCTCATTTGTCTAATGAATGAAACTTCGAAGATATTGTTAGATATGAATCCCTTAAGAAGGAGATCACCAGCCATGCTTTATCTTATGGTTATGTATTGCCTTGCTTTAAACTATGTCTGGGGAACAAACAGAAACATTTGTTATGTTCGTTTTCTATTTTATAGCCTTTAAGATGGAAAATAAGCTGTCTCTGAAGAGGCCCAAGTGGGATGCTTCCAGGCATTTCTGGTAACTTGTAATACCACACTGCCTAAAATGATAGTGATATATTCTTTACTTAACTTTACAAACTTGCAGGTTTTATTATTAAAGAATACAAAAGAATTGAATAACACACACTTGCAATGGAATAATGTTGCCCTGGAAAATGTAAAAGCAATCATTTTGTAATGTATAATTCATTCCTGTGTAGGACAATCAGAAAATTGTTTTCCTATCTGGATTGTTCTGAATTTTTACTCTGGCCAGAACCATCATTGTTCCCATTCAGATAGTACGGCCATTCACACGTGGGAGAACAACAGACAGTTCGATTAATCTAGCAATTATTTTACATTCAAGTTTCCCTGACTGACTTTTGTTTCCTTTCTTCTAAGAGTTTATTTGTGTTAATTTATCTTTTCGATGATAAAGGTTATCCTAAATGTCCTCTGAAGGAAGTTAAATGAGGCAAAATATCTTATCCTATCATATGAAATCCATGCAGACTGGCAATTCAATGTTATATGTATAAAGCACCCAAATGAGGCAGAAGGTAAATAGGACAGGGAATATTTCCTTAGTCTGATGTGGCTGGACTGCCAATTTGATCTTTATACAGTCCTCTATTTTTCAGTACCAGCATCTGCTGAGCACCAGTTCCTCTTGCATCTAGAATGAAGGCTTCTGGCTCATGGCTCAGGTTTTATCTACACCCAAATCTCTCTTGAACTATTCATTTTCCATAGGAAATCAACCAGGTGTCTGTCACTGTTTCTTTTCTTCGACTTCTACAGATCATTAACTAAACACATTTTTATTCAACATATTTATGTGCCATCCACTCATCTAGATGCTTGGGATAGGTTTGTAAACAAAGATTCCTGTTTCTTGGAGCCCATGGATTACTGAGAGGTGGCAGATGATAAGTAATACCTTAATTCACCAAAATATATATGTTAGAGGTAAAAAGTGTTATGAAGAAAAAGTGGTGAGCAGGACAGTTTGCAGAAAAGAGTGGTCACAGAGCACGGTCTGGACAAAGACTTGAAAGAAGTGAGGGAGCTTGTCAGAGTGTGGTTAAGTGCATTGCAGGAAATAGCCACCAGTTAGAGGATGGGAACAAGTTTTTAATTTTGATGTAGTCCAATTGATCTGTTTTTTCTTTGATGCCTGTGCTTTTGATATTATATCCAGGAAATCATTGCCAAATCCAATGTCATGAAGATTCTCTTCTATGCCAAATTCAATATCATGAAGGTTCTCCTCTATGTTTCCTTCTAAAACTTTTATAGTTTTGACTATAACAAATAGGGTCTATTTTAATACTTATTTATAAATACATCTATTTTAATTATTTATTCCTAAATCTGTTTTCCATGCTACATTATTAGTGATAACAGCAAAAAGGGGATGTTCTCTATTTACATATTGCCAAGCATGAAACACTATGCTTGATATTTTATAAGTTGTTAATAAATGTTGGGTGACTAGAAAATAAATGAATGATTAGTAAGAAAAATGAAAATAATAAGATCTTCCTACCTTGGGTACAAGTCTCAGCATCTTACATGTATTTAACTCATTTAATCCTCACAAAACACCTATTAAGGAAGAAAGCGAAACACTGAGATATTAAATTACTTGACCAAAATGACATTGATAGTGGGCAACAAACCTCAGAATTCATTGCGTAATATTACATGTCGAAGCCATCTATAACAGTAGGATCTTCTAGATGGCAAACAGAGTGTAGTGTAGGTTCACAAATTTGGCTTAGCATCAGAAGAGCTTTAAAAAATACAGAGTCTTGGACTACACCCCAGATCTCCTGAGATACTGAGAACTGGAATTTAAAAAACTGTCTTGGATAATTTATATGCAGTCAGCCTGACATCTGCTTAAGCAAAATTGTTTGTGAATCACTGAACACGAAGCTTTCTCATTTGTGCTGGTACACAATATGCGCGGAAAGCGCTTGGAAATGTGTTCTTGCTGCTGTTATTTGCTATTCAAGCTATCAAAATCCAAAGAGAATTGAAATCATTTGACCAGAGAAGGAATACTCCCGGGATTTGTAGGGCTGGATTTGCTAAACTGCAGAGCATTCTTGTCATTAGGAGATAAAACAAGGGTATTAAAGAAACTCAGAGCCTCCACTTGGGTGGTCAGCCGTGAAGGAGGTGTGTACATTGATCTGTACAAATCACATAGAGGGAAAATGGAAAGAAGAGAACTCGCAGACACTTGACTCCAAGCCACTCATTTATAAATATGCAACCTACTAAGGGGAGGCGAATTGTTTGTTGAATGAGCAAAATAACAATTTCAGTGAGTCAATTCAGGACGAGTGAATGAATCAACTCTATGGATGGGTAATGCCTCCACGAGCCATTTAGGATTCCAACTTAAGCTCCCAATTATCTTTCATGCTCCTTACCAAACATTATTCTGCCCTACGGAGCCTAGAAGACATGTCCAAACGTTGAAGAATGTGGAGCCTCATTTTCACTTATGTGTGGAGAAGCCTTGTGTAAGTACAAGGGTAAATCCTCCCCTCTGTTTAGAGCCTGAAAATGGAATGGGGCCCTGAGAATTGGACGTAGTATCATTAGAAATAATTGCATGTGCGGCCAGAGGAGTAGCCACTTACGCCTCAGCAATGTGCCTCATTCTCATTTCTCAGATTCTAAAATGCCTCATGTGATGGCCAACAATAAAGGAAGTGAAGTACCAATAAATACAGAATAATGTAAACCACTGTAGGTTTCAAGGTTTTGATTCTTCATGGTATGAGATAGCCAGAAAACCATTTCTTTACTTCCTCAGGTGGTTTCGGATTGCACTGCTTCTGAAAATTCATGTTTTTTTATTGAGCAAGTGCAGCAAGTGCAATCACACACACACACACACACACACACACACACACACACACAGTAAAGAGAAAGACTCAAAAGATAAAAAAAAAAATTCCAATCAGGGTGTCAAAACGAAACCACAGCAGAGAAACTCTGCAAGTTTGACTGCCTGGGAATGTGTTTGCTGGACTTAGGGAGCCATGAGGGGTCCTGAATGGTCCTGGGAAACACACTTTTTCAGCTGTTAGATTTAAGGAGTATATTCTAGAACACTTGATAGACTAGGGGGCTTTTTTATATATAAAAGGGGAGTGAAGGGGCGCCTGGGTGGCGCAGTCCTTAAGCGTCTGCCTTTGGCTCAGGGCGTGATCCTGGCGTTCTGGGATCAAGCCCTACATCAGGCTCCTCCGCTAGGAGCCTGCTTCTTCCTCTCCCACTCCCTCTGCTTGTGTTCCCTCTCTCCCTGGCTGTCTCTCTCTAAAATAAATAAATAAAATCTTAAAAAAAAAATAAAATAAAAGGGGAGTGAAGCTTTGAATATTAAAAGAAAACGTCACCTTGGAGACGAGGAGGTAAGACCTGAGGATAGAAATTCAGATTCAAACCGAGGTGAACTCAAAGAGGGCTCACTTGTGAAAACTTGAACATTTTTGTACTTCTCTCCTTGATAATGGGAAAGCCATGCTATAGTATGTCTTTATGTCGCTTGCCTCTTGTGATTTTTTATTTATTTTTATTATTTTGTCTGGTATAAACACAATATGTAATTCAATGAAACATTTTGACTAGATCATCCAAACAACTTTGGTTCATAAACAAGACAAAACTTCTAACATAGTTATTTTGAGTTTTAATCTCAAAATTCATCAAAGATATGTAAGCAAATCTCTGAAATTGTGTATCTTTTTATTTACTGCAGAATTCCAATATGCTATTATATTAAAATTACTGTGTTTACAAGAACAAATGTAATATATTTTTCTTGCAATGAATTAATAATATAAAGATGGCATTGATATATTACATAGAGGATTGTCTCCTATTCACTTTTATAATAACAGGATATTTTATGCTCCTCAAATATTGATGCAAAGGTGCTAGGTATACAACAAGTCTTCTTATCCCCTCAAGAATTCACTATTGCTTTAGATTTGACTTACAAAAGAGGAGAAGGTACACACTGGGAATAATCTATAATCTGCTCTCTTACTTTCCTATTTCTCTTATAATTCACTCTTAGGTTTTAGCGTTTTAGTCTGTTTCTGAGAAGATAAAGATATAACTCTGCATTAAAAACAGACGGTGATGAGGAAGAATCCACCCAAATTGATTTGCTTTGGCAGATCTCATCTGTCTTTTAACCTAATATGCATCTGTTGTCATTTCCATGAAAATGCTTCTGATTACTAATCAGCCGTTTTTATTAATAATAAGTTAATACCTCTTCCAATGATTTTACATTTTAAGAAAAACGTAAATGCTAGATGTAATACTAGATATGTGAATCTGTGTGCTTACTGCAGGTACTTAAGTTCATGTAAGCGAACTGTTGAAATGATATAACTTCACATGCAATCTAATTCCTTCTGATTTCTTAAAAACGAGCAATCTATATCTGTTTAACTGCATATTCCAGTTCTAAGTGGCATGTTACATTTGACTGGTAATAGACTTTTACCACAAATAGGATGGAATGTTTTCTTAGAGTTGGACCAAAAGTCAAGAAACATGTGTCGGTCGGTCCTCATCATAAAGGGGCTCTGAGCACTGTTTGACACTGTTAGCCATGCTCTACTCCTAACAGAACACTTGACTTGGCTCCTTCCAGTTTTTACTTCCAGCTGTCCCTTCATTCACCATAATGGCTATATCCTTCTTCACCATTAATTAGCCCTTAAATCTAGATTTCTGTGAGGCTCGCTTCCAGGTTATTTTCTTTCTGTTCTCCCTCTCTGTAGATTCTATTCAAAGCAGTGCTTTACTAACCCTCAACATACCAATAATTAGCAAATTTGCATCTTTTGTCAAAACCTTTCTTGTGGGTGCCTGGATGGCTCAGTTGGTTAACTGTCTGCTCTTGGCTCAGGTCGTGATCCCAGGGTCCTGTGACTGAGTCCTGCATTGGGCTCCTTGCTCAGTGGGGAGTCTGCTTCTTCCTCTACCCTTCCCTCCTGCTTGTGATCTCTCTCTCAAATAAATAAATAAATAAAATCTTTAACAAACAAACAAACAACAAATCTTTCTTTTTGCCCAGACTCACATCAACATTTCCCATTCCATTTCCATTCCTTAATCTCAACATGTCCAAAACAGTCCTCATAATATCCATCCCCTCCTCTCTTACCCCAAACCTGGTCATTGCCCAGTGATTCATATATCAGAAAACAGAATAACCAAACTTCTAGCTACACACTACTTGTTTTTTCCTTAAATCTCACATAGTAACCCAGTGCCAATTCTTTTCCTTCTTTTACCTCTTAATATCTCTTGCATTCTAACATTAATAACCTATTACCATATCCCATGTTCAAGTTACTGTCTTTGGAATAGCCACATAATCAGTTTATCTTTACCCAATATATTCTTTTTTTCTAGTACAGTCTTTTATACTATATTCACAGTAATCCTTTCAAATGAGAAACTTACTATGTCATTCAATGTTTGCCTCTCTAACTACCTGCCCAAATTTATCCAATTTAAAACAGTCAATGATTATTCTGTTGCTTAAAAAAAAAAAAAGCCAAACACGTAATTCTTTTAGAGTGATTTTACATCTGCAACAAAATTAGGAAGGAGGCACAGAGATTTTTCATATACTCCCTGCTAGGACATATGCACAGCCTCTCCTATTAGCAACATCCCCCACTAGAGTGGTACATTTGTTACAATTGATGGCTCTAAATTGACACATAATAATCACCCAAAGCCCATAGTTTACATTAAGGTTCACTCTTGGTGTCGTACATTCCATGACGAATGTATAATGGCCTGTAGCCATCATTGTGGTTGCATGCAGAGTATTTTAACTGCTCTAAAAAATCCTCTGTGCTCTGCCTGTTCATCCACCCATCCCCAATCCTGTCAACAACTGTTATTGTAGTCTCAGATTTGCTTTTTCCAGAATATTATATATTTGGCATCATACAGTATGCAACCTTTTTATATTGGCTTCTTTCACTTCATAATATACATTTAAGTTTCCTCCATGTCTTTTCATGGCTTGATATTTCATTTCCCTTTAGCACTAAATAATATTCTATTGTTCCATTTGCTTATCCATTTACCTGCTGGACACATTGGTTACTTCCAAGATTTGGCAATTATGAATAAAGCTTCTATAAACATCTATGTGCAGGTTTTTGTGTGAACATATTTTCAACTTCTTTGGGTAAATACCAAGGAGCATGATTGCTGGACTGAATAATAAGAATATGTTTAGTTTTGTAAGAAACTACCAAACTGTCTGCTAAAGTGGCTGTACCATTTTGCATTCCTGACAGCAATGAATAAGAGTTCCTGTTGCTCCACATCCTTGTTAACATTTGGTGTCGTTTTGTGAGAATTGGGCCATTCTAATAGGTGTGTGGTGGTATTTCATTGTTGTTTTAATTTGTGGACCCCTAATAGCATAGGCTGTGGAGCATCTTCTCATATGCTTATTTACCATCTGTATACCTTCTTTGTGAGATGTCTGTTAAGGTCTGTGGCCAATTTTAAGAACTGGGTTGTTTGTTTTCTTGTTGAGTTTAATAGTTCTTTGCATATTTTTGATGACAGTCCTTTATCAGATGGGTCTTTGGCAAATATTTTTTTCCTGGTCTGTGGCTTGTCTTCTCATTCACTTAGCATTTTCTTTTGCTGAGCACAAGTTTTAATTTTAATGAAGTACACATCAATTATTTCTTTCAAGGTTTGTGCCGTTGGTGTCATATCTAAAACGTCCTTGCTATAGCCACAGTAATCTGGGTTTTCTCTTATGTTATATTCTATGAGTTTGAAAGTTTTGTGTTTTACATTTAAGTCGATGATCCATTTTGAGTTAATTTTTGTGGAGACTATAAGGTCTGTGTCTAGGTTTATTGATTTTTTTATTGTTGTAGTTTTTTCATATGACTCCTCAGTTTTTCCAGCACCATTTGTTGAAAGGACTATTTTCACTCTAGTTTATTGCTTTTGTTTCTTTGTCCAGGATCAGTTGACTGTATATGTAAGAAGGCTGTTCCTAGCCTATCTATTCTCTTCCATTGATCTATTTGTCTATTCTTTCACCAATATCATATGCTTTAGTTACTTTAGCTTTATAGTAAGACCTTGAAATTGGATAGTGTGAATCCTTCAACTTCGTTCTTATCCTTCATTATTATGTTAGCTATTCTTGTTTTTTTCTTCTTCTCCATATAGATAGAGTTTCTGATTCCATGTAAACTGATTCCATAGAATCAACTGGTCAATAACCACAAAATAACTTGTTGGGGATTCATTGGGATTGCCTTGAATCTATGAATGAAGTTAAGAAGAATGGTCATCCTGACAATATTCCTGTCCATGAACATGGACTGTCTTTCCAATTTTTTAGGTCTTTGATTTTGTTCATCAGAGTTTTGTAGCTTTCCTTCATATAGAGCTTGCACATATTTTGTTAGATTTATACCTACATATTTCATTTTTAAGTGTGGTAAAGCAAATGATATTGAGTTTTTAATACTAATTTCAAAGTCCATTTGTTAATTGCTGTTACATAGGAAAGTGATTGATATTTGTATATTAAACTTGTTACTAGTTTCAGGTTTGCTTCAAAATATCTTGACCTACTAAAATTTATCTTTCCAAAAACTTCTTTTTTAAAAAAATATTTATTTATTTTTAAAGAGAGAAAGAGAGCAAGAAAGAGAGAGAAAGAGAGAGAGAGAGAGAGTGTGTGTGTGTGTGTAGGAGCTGAGGGAGGGGCAGAGGAAGAGGGAGAGAGAGAAAATCCTCAAGCAGGCTCCCCACTGAGCCATAAAGTCCCACATGGAGTTTGATCCCAGGGCTCTGAGATCATGACCTGAGCAGAAATCAGGAGTTGGAGGCTTAACTGAGCCACCAGATGCCCCTTTATCTTTCCAAAAACTTCTAAATAAGGTAATCGTATTTTATTAACACTGTTTCTTACAGAAAACAAGAAAACAAACATGATTCAAAGAAATCCAGTTACTGCCTATGACTCAGTGTTAGTCCTGGCAATAAGCATGGCGGCCTGGCGGCTTATTACAGGGATGCTACATATAGCCATGTTGGCTGTGAACTTGATGAAAATGGTGCCTCCTGGAGTTTTGCAGATTACAACCTTAACAACCATTCCCAGTGGCCTAGTAATACAGTATCCACTGCAACAATGCAATTTCTAGTTTAGTACTTTTTCCCCAGGACCTCTTTGCTGTTCTACCAACAGGTGCATGTGCACACACACACACACACACACACACACACACACACACACATTCATATGCACACATAAACACACATTGCCCTGCATTCATTGTCCTTAAACCCTCCAAATAAACAGTACAAGAAGTGGGAAGAAATTTTCTAAAATCAACCCTTATGCTAAGAATGAAAAATGGTAGTTGTTCAAAATATTGCAGGGTTAAATATGCAGAAAAACATTTCCTATGAATATACACACAGTGCATATACTTATACTTAAATACTCCTCTCTAGTCTGTATATTATCACAGTTTAACAAAGCAAAATTTTTGAATAATGCTCTTAAGTTAAAACATTCTAAAAATACCTGACAGTCAGCTCCTATATTTCAAGACTGAGGTTTAAAACAATAGTTTATTTTATAGTTTTTGTCAGAGAATTTAAACATAGATGCATGCTAGAAATAATTTAATCTGTGGTTCTTTGCTTATGGCTATCAAGTGTGTAGATAGGGAGTAACACATGAGCCATTTGATTTTTTTTTAAGTGAATACAAAGAAGAATTAGCAACTTAATCATAAATGCTTGAATGTTACTAATTGATTTCAAATATTTAGTTGATTCTAAAAAGAAGGATAATTAACACAAAATATGTCTCCATTTTTAGAAATAATGTTCTTTGCAATCTACATTAAAAACCTCTAATATAAATTAATCCTGAAACAGAAAATTTTTAAATCACCTAAATTAGCTCGACACAGATTACCTAAAATTAAAATGCCACTGTCATTTCAGGCCACTAAATAAGTAAATAATATTTCTTGTGAGACCTAAATATAGCATCCATGCCCTCAAGTTGGGGAAATGGGAGTTCTAATTATAGAAGATTTTCTCTTGGTGTCATGGTCTTTCTAGGAGACTAGGTCTGTAATTCCACAAATATTTGAGGTTGAAATATTTGTGAGGAGGCCGCTGGGTGGCTTAGTCAGTTAAGCATCTGACTTTTGGTTTCTGCTCAGGTCATGATCACAGGGTCCTGGGATTGAGCCCCATATCAGGCTCTGTGTTCAGCGTGGAGTCTGCTTGAGACTTTCCGTCTCCCTCTGACCTTCCCCCTGCTCTCTCTCTCTGTCTCTAAAATAAATAAATAAAATATTTATAAAAAGAGAAAGAAAGAAATATTTGCAAGGTTCATCTGAGTTGCTGAGAATACTATAGTGAACAAAAATCTATAAATAAAAATAATAATAAACACCAAAAGCTAAACATTGTGTCTTTATGGAATTCAAATTTTTGCAGGATAAATAAACTATAGGCAAACCAACCAGTGAATAAATAATATAATTTTATATAGTAATAAGTATTATCTCAACTATAAAGGAATGAATGGAAGTAGATGGGGGAGATAGTTTTAAAGGTAGTCAAAGCAGGCTCCCCTTAGGATGTGACATTTGAGCAGAGACGTAAAGAAAGTGGACACGTGAATGCACGGACATGAGTGAGCTGAGCAATCCAGACTGAGACAACTGATGCAAAGACTCTGAGAGAGGAGCATGACTGGGGTGTCTAAGAAATAAAACGAGTACTAGTACTGAGCAGAGGGCACCAGTGAAAGGGTAGTAGTAGGCGATATATTTAGAGGTTGCCTGCAGTCACACCATGTAGAGAACACTAACAACTTAGATTTTATTTCTATTATTATGAGTAACTATCAAAAAAGAACGACCAAGGAAATTACATAATTTGTGGATGTATATTTTGAAGAGGGGGCATGAACTGTTGTATTAAATGTGGGTTAAAGGAGAAAGCAGAATGAGGCTGGGAAGCTACTGCTGTGGTTTTAGTGGGACCAATTTGACTTGATTAGGGAGGAAGAAAAATAAACGCGGAATATTCCTCACACTAGGGATGGGATGAGAACATTTTCAGGGCTGTCTCTCATCACCTCAACACTAGGCAGCTCCTCAGGACTGTGAGCTGGAGGAAGTACTTGCCATCATTAACCATGCTGCTCTTCAACTGGCCTTTCCTCAGCAGTAGTTTAGTGAGATCTGAGAACTTCATGAGGGGAAAATGGGAGAAAAGAGGCTGGTCAGTGCTGGTTCTAGTATGTACTTATTATAGTATTTACATGCCATAGCCTCATTCATTGGTAATCTTCAGTGGACTTTGGAAAAATAATTTTACAAATAATACATTAACCTGTCCATGTATCTGCTACAGTTCTTTGTGTATACATGTACCCTGAGGTGCTATTTCTGGAAAGGTGGCTGAAGAATGACAGATAATTGGGTGCAGCTGTATGCCCTGGTCAAAGAGCATCTTAATGTTATTTTTTTCTTTTTCTTTCTTTTTTTTGGGGGGGGTGCAGAGAGAGAGGCAAAGAGAGAATCTTAAGCAGTTTCTAGGATCAGCATGGAGCCCAACAAGGGGCTTGATTTCATGACCCTGAGGTCATGACCTAAGCTGAAATCAAGAGTCAGATGCTTAACCGACAGCCACCTAGGCACCCCTTGATGTCATTCTTTTAGCACACAACACATAGTTTCTGGCCACAAATTTATTCCTATAACTTCCGGCTATGAATTTTGTTAATACTTGAGAGAAGAAACTCCCAAAGTGATTGAATTATCTATCATTTGGTGAGTAACTGGTACTTTCTCCATATAAAGTATGAAATGTAGAAGAACATCTCACCTCAGAAAAAAGAAAGAGAAGTAAAATATCAGTAAAAAAATTCAAAAAGTACGATTTAAAGACAGCATTCCTAATAGACCAGTACAATGTGTAACAATGTATAACAATTGAAGAGGTTACTCTGTGGCTATTCTAGTAGTGGAAAGATGAGATACATAAAAATATGATTCCTAAATTTTGCTAATTCATTCAACTATCAATTTCTAATTTTAGGGATTGCCTAGAAGCTGAGGGTACAGCAGTTAAGATTTTATCACAAAAGTTCCTGGAAACTTGGGAGGAAACTAGATATTTCTAGGTCTTAAGCCTGCATATTCTGTTACTGGTGGTTAACAAAAGAATCTGGATTTTAAAAGCTCCTAATATACAGCTTTACTTAGTAACCATCAGCATGAAATACAGTTCTTCATATATGATTGACAGTCAATCATCAAAATCATTTCAATCTCTGAGAACAGCTATCAAGTTTATATTAATAAACAGCATAGAAAGTCAGAAGACATAAGCTATATTTCTTACCTTCCTTTGGTCTTCGTTGCTTATAGCTTTAATATTATAAACTATTCTTATTCTCAAAAGAATTATCTCTTTTAAGACATCCATCGCTCCCTCTGCCACATTACTTATGAATATTTTATTACTTAAGAAAAAAAGAAATTATCTCAAATGAAATTTGTATCATTTTAAGTATTTAAATCTTTAAAACAAGGGCATTCTGATCAAGGACTGAGTTTATAGTCACTATTCTCTACTCTATCTAAGCATTGTCTAGAATTTCAATCATGAAATTAGATTAGATATTCTAGCTAATATACTTTAGTTTTTGACACCATGTTACATAGTTAATTATATGTGGAAAGCTTTAGATGTAACCACAGGGGGATATTTTTCCTTTCATTAATTTAATTAATATAATATAATATTAAATATAAGAAAATTTTATGGGGCAAAGCATCCTTCAGAAATGAAGGAGAATGAAACTTTCCCAGACAAACAAAAGCTGAGGGAATTCATCACCTTACAGGAAATGATGAAAGGAGTCCTTCAAGCCAAAATGAAAGGATGCTAATTAGTAACATGAAAACAGGAAATGCGCTGGTAAAGGTAAGTACAGTCATCCCCCCATATCCATGGAGAATATATTCCGAAACCCCCCCCCAGTAGACACCTGAAACTAGGGAGTAATGAACCTCTATGTTTTTCCCTGTACATATCTATGATAAAGTTTAATTTATAAATTAGGCACAATAAGTGATTAAAAGTAATAACTAAGAATAAAACAATTATAACAATTAACTGTAAGAAAAGTTATGTGAAACCTAAAACACCTATGTGATGAGATGAAATGAGATGAATGATGTAGGCACTGTGATGTAATATTAGGCTACTGTTAAACTTCTCACAATACATCAGAAGGAGGATCATCTGTTTCCAGATTATGATGGACCACAGGTAACTGAAACCTTGAAAACAAACCCACATGTAAGGGGAGAGGGGATTACTGTATATAATCAAATTCAGAATATTCTAATACTGTAATATGGTGGAGAGTTAACCAGTTAACTCTGGTGTGAAGTATATAGGACAGTAGTATTAAAAATAACCATGGCAGGGCACCTGGGTGTCTTAGTTGGTTAAGTGTCCAACTCTTGGTTTTGGTTCCGGTCCTGATCTCAGTGTCCTGGGATCAAAGCCCTGCATCAGGCTCTGAGCTCAGTGGGCATTTTGCTTGAGATTCTCTCTTCCTTTCCTTCTGTCCCCCTCTCTCTCTAAAATAAATAAATCTTAAAAAAAAAAAATAATAACCATGGCTACAATAAATGTTTGGTGTCCTTGGAAAGTGATGTTTGATGGAAGAAATATTAAAATCTCAGACTAGAAATAATAGATGAAGCCAGATCATGGAGAATATTGGCTATTAGGTTTAAGAGCTTGGTGATTGAGTACCATTAAAGGCTATTAAGTGGTCATAGTTGTGTGTTAAATCCATCGGCAGAACATGAGTATAGTGTATTTGATGGATTAGTTTGTGATGATTTCTTCATTATAAGCCAAGTTTTTGACAGTTAGCTCAAAATCAAATGAGGAGACAGCTTCCCAGGCCTGGTGTGTACTAGCAGGAAGTGTTTGTCACGTTGATCCCCATCTGGGTGATGGCCAAGCAATTTTTTTCAGCCAATAGCTTGTTATGAATATCTAGTTGTTTAAATCTAAATTACATGAAGTATATCCCTGTGAGATCTTCTGTATCAAAAAGAAAGCTGAGAAATGTATCACCATCTGAATAAACACAATCCACCATTACAGGCTGACTTTTCATTCCTCCTTGGAAGTATGGAGTGTTCGGTCATACCCACCCTTCCTACTTCCTTTTTGCCTAGTTTTTCCCTGAGATTTTTCAGTGCTTAAATAACTCTCAAACAAGAGGTAAGTTTGAGGGAAAAGAAATTTTAAATGAAAAAAGGGTATTTTATTACCTCAGAATTAGCACCCAAACAAATGTATGTTATCTGATTTTTAGACTCATGCAAGCTCTTGTGTGAAGACAGGGGGCAAACTTTTGGAAGGGAATAGAGGCTCTTTAGACTTTTTAAATGCAAATAATTTTAATTCTGAATGCATATCATACATTCTTCACTGAATTTGATTTTTCGTTTAGTTCATGTGATCTTAGGCTTACATGAAAATTCTCTACATATTCTGGTTTCTTCCCAGGTTAACATATATTTCAGGTTTCTGGTGTTTTCCCTTTCAGGTCAATACATACTTCAGTTGAAAATTTTGGAAGTCTGGATCAAGGACTATGAAGCAAATTACATTTATACGAAGTATCCTATTTTTGATTTGATAAAAGATACCAATAAGTTGTGTGATTGGTAAATACTTAATTCTAAAGAAAAAGACAAAGAAGATAATTTTCCATGTGCTATTATTACTTATGGTCCCTTTTTTTGTGGATGTTCAGAAAGGATAGAAGATTTTCCATCTCTTTTTCTGAGAGTTCATGTATCTTGGAGAATAATTTGCTAGGTGTTGAGCAGGTTTAAAAAAATAAACAAACCTTCCCGACCTGCTTTGTATGCTTTTATGAGGTAACTTACTTTATCAGATGTGACACAGGCAGACACTAGAAAATTACTTGCACACTGGAATATACTTAGAACCCTTTATCTATTATGCAAATAAATCCAAGCTGGTCTTCTGGAAAACGGGTGCCATGTGGAGAAGAAGTGATATACCCAACTGACGCTCAGTGGTCAAATACGTGAGATGTGAGTGAGATTGTTCTAGATTATCCATTTGCTAGCTGACCTGATGGTCAACCTAACAGCCACACTAAACATGCACACAAGAGCCACCATAGGTCAACCTCTGCTGGCCAAGAGCAGAATTGGCTGTACCAAGAAAAACAAATGCACTAACTCATAACTAAAATAACTTTTCTGTATATAGACCACAGCATTTAAATTGAATATATACATCTAAATGACCTATAATTCTACCCATAGATTTACTGCTAGTGGAAATTCACTGTGAACTGACTCTAAAATAACAACTTGAACCAACTTCATTATGACCTATATTTATGTACAGCTTTTTAAAGTTTAGCTATTTCAATGGGATATTAGATACTATATTAGGATGCAAGAGCTAATTTCAAAAGCATTTTAAATCTTTTCCATATTTTGTGTGTAAGAGTCATTCCAAAATTCTACTAATACTTACTCTGTCCACAAATACTGATTGCACTATCTACTAAGTGAAAACTCAAGTTTGAAAAACATAATTGTCAAGTACTTTGTCCCATTTGGTGAACCATGATTAGCTTGTGTCATTTACTAGAAGGGTTACACTTGATGATGCATTCTGGCCATCTGCTGAATTTAACAAATCAAAATGAACACATTGCTGTTTGCATCAAATGACAAATATTGAATTCCTTTAATGTTCTATAGATGCGATGATCTGGTTATTCTCCTTCTTTACCTTTCCAAAATTCCCCAAACTATGAAACAAACGTACTCTCAATTTGAAATCATTAAGGCTATATTTATGCCATGCTATTGATAATTTAATCAAGTTTCTAAAATCAATTACATTCCACTCTATATAAGTATAACCTCACATTACCACTAAAGATGCAGAGAATGAAATTTGATTGCTTTCTCAGGTTATCTGTCACGAGTACCTAATGGAAACTTGCCAAGCAAGCTTCTCACCAGACTATCTATACACCATACTAAAGATATTCACCAATGTTTTATGACACTTACTATGCGGTAATCACAGTTATCATTCTAGGTCCCACAGTATGAGTTTGTTCTATTGAAGAAAATGAAGCATTATCAAATATTGAACCTCTCATATTTCTTGATAACACTCAGAGGAACTACTCAGTTCTTATCCATCATTTCTGCATTTTAAAATTCTGTGCATTATCTACAAAGTGATATCTAGGATTCTGGCAAGCAGAATCTTAATGCTCTGGATATTTAGTGTGAATGTCAAAGTCTGTGATTTCCCCCATAATAAATTTCAATTGACTGGTGTCACTTACTGGAAAGGTTATATGTGATTGAATTTATGACCATTTGCTGCTGAACTCAGCTTATAAATTGCTAATGATTCTGGCAGATGATCCAGTTTCTTATGCCAGTGAAATATTTGAGGTTAATTAAATAGCCTTCATCACCTCTTTTCACCAAAATGCCAATGAACTGCTGAGAAGTTAAATAAATGTACTACTTGGTACCCAGTGATGCCAAATAAACCCTCTAAGTTTGTATTTTACTGAGTCTATTATAATGATCTTCTAAAACAAAGCATGAGGTGTTAGATCCTTAAACATTGCTAAGTGGAGAAATTATTTGAAATGTAAATTTTTTTTCCAGCAGCATTAGATAGAATCCCATTACATCAAAGTAAGAGTAAAATAAATTTAATAATAATAGTAATAAAATAAATTTAAGTATACAATGATCAACAAATATAAGATCATAAATAGACTTCTTTACACATACAGAACACAAATTTTCACTTCATATAAATGTTTTAAAATCATTTCAGATTATCAAACAATAGTTCAATGTTTAATTCACACCTAACTTCAAAATTATGTTAAATTACAGTAATTCAGTAATAAATTATTTAAATAAAACACTTAATAGATTTCCTTTAAGAAACAGTATCTTCAGCTCTCACTATCTAAAGAAATATTCCTCTTTTGCCATAGGTGTGGTGTTATATATAAATACTTCTAAAGTGACATCATTCAAAATCATTAGGACTTACATGCACAAGATTATTTTCATGTCCTCTATTCTACTCTTCTTAGTTTTGTTTGTTTGTTTGCCTTTTAGGATTTATTTATTTATTTGAGAGAGAGCGAGCATAAGCTGGGGGAGAGGCAGAGGAAGAGAGAGAATCTCAAGCAGGTACTGTGCTGAGCACAGAGAACGATGTCGGGCTCGATCTCACAGCCCTGAGATCATGACCTGAGCCAAAATCAAGAGTTGGGGGCTCAACCAACTGAACCACCCAGGCACCCCTCTTCTTAGTTTTTATTAGAACCCTAGTTTGTTGTTATTGTTGTTGTTATTGTTTTTGTTATTTTGAGGTGGCAAAATTCTTGGCTAGAGGATTATGTTCCCCACTATTCCTCAGGGGTCAACACTGAAATGTAAGAAGTTAGCAGGAAGAGTTTCAGGTGATGCTTCTTAAGACTTTATCTTCTTTCTATTCTTTTTCTTTTAGGAATTCTCAAGCTCTGGCACCCAACTTGGGTCATAGGTGATCTTGAAAATAATGAAGCAGAAAGATAGAAGGAGGGTGCCTAATGATCTTGGAGTCATCTCCAGACTTATTTTATGTAAGAAAGGGGAAAAAAAGTGTTACATTACTTAGGTCCCTTATTTGGCCACTTAGCAACCGGACTTTATCCTAACTTATAGAGTTAGGATAAATAGTTCATTAATGAATCAGGTGGCATGATAAAATGTTTTAGTAAAAATATTAGCCATTAATTCAGCAATAATTTGAAAGATGGTCAACAAATCTTCTGTAAATTTTTGAGTTCTGGGGGGTTTTTCTGTTTGTTTGTTTGTTTGCTTGCTTTTTAAGTAGACTCTGCAACCAGCATTGAGCCTGATGCAGGGATTGAAGGCACGATGCTGAGACCAAAACCTGAGCTGAGATCAAGAGTTGGACACATAACTGACTGAGACACTCAGGTGCCCCTGAGCTAATCTTAATAATAGCTCCACATATTTACTTATCAAAATAAAACAGAATGAGCTATTTTTAAGGTAAATTTATTGGTATACATACAATTTTAACCTTATGAGCTCTTACCTACTCTGAGCAAAAAGTAGCGCCACCATGATCCTTAGCATTCTGCATTCATTTGACGTTGTATTATCTACCTAAACTAGCTCACCCATCCACAGTATTTTAGGTACTGTAGAGATGACTTTAAAATTATAATCTCCAACCCTGACTTTTCCTCAGAACTCCAGAATCATTTGAATCCTGTGTGGCCAGTGCTGTGCTCAGGGATATGTATATGTGAACAAAACAGATTCAGTACTGGCATTGACAAGTTAGTAGCTTAGTGCCCATGATAGAGTTAAACAAGCAAATTCGAAATCAGTATATATTTGTAAATTATGTAAAATTTCATGAATAACAGTTCAGGATTGTGCAATAGAGAGTGACAGGATAAAAAGAATAATTATATTCGTCAGTCAAGGGAAAGATAATTACAAAGAGTCTGGAAGGAAGAGAGAGAGCCATCTAGGAAGACAAGAGGGAAACAGCATGTTAAAAAGTTCCTAAAGTCAGGGTAACTTTGGTAACTTTTTGCCAAAAAGATGATAGTTTTTAAAAACGTCCGTTGGAAATCCTTGAAGTGCTTAAAGCAGATAAATTAAAGAACATGATTTACTCCATTGAAAAGATCACTCTTGCTGCTCTGTTGAGAAAAAATAATGGATTGGATTGGAATACAGTCAGTAAATTTGCTCAGCTAAACCAATAGAAAGTTAAGAAATGTGTGGATTATGTGAAAGCCAGTATAATCAACTGATTGAAAAAAAAGTTAAAAATGTTTAAATTAAACACTGTCATTGTTTTATTACAGAGGATTGATTACTTAATGCCCTTAAGAATGTTAACAGCAAATATTATGAAATGATGCATATGAAGAAGGTTCATATCCATGAACATATAATGACTTTATTTCAAGTTTTCCTATGCTGTGTTTTATTTTACTCTATAAAATAAAAGTGGTAATATGGAACTGTTATTAAGGTATGGAAAAGTGGTGATTTGTTATATAAACATTATTTTAAAACATTTCTTATTAACCTGATTTTATTACACGATATGCATGCATTTTTAGCAGGGAAAACAGACTCAGATTTGATCATGAAAGTCCAAAGATGAATTGCGATTATCTGATAGAAGTTCACTTGTTGCAAATATTGACAGAAAACATGTGCTCACTGAGAAATTCCTGTAGTTCAGTAGATAGACATGATAAAATAATAGTGTGAGGACAGAAAAAAAAGGAAATCAAATAACTTAATATTTAACAATACAGTGTCTTAGCAGCTCCAGGGTAACAGCCAATTAAAGAACAATAAAATAAGTGTATAGCTAACAACCTCAAAAACAGGAAAGATAGAATAATAAAAATTCTTGACTAAAAAGAAGCCAAATGATGAGGGATAAAAGGAAATAACAATAGTTATTCCTATCAGAGCAAAATGTAGATGTAAACACAAATATATCAGGGATTACATTAAATGTTAATAGCAAAGTGATTTGGTTAATATTGGACAAATTAAACCTAAGTATATGTGGTTATAGGAAAAATCACTTTAGGGGCACCTGGGTGGCACAGCGGTTAAAGCGTCTGCCTTTGGCTCAGGGCGTGATCCCGGCGTTCCGGGATCGGGCCCCACATCGGGCTCCTCCGCTGTGAGCCTGCTTCTTCCTCTCCCACTCCCCCTGCTTGTGTTCCCTCTCTCGCTGGCTGTCTCTATCTCTGTCAAATAAATAAATAAAATCTTTAAAAAAAAATCACTTTAAATATGAAGATACATAAAAACTGAAATTAAAAAGATAGAAAAAATATGCCAAGCAATCCTAATGAAAGCACAAAAGCTAATGTGCATCAGACAAAGGAGATTTCTTGCAAAGACATTGTTTTTAGTATCAGGTGAAAAGTAATGTTCCTTCCAAAAGAAATAATCATTCTGAATTCATACGTACTTAAGAATATGGTTTTAATATATATAATGTAAAAACAGAATGAAAAGGAGAAATAGATAAACCTATAATTAATATGAGAGATGTTTAACCCACCTCTCTCAGTAACTGATAGGACAGAAAAAAATAAGTAATGGAAAGTCTGAACTCTATGATAAACATGCCTAACTGATTTGACAAATATAGGACACCATACCCAACAGCGACAGAAAACACTTTCTTTTCAGATGTCCATAGATACTTGCTGGACCATAAAACAAGACTGAAGAAATTTCAAATGATTGAAATCATTCAGTGTATTCTCTGACTGCACAAGAGTTAATTTAGAAATTGAATATGAAAAGATTACTAGAAAATCCATGTAAGGAAACATAATCAGCTGTTCAGAAGAAATTGTAGGATAGTATTTTCATAACCTGGAAGCTGGCAGAGATTTCTTAAGCAGGGCACAAAAGCACTACCCATAAAGGAAAAAGCTGACCCATTAAGCCTCATTAAAATTTTAAAAATTATCATAAAATCAGACAAAACTAATCTATCTTGTAAGTTGAGATGGTAGGCAGGTAGGGTCTGGGGTTTGTGACTGTAAGGACACAGAAGGGAGCCTTCTAACATGTTGACCATTTTCTATTTCTTGATCTGAGTGATTGTGACATGAGTGTGTTCAGTTTGTGAAAACATATTGATCTTTACTTTTAGGAGAGTGTTCTTTTCATATATATTATACTTGAATTAAATGTTAAGAAAAAAAAGACTTCTCTTCTTCAGTGGATACAATTAAGAGAGAAAAAAGGCAAGCCATAAAGTGAAGATATTTGAAATACATATATCCAACAAAGAATGTATATTTAAAAAAACTCCTACAAATCAATAAAAGATAATCAAATATAAAAAAATATAAAAGACTTAAACAAACATTTCATAATGTTCTTAGGAAGACCAAATGGCCGGTAACCACCTTAAAAGCTACCATTAGTAACTTTTAGTAACTATTACTAATTGGGAATCAGGGAAATGCCAATTAAAATCATAATGGTTACTACATATCCACTAGAATGATGATTCTAACAAGACTTATAATATCGAATGGAGCAATTAGAACTTTAATATACTGATAATCACAATGTAAGCAGATGCACCCAATTTTGAAAACTGGCAGTATCTTCTAAAGTTGAACACTGAAGTATCTTTTAAATCTACAATGCCACTCCTAAATGCATAGTCAATAGAAACCCTAACATACACATATCAAAAATGATGTATAAGACTATCCATAGCACCACTATTTATAAGAGACAAAAGATGGAACTACTCCACATGTCCATCAGGAACAGAATGCATAAATAATTTGTGGTATATTTGTATCATATCATATCATATATTATATAATAATGTAATATAATACAGCAATAAAAATTAAGATACTAAAGCTACACAAAACATGGATAAATTTCACAAACATAATACAAAGCGGAAGTAGCTAGATGCAAAACAGGTCATTCTGCATGACCTCATTTAGGTGGAAAAATATAGGCCATATCTTGCAGAGCACTGTAGGCATTTTAGGAAATTTGGAATTCATCCAAAATGTGTTAGGATGCTAACAAAGATTTTTAAGCAGGTGATGAACATGTTGTTATTAAGTTTTGCTGTTTTCTGGATTTTTTTTAACAGATTGCTCTGGATTTTATTTGTTTGTGGAATAGATCATAGGCGGTCAAGAATAAAATCTTGGAAGGCAGTAAGGGTGATATGGCATTAGTCCAATAGAAGCTGATAGTGATTTGGATTAAAGGGATGGGTGTGGAAATGGACCATGTGAGCATATTAGAGAAACATTTAGAAGTTAGAACCGAAGTGACTTCATGATATATTAATGGAAAGAAGAGGGAATAAAAATTAGCGCTATTTATTGGAAAACACGCAAGTTTAGGGTAATGAATGGGTTAAAGTTGTCTTTTGGATTTCTAAAATAAGCATGAGATATAAGCATGAGACAATCAAGTGGAATTTTTTTTTTTTAAATGGTAATTGGATCTATAAGTAAAGGGTAGGGGAAAAAGTTAGAATATGAGATAAAATTGGGGAGTTGTAAGCATATTGATTTCAAACATGGGAATAAATGGCAAAAAAGAAAAAAAAATTAAGAAAAGGAGGCCCCCCAAATATGAGACCTCTTCATCAGCCCCACATAGGCATTAGAGATAAATTAATGAAGAACAGTAATGTAAATGTATTTTAAAGTTAAAATGAGCTACATGTCAAAATCAAGAGAAAAAAATATTTTTTTAACTTCAAGTTTTGTATGCGTCTGCTTAATGTATCTAAGTTGTTTCTGTTAGAAAAATCTGAAGGTTTAGTAGCAAATGGCTACTAGAAAATCAATTTTATTTGAAAACTCCATTTCAAATAAGCAGGAGCTGATACTTAGGTGACAGATTTAATAGATTGTATTCTACTCTCAGGAGTGCACTGAGCCCATCCCAGTTCTACGCTGATGCCCACACTCAATCTGACAACAAACACATAGAATTTCAAATCTTTATTAAAAATTGTGATGTAATTTTCTCTTATGTTACTAAACATTAATATTCTTTGATGAAGACTATTTTATTTTTTTAAGATCTTTTTTATTTATTTGAGAGAGTGAGTGAGAGAGAGAGAGAGAGAAAGAGAGAGAGAAAGAGAAAGAGAGGACAAGGTGGGGAAGGAGAGGGAGAAGCAGACTCCATGCTGATCAGGGAGCCCAGTTTGGGGCTAGATCCCAGGACCCTGGGATCATGACCTGAGGTGAAGGCAGACTCTTAACCGACTGAGCCACCCAGGTGTACCAATGAAAACTATTTTAAATAATCTCTCTCCGTACAGAGAACTCCTTCAAATGTTATACTTCAAACTTCTGCTGATCGCTGAGAATTATATATGGTAAACTTTTAAAAAAACACCTTTTGATTTGACTGAAAAAGGAATGATAAGGTACTCTTTCTGAAATCTGCCTTATTAACAATGCTTGCTCTTTTCTGGGTCTATCTGAACACCCATTTATTTATTACTCAACCTACAGTTTATACCTTTTCCACAGTGTTGAACTCCTAGGATATTTTTGTTGTTGTCATTCTATTAAACTCTGTGGGAAGTTGAAAACCTTTAAATGACTTAGAAATGTTAAAACTTAAAAAAAACAACAACAACAACCCTGCATCTTAATGCTTTCACAAGTGATGTCTTTTAAACATAAAAACAGTCGCATTAATCTACATCGCATTAATGAAATGTCAAGGAAAATACAATAATGTCAAAGGTTACTAACAACTCCAGAGTCATGCATTCATATGAGCAAAACGATGAATCAGTTCATCCAGTTTATTTAGGAGATCAGGCAATTCAGAAAGGGATTATGCAATTTATTTGCTTTCCTTTATATAGAGTAAATCACAAATACTGATATTTTTAAGATGCCAAAGGTTGTAATAAATTAGTCAATCTCACTTTTGCATAAATCCTAAATCAAATATAAATAAGGACAGTTCAGCAGTACATTTAAAAAATATAATCCAAGGTAATGTGTGTTTTGTTCTGGAAATGTTGCAAATATTTAATATTTGGAAACCTATTAATATGTTAATAGACTAAAGCAAAAAATCTGATAATGGTTAAAATGCACATTCGTTCTGGATAATTCTTCCTATACTGGTAATAGAAAACTACTTTCTTAAAATGATAAAAAGATTTATCTCAAGCTACCATTGAAGCATTTAACAATTATGGTTTATATAGCTTCCCTATTAGTGTTGGACAAGCTAAGCATGACTGTTATCTCCACTATCACTTAGCAGTGGTGTTGCATGTTCTAACCATTACAATAAGAGAAGACGTAGAAATAACAGAGGAAGGTAGCAAATCAAATTATTATTATTTTCAGGCCCTATGATTGTCTCAAGAACCTAGAAAACCCAAGTAAATCAACAGGCTAATATTGTAACTCTTAGAAGTAACAGATGTGTTACATCAACTAATGGGTTTCATATAAGGGGAATAGCATTTATTTGCATTTTGCACAATGGAAAGATTGTTTTCACATTATATAAAGAATCATATATTTCTATGACAAAATAAACAAAACACAGAAGCATGTGTTAGAAAATGATACCGGTATCTCAGCACATTTGTGTTGGACCTGAAATGTACCTGTAAGCATATGTGAGAATGTAAATGAGGTAGCAGAAGTGGGTTATTATCACATATTTTTCCCTTAAAGCACTTTTTGTTTTTTTCCCATTTTCCTTCACCCCATCCCGTACTTCCCCATGACTCCATTGTCTCCTCTCCCCTCAACTAGTATCTGCAAGGTGATCATTGTTAACAACTCATGTTTATTTATTTTTTCTATATTTCCTTACCCCAGTCTCATGTTATAATACACACACACACACATGCCTGTACATACATAGTTCCTTGCCATTGTTTGCTTAATTAAAAAGTAGAGATTCCGGGGCGCCTGGGTGGCACAGCGGTTAAGCGTCTGCCTTCGGCTCAGGGCGTGATCCCAGCGTTATGGGATCGAGCCCCACATCAGGCTCCTCTGCTATGAGCCTGCTTCTTCCTCTCCCACTCCCCCTGCTTGTGTTCCCTCTCTCGCTGGCTGTCTCTATCTCTGTCGAATAAATAAATAAAATCTTTAAAAAAAAAAAAAAAAGTAGAGATTCCATCAAGTAGGCTGTGTACCTTTCTTTTCCCCCTTAGCAGGACATCATCAAAGTCTCTCCAAATCAACTATTATAGCTCTGTCTCATTCATTATAGTAGCTGTGTAATATTCTTGACATAATGTTCATAACTTATTTAAGCTTTTTAATATACATTCACTGTAATCCCAATATTTCAGTTACCATAACAAAGCTGAATAAACATTTCTATACATGCTTATTTACATGTGGCATTTTTGTTTCTAGCTTTGCCACTCAACCCTGGAGAGCCAGGGGAATTTATTTTCAGTGTATGACTCCACATTTTAGTTCATGGAGCCAAAGCCACCAAATAGAAATTGTCTCAGTTTTCAAACACCAAGGGTACAAATGTGCCTGCCTATGTATGATCTTTACTTTTTCTATCCAAGCAACATGAAATGGGTGTTCACTCTCCTGTTCCAGGAAAATACTTTCCCCATTGATTTGAATCCCTTCCCCTTTGACATTTATCAAAATTGTTAGATATATTATTTTCTCTATTTCAAATATTCAACCTCTTTTCATGTTTTCTTGGTACTTCCCAACAGCATTTAAGCATGTGTGAGTTTTATTCCATTTTGAAAAAACAAAACAAAACAGGCAACCACAAACAACTTCATCTTTTCATCCCATATTCTCCTCTGGTTTCCACCTGTCTCTTTCCTCTCTTTTCTGACAAGTTTCTTGAGCTGTCAACACGTCCTATCTCTATTTTCCTTGTCTTCCTTGATTAATTCTAAATTCCCGAGATCTCGTTTCTGTACTCTTAATGCCAAGATCCACAATATCTTTTTGATATAATAAGGTCAGCCTCGATCTTTCATCAGCTTTTCACTCAAGTAATAGACTAAGAATAGTTGCTGTGATGGCTAATTCTGTGTCAACGTGACTGGGACAGAGGATACCCAGATATTTGGTCAAAAATTATTCTGGATGTTTCTATGAGGTTGTTTTTGCATGAAATTAACACTGAAGTTGGTAGACTGTGTAAAGCAGATTGTTCTCCCCATTGTGAATTGGCCTCACTGAACCAGGTGAAGGCCTGAAGAGAATAAAAAGGCTAATGCTTCCATGAGTAAGAGGGAACTCCTTCTGCCTGACTTTTGGGAGGTGGTGCGCGGTCTTTTCTGGACTTCAGACTCGAATTATTAGTTCTTCTTGGGTCTCGAGCCTGTTGATTCTCTGACTAGAACTTACATCATCAACTCTCCTGGTTCGCGGGGCCTTCATACTTAGAGTGGAAATGCACGTTGATTCTCTTGGGCCTCCAGCTTGCCAACCACAGATCTTGGAACTTCTTAACCTCCATAATTGTGAGAACGAATTCCTTTAAATCTATCTATATCTATCTATCTATCTATCTATCTATCTATCTATCTATCTATCTATCATCTATCTATCATCATCATCTATCTTTCCATCCTCCCACGCTATAGTTAATAGTCATATCTGGAATATGAAATTGCATGCAAATTTTATTTTATTTATTTTATTTTATTTTATTTTATTTATTTATTTTTTTAAAGATTTTATTTATTTATTTTGACAGAGATAGAGACAGCCAGCGAGAGAGGGAACACAAGCAGGCAGAATGGGAGAGAAAGAAGCAGGCTCATAGCGGAGGAGCCTGATGTGGGGCTCGATCCCATAACGCTGGGATCACGCCCTGAGCTGAAGGCAGATGCTTAACCGCTGTGCCACCCAGGTGCCCCGCAAATTTTATTTTAAATTTCATTATCTGTGTTTTTCTAAAATGAGTATGATACATGGGTTTTAGAATAAAAAAAGTAATAAGGATAGTTTTTCTTTCTTATTACAATATCTCAAGGAATAGCATCTATTATCGACTGAATGTTTGTGTCCTCCCAAAATTCGTATGTCAAAGCCCTAACTTCCAATGTGATGTATTTGGAGGTGACATCTTAGGGAGGTAACTAGGTTCAGGTGAGGTCATGAAGATGGTACCTCCTTGATAGGATTAGTGTCTTTATAAGAAGAGGAAGAGACTGGCGCTTTTTCTCTCTCTTTGCCATGTAAGATATACAGTGAAAAGTCAGCCATCTACACCAGGAAGAGGGCCCACCCCAGAACTGGCACCCTGATCTTGGAATTCTAACCTCCCAAATTGTGAGAAATAAATTTCTATTGTTTAAGTCACCTAGTCTATGGTATTTTGTTATGGCAGCCTGAGCTGAGTAAGGAAGCATCATGTTTATAAAGGAACATTATAGGTAAACAAATGTGGTTAATCTTTAAAATAAAAGGCCGAACAGCATAGTGGAAAGCACGTGAGATTTGGAGTAGTGAGAAACTTGGTTTTAGTACTAGTCCTGCCAGTGGACTTTGGATCAGTCACTTAGCCCCTGGGGGCCAAGGAAACTTATTCTAATAACACCTGTTTCAAAGTTTTATAAGGAATTGTGAAATAGCAGATTTAATGTGTTCACCTTGTAGTAGATGATCAAATCAATAGGAGTTATTATATTTAGGTTGTTCAAATTATATCCTATCAAACAGAATTCTATTTGTTCATCATATGTTTCTCCCATTAAACAAAAGCTCCATGATGGAAGACACCATTTGTTTTGTTCATGTCTGTATGCCCAGAGAAATACTTGGTATATGGAAGGCATTCAATAAATGTTTTTGAATAGATGAATAAATGAATAAAAATTAGGAACAGAAGAATCCATCTTTATATTTTATCTTAGTTAAAACAATGTCAAATAATCACAATTAATTAAATATTGATATAGGGGTATCAGTATTTTAATTGAAATACATCCTATAAGACAATACTGAAGATTTTAAGGAACTCAAAAGATTGGCTAATTTTTAACCTATTAAGAAGCACTCAGACTTGTTCTTTCATTAACAAAGCAAAGCTTTAAACAGGAAAAAGAAAAAGGTGAAAGAAATAGAAGCTAAGGTTAAAGTGATAAATTAATGCCAAAGAATCTTATGAATACTGATTAATTTCCTGATATTTCAAGTACCCTATTATTTATTATAATTCTAAACTAAGATTTACTTAGCCCTTTCTAAAAGATGAATGACTCCAAAATTATGTCCCAGGACCTATTTCTCTTATTACCTAGCAATTTTCTCCTTCTGACTCATTTTGGAAAAAAAAGAATATCGTTTATATTATATATTAGTAAATATATATCTTTATATACTCACAGTTGCATATCTATCATTTTAATGGTTGAGTTAGTTATCAAGCTTTGATTATTTTAAAAATACATTTTTAAGCTGTAACTCCATAGTTAAACCATAGCTCAATTTCTTTTCCTGACAGATAAATTGCCCTAGGAAGTTCAAGGAGCAGCAAAAGAACATTTAACACTTGAAACTGTGTTCTTTAAATTATAGATTTAGAGACACTTGGGGATGAAAAGAACTTCAAAGATCTTTTTGCCTAATCAAATAAAAATGAATTTACTCTACATAAAGAACCACCTGTTCCAAATTGTTATTTAGCTACTATTTGAATATCTTTGGTGATGAAAGTTCCGTAAGGGAATTTTTTTCCTTGGTACTGTGTCCATAAAATCTTGAAAAGGGTTTGCAGATAGTGAGGATTCAGCAAACATTTCTTGAATTAGTGAATGAAAAACTAATTACCTTCTGAAGCAAGTCTAACTTTTCGTCTTTTTTAAAGCTTCCTTAGTGATTTTGTAAAAAAGGAAAAAAGAATGAAAAGAAGAAAAAAGAGGTACAATGCTTTCAGTAGAAAAAAAATCTGAAAGAGCAAATATTACATGAAACAGTAAGTCATGGATATTTCTTCTTGTCAATAACTATAGCTAAATTACATCATGTTTAATAGATACAAAGGCTCCCTTTGAATATACGTACCATAATTTATCTTACAAATTCTCCTTTGATGAATATTTACATTGTATCACATTGTTGTTGTTATTAATAGCACTGTGATAAATATCCTTGTCCTTACATTGTTTCTTGTCCGTGTGATTAAAAAAAGGACTTGATATAAATTGCAAAATTGCCCTCTAAAAAGCTCAGATCAATTTATATTCCTGCTGAAAGTGCATTAGATGCCAACACGGGACATTATCTGGGTGTTTTAATCTTTGTATAGCTGATAGGTGAAAAATGGTATTTCATTGCTAATACTAACATATGCAGTGTAACATGAGTGGTCAACAGCATGGACTTTGGACTCAAGCTGCCTAGACTGGAATCCCTGCTTCACCAATCAATACATATGGAGCTTTAGTTAGCCCCTCTGAATCTTAGCTTTTTCACCCATAAAATAGGGTTGAAAAATGATACATACTGTATGCATGAGATTCAAGGAGGTTATGTGTGTTTACAGCTTCGAACAGTGCCTAACACATGGTTAAGTGTTTTTTTTCAAGTTGTTTATTTTTATTATTATTATCAATATTAAATATATTTTCTTCTTTTAAGAATAATATCCTTAGCTAATGCTGTCTATTTCAGCTTTCATTTATGTGTGTGTGTTTGTGTGTATACTATCATCTATCTATCTATTTATTTTTAAAAGATTTTATTTATTTGTCAGAGAGAGCTTGAAAGCACAAGCAGGGGAGTGGCAGGCAGAGGGAGAAGCAGGCTTCCTGCTGAGCAAGGAGCCTGATAATGGGCTCCATCCCAGGGCCCCGGGATCATGACCTGAGCTGAAGGCAGATGCTTAACCAACTGAGCCAGCCAGGCATCCCTCTATTTATTTTTTAAGATTTTATTTACTTATATGAGAGAGAAAGAGAGAAAGAGAGAGAGCGAGCATGCGCAAGCAGGAGGAGGAACAGAGGGAGAGGGACAAACAGACTCTGTGCTCAGCGCAGAGCCCAACAGGGGGCTCGATCCCACAACCCTGAGATCATGACCTGAGCCGAAATCAAGAGTTGGTTGCTTGACAGACTGAGACACCCAGGCACCTCAGAAAAGCCCATTTGTGATTTTTAAAAAAATGAATAAACATGAGAAAAAGAGTAACAGTTATTTCCTTACCTTGATGAAGAGCGTTAACAATAGCAAACAATATTTACTGTATAGTTTTTAAAGATTTATTTATTTATTTTAGAGAGAGAGAGCGGGGGGGGAGGGGCAAAAGGAAAGGGAGAAAGAGAATCCTCAAGCATACTCCTTGCTGAGCATGGAGCCCAATGTGAGGCTTAATCTCAGGACCCTGAGATCATGACCTGAGCCGAAATCAAGAGTTGGGGCACCAAACTAACTGAGCCACCCAGGCTCCCCTATCTATTTAATCTATTTAAAATATTAGGACTGCACATGCTTTTTACACCATACTGATATTTTTTCCCATTGTACTCCTTTGCTAGGGCTGCCCTAATAAAGTACCACAGACTAGGTGACTTAAAGAACAGAAATTTATTTTCTCCCAGTTCTGGAGGCCCGCAAGTCCAAGATCAAGATATTGGCAAGTTTGATTTCTCCTGAGGCTTCTTTCCTTGGCTCTCACAACTCTCTCTGTCCTTACCAGGTCTCTTGGCCTGCACATTCCTCATCTCTCTTCCTTTTCTTGTATAGAATTAGAACCCCACCCTTAGGACTTCATTTAACCTTAATTACCTCATTAAACACCCTTCTCCAAATACAGTCCCAGAGTTACAGTTTCAACATACAGATTTGGGAGAGGGGGCACAATTCAATACATAACAGTCATTTTTACTAACCATCTTATTCCCTGTAATATTTTTGCCATAAGGAAGTTTCTTTTAAACATTTTAATGTGGGTGTAACGTACATAAATAAGAGTTCACAAATCACACATGTGCAATTCAATAAATTATCAGAAGTGAATGGACCTATGTAACCAATACTCAGGTTAGGAAATAGAATGACTGGCACCATGGACTTCCTACCCCGCTTATTCCTCCTCCTAAACACAATGCCTTCTTTCTCCCTTGTTGTGAACTTTAAATAAGTAAATCATACAGTGTTTGTTTGTGTCAGATTTCTTTTGGTCAATATCATATTTATGAAATTTATCTGTGCTATAGCATGAAGTCATAGTTCATTCACTTTTATTGCTATGTAATACATACTTGAAAATTTAAAAATTCATTTATACATATTACTATTAGCTTTTTTGTTATTTCTAGTTTGGAGCTATTAAAAATAATGCTGCTATAATAAGTTCTATGCATATCTTTTGCTGCACTCTTGCACACATCATTGTTGGGTATACACTTCAAATGGAATTGTTGAGCCAAAGGACGTGTATTTGATCAAATATATAGGCTCATATCAAAGAATTTTCCTAAGTAGCTGTACAAATTTACCCTCTCACTGGCAATGCATGACACTTCTAATGGGTCTATATCTGCAACAACTGTTGTCAAGCTTTTTCACTTGGGCCATTTTGATGGATGTGTAGTACTATCCATTTTTGGTTTTAAGTTAATTTTTCCCTGGTTAATAATGAGTCTGAATGATTTTTCTACATTTAGCCATTTGAAAAATAAGGACATTTTAAATGTTTATGTAGTCATATGCATTTATGTAAAATTCCTAGTTTTAAAACCATATTAGAAAATTCTCTCAATCTAAAGACTTTTTTCTTTAACTTTACTTGTGCTATTCTCTAACATTTTTATGTTTTAATATCTTAAATTTAAATATTTTATCCTCTTGGAATTAAGACTCATAGGTTTGCAGGTAGGAATCAGATTTAGGTTAGTCCAAGTACCTTTCATTGGTTGGGCTAATCTTGGTTGGGTTAACCTTAGTCTTCTCATCCACTAACTGAGATTTTGACTTGTCATTGGTGTTGATTCTTCTTTCTGTGTACATTATGAAGCATCTGCAGAAAGTTGCCACGTCCATAGGAAACATGCAAATACATTTTATTTTATTCCTAGAAGTATTTCCCTTGTTAAATATGGATCATATTTTCAGCATTGTAGGCTAATGACTTTTCTCGAGCTAATTCAACCTTTTAGTTTGTTCTATACCTCACTTAATATTTCGGAGAAAATCACAGAATGAGCAGGATATTCTGCAAATAAACTTCTCTTATGCTTCCCAGACATCCAGCTGTCTCTGCAGTTCTTAAAATAGCTGTATTATGTTTTGGTAACACATTTTTATCTTTCTCATTTCTGGTATCTACCTACCATTTTCTGTCTAAACAAAGTCTCTTGTGTTAAAGGAAGCAATCCAGGGCACTAAATTTCAAATTTCTTTATGTACAATATTTCATAATTAGCTTTACAAATTTATCTATATTCTAGATCCCATAATCTTAATCAGAGAATGAAATATTTATTTAACAGCCTCATCTAGGAAAAATAAAATATCTTTGATTATTTAGTCTTTGTAATGCACGCTAAAAGTCAGTATCTTCTGAGGTAATTATGACTGAAACATAGTAGGGCTCAATAAATAATTTTGAATGAATGAATGGACTCGGCTCAGGAAATGTGCTCATGATCCTTATCAAAAAGCCATTAATTTAGTTCATAAATATTCATATGTTTGGTATATTGTAGAAATTTGGACTGTGAAGATTAAAAAAAAAAAAGAAGAAGGAACAGTGCCAAAAACATGCAGTTAAAGCCAAAATTGCAATTAGCTTTTTTGGAATGGAATCAACATTTTAAATATAGCCTTAGAATAGAATAGGTAGTTAGCCATGTATGGACCAAAAAAAAAAAAAAAAAAAAATCAATGTTATATAAAAATCTTATTTATAGATACTTCAAGAGAGCCCTTTTGACACTCATTCTTGTGATCTGACTTTTCAAGGACAAAGTATTAGCCTCAGCTCTGATAAGATCTCTTATTATATCTTTCTTGTGCCCTCTTTCTAATCCTCTTTTTCTCTCAAGTTAGGTCAGGTGTTCTTCCTTTTCACTCCCAAGCCATCTTGTGCCTGTCTCTGCAGTTAAAATTACCATAGTTTTTTCAATAAACAGGAAATGTTTTTGTGTCTATTCTCCACAGAAGTCTTTGAGGGCAGTCTATATCTATCTTTGTGTTCTCAGCACTCTGCATGATACTTAACACATTATAAATCTACTATACATAATTCTTTAACAGAAACAACTTTTTAATTGAAAGGCAGAGTATAGTAACTCCAGTGAAAGCAAACTTAAGTAAAAGACTTTCCTCTTTATTCACATACACAACTCATCTCTGTTCTAGAATTCTAAAGATAATTGAGACTAGGTAACATTATTTTTCACTTATTCACTTACTATATCCAGACCACATGAGAGGATGTATAGTTTCCTGGGCTTCTATAGCAAATTATCACAAACTTAGTGGCTTAGAATAATGTGAACTTGTTGTGTCACAGTTCTGGAGGCTGGAAGTCTGAAAACAAGATATAATCAGATATTTTGACCATGCTCTATGTCTATGCTGAAATCTGGAAATAAAAAAAAAAATTACAGTTCTCCAGAGGATTCTCAGTCACAGAGAGGTTGGAAACTTACTGCCCCATGGAACCCTCCTCCATTACAGAAAGAGCTTTGCCTTTGAATTTTAAAGCCCAAATTCTAAAACTTTTATCCTGAGAACCCTCACATATACAGCTTAAACTATGTATCAGTTTGTTCATGTTTAAGACAGAGATTTTTACCTTACTTGTTTATTATGAGGGTAAATGTGGAAAGATAATACATAAATGATACCAGCTACCATTTGCTGATTTCTATCTTTTTTTTTAAAGATTTATTTATTTATTTATTTGACAGAGACAGCCAGAGAGAGAGGGGACACAAGCAGGGGGAGTGGGAGAGGAAGAAGCAGGCTCCCAGCGGAGGAGCCTGATGTGGGGCTCCATCCCAGAACGCCGGGATCACGCCCTGAGCCGAAGGCAGACGATTAACGACTGTGCCACCCAGGCGCCCCATTTGCTGATTTCTTATCATGCGCTCAACATTGTATCCTAGGCTTTTCATGCATTATTCGTGTATCCCTGCCATATGATTGAGCTTCATAACAGACTTCTTTTCCATGGAGGCTGTGTTCTAAAATACTGTACGGTACAACGTGAATAAAACAAGACACTTTTCAAAGTCTTTAAGGAAGCATATTCAGTAAATCAGACAGCATTCCAAAAAAGGGGAAATAGGGAATCAATGTATTAAGAATACATTAAGATTTAAATACCAAAGCTATTCAAAGCAGTGAAGCCATGGGGAGAGTGGAATTGTCCAGCACCTCTGTGCAAAACCTGGTTTTATCACTGATGCATGATGGTTTTTCTGAAGCCAAAAAATGTTTATGCTATGAGAAGCATCTATAATATGGAGATGAGATGCTTGCCCAACATTCTTTAAATATATAAAATATATAAAAGCACTTTAAGAAATTAAAAATACTATAAGAATTCTATTAACAACAACAACAAAACACTATTCAATGGTCAAAGAAATGAGCTAGTCTAGGGAAATATGACATATTTTGAAAGTTTAGCAGATGGGAACAAAGTCAAAACAGTTACACTGCCCTGTGTGTTTCCATTTCGGTTGTGGTTGTCACTCACGATGTTGCTATTGATCTTGTTTCTAAATTTTTTCCAGGTTAGTCTTAAAAATTTCCATTTCCAGGGTTGAAGTAAGGTTTAAAATTTACTTTGTGTGCGTGCATTTGTGGGGGAGTGAGTGATAAAATTACGCAAAATAGTATCTCCTACCAAGTATTTTTAATATGCTGTTAAAAATAGTGTTATTCTTTTTTCTATATGTTATAGAAAACACAAGTGTAGCTACCATCTGTCCCCATACAACGTTATTACAATATCATTGACCATATTCCCTATGCGGCACCTCGCATCTCCGTGACTTATTCATTCCATAACTGTAAAAAAATAGTGTTATTTTTCTAATAATATAACACACAGAGAAACTTAGAGCACCAGAAATAATGATGCTGCCAGTAACTTGAGGTACAGAGAAGTTCGTCATTGAAACACCAGAATAAATTAAATCCAGTAATGATCAGATTTCAAATACGTATCAAACTTCAACGATGTTGTGCTCAAAAGATTTGGGATATAATATATTTTAAGATTCTATTACCACACTTGAATTTCATTTAAGTGTTTTGCTTAAACTATTAACTTTAATTTAAAAATAGGCAGCCATATGCATTTATTGCTATGTTGCTTGTTTTTGATCAAGCAGATCAATAAGAGATAAATACATATGCTGAAGTCGGTTTCAACTTTTTCCTCCAAATTTTGTCTTCAGTCAAAACCTTTTAGAACTTTAAAAAAGTTCAAGCAAAATTCCATTTTCACTACTTTTTTTTATTGTTGATCCCTCAGTGCTTTCAGATAATAAGCGAAGCGGGAGCTAGAAATGTTGAAATACTGTCAACCAGGTTTTCTCATCGAATTTCCAATCTAAACAGAAATCTCATAAGGAAACTACTTTCACAGTATCTCAAAAAAAGTGTGGGGAGTTTAAATAGAATCCCAGAGTTTGGATTATTATTTAAAACAATCCCCAAGTCACCCAAGGTTATCCATATTATTTAGTCATTTTCTTATGGTATAAAAGGGATTGAATATAAAGCATTTGCATATTTGTATGAAGTTAGTAGAATACTAATTTTGCAAATCATAATACATTTGTAAAAACCAGTATAGGTCTTCGTAAAAGTTAATTGAATTGGAATTTGGTAAAAAAGTCAAGATCCTCAAATTTCTTTATTGTTTACTAATTATTTAGTTCTCTCTATATTTTTTAAAGATTTTATTTATTTATTTGAGAGAGAGAGAGCATAAGCAAGGGAAGCAGCAAAGTGAGAGGAAGAAGCAGGCTCCCCGCTGAACAGGGAGCCCAATTTGGGGCTTGATCCCAGGAACCTGGGATCATGACCTGAGCTGAGGGCAGATGCTTAACTGACTGAGCCACACAGGCACCCATGGTTCTATATTTTTTAAGTTTGGGATTTCCTATTCTTTAAGAGCTCATGCTGCATTTTATTTTGTTAATCTAATATCTTTGGCTTCTTACCCAAGGTTTTTTCCCCTATAAACATTGCATATGAGAAAAAGAGGTTTTGAATTATTCTAGCATGTCTTGTTCTTGGAAATTGACTTTAAAAAATGTCTTATCAAAGACTCTGAGAGGGGCACCTGGTTAGCTCAGTCCGGTAAGTGTCTGCCTTCAGCTCAGGTTATGCTCTCAGGGTCCTGGAATCAAGCCTCAAGTCAGGCTCCCCTCTTATCAGGGAGTCTGCTTCTCCCTCTGCCCCTCCCCCTGCTGTGCGCACTCTGTCTCTGTCTCCCTCCCTCTCTTTCTCAAATAAATAAAATCTTAAAGACTAAGAAACTCTGCAGTAAAGCAGCCTCCTAAATTTATTTAACACAGAATTTCACAAGTTTTTTAACATAAAATTTTTCCTTACGTATGGGTTTTCCCCCCAAATATTAATATCATTCTTCATTAAAAAGGAATAGTTCAAGATGGAATGTTCCTTTTCCTCTGCCCTGAAACTCTGTTGAAACGTCAGTGAAAGGTGAAAAAGTGTCCAAATGCATAATACTGAAGAGAAGTGGGTGGATGCCATCAGTTTATCCAGGTTGTAATTAGATTTGTGGAAAATGGAAAGTACATGGAAGGGTGTTAATATATAATTAGAACCAGAGAAAGAAAAACCCAGATGTCCCTGAGAAAGGCACAATGGAAATTGGTTTGTTTTCTTTTCAGGGCCATGGAGAGCCAATAGACAGAATTCTTGGATAGGGATTGCAGAAGAAATATAGGACTGACCAGAAAAGGCTGATTAATCAAGGACTCTACAAAGAGCCTTGTTAGTTTACAGTGTTTTCTGTCTTTACGTGCTGAGTCACTTACAGTCCAGCCATTTTCACCAGACAAAAACCAGAACAATATATTCATTCTATTACATTTGGGGAAGAATTGGGCTTTTGATATTAACTTTCTAGCATTTGGGATGATTGTACTCATCCATCTGTTCTCTAGCCATGAATCACAGAGCAAAGATTATCAGTTCTAGTAAACTGTCTCATAGGTGGAGGGGGGAGGGGGTTGCAGAAGAAAGCTTACCCACACAGCAACGAAAAAATCCAAGCCAACTGCTAATATGGGTCAATTTAGTCTTCATTTTAAAATAAGAATGGAAATCTAAAGTTACAGCAGATACTTGAGAAAACCAGCACAAAGGTTGAAGGATCTAAATGAATAGAGAATATGACCAAGCTGAAACAGTAATTCAGAGTTGAAAGAAGAATTTCAAAAAATGTAATTGGTATTCTTTTAGAGACATGAATATATAATTCAATGAAAACCTAGAAATCTATCATGAAAAAATAAACAGAGAAAAGAAAAGAATCCTTTAAAATTAAAATGTGATTTCTTAAAAAAAAATTAAAGGTGCATCGAAACCATGAGGGTAAAAATCAAGATATTTTCCAGAACATTTGGCCTGAAGGCAGTAAGTCAGAAAATATGAAGAGGAAGAGAACAGTAAAGAAAAAAAAAAAGAAGAAGAAGAAGAAGAAGAAGAAGAAGAAGAAGAAGAAGAAGAAGAAGAAGGAGGAGGAGGGGAAGAAGAAGAAGCTGACAAATATGATCAATTTAAGAGGTCCAGTTATAAGAAATTAGAAATAAAGACACAACATAGAGTAAAATTAATAATAATAATAATAATAAGAAGAAGAAGAAGAAGAAGAAGAAGAAGAAGAAGATATTCAAGAGTTAAAGATAAATCTTCAAGTGATAGGGTCTTTAAGTGCCAAATTCAATGAATGAAAAATGACTCACACAGCTTTCATAAATTTCCAGAAATACCAAGATAAAGACAATTTCCTATATATTATAATCTAATCCCAGACAATTTTATAGTTAAAGAGGTGTCACTAAAGCTACACTAGGACAATAAGAACGACCTGAGACTACCCCAGGCACAGCGTGACTTCTGGTAACTCTATTTGTACAGGAACAAAATTGAGATGGCATTTAAGTTTCCATCAGGAACACTAGATATTAGAAGACAATACAAATGAATTTTCAGCAAACTTAGGGAAAATGGCTAGAAATCATTATAAAAATTCCTGGGAGAAGGAGTTAAGATGGCGGAGGAGTAGGAGACACCGTTTTCAGCCGGTCCTCCGAGTCGAGCTGGATAGGTATCAGACCAGCCTAAACAACCACGGAACCAGCCTGAGATGCAGGAAGACGCATCTGGATCTCTACAAATGAACATCTCCAGCGCTGAGTATTGAGGTACGAAGCGGGGAGCCAAGAAACTGTGCACAGATATCGGAAGATAAACGGAAGGGGGAGGGAGCCGCCATGTTTGGGCGCCGGGAAGCGGTAGCCACTTGCACGGGAGAGCGGGCGGGGCTCGCAGACGGCACCCGCAAAACAGCAGACTGAGACCGTGAGCCGGGTGCGCGCGCCACCAGGCATCTCGCGGAACACCGGAATCCCGGTGCGCTCACTGGATCCAGACTGAGACCGGGAGATCCGGGAGCGGGCGCGGGGCGGCCGGTGGCTGGCGGCATTAGAAACACAAAGGACAGAGATGCGCCGGCCCTGGAAGTGAGGGCTGGGACGCCGGGTGTGGGGCGCACATCCCGGGACGCTGCAGGGTTGAGCAGCACCAACAGAAACAGAGTTAAAGTGGCCAGAACATTAGTAGAGAACGGGCAGCAATCCCTCTGTTCTGTGACAGAGGCTGAAATTTGACCGCTGCTGCTCTGACTCTCAGAAGAGGCACAGCAAACCGCCAGGGAAAGCCGCCAGAGAACAAAAGCCTGGAAATACCGGCTCAGGGAGTGCCCATCCCCATTCCCCCCTCGCAGGGGACGCGGAGACTCTACCCAAACAGGGTTGCCTGAGTATCAGCGCGGCAGGCCCCTCCCCCAGAAGGCAGGCTGAAAAATCAAGAAGCCCACAACCCGGGCGCCTGGGTGGCGCAGTCATTGAGCACCTGCCTTCGGCTTAGGGCGTGATCCCGGCGTTCCGGAAAGGAGTCCGTCATCGGGCTCCTCCGCTGGGAGCCTGCTTCTTCCTCTCCCACTCCCCTGCTTCTGTTCCCTCTCTCGCTGGTTGGCTGCCACATAAATAAATAAATAAAATCTTTAAAGAAGAAGCCCACATCCCTAAGATCCCTATCAAACAAGGGGCACAGCCTGGGACCCAGTCAATAATTTGGGCTCTGGAAACCCCGCAACCTCTCTTCATCAGAATGACAAGAAGGAGAAGCCCCCCCCAGCAAAGAAAAGACAGTGAGTCTGTGGCCTCTGCCACAGAAATAATGGATATGGATGTAACCAAATTATCAGAAATGGAATTCAGAGTAACGATGGTCAAAATGATGAGTAGAATTGAAAAAACTATTAACGAAAAGGTTACTGAGAATATAGAATCCCTAAGGACAGAAATGAGAGCAAATCTGACAGAAATTAAAAATTCTATGAGCCAAATGCAGGCAAAACTAGAGGCTCTGACGGCCAGGGTCGCAGAAGCAGAGGAACGGGTTAGTGAATTGGAGGATGGGTTAATAGAGGAAAAAATGAAAATAGAAGATGGTCTTAAAAAAATCCATGCCCACGAATGTAGGTTACGGGAGATTACTGACTCAATGAAACGATCCAATGTTAGAATCATCGGCATCCCCGAGGGGGTGGAGAAAAACAGAGGTCTAGAAGAGATATTTGAACAAATTGTAGCTGAAAACTTCCCTAATCTAGCAAGGGAAACAAACATTCGTCTCCAAGAGGCAGAGAGGACCCCTCCCAAGCTCAACCATGACAAACCTACACCACGTCACGTCATAGTGCAATTCGCAAATATTAGATGCAAGGATACAGTATTGAAAGCGGCCAGGGCAAAGAAATTTCTCACGTACCAAGGCAAAAGCATCAGAATTACGTCAGACCTGTCTACACAGACCTGTCTACACAGACCTGGAATGAGAGAAAGGGTTGGGGGAGCATATTTAAAGCTCTTTCAGAGAAAAATATGCAGCCAAGGATCCTTTATCCAGCAAGGCTGTCATTTAGAATTGATGGAGAAATAAAGACATTTCAGAATCGCCAGTCACTAACCAATTTTGTAACCATGAAACCAGCCCTACAGGAGATATTATGGGGGGTTCTATAAAAGTAAAAAGGCCCCAAGAGTGATACAGAACAGAAAGTCACAGCCAATACAAACAAAGACTTTACTGGCAACATGGCAACATTAAAATCATATCTCTCAGTAATCAGCCTTAATGTAAATGGTTTGAACCATCCCATAAATGCCACAGGGTTGCAGACTGGATAAAAAGAAATGACCCATCCATTTGCTGTCTACAAGAGACTCATTTCAAACCCAAAGATGCATTCAGACTGAGAGTAAGGGGATGGAGTACCATCTTTTACTCAAATGGACCTCAGGAGAAGGCTGGGGTAGCGGTTCTCGTATCAGATAGATTGGATTTTGGGCTACAGACTGTGGTTGGAGATGCAGAGGGGCACTGTATTATTCTTGAGGGAAGTATTCAACAAGTAGATATGACAATTGTAGATATATATGCCCCCAACAGGGGAGCAGCAAGATACACAAGCCAGCTCTTAACCAGAATAAAGAGACATATAAATAAAAATACATTAATAGTAGGGGACCTCAACACTCCACTATCAGAAATAGACAGAACACCCTGGCAAAAACTAAGCAAAGAATCAAGGGCTTTGAATGCCATACTCGACAAGTTGGACCTCTTGGATATATATAGAACACTACACCCCGGAACCAAGGAATACTCATTCTATTCTAATGCCCATGGAACATTCTCAAGAGTAGACCATGTTCTGGGACACAAAACAGGTCTCAACCGATACCAAAAGATTGAAATTATCCCCTGCATATTCTCAGACCACAACGCTCTGAAATTGGAACTCAACCACGGGGAAGAATTTGGAAGAAACTCAAACACTTGGAGACTAAGAACCATCCTGCTCAGGAATGACTCGATAAACCAGGAAATCAAAAATCAAATTAAACAATTTATGGAGACCAATGAGAATGAAAATACAACAGTCCAAGGCCTGTGGGATGCTGCAAAGGCGGTCCTGGGGGGGAAATGCATGGCCGTCCGGGCCTCACTCAAAAGAATAGAAAAATCTAAAATGCAGTTTTTATATTCTCACCTCAAGAAGCTGGAACAGCAACAGAGGGACAGGCCTAATCCACGCACGAGGAAGCAGTTGACCAAAATTAGAGCTGGGATCGATCAAGCAGAGACCAGAGGTACGGTGGAGCAGATCGACAGGACTGGAAGCTGGTTCTTTGAGAGAATCGATGAAATTGACAGACCACTGGCAGGACTTGTCCAGAAGAGAAGAGAAAGGACCCAGATTGTTAAAATTATGAATGAAAAAGGAGAGGTCAAGACGAGCACCATTGAAATTGGAAGGATTATTAGAAATTTTTATCAACAGCTATATGCCAATAAACTAAGCAATCTGGAAGAGATGGAGTCCTTCCTGGAAACCTATAAACTACCAAGATTGAAACCGGAAGAAATTGATTCCTTAAACAGGCCAATTAATTATGAAGAAATTGAGTCAGTGATAAACAACCTTCCAAATAACAAAACTCCAGGCCTGGATGGTTTTCCTGGGGAATTCTACCAAACATTCAAAGAAGAAATAATACCTATTCTCCTAAAGCTATTTCAAAAAATAGAAACAGAAGGAAAGCTACCAAACTCATTCTATGAGGCCAATATTACCTTGATCCCCAAACCAGGCAAAGACCCCATCAAAAAGGAGAATTACAGACCGATTTCCCTAATGAATATGGACGCCAAAATCCTCAACAAGATACCTGCTAATAGAATCCAACAGTACATTAAAAGGATTATCCATCACGATCAGGTGGGATTCATACCTGGGATGCAAGCGTGGTTCAATATTCGCAAATCAATCAGCGTGATTCATCATATCAACAAGAAAAGACTCAGGAACCATATGATCCTCTCAATCGATGCCGAAAAAGCATTTGACAAAATACAGCATCCTTTCCTGATTAAAACCCTTCAGAGTGTAGGAATAGAAGGTACATTTCTCAATCTCATAAAAGCCATCTATGAAAAGCCTACTGCAAATATTATTCTCAATGGGGAAAAGCTGGAAGCCTTTCCCTTAAGATCAGGAACTCGACAAGGATGCCCACTCTCGCCACTATTATTCAACATAGTACTAGAAGTCCTTGCAACAGCAATCAGACGACAAAAAGGGATCAAAGGTATTCAAATTGGCAAAGAAGAAGTCAAAATGTCTCTCTTTGCAGATGACATGATACTCTATATGGAAAACCCAAAAGAAGCCACTCCCAAACTATTAGAAGTTATAGAGCAATTCAGTAACGTGGCAGGATACAAAATCAATGCTCAGAAATCAGTTGCATTTCTATACACGAATAACGAGACCGAAGAAAGAGAAATTAGGGAATCCATCCCATTTACAATAGCACCAAAAACCATACGTTACCTTGGAATTAACTTAACCAGAGACGTAAAGGACCTATATTCTAGAAACTATAAATCAGTCTTGAAAGACATTGAGGAAGACATAAAAAGATGGAAAGATATTCCATGCTCATGGATCGGAAGAATTAACATAGTTAAAATGTCCATGCTACCCAGAGCAATCTACACTTTCAATGCTATCCCGATCAAAATACCAAGGACATTTTTCAAAGAACTGGAACAAACAGTCCTTAAATTTGTATGGAAACAGAAAATGCCCCGAATCTCCAAGGAACTGTTGAAAAGGAAAAACAAAGCTGGGGGCATCACAATGCCGGATTTCGAGCTGTACTACAAAGCTGTGATCACAAAGACAGCATGGTACTGGCACAAAAACAGACACATAGACCAATGGAACAGAATAGAGAGCCCAGAAATGGACCCTCGGCTCTTTGGGCAACTAATATTTGATAAAGCAGGAAAAAACATCCCGTGGGAAAAAGACAGTCTCTTCAATAAATGGTGCTGGGAAAATTGGACAGCTACATGCAAGAGAATGAAACTTGACCACTATCTCACACCATACACAAAAATAAACTCCAAATGGATGAAAGACCTCGATGTGAGACAGGAATCCATCAAAATTCTAGAGGAGAACATAGGCAACAACCTCTACGACATCGGCCAAAGCAACCTTTTTCATGACACATCCCCAAAGGCAAGAGAAACAAAAGATAAAATGAATTTATGGGACTTCATCAAGATTAAAAGTTTCTGCACATCCAAGGAAACAGTCAGAAAAACTAAGAGGCAGCCCACGGAATGGGAGAAGATATTTGCAAATGACACTACAGATAAAGGACTGGTATCCAAGATCTACAAAGAACTTCTCAAACTCAATACACGAGAAACAAATAAACAAATCAAAAAATGGGCAGAAGATATGAACAGACACTTTTCCAATGATGACATACAAATGGCTAACAGACACATGAAAAAATGTTCAAAATCATTAGCCATCAAGGAAATTCAAATCAAAACCACACTGAGATACCACCTTACGCCAGTTAGAATGGCAAAAATAGACAAGGCAAGAAACAACAATTGTTGGAGAGGATGTGGAGAAAGGGGATCCCTCCTACATTGTTGGTGGGAATGCAAGTTGGTACAGCCACTCTGGAAAACAGTGTGGAGGTCCCTTAAAAAGTTAAAAATTGAGCTACCCTATGATCCAGCCATTGCACTACTGGGTATTTACCCCAAAGATACAGACGTAGTGAAGAGAAGGGCCATATGCACCCCAATGTTCATAGCAGCAATGTCCACAATAGCTAAATCGTGGAAGGAGCCGAGATGCCCTTCAACAGATGACTGGAATAAGAAGTTGTGGTCCATATATACGATGGAATATTACTCAGCTATCAGAAAGAACGAGTTCTCAACATTTGCTACAACATGGACAGCACTGGAGGAGATAATGCTAAGTGAAATAAGTCAAGCAGAGAAAGACAACTATCATATGATTTCTCTCATCTATGGAACATAAGAACTAGGATGATCGGTAGGGGAAGAAAGGGATAAAGAAAGGGGGGGTAATCAGAAGGGGGAATGAAACATGAGAGACTATGGACTATGAGAAACAAACTGAGGACTTCAGAGGGGAGGGGGGTGGGGGAATGGGATAGACCGGTGATGGGTAGTAAGGAGGGCACGTATTGCATGGTGCACTGGGTGTTATACACAACTAATGAATCATCGAGCCTTACATCGGAAACCGGGGATGTACTGTATGGTGACTAACATAATATAATAAAAAATCATTAAAAAAAAAAAATTAACAGCAAAAAAAAAAAAAAAAATTCCTGGAATTTTACAGAAAGTCAGCATAATTTCAAATATAAATTTTCATATGTATATAGTCTCAGAAAAGATACGTTTTATGAACTTTTTCTGAAATAAAGTTTAATTATGAAATAGAAACAGTAATCTAGGAAAAGGAATTATTAAGATCAAAGAAACAGTAGAAACAGGAACAGAAATCCTAGGTTAACAGCTAACAATGCAGTCATCCCCTAGAGGCAAGTATTTCATACTTCAACAGGAAAGTGTAGGCCTCTTACAGGCATATCTTTTAGAAGAATGTGGGCACCAGGCAATAAATAGTTTAATTAAAAGAAATGACAATATTAAGGGTATAATAAAGGTGAGTGCTTAGGGAAAAGGCAGGGTAATGATAAGCCCTCCGTCCCAATACAAAATACTTTTCAAGAAAATCGTGGGCAAAATATGAAGCACATAAAAAGGTGGCATAACTTTGATCTATTCAATTACTCTTAGTATTTTTTAAATGGCACAAAGTAAGTGTCATGGGTTGATAGAGTGATACTCTTTCTCATATGCCCACCTCATCACATTGTTTGGTTGTAAATTGAACTTTATTTATATAATCACAATAGATCAGATGCCATTTATTAACTTTTTTCAAATTTTAAAATCAACCTATAGCCATAAAAACTTAATTACAGTTTAAGAATAGAATGTAAATGATCTAAACCTTGTCGGTATAAAAATAATGCGACAGCTGGTGCAAATTGGAATGTGGAAAGGGGAAGTGGAAGGGAGTCTAAGTTGCTAATTTTTTGTTTTATATATTGGGGAATTAGAGAATGCTATCTAAAATTAACTGGTCAAGAAACAAAAGTTAAGTACATAATTAAAAATTTTAAGATACTTGATATGAGATAAAATAATTATATAACTTTTATAAATTTAAAGGAAGGAAGAATGTATTAGGGAAAATGTAAATGAACAAAAGCTTGATTTTTCAAAGTAGAGGTTCAATATTTACTGTCTAAATTTGATTAACCAAGAAATAGGGATATAAGCATATTAGAATTCATAAAAAATGACTGTAGATTTAATAAGAGTAGCATTAAAAATACCTGGCTTTGGCAGAGGAAAATTTGGAGTTAGGTGATATAATTGAGAACTTTCATTGTTATACTCTTTTCAATCATTTGCCTTTTATTTTCCTTTCACCCATATGTTAAACTCGTGTTTCATAACCATAATTTTTAAAGCTAGTAATAGATTTGTCCAAACTATACATAAATGCATATTTGCATTATTAGAATCCCACTATACATACTGTTTTGCACTCTGTTTTTTGTTTTATTTTATTTTGGTTTTTTAAAAAGATTTATTTATTTATTTTAGAGAAAGAAAGAGATAGAGTCCATGTTAGTGGTGGGGAGGGGCAGAGGGAGAAGGAGAGAATTTCAAACAGACTCCCCACTTAACTTGGAGCCTGACTCTAGGCTCCAGGCTAGATCTCACAACCCTGAGATCTTTGCCTGAGCCAAAATCAAGAGTCAGGCACTTAACTACTGAGCTACCCAGGTGCCCTGCAATCTGTTTTTTTTTAATTGGATTGAATGTTGAATAGAAAACTGTGTCCACACAAATAGGTCTGTCATCCACCTTAATAGAATGATTTGACTGTGTCACATTTGATCAGACATTTTTCTTTCTCCCCTGAATATAGATAGTTTCCATTTATTTGATATTATAAATTATGGGCAATGCATAAATCTGTGCATTTGTTATTTCTCACTTTGCAAATTTCAATTTAGAGTAAATTTATGGAAAAAGAAATATCAAATAAACTGGTATGAATGTACATATTTCTACACTATTTTCCAAAATATTTAAACCAATAGAGACACCCCAAATGACACAAAATAGTGCCTATACCCATATCTGCCTTGACAAACTTTAATATGCATCCAAATAAACTGGATGACTTACTGAAATACATGTACCTGGGCCCTACCTACCTCCAAAGTTTCTAGCTTTGGAGGTGTGGATAAATCCTGGTGATTTGTACTCCTGGCAAGTACCCAGGTAAGGTGATATTGCAGGTCAATGTATCCTACTTTGTAAGCCACTGTATTAGGAATTAGAAAACACATCCTTGGGGTGCTTGGCTGGCTCTGTCAGTACAGCATGTGACTCTTGATCTCAGGGTCATGAGTTCAAGCCCCACCTTGGGTGTGGAGCCTACTTAAAATGTTTTTTAATTAAAATTAAAAAAAAAGGAAAGAAAATGTATCCTTACTTGAAAACATTCTATTTTGAATTATCATTATACCACTTCATTTACAGCGTAAGAACTTTACAACCACATAGTAATTCCATTGTTCCTCCCACTCTCTGTGCTATTGTCATTTATTTTATTTCCATAGGCAGTGTAACAGTGAAACTTGCAATATGTTATCATTTTTGCTTCTGATTGTCAGTAATCTCATGGAGAAATGTAGAGGGGAAAAAGAACCTTTACATTTACCCACATTTCATCCTGGCCAGCGCACTTCATTCTCTCTGGCAGACACAGCCTGTTCTCTGGAATGATTTCTCTTTAGCCTGAACAACCTCCCTTACCATTCCTTGTAATGAGAGTCTGCTGGAGAGATAATCTCTTAGCTTTTGTGTATTTGAAAACATCTTGATTTTCGAATGATATTTTTACAGGGTATAGAAGTCTAAGTTGACAGTTTTAACATATCTTAAAATGTTTTCATTTATTACAACTGAAAAAACTGAAGTTCCTGTATCTGGAAGCTAGGACTTGCCTGTTTGTTCTCATTCTGACTTTGCCATGTTATCACCCTCTTTTCCCCATCACACACATTTTACTCTGGCCATATTGATTTATTTTCTTGTTTCCCATATACAGCCAGTGCTTTTATAGTGAACTATCTGAACTATTCTAACTTGCAGCACAGTATCTGACTCTACATAATGGTGTTCATCATCATAGAACAGTTATTCGTGTCACCATCTTGTCTCTTTTAAGCTCTGTGAGAGTTGGTGGTAAACTCTTTTAGAAAAAGAGTTATGTTACTATCTTATTCATCTTTTTATCTCCTTAATTTCTAACATGCTTGTTCCATAAATAACACAATTACGTCTTATTCAAAAATACCCCACAGAGGACACAATTAGCATAATAGGTATATTGTTGACTAGAATAACTTTGCTTATGCTGCTTCATGAATTTTAAACTACTAGCATAATTTTCTATTACATTTTTCTTTTTGAATCTAAATGACAACAATTGACATGACTGATTCATGGCATATGGCATGCCCATCTGCAGCGAATGCTGTGCTGCCCGGATCCCCCTTCAGGAATGAAGGACTTGTTCTCCAGTTTCTGGGAGACCTGATGGCAGGCAGCCCTCAGCTGTCAATCACTTAGAGGGACTGCTTTAACTGCAGAGATCCACTGTGCCCAAGACCACCCTCTTGGACAATCCTTCTCCATAACAACTGATCGACATGACCAAGTGCAGCTTATTCTCCCCAAGACAAAATAAAACTCCATGTAAAGTTAACTGAGGGTTTACGGAGGTTGCATTACAGCTTGACTTCTCCCTCTGCCCGATTCTGTTCTTCCCTTCTACACATGATGATTCCTGGAACCCTTCACAGTACACCTCCTTCCTTTTACTCTTCATCTCAGAGACTGTTTTCCTGGGGAATCCAGGCTGCAGCACAAGACTACGACCCAAAGCAAATGCTAATTAATGTGTCTTTCATTTGCCAGAGGATATACTTTAAAGTTCTTCCCCTTCCTCCTTGCATTCCTGATCAATTAGTATGTACAATAAAATGCAAACAAAACACTCTATTGTCTAGAAAAGTACATTTATTCTAAAAGTTTCAATGAATTTTAAGGTCATATTTGCCTTGTATTATCTATATCCCACTTATTTCTCATTAGCTCATATAGTACAGGGCAGAGTAAAGAGACAAAATATGTAGCTCAACTTAATTTGTGAATATCATGGGAATAAGCCCCAACAAATAGTTAACATAGGTACATATGCAGAGATTCAGAGACTGGCCTGAGCCGGCATTTGCCAGGCAGCCTGACATCACACAGTGTTAAGGAAGATAAACTCTAAGTATTTATAGAATTGGTCATAAAGGCATTTTGTAAAAACTGTTCTCTTTTTACCTGCTGACTAAAGCAATATTTGATTATCGTGGTACAGAGGATAGATCGATCATACCTTTTTACTAGAATAAAAATAAAAACAATTTCAAGAAAGATGAGGGAAAGCTTTTTTTTGTTGTTGTTCCATTTAATACCCATTCAAACTGCTTAGATCCTGGGTTTTAAATTGAACTGGAGCCTTTTTAGATTTCTGTTCCTTTCATGGGTAGGAAAAAACCATTCACAGTTTCAATACAGAAAACAAAGAGTAGGTACTGGGCGTACCCACTTCAGTGTACGCTAGCCTTCTGGTATATTGAAAAAGATAGGATTCTCATGAGAGCCATATAAATGTTCTTTTCTGCTGTGCAGTACTCAGTTTTACTATAAATGAGAGCTATGAAAAAGTGTAGAACAAAATTCAGAGAATAGAGAACAGATGAGAGAATACAAAAATCCTAAGTAATCAAACTATAGTTTAGTCAGGGATAGATTAATGAGAACAAAATCAGTGTTTTTGTTAGACCACTCCTAAATATGGGAATGTATAAAAAACCAGAATGAGTCACAGTAAAAGCACTCCCCAGAAAGCGAATGAGTTTTGATTCAAAAGAGTGTGGAAGTGGGTAGACCCAGGCATCAGGAAAGGAAAGAGGAAGGAAGGTATACCACTGGCTGTAGGGAAAAAATTCTCTCTGTCCACTCACTTCCCTCAGTGGGGCAGAACCTCCCATGACATTTTTGTGAAATTGCTGTGAGGAACATAATATATCATTTCTTGAATTAGTGTATGTATATCATGTATAAACATATACTCAGAAAGTTCATTTCAGTTTTAAATTTTGTTCATATCTTGATCCATTTCCTTAAATTGAAGGAAATTGTTTCTGGGATTACTTAATTTTACTAAGGCACTATTCTGACCAGTTAGGTAAATGTGACAAAAATATTTTTCCAAAATTCAACTTGCAGGATGAAACTAAAATGGTTCTGCTCATATTAATGAATATTTAGATAAAAGCAGGGTTTTAGGTAGAAAAGTCTATTTTGAAAGACCTAACTGTATGCATTATCTTTCTTTGGAAATGTACATGGAATTGAACAAAATAAGTAGGAAGAAAGAGAGCAGGTGACCAAGATTCATTTATTCATCATTCATCGGATATGTTTTTGTTTTCTTTCTTTCTTTCTTTCTTTCTTTCTTTCTTTCTTTCTTTCTTGAAGAAGGAATGTTTTATACTGCTCATTGTTTCTATGCTTTTCTCAGTCTGTTCAGACTGCTGTAACAAAGTATTATAGAGCTGGTGGCTTATAAACAACAGAAATCTGGGCACCTGGGTGACTCAGTAGGTTAAGGGTCTACCTTTGGCTCAGGTCATGATTCTAGGGTCCTGGGATTGGGCCCCATGTCAGGCTCCCTGCTCAGGCAGGAGTCTGCTTCTCCCTCTCCCTCTGCCCTGCTCATGCTCATGCACGCTCTCTCTCTCTCTCTCAAATAAATAAAATATTAAAAAAAAAAAAAAGCAACAGAAATTTATTTCTCAGAGTTGAAGAGGCTGGAAGTCCAAGATCAGGGTACCAGCACAGCCGAGTTCTGGGGAGAGTCCTCTTGCAGGTTGCAGACTGCCATGTTCTGCCTGTGGCCTCGGTTGGCAGAAGGGACAAGGCAACTCTCTGGTTCCTCTTTCGTAAGGCACTAATCCCATTCATGAGGCTTCCACTCTCATGACCTAATCACCTTCCAGAGGCCCCACCTCCAAATACCATCACGCTGGGGAGTAGGTGTTTCAATTTATGAACTTTGGAGAGGATACAAATGTTCAATCTCCAGCGATGCTCAAAGATTTCTCAATCCGAGGAAGCACAGCCAGAGAAACAAACAATAAAAATGATTTGGATGTGATGCAGAAAAACTTAAAAAAAGAACAGATTTAAAAGTGCACCCAAATTTGCCCAAAGCATCAGAAAAAACTTCAGAAAGAAGGAACGGTTGGAGTTTGGAGTTTGCCAGGGGCAGGGTTTATCTAAAAAGGGGCCAAAGGACCATCTGGCCTGTGCCACACATTCAAGACAGAACCCAGATGTAAACTTCGTCTTTATCTTCAAATAACTCACATATACTAGAAACCTGTGTGTAAGCTTGTATGTGTGTTTGTGAAGTGTATTATTTTCTCAAATATAAGCATTCAAAATATACCACATTTTAAAACCTGTTGATAATTTTTTGATCTTTTTAATAGTAATATAGTGAATCAGATAATGGAAGAGACCAACACTTTCACAACTCCTGAAAGGCCCCAGCTAAGTATGTTGCTCATCTTATAGACATAGGTGTGAATATAATGCCAACATCACTTTCTTCTGTCTCACAGGCTTGAAGAAGTTTTCATAGTTGACTATAGAGCACATAACCTTCCTATTTTTGTTCATTTGTCATGAATGCATCCAATACCATGCTTTTCTGCTATACCCTCCCATCCAACTTCTGAACCTCCAATCCTGTGACTTCCACATTCTTAAAAAGTATGTTTCATGAGAAATTTTTAAGTCTATGAAAGAGTGTATCCAACCATATGCACTCAGGGGCTAAGTTTTATATTAAAAGTCTCTGGTATACAGTCAACAATATTTGAATGATTACAATGGGCCAGGCAATATTTCAAGAGCTGTAATAAATAGTGCATAAGATAGGAGTGAGAAATCCTCTAACCTTATGGAGCTTATAATTTACGGTATATTTTTTACTTGTTATTTATGTAATTTTATATTCATACAGAACTTCATTATTAAATAGTTTTCTGGGAATATATTTCACAGAAAAAAAAAGAATAAAAAGTAAGGGCCTTCCTGCCTTCCTCACAATTGGTGAGGTTTAGAATAAGCTTATGAAAATGGCTTGTGACAAGATTGTTAAGAATCCTGGAAACAGAAAAATATTTAAGAGAGATTTGTTTTCTCAAGTCAACTATCAAATTTCTTTGCAAAATTATCCCCTCCAGGAGGAAATTCTCTGTCAGTAACAGTGAAAAATAACAGATTCTAAAGCAGTATTTCCATAGTTTTCGTTTTTGGAAATTCACTTGCAAAGTATGTAACTTTTCTCCCAAGGTGGAGTTCTGCTTTCCCAAAGAGGTACTTAGACAGACTGTTGGCTTGGGTACTGGAACACTAAATAGTCAGCTGGCTTTGAATTCTCACGTTGCCCACCAACACATTTGTTTTCTCAGAGTCTATTTAGCCCAGCAGGAGATGTTATGATACCACTGAGAGCCAAGCTGGTCCCCAGTAACACAGGATGTTTGCCACTACTTCCTTAATTACTTCAGTTGTGCATATGGCTGAGCATTCACTGTGTGTGAAGAACCTGTGACGTATGAATCATTTTATGGCTAAGCCTACACTCTAATCCCTTTTTTATGAGCAGAGGAACTAGGTAAGAGCATGGTGTGGGAGGAAAAAAAAAGCTAATTCCCTTAAAAGGGAAATTTCACTCACCAAGAAGTGAAATGGATTTGTGTACATCTACATATAAAGATACTGAAAGGGAGAAAATATACCACCCAAAAATATGCCTCTTTGGTATATTGATTATTTTAAGCTGATAATTTTTAAGAAACAGCAGACAGAGGTGAAGCTCTGAAAACTGAATAGAAGTTACCCATTTGTAAGATACATTTACATTTATAAAGAAATCTCCCTTTGAAAGTTTGTGACCCTCAGGGCACCTGGGTGGCTCAATTGGTTAAGCATCTGCCTTTGGCTCAGGTCATGATTCCAGGATCCTAGGATTGGAGCTCCCCTCCTCTGGGTCCCTGCTCAGTGGGGAGCCTGCTTCTCCCTCTCTCTCTCCTCCTTCCTTCTCCTCCTCCCTTATGAGAGCACACTCTCTCTCTTTCTCTCTGTGGGAAAAAAAATAAAATCTTAAAAGAAAAATGAAAGTTTGTCTCTCTTATTGCACCAGGAAGAGGAGGATGACTCTAGAAACTGTTATGAGTAAAGAAGGCCTAGATTTAAATCCACACAACAACCCTATCTTTGTTTACTGTGATTTTCCTGGTAACACTGAAGAACTGACTTCCCACCCCCAACATCTTCCTTGGTCTTTAGCTGAAGGTGATATTTAAGGTGATAACGTCAGTCATTTCAGGGAATTACCTAACTTTTCCTGGGCCTCTCATATATACAGGAGTTATACATGTTATTAAACATTTGGGGTTATTTTTCCTGTTAATTTGTCTTATATCCATTTAATTATTAGACCAGCCAAAGAACCTAGAAAGGAGGAAAGGAAAAATTTTCCATCCCTATAATTTATAGATATTCTCTAATTATTTAGCAATGCTTCTTAATGGAATACAGCAAACTGCTGTCTTCCAGTAGCATCCCACCATCATCCTACTTCTCGCTTCCCCTAATAGTTTTAGAAGGGCAATGAAACCTGACTAGAGAATATGTTTCTCAAAATTCTCCTTACACCTTAAAGTGGTTATCTTACTAAGTTCTGGCCAATGACATGCGGATGGACTTAATATAGGCAACTTGTAGCTTTCACCCTTATAAAGGAAGCTATTCGTTCTCCACTTTCCCTTTCCCATTCCCTTGATCTGGAACATGGTGGTAGTAGGGCTAAGCAAGCCTTTTCCATTTGGTGTAATAAAGGTCAATATCCCAGGGATGGTAGAGAGATAAAAGAGACGTATATTTATTCATCTGTGTATTTCTATATAATGTTCATAATAGATATTAGTAAATCTGTTGTATGAAAATTATTGCATTTATTATGCCCCCTACAAAATCAAATATTTTTTTGTTAAAAGACTAAATTATCCTGTGCCCACATAACAGAGATTTCTCTTAATAGTCAACTAACTACTTAATTCTGTAAGACGATAAATACTCCTACTAATCATTGCTTTTTTAATGTAGCATGTTTTCAAAATATTGCTTATAATAATTTACTAATGCCTTATGTTCACATCTTGTCTTCTCTGGCAACTTCTGGTTTTGCCTTTTCCAAATCCAAGTTCAAATTCAGAATACTAAAATTGTTAAGATCTCTTTTTATGTCTAACCTGTATTTTGGCCTTCTGGAATGAATGGCTATCAATAAAACAAAGCTTTACTTCATCTTATTTTTTTAAAACGGTTAAGTGGGTGGGAGGGAAGGAAAAGTGAACATAATCAGGTGTTTTTGGTGTTCCCTAAAGTTTAATGACTTAAAAACTATTGAGAAAACCCTTTTTTCTACAGTATTTGTAAGTTAACACAGACTCATATACCATGCACTTTATTTCAAGTTAAAGAAACATTCTCATTTTTAAGAATAAATACTGGTACAATAATTTTCTATAAAACATTTGTTTCTAGATATCTATGTTTATACACTGTTGCCAATCAGAGTCTATCATAATACTTTTTTTGTTTTGTATTTTGTTTTAGAGAAAGTGCACCTGTGCGCTCAAGCACGGGTGGGGTGGGGAGGGGCAGAGGGAGAGAAAATCTCAAGAAGCCCTACGCTCAGTGCTGAGCCCAACATGGGGCTTGATCTCACGACCCTGAGATCATAACCTGAGCCAAAGTCAAGAGTTTGATGCTTAACTGACTGAGTCACCCAGGAGCCCCCATAATACACTTCATGGAAGAAATTAAAGGATCTGATTTATACCCTCATGATTTCTTTCCATTTCACTTATCAATATCTATCACTATAACAACTGGAAACAAGCAATCTTCTTCTCCTGCCTCAGGAATGAAAATTTCCTTAGTTTGTAACCTCTTAGAGAATTATTTACACCTTATGCAGAACTTTTAGAGGCTCCATGGGATAATTGTGATTTAATTTTGTTAGTTAATAGATCATATTTAAAACCCAACCTGGACACTGTCCAGAAGGCAATATTATCACAGATTCAAATTTGTTTTTGGAATATTAACTCCCAGGAGTTAAATCAATTCAGATGACTAGGTTAATTGACTTTGACTGAGCCTGCCAGGTACCAAAACAAAAACAAACAAAAAAGCCCAAATATTTATACAAGCATCACATACATTTTGAAATGTTTTGATCATTTTTTTGTTTATTTTCAGTTTGGACTGAGGATTTTCTTTGCTTATAAGCTGCATTTTACGGAGAAATTTATTTAAAAAATTTGTAAGGCCTTTCACTCAAAAAACTTCATTGCTCTTATTCTCAAACTTCAAGATAAAATAAAGAGTATAGATGGAATTCTAAAACCAAAACTTAGCAGGAGTGCCTGGGTGGCTCATTTGGTTGGGCAACCGGCTTTTGATTTCAGCTCAGATTGTGAGTTCAAGCACCATGGTGGGCTCCATACTAGGCATGGACCATACTTTAAAAAAAAAAAAAAAAAGAGTAAATACATAAAAATAAAACCAAAAATTAGCAAAGTTCTAAGAACTCTAAAACTGTGTTCTCCAATATGGTAGCCACTAGTCTTATGTGGCTATGTAAATTTAAATTTGAATTAATTAAACTTAAGTAAATAAAAATCCAGTTCTTCAGTGTCACTAGCCACATTTCAAGTCTCTATAATTATGTGTGGCTGATAGCTACCATATTAGTTAGCAAAGATTAGAGCATATCCATCATTACAAAGAATCTTATTAGAGAGCACTGCCCTAGAACTTCCGTGGTTGTCTAGGGAAGTCTTGATGACACAGGATCTCTCCTTATAAGTTAAGAAAAAGCTATCTCAAGCACCACTAGAATCTCATACAGTTGGAGATTCTATCCTACAGGAAATGAATACGGATAGAAATAATTCTTATAAAAACAAAGTCTTACTGTTAAATCAGAAGAAGCAGCCTCTCCAAGATAGTCACGTAAATAGTAAAGACAATTATTAAACACGAACGCCTAGGATACCCCTAATCTAGCTCTTAAAAACTCTCCGGGCCTTTGTTTCCGTGGAAGTGGGTATCTAAACTTGGCCTGTACTCTCTCCTATTCCTGGCAATAGTATCAGAATAAAATCAGTGTCTGTTTGTTCGCTTTGTCTGGTACAATTTTTCTTTAACAGTAGATACCTGACTTCAAAACTCTTGGTTTAGATAATAAAACAAAATAGACAATTTTCAACCAAGAAGCTGAAATAATACTACTTTTCCAATACTTCTGTACTTTTTTCTGTAATGCTGATCCTGTCTGTTATCATACTTATATGCTCTCTAGTGATCAATTAAGGGTACTCACTATGCTCTCGTAACTTTTTCCACCTCCACCCTCACAGTCTTTTAACTGCCACTTAATAAAAGAAAAACCTCTCACGTAAGATGTTTTCAGACCATAAGCACCGATCTGATCCCAGCTATTGCTGAATTTGTCAGCCTTCACCTGATCCTGCTGATAAAAATTCAAATAATATTCTTAAATTTTTCAGAAGTTTGATTTCCTTCTTCACATTCCCCTAAGTATTTACATTTTTCTTTCATCATTAATTCCAACTTTCAGTCTCACTGAAGTAGACTTTGACCTCATGTCAACAAAATGTTTCTACTGAAATCAGTACAGTACTCTCATCAAAGCTTAACTTGGTAAGAGTGGAAACAAATATCAGAACTATCCTTTTATGTCCCACTTAGCTTGTAGCTTTGCAGGTCCTGTTTAACTTCAATCAGAAAATCTGCTCTTTTAGAGGTACCTAAGATTACCTCACTCCTGTTGCCATAAATGATTCTTATATTCCTGATACATTCTGTGATCCCACAGTATTATTTCTTCTATGGACATCAATTTTTCTCTGAAGATCAAACAAACCAGTTTACAGTATTATCTAGTGTTGTTAGGGACAATCACATTAGCTCTTGATTTCTTTACAAGGAGCTGAGAAAGTGTGCTATGGGAAACATTTCTTTGTGTTTCTATATGGGAAAGTCGATGGCCAGGCCAATTAAAAAAAAAAAAAGACACTTGACTCTGAAAAAACTGCTCTGGACTGTGGGATATGTGTTTTGCAGTCAGGGTTCGGCCATCTACTCTCCTGTGTTCCATCTATTGCAAGGATTAATAGTCTTTTTTTTTTTTTTTTGTCCAGGTAAATGTCTGTACCAAAGTTGGCTGATGAATTTTTTCCAGAGCCCTAAAAGTTACTGTGTAGCCATCATCAAATTAGATGATAACGTACCCTATAACAGAAACAGAAAAGGCTAACTACAATTCAATTAAAGAGAATGTTACCTGCACAGCTTTCTGATTAGTAAAGTCTCAGCAATATCCTGCAGCCTGCTTTTATCAGCCCTTGGCCAAAAGAAGTATGGAGAAAGAAAAGAAAAAACAAAGAGAAGTAGCCCTAAGAGGTATAAGGTAGTGGCTGACCCAGTTGCTACCAACTAGACAATGGTATTTCCCTGATGAGCATGATCAATTTCATATGCTCTCAGCATTCAGTGAGGAATCTCCATGACTATGAAAATCATTCCATTCTTATGCCTGAAAAAAAAAAAAAAGCAAAGACTGTAACCACAAAATATTACTAAATATCTCCTGTTTCCAGTTTATACTTGATGAGGGAACCGAAGGAAAGCTGAAGACAAAGCAGAAGCTGACATCTCCTCACCTCCCCATGGAGTATATGCGACATTCCTCAGGCACTCCTGGCTGCCCTAAAGCTAAGGAAAGGAAAAACAAATAGTTAACCTGTAGAGATCACAATCCTGCAAGTCATGAGTCTCCCTCAGTTTACAAATGTCTTAGGAATCTACAAGAACAAAGCATTTCTATCAATAACCAAGCTTCCAGAAGGAAATGTAGATAGAATTAAATGTCCTTATAATCTGCAGCCCATTGACAGATACTTGAAGTGGGAAGAGTGTAATGTTCCCCCAGAAAGCTCCCAGCTATCTTCATATTAATGCCCTGCTAGAGGGTAAAGCAACTTTAACTTGATGGTGGCGAGGCCTCCAGTATCTTGTGAGTCTTCTTTAACATATGAAAGCCCTTTTGAAAACTCCTTATTCCTACCTCCCCCAACCCGATAGTATATAATCAGCCACCCCTCACAACCCCAGTGCAGCAGCTCTTTCTGCCCATGGGTCCCGTGCTTTAATAAACCACCATTTTGCAACAAGGATGTCTCAAGAATTCTTTCTTGGTCATTGAACCTCACCTATATTCCAAAACCCCATCATACTGACTATTGCCACTTCAACGACAACTGTAGCTTCTTTGCCCTTCTTGACTCCTAGAGAAAAGATACCCAAATAGCTAATTGCATTTATTTTTTACAGCACCTGAACCAAAACAGAACTCAGCTTCCTTTGACCTCTTCTCAAATTAAATCCTGTAATAAGTCTCTTCTAAATCCTTTTTATGGAGGTACCTGAAGATTTCACCTGGTGTAGTATGTTGCCTTGCTTGTTACAGAAGATTTCATAAACTTAACTTTTAAGATTTTATTTTTAAGTCATTTCTCCACCCAACCAGGGCTTGAACTCACAACCCCAAGATCAAGAGTTGCTGGTTTCACCAACTGAGCCAGCCAGGCGCCCCCTAAAACTTTGTTTGATCACAGGTGCACTTACTGTTGGTCTTTGGCTTTGACATGGACTAAATACTGCCCTAGACAGGGGAATCTAAGGCAGAGATGATAACTAACTTTTCCTGGGTCACACAACCAGGTAGGGGAAAAACCAAGATTCAAATACAAGGAGTTTGGCTCAAGAGTCCATGCTCTCGTATTTATGCTATGCTCAAATGACATGATGTGAACAGAAGCTGTGCCAGCGTAGATCTTTCCAAGCTGTTGCTATTGAATACATGAAGCAAAATACTTTGACACATTTAACTCAAAAAACTGTGCAAAATAGATAATCTAATAGGTCCTATGTACCTTACTTCAAAAGAATCTAGCGATTTATTTAAACATTTATGATTATATATGTTATTCATGAAATTACAACTCATTCTATTGCCTGGGGTCTAAATAAAATTGTAAATGTAAAGGAAATCGGTTGTACAAAAATCTGAACATGTTTTATCTTTATAATCCTTTTCTCTTTTATCTTCACAGGAATATGTTATTTATGGAAGAATTTATATTCTAACTTAGTAATAGGAGAACAGAAAAGGTGAAAAAGGAAATAAGAGGTTGGCAAAAGTGAATCTGAGTGGTGTCAGGTCAATGTTTTTTGGCTATACAGAATTACCGTGGGCTTAGGAGAAATCTGCAAAGCAACTGACAAGAAGTGTTTAATCTTTACTTTTATTATGAATTTCTCATTCTGTTTCATTGCCTTATATTTTATGAACTTTATTTCCCGTAACTTCTTATGATACAAAATGATTATATTCTAGAACAAATATCTTTCATCCATAGAAAACACAAAATGTATTTTGCAATCCTTAGGGTCAAGCAATTGATTAAAATGAAAGGTAATTACGGTTATACTATGGAATGCATATTTGCTTTTAAGTATTTTTCCTTTGAGCAAATTATAGCTCTTTTGCTATATTTTCTGTGCCTAGTGACAGGGCAATTAGTAATCTGAACTATCAAATCTGTTTGGAGATAATGGAGCTTAACAATTCTTATGTTATAATTGCTTTTCCAAGGCCCCTCCCCCTGCTTGCCTTTTGGCCCATCACTTACCCAGTACACTTAATCCTGTTTAAATAGCAACATGTCAAACATGTCTGCTAATCAACTGGCTGGCATCCCCATGGAGATTTCTGCAGTTTTAAGCACTGCATTTCACTGTGTAAGGATTTTTCCCAAATATTGACTTTTGGTTTTCAAGGTTACTGATGATGTGCTCTGGCACATTAATCATTCTAACCACCTTAACAAAGAAGCTCATTAAAAAGACAAATACATTTATCAAGCAAATCATCAAGCAGATTATATACTTTCTACCCATAATAGATTATAGCTGAATAAATGACTTGGGTATTTTATAATTAAATATGCAGAACACTTAATATTTTAATACTCATATCCTTCATTGAGGAATGGGGATGAATTTTATAGCATATAATTAATATAGCACAATTTAGTTGCAATTATGTGAATTAAAAATAGAAATAGTACTTTGAATATGCAAACTGAATAATATTTTGATATCATGATAAAGTATCACATACAAAGACATTTGAAGTTCAAATAATTGGAGATTTAACTTCTGTAGAACAACAGCTGAGTTTCTCTTTCTGGTTCCTAACACATTAGTTTCTGCCTTGGAAATAAGGCTGTAGGTTGGAGAGACACAGGTAACTAGTCCTTTGCCCTCAGGCTGCACTGCCAACTGGAGTGATTATTTCTTTTGTCAGCCAAATAATACTTTAAAAGCTTGAAAAGGGCCTGAAGGGTCAGTTTCATAGGTTCCAATCTTATCTTTTGTTAAATCTCCCACCAGCCTATCTCGCACAAATCTTAAGTTTTGTTTGGAGAAGTTTGCTTTTCTATCTCTGGGTCTTCAAATTAATGGACCATAGATAACCTTGGATTGCAGCCCTCAGGCAGAAAGTTTTTCTCTTAGCAATTCCATATTTCTTTATTTCTCTATTTTTAGTTTCAAAGTAATATTGTCTTCTCGTAAAACCTTCCTAAAATATATACAAAATAGCTAACACACTTAATTATCATTAAAACATTGCTATCAAATCTTCCAGTGCTGCACACTGAATCCCAAATGATAATAGGCTACAGTTTTCATTAAAATTTTTGTGGCCATTTAACAAGGCTTTCTGACTTCAGTGACTGGTGTCAAAGGAAAAACTGCACCAGATAAAGTTAAACAGATAAGAAAGATCTTATTCAAAGCTATTGCAATAGAGGAGAAAGAAGGAAGACCAGAACTAGGTCTGAGCTCAACCTGGCCAAAGCAGAGTTTTTAAGAACTGAGGAAGAGAAGTGTGTGTCATAGGCCCTCTATGTTTGCTTACTGGCTTTACCCAAAGGAAAGATAAACTCTCTTGTACCTTCATGATAAGAGGCTGTATGACAACTTAGAGCAAGGGGCGCACCAAAGTTAGGTCCCTATCCTCCCAAGGGATCGGGAGATTGGGGCTCCTCTCCTTCAATGACTATTTATCAGCCTCCTTTGTTCTTGAGAAAGACACTCCTGGGTTGTAAAACTGGAAAGAGGCTTTTCAGAAGATTTACATCTTAAGACTGCAGAGAAAGGATTTATAAGTTTAAGTTTTCTAAAGTACATTTTCTCAGAAAAGGGAAGCCAGGAAGAAGACTGTCTAAAGTTTAGTCAAGATGAGGAAAGGATAAAGGCCCTCTTGGTCACTGGGTAAGATGGTATTTTATTGCCTTGTCCCACTTCCCAATCTGGTTCACATTTTAGGGTCTGTTTTTTTTTAAGTGTACAATCATTATCTCAAATTCTGCAACAGAATTCTTTATTGCAATGAAGAAAACTTAGCCTAACGTGGTTCAAACAATGAACGGATTGGGGAATATAAAGATTCAAGCAGCTCAAACTCCCAAAGATAGGCTGTCTCATGCTTAGTAAATTTGCCCTCTTCTATGTATTAGCTTCGTTCCCTGACTGACATCTCCCATGATAGGAAGATTGTTTTAATAGCCATAAGGCTATGTTCAGATTCAGGGAGAGAAATAGAGGGAGTCTTTTCACAACTACTGAATAAAAATCTTGAGTTTTACACTGATTGGACTACCTTTGAATCAAAGCTTGTGGCCAGAGCTTCCCATGCACGAGTTTTTGTCTGACTTAGTCACTGTGGTGATGAAGATAAAATTTCCATGATATAAATCCAAAGTAGGGGACACTCTGGGATGAAGGGTAGGGTTACTTTCTCCAAACCTCTTGATCGTTAAGCAGTGAAGGGAAAGAGGAATGAATTCTTAAAGTGTGGTGGTGGTGGGGGGGGTGTGGGATGGGGATTATCAGGTCTACTATGTATAATTCTCAAGTATTCTTCTTAAACTTTAACAGTACTCCAGTTCACCAAATCATCGTTCCCCCCCACCCCACAACATCCCCCTTCCCCTTCCCCTTCCTAACTGCTCTATTTTGCTTTAGGGTCACTGTGACTTATATTTTAAATCTAAGATCTGTCAATTACTATTTGTGTGATTGACAGCAATTTAATAACTCTATTCTTCTATCTATAAAATAGAAATTAAAATTTCTTCCTGATAAGGTGCCATGGACATTAAAGGAATCCTCATTTGTAATGTGACTTACTCCCTGCTTGGCTCAAGGAAGAATTTCATTTAAAGTCCATGCTCTTGAACTGTCTTCTATTGTCTACCACAACAGGTTAAGCTCTTATATCTAGATTTCACACACTTCATCTCAGTTAACCTATTCACTTATTACTTACTTTAGTGAAATCAAAAGGATTTTTTGCCTGTCCCACAGTTCATACCATGTTCTTTCTGAAGCCTTTGCTCATTCTGTCTTTACTACCTGGAGAACACTCTATCTACCTTCATCCCACTGGCCCTCTATTATGCCTTATCACAGATGACAAGCCCTGGCTAAGACTTCTGTCTGCACCATGCACTCTTAGAAGACCAGACTGTTGTCTCAGATTCCAATTCAGTTCCATGGAGGAAGAAAACACACCAATCAATGGTTGGCCTAGATTCGGGCAAGTCTGAACTGCACTTGAATTGATTCTTTCACTTATGATTTGTATGATTTATGATTTATGCAACTCCATGTTTCTGAGCTTTGGTTTAATCTGCTGAAAGAAAGGAATATGACTATCTCATGGATTGTTGTCAAAATTTAAAGAGATTCTCTAGGGCTTAGACCACTACTAATATCTAGAATGTGCTATAATTATCATTACTGTATCAGACATTATATACCCAGGGCCCTGGGAGGAAGTCATCTAACTATATTCATATAGATAATCAACCAAAATTGTTTTAAACATTTTTACTTTTTGAATTGCTTTATTATTAACTTGTCTGAAAATTCCCAGAGAATATTTTCACATTATAAAGAAGCATTGTAAAACCTTGATAAATTCTTCTTACATATGTTCCTAAATTAGAAGGGAGTAGATAAGAAATCTCTTTTCCATTACCTTTCAGATATGATCAAATAAATTAACACATTCAGAATAAGAACAATTTCAAGAAATCATCTCATCTGGTTTCTTGGAATAAAGAATTTCAATGAAATCTCATCTGGTTAGGAATTCTTACTGTCTAATAAGCTGAGAGTCATAGAGGGCCACAACTCAAAATAATGACCCTCTTCCTTGTCCTGGTTCTGAACAATTTTAGAAATAAAAGAGCAATAGATGGAAAAAGCCAATACATTATTTTTATTACTTCAGATCAGAGGAGATGATGTAAGACAATATTAGCTAATTTATTGAGCTTATATTGAGCCTTAAAATGAGGCAGGCTTCACCTACTCTCTTTTGAAAGTAAATAAAGACAACACTGAAGGAGGGAATGTTGTCCAGACTAGCAGAACCACATCCTTACACCCCTGATGTTACTGGCTCTTCTGAAGAAGAAAGAACTACCACAGAAAGCAGACATCCCTCCTAACCAGGAAGAGATCTCTGAGGCCACAGAAGAAAAACTGGCCACAAGGGCAGTTCTTTCTGACAAGCTCTCACCTAGAGAAGTTTTTCACCTTCCTTACGGTGGAATAAGTGGTAAAGTGGAGAGAGGTTGGAGCATGTTTATGGAAACCTCCTTTGTGTAAATCTGAGGAGTGGGGCAATGATGTTCCTCTTTACCGCAATTCTATCCAAGGAGATGGTCAAATATATTACCTTTTCCAAAAGGATAAATGAGTGAGGAGTGAGATGCAGTTCTCAGATCTGGTTCTCTCTCACACACACACACACACACACACACACACACACACACACACCGAGTTTTACTATTGATAAAGTATATCTTATTTGCTTTAAATTAAGGGACATCAAGACAGATTATTTTAATTTTTATTTTCTTTATTGTAAATTTTGTAATCTGTGCTTATTTTTTAGTCTAATACTTTTGTTTTAAATTTTATTTATTTTCCCAGTTCCTATTTATGACAATTTTACTTTCTCATTTGTTTCAGTGACATTAATAATTTCTTTTAAAATTTTTTAAGATACAAGTAAGAATTAATTTACTGACTTTATTCGATGAGTTATGGGACAGGCTATATGGAGACACCCTAAAAATTGTGAGGTCAGGACCTGGAAAACTAAAATTTCACAAACACTTCTCTAACAGATAAGAATGATCTACATTCAATATGGTGTCATGCTATTCCCCCATGGATTTGAACTAGCAGAATCAAAACCAGGTCCATGATAGCTGAAACTATGTTCACTGATGCTTTTCTTTGAAAGCACTTTTTACTAGTGGGTAGTCTAATGGCAAACAAGGCCCAGAAAGTCTTGGAAATGCAGCTACAGCCTGAATTTTGCTGTGAAAGTGCTTTAAAATTGATGAGCATCCTTGGGAAAGATCCATTCTGAGGTTGTGGCAGATGTTAGAGCATCTGCTCTCATGTTTTAAAGAGCATTCTACATGATGCAGCTCAATGCAATGGAAAGCAGCATTCAAAGTGGGAAGGGCCACAGCTGTGGCTGTAGCAGACCTTCCAGTGATAGAGCCTGTGGAGGAATCAAAATGGATCCAAAAGATCATGAAGCTAGGCTGATGGAAATGCAATCACCGTCCCCTCTCCACTGACATGCCAGGTGCAAAGAACAGGGCGAAGGAGATGTGCCAACTGCTATGCTTGGGGTTATGATGGACTTCATTCTGTGATGAATATTCTTGGTATTTTCTTACTCCAAAATCTCATCAGCTTGTAGCTCCCTAGCTTGCTCCCCCATAGACAAAATTCTAAGATCAATATTCATTCATTTGACTAATACTTATTGAGCTTCTCATGAGGCAGGCACTGTGAGGCTCTAGAGATTCAATAATAAATAGGACATTTTTCCTTTCAAGAACCTTAAACTTAATGGAAAAGACAATATATAAGTTAAAAACCATAATATGTAACTGAAAGCTATGATATTGGCAGACAGGTGAAGTTCATAAGAGATTCCTAACCTAAATGTCATACAGAAGGCATAGGAGATAGCTGGGTAAAGCCAACCGTAAAGAGCAAATGGACTTTATTTTAAGGACAATGTGAAACAACTAAAGGTTTTAAACAGAGGAGGACAAGATCATTTCCATCTTGGAAAAAAAAAAGAAAAAGTCATTGGAAGCAGCCACCTCTTAACCAGTTTTTTCTGGAAAGACACTTCCTAGTATGTCCAGTGCTAATGTATACTTTATTTAAAACGTACAAAGGAGACAAACCCAAGCCCAAAGAGGTTATAGCAGCCCAGGAACCAGGAGCAAGGCCCCAGACAAGGATAATGGTAAGGGAATGATAATTTCTGGTTCCAGTTGGCAGCTTTGAGCTTTACAGCTCCCAAGGACTACTGGTGGTCATGTTGAACCAGATGGACTCACTTGGCCCAACTGTATACTCAGGCATATCCTATGATTCCATTCCTTAATTTCTGGTCTGTCTGTGGTTGAGAAAATCACAGCTTGTTGCTTGTTGGTAAGAGATGGGAGATAATGGTGAATAGGGTCTTGTCTTAAGACCCAGCTCAAACCCAGAAAAGACTGAATTTCAAGGACAGCCTTCTTTTATACTTTCTCCTACTCACCCTTCTGCCACCTCCTTCTTACAAACCTCCCATAAGTAACGCTTACAGCCAAGATTTCGACTAGGCCATAAGCACAGAGCCCTGTGCTAGAAACTGGGTCCTGTACTTGGGTTTGATGCTACCTTGAAAATCTTAGTAACTTTATCTTTGAATTTGTGGGTTTTCAAAATTTTTAAAAATTTTTTAAAAAGTATTTATTTATTTGAGAAAGAGAGAGAGAGAGAGCGCATGAGTGGGGAAAGGGGCAAAGGGACAAGTAGACTTGCTGCTGGTCAGTGAGCCTGACACTGAGTTCGATCCCAGGACCCTGAAATCATGACCTGAGCCTAAGTCAGACGCTTAACTGGCTAAGCCACCTAGGCATCCCTTGAATTTGTGTTTTTTAAGTGAAGTCAGTGAAATGAGCATGTGCCAGATTCTTGGACTCTCAAGTGTGGTCTCCTCTCCCACTGCCACCTTGCCTCCTCTGGATGGGTTCTCAGCTATCTACTTTCTTGACCCTACCCACCAAGCATCCCCTTCAGAGGGCAGGGCCTGGAGCACAGAGGGGTTCAGGGTCAGGTACCCAAACTAGACAGCAAGTCATTGTTCAGGGCCCTGGGAGACGAGGAAGATTGCCTCATACCTTGCAAGTATTTCTGTATCCCAAGGAGTACAGCAATAAATAGCATTTTAAAAACACCATAATGACTAAGAGAGAAATTGCAGGAAAAAGGGAAACATTTCTTTTCTGTTTTTTGAATAAGAGACTGCATTTCATTTTGGTCTGGTGTCTACAACTTAGGTAGATGGAAATATGTGGTCATACTTAGAGCTAAGTAGCAGGTGTTCTCCTGGAATGAGCCAGGAGATCTTGGTTTGATAGGACCCTCACACTCTCCGATGTCTCCTACACACTGAGATGGATGCTGGCATGACTGCTTTTATCCTTTTGGTCAGCCTCCCTGATAGTTTACTGTTTGATTTTAGGGGCATTAGTGTATAGTACAGGCCTGCCAGGCATACTTTCGGGAAGGGTGTAGCTTGAGGGAAATTATAAATACCAATTGGAAGGCAGGCTTTGGTAAAGAAATGCAGCAAAGACAAAGTATGAGGTAAGACTCGGAGTCAGGACTGAGAGAGCTGCATAATAGACAACAAGTCTTCTAACGTGGATGTTTGGAATTAAGATGTACGTAACGACTATGATCTTCTTTTACCCACTGGATTCCTCTGTGACTTACTGTATCTGTGCTGTTTTGCACTTTTTGATCAAATAATTCTGTTTTTACACAGCAATTAACGCACTAGAATTTGAAGAAACTATTTTCGAAATGCAATTTGCACATTCTGATTAATTTCTAAAGACCTAGCTGGTTTTCAAGTCACAGTTTGTGTTTATAATATGTTTGTGGAAATATTTTAGACAGGAAATTAAAGGGATTTCTCACAAGAGGAAGACACTATTAGGAACAAAGCTATAAATTAAGATTAACTGCAGTTTTTACAAGCAGGCCAGTTCCCAGAATAACAAAGAATTCTTTAAAGTGTTTTATCAGTTGGTTGATTTTGTGTGAAGGAAATCACTATCAAGGAAATGTAATGAAATGTCTTCAGATGTGAAATTCAGAAATGGGAATAGTTTCCATCCTGTACACTGAATCAATTGAATAATTAAAAAGATTGGAGAGATGAAGTCCAGACATAACTGATAAGAGAAAAATGTAAGCTTCATTTGAATGTGGTAACTTAATGTAATATAATTTAATAAAATGAGGTCCACTCGACTCTTAACAGAATGCTTTATATTATTTGTATTTCATGAAAGGAAAAATAGATACAATGTTTTAAATAAATTAAGGAAATTAAAACTTTGTACTGAATCAAAATTCAATGAGTTTTTTTTTGACTTGTAAAAAATTGCATTTTAAGGTTAATTTGCTTGAAATATGTATAGATGATTGTTTCTGACCTTTTGCACATAAATGTCATATTTACATTTTATAAATAATGAATTTAGGAAAGTTCACTCTGTGGCCATAAAAATCAGAAACTCAAAGTTTCTTCATTTTGTTGTCAGTCCCTTAAGAAAAGAGTGCTGTGTGCAACTTTCTTAGGTTCCCAGAAGGGTTCAAGGGCACTGGGAAAGGCTTTAATAAAGTCACAAAATTCTATGTTGTCCTCAACGCAGGTATGCTCTGCTTCTGGGAGCAACACAGATGGAAAACAGCAGAAGAAGCACTGTATATATTTCCAGATTTAAATCCCTAGTGAGTACATCATCAAGTTAAATTTGGAGTTCAACTTCTGTGGTCAATCTCAGAAGGATAGATTTTCTCCCTTCCGCATTATATTATTGTCTCCCTTAGCTGTCCTATAATTCACTAATAGGTATTGCCTGAGCTACTATATAACATAATTTTGTAACTTATAATTATTGTAATTTTAAGAACCATTAATAAGTGCATCTAGTTGCTGCCAGGAACTGCAAGGTCCTGGGACTGAGGTAGGCCTTGTTGTTGCCCTGTGGACAGGACTATGGGGATGGCATACATTAAATAAGAAACTACAAGCATATAGTGAAAAACAGAAGAAGCTGGGATGATACTGAGAAGCCAGAAAACAGTGGGAGAGGCCCTCCCTGTATAGCCAAGCAGAGGTTTCAGTAGAAAACTATTTCGAGAGAGAGAGAGAGAGAGAGAGAGAGAGAGAGGAACCCCCCCAAAAGCAGTATGAATAATAATATAAAAGTTCAGCATTGCTAAACAACACTTTAATAAAGCAATCTGTCCTTGGCTTATAAGATAAATGGGTACTAGGTCATTGTAAAACTATAGAAATATAGAGGCAAGCTGTACATGCAAGATACACACAAATATAAAAAGAAGTAAAATTTCAAATTATGCTTTAGTAAATATAATGCAGAGTTCTATTTCAAACTATATCAGGTCTTTCAAGAGGCAATTCAGGTTAAGCCCACACAAACTTGTTACATGCCCACTATGTTTTGTATACTGCAGGTGGTCCCGAAGAGAATGATGGAGGACGCACGCATGGCTGAGCTGTAATAACAAATCCATTGCAATGTGGGCTGTTAAGACAAAAGAGATAACTTTGATCTCTCAGTGTTTGGAGATTTTCTTCCTAATCTTTCTCATTTAAACTAAAATAATTTGTAGAAAATAACAGATTATTATGTTGGTTTATAAAAGAGAGAGTATTTACAAATCTTTACTTATCTAACAATCCTGTAGATTTTTGAAACGATATTGTAAGTCCACTCTATTTAGTGGATGAGGTGATTCATTTTATGGAGTTAAACAGTTTTCTTAAACAGTAGCTCACACAAAATCAGACCCTTAGCTCCCCTCCTCTAGCATGAACTGACTGCCAAAAATGCCCTTAACTGCCTTTTATTTTTTTTAAACAATTGACATAAACAAAAGTTAATTCTGATTTTCATTTTACTTCATAACTAAATCTTATTTTATTAACATTTCCTTTAGGCTTTACCTTACTAGTAAAAAATAAACTACAAATCATATTTTCCATTTGGAATAGTTCTCATCCCCTAGGAAAAAATCAATACATCAAAATTAAATTTCAAAACCGCATTAACAGCATCTTGGAGGTCAGGTATTCTAATAGTCTCTGAGTGGAAACCAAATTATGGAGTTATTATATGTGGACAATATAATTATTTTTATCACCTCTTACTTTAGAGAATACAACAAAAAAGGAATTAAATCTAGTATAAAGATTCAGTTAAGAAATAGAAGTGTGTTTATCTATGTAGTCTTAATACCACTGACTTTAATGATTTACATGTGCATTAGTTTTAACTTACGGAATCTGAATTAGACTGTGGATATTTAAAAGCTTTAGCAAAATAGCAAAATTAAAGAAAATAGAAATTATTGGATTTGAGCAATTGACCTCTTTTGCAATACACTATACTCCTTAAAGACATCAAAGTATTATTTAATAGGATAGAAGAGCTGGAAGAAATTTTAGAAATCAGTGAATCCAATCACATTCATTTTAAAGAAAATAAGAACTGTAATAGTGAAATGACAGATATGATCCTCAGTTTCAGTTCATAAGGACTATTCTAATATAACCTCCTTTTTTCCCCATACCTTATTCCCTCAGGTATCATTCTCAGTATCTAGGGTCTAACTTCTTGGACAATTTTGATACTTGGGACAATTATTAGTTATGCTTGTATCTTCTGCTCTTTGAGGGCAGGAATTTGTATCTGTTTTATTTTGCTGTGTCCCTCGGTACATGCTTCTTTGTGTAGATAAGACAGTCTCAAAGCAGGCAGATGGATTTGGAGAACAAGAACACATAGTTGACTCATTTTCAGGACTCCAGAACTGTTCTGCCTAATAACATAAAAAGCCATAGTAATTTTTACTTGGTGATCCTTTGAGGATTACTTGTCTTAAGAGAAGTTTCTTTTTCCTTAGATATGATGTAGCAGGGACTGCTAATTAAGACCTTAATGTTCATTTTCCCTTCTTAATTTGATTACAATATCCCCTATATTTACCAGGGCACATGGCTGCTTAGCTAAAGATTGCATTTGCCCATCTACTGAGCAGCTAGTAACAAAGTATGAAGTTTCGCCCAATAGGATCTGTGTTTGGAGGGGCATAAGGAGTCTGTCACAAAAGCTTAAAAAGAAGCAACCTGTGTACCACTTCCTCTTTTCCTCTTCTCACTGGCTAAAATGTGGATACAGTAAGTGAACTGACCCTGAACATAAAGAGAAAGGTCATATTCAATGACATCAGGATTTAAAAGTGATGAAATCTGGGTTTCAAGATGTCTTCATGGAGTACAGTACAACAACCCTATAACCCATCCTGCCTATCAGTTTGCTTTTCTTTTTTTTTAAAGATTTTATTTATTTATTTGAGAGAGAGAGCATGAGCAAGGGGGAAGGGCAGAGGGAAAGGAAGGCTCTCTGCGGAGCAGGGAGCCGGACAGGGGCCTCGATCCCAGGATGCTAGGATCATGAACTGAGTCGAAGGCAGACACTTCACCATCTGAGCTGCCCAGGCACCCTGTGTCTGCCAGCTTGAAGTAAAAGCAGAATAAACTTTCAGTCTAGTTTAAGCAACTGTTTATTGTTTTCTGATAAAGACCTCCAACGCTGAGGGCCTATAACGTACAAAATACCTAAGAATAAATATTCTATATGTATCCTTGGGAAAGAGAAGAATGTGTGTGCGTGTTTTCAAAGGATTAATCACAAAGGATATAATTGCACCACGATTTGAATATGTACATAGAAAAACCTTTAGAATCACAGAAGTAATCTTTAACTCATTACCCGGCAGGGATTTGAAGAAAGTCTTTCCAAAACAGAAAGATTTCCTTTTCTTGCCTGTCACTTGCTTCCAATTTTTCCGACTTCTTCCAAGTGTACTATCTTTCACACTAGATATTTAGTCCGATATCTAAAACATTTACTCATTGAGAGATTAGTTTAACACAGCACCTAAATGACTTCAATTCAGGTTTATGCTGTGGGTCTTAGAGAATTTTAGCTCTGAGATATCTCTGAATGTCGCTGGTCATCTCCACGTAACCCTTTCTAGAGTTAGAAGATCTTTTACATTTGTCTATCCAATGCCTTGGGCTCTTGCAGGCACTCAGTAAAAATTTCTAGTGCAGAAGTATTTACATTAAAAAACCACATATGCACTATATGCGTGTGTGTGTGTGTGTGTGTATAATTTATGTATTTACTTACAGTAAAGTGGAGTTACAATGGTCTTAGAAGTTTTCTGTTAGAGATAGAGCAAGTATCTGTTGCTTTACTTGTTCTCTTGAGTATGTTTACCTCTAGAAAGAAACAATGTATTCTACTCAAGAGAATTTTCCTTAAGGAAATCTGTGGATTGAGTTGGGACTTCTACATTGCCATTTATAATAATTATATGCATAAGGTAGCCACAAGGCAGATAATATACATGCTCTCTTCTACCAGCATTGTTTCCTTTCAACCAACTACTATGAGCTTGACTATGAAAGGGAATCTGATCTGTGACCTTGAGCAATTGAGAGCTACCTCACAGAGTTTTGGGGACAATTAAATTCGATAATCAGTAGAAAACTTCCAAAACAACATTTATTACATCAAACATTTTAGTTTCCTTTCTTTATTTTCAATTTTCATTATCAACTAATAAAAGTAACATTTTAAAAACTCATTCTTCTGAAACTTAGTGTAAGCCAATGAACTGAGTCTCTAGGGGAACCAGCTACTATTATTTATATTAGTAATAGAACTTTATCTATATTAATAATGTGAATAATTATGGCTAACATTTATTGAAAACTTTTTATGAACAGCATGATACATACACCACCTCAGAAAAATATTATTGTTGAGCTTCTATCATTATCCTGACTTTCCAAATGAGTATATTAAAGCTTATGGGCACTAAGGAGTGTGCCCGAGATCATACAGCTAATAAGGTATTCTGTCTATATGAATCCAGAGCCCATTTCATTAACTACAATGTACTGTTTTCTGTAGTGCTTATCTACTTAGCAATTTTGAAATCTGTATTTTACTGAAATATTTGACTTAAAGATGGTGAAAGTCTCCCATCACTGGATAATGGCAGAATTTTCACTTTATTTTGCTAGAAGGCAACAGCAAGCATTTGTTGCTCTTTTCTTCCCCTTCTGAACACAAGCAAGTTAGATTTTTAGAAAAGACCATGACAAATAACTGAACGTGGTCTGGATCAATAAAGCAGCTGCTGTAAAACAGCCTTGGGCCCCGGAATTTCTGCTAAACTATCAACATCTAATGTCAAAGTGTTCTTTGAAGGATGAAAGTCAGACTGATATCTTAAAAGTAATTTTCTTTTGGTATGTCAGTGATTGAATTTGAGTCAGTTTTCCAAATTGTTTAATAAGACAACACAAAATGTGATTACTCATATCTCCTGCAAATAAAAGAAATGATGATTCACAGAATTCTGAAGGTGTCTTAAAGGGAAAAAACATCCTGGGCAAATAATTACATATTTACATACTATGGAAATTTCACATATAACAAAGTGGGATAAGACACTGTTTTTAGGATTGGTTCTACTGAATCATTTAATCATTGTTTACACACATGCACACACACACACCGATGTGTTTGTATATGTATATATAGATACATATATCGTATACATGTGTATATACATAGGTACACACACACATGTATATACATATATACACATAAAACTTTTTGGAAAATTACATTAAAATTTAAAGAGAGGGGCGCCTGGGTGGCACAGCGGTTGGGCGTCTGCCTTCGGCTCAGGGCGTGATCCTGGCGTTGTGGGATCGAGCCCCACGTCAGGCTCCTCCGCTATGGGCCTGCTTCTTCCTCTCCCACTCCCCCTGCTTGTGTTCCCTCTCTCGCTGGCTGCCTCTGTCTCTGTCAAATAAATAAATAAAATCTTTAAAAAAAATAAATAAATAAAATAAAATTTAAAGAGAACATTATAGTTGTTAAAAATACCTGAAAAAATATTAAGGCCAATTCTTATATAGTAGTATTATAGGAGACATGAAATGTTGAAAGGACATAGTAAGTTGATTTCTCTACTAGAGAGAAAAATGTAACAGTAGAGAGCCATGAACTGAATTCTCCATGTTGCTGGATGTGTATATTTTGTGATTGTGACAAGGCCTTTGACCACTAGCTTTCTCCTACATTAAGAAGTTTCCCTTCAGATGTTTAAGAACTCCTCAAGTTCTAAACTATCTGGGGCTTCCCTTGGTAATCTTTTTATTTTGGTCCCCTTGGAATAGAAAAAAAAAAAAAACCCGAAAAACCCAAAAACAAAAAAACCAAAAACGTGTCTTATAAGTTGTTCTTCCTGTCAGTAAATTATAGAAACTATGTTTCCTTTTGTAAAAAAAAACAGCATTCCAGACCAGAAATACATGTGTTACTCCTACCATCACTGCCACTGCCCAGGGAAACAGTAGGAACAGAGGCATTGAAAGTCATTTCTACCATTTTCCAGAGGGTACAAGTGATCACTTCACATTCAAAATCTGCTTTTACAACCTCTCTCTTTCCATACCCTTACTTATTTGTGATTCTATTGCTCATCTGTGAACTTAATAATATGTTACCTGAATTTTTACTCTAAGTAAGGCAACTTTAATAATGTACTTCTCTATTATGTACCATACTTATAGTATACTTCTATTGTTGATGTCTAAGTGATGATACTGAAAAACATTCAGAAGAAGGTAACTAGGTGATAGAGACAGTTCTGAGTTAAGAACAATAAATTAAAAGGCATAAGAAGTTCTTGTTTTTGTATTACTTATAATAAATGCTTTTGACTAGCACAAAGAATATCAGCATGCCCCTTGGCAAATATGGTAGGCACATTCACAAATCATTCCTGATTTTTGTGCTTAAATTATAGCTTCTAAGTACCATCCCCCATAAAGGGAATAATGGCTTCTTTGGTGAATGGCTGATTTTAGGTCCCAGATAAGAAATTTGAAGATGAGCCTAGGAAAGCTTATGCTTAAAAGCAAGAAAATGATAGCTTTTGCCAAGGACAGGGAGCCAACTTGAAAGGGCTAGCACTTGCCAATGATGTGATTATCTGAGCATCAAAAAGGATAATATATACTGAATCTATAAACCTCTATAAGTTCATGATGATTATCAAATAAATGAGAGAAAGCCAAATGACAAGCAAATAAATCTTTGGAAGCTATTGGAAGTAACTACGGCACCTATGACTAATTCTGTCCCTTTCATTCTAACTATATTTCAGGAAACCAAATAGTTTCAGCTGAGAAATTATTTCCTTTACAAATAAACTCAGGCTGAATTGTTAAGGAAATGATAAAACTAGAAAATAACCATTTGCCACAACTAATTAAATAATTGATTCAAGCAATAATCATCAATTGATTAAACCATTAGATGAAAGGTTGATGTAAAACTTGCAATGGAAGAATCATGTGTAGAATGTAAAACCACTAGTCAAGAAATAAAAGTGAGACCACAGACATTATTACTTGCCTCCTGATATGAGGCAATGTGACACCCACAATACTACTCATGAAGTATGTTTTCCCCAAAGATGGAGTCTGAATCTAGAGCTAATCTAAACTTACAGGAAATGGGAATGAGGATGTTAAACAATCAAATTAAATGATCCCAAAAGGAAATAATTTTATTAAAAAAATCAGAATATGATGCCTTCTATAGGACGATGGGCACAGTTTCTGCAATAAAGATAAAAAATAAGGGCAAGGAGAAGGCTGGAATGCTTTGCTGTAGCTCAAAGGACTTAGGAGACATAGTAACCAATATGATGTGTAGACCTTGTTTCACATCCTTATTTGAACCTATAGCCGACTGCTGAAAGGCACTTCTGAAACAACCATGGAAATTTCATTGTGGACTGTTCTAAGATGACATTAGAATGATTTTAATTTAGTTAGATACAATAATAAAACATAGTTACATTTTAAAAATCTATATCTTTAGAAATACATAGCAAGGGTGAAATGACATAACATTTGGGATTTGTTTTAAAATAGTTCATCAAAGGGCGCCTGGGTGGCTCAGTAGGTTAAGCATCTGCCTTCGGCTTAGGTCATGATCTCAGGGTCCTGGGATTGATTTCCACCTAGGGCTCCCTGCTCAGCTGGGAGTCTGCTTCTCCCTCTCCCTCTGCCGTCCCCCCCTGCTTGTGCTGTCTCTCTTTCTCAAATAAATAAATGAATAAATAAAAAAATCTTTAAAATAGTTCATTAAAAATAGATGTCTAGATAAATAGTTAGAGGGAAAATGTGGCAAATTTTGGTAAAAAATTGTTGAATTTTGGCAATGTCTTTATAGGGGCTCATTTAACTAATTAAAATTTAATTATTCTCCCTACTTTTATGATATCTAAGTTTTTTCCAGAATAAAATTAAACAGTAGTATGTTGAGTTGAGTGAGGAATTGCATGAAGATAAAAGGTATGATTGCTTGTAAGAATCAACTCAGACCTGTACTTCCTTAATCTTATATTTCTTTTAAAAAATTAGAATTAAGTTTAAAATGTAATATTCTATGTCAAAGGTCATTGGTACAATGAGCCATATACAACCAGAGGGCTAAAGATTTTGAATATCACTGAATTTCATGCCTGTCTTAAAGCATAAAAAACTCCAAACGTAAAGAAATTTGTCTGTAGCACATCATTTTCCCTGCAGTATGGTGTTTTTCTAAGCACCAATAACTCTTAGAATTATGAGCTCTTTCTACCAGGAGATAACTTTTCCTAGAATTTCTCCTAATCCACCATGCATTAGTTTTCTATTTTCGGTTTTTGTCATAACTAATTATCACAGGCTGGGTGATTTAAGTAACAGAATTTTTTTTCCCCCCTCACAGTTCTAGAGTCTAGAAGTCCAAGATCAAGGAGTTGGTAGGGTTGATTTCTTCAGAAGGACTCTCTCTTTGGCATGTAGGTGGTAGTCTTCTTCTGGTGTCTTCATATGGTCTTCCTTTTGTGTCTGTGTCTTAAGCTCATTTTATAAAAACACAAGTCAGGTTGGATTCTGGTCCATCCTAAAGACCTCATTTTGCCTGAATTTTTATTCTTTAAAAATCTACCCCTAAATATAGTCACAGTCTGAGGTACTGGGGATTAAGACTTCAACATATGAATTTGGTTGGGGGGGACACAATTAGGTCCATGACACCCCATTATGGTCATAAATGTGAATTAAGCAAAATTTAAGAGAACTTAGGTTTCTAGAATGATAGTTGAAGTTGGCAGAGGAAAAATGGGACTACTTAAGCAACAAAGAAAAGTATTGCCTAAGAATAGAGATGGCCCTTGCACCCAGCCTTGGATCTTCTGAGTCTGTATAAGTGAAAATTAGCAGGCTGGATTTGTGTTACCTATTTCATATGAGAAAAATCCCTTAAAGCTTGGAAGGTAATTATTATACTATTTTACGTTCAACTGCCAAGTGATCGGCTCATAATATTAATTTAGCTGTGCCTCTTTTATAATTCATCCATACCCCATCAATACTTGCTCATAGTGTTGGAGACTTTTAAATTTTCTTGTGCTTTCATTGAAGAATTCATTTTGTTACCTCTCAGGATGTTGGACTATTACTCTTCTATTGTGTCTCTGCCAGCTGTACCCTACTGCCCTGAGATGCTTTCCTCAGCTACAGTTTTACTGGGAGATTAAAGGCAAGGTTCTTGGGGGTGGGTATGTTATTTATTGTGAACAAATGAAATCTCTTATAGAAGTGGGTAAAATTTAAACGATCAGTATATCAACTACAGAGCTTTCTGGATTACTGAATTGACATGAGCAATGATTCTGACTTGGGAATGAATTCGGTGAAGCATCACTTTATTCTAGAATTGCCAGTGCCTATATTTAATGAGACAAATGTTTGAGGGGTTTGCTAATTTGAGTCTGAAGATTAATCGAGTACTTTGTGAAAAACTAATAAATATGTAAAAAGAAAATAAAAAAAAAAAACCTCTGAAAGCAAAGACTTCTCCATTTTAGCAGGAATAAATCTGTCTTCATCAGTAGCAATCACCAAGGTTAATACTAATGATAATCAATATACAAAAGACAGATTACATCTGTCCATTTCTTTCACCCTTTTTTAAATTCAAATATTATCATGGGTCTGAAAAGAGAGAAGTATTCCCTGTGAGGAACTTGTTCACCCGTGTTAGGTAAATTAACTCTTCTAGGGCACTAAGGTATCATTTAGTAAATGGTGTGTTTTGTGCATGAAATGATATCTCATGTCCTTTAAGTGCTCGCTCATCTTCTTGCTATGAAATATGTACAGTTGGGTATCTTCACTTTCTACTTTTAACTGAACTTTAGTTTTTAAAAATAGCCCTGAAATAAGTGTGCTTATTTTATTTATTACTTTAAAATAAACCACTTTAAAATATTCATGATTGCATTTTAACATTCAAAATTTACTTATTTTTTCAAAACCCAACTAAAAATAAAAAGCTCTTTTATTTTTATTTAATTGAAGAAGTGAAACCAATTCTATGAAATATAACTATATGCCAACTCACATATGGTGGTCTGATACCAGGAATATTTTTAATAAGAAGCCTGTGACAAAATATAATTGATATATAATCCTTTTTACAAGTCTGGATTGATGTATGATAGTTGATAATAATATAATAAAGTCTCTCTCCCTGTGCCATATATGGGTCCTTTAGAACAGCAATAGCTCTTGATTGGTTATATGATTAAAACTATTTCTTGGATCCTAATTTCTCCTAGGATCAATCAAAAACTTTTCAGATTTTATTAGTCCTCATGTGATCTGCCCTGCCTAACTTTATAAGAATTTAACTTACAGTAATAACAACTCCTTACTCAAACTACATATTAATTCATTTTTATGCACAAATATTTTATTTAACAGCTCATGAGACAGACTCTGTGATAAGAGGTTAAAAAGAAAGTTGATCCAGTGAGTTTAAAGTTTATCAAGTGTCTTGCAATATAGTTGCTGAATTTCTCAAACACACGGAGTGTTCATACCCCTCTTTACCTTCTTTACTTCTGGGGGATTCACAAATGCTGTTTCTTCTGCCTGGAACAATTTTGCTCTATTCTTCTGCCAACCCTTCAATCCATTTCATCTAGGTAAGTACTATTTGGCCTTTGTGACTCCATATGAATTTTGTATCTTCAGAAGAACTACTTCACAGACCCCCCCCTTCCTACTCCACCTCTACCAGCACAAATGCTCTGTATTCATGCACTTACCTTGTGCTTTAGTCACAACAGATACTCCATCCTTGCTTAGTCCTTATCAAACTGGAGATTACCACCAGCAGAAGAGAGTCTTCGTAAGGCCAAGGACTTTGTTTATCTTGTTTCCTATTTTATTCCTATCACCTAGCAAAATACCTGGGACATACTGGCTGTTGGGTAACTATTTGTTAAAAATTTAATATATATTTGGTGTATTATGTGACAAACAAGTGAGGCATGTATTCTAATTAGACACATTTTTATAAGGTAAAACTGAGTGACAATTTCTTCTTTTGATAAGTCTAAAAGATAAGCAATGATGGCTATGTCATAGGGATACAAGGCAAGCCAAATACCATCGGTGCTGTCATTACTGGAATCATTTCACTCCTTAGAACATTTAGCGTCTCCCTGAAGTGATGGAGAGATTGCTATTTTTTGAAACCACCCTCCCCATTACAAAACAACCTGAATTGTCCTATAGTCCTTTTCAACAATGAACAACCATCTACTTCTTCATAACTTCCACCTCTTTGTCCTGGACCTGCCTAAGAAGCTAACCAGAATTCTAATCCTTTTTCTGAATGAATGCTGGTCATATATTTGAAGCCAGATACTCTTTTTCTTCCTCCAAAATCCTTTTCTTCTTAAGAAAAGGTACTTTCAGGTTTCTAAAGGAGTCCTTACATGATGTGGCTTCCAAAGATTCATCATCTTAGCTCTCTCCCTTTAAAGGTACTCTAATTTTTCACTGTCCCATTTACATTGAATAAAATATTACTTCTTATCTGGACAATAATTTCTACTGATTATCTCATTTTAATACCTTTCAGTAGTTGCTTTATATGTATGGCTTATCTTAAGCTTGAGGAAAACCCAAAGCTCCAGGTCATCTTAATTTGTTGGCAATCTGGACACAATTCTTAGAACTCTCCTCATTTTTTTAAAGTCTTCATTGAAATCACTGCTATGGTTATCAAGACCATAGATTTGGTGTGTGGAAGAGATTTCCTAAAGAAAACTACATTTTGTAGTATCCAAAGCAATATTGACTAGCTGAGAAGACCTTGATGTCATCCCTCTGACTGCAGGATACAAAAAAAGACCAAGAAGCAATAAGGCAATGTTGACATCTAGACTGAAAAGTAAGTCTACTGCAGAAGAACATTCTTCCTGGCCTCTCATTCCAGAAAAGTGTTGCAAATAGACTGGAGAGCCTTTCTTTAGAACAGCGTGTCTTCTATTTAAACTATAGGCCCTTTGCTCCCATTTTCAGATTCTGAAAATTCATATCATTTCTTATAGCAAGACTGTAGAAAATGCAGTATTCTGACACCATTTTACAGCTATCCTTGTACTTTTTAATTTTTGTTAAGTGCATTTTAAAATTAAAAGGAAATCTTTAGGACTCCAATTGAGTTTTAGCAATGAATCTACAGTCCATTATATTTTAAGCCCTCAGACTTTTGCCTTCTTTCCTCTTTTAACATTGAGAATATGGGATACAATAAATTACAGGTATTAGATTTCTGGCAAAATGCAGTTTAGGACACTGCACGTTTTTGCACAAAGTGCAAAAAAAATCAATCTTTTCTGCTGTCATAAAACTTATTGAAAACTGCTATTGTGTCATTAAAATTAATGTAATTGCTTTTGTCTTTCTCTCTAAGTCCTGTTGCCCTTTTGGCCAACCCCTACAGGTCACCTCCCCTTGAAGACAATGAGCCCTTTCTGGTTCTTCCACTTGAATTAAACACTGAAACTAATGCTGTGAAATGTTGCCTTTCTAATTCATATTTTACACAAAAAGATTTAATTTTCACATAAGATGGCTGAATTTCCATTTGGATATTTCCCATACTTTTTGCATCATTTAAAACCCACTGCTATAGAAATGTAGAGGGAAATGGGCTTTCTTTTTGAAATATGCCTGAAAAAGGCATCAAACCTGAAATAATTTACAGCAACTTTTTTATTTAAGACAAAACTTTTGGGGTTTTATTAGGCTTTAGAATAAGGCTTGGAAGTTATCTACAGTATATTAATATTTAAATATAAAGAATTATGTATTCTATGCAATACAGATCTTAACTCAAAATGCAATAATGACACATTCGGTATTAATTTAAGCATTTGCTTAAGAAAATGCACCCTCATTTACAATGCTCTAAAATTAAACTTATACCAAAATTTTCCTTTACCGATATTTAACCAGCTTATGGGTTAACCTCACTGACTGTGCTAACACAGGGGAGAAACTTGGGGGGCCATTCACCTCTGCAGAGCTTTGGGTGCATGGCAGCTACTATATGCAGGCTTTTTGAATAGTGAGACAATTGGAGACCCAAGCTCCAGGTCCTTGAACTGGCCTCTGAGGGAGCAGAAAAGTCCTTCTTCTTTATACTTCTTTCCTCCAACCCCTATGCTGGTAAAATATTCATTAGCTAATATCAAATTACTAAACCCTCATGGGGAAGGTGAATTCCTCCCTGATCCCCGCTCAACATAAGCAACTTCTCTTGACAAAGTCATTAGTCCTTGACCCTTACATAATAAGGATTTGATGTGAATTGTTTTTATGGACATGCATGCTAGGATTAAAATAACATTGTTATAACATAAACTGCAATAACTTATGAAATCCACCAAGTAATTTATATTAAATTTTGCTTACACATTCTTTTCCCTATCAGGTGCACACATCCTATTTGGTGAAGAAAACCTATAATAACTTGCACATCTTCTTTGGGGAAGAAAACCTATAATATATTTTACTGTGTGATTGCATGGCATACTCACCTTTATTTTCTTGTTACTTGCAAACAGAAATTGCTTCTACTCTTGTCTAAAGAGAGTATTTTTAGTATTTGCCAAAGGGAACCAATGGGAAATTAAAGACACATTTTTTTGTTCACCATGGACTCAGTAAGGAGAGACTAATAGACAGGAATTCTTTCTCTAATTCATTGTCATGCATAGCCTTTCATCTCTTTCCTTGCTTACCTCTTTCCTTCTATTTCCTCAGTGCTAAGATGACACTTTGTCCCACCACACACCGAGGAGAGTGTTGCAGTGTTCTTGAGTCTTTTCCTCCACCTATGTCTCCTCCCCTAAGATCCTCAGCCTTCACACATGGAATTGAAATTTAAACCAACACCAAAATACAAACACACCTTTCAGGCTATCTTAAATCATCCCTTTTCTGATTCATAAAAATGCACACATAACCTAAATAAATGACTGCCTTCTTTAAGGTCTCCCTCTGATATGAGTGGTATTTTAAAATAATAGCATAAATTGCTAAAGGAAGAAAGAACTATTAAGAGATTTGAATTCCAATTAACTGTCAGTGATTGTTTTGTAGCTCTGGGTCAATTGCACTGAGAATTTCAGAGATCCGTGTTTTCTGAGGGTGGCAAAGGACAGGATCCTAGAGGCTTGCAAAGCTCCTCAATAGCCTTTGAGACCGTCAGTTAAACTTCAGTTATCTTGGAAATTTACTTAAGAAGCATACTTCATTTCCTAAAGTCAGAAAAGTGAGGAAGATTTTCTATTCCTTTATATGTTTATATTGGATTATTTCTTCACTCTTCTCAGGTTCTTTTGCCCTTGTCCTTTGTCTTCCTAATCATTTGATTAACAGCAACCTTCAAAACAAAACATTTGAGACTGGTTAATTGAAAGTTTGAATGGATCAAAGGAGTGTTGGAGGAGGAAACTTTTACATATCAGTCACAGAAAGCCACTAAATATATCTTACAGTAACTAACATTAAATGAGGCTTAAAAGTAAGCCATTCAATAGGGTATTATTTATATTAATGTACACGTATTAAAAATATTAGATTATATTATCCTCATATTACATATGAAGAAACTAGGGTTTGAAATCTGTCAGTTTAGCTACAAATCCCAAGTAGCCAAAATATATAAATAGATGGTATAGAAGTTACAACAATGCATACATATGTCTCTTCCTTCAAACAATGTAGTCTTGGAACTACATGGTACTGGGGAAAAGGCAAACAAACAAACATGGGTAGTAGGCAGTGTATTTCTCCTGCTTTGTGTTTCAGTGGCGTAATGCTCTTGCTTTCCTTCTGCCTCCTAATTTTCTTCTCCAATTCAAGTTGAGTAAGTTAAGTTTTGAGAGAGAGGATAGAAACATGGCTTAGCCTCCCCTCTTCCTCTGGACTTGGTCACCTAAATGAAGGCATGTGCTCTGATATGTTCTCAGCCTAGGCACTGTGTCAAGGCTGTGGTGTTCCAATGTTGTCACTGGATGGGTAAGTCTGTGGAACGCTGGAATACAAAACCAGGATGCCACTTTCTCCAACAGCTCTATTGGTAACCAAGCTGAGATTTTGATTTCCACATGGCTGTTTCCTTTCCAGTAGATGTCAAACTTTGAAAATATGGGAGGAGGACAAAGATTTATTAATCTTTTCAAGTACCAACATAGCACCAAAGGATAAATGCTGTTCCAGAACTATCAAATAAAATGTCAAAATGTCACAGGACCTACTGAAGGGAGTCACCAATTCTGCCATAAGACTAAAAGCACTTTCATAGAGAACGTAGAATTTACCTTGTCTAGATGGAACAGTAGTGATGATCCAAACAAGCTGGGGAAACGGAAATTTTATGCAGATGAAACACAGCATATACAACATGAATGCATCCCCCAAAGTCAAGCACAGGAACATGAAGTTCATTTTAACTGGACCACATTGTGCATGGTGAAGAGGGTGGAGAGCTAAAACCAGAGAAGTTGTGATGGCCAGATGACAAAGAAAAGGCATTTTTATTGGTATGCAACAGAGTCCAGCAAGGTCTGTCACGCAGGTAACTAATATATCCAGAGGAAGCTAAGTCTGACAACAGCTCCTAGTTGGAGGAAATGAGAAAGCAGTTTCTTGCAGCAATCAAAGGGAGAGAGGATGAAGGGGTAAACTTCATCAAGGTTTGTAGAACAAATGAAGAGAGAAGATTGGTGTCATATATTTTTTAAGATTCAGTGGTAGCTTGGGTAGGGTTGGTAAAGGAAATTTTAACATTTAGCAAATAATATATTCATTCAATTTCAATTACGCCTTATAAACATGTAGTTAAGCACTAAAACATTTGCCTTTAGCAAGTACTATAGAATTTTAAGAGAATAAAAGAATTAATAAAAAATTCAATTAATGTATATCCCTTTGAGTTTTATGAAATGCAAATATAAGCTTAAAATAGGATTCGAAAGTTCAGTTTCATTTACTGTAGGCTACATCAATCTACTCTACATAAAATACCAAAAACACGAGATAAAGTATGTTTTATTTTTTTAATTTTATTTAATTTTATTTTTTGACAGAGAGAGAGACAACACAAGCAGGGGAAGTGGCAGACAGAAGAAGAAGGAGAAGCAGGCTCTCTGCAGAATAGGGAGCCCAATGTGGGGTTTGATCCCAGGACCCTGGGATCATGACCTGAGCCAAAGGTGGATGTTTAACCGACTGAGCCACACAGACACCCCAATAAAATATATTTTAAAATACTTATTAAAAAATACTTACTAATTCACAGCCCGGAAAATAAAATAAATTACCAGGGGAGATAGGGAAGAGAAAAGAAAAAAAAAAGAAGAAGAAGAAAGAAGTAAAAAAAAAAAGAGAGAAAAGAAAGGGGAAAGAAAAAAGAAAGCAAGCATAAATTTGGAGTAGGTAACAAACACCAAAATCAGTGGCTGGTTCTCTTGGTAACAGTTACTGTTCCCTGAAGTCCCTAGCTTCAGTTCCTCCACATGAGACAAAAGATAAAAAGAGAACCTGGGAAAGATGGGAAGTTGTGTTTTAAGAAAATACCGCTAATAAGTTCAGTTCTAAAAGTTACAAAACCAAAGAAGAAGAAATTCACAAAGACAGTCATCAGGGAAAACAAACAAACAAACAAACAAACAAACAAAAAAAAAACAGTGGAGTCAGACTCAATGACTGCAGAGAATGAAGAGGATGGTTAAAAATTAAGAAGTCTGTCAAAATAAAGTATTGGAAAGATATGGAGCAAAAGGAACTCTTCTGAATTGTGGGCTTGTGGTAAAACAGCAGGACCATAAATTTGAAGGTGCATGTTCTTTACACTGGGCTTTCTCCACCATGGCAATATTGACTTGGAGCTCGATCACTGTTTGGGGGGTTGCTCTGTGTTTTGTAGGATGCTTAGCAGCATCTCTGGCTTCCATCCACTAAATGATGGCAGCATTCCTTATTCCTCCTTCCAAAATGTCTCCAGGCATTGCCAAATGTCTCGGGGAGGGAAAAATCACCCCTGGTTGAAAACTACTGCTCTATATTCAGCAATTCTACTCCTAGATGTTTATGGCAAAGAACTCTTTTATATTTGTGTTAGGAGGCATGCATACAAATCAGAGTATCATTGTTTATCAAACAGAAAAGCAGATATAATCCTAGGAGATTTGTGACTATATCCTGTAATATAATTAAATGGTGTATAATTTCACTATTGTGTAACAGGAAAAAAAATGCAATAACATGTATACAGTTCATAAAATATTGAGAGCATAAGAACATTGCAGAAGAATAGTTGAAGTTTGGCGCCACTTATGTAAAACCTCAAAAGATGCAAAACTAAGGAAAAGTATATGAATTTATTTTGGGTGATATCTACTTGCTAAAACTATGACAAAAAGAAAAAGAATAAAAAGCAAAATAGTCCAGATACTGACTACTGCTTGAGGGGAGGGTTGAGGTAAAGGACAAAGGATAGAAGTCATATAGTGAGTGAGCTTCAAAATATTGGTAACGTTTGATTTCTTTAACTTAGTGGTAAGTACATGGTTGTTCATTATAATATTATCCTTCCATTTATTTTTTCATTATTTTACTCATACATATTTTATAATTCAAATATATAAATATAATACCATATACAATTTAATATTACTAGATGATTTGCTGACACCGTTGTTTTGTCTTTTGAGGATTCCCTTATCCTTCTAGAAATGTACCCCTCTCCCTGTTTTTATTTGTAGAATTGCTTATTCTTACCACCACTATACCCAGGCTTCTCGAGTAGGAACTTATAGTTATGGCATTTTGCTCCCATGGTCACAGGGGTTGTCAGGGATCACAACCAATCATGGCATTTATATTAGTGTGTTAGGGTTATCATAACAAAACACCACAGACTGGGTGACTTAAGCAACGGAAATTTATTTTCTGACAGTTCCAGAGGCTGGAAGTCCAAGATCAATGTGTTGGCAGGTTTGGTTTTATCTGAGGCCTCTCTCCTGGGCTTGCAAATGACCATCTTCCCACTGTGTCCTCAGATGGCCTTTTCTGTGTATATGTGCACCCCTGGTGTCTCCCTGTGTGTCCAAATTTCCTCTTCTAAAAGGACATCAGTCATGATAGATTGGGCCCAACCTAATGGCCTGATTTTAATGCAGTCACATTCTAAGGTACCAGTGGTTAGGGCTTCACTATATGGATTTAAGGGGGATGTAATTCAGCTCATAAGAGTACCCATGACTCCTAGATCCATGAAAGTTCATTCCCAGTACTTTTGAGCTCAAGGTGGAGGTCAGAGCTTTAAAACTCATTGTTCTGGGGTGCCTGGGTGGCTCAGATGGTTAAGTGTCTGCCTTCAGCTCAGGTCATGATCCCAGGGTCCTGGGATTGAGCCCCACCTGCTTCTTCCTCTCCCTCTACCTCTCCACCCATGCGTGCTCTGTCTCTGTCTCTGTCTCTGTCTCTGTCTCTGTCTCTGTCGCTCTCTCTCAAAAAATGGATAAAATCTTAAAAAAAAAAAATAAAACTCATTGTTCCAAGGCTAGGAGGATGTAATTTTGTATCTGTTTAAACCATATCCTCCCTCACTTAGAGAAAACATATCTACTTGTTGAAGGGAATAAAGAAGGCCTACAAGAAGAAGAATGAGAGAGAGAGAATGATTTCTGCAACGTTCAAATCTGTTTTCAATCATCTTTGGGCTTTCTACTGTTTAGCTATGTGAGCTGATCCATTTCTGTTTATTGCATATATTATTCAGCGTGCACTTTTTGGTAAGTGGGTTGAGTCCAAACTCAAAATTAAATTTAAAAATACTTGCTTGCAAAATATGGAGTACATTGAAACTAAAAATTACCCTGTTTCTCTTAGATATAAGACTTGGAAAATAGTTGTATATGATTTTATTTTACTTCAATTACTGATAAGATATGGTGTTGGTGAAATATTTTATTACAGATCATCTAATTTTGCCATCCTTGGCATACTTTTTTGGTGGCTATCCTGCTTAAAGCATGAAATAACTACTCAGGTACTACAAACATGTGTATCATTAAGGCTTCTCATCATGTGACTGTAATTGATGGGATTCACAAAATGTCCATAACAATGAGAACTGCATTTATTTATTAAAGTCATATTTGTTTAACAGTAGCTGCTTTAAAACTGACAAGGTCTGACTATCTCAACTCATATATTTCCTTAATACTTAACCAGCATGACTAGATTGACAGTGGGAACCATCAAATCTTATGAAGAACAAAACAAAAAACCCCATCAATTACGAATATTTGTACTATCCATACTTCTAGGAAATTTTTTTTAACTTTAGGTTAATAATAACATCTTAGACTAGAATCAGTTTCACTTTAAATATTATAAAATAAGACTTTTCTGCTATCTTTATTGGCATTGGAGTAAAGATTTTTCTATTTGACTGACAACAGAGGAAAAGCAATCTGCGTATTCTGTTGTATAGAGCAGGGATCTAAAGGAATCCGTTGTTTGGATTACATTATCATGTAGACTTTTCATGTTGATTACTTTGATAAAAGTTTTTCTTGAAATAATTCTAATAGTTAAATCTCAACATTATTCCATTCTCCTTCCCTTGGATTAGTAAATTTTGAATTTTTTGTGAGACTCATTTGGAGCATGTCCATCTATTTATATGTAAATATATAACAGTAACACAATAATAGGTCTGAGGAAATATATAGTACAGATCATATTTACTGAAGTGATATTCAAATTCAGCAGAAAATGAATATACACTTCTATTTAAACATGACAGATTTAACACACATCTGTCTCCATTTCTCATGAAATTCCCATAAAATGACAGTAAAATAATTTTAAAATTATAGTCCTCAAATTGATGACATTAGAAGAGGAACTACATAAGGCAAGATATATCAATCAAATTTGGGAAGCTAGAAAATAGATATATGATGGTAGCAGATTTAGCAGATTGGAGAAAATTTTTTAAAAGCCAAGGTGATTCATGCCATGGAATCTAAATAAGTCTTAGAATCTGGAGACACAAGTATCCCTCCAGGATGTTCAATAGTAGGACTGGGTGGAAGTCTATATAAGGAGTATTAGGGTGCCCAGACACCTTCCATTTAACAGACTACATAGTTAATCCTCTGCCAACTCAACCAAAACAAGAGATGGTCCCTAGTAACCTGAATGACTGATGCTCTGCATGAGGAGACACCAGGATTGATTGAAGAGGCGCCAAAGTTTGCACACTAAAAAATGAATTTTCCCCAGCCCCTCTTACCCTTGGTTCCCAAAACAATAGCAGACAGGCTTTTAGACTTAGAAAGAGATTGGAAAATCCCTTTGTAGAAGAACTGAGTAGTTCTACAAATGTAGATTAGTGTATTCATAAATAATAAATAGAAAGTTAAAGATTGATGAAGAGAGCAAATCTTGGCTTCATGGTAAATCAAAAGTTTAACTGTGAGAAAATATGGAAGAAAGTTAGCGCTTTCGCATACATGGCAAGAGAGCCACAATCAACTTCCAAGTGCCTCACAAAATGGTGCATAGATGCCAATCATAACATATGAGTGAGTGAGTTTTATCTCGGAACTCCAATAAGCATATTCATCTCTCTCTAAACTCTGTCATTTCAACAGGGAGAAAAAGACCATCTCATTGGGATGAATATACCTGTTAACGCTTTGGAATGAATCCTACACAGAATGGTTCAAGGCACCGTATATCCAGAACAAAAACCATTTCCACCCATCACTCTCAGACTTTACCCCAAGTATATTCCCTTCAGTACAAAGAAACCAAATCTTTCTTAGAAATCTTGAGAATCAGGGGCCCCTTGATGGCTCAATCAGTTAAGTAACCGACTCTTGATTTAGGCTCAGGTCATGATCTCAGGGTTGTGAGATCGAGCCCCATGTTGGACTTTGCATTGGGCGTGGAGCCTGCTCAGGATTCTCTCTCTCCCTCTCCCTCTGTCCCTCCCCACCCTCTCTCTCTCTAAGAAAAAAAAGAAAAGAAAAGAAAAAGAAATCTTGAGAATCATGTTAACTAGTACCATGTGGATTTTATCTTTCATGCTATTCTGTAGTCCCTGAAAAAAAAAAAAAAAAAAAAAGAAGGAAAAAAAAAAACGAAAACGAAAAAGAAAAAACGGCCCAATACCTTCCAGGCAAATCCATTAGCAATAAGCTAGAGGGTGCACAGAAGTTCTTATTGTCATTTTAGTTCCTCAGTAGCAAATGTCAATAGTGAACCAAGGTCCCCAGACAGTTGAGGAAAGCCTGAAATATGAAAAACTGAAAACAAAATAAGCCGAAGCAAAATGGAAATAAAAAGTCTCAGTGCTAAAAGGAAAAAAGAAATTGTCAGATAAATCTTAACACCTTAAAGATAAAAAAGGATTTATTGCCACAAAGCAATAATATAACGTTGTTTCAAAGAAGTTTTAAAGACAAGAATTTTCCTAAATTAAAGATTATGAAAATAGTAGAATTTTAGAATTCCAATAGGAGAGTTGGAAGATAAAGTTAAGGAAGTTCACAAATAGAAAACAAACACAACAGAGCAAAAGAGAAATAAAAGAAAAAATATGTGAGCACCCCATCTCTCACCAAATGGCTGCAGGTGAGGCTGGTACCACCCACAATAGGGTCATCAGGGAAGACTCATCCCCAACCTCCCAACCAGCTCCTGAAGGGACCCGATTTGCTAACATGGATGGCCCAGGTGCAGACCAGGTGGGGGTGCTCTATTCCCTGCCCACAACTCAGCTTTCAAGTAGTCCAAGCTTCTCAGCTCTCCTCCAGGAGTCCCATGAAGGCAAATCCCTCTCGGGAGGAAAGCCTATTAGAAGAACTGCTCGGCTGGAGAGCAGATGTGGGGAAATACTGTTCTTTGACCCCAGAGTCTCCCACACCCTACCTAACTGTGCTTGGTGGCTCAAGGAAAGACTCTACCCCATGGGGACACGAAAGCAGGTGCCCCTCTATTTGGATTATGGGGAAGAGGCATGGAAGTGCTCACCACTCTATGGGCCTGGTATTTCCACTTAGCCACACCAGGGTCCAGGGAAGTGCACTGTACCCCATGGGTGACATCAGCACAAATCCAGCAAGCTGTCCTGGTGGACCAGGCAAATAACGAAGACCAGAATAGCACTGAAAATGAATTGTCCTTGGAACCAGACCCCTCACATATAAGCTAGGACCGTCCTTTGCTGGCTAAAATAGAAGACATTAAACACACTTTTAAATAATCGGTGAGTCAAAATGATAGTCCAAAAGTAATTTAAAAAATACCCAAGAGGATGAAAATGAATCCTGAACATAATAAGGGCCATATGTGGCAGCCGTAGCACAATAAAAAAAGCACCAGCAAGGCACAAAGTTGTGCTATTTCAGCAGACCATGGATAAAAGTAAGATCTGAAAATATTCTACAAATTAAAAACCTGGTCCATAGAAAGGATCCAGAACGCGAATTGCATTTGACTTCTTAATAGCAATAACGGAAGCCAGAAATTGATAAAAGAAATTAGTGAAGGTCTTTAATAATAGAGATGGGAAAGAATTCTTTTTCTAGAGTTTTATATCAGAAAAACTATCCAGTAATTATTTTCTTAAAATGGACAATTAAGTCATGCAAGGTCTCAAATATTACCTCTTCCAAATAATGATTAACAATGGCAATGAAAGCATTGGCAACATACATATAATGTGTGTTATTATGATAATATTAAAATGTCATAGCTTACAGATATATGTTTATGTATTAAAGATGGATTAGCACAATGATGCTTTATAACCCATGGCAGCGTTTGGTCATATGCTGAGAATTATCAAATTTCGGTGATATACAGGATTTCATTACATGATATTCTTTCCTTTTGTACATATTTTAAATTTCTGTAATAAAAAAGTTTTCAGAAAGTCCAAGTGTGTATCACTCTTTTCTCAGGAAAGATGTGTTTCAGCAAACATGGGTGTAGAAGGAGAAGAGAGGAGAATTTGATACAGAAACTAGATGAGTCAACACAGGAAAGGAGAGATGCCTAGGGTGATGGAATAGGGACCTTTCAAGACAACTCTCAGAATATGGACTTCAAGAGTAACAACTCAGTCAACCGATAATATAACAGATGGAAGCATATAGTGATGGCGATTCTTCAGGCGGGTGGCTTAGAGCCAAACACTAACTCTGTTAGTTCAAATATTTCTGTAGGCAGCTACCGACTTTCTCTGTCCGTTTCCTCTATGTGAAATGAGAATAATTAATATGGCCTAGTTCATATGGCTGTTGAAAAATAAATGAGAATATTAGATTAAAACAAAATAATTATAATAAATAATAACAGCAATCATAGTACTGAATGGTCGTAGCAAACATATTTTTATGACCTACTGCATACCAGGCACTACACTCTTCACTTAACATTTTTAAATTGCTCTTCATCACCCTGAAATGTGGGTAGACTTATCCTTTGTTCACAGATGAGGAAATTAAAATCTGAAAGCCTTGAGGATTTGCCTGGGCTAGTTGTGAAATATTATTTCCAGACTTCAGTTCACTTTTGACTACCTCTAATAACTTCTTTCGATTAAAAGTTAATATATTTTAATAAAAAAAAGAGCACACTCAATGTAGCTACAGATAAATTGGTGAAGGACTGTTGTTGTAGGACATATTCCATAGCTACAATTATTTTCAATTATTTAACAAAAGACAGAATAAATGGGGGAAAATGTGTTTAGAAAGTCTGAAAAATTCAGGGGTAAATAATACGTAAAGATAAATGAACTTGCCTTGAGGAGACAGAAGCAATGAGAATATTTATAGCATATCTGATCTACTAAAATATGAAGAAGCATTGCTTACATATCTTCTCTCACTTTTGTCAAAGTTTAAGATTGTACTGAAAATTAGGAATGGCTGCCTTTTCACTCAATAGTGAATATAGTAATCAAAAATTAGAATTTATTCTTATATGTTACTTATACCTTTATAACTACAAAAACTCATAATTTTTCTTATGTATAGATTAAAATTTTGTTTTTCATTGTATATATTTCTGTAAGGGGCAGACTTGTCCAGGCCAATCTTACTAATCTTATGCTTAATGCTGATAGAGTTTCTGTGCAGGCATTCATAGTCAAGGGCATTTTATTTATAAGAAATATCTCTACTCTTCAATGATATAAATTTTTTAGCATATTTTACAACATTCATTCTTTAACTGATTAAACCCTTTGGTCCTATATAAGTGCAAATTTAACATTTCCTTTTGGAATGAACTATGAAATTCTAATGCCTTCGTCTTCTCCTGTGTAAAAGAAATTTACAAAAATGCACAGGCATAAATCATACAAATAAAGGTAAGTAGAACAACCTTCATAAGTAATTAACATGAAGTGTAGCTATTGCTGGGTGAAGTAATCTGCACATTTTCCCATAAAATATTTACAGTTGTTTATGTGTTAGCCCTAGTACTTATTGAATGAATTCTCCAGATTGTTTGCCATCTATTAATCAAGACGTTGTTTTATTGCTGGTTCTCCATGCAGTGAACTCTCAGTCCTACATTTTTATAATAGGTTTAGAAACATTGCCCATTACCTATAATATTTCCTAATTAAAGATGATTCATGTCACAAATTCCAATATTCCATTTCCAAAAGTTACATGTTTCTAGAATGTGATATAATAACATGATATTGGCTTCAATAATTAAATATCAAATCCTTTATTTTTAACTCAAAAATATCCAAATTAGGGATACCTTTTGCTGAGGGAATTGAGAGAGAAAGAGATTCTTGGTGATGATATGAATACGCAGTAAATGGAGATAGTTTTAGATCCTGATTTCCAGGTCACACCATAGGCAAAATAAATGGGGGTCTACAGTGATGGAAACCTGATATTAGAATTTTTAAAGTCCTCAGGAAGTTAAAATGTGCAGCCAATTCTGAGAAGCAGTAAGGCACATCTAAGTGAGCAGGTCCTACAAATAACAATTTACCGGAACTCTACCCAAGTTCACTATTGTGAAGTGCCAGCTGGGAAGAACACTTACCATGGCTGAATCAAAATAAAACAAAACAAGAAGACAAAAGAAAGAGTTAAAGCTGTACACTATTAATATGAAAGGTGGGGATGCAGGAAGGTTCTGTGATACAGAAGAGGCCCATAGCCCTCTGAACCTAATGAAAGCTATTGTGAATTTGCCCATGAGACAGACCAAATTCTGAATGAATGGGAGCCAACCAATGAAGCAGGCTCATGTGCACAAAGATATGTTCCAGCAATAGGCAGATGGGAAGTATCTGCTAAAAAGGAGCCTGCTGCCTTTGGACAGTACAGGTTCCCATAGGTTTCCAGAATTCTCCAGTAGAAAACTCCAATCTGGCTTCCCCACTTTCTGACTGCTACAATATAGTTTTCTCTTTACTTTTGTCTTCACTCTTTAAAATCGTCTATCGTACATGAAGTAACTGGTGAATGTGCAAGAGTTATTAGCCAATGTAATTTTAATTGCCAGCAAATGGAAGAAAGTAGGGAAAGAGATGTGTAAAAGTACCCTATTTCTCCATTTGAAGCATGGTCATAGAACTTATATTTATATTCAAGTAAGTTGTTTTACCCGTCCTGCAAAATAAAAACCTTATCCCATGTGTGTGTCATCCACAATCAGAAAGCCACCCCAGACTTAAAACAAGGTGACTTTGAAAGATATTGCTCCCATAGCTATCTTTTTTATGTCTATGGTTTAACTACCTATAGGTTATGAACTTCTAGTGAAAATATTTAATTTTTACATCCTGTCAATATCCGTGATTTCTTTCAAAGTTAGGCTTTCCCCACAGTCAATTGAGTGCACATTTTTCCTTATATTTATGATTTTTCTTTAGATTTGTTGAATTATATTTGGGATTAAGTAGAAAGATTAAAAAAAAGGAGCAAGGGAAAATTATGAGAGTAAGTCTAAGAAAAAGTTTACTTAGCACAAAATTATTCTAGTTACACAGTAACCAGAAGGATCTATTTAAAATTTAAATGCTACATCCTTTCACATATAAACTAAAGCAAAGATTTCAGATGGGTACTTAAAAAGAGAGTTGATATTTTGTTTTGTTTTCCACATCAGACCTTTACTATATATGCTTCTTCTCTGTAGAATTGTTGATACTGCTAAGACAAACTAGGCAAATTATTTGAGTGGATTGTACACATGTGTGATTTATTTATTTACTACCTTAACACTTGTCTACTGAGCATTTAGTATAAGCCAAACATTGTGTGGGCACTGGGAAGTCAAAACAAGATAAAAAATAACAAAAGCATGTTGATGTCCTCAAAGAGTTTATAATCCAGTGAGAGAGAGAGAGAGAGAGAAGTATAAAAAGTACACTTCTCTCAAAGAAGTACAAAATCAAAACCATGCTAGATGAGGTACATCGTGCTATGGGAGCATGACTCAGGGTGGTGGGAAAGCTGCCAGTTGGGAAAGGGAAACTGAGGAAAGGTCTGAAGGTTGAATCATTTGGGGAGAAGTGGGAGAATAGAAGGTAGAAAATTGAGGAGCTTGGGAAGTTAAAATTTCTCATGAGAAAAATCAAAGAACTGCAGCCAGAGTGAGAGCAGGAAAATGAAGATGAGGAAACAAGCTGATTCGGAGGGTATGGGAGGAATGCCTGGAATATCCTGAAAACAGGAAGATGCCTTTGTCAAAGGGTGGACACGACCACACTAGCCTTTGGAAAAGTGCACTTTGCTCATATTGTGAAAGACTAGTTGGAGTGCAACTAGACCAAATACACTGAGACAAGTTAAGAGACCATGTAGTGTTCAAGTGACAGAAGTTAGGAGTAGTTTCGTGTTAATATTTCATTAACTAATTTACATAACTTAGAACTATCATATTTTGGAAGTATAAACTTTGTAGCTATGGAAAGATGCTATCTTACTGGCCATTAAATAAAATTGATTCCTTATTAAACTTGTATTAAAATGGAACCTCTATGCCAGCATTCATTAAAATAGCAAAAGAAAAAAAACAATTTGCAAGATTATAAGGATAAAAATAGAAATAGAGGCTGAAAGAACAAAAGTTGATTGACTCCAGTATTACTGAGTGTGACATGAATTTTTACTTAAATTATTCATTTCACTGACTAAACCCTGACTTCTACAGGAGGCTATATAATGATCAGTTTCATGCTACTATTTTAATAAGTCCCTAATCAATTTTAAATTTCTCTTATATAATAAATTTTCAACCTGAGAACTGGAAATCCTAATGGTACTCTAATATGCATTATGTGAAAATATGGGGACTATAGTCCTTAGGAAAAAAAAAGGCAAGGTTGTGTGGGATGGTGTATTAGTCAGTTTCTTCAGAGAAACAGAACCAGTAAGGTTTAATTATTTGTTCATTCATTCATTCATTCATTCATTATAAGGAATTAACTCACACAATTAGGAGTCTGGCAAGGCCAAAATCTGCAGAGCCAGTGTTCCAGTTTGAGTTCAAAGGCTGGAAGCTGCTGCAGAACCAGAAGAGTCAATGTCTCAGTTCAAAGGCCATCAGGCAGGAGAATTTTCTCTTACTCAGGAGAAGGTCAATTTTTTGTTTTATTTAGGCTTCGACTGATTGGATGAGGCCCAGTCACATTATGTAGAGCAGTCTGCTTTACTCAGTTTATCTTATCTAATAACACTGTCATGGAAACATCCATAATAATATATGACCAAATATCTGGGTATCCAGTGGACCAGTCAAGTTGATGCAAAATTAACCATCATAGATAGATTTAAGAAAAATTCAACAACAAAAAATACTATACAAAAATTATTAAATAAAATCTAGATCTTATTTTTGTCAGCTAATTGTCAATTTCTTTTTTTCTCACAAGATGATAGTTCTTTGTGTGGAAAAGAAAAAAATGAAGTCTACCTTAAATTTATTTATATCATATGAAATTCCATTTACATTTTTACATATTTACATTTTTTATTTAAAACTTAGATAGAAGGAGATTGTTATGTTTTTCCTTATTATTACTAAGTTTCTAACTTCGGGTATTAATGCTAAAAATAAGTATTAATATAAGAGAAGAAAATTATGATATATTCTTTATCATTGTAAAATGACTCTTATGTTTGGTAATATTTCATGTGCTAAAGTCTGATTCGTATATTTATATAGCTACTCCAGTTTCGTTTTGCATAGGGATTATATCATATATCTTTTCTATTAGTTTGCTTTCAACCTATCTGTGTCTTCTATAGTTAAAGAAGACTTCCATAGGCAGCATATAGCTGTGTCCTGATTTTTAATCCAATCTGAATATCTGACAGTTTTCAAATGCTATGTTTTGACCATTTACATTTATTATAATTATTGGTATGTTTAGATTAAAATTTACTGTCTTCCTACTTCTTTACTCTGTTTCATTTGTTCTTTGATCCTTTCTTATTACATGATTTCTATTAGTTCAGTACTTTAATTCTATTTTCTCTCTACTATGAGCATCTAACATTTTTTTGTATTTAGTGTTTATTTATTATTCTTAATTCATTTTAGTGTCAGTTTTATGGTTGCTTTAGGGTTTAAAATATACATCTTTAATTAATCACAGTCTGTCTTCAAATAATAATATATGACTTTATGTGCAGTATAGAATTCTTAAAATACACTTCCAAATCTTTCTTCTAATCTTTTTTTTTGCTATCACTTTCATAAATTTTATTTTCTTATGCTATAAACCTGGAAAACATGGCTACTATATTTGTATTATATAGTCAATTATCTTTTAAAATAGCTAAAATAAGAAAAAAAGTGTTTTATATTTGCCTTTATTTTACCTTTTCCAGAGTTTTATCATTTCCTTATGCATATAAAATGATATACCCTGGTATATATATATATATATATATTTTTTTTTTTTTTTTTTTGCCAAGATTTCTTTTCAGTAGACAGTGACAGGCACAGGTATGTGCTTGCTGCTCCTTTTACCTTGCTTTGATATAGCCAAATCCTGTTCTATTTCATGCCAAAAGCATCTCTTATTGGAAAAAGAAGAGGCATAGCCTATACTTTAATGAAAGAATTATCACACTCTTTTGTGAATCTCTGCTTTGCACTGAGAAACAGAGAGAGGTTCTTTAATACTCCAATGAATTGAAGAGGGGGATTCTGCTATTTGTTGTTTTTAGACAGAAAAAAAAAAATGGAAAAAAAGTATATGAAAAAGAATTATGTGTGGACAATTTTTTCTTTAAGTTTATTTAAAAAGGACAGCGGTAATATTAGTTATTATAATATGAACATGAAATAAAGGATTCTATTCATAATTGCATGAATTACTAAAGAAGGACCTAGTTAAAATATTTCACCTACTGTTTATATAATTTTTTAAAATGACAATTATTTTCTGGATTCTCTTTAAAGGAAAAGCTACCATAAATACTATCGTTTCTCCAACACATTGGCTACTGGAAGACAGATTTGCATATTTTGCATGTTTAGGGAAGTGTGTGGTGACTGGGTTTTCAACCCCCAATTTTCTTGCTTTACAACAACATGAAGTGACCTAGATTCTTGGCTAAGTCAAGCACGGACTTAATTCCTCACCAATTTTTTCCACCCACACTGTTGATTAAAGTGAAAGAAAGAAAAGGCTTAAGGAGGAAATAAGAAAGATTGAGGAATGCTTATTAGGCATATATATGGCAGTGGCATTTAACAAATGCTATCCTGACAATACTAAAAAAATATTTTAATGAATTAATTTAGTTTTGCTTGTACACACACTTTCTCATTTAGACATGATTTTTTTGAAAGATTTTTACAGAACATAGAATTTTGAGTTGACTTTTCTTTCAACACTTAAAAGATTTCTCAGTTGTCATCAGGCTTGTGTATTTTCAGATAAGGAATTTGTTCTGATTTTTATCTTTGTTTCTTCCCATGTAATATGTTTTTATTCTCTTGTTGACTTCAAGTTTTTCCTGTTTATCTTTTTTTTTTTTCAATTTGAATATGATGTGTTTGGGAAATTATTTGGCATTATCTCATTGAATGTTTCTTGTGCCCCATTTGTTTTCTCTTATCTCGTATGCTAGATATTTATTTTCTACATTCTTGGCTGCTCCACTCTTTTTCTCCCCCCCGCCCACATTTTTCTTTCTTTGTGTACTTAAATTTGAGTAAATTTTATTGCCTTATTTTGATTATTTCCTCCACTAAAAAGTCTATTGATGAGACTATAAAGAAATCATCCAACACCTGTCCACATGGGGAAAGACCATTGTAGGCATTGTGCTGTTTTCACAAAATAGTGAGGAGCCAGTGTGACTGCGACAGAATGAATGGGCATGGGTAGGAATAGGATAGTTAGAACTAAGGAATATGGTCAGAGAAGGAATTAGAGGTCACAACAATTGTTTGTAATAGTAAAGATTTTCAGTTTCACTCTAAGTATAATGAAAAGCTGCTGGGGCGTTTTGTGCAGTGCAATGTAATAATCTGTCCTTTGTTAGACGATTACTATGGCTACTCTGTTAAGATCAGAGTCAATGAGGCCAAGGGCAGAAACAAATAGCCCAGTTAGGAGGTTATTATAGTGATCCAAGCGAAAGATAATAGTTGCTTGAGAGTTGTGATGGCTTTTTTGAGATGTGAATGTAGCTTATTTATAGTTCTCAGTTATTCAGTTGATCATTAGTCTAGGTGCTACTGTGATGGGATTTTGCAGATGTCATTAAAGTTCCTATCAGTTGACTGTAAGTAGGGAGGTTATCCTGGATAATATGGATAGGCTTGACTTAATTAGTTGGAAAGTATTAAAAGTCAGGCCTGAATTTTCCTTGTAGATGTAGGAAAAATTCTCTTGTGGACAGCAGCTTTGGCTAAACACATGAATTCTAGCCTGCTTGGTATCTTCCTTTCCAGCCTGACCACAGATTTCAGACATGCTTGCCCAGTCCCCACAATCATGGCAGCTACTTCTTTATTTCCTTGGCATCTCTCTCTCTCTTACCACATACACATGTGTATGTATGTATACATATATATACACACACACACACATATACATGTGTATATGTATACATATACACCTTCTATTAGTTGTACCTCTCTGGTTGAACCCTGACTAACACAGGAGGTAAAAAGTGGTAAGATCATGGATATAAGTCTGTAATTGGAAATCTATACATACACATAACAAATAAATGCATAAATTTGATCTAAATATTCTGTAGTATGTTATAAAAAATGACTATTCAATAAAATAGATCCATAGCATCATTTTAGTGGCTATGTTTCCTTTTGCTGTATGGAAATAATTGTTATTTAATTGATTTGGCTCATTTCCTGCTTCAATATTATAAATATTGTTGATTTGAACTTTTGTGTCTATGGATGTTTGTGTGAGTTTGTTTAGACATTTAGACATAAATCTAGACATAAATTTTCAGCTAACTGCACTGACATCTCATTACAAAACACTTAAAAAATAAGTATTTTCTGAGATAAAAACTTTTATAGTTAAATGTAACAGGATAATTGCTATATAATATATGCTTTATAATGTGATATAATATTATTTTTAACAAATATATTTATTCGGTAAAATTGTGTCTTTAAAAGTCTAATGTTCTTGAAGTGTTATGTTGTTGATTACATTAAATTTACTTAATTACACTTAAAGTAAATGCCTACCTAGATGCATACAGTTTATAAAATTGTACTATAGGTTCTTTGTAAAATCATAAATAGAAAGACTCTGAACATTAGATTATATGACAAAGTAATGAATTTTACTCCCCAAAGAACTTTCTAAGATTAATCCAGAGTCCATTCCTTTTAAAAGAAAATTAAATGACCCCATTTTTCTCTGTTCATTCATTATTTATGCAATAATCCCCATATGATTTAATGGCTTGTTTCAAAGTAGAGCTTGCAAAATCCTCTGTGAACAAAAATATTGCAAACTGAGAAGAGGCTAGCTGGTAGGCTTTTGAAAATATAAATGGACTTCTACTAGCTAGCACCGTGAACTCCACACCTCATCCTTAACTTACGGATATTTCAGTGGGCAGAGTCTTGTTATGACTTCAGGGGTGTTTATGGTTTGATAGAGTCATCCTCTACATATTAAAGATTTCTGCAAGTTGACATTTCCCAAAAGGATGGATAATAAAGGAGGAAGGGGGGGTGGGAGGTTTTTCCTTGTTCTCACAGCTGTGAGTACTGTTATTAGTGAAAGACACTCTAAGAATATATTTCATTTTTGACAAGCAATCTCTGTCAAATGATGGCATGTCAGCATTTGGTGATATTTTGAAAAGAATGTCAGGTGCGATTGAGGAAAGAATCACTAGTTTCGTGGATGGTTAAAACAATGCATTACATTTGATTTCTGAATACATTTGATTTAATTAAGCTTAAAAGCTTCATTTTTCTCATTCTTGAAAAATGTCTTCTCTATTTTGGAGATGGGAAGGAGAAAAAAATAGTTTTGTGAATATCTAGACTTGTTCCCTCCCCACATCTATTTGCAATTACAAGTACAGCAGAAATATTGGAAATCTTCAATTGCTATCACTAATCAAAAACTCGCATTCAGGACTCCACAGCTTCAGTCTGACATAGGTAGGTTGTTAGTTTTTTAGCTGTTTAATGTATATCAAATCCTGTATTTTAAAAACTCTTCTAATATGAGCTGTGTTTTCTTTCCTGCTAAGGAAAGCAGATATTATTTTTACCCTGATTCTAACACAAACAACTAAAGGCACTATGATAAGAGAAATTCTCCCTTGCAATTTACTAGCCATATAACTTAGATAACTTAGGGCAAGTTACATGTGTCTACGTGCGTGTGTGCATATGCCTAAGGTTTCTTCCTATATAATGGAGATACTACCTCACAAGGTTATCATGTGGATTCAGTGAGTTAATGTGAAGCTCTTCGAGTACTGCCTGGCATACAGTAAGAGCATAGTCAACGTAGGCTTCTATTAGGCATTATGGACCAGTTGGAGTACTCTACGTGGTATTTAATCTAAAGATGACACTGCAGGCTCTAGTTACTGAAATTGATTTGATAAATCAATAGTAGCCAATACAATAAAACATCTCTCTCTCTTTAAATTTTTTATTTAAATTAAATTAGCCAACATATAGTACATTATTAGTTTCAGATGTAGTGTTCAATAATTTATCAGTTGCATATAACACCCAGGGCTCATCACATCACGTGCCCTACTTAAAACAGATCTCTTAAGCAGAGATTCTGTAATTTAAGAATGCAGTTGGTATAAACAATAACTATTTTAGGAGAAAACTCTTTTCAACAGCAGGTTCCAGTATCAGCTCTACTTCCTGTTGGATATATGACCTCAGGCAAATCATTTAGTTTTAGAAAATCATAGACATTTGAAAAGAATATTTGAAGCCAGTAAATTTGAACTAATTATAATTAGAGAAATTGAAATTAGAAATCACATAGATAATTGGTGGCAAAATTTGAACTCTCTGTGCAGTGCTATTCAATATGACTGCATTAATGCAGTCAACAAATATTTATCAGCAACCACTCTAAGCCAGTCAATCAATGTCAACATCTATAAAATGAGATTGGATAGACACATTATGTACTGAACTTTTGAGCTCTAAAATCCTCTTTCTCTGTGAAACAAAATTAAGAATCATTCTAACCACTTAACTGATTCATTTTTTCTGAAATGTGAATTAAACTTCAAGACAATTTACTTAAGGAATTGAGAATTCAGAACCCCTGGTAGATACCAGGGCTTGGGGAAATAAGGTAATTTCTCTGAGCCTCAGAGTTCTCATTGGAAGAGTGGGAATACTTAGCAGGGCTGTGATACATAAAACAGCCAGTGTGACTTGTCACTACAAATTCCAGCTGCTCACCATTCCCATGCTTGGAAGCTGGCGGGCATATCGAAATGTTAACATCAAGTTTTACCATATGACCCCACATGACTCCAGAGTTTGTGAAGCTGAGTTTGTGAGGCAAGAGTTCCTTAACAATCAAAAGTTTCTTTCTAGAAACTACACTGTAACATGACCATTACTTTTCCTTCCTCATACAGGATAGAGTCACTTGGTTTTTGGCTGAGGAAATTGAGAGACTGAAGCATTAACACCTAGCTCATTGAAGATTAAGAGGTACAGCCTAGTTTTCTTCTGAATTCTATTTTCTGGTTTTAAGTGAACTTGCAAATGATATTTACTAAGTACCTTCTTATGCACTTAGGTGCTTTAACCCATCATCTTGAAACAAGTATCTCTGGGGCGCCTGGGTGGCTCAGTTGGTTAAGCATCTGCCTTTGGCTCAGGTCATGGTCCCAGGGTCCTGGGGTCAAGCCCCACGTCAGGCTCCCTGCTCAGCAGGGAGCCTGCTTCTCCCTCTCCCCCACCCTTGCCCATTCTCTCTCTCTCACTCAAATAAATAAAATAAAATAAAAACAAGTATCTCCATACCCTCTTTTACCATTGATGTTATGTGATGCCTTCCCATGTATTTATTTTTTATTTTATTTTATTTTATTTTATTTTATGATTTTATTTATTTATTCGACAGAGATCGAGACAGCCAGCGAGAGAGGGAACACAAGTAGGGGGAGTGGGAGAGGAAGAAGCAGGCTCATAGCGGAGGAACCTGATGTGGGGCTCAATCCCATAACGCCGGGATCACGCCCTGAGCCGAAGGCAGACGCTTAACCGCTGTGCCACCCAGGCGCCCTGATGCCTTCCCATTTAATATCGTCATGTGTTTCTTGAGAATTTTTCACTATGAAATGTTCACATTAATCTCTAGCAACAATTCTTGATGAAAAATCGGTCTTGTCTGATACTAATAAAACTACAGAAGCTTTTTTATTATTGGGATTTGCATGATATAACTTCACCCTTTTACTTCTACCTTTCTATTTCCTAATGTTTTAGGGGAGTTTTACAACATATGGTGAGGTTTTAAAAAAATCTATTGTTATAATCTTAGATTTGTAATCTTAGACACTAGTCTAATTGTATCTAGTGTGATGACTGATAAATTGGATTAATAACTGCCATCATGCTATTTGCTTTTTATTTGATCCTTATGTTTTAAGTTCTTCTGTTTCTCTTTGACTTTTTTGCAATCTTCAACATTTATACCCTTCCATTTTTCTTTTCATTTATTTGCTTTTTGTACCTACACTTACTATTATGCACTGTCATATATATTTATTTACCCTAAAGATCACCACATGCATACTAGGCTTATTACAGTTTTATATAAACCAATACTTGTACAAATTTCCTGTCAGTGTTAAGACCTTAGAACACTTTAATTCTATTTAAACTTTTCTGCTCTTTGTGTTATTATTGTTATGAATTTTAGTTCTTGTTTTATCTTGCATTCTATAAGACATTTTTATCATTGTTTTGTATAGTCAAAAGTCTGTCTGAGGTAGGGGTTGAGGTTGTCTTTTTTTTCCCCATAAAAATATCATATTGTTCTGGCACTATCCATTTGATTTGTTCTCCTTTTTCTAACTTCTTAAGGTAAAATCTTAGATCATTGATTTTATGCCTCTCTTCTTTTCTAATCCTCAAATTTTAGCTGCACTTCCCAAACATTTTTTGTATTGTATTTTATTATTATTCTTCTAAAATATTTATATTTTTCCTTTTGACTTCCTTTTCTCTGCTAATGGGTTCTTTTGAGGTGTTTTTACTATTTTTTCTGCTAGATATCTTGATGTTATAAATTCTAATATTATTCTGTCAGCAACTATGTTCCATGTGATTTAAAACCCTTGAAATATACTGAGACATGTGTTATAGCCCAGCATAAAATCTATTTTAGTGAACATTCCCTGTGCAATGGGGGAAAAAGAAAGCATACTCTTTGTCGGATGCAGTTTTCTGTACATTTCAATTAGATAAAGTTTGTTGACTGTAGTTTTCAAACGTCTTATATATTTGTTTTCTTTTCCTTGACTTGTTCTTCTTTTTTTTTTTTTAAGATTTTATTTATTTATTCAAGAGAGAGCACAAGCAGGGGGAGCAACAGGCAGAGGGAGAGGGAGAAGCAGGCTCCCCACTGAGCAGGGAGCCTGATACAGGGCTCCATGCAGGGCTCCATCCCAGGACTCTGGGACCATGACCTGAGCCAAAGACAGATGCTTAACAGACTGAGCCACCCAGGTGCCCCTCCTTGACGTGTTTTATCAGTCACTGAAAGAGGTATTAAAATCTTTAACTTTGGTTATTGATTTGTGTACTTCTCCCTCGAATTCTGCCAAATTTTGCTTAATGCATTTAAAGTTCTGGGGGGTATATAAACACTTAGAAGTGTATCTTCTTGATAAATTGATGATTTTGTCATTATAAAATGTCCCTCTTAATTATTTTTTTACTTTGAAGTTTACCTAAATAGAACCATATCTACATTTCTCATTCTTGGTGTTTACATCATTTGTCTTTTGATATCTTTTTATTTTCAACTTGGTAGTGTCTTTAATCCAATTCTTATAAACAATATTTAGTTGCATCTTTCTTTTTTAAAATTTTTACATTGACAATTTCTTCCTTTTCATTTAGTGTTTAGTCCATTTGTGAAATACTTTGGTGTCCTTAAATTCATCATTTCAAAATGTAATCATTTCAAAATCTAACTATCTAAGGTAGACTGAAAGACATGCATTTTACTTAGGGGAAATTAAGGTCTCCTAAAGTTAGGGTAGTGCCTATGTCAGGGTAAACAGAGTGGCAACCAGCCCAGGGTTCCTTTTGCAAGTAGAGGTAGGAGGGACAGCTTTTGCTCAAGATGTCCATGTGCTGGGATGCCTGGGTGGCCCTGATGGTTAAGCATCTGCCTTTGGCTCAGGTCATGATCCCAGGGTCCTGGGATCAAGCCCTGTGTGGGGCTCCCTGCTCGGCGGGGAGCCTGCTTCTCCCTCTCCCTCTGCTGTTCCCTCTGCTTGTGCTCTCTTGCTCTCTCTGTCAAATAAATAAATAAAATCTTAAAAAATAAAAAAGATGTCCATGTGCTGACAAAATAACATCTTCCCCTGTACAAACCCACAGCAGTAGCTGCTGAAGAATGCTGGCCATCGAAATGACTCACATGTTAAGTGTTGAGAGTGGTTCTTAGAGCTCTTGTCACAAAACTTGTGCAGGGCCTACTATTAGAGAGTACATGCTGTCACCAAGGACTTGGTCATACCTCTACTATATGATTTAACAGAATATGGCAGCATAAGGGGGCTCTCAGTTTCTGTATTCACAACTGCCAGTATGAAAATACAAGTAGAATACAATCACTGATACACTTTTTGAAATTCTTTGTAAACTGTAATGCTCTGTCAGTGTTGATGATATTTGAAGTGCCCTGACAAAACAGTTGCAGCTATATTATGTGTAAAACATATTAAATAAGTTCTCCAAACTTGTATTTTTCATTAAGTTTATTTTCATTATTTCTTTTTTTTTCCTATGGATGAACTTAAAAATAATTTTGTTTCTTAATTAAGATGCTATGCATGAAGATCCTGAATAATTTAAGACAATTGTTCTTTTAAATGGTTGTTAATTACACCATCCTGGCATAGTTATTGCATTATTACTACACTTAGGAAAAATATGCTGTGCTATTTGGACTCGAAAATATTTCTGACATTTTAATGAACACACCACTTAGTTATATTGTACCAAGTTTTCCAGTGAACCACGAAGGATTAAAAAATGTCATTCAAGGGTTGTAGATAATTAAACTGACTGAATATAAGACGCTTCATATGGAAGTGAAAATTATGTATGAATTTTGTTGAGCTGGAAATGTGTTTCACTAAATGACTTTAGATTTGTTAATTTTAAGTACAAGACAAAGGGTATCAAGGGGATACCTTATTTTCACCTCAATTTGTTTCATTTGCATAAGCTATTTTATCTTTTGACACCCCTTTTGATTTTTCATTTTGGCCCTTGAATAAATTAAGGATTATTTAAAATAAATAAGTGTCAACTTTGAAATACTGTTAAATATACTCATTATAATATACTTGATGGGGAATTGGTGCAAATCAGTGACAAAAGAACTCATGGATCAGGCTTCCAGTAAAATTTTAATAGAAAAAAACTTTAGATAAATACGGTTTTCAAATAAGACAAGGGAAGAATTTTTATCAGGTCCAAAATAATGATTTTACTTACTTATCTACAGAGTTGACCATTCTCCACAGAACCATGCTCCACGCTCTTCTAAGTACCTCTGGTTATAATTATATTAATGTCTTCCTATATCTACAAATTCGATTATTGTTCTATTTCCATGGATCATTAAATTTTTCTATTCCAGCAGAGATCCCTGCAGTCCGGTTCCTGAGGGACCTCTGCTTGTTATTTTCTGTTTCAATCGTGTGCATTTTATATTCACTATTAAAGATTTGAATAATGACACATTCTCCAAGTGGCTGTAGTTTTGATTATGATAAACCTCTCAGGAGAATTCTGTGAGCATTCACATCTGGTGGAAAACTCCAATGAGAACATCTCTAATGAGGAATTCCTGGAACAAGAAATTACAGATTATCTGTTTTTCAGGAGACATGACAAGCTAGTGAATGCCTTTCTTTGCATAAAATAGTCAACTTCTCTATTTAGTAAGTGAAGATTTTTCTAACTGATTCATTGTCTTATCTAAGTTAATTGAGCAAACATTTTTGTTATGCTAGCTGTTTTTGTCTCTAAAATTTCATGACATAAAAATTGTTTCACAATGCACGTATTACTAACCATGATCATGTATGCTTTTATTATAAAGTGTGCTATTTTATAATATCATAACTAAAATATTTTTACACTTAAACTCTTATCAAACTTCTAAGGCTTTCTCTATTAGAAGGAAATAAAATTCTGAGAATTTATGAAATTTTATCAAAGTAGTTGGTTAAAGGAAAAAACTCTTATAATTCCATAAAAAATATTTCCAGCTATTGCTTTTGGCAAGAGATTAATAGTCTAAATTTGTGGAAGAAAAAAAAGAATGATGAGTATATGTTTTTCAGTCACAATTAAAACATATTTATAAAGAATTATATATACTATTGTGTGTAAATTATGTATTTCCATTCTTAAAATTGATTATTTCTCATTTCAGTCTCTAAGTTGGGCTAATGGAGTGTTTTCTTCTGAATCTGAATTTCTTTCCGTGGAAAGTTATTAAGAAATTATAATTAAGTTAAATTCTTTAGCAGTTCTTTATTTGAAACTAGAGAGGGTCTCTGATTTATGATGGCTCAACCTATGATTTTTCAACTTTAGGATGATGTGAAATCAATGTGAATTCCATAGAAACTGTACTTTGAATTTTGATCTTTTCCCAGGCTAGCAATCTGTAGAAACATGTTCTCTTGCGATGCTGGACAGTCCCAATCAGCCACATGATCATGATGGTAAAAAACCGATACACCTACAACCATTCTATACCCATACAACCATTTTGTTTTTCGCTTTCAGTACAGTAGTCAATAAACTACATGAGATATTTGACATTTTATTATAAAATAGGCTTTATGTTAGATTATTTTGCCCACTGTAGGCTAACAATCAGTAGGTTAGGTGCTAAATGTAGTTTGGATTTAACAATATTTTCAATATGGGTTTACTGGGATGTAACCCTCGTGTAATTTGAAGAAGCCCTATATTATTCTCAGAAACCTAGAAGCAAGAAAGAAACACTCTGCATTTACCATAACCAGTTAGGAAATGCTTCAATAAGCACTGCAAAATCTCAGTGGTTTAACACAACAAAAATTTATTTTTTCTGACAGTATGTGTCCTATGGGCATCAGCAGGACCCACACTCAGAATGATCCAGTCTCCATGTTGCAACTACGCTCATGTGCCACATAAGGTCCCTTTGTCACCGCTGCAGGAAAAGCGAGTCCCTGAAGAATAGCCCTTGGAAATTTTACTGCCTCCAGCAAGAATTGGTGTGTGTCACTTCTGCTCCTATTTCATTGGCCAGAAGTAGTGACATGGCTTGCTTAATGAAAAGCATGCCAGAAAATGTGTGCAGTGCAAATGGGTAGAGAATAAAACCTTTGGCAAACATCACTGACCCTGACAGAGGAATATCTGTCATCATTAACACCCTGACTGTCAAAATATATGAACAAAAACCAAGTTCCAGTGGTGAAAGTCATACACTATAGAATAATAACTGAAAACTTGGGAGCAAATAATTTTCCTTCTATAGGCCTAACTCTATTTCACATAAATAATCTGAAAAAATTAAGAAAATGGGAATAATATTTTATTCCTAGAAATGACATAACAACTTGTTGTCTAAGTTTCTAATGTGGGTTGCAACTGCTTGGTAAAATATACTCCTCATGCTTTCTTTCTTTCTTTTTTTCCCCCCTTCATGATGATATTTTGGATTTAACAGAGTACAGAGCTGTATTTATAATAGAGACTGCTTGAAATTGAAATAAAATGCACATAAATATACGTGGAATTTTGTATAGAAAGAGGAGCCAATTAAACGTAAATGATTGGCAAAGGGACAAAGGAAGCACAAGAAAGTAAGGTTTTGTCCAATGTGCATTAGTTTCTTATGGCTGCTATAACAAAATACCATCATCTGGGTAGCTTTAAACAACAGAAATTTATTCTCTCACAGGTCTGGGGACCAGAGGTCCAAAGTCAGTATCGTTGGGTCAAAATCAAGGTGTGGGCAAGGCCGTGCTTCTGTTGGAGGCACTAAGTGAGAATCCTGCCCCGTCTGTCCCAGTATCTGGCAGTTGCCCGCATTCCCTGATCAGTCTGATCTCCAAGTGCAGCACCTTCAGATCTCTGTATGGTCCATCTTTACATCACCTTGTCTTCTGTATATGTGTCAAATCTCCCTCTGCCTTGGTCTTTAAAGGACACTTGCAATATAGCATTTAGAGTCCACCCAGATAATCCAAGATAATTTCCCCATCTCAAGATCTATAATTTAATCACACTTGAAATCATACTCTTCCAGGTAAGGTAACACTAACAAATTCCAGGTATTAGGCTCTGGTAGCTCTGGGCGTCATTATTCAGCCTACTATGTCACGTGAAAGCTCTCTTTTATTCATACCCTAAACCTAAAGACATCTGTCTAAACAAAGAAAGATCCAAAGAATGTTTTTAAATAAAATAAGCTAGGAAGGATGCTGGTGGAGCTGGTTTTATGTCCAAGGAACTCTACATTTTTCTGTGTAGTATCATTGAAAGGGTATGGAGAAGCCTATGAGACCAAAAGTATCAACTCTTCCCGAAGCTTGTTATCTTCACTGGAGTCACTCTAGGCAGAAAGAAAGCAAAATGAGAGTATCAATGAATGGAAAGTAAGCACTGAAAGTAACTGATGAAGAAGGTGAAGCAATCTTATCTGACTCATTATTATCCATGATGAGTAGTTAGAGTTCAGCTGGTTCCAGACAAAAAGGAAAGAGGTACATAAGTCATGGTGGAATTAAACGTCATGGTTTTTTTAGTAATAAACTTTATAAAGGGCACACATATTAAAAATTAAGTAAGCAGTTCTATCAAACCTACAAAGGGATGTTTTATTTTTTATTTTCATTTTTTAAAAGATTTTATTTATTTGAGAGAAAGCACACAAGACAGAGAGAAAGAAAGAGAGAGAGGATGAGTAGGCAGAGAGGGAGGGACGAGCAGATTCCCCACTGAGCAGGGAACCCAATGAGGGACTCTATCCCAGGATCCCAAGGTCAAGACCTGAGCCAAAGGCAGCCACTTAACTGACTGAGCCACCCAGGTGCCACAGAAATGTTTTATTTATATTTATGTTTAAATAAGAAGCTATCAAGAACTGGCCTTCTAATCCTGGATATTTTCATTTGCGCTCTCCCAAACAATCTCTTGCAGTCCTGTCGCTTCAATGACCATCTGTATGTTGCTGAATATTGATTCTTTACCCCCTACTTTGTCACCTGTGAAAAGTTAGACACCATAAATCTATCTAATTGTCTACTAGTCACACCAACGAGCATGTGTTCCACAGGACCCTCAAACATGAGGGCTCCTTGTCTAATTCATCCCAACCCCAATCTCACTGCCTTGACAGCAACAGTGTTTCTCTTTCACTTCTTAGTTCAAGCTTACAGAGCAGCCAAACTTGATTCTTACCTATCACACATCACCGTTCTGCATTAGACAAGGAAATCTTGCTATTTGGGTAAAAGTGTCTGCTAATATAGATTGGACTCTAGAAGAGCAACATACCTCTGTGGCTCTATCATTACTAATTCCAATAGCAACATCGAGCTCCTTTTCTAACAACTTCCAAAACTGATGACTCATAGCCTTTTAACTCCAATAAGTAGAGTGAAATTTCTATGTAAGGACATTAACTCAAATTATGACTTCGATAAAATGTAAAAGGGATAAGGAGGGTATCTGGAGTGAAAAAGATGAAAAAGATGCAGTGATTGGTGGTGTATGTGTTATCTGTGTTAGACTAGGCTGTTTTCTGAGCCTAACTGCAGGGGACAAAAGTGTGCCTAATTTATAGATGAGACTCCCCCACACATTGTGAGATCATTTTGCCACCAAAGGAGTTCTGACAATTCACAACAAATCCTGCAACTCTTATGGGCTGAGTGAGATCTCATGATATCCCCTTATTTATGTCAGGATGACCTGTCCTAAGTCTTAATATTTTTTCTCTGTCATCATTATATGCTCTGGTCAATTAGAGCATATAATGCTCATTATCTCTGCAACTTGCCACTTTTGAGTCTTGGAACAGACCAGTCAAATACGCATACAACAGGCACTGCACCAATTCAGTGAATTATTTTATTAGTTGTCTCTTTGGATCAAGTGATAAGAACACCACTTTAAATACTTAGGCATACTGGAAACTTGAAAGGATAAAACTTGAGTATCATAAATATTCACAGTTATTCTTGGATATCTATGGGGAGACAGATTTCCAGAACTCGTGTTATTTCTCATCCCTGCTTCTGTCTTACTTCAGATTATCTTCTGTTCTATGAGAAGGAACAAAGAACTGTTCTGTCTCATGGTCAAGTTCAAACCACCAGGAGGGAAATGCTTCACACTCCTTGGCTCCAGTTTGAGAAATCCCAGAAAGACTTCAAATGTGGACATTTGGGTCAATTGCCACTCTTGGTATCAGTGCTGCCTACACGGCAGAATCATCAGCAGTGAGTGACCCAATAATGATGACTAATAAGACAGTCTGTAGCCACACATAGGAAAAAAAAAATGTGGAGCTGCAAGCATTATTATTGTGCATTGATGAAGGAAGTAACAGCAAAAGTTACTTCGAATTTCATCACTTGTGCATTTTATTGTATTAATCATAAGATTATGTATATATTTGAAAAATAGTGTCACACTTATTTGGTATTTAAATAATTCTCATGTAATTGTAGGCTTGAGGACCATATGAATATCTTCATGCTGCTCAGGTGATTAAAGGTAGAGTGATAGTTATTACTGCATCATTTGTCTTGCACTGCTGATACTGACATTAGTTACTATTGAAGACCAATATTTAACTAGTATCTGAGAAGGAGAAGAAGAGCTACTGAGCCCTATGGATTCATTTTAGGAGGCTATAACAGAAATCCTAACGGAGAGGAGGATCCTGAGGAACAGCAAGATAAGCTCAGCAGAGATATGAGGTCTGGGTAAAACCCAAGTGAATGTGCCACCGCTGGGGATTATAAAGCAATGGGCAAGTGACAGGAAATATGTGATGTCAGAACCTGGCAAAGAACACAGAAGGGAAGTGTGTTAGAATAGCATCCACAGAACAAGCAGAATGTAGAAGAAATCTTGTCTGAATGGTGAGATGCATTTCGATCTAAGGGGAAGTCGGAAATCAAGATCAACTATTGGCACGAACGTGAGTGAGGTGGAGTGCAGACAGACTGGTCACAGAGAACCATCCACTGAGGAAATGTACTTGAAAGGTATTTGGACTCCAGAGTGAATCACAATCTCCTGGATTTACACGATTTTGAGGGACAAGGAAAAACATGAATCAGATAGGGTCACTGTTTCTCTTAAAGGAACTATGAGCTTGGGGGTATAAAAATTTCAGCCAAAAATTTCTGGGAAGAAGACACATGGAAGCAGTCAGAAAGAATTTCATGGAAGCTGTAAGGTGGGCTCTAGGTTCTGTGATGGGATGACTGAGAGAATGATAATGCAACATTATAATCCAACATGAGGAAAAGAAAATAGAAAGCTGTTTCACTCCCTCATGGAAAAAGCAGAGTGCATGTCCTGGGCAAATACATTTATACTTGCGTGGTTCATTGTTTGACCCTTTCTATTTCTTCTGCCCCTAGTTTGCAAACTTGCAGGGCACACTTGCTTCTTCTAAAAATTCACCCTGAAAGACACTGTCTTACAACCTTTTTATGATAATCTATAATGGCACTCAGCTCAGGAAAATCAGTTAATCTAATCAAATATACAAACCTCCACATTTAGTTATTCTCTCCCAAATAAAGAAATTGAGTTTCAAACACACCAGATGTACCAGTGGAAAAGATGGATATTATTAAAGAATTTTTATTCAGATTTTCCAGAGGTATGTCCAGTACAAAAAAGAAATCATTATTTTAATATCTTTTCCACCTCTCCAAATACTTTCCTTATTTATGCACTCAAAAACTATTTATGCAGAAAACATTTGAGTGCAACTTATATTTAGGGCACTGGGCTAAACACTTGCCTCATTTTTATTAACGTCTTCCCAATTCGGGTTATAATAATGTTACAAACAGATCACTTTCCTAACATAGAAGATTGCTATAGGTTAATTTAGCCTTCAACAAACCTACAGCTAAGTTCTCACATTCACTACATTATTGAAATGGCCACATCAGCCAGGGCAGAATACATTACAAGATTATGAATCTGATACCCCACATTTGAGTAAATTTAATAACAAGCTTAAATACTTCAGAAGGAGAAAAAAGAACTAGGTAAAATAACATTGTCCATCTGATACAGACTTTTCAGATAGCTTGATTCTGATATTTCTAGTGCAGTAAGACATTCGATTGATATGGTTTTCCTCTGCAAAATGATAGCCCACAAGAAATAAATTTTCATGGATCATATTCATATTTGAACAAAATTTTCCTCATTCTCTCAAACTGTTATTCACTATACTACAGGCTATAAAGGGATTTTCATCTGCTTTATCTTCTTGGCTTTTCCTGCTGTTTTTTAATTAAAGTTAAAAGAATTAAATGAAGCAGGATGCTGGGGTTACACCAGAATGAGAAAAGATCAGGCCGCCAAATCCACTGAGATGTAATGGGTCACAGGCTGATTTTGGAATTATCATTCACAGTGATTTTTTTTCCCCTAGTCTAAAGACTAAACATTAATGTATTTAAAAACTAGACAGATTATAGAGATCAGAGTTCCAGGTCAGTTTCACAGAGTAAAAGTATCTGGGAAAAAAACATGCTTTTAAAAGTATTTTGAGGCTATTTTATGCACTCCTCTGTCAATTTTGGCTATTTATGAATAATAAAATTTTCAGTTTCTCACATATTTTGAGAATATTTGGTTCCACTTGAAATGGCAGCTCTGGGAATCTAAACAGAAGCATTCATATTTATAAAACTGAACTGTATGAAAATATAATGTAGCTCTGCATGTGGTTTCGTTATTTTGAATGTTCAGTTTGATAAAAAAATACAATACAAATAGCCGGTGGATAGTGCTTACTGCAGGTGGGTGGGAGCGGTAGGGGGGCAAGGTGTGGGGGTGGTTGCAGAGGCTGCACAACCCCTCGGGTGAGGGTGCGGGGGACAACTGAGGCCAGCCAGGGGCACCACACGGAGCCTTGACTGCCCAGACCCCCGCCCCTGGGCTCTGCGGGCATCACTTCTGCTTTGTCCCCTTTGGGACCTGCTGACCTTGCCTGTGGCCGGGAGGAGATGGGGTTGTGGAGAGATGTCTACGGAGATGGGCCCCCGTACTGCTGCAGTAGTGTGAACAGTCCTAGGTCGGATAGAAGCACAAGCACAGGGATCACGAGAGCAGAAATCTGCCTTCACCATCACTGCTGTGTGTCCTGTGCCTTGGCAGTGAATCCACTGTGCCGGGGCAAGTGTAGGGTCTCCTTCAGGTAGCAAGAAATTAGAGGCCAGAGAGGGTGGCAGCAAGGGATGGGGTGGCAGGGACTAGTTAAAAAAAAAATCCCACTGCTGCTGCCTCTCATTTCTCTCTTCCTACCCCAGTGCTAGACCTTGGCTGTCCACCAACACAGCAGCACCCACATGACTACGTGCTTGTCTTCAGAGAATTACAGCAGGCATTCTGTTGGTTGCCTCCACCCCCATATTCAACCTCAGAAGCCAACTGGCCACCAGGGACATGTCTCTTCTCCTCTCTGAGCCTCATTTTCCCTAGATGCAAAGAAAGTGGGCTGAAAGTGATGCTCTTCAATCCCTCGTGTCTTGTTCACCTGTTGCTGTGACACTCTCTTCTGCCTCTTCTCTTTGGCTGCTTGGGTGACTCCCTGTTCCAACTATACTGTAGCTCCTTATTTCCTACAGGATAATCCTGAAATTTCTAGATGCACTGCTCTGGGCTTTTCTGATCTCTTCAGCCTCAACTTTCACCAGGCTATATCTCTTCCCCATGCTGTCTCACCCCCCCCAAGACTGCACTCCTTACAGCTGGTACAGCTTTAGAAACAAGAGGAATGACGTCTGTAGTTAAATTCCCCATGCCTTGAAGACAGTATTCTTTGTTAGGGAAATTGCCTCTTTCCCCACCCTTGAAGATTTCTCCCTGCCTCCCACCCCAGGTAGTCCTTCCCCCAAGTCCCCATGGCACTTGTGTAGTCACCTGAGTCTAAATTCACTTTACACTGGGTAGGGATTGTTGATGTCCAAATCTTTTGACTTCTCTGCCATGGGTTTCTCTGTGGGGGCAGGCCTGTGTCTCCTCTCTGTGCCCTGGCCCACAGCAAGGAGAGATGGGGAAATGGGCACTCTTGTGAACATGGTCATGGTCCTTTTCTAAACACTTTCTCCAGCAACAATGTCTCCTATAAATCTGGAGAGACTGTTTCTTGGTCAGTGCTCCAAATGTAGGGAGGGTCTGAGCAGGTTCAGAACCTTTCAAGCCACTGTTAGATCATGGGCTTGAAGAAATAATGTTAAAAAACATAATTAACCAAACATTATTAGTGAAGTCCAAAGCCACTAGGGAAAGAAACTTTTTCCATTGTGCTCTACAGAGCATATTTTCACTATTAGGCTAATGGTTCAGCTACTAAACAATCATTTATTGCTTATCAACAGTGTACACAATAAGGTGCTAGGTACCACTGAAGACCATATTGAGTTTGTATATTTTAAATGGCACTCAGAACTTCCTATAGAAAAATACAAAGATTTTAATACATCCATATGACATGACTGACCAAATTACGGTGCACTGACATCTCAGCTTTATCCCATTGATTTCCTTAGCATGGCTACATAAAGAATTAAATCCCTACCCGATTCAATAGTGTCATAATGCAACTATTCTGTCTTGGGAAAAGAAAAATGAAACTAAGATCATTAACATTTATGGACATTGCTATCATGTAATGCCTATTGGACTTAAGAAGAATAAAACATTGTCACATTTCCTCATAACGAATATTTCTGTAATACAGCATAAACACTCATGTATTTGGAAAAATTAAAATTAATGAAACAGCTCTAATTAAAATGATGTGTATGTGTTTTAATAGGTTCAAGTAGAATGAATTGGGATGTAAACAAGTTTTATTTTATTTTCTCTCCCTGTTTTCCTCCTTTCTCCATCCCTATGTAGACACAGTATGAGTTATAGAATCTAAGATTTGGGAGGACTCTCATAGGCCTAATTTCCTCATGCTGCTGATGGGAAAACCGAGGGTTGGCGAAGTGAATTGGTGCCATGGATCATATGAGGCAATTTCAACACTAATCTTTGTAACCTTTTTTCCCCCTCTGTTTGCCCACAACTAGACAGCCCCTAAGGTGTTGACAAGGAAAGTTCAAGTTGAAACTCACTTATTCTTCAACTAAGGCAACCTGAACACAATTCATGTTTTAAGGGAACTGTATTCACTGTACACACATATTCAATTTTTAATTTATTAAAATGTTTCAATTTCTTTACATGTACTACTTTTAAAGGAACTAATGTCTACTTTGCTTCAGTATACCTCATGTGTGCAGATGTTTGTATGTGTAAGTGCACATACAAATGTTAGTGTTTTTTTTTTTTAAGATTTTATTTATCTGACAGAGAGAGACAGCCAGCGAGAGAAGGAACACAAGCAGGGGGAGTGGGAGAGGAAGAAGCAGGCTCCCAGCGGAGGAGCCTGATGTGGGACTCGATCCTAGAATGCTGGGATCACGCCCTGAGCCGAAGGCAGACGCTTAATGACTGTGCCACCCAGGTGCCCCAAATGTTAGTGTTTTTAACCCGATTTCAGTGAGTTCACCAAATTCTTACAAAAAGCACTGCGCTGGATATCAAAGATACAAAGATGAGTACTGCTTGGTGGTGGAGACATCCAGAATTTGATAGACATGCTTAATATGTGATAGAGGTATGTTTAGATAGCAGCAAGAGTACCCAACCCAGTCTGAAACAGTCTTTGATGGTGGTCAATTTACAGCCTTTTAAGGAAATGATGTAAAACATATTTGGGCTCTTAATGGATGAGTCTGGGAATAAAGAAAGGGAAGAAAAAAAGGAATCTTGTAAGCACAACTCACATAGCTTGATGTTTGTGGAAAGCTACATAGAGTCTTGCACTGGTAGAGTGTGAAGTTCAGTTCAGAAAGTGATATAGGAATAAAGTTAAAGAGCAAGGCAGTAAGAGGATATGAAGGACCAGAGAGCCTGGACCTTATTCTTTAACTTATGGCAACCACTGAAGTGTTTTAAGCAAGAGTAAAGATGGTCAGTGTTTCATTTTTCATGGCTGCTTTGGGAAGATGGGTTTGAGGGCATATGATTAGTAGAATAGGGAATTGATGAAGATTTTACCTCATTCCAAGAAATGGATAGTAGGTAAGTGAATTGCACATGTCTTTTGAGAGAGGGAAGTATTGATATATATTAAGTTGGTGAAATCAACACGATTTGTTGTTTAGTGAGGGAGTGGAGAGGGTCAATCAAGGCTCACCATCAGTTTCTAATTCAGTGGATGGTGATGACACAATGTGAACTATGAACTATAAGAGTAGGTGTAGAAGGAAGGATGATGGGTTTTTGTGCTTGTAAAATAGCCAGCTGGACATATCCAACAGGCATTTGGAAATAAAAGTTAACAAAAGATGTAAGGCCAGAGATAACATTTGAGTGATATCAGCATATAGAAGAGCTTGAGATACTCCTGGGAGAAGTTGTAGGGTGAGAACAAAATGAAGGTCAAAAAAGAGTCTATAAAACACCAACACTGAAGAGCAGAGAAAGGGGATCCAACTAAGACTCAAAATGTGCACTAGTCAGTGAGATAGGAGAGAACCAACAGTGTGTAGTTTTAAGAAAAAGTAATCTAAGATGGCAAATGCACAGGAAAGTCCAATGAGCTAGAGACCAAAAGATGCCCTTTGGATTAGCCTTTTGTAATATTTATACATTGTTCTAAACTATCAGGGTATTTTTTGCCTTTCTCATTTTCTCATGAATACAATATATGAATCTCCTAAGGAATTCTTTACACAAAACACTGACGAGAATGCATAGCTAGCCAGGCCCGAGGAGGTAGTCTGAGGATGAACTTTCTGTACCCACCAACCATCTATGGTTATTAAACACTTGAAATGCCATCAGTCCAAATTGAGATGTGTTCTAACTATAAAATATATACTGGATTTCAGAGACTTAGTATAAAAAATGTAAAATATCTCAATAATTTACAAGTTAGAATCATAGTATTTTGAATATACTGGGTGATGTAAAAGGTATTAGTAAGTTTAATTTCATTTGTTTAACTTTTCTTGTGTGGCCACTAAAAAGTGCGAAATTACCTGTGTGGTTTGCATTTGTGGCTGACTTATTTCTCTTAGATAGTGCTACTCCAGGCTGTGCTTATTTCCCAGAGCAGCCACATTTTTTTCTGTGAATCTTACATAACCACTGAGCCCAGTTCAATGCCTGCATTCCTTTATGCCAACTTCAGCAGACTCAATCCACAGTGTTCCTCCACTTAACCTAAATGCCTTTGGTTTGCTAATTACAATTGGAGTGTGGTTACATATGTGCTATATTATTCTCAATAATACAGATGGTTCTTGTTCTCTAATTATTCCAAATTTTCATATTGTAGTTCCCCTTTTAGGTTTTGCAGATACAGCTACAATAATATAAAGTCCTCAAATCCATAAACTGAAATGATAGGATCTGGTAAAGGTAACCCATTTTTGTCTACCAATACTAAAATAAATCTAGAGTAGAATTTTCTGGACAGCCCTATACTTATACTCTGACTTATAACATTGTAACTACTGAATCAGGATGATTATTATTTTTATTAAAATCTCAACATAGGATGTACTTTTAAGTTGTATAATACTTAATAACATTAACTAGATTAAATAGTTGAAGTGTTTACCTAATTAGTTTCATATGTCCCTAACACATTAAATTAGTAGAAATATAGACCTTTCCCATAATATACTTAGAATTTTTCTATTACCACTTTTGAAATATAAATGCATAATTTCTCTGTAAAAAATACCAGCTACTCCAAAATTTTTTGTACATGATGTATTTCACTGTCAGAGTCAAAACAACATGAATTTAAATATTAATTGCAAATTACATTAAATAATTAATTCAACATATGCTATTAGTCAATACATTATTCAGTATTTTCTTCATAAATAAGATATTTCATTACTATAATTTAGTACTAATTATAAAAAAATACTTCAAAAAAAGCTGTATCAAAGAAAAGAATCAATGGTTCCTTATTAGGCATGCCATCATCTATTAAATGTACAATACATTCATTTATACTAGTCAATAATGAAATTTCAATTTAGAACAATTATAATTTGTTCCTGGTATGAGTTTAAATCTGATCAAAGTAATAAAAGAATGTATTCTTACAATAAAACTGGTGACTAGCCAATGTTATTTTATCTATCTATCTATCTATCTATCTATCTATCTATCTATCATCTATTGACTTGAAATTAAAATAAATGGACTCAGATCATTTACTGAATTGAATTCTTTCTACTTGCAGAGTCACTGTTTTCCACAAAAAGGGCACTTATTCTTTTTTCCCATTCTATCTTCTATATCACTCTTCACATATTTATGCACAAATGAAGAAGTGATAACACTTTAGCATGCATGTATCACTTAGTTTATACTATATTTCTTCTTCATATATAATTTGCACGAGCAGTATCAGACCAAATATAAAAATAAGTTTGCTTACAGCCTGGTTTGCCACCACTCCCTCCAGCTGAATTGGACAAAACACTGTGAAACATGCCCAGGAAGAATGGTGTAGGTTTGTGATTCTTTGGTGCAGAGCTATGCTGTGTCCCTACCATGAATCTTCCTGAATCCTTGTAGAAGCCCACCTGGCCCACACAGCCATGCAACATAGTCAGCAAGAAATCTTACCTCTCATTTGACATGACCTCTCATTACTTGACACTATTAGTCAACACAGTAAGAATTTCAACCGAAATAATTTGGTGTCATACAGATAAAAGATCAAGATAATTTATTTCTATAGACTGAATATATTGGCAATCTTGGATCAAAGAAATCTAATAAGATCCAAAGATATATTAAAAATAAAACAGAGATTGGAAGAGTTAAGATGGTGGAGTAGTAGAGGGGCCCTGAGCTTGCCTCATCCCTCAAATCAGCTAGATCAACATCATGTTATTTTGAACACAGGAAATTGATTTGAGGATTCAGAAAACAATCCGTACAATTGGAAAGTGAGAATGTGGCAGATGAGAGGTTTGGAGTCCTAACTTGGGGGAGAGAAAAGCCACGGTGCTACGGAGGGGATGTAGCCATTTTCACAAAGTGAATTCAGAGAAAGAAGGAGAGAGTGGGAGCGAGAGGAACATAGGGTTCCCACAATATGCTGCAGTTAGGGAATCCTCTGGGTAGCACCGGGAGAGATTGCTCCCCCTGCTGAGGTACATTTGGAAGAGGGTATTTGCCTCTCCAAGGACAAAGGGCCCACTGGGAGTCATTGAGCAGCTGTTTAGAAGCAGGGGACAGACACATGCAGAGGGCAGATAGCTTGGTCACAACTTTTGGCTCTGCATCACAGTGGACTGTGTGTGCACTGTGAAACTGCTTTTCTGGGACACAACAGTGAGGGGTGTGCTACAAGTCTCTCTCCTGGAAAGGGGGGAAAGCAGGTCTGCACCTTGCCGGGTCCTTTAAGATTTGGAATTTTGAATCCCAGTTGTATGTCAGAGATAAAACACAGAACTGTGGCACCAGGCATGTCAATGGCCAGGCACAGACAGATTGAGGGCAGCAATCTGATGAAAGCCTGGGACACAGAAGAGTGAACAATCTCTGTGAACAGCATAGGCTATGAGTTCTCCTCCCCAGGGACGAGAGGGCAGGGTGACACCATGTTCCACCCTCTCCCCCACCCCTCAGCATGGTTGGACTTCAGAGAGAAACACAGAGCCTACAGTGGTAACTGGAGTTGCTTACACCAAGCCCATTCCCCCTGCACCTAACAAGGACATCTGGGCAAAGTCAGGTCTGACTGTGGGCCAGCAGAGCAGGCTTCTGCCTCAGAAGACCAACACAAGCACCCCTCCCTCCCATGTACCAGGCTTATCTTAAAAACCAAAGCACAACTAGTTAAAGGTCCAAACACTCCCCATGGTAAGCAAGGAGGAACTTTGTAGAGGACTGAACTGTGGGGAAGAGCAGCTAAAACACAACAGCAGAGTGCACACAGCATACACCAGAAACACTTCCTAAAGCACCAGGCCCTGGACAGTCAATGACCCCTTCTTAATATAGTATTACTCTCAAGAGCAGGAAACATAACAAGCTTTCATAATACACAAACTGCAGAAACCTAGACATAATGACAAGATGGAGGACTTCTCCCCAAAAGAAAGATCAAGAAGAAATCACAGCCAGGGATTTGCTCAAAACAGATACAAGCAACATATCTGAACAAGAATTTAGAACAACAGTCATAAGAATACTAGCTGGGCTTGAAAGAAGCATAGAAGACACTGGAGAAACCCTGGTTGCAGAAATAAAAGACCTAAAAATTCCTCAGGCCAGAATAAAAAAAAATACTATAACTGAGATGTAAAACTGACTGGATATAATCACAATGAGGATGGAAGAAGCAGAGGACTAAGTAGATGATATAGAAGATAAAATTAGGAAAATAATGAAGCTGAAAGGATGAAGAAAAAAATTATTACATCTCAATTATGTACTTAGGGAGCTCCACAATTCCACAAAGTGCAATAATATCCGTATCATGGGAGTCCCAGAAGAAGAGCGGGGAAAAAGGGGCAGATGGGTTATTTGAACAAATTATAGCTGAGAATTTACCTAATCTGGGGAAGGAAAGCGGCATTCAAGTCCAAGAGGCACAGAGAACGCCTCTCAAAATCAACAAAAACAGGTCAACACCAAGACATATCACAGTGAAACTTGCAAAATACAAAGATGAAGAGAGAATTCTGAAAGCAGCTGGAGGCAAAAGATCCTTAACCTACAAGGGAAGACACATAAGCCTAGCAGCAGGAATGTCCACAGAAGTTTGGCAGCTGGCAAGAAGTGGTATGATATATTCAATGCGCTAAAAGGGAAAAATATGCAGCCAAGAATATTTTATCCAGCAAGACTCTCACTCAGAATAAAAGGAGAGAGAAAAGGATTCCAAGACAAGCAAAAACTAAAGGAGTTAGTGAAAACTGAACCAGCTATACAAGAAGTACTGAGGGGTACTTTGAGTGGGAAAGAGAAACCAAAATTAACAAACTAGAAAGTGATAGAGACAATCTACAGGAACTGCAAATTTATAGGTAATACAATGGCACTCAATTAATATCTTTCAATTACTCTGAATATAAATGGACTCAATGCTTCAATCAAAAGACACAGGGTATCAAAATGGATTAAAAAACAAGGCTCAGTAATGCCTGGGTGGGTGGCTCAGTCAGTTAAGTGTCCAGCTCTTGATCTCGGCTCAGGTCTTGATCTCAGGGTCATGAGTTTGGACCGCACATTGGGCTCCATTCGGGCCATGAAGCCTACTTAAAAACAAACAAACAAACAAACATCCCAAGACAAGACCCATCAATATGCTATTTATAAGAGACTGATTTTAGATCCAGGGACACCTCCAGATTGAAATTGAGTGGATGGAGAACCATCTATTATGCTAATGGACATCAAAAGAAAGCTGGAGTAGTCATACTTATATCAGACAAACTAGATTTTAAACCAAAGACTGTAATAGGAGATGAAGAAGGACACCATACCGTAATAAAGTGGTCTATCAAACAAGAAGTTCTAACAATTGTAAATATTTATGGCTCCAACTTGGGAGGAGCCAAATATATAAATCAATTAATGGCAAACTTAAAGAAACTTATTGATAACGATACAATAATAATAGACTTTAACACCTCACTGACAGAAATGGACAGATTATCTAAGCAAAAGATCAATAAGGAAACAATGGCTTTGGATGCCACACTGGACCAGATGGACTTAACAAACATATTCAGAGCATTTCATCCCCAAACAGCAGAATACACGTGTTTTTTGTTTGTTTGTTTGTTTTTTAGTGCACATGAAACATTCTCCATAACAGATCACATACTGGGTCACAAATCAGGCCTCAACCAGTACAGAAAGATTGAGATCATACCATGCATATTTTCAGTCCACAACACTATGAAACTTGAAGTCAACCATAAGAAAAAAAAAAAAACGACCACATATACATGAGGTTTTAGAACATCCTACTAAAGAATGAATGGGTCAACCAGGAAATTAAAGAATAAATTAAAAAAATACATGGAAGCAGATAAGAATGAAAACACCACAGTCCAAAACCCTAGGGACACAGCAAAGGTGGTCATTAAGAAGGAAGTATATAGCAATACAGGCCTTCCTGAAGAAACAAGAAAAGTTTCAAATACACAACCTAATCTTACGCCTAAAGAGCTGGAAAAAGAACAGCAAATAAAGCCTAAAACTAGTAGAAGGGAAATAATTAAGATTAGAACAGTAATAAATTATATAGAAACTCAAAATAAAACCTGTAGAACAAATCAATGAAATTAGGATCTAATTCATTGAAAGAATTAACAAAATTTATAAAGTTCTAGCCAGACTTATCAATAAGAAAGAAGAAAGGACCCAAATAAATACAATCACAAAGATCACAACCAATACCACAGAAATACAAATAATTATAAGAGAATATTTTGAGCAATTATATTCCAACAAATCGGGCAATCTGGAAGAAATAGATAAATTCCTAGAAATGTATAACTACCAAAACTGAAACAGGAAGAAATAGAAAATTTGAACCTACCCACAACCACTAAAGAAATTGAATCAGTAATCAAAAATCTCCCAACAAACAAGAGTCAAGGGCCAGAGGCTTTCCAAGGGAATTCTACCAAACATTTAAAGAATTAATACCTATTCTTCTGAAGGTGTTCCACAAGATAGAAATGGAAGGAAAACTTCCAAACTCATTCTATGAGGTCAGCATTACCTTGATTCCAAAACCAAAGACCCCACTAAAAAGAATTACAGATCAATATCCCTGATGAACATGGATACAAAAATTCTCAACAAGATACTAGCTAATAAAATCCAATAGTATGTTAAGAGAATTATTCATCACAACCAAGTAGGATTTATTCCTGGGCTGCAAGGGTACTTCAGTATCTGCAAATCAATCAACATGATGCACCACATTAATAAAAGAAGGGATAAGAACCACATGACCCTCTCAATAGATGCAGAAAAAGCATTTGACAAAATACAGCATCCTTTCTTGATAAAAATCCTCAAGAAAGTAAGGATAAAAGGAACATACCTCAACATCATAAATGCCATAGATGAAAGACCCACAGCTAATATCATCCTCAAAGGGGAAAAACAGATCTTTTCCCCTCAGGTCAGGAACATGACAAGAATGTCCACTCCCACCATCGTTGTTCAACATAGTACCAGAAGCCCTAGCTTTAGCAATCAAACAAAAAGAAATGAAAGGCATCCAAATCGGCAAGGAAGAAGTCAAACTTTCACTATTTGCAGATGACGTGATACTCTATTTAGAAAATCCAAAAGACTCCACCATAAAATTGCTAGAACTGATACATGAATTTAGTAAAGTTGCAGGATACAAAATAAATGTACAAAAATCTGTTGCATTTCTATAAACCAATGCCATTTATAATTGCACCAAAAACCATAAGATACTAGGAATAAACCTAACCAAAGAGGAAAAAGATCTGTATTCTGAAAACCATAGAACACACATGAAAGAAATTGAAGAAGACACAAATAAATAGAAAAACATTCCATGCTCATGGATTGGAAGAACAAATATGGTTAAGATGTCTATACCACCCAAAGCAATCTACACATTTAATGCAATCCCTATCAAAATAACACCACCATTTTTCACAGAGGTAGAACAAACAATTCTCAAACTTATATGGAACCAGAAAAGACCCTGAATGGCTAAAGCAATCTTGAAAAAGAAAAGCAAAGCAGGAAGCATCACAATTCCAGACTTCAAGCTGTATTACAAAGCTGTAGTGATCAAGACAGTATGTTACTGGCACAAAAATAGACACATAAATCAATGGAACAGAATAGAGACCCAGAAATGAACCCACAACTGTATGGTCAATTAATCTTCGACAAACAGGAAAAAATATCCAGTGGAAGCAAATGGTGTTCGGAAACCTGGATGAGAACATGCAGAAGAATGAAACTGAACCATTTTCTTACACCATACACAAGAAGAAATTCAAAATGGGTGGAAAACCTAAATGTAAGACAAGAAACCATTGAAATCCTAGAGGAGAACACAGGCAGCAACCACTTTGACCTCGGCCACAGCAACTTCTTATCAGACATTATCTTTGGAGGCAAGGGAAACAGAAGCAAAAATGAACTATTGGTAGCTCGTCTAGATAAAAAGCTTCTGAACAGCAAAGAAAACAGTCAACAAAACTAAAAGCCAACCAATGGAATAGGAGAAGATATTTGCAAATGACATATCAGATAAAGGGCTAGTACCCCAAATCTATAAAGAACTTATCTAACTCTACACCCAAAAAACAAATACTTCAGTTAAGAAATGGGCAGAAGACATGAATAGACATTTTTCCAAAGAAGACATCCAGATGACTAAAAGACACACAAAAAAATGCTCAACATCTCTCATCATCAGGCAAATACAAATCAGAATGGCTAAAATTAACAACTCAGGAAACAACAGGTGTTGGTGAGAATGTGGAGAAAGGGGAACACTTTTGCCCTGTTGGTGGGGATGCAAACTGATGTAGCTACTCTGGAAAACAGTATGGAGGTTTCTCAAAAAGTTAGAAAAAAAAAGTTTCTCAAAAAATATAGAAACTACCCTATAACCCAGCAATTGCACTACTAGGTATTTTTCCAAAGGATAGAAAAATGCTGATTCAAAGGGGCACATGCACCCCAATGTTTATAGCAGCATTATCAACAATAGCCAAGTTATGGAAAGAGTCCTATTGTCTATTGACTTATGAATGGATAAAGAAGAAATGGTATATATATATACAATGAAATATTACTCAGTGATCAAAAAGAATGAAATCTTGCTCTTTGCAATGATGTGGATGGAGCTAAGGGAAATAAGTCAGTCAGAAAATTACAAATAAATGGTTTCACTCACATGTGGACTTTAAGAATTGGATACAAACAGAGAGAGAAGCAAACTATAAGAAGCTCTTAAATAGAGAGAACAAACTGAGGGTTGGTAGAGGGGAGTTGGGTGGGGAGATGGGCTAAATGGGTGATGGGCATTAAGGAGGGCACTTCTTGGGATGAACACTGGGTGTTGTATGTTGTATGTGCGTGATGCATCACTGGATTTTGCTCCTGAAACCAGTGTTGCACTGTATGTTAACTAACTTGAAGTTAAAAAAAAAAAGGAAAAAAAAGGCAGGCCTGGGCAGGACAAAGGCCAATGTGATTGGAGTGCAGTGAGCACAGGGAGTAGAAAAAGGAGGTCAGAGGCAGGCAGGTCCTGGGTCATGCTGGGTCTCTAAGCCTGGGCTTCAAATTTTGGGTCACAATCAATCAATGGAATCAGGGAGTGCTTTTTATCTTCTGTATGCTTAAAAAAAATTAAACAAACATTTAAATAATATTACAAAACTCTGGTTTTTTTCCGTATAAGCAAACCCTGATTTATGGAAGTATTTTAATGTGTTAACTAATTTTTATTCTTAACTTTTCATGTGTTAAAAATGAACTATTTTGTGGTTCCATTCAAATTTTTGGGATTCTTGGTTCTAGTTCTGTTAAAAATGCCATCAGTATTTTGATGGGGACCCTGAATAGCCAAAGCAATCCTGAGAAAGATAAACAAAACTGAGGTATTATATTCCCAGATTCAAACTATACTACAAAGCTATAGTAATCAAAACAGTATGGTACCAGTGTGAAAACAAACACATAGAACAATAGAGTAGAATAGATTGTCCAAAATAAACTCATACATATATGGTCTATTAATCCATGACAAAGGTGGCAAGAATATACAATGGGGAAAAGACAGTCTCTTCTAAAAATGCTGTGGAAAAAACTGGGCAGCTACATGCAAAAAAATGAAACTGGACCTGTCTCTTACACCATAAACAAAAATAAATTAAAAATGGATTCAAGATTTAAATGTAAGAGTGGAAACCATAAAACTACTAGAAGAAAATACAGGCAGTGAGCTCTTTGACATTGGTCTTAGGTATAGTTTTTTGAACCAGTCTCTGCAGACAATGACAACAGAAGCTAAAATAAACAAATGGGATTACACCAAACTAAAAATTTTTGCACCATGAAGGAAACCATCAACAAAATGAAAAGGCAACCTACTGAATGGGAGAAGATATTTGCAAATCATACAAATATTGGGTAAATATCCCAAGTACCTAAAGAGCTTTCATAACTTACTAATGGACTTGAATAGACATGAAGATGGACAACAGGAACATTAAAAGATGCTCAACATCACTAATCATCAGGGAAATGCAAATCAAAACCCATATGATTTCCCTTATATACAGAATCTAAAAACAAAACAGAACAAACAAATGAACAAACAAAACAAAACAGAAACAGATTCATGGATACAGGAGACAAAGTGGTATTTGGCAGACTCGAGAGGGAGTGGAGGGTAGGCAAAATAGGTAAAGAGGATAAGAGGTACAAACTCCTAGCTATGAAATAAGTCATGGGATGTAATGGACTGCATAGAAAATATGGTCAATAATATTGTAATGACTTTGTATGGTGATAGATGATAACTTAACTTATGAGGATCATTTTATGTTTAGAAAGATCAAATTACTATAATATGTACCTGAAACTAATAGGATATTGTTGAGCAGAGATGAGATTACTGGCCTTCTGGTTGAGCCCTGCAACCTCAGAAGTAGGTAGAGGAGGATGGGAAGAGATCCCCCAGCTCCCTAAACCCACCCCAGCACACAAGTATCCATGTACACACTCACTGGCACATAGCAGCCCTGTAGCAGCCTGCTGTCAATCATCCAAGGACCTCATATAAGGGCCTGTCCTTCAACCACCTGCTGTTCTGGGGACTCAAGTGCTCTGACTTTTGAATGTGACAAGTTTGTCTCACTTTGAGGTAGGTGTAAAAGAGTGTTACTGAGCAAGTGGAAGTGTGAGCAAGATCCTGACCAAGCCCAGGGTAAATAAATCTGCTTAGCATCTCTGCTTGGGATTTCTCATGGATTATACAGGATCTGGCTAACAGTTTAGAATTAGTTTCTGTTTTGGAATAGCCATTAGAGTGAATTTAAGCCTAATGCTGCCACTTAAAACCCCATAATTAGCTTTGCCCCACCCAGAAAATAATAAATCATGTTAATTCAAAACAGTTCTACATAAGAAATGGTTTCCTGTTTTTAGTTTCTGATATGTGGGCTGGGGGTAGAACTCATCTCCTTCCACCAACAACATAAATGGGCGAGTTGCACCTTCCGCTTTCACATATCAAGTTTAAACTGTCATTTCCCTTTTTAAGGTCACATTTTGTATGAAATGTGATTGATCTCACCTGTATAAAAATATGAATATGGGATATATAATCATTTTTCTGCCTCATAGCTCCTTATTCCATTGTAAATCCCAACATACATGCCTTATTCAAATCTTTTCTTGAAACATGAATGTAGATTTCTCTGTTATTGTTTCCATTGTTTTTAAGAGAACCAGTGAATCAAAATCGACTGTGATTCCCTCCTCCCCTTCAGAGTCCCCAGTGTTGAAGCACTCCATGATGATTTCAAGAAGCCAGCCCTGCTAGTGCCCCTCATGACATGAGGAAAGGCTGGCCACCAGTCCCTCAAACCCTGAGGAAGTGAAGAAGGAAAAGCCCGTGGCACTGCTGGACAGCATTACCATGTCCCCATGGGAGGAGCAGCCATATCCTCCTACTCACAGCAGCTTCTTCCCCTGGAGGCCTGGTCACGGGCCTCTGCAGCTGCTGGACCCTGAAGAGCAGCACCACCCATGGCACCTGTAGTCCAAAGGGATGAGTTGCTGCCTTTTCAGGCCACTGCCTAGCTGCAACGTGCTTTCCAGAGCACCCCTCACTGAAATGTATTGCTATCACCAGAGACCTGTCTTCTTTCTCTATGGTCTGGGAAGCACCCAGGGATGGTGTTTTTCTCAAACAAATCCAAATGCCACAGCACGCCTATTGTTTGGTCTACATGGAGCAATGTTCTTAGCTTTGGACATAGCACCAGCTCTTTATTTTGCAGGGACCAGAGGAAGACAGAGACAGGATCCAAGTGAGTAGTAAGGCCATTGAAGAAACCTGTCAAAGCAACAAAGGATGTTCTCTCACTGCAGGGTAAAATTAGATTCAACCAAAAAACAACTGATGGCTGAAGCCATTGGCTCAGAAAAGAAAGGAGGCAATGATAGCGTTCATTGGAAGCTTGTTGGATCCATGTACTTAGAGATCACTGAGTCAGGAGGCAGATTCTTGAAGAAAGAAAGCCAAAGACTGGGAAGACAAAGATTTTATTGTAATGATGATGACAGATTCCTCAATCCGACTATTCTTGTTGAGAAGCCTCTGATGCAAATGAAGAAGGCTGAAAAATTGACAAGAAGCCAGAGATCCTTTAGTCATTGATTGCCCAGTTAAATGATAGTGAAAGGGAACTCTCTGAAATCTCTGAGAGGTTAAAAACCTTAAGCAAAGCTCTACCAGAGTCACCATCTCCAGATGTTTTAGATGCTTTCATGTCAGAAACAAAATCAGAGTGTGTTAGATGGTGTGTCACGGAAGAAACTACTTGAGAACTTAGAACTGAGGAAAGAGGGACAGACTTAAAGGATTGATAAAACCTGTAAAGCCCACAGAGATACCAGAACCAAAAAAGACTGGAAATCACATTAGAAATGTAGGGAAAAAAAAAAAAAGCTAAAAAGCTTACATTGATTCTCTTTTGTGCCATGAAAAAAGGAAACAAATCCAAATTAAAAACTAGAACAGGAGGGGAAGTTATCCCCCTGCCCCAAACTCCCAGAACTCTCTCTGACTGTAATGAGATTGAAAGATGAGCCTAATGTGGAGGAAGTGGAGGCTGTGGAAGAGGAAGAGAAAGACACAAAGGATTGTGCAAAGAAAAAATGATGGGTGGAAGAAGTGGGCTATAGCAGAAGTTAGAGCCAGAAGAAGCAGTATGGGAAAGGGCTCTTCTCAGCTCTCAAGAAACAAAAACCCACGAAAACATGCCTCAGCCAGATGGAACAGAATGATTGTAAACAAGAGATTAGCAAAATAACTTCATCATTCAAGGAACCCCTAGCATCAGAGAATGAAATTGAGAAAAACAGAAGAGTTGAAGAAAAAGAAAGCTACCAGCTCAAGAAAACATCCACCAAAACTTCCCTCTAAATATCCAGAAGATGGCCCAGACTGCTGTGGATGGGTCCCAAATGAAGCCCAAAGTGATGGTAGCAGGGTACATTTCATGAAAATATTGACCTCAATTGCTTCAGAGTTACCAAGAGGAGGAAATACTTTGATATGCAGTTCTATTTCTCAAGTTCATTGTGTTTTCTAATACTTTAAGTTTTATAATAAACAAAAGTTAAAATAGGATATTTCCTTTCTAGATTACAAATATCTTCTCCTTTAGTAAGGGAGAAGATTTACAGATCGCATTTTTGAATTTTCTAGAGTCAATTGATTTTTATTTTTTCAGATTTTCTGAATATTTGATTTAAAATGTTGTCTCGAGTAACAGTCAACAGTCATAACGCTAATGGAAGCTTAGTTTGGGAATTTAGAGTTTTTTACATTTACGAAAGATATTTCAGATAAATATTTTGAATGCATGTTGTTTTTCTTCAAAGGAAAAAGAAGGTATTTATTTTTAGGGTTACCTATGGGCAAGAAAACAATGTATTCACTAAGAGGAAAGAATTCAGGAGATCAGAAAGTTTTGGTACCTAATCTTGCATTGAACATATCTTAACATATTATTTTATGGTTACCTTGCTTTTAAAGTAGTTTTAAAAAATCTGATGTTTCACATCTCACAAGATAACATTTTTTATATGGCATTATCAATTTGTTACCTAGTGACAAGATTTTGAATATAAAACTACATAAATACATCTAAACTACTAAGGAAGAATTGAGAAATGGAACCAAGTAAGTGAAGATGACCCAGTAATAACTATAATAGCCTTAATAAGTTTCGGAGGTACTGGAGCTTTAATAAGCACTGGTAAACTTAATAAGTAATTCAATTCCAAAATATCCTATCTTGATCATCTTTAATTAGAAAATAAATTAATATTATACATGAAAGATTCAAGTTGGAGTCACATACTGGCTGTATCTAGACTGAGTTCCACCTGTATATGCATTTTCTGTGGCTAAATCAGTATTTTATTTATTTGTTTTAAATTTGAATGTTTCTAAATGGAGCAGATGCTACCTGCTTCAGTAAGTTTCAAAATTTGAAAATACGCACAGTAAGAGACATATTTTATGTTGTTACCCAGACTATTCTCTCTCCCATCCTGCTCCCTACCAGCCCCATCACGCGCGCGCGCACACACACACACACACAAATACAAAACAGTCCTTACCCTTACTGCATTTACGGGATGTGTTTTGATCTATTCTATTCTATTCTATTCTTCTATTCTATTCTATTCTATTCTATTCTATTCTATTCTATTCTTTCATTTTAAAAGGGCTGACTATGGCCCACCGAACTCAAACTGATGTCTGAAAAGCATGCCCTACTCTCTTACCCTGTGCAAATAGTTTTCATTACCCTTGGCATTACACCTTTTCATTACCTACCATGCCTTCAAATACATCTGCACTTACGATTATTTAACTGAAGAAGGAAAATTTCTTCTAAAATCTGAAAAGGAAATTCTCAGAAACTAACCAGCTGGCCAAACAGAGTGAGACTATAACAATGTCAGTAGGGGAGCAGCATTTTAGATCCAGAAAGGCTTCCCTAAATAATGTGCATATTACTATTTACAGTTAAATACCAGGATACCCAGTGAACCTTGAGAATCAGAGAGCATGCTTTTGGCTGCTAGGATAGGAAACCCAAACCCAAACTGCCTTAAATAGTAAAAATATGTATTAAAAACAAATTGGCTTAAGACAGTCCTGCTACTCTTTATTGCTACTTGAAAAATATCCAACCCTCAAACCATGGCCCTGGCATAACTGAGGAACTAGAAGCCTGTTTGTTTTTTTGTTCTGTTTTTGTTGTTTTTTGTTTTGTTTTATTTTGTTTTTTCATGGAATGAGTACATTCTAAAGTGTATGAATATTACTTTTGAAATCAGTTTTAGTAAGTACCACATTGAGTAGCTTCCTTGAAGGAAATGAATTGGAGAAATTCCTTAAAGGATAATTAATTGACACAATAACATCATGGGGAGTTTGAAGTAGTAAAAAGGGAATTACAAGACTTTCATACTGATGTTGTCTGAACTCAACCTCATAATTGTATGTCCTGGATCAAATCACAGAACATTTAATATATCATCAGCACATATCTAAAATATACAGAGCCAAAGTGAGAAAAAAAATTACAAACCTATGGCCCTTTTTTTTTTTGAACAGTATGTGAAGTTAAAGCCTTGATATTGCTAATTCATCTTCAAAGCAAGAATTAAAGTCTCTATGTGGATGTTCAGGAATGATGGCCATGGAAGGATTTTGTTGTGGAAAAAGTCAAGGGACACTTGGGCATGACAATTTTAATTCAATAGGCTTTCTAAGTGAAATCACCTTCTATATATCTTTCCTGCTTATTTTATTTTTATTTGTAACACAAAGATAATTCTGTGACAGTGGACCTGTGTGGGAGGCACAGAATAAGGGAATGAAAAAAGATTGAAAAAAAGAGAAATTCTAATTTGAATAGGCAGTGTCACAAGCTGGGAAGTTGCTGAAATCAACAAAAAGGTGTGTTTAAGATTAATGTTTTTCATGATCACATTTAACTGATACTATCAAGATTGAAGAGAACCCTTCTTTAAAAAATGCATTTTACTTCTTATTAGTCTGGAAGATTTTAATGCTCTCTCCCCCAATTCAGAGGAAAGACCAAAATATAAGTCATATTTGCATTTAATCTTGATAGATAACCACATACATAGTAACCAAATATTCTAAGTTTTTGAGGCAGTCTGCATTTCAAATGTTTTGTCATCCCTAAGAATATTTATACCTATCAATTCATATTTCCTGATCTGTGTTATTAAAATATATTCACTCTACCAAAGATAACCATATGCATGAAAGTATTGACTTTATTTTTATAAACATGTTCTTATTTTGGATCCTTCTTATTTAAAACAAAATTTTCTTCTTTCTCTTTCAACTACATCCTTTCACTAAGAATTAAGAAGTATTGCTAACATTTGTTATAATCAGAAATGCCAAAGTTCTAATTTTAAGTCAATGCCAAGCTAAATTTCATGGTAGAATATCAAGTATTAAAGAAATAATACATTGTGACATTTCTATTAAATATATTCATAATTGTATATTTTGCTTTATGTGGATTCCAGCTTCAGAGAGAAAATTTTCATAACCCATGCCAATGAATTATCCAGTAAACAACTGTGCCTACATTGCAACAAGTGAATTTTGAGAAATGAAAAACTCAGCATGGATCTTTCATAAAATAAAAAATGATCAAAAACATATTTTTTGCCAAATAGTATGTTATAAAGTCAAATTTACACATGTAACTAGAGAGGACATTTAATTGTATAGTTACTTGTTAATGCAGTGAAGGCTAATTAGAAATCAGTACTGTTAGAAAAAACAAAAAATACCCCAATTTTGTCAATTTTGCATTTTTAATCAGATTAAGAGAGGAAGTGTATAATTGGGAGAAGTAGTATAAGTAGTGTAGGTTGGCAAGCCATCTCTGAGCACATTCAGAACTGCTTTCCAATACTGGCTGTGCCACTATGAATTGTGAGATACTGTTGAGACTACCCTGTAAGCCATTTGTGAGGATAAAAAGAATTACTGTATCTGAAATGCTTAGCACATTTAAAGTGTAAATACTAGTTGTTATTGTTACTTTATTATCATTAGCTACTTGTCTGCAGCTATGGTATCTATAAAGGCCAAAGTACAGACAAGCATCAGAAACATCATGGCCCTGTTTCCCACCACGTGGAGGGAGTTTACAGTGAAGGCAACATAAAAATAAGCTGAGCTAAGAGATCAGAAGATTCAAGTCCATGATTTTAGTGTTCCCAGTACGTGCTTGCATTCCAGACTCTCTTGCAATTTGATTAACCCTTTCCTCATGACCAAATTGAGACTGACCCAGATTTCTATCATTTGCAGTCGAAAGAGTTCACATGAAGAACTAATGAATAAATTTAAGTACAGGAACTTGAAAATTGCTATTCAAACACAGTTGGTAGAGTATGAGGTATATGGAAGACAGAGATAAAAATATTATTAATATTACTGAAAAAAATCAACCTTGATTCAATGTGCATGGACTTCTAGTTCTGGACCCAATAATTAATTTCCCATTGGTCAGAACTAGGAAACTACAAGGTCTCTGAACAGTGGTTCCTTTAACTTAAGGCATGGGGTAAAAAATGTGTTCTATAGATAGGCTGGCTGACCCAAAAAGGATACCTACAGGGAAGCTTCCAACTCCTCCTGTGGAGAAGACAGGTAAAATCTTCAAAGAAAAGCCAACATTATTCCAGTTGAATTCCCACATGAGGCCTTGACAAACTGTGGTTTGTCAAAGTGTAAAATAAAAGTATCTCTTTGAGGGACACCTGGGTGGCTCAGTCAGTTAAGTGCCTGCCTTCGGCTCAGGTTATGATCCCAGGGTTCCTGGGATTGAGTCCCGCATCAGGCTCCTTGCACAGCGGGGATCCTGCTTCTCCCTCTGCCTGCTGCTCCTCCTGCTTGTGTTCTCTCTCTCTCTGGCAAATAAATAAATAAAATCTTTGGGAAAAAAAGTATCTCTTTGAACTATAATGGGAAGACTTTGGAATTGGGTAGCATTTAAATTTTACTCTTTCAGTTCTTAGATAAACCATTTAACATTTTGAGTATAAATCAATGAATCTTTGAAAAGGAGAATGATATTATCTATATTCATGTGATGTGATTGGCAAGGTTATATGAAATGCAAGTGAAATAAAATAATTTATTACCTAAAAGTTTTAAGAATGCGTAATTCAATTTTTAATAGCAATTATCAACATTGTACTTGACATGTTAGACATACTTTATGTAAAAAATGTCATAATATTTATCTTTCTTAAGTCTGGTTATATCAGACTCCAAACCGTTATATATCCTAGCTGGTGAAATTCAACCTGTTATTATTGGGATTCCTTTCTAGCCTCCAAATTTAGATGAAGATCTCTATGCTGGTATACATACTACTCAAGATCAATCAGTTGAGATTGGAAACTTTGTCGTTACCTAGTATCTCATGATCTTTTCTGAGCCAGGAGACCCACATACCTAGGATTCAGCCAACCTGTGAGCTTCATGCAAGCTTCTCCTCACCAAGAACTGCTACAAAACTGGGGTTAAACTAAAAAGGCAAGAAATCTATAAAATTCCACCTCTAGAAAAATTATGGATTCGCTCTTTTCCTGAACACCTTATCTTCTCACTCTTCCATTCTAGCATACTCCTACAAAGATACAGAGAAAACTGAAATGCAAAAGCCAGATTGGATGGCTATCTATTGGCTTTTGGCTTGCAAAAAAACCATTGCTGTCGAGGAGGTCCATGTACTTGCCTGAACTCTTAGAACAGAAAGGAGCATATACAATTAAGAAACAAAACCAAAACAAACAGAAATTGGCGTGTCTGTAAATTATCCTGCTTGTAATATTTAATTTGTTTTCCCTGGAGATTAAAAAAAACATAATGGTCACATAGAATCCATCTTACAGAAGATGAAAGTTAGTAGTGTATTCCTTCTCTTTTTACTTTTTCCTCTTTGGATAGAAATTCCATTGAGGGAAAATCATATTTTATATATTTTTGTTTTTTAATTGTTTTATAGTGTATAGTGAGAAAATATATACTTATCAAAATATAATAAAATTTAAAATTTTTAATTCTGATTTTCAGAATAATGTCAATATAGAGTATACCAGTTCACTAGGAAATGAAAATCATTATTAGTGGGGTGACAAAATACTCATAATCTAATCTTTTGTTTTTAAACTTGTTTTTAATCTTTGTTTTAAAATCTTTGTTTTTAACCTTTTTTTGTTAAACAGCTAACAAGTTTTTAAACTTGTTATTGTTAAACAGTTATTATTCTGTGAAAGGGGATGCTGAAGTTTCCTGGAGGAGGGGGGGAAAGAAACACCAACATTTCAAAACTAATTTCAATCCTTGACTATTTGAGCTGTTCTGAGAGAACAGGAGAAATTTTAAACTAGCCGAGAGAAAAACAAAACAACATCAAAAACTAATATCAGCTGAAGCAGAAGGTTCTAATTCATTGGAACTTATTTATTATATGCTTGAGAGATTCTGTGAGCTGCACAAAGCTGAGTATTAATACATGGGCAAGCACAAGACAGACAAGGCAGATGTTGCATTAACAAAACTGTCTGGAACTGGAGAGCAGCTGTGTGGTTTGAGATGGCCGTTCTGGCACATAATTTATGTGAGGACCAAAATGGATACAACTCTACATTAAAAATAATAACAATAAAATAAAAAGAAGGACACTTACGGAGAGAAAAAGCTAAATTGCATTATAAGACCTAGGTAAAATCAAATTATATCCCCTTAACAATGGAGTAGTCAATCATAATATATGAGAATAAAGGTTTTCCCCAGGCAATAAACCCTAAATTCCCAGAGTCAATTGAAATGTAAATCACCTAGCCATCATTTTAAATCTAATATATCTTCATTAACCTAAAAGTATAGCTAGCCAATGCAGAGTCCATCTCAATCATAATTCAGAATAGTGCTATTAATTCACAAATGACTTCTAAATTCTCATCTGTCAGGAGAATTAGGACCCTGACAGCTCTAACATTCCGTATAGTAGGCTGCATGCTATAATGGAAAGAGAAACTGACAGAACCAGATTCTCTTAACATCGTTAGTTACTAGAGAAGTTTTTTGGGATAAAGTCTTTTGGGACAAGGTCTTTCAAATTTCCTGACCCTCAGTTCCTTCAAGTATAAAATGAGAATATCCACTTTGGTTATCTCATCTATGTTCTACTCCTCCCTCTTAAAGCCACACTGGTTAGTCTTCCATTTCTATCTCTCCACTGAGAGAGCTCTTGCCAAAGTCACCAATGATCCCTGTACTACTATGTCTGGTGGTCAGATCTCCATCCATATTTTACATGATTTTCAGCAACATTGTACAGAGTATACTCATTAAACTTGACTTTTTTGGCACCGCTCTCTTTTGGTAGAACTCCTGCTGCATTGGCTATCTCAGTCTTCTTTCAAATTCTTTTTATTCTAAAATTAAAAAAAATAATAATACAAAGAATCTTCAAATTGATGTTGCCATACATGTTGCTTTATATTTTGAGAACATGTAAAGTTATCTGAGGGTTTCATTACCTGCAATCTAATCAGTTAGCTTGCCACAGTTTAGTATATATTGACAGAAAGCATAAGAATCCAGTTTATTACTCACAGCAACAGTAGTAGCCAAAGTACCATTGTTGGGTCAATCACCCTAGCCTGATTCCCCAGAGTGATGTGATAAAAGCTAGCTGCTGTGTATACACACAATAGAGTTGTTACAGGAGAGGAACACTGATATTAGGGAGCCTGATCTTATACAGAAGGCTGTAAGCAGATCTGTCCACCCTCCTTTCCAGAGAGACATTATTTCTATTACCCTGATAATACAAGTATATATGCAACTCTTGAGTGAGAGAACTATTTTTTATTATTCTGGAATGTTACAAAATTTATTTAAGGTCGGGGAGGGGGAGATCCTTATCTTCAGTATCCTGGGAAACTAAGCAAAACAAATCTTTGGGGAGGAAGATATTTTTAACTTCCCAGCCTGCTTGCTTGTACAAAAATACTTGAAAATGCCACTGGGAGCAAATTAGTTGTTGTTAGTGCCTACACGTGAGAACCCAATGGGAAACTGTCTCCCAAAACTCAAACTTACTTCCTTTTTAAATAATGAAACTGTTGTTTGCTTGTCCTGATTTGGTTTTGCCATTGAAGTTAGTATTACTTTTGATGATTTAGAGTTTAGAATAGTTTCCAATTTCATATTGGAGTATTCCACAATAATATCTACATCTTCTTCACTTTGCAATACTTTCGTTTAAAGGAGTTAGAAAGAAGTAAAGTCTATGGTGAATATCCAAACACTGAAAACCACCTGTGGATATTACCATGCAGCGTTTGAATAATGCAACATTTGGATCTCCTAGCAAGTTTAATAGAGTCATACAAAATTACTTGAAGATATTGCCAATTTAAAGACATTATTCTCCCCAAATACATTACTTCTTAGAATACTACTCAGGGTTTGCCAAAGGTATGCTATGCCTCTTAAACTTATTAAAAGCTACTTTATGTACAAGAATGTTTCCCTGTTAGCAACAGATAGAACCACACACACACACACACAAAACATGGCAACTGCTATGAGGATAATGACTGCTTCTCTCTTGCATGTTCTTGATTCAGTTCATGCAGATACTGACCTTGAATTTTATGGCCATATGTTAGTGTTTTCTGTTTTTTCCCCACAATTTGATATTAGTGGATTTCTTCAATTTTGTCTTTATGTTGATTGTTAAGCTTTCATACTTTCAGAATTATATTTTTTTCACATATTTTTCAATCTTTCAATTGTTTTTTTTTCCTCTAATTTTATGGATTTGGAAAAATATATATACTTTGTCAGGATTGCTGAAAAGAAATTCCTGCATAAAAATGCTACCCTACCTTAGGGTTGAAAAGATTTTCTCTTACATTTTCTTCTAGAAGTTGTATGGTATTAGCATTTGCATTTAATCTTATGATTCTTTTTTGTTTAAAGATTTTATTTATTTATGTGACAGAGAGACAGCCAGTGAGAGAGGGAACACAGCAAGGGAGTGGGAGAGGAAGAAGCAGGCTCCCAGCGGAGGAGCCCGATGTAGGACTGGATCCTGGACGCCAGGATCACGCCCTGAGCCGAAGGCAGACGCTTAACGACTGCTACCCAGGTGCCCCTGATTCTTTTTTTTTAAGCAACAAATTTATTATCATACAGTTTTGGAGGTCAATTCCAAAATGGGTCTTACTGGGCTAAAATCAAAGTTCTATCAGGGTTTTATTTCCTTGTGGAGGCTTTAGAGGAGAATTCATTTTCTAATTTTTCCCAGCTTCTGGAGGTTGCCCACATTCCTTGGTTCATGGCTTCTTTCCATGTTCAAAGACAAGAACGGATAGTCAAGTTTTGCTTACATTCATCACTCTGAGGTTACTCTTACGTTTCGGTCTTCCACATTTGAGGACCCTTGAAATTACACTGGATCAATCCAGATAATCAAAAATAATCTTACTTTAAAACCAGAAGATAATTAAGGCAATTTTAAGTTAATAATTATGCTAATTTTATGTATAGCACAAGGCAAATATTTTGATGTTCATTTCTTTCCATAGAAATATCCAGAGTTTCAGTACCGTCTATATGAATAAGATAAAACATATGCCAATCTTAAAGTCTTATTTTCTGAATTACCTTGATACCTTCATTGAAAATCCATTGGCAATACATATGTGGATTGATTTCTGGATTATTTTTTTATTCCACAAATCTATATGTTTATTATTTCACTAATTCCATATTCTATTGATTACTACAATTTTAATATAAGTCTTGAAATCGGGTAACTTAATTCCTACAATTCTCTTTTGTCTTTTAAAATTGTTTTGGTACTCTAAATTGAATTTCCACATGAATTTGAGAATCAGTTTGTTAATGTCACAAAAATTGTCCAAATTTTTATTGGTGTGGAATTTTACCAATAGATCAATTTGCAGAGAATTGATATCTTAATAATATTGAGTTTTGCAATTGATGATGGCATAGTTTTTCATTAGGTTTTCTTCAATTTCTCTCAGCAAAGTTCTGTTCTGTTCAATGAAAAGGTTTTTCACAATTATTGTTAAATTTATTGCTAAGTATTTTATACTTTTGAAGCTAAGATGAAATAAATGGCTTACAATTTTATTTTATAATTGATTCTTCTATAAAAAAGCAAGCAATATTAAATATATATTCTGAAACCACCTGTGGATATTACCATGCAGCATGGTCTATCTATCTATCTATCTATCTATCTATCTATCTATCATCTATCTAGATGATAGAGAGATAAATATATATATTGAAGTTATATCCTATGACCTTGCTAATTTCACATATTAGTTCTGGAACTTTTTTTTTTATATGGATTCCTTAAGATTTTCTATCTAAATGTCATCTGCAAATAAAGCCTAACTTCCTATTTTGTTATGGCTTTTCTTTCTTCTCCTTGCATTGTTACAGTAACTGGGGTCTCTAGTATGATTTTAATAGCACGGGAAACAATAGATGTCTTTATCTTATTCCAATTTTGGGTGTCCAATAGTCATCATTATATATTTTGTAAATGTTCCTTTTCAGCATGTGGCTGTTCCCTACTATTCCTTATTTGCTTAGAATTTTAATCATGAGTAGATGTGAAATTTTTCATATATATATATATATATATTTTTTTTTTTTTTTTTGCATTCTGTGACATCTAGTCTCCATGGTTTCTAATGAAAACTCCACACCTGTTTGCACTGGTGTTCCCTTTATACAATGTACCTTTTTTTTTTTCTCGTTACTTAGAATTTTTATTTTATCATTGGCTTTTAGCAGTTTTATTATGGTGTCTAGGAATGTCTTTTTTGTTGTTTTTATTTAAATTTGTTAGTTAACATATAGTGTAATATTAATTCCAAGAGTACAATTTAGTGATTCAACACTTAACATAAAACAAGGGCATGCTGTTTCTCATTTCCTGTTTGGCTTTAGCTGAGCTTTCTGAATCTGTACATTGATTTGTCTGTATACTGCTTATATTACTGAAATTTAGTTTTGTTAGATATTAATACATCTTCACCTTTCTGACTTATTAAATGAAACAAAATGTTAGGATTTCTATGCATCTTCAGCTGTTTAATTGATAAAAACAAACAAACAAACAAACAAAAAGTATGTAATTCTAGTATGTTTTTGTTGATAGCCTGAGAGCAACAGTCGCTTGGGACTTCCTGCATGGGAAGTAGAAATGCCAAGATTAAATCTATCTCATTGCTTTAAATGCCATCTCTGAGCTAATGCCTCTCAAACTAATATCCTCTCTCCACAGGCACAGTGTATTTCCAGCCCAGCAGCCCAAGTGATTCTTTCAACAAAGGAGGCTGGTTATGTCACTCTTCTGTCCAAAACAGTCTAATTTATTCCTCATTTCACTCATTGTAAAAGTCTACATTTTTATAATGATCAAAGGCTATATATGATCTGTACTCCAACCTTAATTCCTATCTGTCTGACTTCATCACGCAGTTTCCTTCTTCTTTCTACTCCAGCCACACTGGCCCCTGCTATATTGGAAGCACACTGAAGACTTTCCTCATTCAGGGCTTTGAGGTTGCTGTTCTTCCACCTGTGATGGTCTTTTTCAGATAATCCCACATCGTGTTCTCTCACTCCTTCAGATCTCCGCTCACACATCCCCTTAGCAATGCCATCTTCCCTAAGCATCTTTTATAAAAGAGCAAATATCAGCATTCCTTCTTTATCACTTACCATTGTTTGAAATACTATTTATTATACTGTTTATTTTTTTTCCCTTACCAAGTAGAAGGTAGGGACTTCAAAGTTTTAATTCTTTTTACTGCTCTGTTCCCAGTGCCTAGAAGATTGATGAAGATACAGGGAAACTTAAAAAATATATGTTTGTAAATGGATATAAAAATGAACAAAGGAGGCTTGGTTATCTTGAGCCCTGGTTCAAATATTTTAACTAAAATATCATTTTCAATGCAAATAGCAATGTTTCTTAGTGGATAAGATCTTTCCACTTTAGATAAAATGTCTGGGGTACTTATATTTCAGAGCAATTTTTTTTTCTTTAAGAATCCTTAAGTTTTTTTTATGCATTTGTCTTTAATCACTTGGTAGGCACCTTCTTCATCTGCCAAAGGTTTTTATTTAAAAAAGAAAAAGAAAAGATAAAATTGAGCAACATAAAAAAAGAAATAATCCAACTTCCTTGAATGTTTTATTACTGAATCTTTTATATCCAGGAAAAGTGCTGTGGGCATCAACTATGTGTGCTGAAACAACTTCATCCTTCCTTTCTCCAAAAACAGTTTTCATTGTGTTAGAATCCAAGTAACAGAGTAACCTGACACTCAGTGGCTAAGTGGTATGGAGTAGCACAAAGATTTTAAAAACACATTTCCTCTTTGAGGCTAATTTAGATATAAATAAAATTTTTAAAAGCAGTGAAATTACCTATCAATATATCTGAGTTAATTTTGTAGGAGTTGTGCCCATCAGCGAAGAGCAAGCAGACTGGAGGAGTGTAATTACTTCCACGTGCTTTAATACGCAAGGACCACAGTGCCTGGTGGGTCCCCGGTGGGCAGTAGGAGCTCCAAGAATACTTGATGAATATAAAAGTGAATGAATAAAGGGTAATAGAGACACAAAAAAATTGCCTTTCTCTCTCCTTTTCTCTTCCTCTCCTCTATGCCTTGCATTTCACAGCATAAACATTATGTTTCACACAAGGAGTTCCAGTATAAAAGTAATGGTTTAGTGTTGCCTTACTCTCTAAACCTTACCAAATGAGTTTTTGCCTAGTTTGCAAACAATCGTGTTATAGTTTCTTATTGTTATCGTGGTGAAGGGTGAATGCTGCAATGAAATGAGAAATGAGAAATGAGAAATGATTATCATTTTGTTAATTCTCCAAACACATGACGAGGTATCTTTAATATCGTACTGTTGTCCTCCCCAGTGATTATAAAATTATGCATTTTAGTTCTCCAACTGGTTACTATTTATTAACACTGATCAAGGAAGATATAATATAATATAAAATTTAATATAATCTATATTTATATATATGTAAACCTATCGAAAATATGTATATACATACACACATACATGTATTTGTGTGTGTATATATATATCTCTCTATATATGTAGTGTGTGTATATATGTCTATATCTAATCTATATCCATATCTACCTATCTATCTAATCATATTTTTCATAGCAGGTGTTCGATCATTGCTGATATAAAAGTCCCTTTAGAATCACAGCTTGCCTTTTCTTCTTTCGATTTAGAATTTTCCCCTTTCCTCAAACTAAAGCAATTATTTTCTTTCTGAAAGAAAGTAAGTGCCATTTACTGTTGCCTTTTAAAAACTGACATCTTTAAAATAGTTTTCTTTTGTTATTTAATACACATTTCTTTGGAGAAAGGAAATTGTGTCATGACTAAATTGCCTTAATTGGAGAGAAGAGGAGAGAAGAGAGAGAGACAGAGAGACAGAGAAAAGAAGAGAGGAAAATAGTGCAGTGGATTTAAGATGTTCTAATCATTTGGTTCATGTTATCCTTATAAAAAATGAAAACTGTTCATTTTTCTCTGAGCTCCTTTATAATGCATCAGGTGCAGCACCTGGAACCAATCTCAAGAAACAATTTGTCACTGCGTATAATTGTTATGCAGCATATGAGAATCAAACAATTTGTTATGTTGGTTTTCAGAAAAAAAAATAGTCAAAGACTTTCTTTCATTTCCCTCTTTGTGAGAACATCAGTGTTACCTTTTTGTTCAAGCTGGAGATGAATTGACTCTCACTGGAGACAAATGAAGACATATATACCTGTCCTTGTTCTGTCGTCTTTTGACTACTCATTCCTCTAGGGTTGGACAGTCTTTCTCATTGAGATATCAGAACTTGGACAATAAGAATGATCAACATCAATTTTCAAAAATATCTTTAATGTACAGAATTCCTATGACATTCCCAATCTGATCGCATAACTTTTATGGACTTAATCTACCATTTCATCTAATTATAAAGCAGTTTTGTGATCCTCATAAGGAGTCTAAAACAAGGAATGTGAAGTAAGAAAGTAAAAATCATCTGTAATTCCACATTTACTGTTAATGTCAGCTGTGGTGGGCAAGACTGGCCTCACAGATATGCCCAGTGCCTGTGGTTGGCAGCAAGGGTCAAGTCCTAGAGAAGGTGGGGCAATGCCACTTATACTGACAAAAGTTCTTATGCTGAGAGCCAGGAGGGTTAGTGGAGGCTGGGCTGGCAGGCACTGGAGCAGGTTTTGGTGATGGGGCCCAGGCAGCCTGAGCTCTGCTTTTCATTTATCCTGAAGAGAAGCTCTGAGTGGGGCTCCCCGGGGCCAGAGCCTGTGTCACTGTCATTTCCACCATTGTAATTTCCCCTTCTGCTGAGAGCTACTGAATCACAGGATGTGAGTAGGAGTGGAGCAAGAGAAAATTGGTCTTTTAGTCTTAAAATTCTTCCCAGCACTTTCATATTGCAGTGTTTTTTCACTTATAATTTTTTATGACTATTAACTATTTTATAATGTAAACATATAACAATGTAAATTTATATGAAATGATTTATTAAGTAAATGTATTCAGGGATATTTGACTTGTTTCCAATTTTTGGTGTAAAAATATACTGAGATCAACGTTTTGGAAACAGACATTTGTTTGAATTGCCATTAAATTATGATAGATTACTAGGAGTTAAATCACCAAGCTAACTTTTTTTTTTTTTAAGAGAGGGAGAGGTAAGTGGTGAGGGGAAGAGGGAGTGGGAGAGAGAGAATATTAGGCAGGCTCCATTCCCAGCACGGAGCCCATTGCAGGGCTCCATCTCACAACCCTGAGATTATGACCTGAGCCAAATTCAAGAGTCGGATGCTTAACCAACTGAGCCACCCAGGCACCCCAACAGGCTAACTTTTAAAAATTTCCTGATACATACTGCCAGATTTATAGTCATAACCTACAGATATTAACAAACTGATCTACTGTATCCTGAACAATATTAATATCATTTGACAATGGCTAAATGCTAAAATGAAAATAAATTATCATTGGGTTAATTCGGCTATCTTTCCTTGTTAATGAGGACATGCATTTTTCATGGGTTTAACAATGATTTTTAATATTTCTGAATATTGTCTTTTCATGTAATGTTGTTTAGCATATGGAATTTTCAATGTTTTACTTAGCTGAAAAGATACTGAAAAGCTGAGAAGACATATTAAGGGTATTAAGAACTTCTTCAATTGTTTCAAATAATTTTTATCAACTAAGATTTATCTTTTAATTTAATTTTTGGTGATTCTTTTGTGCAGAAGTTTTGTCTTTTAGGCCTTCATTTTTATTGACTGTTTGGTGATTTCTCCCATGGTATCTGCTTAAAAGGCTATACACTTTTGGTTACAACATCCTTATTTTCTTCTAGTTTGATTACATGAATGATAAACCTTTTAGTTTGCCTCTAATTGATTTTGTTGTATTTTTCTATCACAAGGAATTTTCCTTGCATTATATACCAGTTGTAATAACAATAATAGTAGTAGAAATAACAGTAGTGGTAGTTAATGTGTTATTTACTATGTGTAAAACATACTGCTTAGTAAATTACTTGTGTTATTTCATTTATCCAACAATCCAATAGGAAGTTTATTACTACTATTTTAAACCTGAGCAAATTGTGCTTACAATATTTAGAGCCATATCCTACAAGAAGCAAGAAGGAAGGAAGACAAATTCTTTTTATTTTCCTGGTGGCATTGTTTTATATATGACACTTTGAACACACACACACACACACACACACACACACACACACACACAGGTGAATAAATACTTATTAGTCATAAAATGAATATTTTGAGAGCACAGGCTCCTCAAATTCGTACCAGTCAAGCCACTGGCATGAGGCATATATGCAGATGGATCACAGCAGCCCGTCACCAGCTGTGCATGTCAGACACTTAAGCCAAGTTTGACACTTGGAAGACAGATGGTGAAAAAGACTATTATAAATATATATTCTCGATTTTTTTAAGCTGCCATAATACTGTCTGTTTTGTCAGTGCAACAATTGGCATATCTTACTTGTCATTCATCTTGACTTTAAAGAAATATATAGATATTATATATAATCCTACCTTAATTTTCTGGTCACTCTTCAGGGTAGTTTAAAGTCTATCTACTTAAAAGATTAACTATCTGAGTAATTTATATCTATTCTGACAACCTCACCATCAACCCAGCTAGGCTATATCCTATGGAGGAATTATGGATTCTATTTTGCCTCTAAAAGGAGAAAGAGAGGTGTTATGGTACATTAAAACAACATGAGTTTTGTGTCAGGAAAACTTAAAATCACCTCATGTTTCTACCACTACCTAGCTGTGGAAATAGAAGCAAATTACTTAAACTCTCAGCACCTCAGCTTCCATATATCCAAAATACACAATACTATCTATTTGTAATATTGATGATTGTGAGAATATTAATTATGTTACTAATAATGGTGATAAATAATAAAATAGCCAACAAATTTTATATACACACACACATAAAAGTTATGGCCAGCAGTAGGCTGATCTCTAGATTCTATGCTAAGTGCCTCAAATATATTACCTCCTTAATATTCTCAACAATTATTAGAAGTGAGTACTCTTAATACCTCCACTTTACAGATGAAGAAATTGTGGCTCAGAATGTTTTACAGTCACATTCAAGCTTATATAGGTATTTAGCTGAGAAACTGGAATTCAAACCCAGGTCTGAAGAAAAGATCGCTAAATTCTTTAAACTTCCATAGATCCTTTATCTTTTTGCTACATACTCCAAGGACTCGACCTGATTTATTTTGTTCAGTTGCTGCCACCATTCCTTATATCTTTTGGCATTTTTCTTCCATTAACATGTGATTAAAATTTTTCAGCAAAGCCAATGATGTACCCTGAGACCCGAGAAGACAAGTACAAAAATATTTTTCACTGCATAGATTTTATTATATTTCTTCATGAGAAATAGAAATTTAAAAAAGTTAGAAAGAACATACATGGTGTGATTTTAAATTATCCGGAATCTTAAATAGGCTTTCCTATATATTATATGAGCTCTCTGTATTTGTCTTATAAGTCTTATTTGTGATTCTAACGGCTCCACAAAGTACTTGAACAAAATGGTAACATTTATTTCCAGCTTTACCAAAAAGAAATAACCACCTTGGTTACATATTAACTGGTAGAATTATTAAAAAATTGAATTATAAAAAATTATATTCACATAGAAAGTTGTACAATGGGAAAATAGTTTTATAAAGTGAATTAAAATATGGGCAATTGTGTGTCAATATATAGGTATTTTCTTCAATGCAATTAATTTATTCTTTGTTGTGGAATGTAGGGTTACTTTGGCAAAATATGCAACACTGTATGCACAGAATTATACCCCTAAAAGCTGGCAGTTCCCAGGAGCATGGGTTCTTAAAATCTCTACTTAGAAAAATGAAACTATAAGGATATAGAAAACTTTTACAATAACCTCTGTCCAGGAACAAACATTAAATTTCCTAGTTTAAGGACTATCTACTTCACAAAAATATGGTGAAACCATTTTTGAATGTGTATATTTTATGTGTGCGTTATGTTAAGGCAGATTCTTTAATCAACACTAGTTGCAATTTCTCATGTTTACAGATTTCATGAGCCCTTGGTTTTTAAACTTCAGCCTGCTCTATCAACCACAACCTAATTGCAGAACCATAAAATTTATGAGCTGATGATTCTATTCCTCATTAGAAGTTACTCCTTTTATCGTTCATTTTATAGTTTTATGATGTCAAGTTACCATACATGTTCTAATAGAACTCACATTTTTGCACTATGACCATCATCCTCCAAATTTTCGGTAACTTTCACACATGGAAAAAAACTTTTTTTTTTTTGTCAAATATCCAGATTCTTTTCTTCTAAAAATAGGCAGATAAAGGTTATATTAGCTAGTCCTTGAAATGTCCCCTATCTTAATCTACAGCAACATTTTATTATTGTGTGGGGTGTATGTGTTCACAAATTCCAGGTTGTAATTTGCCATACATTATGTTCTTTTCAGTACAAATTATTGAGGTTGCTGCCTATGTCGTTGGAGCTGCTGATTTAGCACAATGTGAAATTGAGAACTGCTATGATTCTTTAAATTCAAGTTGGGTCAGCAATTTGTGTAATTGTGATTTCTTCTAGGCCCAAAACTCCATACCTCTGCTTCATCTAGTCAGACACTAAAATTAATTTATTTGCTAATAACTTTTTCTGATAATGAATATAATATACATTACATTCTAATATAATGTATGTGTATAGGTATATATGCTATATATATATATATATATATATATATATGCTGATTATTTCTAATCTTCATAAAATGTATTTTTGTACTGCCTCTATTTGGTTGAATTTCTAGTTTTTCATGCTTAAAATAATCCAGCAACCTCTGGTTCATCTGTATTAGTTATCTAATGTTATATAATAAATTACCTTTAAATCTAAGCAGATTTAAAAAACAAAGATTTATGATTTTTTGTTTCACGGGTCAGGAACCAGGGATTGATGGAGCTGAGTGCCTCTGACCCATGGTGTCTCAAGAAGTTCTGGTAAAACCGTCAGCCGGGACTGTTGTCTCATCTGAAGGCTCAACTGGTGGAGGATCACTTTTCAACCTCACTCACATGGCAGTTTTCAGGTCTCAGTGTTTTTCTTGCTATTTTTCAGAGACTTTTAGTTCTGTGTACATGGGTCTTTCTGAAGTCTGCCTGTCATGACATGGTAGTTGGCTTCCCCAGAGTAATTGACTGAATAAAAAGTAAGTGAACTCAAAATTGAAGCTGTGTTGTCTGTATAAGCTAGTCTCAGCATATTTCTACTATATTCTCTTCTTTAGAAGTGAGTCACTAAATTCAGCCCACACTCAAGAAGAAGAAAATTAATCATCCCTTGAAGGGAGACACTTTAAAGTGTTTGTGTGCACATTATTATTATTATTATTATTAATTATTATTATTTTTTGAGAGACAGAGAAAGAGTGCAAGTTGGGATGGGCAAAGGGAGAGAGAGAACCTTAAGCAGGTTCCACAACCAGCATGGAACCCAATGTGGGGCTCGATCTTACCACCCTGAGATCATAACCTGAGCTGAAATCAAGACTCAGACATTTAACTGACTGAGTCACCCAGGTGCCCTTGTATGTACATTTTTAAAACCACCACACCCATTTCGTGTGTTATAATCATATAGTCATCCTTAAATGCCTCTGCTTTGAACATTCCATGGTATCTTATTTTCTTAGTATATCAGATAATGCCTGTATTTGGTGTATGCCTGGAAAAGCTGTACATCATCCAAACTAAAGAAAGAAAATAACTTTAATCTTGTATTTCTGATGCAATCAGATGTGTGTATATAGAAGAATTAACCTCCTATCTTATTCAAATACAGTAGTGTAGCAGGAAACCTGGGAGAAATCATAGGCATTCCTCTTAAGGGGGAGTTTTCATTTTCACACTGTGTAGTAATGACAACTTGTATACATTTTCTTATCTGCTAGTCATTGTTCTGAACACTTAAGGTGCTTTATTTCGCTTAGTTCTCAAATCAGGCCCATGTAGGCATAATTACATTTCCTATTTTATAGATGAGGAAACCTAGACTTAAAGAGTTAGGTAAATTGCCCTAAGTATTAGCTAATAAGGAGAGGTACAGGAATTAAAATACAGTCTTATCTCTTAACCAATAAGCTCTTTCTTTTTTAATGCTACCAAAGGGATGTGCCCATAGTTTGCCATTTCTCTATATCACATCAGTAGAATAGTTTTCTTTTACCACCACTAGAGAATGGCATCTTGACTAACTTATATAAATCATATATAGTCTCTGTAAGTTATCCTGTAGTTCAACCACGTACATAAACTGAGTTAAGCGCTTTTATAAAACCACAATGTAAAAAAAAAGATTTTTTTAAGGGGTGCCTGAGTGACTCAGACAGTTAAATGACTTTGGCTCAGGTCATGATCCTGGCATCCTGGGATCAAGCCCTGCGTTGGGCTCCCTGCTCAGTGGGGAGCCTGTTCCTTTCTCTCTTTCTCTCTCTCTCTCTCTCTCTCTTTCCCTCGCACGTGCGCGCACTCAAATAAATAGACAAAATCTTTTTAAAAAAAGATCTTTTAAAAAAAGGTATTTATTGCGTTGGGGGACTAAAAGGAAAACATAAAAATGATTAAGTGGAACTGGCAACAAGGAAGGAGAATGGGACAGGTAATATGAAGGTCAGAAAGAGGAAAACTTTTTTAGGATTGGTGACCATATGAAGATAAGATTGTTAGTTCTATGGAATCTCTTTCTTAACATGGCTTTGGGAATTCGGCCCCTTTTGCATGCAAAATCAGGTTATAAACATCAAATGAGTGTGACAAACATATAAACAGGAATTCTTGCTTGAGTCCTTCCTTATTTACATGAGTGTTCATTTCACATCTGCTTTCTGTACTTTGATCTTGGAAATACTTATTCGTGTCTTGTAAGCTGAATCGGAGACATATTAAGCAGCTTGCTCAAAGGTTACTTAGCTAAGAAGTAGCAGATTCAGAAATAAAACCCATGTTTGTCTAACTTCAAAGTCTATGTTGCTTCACTAAATCACACTGTCTTCCTAAAAATAAGATTAAAAGATTGTTGTAGTCTCTCTGAAGAAGTAGGATAGCCCCTGCTTCTGCCCCAAAATTGATCTGTTGTCAAGGCTAAAGATGCCACTCACACACATGCCAAAAGATCTGAAAAGGTTTATTACCCATGTAATGAGGCGTTCATGGAAGAGCAGGGCTGCTTCGAAGCTAGTCTGAGCATGGCTTGAAAGAGTAGGGGAAAAAGACTGGCTTGTTGTTTTTGTGCTGTTTAGCAGGTGAGAGTTCCCACCCTGGCATGGGCCTGTGTGACTTTAAACTGCCACAGGCACTGAAGAAGGAAGCACCCAAAGTTTCTTACTGACTTAAACAGATATTCAGCAGAAGGAGAAGAGGACAGGGTGAAACTTAAAATGGCAGCCCTCAAACATCAAAAAATGGAATCAGCCTCTTTCATTATTATTCACACCAGATGGTTGGTTGATAACAAAAATGTATTATATTTTATTCAGTTGAGTAAGAACTTGTTTAAATAAGTCATTATTGTGTTTAGGAGGCCTGCGGCCAGATGCCAGTAAGGCAAGTGAAAGTTCTGTTGAATGCCTTGTTCAAGAGCTCAGCATTGTGTATTTTGGGAAATAAAATGAGTCACTACTGATAATGTGGAACTGATGTGGAACTCCAAAGAGAATAAGAAGTGCCTTGAGGGGGACTTGTATGGTGACTTGAATATGTACAGAGATATGTAAAGTTGATTTGGATTTTGAGTAAACAGCAAGAAATTGCCAGAATTCTTCACCCAAAGTAGGCAACCTCAGACAAGGAATTGTTATTACTACCATGGGCCAGACCAAACAGCAAGATCATTGGCAATGGCCCAAGAATCGGTAAAATGTTCAGATGAGGCTGATTGCTGGCCAGGGCATCAGTGTTAAGATGATTACTTGATATCTGGCCAGCTGCTGACCTTTGTGCTTATCCTTTATTGGGGTTATCCCAGGTAGGGAATAAGAAGCAGCAGCTCTCCAGTGAGCATAGTGGTAATTCCATCAGTAAAGTATAAAAGCTGTCATTGCTGCTCACTCAGTTTATTCCAAGGGACTTTCCAGGTAGTCAAGGGGTTAAAGAAAGTGGTGAACTCTCTGGCATCATATAGGATGGGTGGGAACAGAGCATTAAGGTATAGCTATCCACTGTGAGTCTCTATTATTTCCAAGTTAAAGAATAGGCCAAATTGGTCTCTTAAATGGAGAGTCTGTGAGGATAATCACTCCTTTTCTAAATAGGTCTTGTGTAATGGGTTTCAATCCTTGAAAATCCTATTTTACTTTACATTGAGTTTATTTACTTTTAATGGGGGTCAAGGTATAGGTCCAGAGAGTCTGATGTTGTCAAGTCAGTTTGTAAGTGCCAAAAATTTAATTTTAATTTATTACTCATTGCATCATATTGTCCATGTTCACTACCCAGTGTTTTAGGACTATGGATGTTATGATCATAGGAATTTAGACAAGACAATAGTTCCAATGGCTAAGGTGAGGCACACTTGTTTGTCCTCTCTTCATATTCATTAACTCCCCTAAGATTATAAGGAGTACCTTGTTGAAATTTAGTGGAATCCCAGATATAACTGTAATTTGTGCCCCACTAATGACTAAGGCCATGAAGGTTTTCCAATTGATGCATTTCTTCAGATGTTAACATTAATTCAGGATGTATTGTAGATGTGCACAAGCCAATCATTACCCTTTCATCTTTTTGTTATATAAATTCTCTTAGTAAATTTTGGATTTCTAATTTAAACTGTGGACCTCCATTTCAGGTTTTTTTCTTTAATTTCCTCTTTCACCTATACGTAAGTTTCTGGTTTTTGTTTTTTGTTTGTTTTGTTGTTGTTGCTGTTATTGTTTTGTCCCATCTCACTCAACATCTCCTTAACCTCTCTCTCTGGAGTTTACTGGATGAACTTTGAGGGGATTCCTCTACCTTGCACTCATTTGTAAATTCCTTCTTCCATATAGCCTCAAATCAGTATTATCAGGGATAAAGATTTTCTCCATGGAAATGTTAAACTCATTGGTTGTGCCACAGGGTTGCTATATGTGCTTTCCCCATTACATGGAGGATAAGGACATTTTCTGGAGATAAGAGGCATAAGCAGTAGCAGCAGCAAAGGCATTTTGTAGAGTATTAATAAGACATCTACCCTTAGGAGTGTGGACCTTAGTAATTCAAATCTTCAAATAATGACTGCTCTTCAGATAGTGCTGTTCTCCCTCCATATGAATGACTGTCTAGTGGGTTGTTTATTGGACAGAGCACTCTACAAACAAGGACCAATGCCTGGTGAGACACATAACCAACTGGTCATAGGATAAGGGTCATTTTCTAGAGTGTAGTGTTAGTCACAATTTATATTGAAATCAAGACACGTGAATCAAGCTAAGACACACAGATGTGTCTGGGAATAGATATATGATCCAGAGCCACAATAAGAAGCATCCAATTTCAAACTCCTGTCCCTAAATGTCAGTTATCAAAATATCCAACTTAGGTAGAATTCAGCAAATGCAGCAAAAAGCAGCACAGTTCATTGTTCACAATGCCAACAGTTGTGGCCACTCTTAAGACTCAAAATTTGGTTCAGCTATCAAAATGGATAGAAACACACACACAAACACACACACCCCAAAAGGTTTCATTACTTAAATAATGAAGATTTCTAGGGAGAAGAGGGCAGGCCTCCAAAGTGATCCAAAATGGCTTGAGAAGACAGGGAAATGTGACTGGCTTGGGATTTTCATGATGTTTAGGGTGTGGTGCAAGGTTTGACAGTTCCTGTGTCATTAGACACTTGTGTGGGTTGAAACTCCTATTGTTATCAAAGGAGAGAACACCTGGGCTTCCGTATCAATTTGGCCAGATATGGAACAGAGGGAGAAGAGGAGGGGAAAGCTTATCTGCTGTTGACAATCAAATACCAAATAATGGAATCAGACTTTCTATTACAAAGATAAAGGTGTTTCATCATTTTACTGAGACTTTAGGGTATGGTGGTCAATACTGACTTGTAAGCATGAAATACTGTAAGGTCACAGAAGTGGGTAAAACTTAAGCTGTACAAAGGATCAGCTAGATCTTATCAATTTGGATAATACTGCTAAATGACCAGTAAGGTCTTTGTGGGAGATTGTTTGCAAAGATGACAAAAAATATTCCCTACCAAGCATTCCTGTTTCAATGTGATTTTGCTGCTTAACTACTTCATGAGAAGGATCCTGTTTTCTCTCCTCTGGAACCTGGGTTGCCTTGTTTTGACCAATAGAATGTGGAAGAAATGACAGTGTGTTACTCCCAAGGCTCGATATTTCATTCTCTTGGAAATCAAAACCGTCATTCAGTGTGGAAATCTAGTCTGTTGCAGGATAAGAGGGCCTGTGAAGGAAAACCAGGATGCCCAAGATGACAGCCAGCACCAACTGCTCAACATGCAAGTTAGGCTTCCAGTCACAGTCTAGCCATCGGATGACTGCAGCCACGTGAGTGAGTCCAAACAAGATGACATGAAGAAATATCCAGATGGACAATTCAAGGGAGTTATAAGAAGTAATAAAATGTGCTTGCTTTAAGCCACTAAGTTTGAATGGGTTTTGATGCATAACAATGGCTATTTGATGCATTCTTAAAAGCAATACATTTAGAGTGGACATTTAAATAAACTGCTTTGTTTACAAAGAGAGTCCCATGTGGCATTCAGCCACACTGCATACTATGTATTCAATAACCTGCATGTATAAATGTTCAGGAATTCGGAATAGTGCTGTGCTTCAGTCACCGTTTACATTAAGAATACATGAATTCTTTATAAATCTATTTTGTATAGATTTCAATTCAATTCAGTTTATTAAACTTTTAGGTTATACCAAGCCCATGTTAGTGGATATAAAATAATTATGCTATTAAGAAACAGACTTATTTTCTTTTAAAAAATCTAGAGCTCACTAAAGAGGAATATTTAAAAAGAGAAGGTAAGCAGAAGACAGACTATATTTTTCTGCCTCCCAGTCCTGGGAGAACTAATTGCTGAGAAGAAATGCTACATGTCCTACATGTATTGAAGGAGGTCTGTGTTTTTTCTTTATTTGAAGCATCCTCCCCTCTTTCCCTTTCCTTCCCCTTACCTATTTACCATCTTTTTCTGCACAACTTTGTGCTCCATTGTCCAGTTAGGTCTCCTTAAGAGAAGTAGGTTGAGGCAAAGTCCAAGGAATTCATTCCAACTTGGGCACTGGCCAAGTTCTAAGGTTAAAATGTAAGCTAGAACAGCCTCAAAGCTTTCTCTGGGCATCTGTAATACCATTGCTTCCCGTAGCCAAGTGGCCTCGGGCTTCTCATGGCTTCTTAGTATTGCTATTCTCTGGAGCATTAACTGTCCCTGCGATTTCCTTCAATTATCTCCAGTCTTCCATAAAGTTTCCTCTCATTACACGCAGTTCCTCAGTTAAATCCACTGAATCTACCAACCTTTTCTGGTGAAGACCTTGGTTGTTACGTTACCCAGTGAAAAAGTGAAAAAGTTGTTGAAAAGCAATGTAATAAAAACAAAAAAAAAATTACTTAAAATTCCCTACCCTCGACCCCACCAATCTACAAGAAATCTTCTATTTTTGAGATAAGCTAAGAGAGAGCTAAATTGCTCTAAGGAAGGAAAGAGGTGGCAGGCAACGTGGTTACTTGTGAATGGAGGCGAGGGTAAGTTAGCTAAAGCCTGGGGTCTGGGGGGCCTGGAGGAGAGAGCAAGCAAGAGAAGATAGGCGGCCGTTGAAGGAGGGTTGGTACTTTGGGGATACCCTCATTTCTCCAAGAAATCTCCAGCAATATTTTGCATTATTTTTCAGTGTTTCTCAAATCAAATCTAATTCTCTGGTGTGAAAACATGCTAGAATATGTGTCAAACTGAATGAAGTTCAGATCAGGGAGTTACTATTAAGAATCGGCTAACAAGACAATGCACACAATGATCTTGTTAGTAACAAAATCTATGCCAGTAGATGTATAGATGAAGAAAAATAAAAAATAAAGAGAGCCATACACATCGTATCTTGATAGTAGATTTCTTTTGGGGATGATGAGAGGGTGGAATTGTGAGGGACTATATATTTATATTTATATCTAACTGTCTATCTGTCTACCTACCTACCTACCTATCATGTATCTACTATCAATCAGTTTTTTTCTTCAGCAACATCTGAATTTTATGAGTGGGCGAAGTTTCTAATCAGAAAATTAAACAGCAAAGATAATACATGCTAAATATTAAAAGCAACTTTCTGATTGTGTAGGAGACTATGGCATTTCTCAGAAATTCAGTGAGACTCCTGGCTTGTGAACTGAGACAGATGGAGCTAGACTGTCAAGTAAAATGTCCTGAACATTGTGTCTAGCACAGGTATTATGTCATCAGACTTAATCCTCAAAACAAACCTACCTGGCAGGTGTTATTACCTCCTTGTTATTGATGGGGAACATGACCCTCGGACAGGATGAACAACTTGCTGAAGTTCACATGGCCTGTAAGTGTCAGAACTGGGATTTGAACCTGATGCCAATTCCCTCCAGAGCCTGACATATAGCTTCACACTAGGCTTCCCAATGAAATTTATGAATATTTAATGGTGGGGACAGACATATTATAAAAGAGCAATTATGGTTGTAGATTAATTTTGATTACAGACATCAATGTTAAAAGAATAAATACATCCGCTATAAACCTTACTTGATTATGTTAATTTACAGTGTTGTTTATTCTACTTAAAACTTCTTGAAATGATATGAGTTGCTGCATCCTTATATATATATACGTTTCTCCTTTCTTTCCTCTTCCATTAAAGGTTAACTAATAAGCTAAGGTTGAGTATACTAGACTACATAATTGAATGAATTTATTTGTAAGTTTCTTACAAAAATTTTTCAACAGTTCATTAAAATTAATGCAACCAAATATTGCCAGATAATCCTCTTTTACATCATTTCCTTTTTTATGCATCAACCCATCCAATACTAGAAGTCTGCATGCAATGCTTTCCCTTAAAGTCTAGATGGCAGCAGAAGTACAATTATTATAAATATTTAGCACAGTATATTGACAAATGGCTCATGAAAAACATAAAATTTTAAAAATCTTGAAATCTGATAAAGAAATTACAAAGTTTAAAATTGGTAAGTGATTTATTTGTGTATTAGAGTATGGTTGGTAATTATTTCATACCATTTATAGTACAATAATTTTAATATAGTTTTAACTTCAAGGATCTCTTCAACATAAATAAGAGTTAATGGTATTTAATATATACTACATTTACTAAACCAAATTTTTCACTTTCTCCAATTTCTAGATTTGTGAATACCTTTAAACCTTTGTAGAAAAAAAAAGAGATAAATAGGGTGAGGTTGAGTGAGAAAACGTTTTGAGACCATGTGAATTAAGAAATGCTAACATTAATTCTGCCTCTCTGATTCCTTAGAGTAACCTGCAATTATGTTTAGGAGATTAAAAGCATCAACTCTAGCAGATGAACATCTTTAAAAGGTATTGTAAGATAGCTACTCACTAATTACTCATTGATTGTACCATCTATTTAAGGCACTATCAGATTTAATATAAAGGAATAGGAAAAAAGAGACAATGCATTACCATAAAGTACATATTCCAATCAGGTAACATTGACTTTTTGATCTGGTCTTGCTAAGAGTAGACTGTTTCCTTCACACCCATGAAACTGTGCCTCAGTGCCCTGGCAGGAGCAGCTGGAGGGTTCAAATGGGGTTACTGAGGATGCCAATAAGGGTGCTACATACAAAAGTAGGGGCAAGCAGGGAGCTACAGACAGGAGTCCTACTGGACTTAGACTTTGGGCAAGTGAAGGGAGGTTAGTTAGAAACCTGAGCAGTAAGCTGACGCTATAAGGACTGATGAATAGAGCTGCAGTTTTTAAGGAGGGCCAGGTACTTGAAGACATCTACCCAGAAGAAGCCAGGAGAAAAATGGTCATATCTTACTCTCCTCCTGGTCACAGCTCCTCTGTGAGCTTCGTTTTCACTGAATGCTGCTTAAAGCCATTGGGTAAGGGAGGCCTTGATCAAGGTTCATGAAGATTAGCTTCTCCAGAGCAAGAGAAGCATAGAGATTGCATTTGGAGGGGTAAGTACAAAATATCCCCTACAACCACTGCATTAGTTTGCTAAGGCTGCCATAACAGAATACCACAGTCTGGATGAGGTAAATAGCGCACATGTATTTTCTCCCAATTCTAGAAGCTGGAAGTTCAAGATGAAGGTGTCAGTATGTTTGGTTTCTCCTGAAGCCTCCCCCCTTGGCTTGCAGACAGAAGTGTCCTCACGTGGTCACCCCTCTGTGTCGAATCACCTCTTCTTATAAGGAGATCAGTCAAGTTGGATTAGGGCTCACCCTGATTATCTCATTGGACTTTAATTAACCCTTTAAAGACCCTATAACCAAATACATTCACATTCTGTGGTACTGGGGGTTAGGACTTCAACACAGGAATTCAGGAGGATATAACTGATGTCATCACAACCACCAACTACATGATCCCAGGAAATCAAGGGAAAATGTGTGGTGATCGTGGTGCTGAAGAGACAATATGGTAGTGGTAATAATAATTCAGAGACCAAGATTATAAAATCATGACGGAACCTCATAATTTGGAAGTCCCTGAATTTTACTTTTAAAATGTTATAACTTATTTAGGACATCCCTGTTACATAAACATTATATAAAAATGTTAATATGCAGAAAAGTGACTCACACAAATAATAATAAACTACACAGAAAACCACTGACTTCTTTGATTTCAGTAAATCAATAATCTGTTCGAATGTGCCTCCAAATATCCATACCCCCTGATAGGAGTGAAATGTTTTGCGCCTCGATTTAAAATATATTCATTTGACCAGGTGTGCCCAAGAATGTGTTCAAACAAAACTATACATTAGGCCAAGTTTTAACTTTCTACCAACATCACTGTCCTCACATTCCCACCTCCTCCCTTCTTCAAGCCTTGTTAGGAAAAGTTTTGATAAATAGAATTTATACTTAGATGCTACCAATTGCTTAAATTTGAGGAATCCTGAATCCTGGGGCAAGAAGAGATAGAATCCTTGATTCCCTGACCATGTCAAGAAAAGATAGGTTTTGACAGCCCAAGGTGCATATTTGAAATTTCCTCCCCAAAAAATATTTATGAATAAAGTTACATTCTATAAAAAAAAAAAAAAAAAAAGAATTTATACTTAGTGAAATGGTGCAGCTTAATGGGTAATCTCATTTGCATTTCAATAGGAGACAAAGCTTTAAAGGAGAATTTCTCAAACTTGGTTTGCAGAATACCAGTCTTCTAAGAGATATTAATCTGTAGTTCTTTATAAAGAAGTTTCTGTGTAAATAGAGTTAAAATAATAAACTATAGAAAACTGAAGAAAATACATATTTATTTTAGAGCTCAAGACATGTTCAATATTTAAGTTTCTATTGACACAAAAAATTTCTTAACCTCACCTAAGAGGAAATAATCAAATAAAATTGAGGAACACCAGCCATCAGTATGCAAGGGAAGAGGACGCATGAGCTCTTCCTAGCCTGGAAACTGGACTAGAACCTTCTATCCCAGTTTCATCATCCCAGGCAAAGCCCTAAAGTTGGTAAACATGCACCCAGTCAGATGAATAGGACCTTCATGCTATGCTAAAGAGGGCTGGTAAAAAGTGTACTTGACATCAAGGAACACCTCCATACAGGGAATTCAGCAAAAACCTTTTATAAAAGACTAACTTCTGGCTTAGAGTACAGTTGGAATTTAAGAGGATCTTTGCTTAATTGAGGAATGTGACTTGATAATAAAACCCATTCTTTCTGGGAATGCACTTCAAATCTCACAGGTTGAAAATTTTCGTAAGTCCTTTTCTGTCACATGGCAACCTAGCAGACATTTAGAACACTCTAGTGCACTTAATACTGCCAATTTAATGCACCTAACTCAAAGCAAAATATACATGAAGATTATACTAAGTCAGCTCTGAAAAATAGTGGTGTTAATCTTCTCATTAAGTTAACTGTATCAGTCTAATCTTAAAGGACAATAATATGACCACCATGTCAAAGGATGTAGATGAAATGGAAGGCAGTGTAGACTCTCTCATTCTAGTAAGAGTTATGGTTTTTATTAATCCAATTTCACTATGCACACACACAGAGGCACACTCACACACACTCACTCATAGTAACACATACTCACAGATTCACACAAACGCACACCAAGCCACACATATTTTTCAATTCACATGCATTTCTCATGGCTCACAGTGCCTGGTTACAGTCTATGATCATACCATGCTTTTGGCCACAATGATATGAGCACTTACTTTCAAGCAGGGTAATAGTCTGAACCTTATTATAGTCTCATCTGGGACAGAAAGAACAGACAGCAAAGAGGTCTGGTCATTACTCCTTTGGCTTCTTTGAGGGCATCTCAGGAGGCAGGTGTCTGCTAATCTATAGCATCAGTATTAAGAGATAATACATGCAGACATATATCTCTGGAACTTTGCACACATCTCATGTTCCCTTTGATGCAAAAGTGAAATTTATCCTTCTGAGAAAGTTGCTTAGAAGTTTTGTTGTAATGTGTTTGAGAACTATAGTTAATATTCACAATTTGTTATATATTTATAAACATAAATATTTCTATATATGATAGTCTTTTTTAATAGGTTTCCATAAGAAAGAAAATAACATACTATGAATGTCTGGGAGCATTAGGTCTACAAATGAGAATTTGGCCAAGCTTCTCCTGGAATGAATTCATTTTTTATAAGTTATATATATTTATATAAATAGAGATCAGTGAATATAATCTTTTTTTTTTAAGATTTTATTTATTTATTCGACAGAGATAGAGACAGCCAGCGAGAGAGGGAACACAAGCAGGGGGAGTGGAAGAGGAAGAAGCAGGCTCATAGCGGAGGAGCCTTATGTGGGGTCAATCCCATAACGCCGGGATCATGCCCTGAGCCGAAGGCACACGCTTAACCGCTGTGCCACCCAGGCGCCCCAGTGAATATAATCTTAAACAAATACTTACCAAGAGATACTCTCTAGATATTGGTGGCAGGACCAATATCTACACAGATTTCATTCTTCATATTTTGGTAAGAAACTGAAAAGAGCAAAGCTTTAAAATTCCTGTTCGTATTGCCCATGTTTCAAGTAGTTATGAGATATAATCCAGGACGTCGGAGTTCAATTTCTTACAGCGGGTCTTTCACTAGAGGGAGGCCCTAGGAGAATGGAAGTCTATTGGGGTTCTGACATGATTAGGAAGCTCTGCATGTCAGAAGACATGGCGGCATATTCCTCTGGCCAAATAAAGGTATGTTAAGACGTTAAAAGAAAGAAACGAATATGGTTGAACTGTACAAGGCTGAAGAACCATATACACAATGAGTATGGATTTGAGTGTTTCTCTGTGTACATGTAAGGTTTTATAATCCATAGTCCAGCTTTAATTTTCAGACGCTATCTTTTGCTCCACACAAAATGGCTTTCTCTTCAGAAAATTATGAATGCCTCAAGAAGAGGAATTATTGATATTTTTCTTTTTACAATAGCTATTTCCCAACACACATTATTTGCTGTGTGTCCTGTGCCTCCTAACCTGCAGGCCTGTGTTTCTGAGAAGCTACAGGCTTCTGAGAATCCATCAGGCTACAGCTAGCATGGAATTACTCCTCCAGGAAAGCACTTGCAGCTTTATGTACATCGCTGAAGCAAGCCGGTCCATTGTACACCAGGTAGAGAGTGGAATATTGGAATGCTGTTCTTGTAGATGTTACCCTTGTAAGCACTAGATACTGTGGTGTGCTGAACATGATGGTCCCCATTTAGCTGTGGATACCTGAAGAGCTTTTTCATGTCACATACAGGCAATACAGATTAGAAGTACTTGATGCCTGTTGTAGCTTTGGGAGGGTTGATAGAAATCTATTATTAATCTCATTACCTAGCATCAAAGAGTTCTAGACTACTGCAGTTGACTAATTAATATACTGCTGGGAAAGTAATTGCAATGTAGCAAGCACAACTACACGATAATACTCATCTTTCATGCTGACAAGGAGAATCTGCAAAACTATCTTTTTCTATAAAATAGGATTATATATTTTGCTTCCCAGATAGATATATAAAAAGCAGTAAGTATGTTTTAAGCAAAAGTGAACGTGTGTGCTCTCTAAAGTTAGAGTCAAAATATTGGTGCTTGAATTAGAGATCATTTATTTTGAATCATTTTGGTAATTTTTAATCACTTCTCTGCAGAATGGCAGGGGTTTTTTTGGGGGGGGGGACAAAAAGGCAATAAATCTAGGCTTCTGCCCCCGCCCCCAGCCCCTCTTCTTCTACTGAAGCATCTCAGAAGTTACTTGTTTTACATCCTAGGTTTCCAGTTGTACTGATGCTTGGATAAATTTTTTTTTTACTCCCTAAGGAATCTGATGAGCAGTGGCATCTTAAGGGCAGTGACTTTGGGGACAGGTTTCCTGCATGCAAATCTCTGTCACTTTACAGCTGTCAGTAACCCCTTTCTCCATTAATTTCTTCAACTGTAAATTGGCCCTTTCGCAGGGTTTTTGAATGGATTGAATATGTCACTACATGTAAAGTACTAAGGGCAGCACGATTAGTGCTGTATAAATATTATCTTTCATTTAGACATGAGATAGACCAATGGAGTTAATAACAAAGGACTACAGAACTGGAAAGGAACTTACATATGCTGAGATCTAAGAGCATTACATGTGGTATTTATATTTAAATGGCTAAACAGAAGCAACGTCAGAACCCAGAACCACAATATATTTTATAGTATGTGAGTAAAAGTACTCCTAGTTACCAAGAAGAGGTTAAAACATATTTAGTCTAAATGTGGGAATGCTGACAGCCTGTGTTTTACAAATTCTACTCCAAATTTTGAAATAGAAAAGTATTCATTCATTAATCAGCTTTCTCTTTCTTTTTTAGTAATATGTTTACATACAGGAGTATACATGGGTTTCTGGATGGTGCTAGATGGATGGAGCAGTACTCTACCACAGGCTAGTTATGTCTGATTGCCCATCCTCACCAGCTTTACTCTGGGCCATGTTCTTGTCCTTTAACTGGGGCTTGATCTGATTCATGCCTGGATTATAGTCATACTCAATACCTAGATCAGGTCAGATGTTCAGTAAGTATTTCGTGAATAAACACATGAGAGAAGAATGAAGCCCTTCTTTCTGTTGATCCCATGTAGAGCCTGCATGATAGAGACGGTACCTGAGACAGGAATGTTTCACACGGCTGGACAGTTGGTGGGCATTGCGCAGAGACACCAGGGCGAGGACCCACATGGGCTTTGCAATCAGCTCTGTCCAACCACTGTGGGGATGAGTCCACACCAAGGAAGGGGCTTTTTTGCTTTCTGCTTGCATAAATGCGCCATCCAGCGGTGCATCAGTGATTGGTTGCTGCTGAAGGGAGGCTCATTTTGCTCTGCCCCACAATGGTGCCTTTCAGGAAGGTGGCTTCCCTGCTCGTGTTTCTGGTGGTGATCAGATCAGAGTTCCCTACGGGTCAGTGTCTGGCACTGTTGACCCAGGCTCCTGGGGCTAGCCTCAGAGCTGGCCTCCAGTTTCCAAGTGTAGGTAAACCACTTCCCATCAGTAGACATTTCTGACACTGATTTGTCTCTTTGTCAGTACTTCCGTAGTCCCTGGGGGCTTCTTAATTCTGCCAGTTAACTCTATTTTTGTACCTTTCGTGGCTCCATCACAACTGAATCTGCCCACTGCACCTTAACTAACTGCTGTCCCATCCAGCCCACATCTTGTCTCTATTTCCTTATCAAACTTGTTCATATGATGCCTTGATTTCCACTTGTACTGCCTTAGACAATCTCATCCTGACATTCGTTTCTCAAATTCTAATCCTCTTTCATTTTGCTTTTCTGCTCAACTTTGTACTCTACTCCTCTGCCTTTTGGGCTCACATTCCCAAATGCCGATCCCTAAAGGAACATTGTCACACGCTTCTTATCTGCATCCCTGCATCTGTTGTTGACCCTCCAGCTATCATTAGAATCTCTAGAAATAAATGCACCCCTCTGCCATTCCAAAGGAAACCAAATTCTGATTCCAATACCTGGCTTGAATCTACACAATTTTGTCTGTACTATGAATAAAATAATTTTTTAGATATATGGTTTCGTTCACTAAAACCTTAAAAAAATCACGAACATATAAAATAATGTTTTCCAAGCATACCATTTTTTTTTACTTTTTTTCAGTAATATATTTTTAAGAAGCCATTTAGAAGATTAACGACTAGGAAGATGCCAACCATACCTTTGCTTCTGATGATAATTGTCTTTGTCTTGAGATCTGAATTACGGTTCTAAATTTCTATACTGGGCAGAAAGCATCTAGCTAAAATATAAAATAATCTTTCTTACTGTTTCGACACTGTATGCATGTGCAAATTATGGAAACAAAAAAGAACAGGCTCTAGTGTATTTACTGTATTATTTATATTGTATATGAATCTTTTCATTAGATCAATTTGTCACCATGAATCTTGAGTCTTTTATACCATCAAGTGGCCCCTACGAGATCATAACAAAAATCACTTTTCTTGCGCTATGTTTCTCAAGCAAACATTTCATTTCCTTTTTTTTTTTTACTTCTCTAACACAGATATTCAATGTGCAGCTTTAACTTTTGTTTAGCTGCATTTTCTTCACGAAAGAATCATAATTAAAGAAAACCATTTAAAAACTTCACAAGCTTTAAAAGGTTCTGAGCAATTAGGCTAGGTAATTAGAAACATGATAAAGGAGAAGCTTGGGAAAAGGATTTAAACCCCTATTGAACATTTATATCAAAAAATGAATAAGGAATAGAGAAAATTAAAAGCATAGTTTATATCTGGTGGGCAAAGGAGAAAGCCAATTATTCTGTAACATGCTTATTTATCTAGATTTAGTTATTTATAATATGTAGGAAAAATCAGATGTGCTGGAAGAAAAAAACAGAGTTGTTCCTTTTCATCTTGCAGGCAATAAAACATGCCTACGTGGGGAAAGGATTTTCTACCTGGCAATATATATTTTTTCAGTTCTTCAAAAATGTAAATTAAAGAGATAGCCAATATAAGTCTGAAGTTAACCAGGTAACATTATCTACTTTGCAAATAGAAGATAAATTTTAGAAAGAGAGCAATAGCTCTACACTCAGAGACAAAGCTGAGAGCAGACAGACAGCATTGCAAAAGAAGGCCATCCGCACACGTTTCCTTGAATGAACAGGAACACATTTGTGCCTTGTTTGGTGACTTGAATTATGGCTGCAAAGAGCATGTTCACAAACTTGAGACAAGCAGGAAAACAAATTTAGAAAAATTAGTAAATGTAAAGATCACCTTGGAAGCACTACCTATGACATAAAACGGACAAAACAAACAAGCTCTTTAATTGCCTAAGTTTTTGCACCTAAAAATTCTTTTTAAATGAATCTGAAAGATCTATAATAATTTTAGTTTTCTAGGATAGTGACATGAGGTATGTATTAGAAATACCATATGTTCTTAGGTTGTGTTTTTTTTTTTAATTTTTAAAGCATTTTGCAGTTTCTTGGCCATAGTTCTCCCTTTAAAAAGTGATAAAATACACATGACGAGGGCGCCTGGGTGGCTCAGTTGGTTAAGCATCTGCCTTCGGCTCAGGTCATGATCCCAGGGTCCTGGGATCGAGTCCTGCATCAGGCTCCCCGCTCAGCGGGAAGCCTGCTTCTCCCTCTGCCTGCAGCTCCCTCTGCTTTTGCTTCCTCTCTCTCTGACAAATAAATAAATAAAGTCTTAAAAAATATTGATGACATGAAATGTGCCATTTCAGTCATTTTTAAGGATACGCTTTGGTGGAATTAAGTACATTCACATTATTGTGCAATCATCAGTACCATCTATCCTCAGAACTTTCTCGTGTTCCTCAACCAGAAACTCTGCTTATTGAACAATAACTTCCCATTCCTCCCTGCCCACGCCAGCCTACTCCCTGGAAACTCCACCATTCCACTTTCTATCTCTATGATTTGGACTATTTTAGGAACCTCATAAGAAGCTCTTTAGTGACTGGCTTTTTCCTTTGCGGTAATGTTTTTAAGGTTCATTCATGACATAGCATGTATCCAAATGTCTTTCCTTTTTAAGGCTGAATGATAATAATCCACGGTATGTGTGTACCTCATTTTCTTTATCTAATCCTGTGTCAATGGGTACTTGGATTGCATCCACCCTTTGGCTATTATGAATAATGTTGTTAGGTAGGAACATGAGTATACAAATATGTATTTGAATCCTGGAACTGGAATTGTTGAATCATATGGTAATTCTACGTTTAATTTTTTCAGTAAATGTCAGACTATTTTCCACAGCTGCTGCACCATTTTACATTCCCATCAGTGATGCACTAGGGTTATAATTCCTCCACATCTTCACCAACACCTGTTATTTTATGTTTTATTTTGTTTTAAACCATTAACAACCATTCTAGTGGGTGTGAAATTGTATCTTATTGTGGTTACATTTCTTTTTAGTAGGATTTTCACCCAATAGTAACTAACTGACAAGAACTGACCAAAACCAAGGTTATGACATTTTCTTCATCCTTTCGTACTCTAACTTTTAGGTTTGCAGACATTTATTTCTATAGTTAGAATTCCAGAGATCTATATGATTATAAATCGGGGTCAAGAGTCCACTTAGTAGGTGACAAAACAAACTCTGTTAGTGGGGATTTAACACAGTCAACATGTGTAGGTCTGATTTCAAAGGTATCTATTATGAACTATCATGGGCATTGTGGAAATTAATTTTGAAAAAACACAAATTTCTAACATAAGATTCTTTCTCAATAGGGGTCTTCTTAAATAAAATATCATAATTTTGACAGTTAATTATGAACTAGAAATGTGCAGATTAAAATGACTTTGGACATCAGGAAAGCATTTGGTATATTTTATCTGAAAGGAGCCCTGCATGAGTCCGTCTGTTTCATGAACAAATTAGTCAAAAGATAAATGACTTAATTTTGCTCCTTTCCTGCCTCAGGCTTATTTTAAATATCTCAGGTGATCTAATGGAACTGGGCAATAACATGACACTTAATAGAATTTTATTTGCCTGGTTACCATTCTTACTGTCATTGACATATAATTCAAAAGTACAAAGTAAGAATTTTCTCCAATTTTGCCAAAAATCACATTTACTTTTGTTTCTTCACTAAGTCCAAAGTCACACTAATCTCCATTTTGTAACTGCAGGTTAAATTGAAATCGATGAATTTTTTAATGTTGATTATTTAATAAGTAATCAGATTGTTTTTTCTATTTTGTTTGTATTCTGAATCTTTGGAATGATAATTTTCAAAAATGTATTGGCTCAAAATATTTTACATCTTACTTGAACAATTGAATTTCATTGTTATTGTTCCCTGAAGTTGCATAATTTTAGAATATTTGAGCTAGAAGGAAACAAAGAAATTAACCAAACCTATATATTAACTTTGAAAAACAAGAATTGACTTCTAGAAAAATTAGACTTACTCAAGAGAGGCTCCCTGGGTAATTCATATAGGCTTGGATTAAACTTCTGACTCGTCAGGTGATAACTGGTCAGTTACTCACTTTACATCAACTGCCATGTCATCGCCCAATTGCAAAAATGACTACATGAGGTAGACAACTGGTAAATAAAGTCGAGTATCAGTTTATTTATTAATACTGAACTGTCTTTGTTGGAAATCTTTCTAAAATGTATTTGGTGTTCTTCTCCTTCTTAATCGATGTACAAAAAACAAACAAAAAAGATTGTAGTATTCCTCCAGAGTGACGGTTTCTATATTCTGTCGTTTCAGAAAATCAGGTTGTTTACTCAAATCCACATCCCCCATTCTGTTATAAAGGAAGGCTCTGTGGCAAATGTTTATGAGCTGAAAGTTTTTTCCCCACTCTTTATGACGAAGACCAAGATGGTGTACAATCTGATGTCTGAATAAATGAGCTATCCTTGAAATTAAAAGAGAGAAAACTTACTGCCTGTTTTTTTTTTAAACATCAACTGTGGACACAGACTCACAATTCATATTTGGGGTCCTGTGGAAATGGGTTTAAGGAAGAAAAGCCTTCTTCATTTATTGATTGTTGTTGTTATTACTTTCCTGAACATTGTCCACATCTATCTTACCTTTAAATATGCCAAAACTTTTTAAAATTGAAATTTCCTGAATCTAATAAAATGAAAAAAACTCACTTAGGGTGTTGTGAATAGTATACAACATTTCATTTTTTTTCCTGTGGGCAAATGTCTCTTGCATTTTTAAAGATTTAATTGAAACAATAATTTTATTCATTAAATACATTTGCTCTCACTACAATGGGGATGGAAGAGGGTACCAGGAATGTAAAATAAAACAAAACACATAGCATTATTTGCAAGATGAAGTTTCAGAAATAATCCATACCTTGTAGATTTTTCTGTCCCTGAGCTTGACCATTTAATTTCCAAAAACACTTCTATAGATCTTTTATCACTGGGACATATTCTTAAAGCATATGGACACAGATGGTCCTGAAAACGCTGCCTCACAACATGATTTCTGACCTCAGCCACAGGCTTTCCATATGCTTCCTCTGAAGGATGTAGCTCTTCCTGGTCTTCGGAAACTTCAGGCAGTCTGGATGCTCCAGTATCAGCAGGCTGTGCTGGTCCCCTTCCTCTGCCCGTGGTGGTGCTTTATTTGACTGTGCAATACTAGTTATAGCCCACACTCAATTCACAGATTTTAAGACCCACATGAGTCAATATTCAAATATGGGGCTTTGGGAAATACAGTTATAAAGTATCAAAAACAATATTTGTTCTATTTATTTCTTTAAAAATGTGACGATTCCAAGTCCAACATAATATATAAGCATTATGCAAGAGAGGCAGTGTGGTTTCTATCATGTGTACTTATGAAGAGTGACAGGCCAGAGTGCTCCAAGTAGCCAAATCCATAGAGTTATGAATCCTAATTCTATGAAAATCATTCACTTAATATTCCACTCTGACCAAGGCTCTAGAGCTCACTCTCTTAATCTTCATTGTGGTGGTAATATTAACTGAGAATTCATAAAAACCTGGGGGAAATAAATGATCCTCCAAATGAAAACTATTTAAATTATGCTAGTACTGTATCATATTTTAAAAAGAGACAACTACACTATATTTTTATTTGTAATCTAATACTAGGTCTTTCTTAAATTTCAAAATAGTCACATTAGCTAATTCAGATTTTATATGTGCACAAAATACTAAACTGGTTATGGAATTTCAATATTTAAAGGACTTCATTAAGAATAATGTTCAGTAAACCAGTGAAATATCTATATTGCATATTTATTTTCCTTACTATTAAAAATTATCCACAGTAAGGTTTGTTTTTATAAATATGAACTATATCATAATTTCCATCAGAGTAGAGATAGCATTTGACTTCATACGTAAATGCACACGATATGTCTAAAACTGTGAGGGGCTGACTCTGTGTGGTAGGCATATCCAATTTTTATCAAGCTAGGCCAGTGGGAGTGGATTTTTTTGGGGGGAAGGGCATCTGGCATGATGAAATGTATTCAGAAATATTCTTGTGGCCAGTTTTTTGATGGACTCCTCTGCTTAAATATGCTGAAAGCATATTGCTTAATTTACACATTTATTCATAATGTATTGAACCCTGAATTCCATCCTCAGAGGTCCATGAAGATCCACATAAATTAAATTAGGAACTCCTGTTCTAAATTTATTCACTGAATTAAGCCAATCCATAATAAAGATGAATATTGGGGCCATGTTGTTTTAACTCCCTATAGAATTGCCTTTACTTGCTTTTAATGGTTTCTAGCACCAGTCAAAACTTTAAACATTAAAGTAACTTAATACAAAGCATTGTTATGGTATTTTAAGGAAGTTTTTCATTCATTCATTTTAAAAGTATTTATTGAACACTTATTCTGTGCTCAGCACTGTTCAAAGCCATAGTGATAGAGTGGAAAAAAAGATATTAGAAATCTGATCTTCTTCTAGTAGTTGTGAGGTATAGATGATAAATAATAACAAAAATAAGCAAATGGCATAATTTCTTACAGGATGATAAATGTTGTGGGAAAAGTAAAGGAATGAGCGAACGAGAGGAAGAACAGTTGCAATTTTAGAGTAGCCAGAGAATGTCTCTATGACAGGGTGACCTTTGATCAAAAATTTAAAGAAGGCGAAGGAATACACCCAATGGACATCCAGTAGAAGGGCATTCTGAGAAGAGGAATCAGCAGGTGCAAAGTTCCAGAGTGAGGGGAGTAAGTAGTGTGCTAAAAGAACAGCAGGAAGGTCAGAGTGGCTGACAGTTATAGAGAGGAGAGATTCGAGAGGCCGCCAGAGTGGGTAACTCTGTGTGCTATAGAATAGAAGTCAGAGGCTGGGATAAGAAAAGTGAATTAAATTCCACTATCACTGTCCATGAGACTTTAAGCAGGTCATTTCACACTCCTAAGCTATCTATTATCTGCATTTCCTATAGTTGTGGCCCCTTGGTTCTTGGTATAATGTAGAAAATAAAGATAATATGATAGATTTTATTGGTTCATGAAATCCACTATGCCACAAGAGGTGGTGGGTGGGGCTTTCAACAGGTGAACCTGCCAGTATCAGCAGGTTAGAATGAGAATTCCAAGATGGCACCCACCAGCATCAGCACTAGCAAGGCAGAGTGTGATCTTAAGAATGAAGTCCAACAGTGTCTCCATTCCCAGAAAGTGTTTCAGCAGTTTTCTGCCTCTCAGGCAGATGCCCTGAAACTAGTAAGTGGATGTATCTCTTTCACCTATGTTCTAGGCTCTTTTCTGACTGGTGTGTTGTCACTGGGTCCCAGGGCAAGTGAGACTGCATGCAAGTCCTTTAAGAGCAGGTTCTCCATTTTCTATAGGTCTATGGTTTTCCTAGATGTAATCCCCGTTAGTTTATAAAGCCCAGCTTTGGGGGGGGGTCATATTTCTGATGCAAGATCCAAGGACTGGAGTGCCTGATATAGAGATATAATCTCTTGGTCCTCAGGGAGAAATTTCATGTTTTTGAGATCCCTCCTAATTGTGGATTGATGCTCCTAGGGAGGGGGTTCATTTTTTGGTGATACCTTGCCTTTGCCACTCCTACCCATCTTGATGCTGTCCCTTTGTCCCTTATTACAGAGACTCTATTTGTCCAGTTTTCAAGATGATAGTGTAGGGATGGAAAAAGATATTCCATGCAAATGAAAAACAATATTTACATCAGACAAAGGAGATTTTTATACAATTTTAAAAAAAGATGTATTTATTTATCCGAGGTGGGAGTGGGGGCAGAGGGAGAGAATCTTCAAGCAAAATCCTCACTGAGCATGGAGTCTGATATAGGGCTCCATCCCACCACCTATGAGATCAAGATGTGAGCCAAAACTAAGAGTCAGACACTCAACTGACTAAGCCAAGCAGGAACCACTGACAAACTAAAATTTTAAACAAAGACTGTAAAAAATAGCAAAGAAGGGCATTATATAATGATAAAGTGTTCAATTAACAAAAGGATATAACGTTTATAAATATCTGTGCACCAAACACAGGAGGACCTAAATATATAAAGCAAATATTAAGAGACATAAAGAGAGAATTGAAGAAATACAATAATAGTGAAGGACTTTAAAATCCCACTTACATCAATGGATAAATCATCCAGACAGAAAACCAACAAAGAAACAAATGACCTTAAATGGACTTTAGTGCTACATTAGACCAGAGGTGCTTAATAGATATATATAGAACGTTCCACCTCCAAACAGCAGAATACACATTCTTTTCAAGTGCACATGGAATATTCTCTATGATAGACCCACATTGGGCCCAAAACAAGTAACAATAAATTTAAAAAGACTGAAAGCATATCAAGCATGTTTTCTGACCACAGTGGTTTAAAACTAGAAATCAACTACAAGAAAACTGGAAAAAACACAAACACATGGAGACTAAACAACATGCTATCAAACAACCAATGGGTCAATGAGGAAATTAAGAAGAGAAAGAAAGAAAGAAAGAAAGAAAGAAAGAAAGAAAGAAAGAAAGAAAGAAAGAGAAAGAAAGAAAGAAAGAAAGAGAAAGAAAGAAAGAAAGAAAGAAAGAAAGAAAGAAAGAAAGAAAAAAAGATATGTTGACACAAATGAAAATGGAAAAATACAAGTTTCCAAAATCTATGGGACACAGGAAAAGCAGTTCTAAAAGGGAAATTTATAGCTATACAAGCTTACAAGAAAATTTCAAATAAACAATCTGATATAACATCTAAAGAAACTAAAAAAAAGAAAAACAAATGAAATCCACAGTTAGCATTAGAAAGGAAATAATAAAGATCAGAGTGGAATAAATGAAAGATAGGCAGAAAAGAAAGAAAGAGAAAGAAAGAAAGAATGAAAAGAAAGAATCAATGAAACTAAGAGCTGGTTCTTTGAAAAGATAAACAAAATTGATAGACCTTTAGCTAAATTTATCAAGAAAAGAAGAGAGAGGGCTCATATAAAATCAGTAATAAAAGAGAAGTTACAACCAATACCACAGGGGGGAAAAAGATCAGACGAGACTACTATAAATGAATATACACCAATATATCAGACAACTTAGAAGAAATGGACAAATTCCTACAAACATAATCTTCCAAGACTGAATAATGAAGAAATAGACAATCTGAATAGACTGATTACTAGCAATGAAATTGAATAAGTTATCAAAAATCTCCCAAAAAACCGAAGTCTAGGATGGCTTTGCAGGTGAATTCTACCAAATATTTTAAAAGGGTTAATATGTATTCTTCTCAAATTATTCCCAAAAGAAACCGAAGAGGAAGGAATGTTTCCAAAATCATTTTATGAGGACAGCAGTTTCCTGATACTAACACCAGACAAAAACACTATTAATTAATTAATTAATTAATTAATTACAGGTCAATACCCCTGATGAACACATACACAAAAATTCTCAACAAAATATTGGTAAACTGGATTCAACAATAAAATAAAAGGCTTATACACCATGATAAAGTAGGGATGCATCCAGGGATGCAAGGATGGCTTAACATCCGCAAATCTTTCAACGTGTTACACCACATTAACCACATTAACAAAATGAAGAATAAAAACTATATGATGCAAAATAGATGTAGAAAAAAAGCATTTGACAAAATTCAACATCCATTTATAATAAAAACTCTCAAAAAGTGGGTACAGGGAATGTACCTTAACATAATAAAGACCATATATGACAAACTTACAGGTACCACCATACTCAACAGTGAAAAACTGAAAGCTTTTTCTCTAAGATTAGGAACAAGCCAAGGATGCCCATTCCCACCACTTTTATTTAACATAGTATTGGGAGTCCTAGCCACAGCAATTAGGCAAGCAAACATAAGTAAATAAATAAATAAAATGTGTCAAATTGGAAAGGAAGAAGTAAAACTGTCACTATTTGCAGATGACATGATACTATATACAGAAAACCCTAAAGACTCTACCAAAAAATTGTTAGGACTAATAAATGAATTCAGTTAAGTTGCAGGATACAAAGTTACTATACAGGAACCTGTTGCATTTCTATATACAAATAATGAGCTATCAGAGAGAAAAATTAGAAAAAACAATCCCACTTCTAATTGTATCAAAAAGAATAACATGCCTAGAAATAAATTTAACAAAGGAGGTAAAAAAAAAATCTATGCTATGAAAGCTGGAAGATATTGATGAAAGAAATCAAAGATGATACAAACAAATTAAAAAATATTCTGTGCTCATGGATTGGGAGAATTAATATTGTTAAAATATCCATATTACCCAAAGCAATCTACAGATTCAATGCAATTCCTATCAAAATACCAGTGGCATTTTTCACAGAACTAGAACAAATAATCCTAAAATCTGTATGGAGCCACAAAAGACCCCAAATAGCTAAAGCAATTTTGGTAACAGCAAATCTGGACACATCATGCTCTCAGACTTTATACTACAAATCTATGGTAATCAAAATTACAGTACTGAGATACAAACAGACACATAGATGTATGGAACAGAGTAGATGGCCAGGAAATAACCCACATTATATGGTCAATTAATCTATGACAAAGTACGTAAGAATATACAGAAGGGAAAGATAGTCTCTCCAATAAATGATGCTGGCAAAACCAGACAGCTACATGCTAAAGACTGAAACTGGACCACTTTCTTACACTAGATACACAATAAATTCAAAACGGGTAAAAGACTTAGATGTAAGACCTGAAACCATGAAACTTCTAGGAGTAAACATAGGTTGTAAGCTGTTGGACATTGACCTTAGCAATATTTTTTTTGGATATTTCTTCTCAGGCAAGGACCACAAAAGCAAATAATCAAATGGGGCTACATCAAACTGAAAACCTTTTGCACAGTGAAGGAAGTCATCCACAAAATGAAAAGGCAACCTACTGAGTGGGACAGATATTTGCAAGTAATCTGATAAGCGGCTAACATATAAAATATATACTGAACTCATGCATATATATATATATATATATATATATACACACACACATATATAAACTTTAATCACCTCACCCACACCCACATGGATTAATGTTTTAATCGTGTTCATCCCTCTGCAGGAAGGTATGAAATATCTGGAGGCACTTTTGTACCTGAATTTAGCTTTGTTGAGCATCAGTGTCCCACTTTCTCTCAGATTGACCCTCTCCCAGATGAAGCATTGAATACGGCAAGCACCAGGCCATGGGAATTGGAAACTGGCAGAAAAATTCTTCTCTGATTTGCCTCATCAAAGGTTCCAAGCTGGAGAATACATGGAGTCTTACCCTGCCTACAGACTGCTCCTTCTGTACTCTCCTTACAAATTTACTTTATGACACAATTGTCATGAACAAAATGTTTGTGAGACACCCTCTGAAAATTCTTTTATAATGTGTGGCGCTCAATAAATTGTAAAAGGGTATTTTTCTTAACAACTCTTTATCTATGCTGCTACTTCCATTCATCTTGCCTGCAATTAATTTTCTGTGCTGTGACTATTATATGCAGCATTCTAAGTATCAAGTGCAAAGGAACTATTCCTGTGGGAAATATGTAAGATTAAAATGTTACAGTCTATCTTAATAAGAAAATTCAATTTCCTTATTAAAAATATATTTTTTTACATTTTTCATGTTGAAGAATAATTATAATTTAATTCAGTCTTATTTAATTTGATAGGAAAAATGTAGTAAAAAATAGTTTTTGGTTTAAGGTCATGGAATAGTATCCAATATCCTACATGGAAATTGCCACAGACCTATCTCATGGGAGAGACATGGAAGATGATTTGATTTGGATAAATTACCATATCCAGTTTGCTCTTTTTCAAGTGATTAAAATATAATAGAAAATTGCTATTAATCATATTTAGTTAGTATAAGCACTGGACACGAGATATAGAAGGCAAAGAAGAAGAAACAATCTTAATTAAAGCATCTATAGAATTCTTGTTTTTACAGATAGGAATAGTTAAAGGTGATGCCTTTTTTTTTTTCCATTTATTCCTTCAATGAATATTATTGAGTTCCATATTGTGCCAAAGATTGGTCTAGTTTCTGGGAATATTTCCAAGAAAAGAGAGATGGCCCCTGGCCTCCTGAGGCTGCTGTTCTAGTTGGAGAGAGTAAACAAGAAAGTAAATATTAACTAGGACCTGAGAAAGTGCTGTTAAGAGGAGAGATGGCAGGGGAGGGGTGCTGGTAAGGAAACAGTGGTGTGGTGTAGGGGTGGTGGACTGTTCTTCGAGAAAGAGGAGTCAGGGAGCACCTAACCTGACATTTGAGGTGAGACTTGAATGCAGTTAGAGAGTAATGTGTGTCAGCATTCTGAACAAAAAGACTTCCTGTTAGAGAAAGCAGCAAGTGAAATTTCCCTGAAGAAGCAGTTTGGTATTTTGAGGAATAGCAAGAACACAGGCTGTGGCGAGGTGGCAGTGAGCTAGACAGCTGGCAGGAGGTTAGGCTCTATGAAAGGGGGCCAGAGCAGGCAAGGCTTTACCGGTGGTGGTAAAGTGCCAGACTTCATACTGAGGAAGATGGGAAGCCTCAGAATGGCTTTGAGCAGGTGAGGGACATGGCCCAACTTATATTTTGAAAACATCTTCCTGGCCACTGTGGGTGTGGGGTCCCCTTGACTATCAAGAGACAAAATGGAAGACAAATGACAGGAAACCATTGCCTTATTCTTAGGGCATGGTGGTGCTCCGACTGAGTTTGCAGCGGTGGAGGTAGTAAGAATTGAGCAGATTCAGAACATATTTTTATTTTATTTTATTTATTTTTTTAAAGATTTTATTTTTATTTACTGATTTGCTGGGGAGAGAGAGAGAGAGAGAGAGAGAGCAGGAGTACACAAGCAGGGGGAGTGGCAGGCAGAGGGAGATGCAGGCTCCCCGCTGAGCAAAAAGCCCCACACAGGACTCGATCCCAGGACCCTGGGATCATGACCTGAGCTGAAGGCAGACGCTTAACCTACTGAACCACCCAAGCATTCCCAGAACATATTTTAAAGGCAGAACCTATAGCACTTAGTGTTTTGGATTTGGGTGATAAAATAAATAACAAATCAGGAATGACTTCCAGTTTAAGGTTTGGGCAACTGGACAGATGATGATTTACTGAGATGAGAAAGCTAGGAAAAGATTAGGTTTGGGGGGGAAATCTCAAATCCTATTTTAGATGTGTTAAGCTTGGGATGTCTATAGACTTGCTTTTTTGGCAATAAATTATATGTGTCTAGAGCACAGGTGAGAGTTGAAGATGGGGATAGAAATCACTAGGGTGTTGATGGGATTTAAATCACGAGGGTTTTGATGGGATTTAAATTTTGGTATCAGGATATGAACACCACTGGAATATATGTAAACCATGATTTCCGAATTTCAGTATTTTTGCTACTTTGAACCAGATAAAATCTCTGTTGTGGGGGCTCCCCTGTGCATTGTAAGATGTCCCCTGGCCTTTACCTATTAAATGTCTGTAGCATCTCTTCCCCTCTGGTTGTAACAACCAAAATTGTTTCCAGACATTTCCAGGTATCCAATGGCAGGAAAAGTCACCTCCCTAGTTTATAACCAGTGGTGTAAACAGAGGCAAAAAAAGAACCAGAGGAATATAGAAAAAGGCCTGGACCACCCCAATAGGAGGAGGCTGAGAAAAAGATGGGCAAAGGACACTTACAAGGTGCAACCAAAGAAGTAGTAGAAAATTGCAGAGACTCTTAAGTGAAAAGACAAAAAACTGAATTTATCCTTTATAATGAGATAATAGCTGCACTACTAAAATATAAATTCCTATTGACACAAAAGCTAATAATATTTCTGAGTAAGGAGACTATTGCTTTTAAAACAAAAGTCAGGCCACTCCTCCCCTCCAATGTTTTTCCCGTGGCTTTTAAAGTAAAAGCCAACATTCTAACATGATTCTGGCCTCCACACCCTCACTGTGTCCAGTGACTTGATCTCCTACCCAACCCCTGGTGCACCCCATATTGCACAAGGGCAGACGTTCTTCTATGTTTGTGCTCATTGTCCATGACCCATATTCAGGGCTTTGCCCTTGCTGTTCATTCTAGCTGGATTCTTCCTCCCCAGGTATCTGCTGGACCCCTCTTCAGCTCCTTCAGTTTTGCTTAAATGTCTTCTTCTCCACTGACCTCACTTGTTTAAACTGCCAGTCCCCTCAGGGAAGAACTCTTCAAGCCACCCCCTACTTTATCTTGCTCCCTTACATTTATCATCATTGAGCAAACTGCTTATTTATTTATTTTTTTTTACCAACTTTTCTTATAGTCTGTCTCCCCTTATTAAAATATCAGTTCTAGGAAGGATTTGCAGCTGTGTTATTTACTGATCTGTCCTTAGCATCTATAACAGAGCTTCACACATAGTAGATACCCAATGGATACTTATTGAAGCAATAAACAAATAAAGGAACTCTCATTTATTGAGTGCTTACTATTTGCCAGACACCATTCTCAAAGCATCATAATAATTATCAAATTAATTGAATTTCTTATTTAATTTTTTATCAATAATTTTTGTTTTCCCTTTAACAAGTATACTGCTTTTAATTTGTTCAAAAATACATTCAATGGTTACTGTGATGTCACTTACTGTGCCAGGATTTAGGAGTAAAGTAGTGGGGAACTTGGGGGAAGGACAAGGTAAACCTTGGGAGAAGCAAGGTGTGATGGAGATCTGACCAGAGACCTATCAAAGTGGACAGTGGGCATTTCTTCCAGGGGAGGGACACATACATTAACCTCAGGGTTAGGGAAATCTTTCTGGAAGAGATGGATCATTGAGAACTTTGTTGCAAAAATGATAAGAATTAAACGAGAACAAAACGGGCGTTCCAGAAAGAGAATGGCATATGGGTTAGTGTAAAGCAGTGTTGTCCATTTAGGAATCTTTAAGTTTCATTATGTATATACTGGCATGACTTGGAATGAGACTCATCTCCTTATCAAAAGAGTTTTCATATTCTTACACCCACACAAGGGAGCCACTGAGAGATTTTTAAGCCATGGAATGACATGATCATATGATCAAATTTTAGAAATTGCAGTTTGGCATATATTGAAGGTTTTAATGTCAGAGAACCAGACAGGTAGTAAACTGGAGGGAGGCAATGGGACTATGGCATTTTTCTAGTAGAATACACACCTGAACAATGTGGCAGTGAAATGAGCAAAGAAACGTACATAGAAATCTTACCGTGTTAAATTACAATTAGCTAATAATTATTTACATTTTCTCAAGACGCATATCATGGTAGGAAACCAATGCCCCATGCCATCTGTTTCTTTGTGTCCGCTGTCTTTTTTGAAAAATTTTACCCTATGGATAATTTGAAATATGATATATGAAAATGAAGGGGACTAAGCTTTTAAATATTACTGACATCTAATATTATAGGATAAGCTAACCATTTTTTTTTACCTCAGTTTTATTCAAATTTGTTAGACATTCACTGAGAGCACAGGCTATATGCCACAGAAGTTAAATATTCAGAACACTCACGTACATGGTCTGTATATTCAAAATAAATCACTAAAAGAAAAACCAAAATACATACATAAAAATATGTTTGGTTTGGATTTTTATGGAAAAGTACATTAATTATCAAGAAAACTGACAGCTCTATTATCTTTTTAAATAGGATCCCTCTAGCCGTTATTTAATAAAAGCTTTTCTGTTGGTTCATCTAAATGTTGCCCTTTGATGAGCTTTAGACTTTATCAGTTTAAGGAGTGCAGCCCTCAGATTAATGGGCAGCCTGGGAACCAGATGTCTGTTGTCAGGGCTGAAAACCCAATTAAAATGGAGGTCATGAAGGTGAAGGGAAGAGAAAGGGTCAACAAGAGCTCGTTTGAGCCGGGCATAGGCTGGTGGAAATCAGAGGTTTTGTGCTACATTGGCAGATCTGTTAAGAAAACTAATCCATAGATACTTTTATCAAATGCTTTGAAACTCCTGAACCATATGGGACTCAGGGAGATATTAATCTCCACAAAAATTTCAGGAAGAGTTTGCTCTGAATGTTGATCTCAATAGTAAAATACAATTTTGAAAAATCCATTAAAACATTTGTATTAGTACAGTTATCAAAAATCTCAGTAATGATTTTTAAATCATATCTGAAGTGTCTTTCTGCTTATATATATTAATATTTGAATAACCCACCTGTTTAATTCTTCCTAGTCAATAAACTATTGCTAAATTTTCTTCTGCCTCCTATTTCTTTAGCCTCACTGCCTGTCATGCCATCCTGGAGAGCACTCCAGGTTAATCTTTCTAAAGCATATTCTAAAGCATATTATGTCAATATTTTAAAAAATCTATGAGAACTCCCAGTTGGTTACTAAGTAAAGTCCAATTGCTTTTTCCCAAAACCAAAAATTTTGTACAGTTTGATACAATCTTCCTTGCATTCATGTATTCATTTGATAAATGTTTCTAATGCAGCCACTGTGTGTCAGCCATTCATTTAGGCTCTAAGGATACAACTGTAAATACACAAAGCCCTCACTTTCAGGGGATGTATACCCTGGTGGGAGGAGTAGAGAAATGTATGCACACACAAAATACACACATGTACATACAGAGAAAATGAAAAATATTATGGAAGAAAACAGAACAGTGTGATAATGAATAGGGATTGTCATGGTATTGCGTGGTGGGTTTGTTTTTTTTTTCTTCTTCTTCTTTTTTGGAAAAGGTATTTGGATAAGGCTTCACTGAGAGGGTAACCTTTTGTGGAGGCTTAGAGGAGGTGAGAAATGAATATTGAAGTATTTGAGGGAAGACCATTCCAGGCAAAGGGGACAGCAAGCAATGATCCTGAGGAAACATTATCCTTGGTAAATAACTAGCCGAATGTCATGGGCATTAGCAGAGTGAGCAAAGAGGCGCATAGTAGTTGATGTGGTCAGAGAGGCAAGAGGGAGGGCAGATCAGGTAGGATATTACAGGGTATCATTAAATCTATTGACCCTATGTAGGAGGTCATTTAAGAACTGTGACAGAAAGATTCATGATATGGCTTATATTTAAAATGACCACTCTGGTGTGTTTGAATAGACTTTGGGGGAAATAAATATACGGGGATCATGACTTTATAGCCAATGAATAGGGAGTTTAACAAAGATTAGGGATAGTAATAAGGGGTGGGGTCTGGGAACTGCTCTTGGGCACTCTAATACACTCAGGCAGATGAGGGGGACATCAACAAAGCCTTCAAAGGAATGAGTAAGCAAGAGGAAAATCTAGAAAAAGGTTTATCTCATTTGAAGAAAATTGATCAAGGAGGTTCAGGGAATCTTCTGAGGTTCAGGGAATCGACTGTGTTAAATGCCGCTCATAGGTCAAGTCAGATGAGGGCTCGGAATCATCACTGAATTTAACAAAAAAGAGATTACTGGTGATCTTGAAAAATATATTCAGTTGACTTTTATGGGTGAGAGGGTAGGTGGACAGAATCTGGGAAGGACAACCACAGACAACTCTTTTGAGGAGTTTTATCATTTAAAAAATAAACAAAACATAGATAGGAATTATAGACAAAGGGTGACGTAAAGTAAATAAGCACATTGATGAAAAGGATGGGGACACTTCTGACTTCGTGAGGAAAGATGGGGCATGTTCAATGAGCAAACATATATGCAATATACATCCCATGTTCACTTTGGGGTGGAAACTTAATACCAGAATGAGGCAAAATTCAGCACTTGATACCAGGAGCTTAACTTAGAACAAGGAGAGGGGGCTATGGGCCTGCTCTGAGAGCTGGTATAAATTGGATGGGGTCTTGGGCTCATTATCTTAGATAAGCAACGCAAGGCCTTGCTTTTTCATAGGCATATCAGTTGACCTGGAGTCCAGGCTTCTGCAGAGATAGCTAGTGGATTTGTTAGTGGGGTCTGAAAAGACACAATAGCTGATTAGGGGAAACTGTTCTCTGAAAAACAAGCATTAAATTTTCTGCTTGTTTCAACCTCCTTAACCCTGTGGGGCACAGTTTCAATCCCTCTTGAGTTATGATCATTCTTCAATTTTGAAGGAATTGGGATAATGACTGCTCTGGTTACTTCCCTATCTCCTTGAGTGAGCTAAGTTTCAGGTAAAGAGCGGTTTTTGCAAATCTTAGCTATATGCAAAATCCCTTCAATGATTAACGTGCCTACATGCAAGGCTAAGCAGAAGTTTCTAACCTACAGGTCACAGCAGCAAGGGAAATAGAAGCAATATGGAATCAGACACGCAAAGTTTCTCTTGTTGTACAATGGGTTTGTAGAAATTCCCTATCAATTTTGTAAAAAAGTATAAATAAATCAAAGAAAAGAAAAGCAAGGAATATGTCCAAGTTAATCACAAACAAATATATTGAAAGATTCTGCAAATAAATGGAAAGTTCTGCAACTATTGTTCAGGCAAAGTAAATAATAAAATATTACTTTGTAATAGTTGAGCAAAATAAAAACGTTTTCTCAAACATTGATAAAGAAAATGTAGATGGTTCCATAGGGCTTTTTAAAATTAAAAATAAGATGCAAATGTCAAAAATATGTTTCAAATATATGTATTCTTCAAGGATTAAGCACAAGTATATAAATTTCAAGATTGTTGATAGACACATAAAGTGGGAAAAATAAAGAATAGTTGAATAAATGATTGTATCAATAACAAATGATGAATTGGAGCTGTATATACCAATAGACTTGGAGTGGTTTTCATAAGGCATTATTGAATAAAAAATGTAAAATGTGAAAGTATAATATAATAGGTATTTATAAGGAGGGAAATTAAAACATATGTTCTTATATGTGTACATGTATATACATGTAAGATACATCTTTCTATATATTGATTTATATGTACAAGTAGTGGCTTATAGTTTTTTTGTATTTGCATATGAACTTTGAAAGACAATAAGAGGAAAAGCACCATTTTTTTTGCCTTTAATGAAGGCAGTGAGTTAATAGATTTAGGCAAGGAACATCAATAGTTAGTAAAATTGTTAGATGGAAGACTAATGGTAAACTGGATATTTTTATGGCACCAAAGCATCACTCCACAAATTACTACCTGTTCCTAAGGGAGAAAAATATGTAACTTCACAAAAGGAGAGTTAAGGCTGTCACAACTCCAGTGGTGATCATTTTAGCAATGGTATTGGGATGACTAAGCATTACGAATGTCATGAATGTGATGCTACAGAATGGAAGAATGTGTGATATTAATTTTTCCTTCAAAAAAACCCCGATAAAACACACATTTTGAAATTAAAAAGTTCATAGTTTGATTAATGTTCACATGTGAACAGTCAGGTATAACCACCATCTAGAGTGAACTAGAATATTATCTGTACTGCAGAAATCTCCCCATATAGTCACCAACTCACCAATCCCTCCTTCCATAAGTTATCACTCTTCTCACTTCTACCACCTCCTATACAGGAAGTTTCCATAAATGTTTCACCTGAGTCTGATTTATCTTATAGGTCTAAATTCTGCATATAAAACTACAGAGAATAGAAGAAATTGCTAAATAACAACATGAGTAAATAATCTAACAGATCTAGAAAGCAGTGTACCCCAAAGGACAACTTGTCTGATCTCTGCAGTGAGAGCAGCAAGTGAAGGAAAAGAAGCAACTTTTAACACATTTTAAAAGACAAGAGAAAAATCACAATATATCGAATTGGTGATCTTGATTGGATCCCAACTAAAACAAACCAGCTGTAAAAGAACACTTGGGGAAATCTGAATATAGATGAAGTATTTGTGATATTAAGGGACTATTTTTTTTAAATATTTTATTTATTTATTTGAGAGAGTAGTGAGAGAGAGAGAGCGCGCGTGCAAATGCACGAGCAGGGGGAGGGGCAGGGGAAGAGGGAGAAGCAAACTCCCCACAGAGCAGGGAGCCTGATGTGAGACTCAATGCCAGGATCCTGGGATCATGACCTGAGCCAAAGGCAGACACTCAAGGGACTGAGCCACCTAGACGCTCTGGGGCATTTTTAACTGTGTTGGTTGTGAAAATTATATTGGGGCTATGTCGGATAGTATCTTTTTTTGAGTTACCCACTGAAATATTTAAGGGTGAAATGTTATATCTGTAATATATTTATAAATATTTTGGGAATAAAACAGGTAAGTATAACAAACTGTTATTGGTCAACCTAGAATAGATTATAAGTATATGAGTGTTTATTATATGATTCTTTCCTATGTGATTGAAAATTTTTATAAAGTTTAAAAAGGGACACATAAAGGGTACCTACCTATTACTTTTTACTCCAGATTTGCCTGCATAATATATTTGAACTTTTCTACATGTTTTAATCATGGATATTTTCTTCTTCACCAGAATTTATATTTATAGGTCTATTTTGCTGATATTGTTAACCATCTAAACCTTTCTAGAGTTTAATCCAAATTTCCTTACAAAGGATTTCACACTAATAGAATTGAACTTGTTTCAATTTCAGTATCACTGGAATCCATTTAACAGGTTTTTCCTTCAAACTTCCATTTTCTTTTACTCTGTAGAAAATCAATATGAAGTTAAGAAGGGACTGCTAGCTAAAATTACAAGAGGTTAACTCTTCCTTATTTATAGATACATCTACTTTATAATGGCACTAAGTAGACATCTTATTCTTTAATTTCAAAATGGAAGTTTTCTAAAAGACTGCTTTATATCTGAATATTTCTTTTATTACATAGATCCTTTGTCATGTTTGAAATGGTATTTGAACAGAAAAATATCTCCTTTACCAAGAATATCTAACAAAACTTATGATGAAATACAAATAAAATTATACATTAAACCCCAAACTGGTAAAGGCCAGAAACACCATCAGCTTAATTAATGCTGTGCTTTCAAAGGTCTAGTCCAGGGTATCACTGAACTGGATATCAAAAGATTGCATAATATCTGTACTTTGAGAGTATAAGTCATTTATGAACTTTAGATGGTATAAATGTTAATTATTTGGTTGTTTTCTTAGAGTAAAATCTTTCATGTGCAAGCTTATTTGGTGCTTTATTTTTATAATATTCACAATCTGTTTGTGGGACTTCTAGTCTAAGCCAAACTGTAATGTAAATGTGAAATTAAATATTTTTGGAAGTTCATGAGTTAATATAGTACATACTAAGATATCTGTTATAAAAATATTATAAAGATTTTATATAATCTGTAGCTCAGTTTGAACTAGAGAAAAAAATTGTTTAAAATATATAAACAATCTGGTATCTTAGATCATTTTAGCTCAGTTAGAACCAATTCAAACTCACAAAATAAGTACCATTTATTGATTTGTTTATTTAAAGATACACACAGTTCCCTTGAAATTTCAATGCTCTTAATTGCACCCACTGACTTTTATTTGGTTGCCTGTTATAGAGAGGTCTCATTGACCTGCTGCTTGTTCTTTTCAGCAAGTGGTAAATTTCAATTTACTCTTCCTCTGCAAGAAAGTAGAAAATTGGTTTCTCTGCACTTGTGTATCTGGGATCAGAAAAAAGTCCTGACACTTACAAAGCCCACTTACAAAGTTATGTTTTAATTTTCTCTTGCTCTTTCATTCAGAATCTATGTTCATGGATTTATTTAAATATAAGAATCAATTTTATTTACATAATAAACAAACAGATTATTGAATGACAAAAACCCATATACTATGAAACATTTCTTCCCAGGCAAAAAGAATCAAATGCAGTCTACAGGGCATTGCCATGCATTATTTTCCTAGACATTGGTTGACAGAATTTATGGAAGTGATTTAAATTGTTCAAAACTATGTGTTACCTATGTAGAATCATAAGATATATGCAAATGACTACATTTTTTGTTTTGTTTGGATTTGGAAAAATGCAATTCAAAAAGATCATAGATCATCTTCACCTATGTGTCAAAGCAAAAGATGATTTTGATGATATAGTTAATTCCATTCTGCATTTTGTTGATACTATTAGGTAGTAAGAGATTCTGTTTAGTGATACAGTGCATAATATTGTGAAACAATGTCCCTTCCTCTAGGAAACTAACAATCTAACAGAATTATTGGAATTAGTCTAAAAATAACAAGTAGCCATGCTAGAACAAGTTCTTTTTTTACATGTCTAACGTAAGTGCTATAAGACATATAAATATAAATTGTTGTGGACTAACAAGGGAACTAAAATATAAACTCTTTTTGCTAGATGAGGTTAGTGCATCTGAAGAAAGCCTATGGTTATAAATGGAAGCCCCATGCGGGTCATGATAATACTAAATGTACCCCAAGAAATTTACATACTAAATATCTCAGAATTTTAAACTAAGTTTAGCACTCCAGAATGAAATCAATAAAAATAAGATGTATAAGAAGAATTCAGTTCTTTATAGCCCCAGGCTATACTTTAGACAATGTAAGAATAGTTCCTACCAAGGCATTAATCCTAATTAATTGTCTTAACATATCTAAGAAAAGAGGGGTGGGTAACCTGCCAAGATCTTTAAAATAAACAAAGAGCTAGAATTCAAAGCTATTTTCAGCTTCAACTTGCCAAAGGGCAAGGGACCAAAATAATGGCCACTAGAGAGGTACACTTTAAGAGTCAAGGGGGAACTAACTACTCTTTTATTTGTCTTGGGAAAACTGTGCCAATATTGCCTAAAGTTTTTATTAATAATTTGACTTTCTTTTTACAATAATACATTGTAAATGTAAATTTAGTTTACTGGACGTAATTGGGAGTCAGTGAAATATAAGTAGTTAGCATTATGATTTATGTATACATCTTTCTAAATTGATTATTTTAAATAGATTTCTTAGAGAACACACAAACTCTGGAATCATCATGTTGGAACTTTTAATCTTGAGGACCAGCTTCTAAACTCTGGTTCTTAAACTATTTCTTTAAGGACCTGTGGCAAGAGTGAATTGTCCCTCTCAATGTTATTTCTTTTCTTTCTTTCTTTCTTTTTTTAATGCTATTTCTGTCTTGACCTTGCAAAGTCAGAAAACATAATATGTGCCAAATCTGGAGATCCTTCTCTCTTACTTTGCCCAGATAACTTTTTGGACCTTTATTTATTAATGCATAATGTACAATAGTTAGTTAAGAAATTTCTACTTAAGATTTGCTCAATATAAAATTCCCTCTATTTTAGAGAAAACTCAAACTATATTTGCTTTAGGTTGTGTTTTTTTTTTTCTTTTCTTTTTTTGTTTCTTTTTTTCCTGTGGGAAAAAAACAGTCGTGTATAAATAAAACTTGCTAAGACATTACTATGTATGATTAGGTTTTTTCTAAAGATAGTAAAACTGGAATTAGAACCTTTCTAGGAAATTTGAGATGAAACTTTTGTGCATGTATGGTATAATGAATTGGACTCTTTCAGCTCAACTCTTGCCTGAAGACATTTCTTCATACTTGGGGAGCAAGGTTTGCTTTGCCATAGCCAATTTTTTATCTTGTGTTCACTTTTTAAATTAATTAGTTGAAAAGAAAATGCATGTAATGCCAAGTAGCAGTAGGAGACAGAAAGATGAATCGATTCATTCATTCATTCATTCATTGTGGGTTTATTCATATGTTCAAAGTATTTATAGAATGCTTAATATGTTCCAGCCACTGTTCTAGGTGCTGGTCTTATAATGCTAAACAAAAAAATAAAGTAATCTCAAATCTTGTGGGTTTAGGAGCTTTGATAAATGAATAAAGTTGAATGAATTAATTGCATTATATATATTAGAACTTTTCTATCAAAATATTAGGGACCAAAGGTGTTAAACAGAATATGGTGAATGATTGAAAATTTCATCTATTGCACTTAAGAGTTGACATTGTTTCCTAAAAGTAAGAGACAAAAGAATGCTACATAACCAAAACATAGTGAATCTTTTTGTTAGTTAACACAGCTTTTGATGGACTAACCAGATTAGAGGCCCAAGAGTACTGTTAAATTTAAGAACTAAGTTTCCAGCTGCCAATAGTCTGTCAAGAATCCAGATGGTGCTTTTGGAAGAACACATTTTCAGTAATTTGGCATCATTTAATTCCATCATTAGTGAAGAGAGCTTCATATATTGAGTGGATTGTGTTGTACTAAGGGTTTTAATATATTTATCTTTACCACATGGAAACTGCACAAAACAATGAAAATGTATATTTAAGATGAAATCATTTTCTAAGAGAAGTTAATACTTAAGTGTTAGTCTTGAAATGGGATTGAACTCATGGAATTTTGTGAAGGCAAATACTTTGTTATACTGGTCAGCGTGTCCAAAATTTTAAGTTTTGTTTTGTTTTGTTTTGTTTTGTTTTTTAGTGGTTGTTTGACAAAGACAAATGTTCTTTAAGATAGGTCATTCTGTCTTAGAAATATGGAAGCACTAACGGAATCAGTGCAATTTGGGGTTAATAGAATGTAGTCTGTTGTCATCCTCTCCTGGCTTGGCACATTGAACTCCCCCTTCTATCTCTTCAAATGCCTGAAGCCCTGACGTCATTCCAGCTGGAGTTTCTTCCAGCTCTCCTTTGTATAAGTATTGGTCACTCCCCTCAAATTGCCTTGATGTTCATCGTGTTCTTCATAATGTCAAAGGATTCCCACAAATCCCTGTTGCCTGTTTGTCTTTACTACTGCTTACTCAATGATTTTATTGAAAGATTCCAGACCCTAAAGACTTAATTTTCACACCTACTGTGATGCTTTATTTTTCTTCTTGTGGGTCTGTGTGTAATGCCTATTGAACAATTTTTATCATCTGTTATGGATTTAAACAATTCTCTCAGAAAAATGTAAGTAAACAGCTTAAGAGAGGCCATCATCAAACCATGGTGCACTCATGCAATGCAGAAGAGCATAGCAGAGCACTAAGAAGTAAAGATTATTGGCCATGTGGGTCACTAAAACTGTTGCAGTTTCCACAGCAAGCAGACTCTGTGATGGAGATTAGTCTTGGTGGTTTATTGGGGAGCATTTCTGGAATCAATACCAGGAAAGGGAAGGGAAGGGAAGGAAGCAGGAGTGGGCAAAGGGAGAAATTATCTGTCAATGAATTTTGACAGAGACTTCAGCTGGCCCCACAGAGAGCTTCTGAAGTGAAAAGGACCCTTTAAGATTATGTCCAGTTGGGACAAGGGCCATGGGGGTTTAAATCTCCGTGTCTGGATGTGGCCTGACTCATCCTAGATGGCTGACAGCTGAGGCCTTTCTGCCAGCAGCCCTCCCAGCAATCCTTCAGTCCTAAGGAGAGACCTGGGAGAGGCATGACAGCATCCATCCCAAACACTTCTTGGCCAGCATTATCCAGCAAAATATTCGACACTACCTCTCACTGACTGAGAGCATGCAGTAGTTTCAGAGAATGAGGAGAAATATATACAGTGTTATTTCACTGATTTGTTCCACATATATGCACAAAACATACACACAGTATGTGTATATATGTATATATATATGTAATAATCATTTTTGAAGTTTGTATATAAATTCCAGCTACTTTTTTAAAAATTTTTTATTATATTATGTTAGTCACCATACAGTACATCCCTGGTTTCTGATGTAAAGTTCGATGATTCATTAGTTGTGTATAACACCCAGTGCACCATGCAATACGTGCCCTCCTTACTAGAGAGACTGCCATCACCAGTCTATCCCATTCCCCTCCCCCCTCCCCTCTGAAGCCCTCAGTTTGTTTCTCAGAGTCCATAGTCTCTCATGCTTCATTCCCCCTTCTGATTACCCCCCTTTCTTTATCCTTTTCTTCCCCTACCGATCTTCCTAGTTCTTATGTTCCATAGATGAGAGAAATCATATGATAATTGTCTTTCTCTGCTTGACTTATTTCACTTAGCATTATCTCCTCCAGGGTCGTCCATGTTGCAGCAAATGTTGAGAACTTGTTCTTTCTGACAGCTGAGTAATATTCCATTGTATATATGGACCACAGTTTCTTAATCCAGTCATCTGTTGAAGGGCATCTCAGTTCCTTCCACGATTTAGCTATTGTGGACAATGCTGCTATGAACACTGGGGTGCATATGGCCCCTCTCTTCACTATGTCTGTATCTTTGGGGTAAATACCCAGTAGTGCAATGGTTGGATCCTAGGGTAGCTCAATTTTTAACTTTTTAAGGGACCGCCACACTGTTTTCCAGAGTGGCTGCACCAACCTGCATTCCCACCAACAATGTAGGAGGGATCCCCTTTCTCCACATCCTCTCCAGCAATTGCTGTTTCCTGCCTTGTTAATTTTTGCCATTCTAACTGGTGTAAGGTGGTATCTTAGTGTGGTTTTGATTTGAATTTCCCTGATGGCTAATGATTTTGAACATTTTTTCATGTGTCTGTTAGCCATTTGTATGTCATCATGGGAAAAGTGTCTGTTCATATCTTCTGCCCATTTTATGGTTTGTTTGTTTCTTTCTCGCGTATTGAGTTTGAGAAGTTCTTTGTAGATCTTGGATACCAGTCTTTTATCTGTAGCATCATTTGCAAATATCTTCTCCCATTCCGTGGGCTGCCTCTTAGTTTTTTTGACTGTTTCTTTGGCTGTGCAGAAGCTTTTTGTCTTGATGAAGTCCCACATGTTCATTTTGTCTTTTGTTTCTCTTGCCTTTGGAGATGTGTCATGAAAAAGGTTGCTTTGGCCGATGTTGTAGAGGTTGCTGCCTATGTTCTCCTCTATGATTTTGATGGATTCCTGTCTCACATCGAGGTCTTTCATCCATTTGGAGTTTATCTTTGTGTATCGTGTGAGAGAGTGGTCAAGTTTCGTTCTTTTGCATGTAGCTGTCCAATTTTCCCAGCACCATTTATTGAGGAGACCATCTTTTTCCCACCGGATGTTTTTTCCTGCTTTATCAAAGATTAGTTGCCCAAAGAGCCGAGGTTCCATTTCTGGGTTCTCTATTCTGTTCCATTGGTCTATGTGTCTGTTTTTGTGCCAGTACCATGCTGTCTTTGTGATCACAGCCTTGTAGTACAGCTCGAAATCCGGCATTGTGATGCCCCCAGCTTTGTTTTTCCTTTTCAACAGTTCCTTGGAGATTCAGGTCTTTTTCTGGTTCCATACAAATTTAAGGACTATTTGTTCCAGTTCTTTGAAAAATGTCCTCGGTATTTGATCAGGATGGCGTTGAAAGTGTAGATTGCTCTGGGTAGCATGGACATTTTAACTATGTTAATTCTTCCGATCCATGAGCATGGAATATTTTTCCATCTTTTTGTGTCTTCCTCAATGTCTTTCAAGAGTGATTTGTAGTGTCTAGAATATAGACCCTTTACGTCTCTGGTTAAGTTAATTCCAAGGTAATGTATGGTTTTTGGTGCTATTGTAAATGGGATGGATTCCCTAATTTCTCTTTCTTCAGTCTCATTATTCGTGTATAGAAATGCAACTGATTTGTGAGCATTGATTTTGTATCCCGCCACATTCCTGAATTGCTCTATAACTTCTAAGACTTTGGGAGTGGATTCTTTTGGGTTTTCCGTATAGAGTATCATGTCATCTGTGAAGAGAGACAGTTTGACTTCTTCTTTGCCAATTTGGATACCTTTTGTCCCTTTTTGTTGTCAGACTACTGTTGCAAGGACTTCTAGTACTATGTTGAATAATAGTGGTGAGAGTGGGCATCATTGTCGTGTTCCTGATCTTAAGGGAAAGGCTTCCAGCTTTTCCCCATTGAGAATGATATTTGCTGTAGGCTTTTCATAGATGGCTTTTATGAGCTTGAGAAATGTACCCTCTATTCCTACACTCTGAGGGGTTTTAATCAGGAAAGGATGCTGTATTTTGTCAAATGCTTTTTCTGCATCTATTGAGACAATCATATGATTTCTGAATTTTTGTTTCTGGATAAAATCTAAGACACTGATAGATTTGCGAATGTTGAACCACCCTTGCATCCCAGGGATGAATCCCACTTGGTCATGATGGATAATCCTATTAATGTACAGTTGGATTCTATTAGCCAGGATCTTGTTGAGGATTTTGGCGTCCATATTCATTAGGGAAATTGGTCTATAATTCTCCTTTTTGATGGGGTCTTTGCCTGATTTGGGGATCAAGGTAATATTGGCCTCATAGAATGAGTTTGGTAGCTTTCCTTCTATTTCTATTTTTTGAAATAGCTTTAGGAGAATAGGTATTATTTCTTCTTTGAATGTTTGGTAGAATTCCCCAGGAAAACCATCTGGGCCTGGAGTTTTTGTTTTGTTTTTTGGTTTTTTTTTTGGAAGGTTGTTTATCACTGACTCAATCTCTTCATAATTAATTGGCATGTTTAAAAAATCAATTTCTTCCTGTTTTAGTCTTGGTAGTTTATGGGTTTCCAGGAAGGCCTCCATCTCTTCCAGATTGCTTAATTTATTGGCATAAAGCTGTTGATAAAAGTTTCTAATAATCCTTCCAATTTCATTGGTGTTGGTTGTGACCTCTCCTTTTTCATTCATAATTTTATTAATTTGGGTCCTTTCTCTATTCTTTTGGATAAGTTTTGCCAGAGGTCTGTCAATTTTTTTAATTCTCTCAAAGAACCAGCTTCTAGTTCTGTTGATCTGCTCTACTGTGCTCCTGGTTTCTAATTCATTGATTTCTGCTCTAATCTTGATCACTGCTTTCTCGTGCGTGGATTAGGCCTGTCCCTCTGTTGCTGTTCCAGCTTCTTCAGGTGAGAATATAAAAACTGCGTTTTAGATTTTTCTTTTCTTTTCAGTGATGGATGGCTATGTATTTTCCCCTTAGGACTGCCTTTGCACTATACCATAGGTTTTGGACCATTGTGTTTCATTCTCATTGGTCTCCATAAGTTGTTTAAATTGATTTTTGATTTCCTGGTTTATCAAATCATTCCTGAACAGGATGGTTCTTAGTCTCCAAGTGTTTGAGTTTCTTCCAAATTTTTCCTTGTGATTGAGTTCTAATTTCAAAGCGTTGTGGTCTGAGAATATGCAGGGAATAATTTCAGTCTTTTGGTATCAGTTGAGACCTGTTTTGTGTCCCAGAACATGGTCTATTCTTGAGAATGTTCCATGGGCATTAGAATAGAATGAGTATTCTTTGGTTCTGGGGTGTAGTGTTCTATATATATCTATAAGGTCCAACTCATCGAGTATGGCATTCAAAGCCTTCATTTCTTTGCCTTGTTTTTGCATGGGTGTTCTGTCTATTTCTGATAGTGGGGTGTTGAGGTCCCCTACTATTAATGTATTTTTATCTATATGTCTCTTTATTCTGGTTAAGAGTTGGTTTGTGTATCTTGCTGCTCCCCTGTTGGGGGCATATATATTTATAATTGTCATCTCCACTTGTTGGATACATCTTTTAAGAATAATACAGTGCCCTTCTGTATCTCTAACTATAGTCTTTAGTTTAAAATTCAATCTTTCTGATATGAGAATTGCTACCCCAGCTTTCTTCTGAGGTCCATTGGTGTGAAAGATGGTATTCCATCCCTTTACTTTCAGTCTGGATGTATCTTTAGGTTCAAAATGAGTCTCTTGTAGACAGCAAATGGATGCGTCATGCCTTTTTATCCAATCTGCAACCCTGTGGCGCTTTATGGGAGCATTTAGGCCATTTACATTGAGACTGATTATTGAGAGAGATGATTTGAATGATGCCATGTTGCCAGTAAAGTCTTTGTTTCTATCAGTTGTGACTTTCTGTTCTGTATCACTCTTGGGGCCTTTTTACCTTTATAGAACCCCCCTTAATATCTACTGTAGGGCTGGTTTCATGGTTACGAAATTGGTCAATGACTGGCGATTCCGGAAGGTCTTTATTTCTCCATCAATTCTGAATGACAGCCTTACTGGATAAAGGATCCTTGGCTGCATGTTTTCCTCTGAAAGAGCTTAAAAATGCCCCCCCCCCAACCCTTTCTCTCACTCCAGGTCTGTGTATACAGGTCTGACGTAATTCTGATACCTTTGCCTTGGTATGTGAGAAATTTCTTTGTCCTGGCCGCTTTCAATACTGTATCCTTGGATCTAATATTTGCAAATTGCACTACGACGTGACATGGCATAGGTTTGTTGTGGTTGAGCTTGGGAGGGGTCCTCTCTGCCTCTTGGACACGAATGCTTATTTCCCTTGCTAGATTAGGGAAGTTTTCAGCTACAATTTGTTCAAATATCTCTTCCAGACCTCTATTTTTCTCCACCACCTCGGGGATGCCGATGATTCTGACATTGGAATGTTTCATTGAGTCAGTAATCTCCTGTAACCTACATTCTTGGGCGTGGATTTTTTTAAGTCCAGATTCTATTTTAGCTTTTTCTTCTACTAACCCATCTTCCAGTTCGCTGATTTGTTCTTCTGCCTCATTCACCCTGGCCATCAGAGCCTCTAGTTTTGACTGCATTTGGCTCATAGAAATTTAAATTTCTGCCAGATTTGGTCTCATTTCTGCCCTTAGAGATTCTATATTCTCAATAACATTTTTGTTAATACTTTTTTCAAGTCTACACATCATCTTGACCATTGTTACTCTGAATTCCATTTCTGATAATTTGGTTATATCCATATCCATTAGTTCTGTGGCACAGGCCACAGACTCATTGTCTTTTCTTTGCTGGGGGGGATTTCTCCTTCTCATCATTCTGATGAGGAGAGGTTGCGGGGTTGTCCAGAGCCCAAATTATTGACCGGGACCCAGGCAGTGCGCACTTGTTTTATAGGGACCTTAGGGATGTGGGCTTCTTGATTTTTCAGCCTGCCTTCTGGGGGAGGAGCCTGCCACACCGATACTCAGGCAATCCTGTTTGGGTAGAGTCTCCATTTCCCCTGCAAGGGGGGATGGGGATGGGGATGGGCACCCTGTGAGCCGGTCTTTCCAGGCTTTTGTTCTCTGGCAGCTTTCCCTGGCGGTTTGCTGTGCCTCTTCTGAGAGACAGAGCAGCAGTGGCTGAATCTCAGCCTCTGTCTCAGAACAGAGGGATCGCAGACCCTTCTCCACTGATGATCTGGCCACTTTAACTCTGTTTCTGTTGGTGCTGCTCAAACCTGCAGCATCTGGGGATGTGCGCCCCACCCCTGGCATCCCAGCCCTCACTTCCAGGGCTGGCGCATCTCTGTCCTTTGTGTTTCTAACACTGCCAGCTGCCAGCCGCCCCCGTGTGCTCCCAGAGCTCCCAGTCTCAATCTGGTTCCAGTGAGCACACCGGAGCTCCATTTCAGTTATGGCATGTATTCCCTGGCTCATGGTCTCAGTCTGTTCTCTCGCGGGTGCCGGTCCGTGAGTCTGCCCGCTATCCTGTGCAGGTGGCTACTGCTTTCTGGCACCCAAATGCGGCGGCTCCCTCCCCCTTCCATTTATCTTCTGATATCTGTGCGTGGTTTCATGGCTCCCTGCTTCGTACCTCAATACTCAGTGCTGGAGATGTTCATTTGTAGAGATCCAGATGTATCTTCCTGCATCTCAGGCTGATTCCGTGGATATTCAGGCTGGTCTTGTACCTATCCAACTCGACTCAGGGGACCTGCTGAAAAAGGGGTCCACTACTCCTCCGCCATCTTAACCCAACTCAAATTCCAGCTACTTAACATACATGTAACAGTCATTTTTAAGACATAGTGTAACTATCATTTCTAGTTGTAATTAATTCTTATAATCACCTACATATGTAAAAGTTTATTATTTCTGGAAAATATTTCTGAGAAATATGGTAATATAATGAGCCAGTGGTGAAGGATGACATTATAGGATATATATATTTTAAATGCTTATTGAGTAAATGAATAAAGGAGAGGCTTTGTAACACCATGTCTTCCCAATTATGCTTGTATTCTAGTTTTGTACTATGACCTTTCTGTATTTAATCATCTTATTCCTCCTACCAATCTATAAAGTCTAAGATGAAAGAAATTCTGGATTTCTCATTATAACCTCAGCAACTTGCATTGTGAATTATATATGCAAATGCATTATGACTTCATAGGCTAGGATGAATAACATGTATTTAAGCTGCTTCGAGCACTTCATTACCTTTCTTGTGAAACTTTCTTATATGTCTCTTTGTTAGGCATTTTTGTTTTTCAAAAAAAAAATTTTTTTTATTTTCTAAAAAGAGGTTGAAATTACCAAGTGGAAGTTCTGTGACATTTTTGTGATATCCAACCTTAAAAGTGACATATAAGCTACCCTGCTGATCTATCAATGTGACCCAACCATCTTTTAATCACATACTTAGACCTCCATGGGTCTTAATTAGTTCCAATTTAATGACAGTCACTCTTTCTAACATGACCTGAGTTAGAGAGGAATGAGCCAGACTGAAACTACCAATTCACTTAAGATTATAACAAATAGTAAATAGATGGGAAAAACTTTCACCCAATTCAGATCTGGACTCAAAATCAAATGCCTGTAAGATGGAAATCTCTATGATTTTATTTAATTTGCCCAATATTTATTGCTTCCTTGGTACTTGTCCAAGATACATATTTTTAAGCATGAAAGATTGTTAATAAAATTCTGTTATTAAAATATTACACTTTTTCATATACAAACATACATACATTTATATTTATATATATTATATAACATAAATATATATAGTATATAACATAAATATATATAAATACATGAACTGCTGAAAATTTTTATTTTCAATTCAGATGATAAACTAAATAAAATGATGATTTCTAGAATATGAAACCCATGCATATTTGAAATTTTGTTTTTCTTAGTGATCTTGTGAAATTAGTAGTCAATATACATAATGTAATTTTGGTGTGGACAGAATTAATGATGGTAGCTCATTTTGGCTCCACGTTCACTAAGACTACATATAAACAATTTAATGTAGACACTAGAGAGTTATATCCATATGGGCAAGGCCAATGTCTCTCTGTTCATTACTGTGTCTTCAGTACTTGGCATGATGCTTGTTTAATTGTGAACTCAATAAATACTTGTCAAATTAGTGAATAGATGTATATTTTAAGAGACATTTACTAAATTTGTTAGTATTAAAATCTTTTGCGTATATTCTTTTCAATAAGGGAAAATTCACTGGATAATATTTGCTTCATGGGGGTGGACAGAAGTTGGTGTATTAGAGGTATATATTCTCTTCTAAAACTTCTTTATTGCTGCTCAAAATATAAAATTAAAGATATCTTTTTGAAATGAATCTCTGTACATTTTGCACAAGTAAGTGCACTCATTTCCTGGGTTTAAATTAATTTTGAAAATAAGTAGATTTATCTTTGCATCATTTAAAGATACTATATTTCTTTCATATTTAAAATATTGTGTTATATGTTAAAGGACATAACATAATGTCATTGGCAGTGTTCTTCATAATTCTTTTAAAATGCAGTAAATGATATTCTATCTGCATCATTAGGTTACCGTACAACACTGTCCTTTGAGAATATGGTTTTGCTATCATTTCTAGTTGTAATTACTTCTCACAAAAACTGTACAGGCTTATTGAAATGACTTGATGTGTGAAGGTTGAGAAGACAATGCCTACAATCATTGTAAATAACTGCAGCTTGATTGCATGGCATGTTTATTTCACATAAGCTCACCCTTACAAGGTGCCATATTTCTGAGTATGGTTTTCTAAACCTCTCCAGAATTTATGTTTTCTCTAAAAGATCTGAAATTAGAGATTTCCTGTAACTCAGAGTTTCTCAACCTTGACACTTGTGACATTTTGGACCAGATAAATCTTTGCTTTGGTGGAGGGTGCTTGGTGTATTGCAGGATGTTTAGCAACATTTGTTTTTCTCTATTTACTGGATGCCAGTAGCACCTTCCACTTCAGTTGGGAAAATCAAAAACGCCTCCAGACATTGCCAAATGTCCTATGGGGGGCAAAATCAGACCTGGATGAAAACTACTGCATGGCTTTCTTTTTATTGCATGTGTGAGTATGTGTATAATCTTCAGGGGAATGTTATTGTCTTATAGAATGCCAGGTTCAAAACTGAGAATGATACGTTAAATGCCACTGTGTCTAAGGAGAGGTGTCATGAAACTACCAAACGTGGGAACCAGGCACTTTGCCCAAGGGCTTTCTTGGAGGTGGAACTAGCTCTATTGTACCAAACTTCCTTCTCTCCATATTACAGTCTGTAGGAGAAGAGAACAATCAGAAAGGTGACTCCTCCAGTGTTGGGAGGGTACATTTTGTTGTGAAAGTCTTGCTCACATCAGGAAACTCTGGTGAGGGGAACTCCACAGGAGCCTTCCAAAGTCTCCACACATGCCCTGGGCCAGAGTCACTATTCAATTACTGGATAAACCGACAAAAGGCTTAGCTAGTCACTTATTGTGCATTTTGTTATTTCCAATGTTTGACTGTTATGCCTAATAATTCTTTAAAGACTCTTGTCTAGTGTTTTGGTAATGGGATCCCCCACAAATGATACTATATAGTATGGGAGAAGAAGATTGAACAAATCATGATTGAAAGACAGTGGTGGAGAAAAATAACTCTTCTGTATTTATGCCTCAAAGAGTTGGGACTATTAAATAAATTTATCTCCCACATACACATAAGTATACACATTATAAGTGAATATGACAGGTTAAAATTTACAGTCAAAATTGATAAATGTAGAGCTAAAATTTATTTTAAAATAAATATTTAATAAAATCTCAGCTTAGTTTTGGAACTGCCATTTCTTCTCATGAGGATAAATAAATAAAACAAAAACAAGGGGTGCCTGGGTGGCTCATTCAGTTGAGAGGCTGACTTTTGATTTTAGCTCAGGTCAGGATTTCAGGGTCTTGGGATGGAGTCCCATGTCCCTCCACTCAGTGAAGAGTCTGCTTCTCTCCTTCTCCCTCTCCTGCTGACCCCCATCCCATGTATGCATGCTCTTTCTCAATCAATCAATCAACGAATCAATCTTAAAAAACAAAAACAAAAGCAAATAAAACTACCCGATAAGCATGATTCTTTAAATAGCTGTCATTTATGGGTTAAATTTTTTTTTAGGTAAAATTAATTCAGTTTTAATATTTAAACCCAACCAATTTAAGACTAATTTATTCTCTCGCTTCTTATTCATTTTCTCTGCCTGTGGTGAGTCAAATGAAGTGTTCAGGGTATCTGCATAGTTCTGATATCAATGAAGGGGCACCCAGTCTATAGAGGCCATGGTCTACAGTCATGCTTAATTGTGTTATAATGCCTTAGTTTCTTTCTTACTTACTTTTTTTTTTTAAGATTTTTATTTATTTATTTGTCAGAGAGAGAGCACAAGCAGGAGGGAACAGCAGGCAGAGGGAGAAGCAGGCTCCCACATGAACAAGAAGCCCAACATGGGACTCAATCTCAGGACCCTGGGATCATGACCTGAGCTGAAGGCAGATGCTTAACCGACTGAGCCACCCAGGTGCCCCATTAATGCCTTAGTTTCAACATCATCCTCAATCCTCACTAAATATGCCTCTGCTCAAGTTATTATAGCTGATATATTGCAGGTAAATGAACTCTTAGGGAGGCCAGAATTACCACTTAATGATAGACTTACTCTGTCCTTATCAGTATTGCTGATTTCTGAATTCAGCCCTGTCCTTCTTTGGTTCCCTGTTAGCTATTTATCTCAGAACTTCTTCTTTTTATTTTTTTTAAAGATTTTATTTATTTATTTGACAGAGAGAGAGAGAGCCAGCGAGAAAGGGAACACAAGCAGGGGGAGTGGGAGAGGAGTGGTTCCAGCGGAGCAAGGAGCTGGATGCGGGGCTCAATCCCAGGACTCTGGGATCACGCCCTGAGCCGAAGGCAGACAATTAAGATCGAGCCACCCAGGCGCCCCTATCTCAGAACTTCTGAAAGAGGGCTCAGCTTTGGGCAAAGTTTAATTTGGTTCTTCAGAATTTAATTCAGGCCTTTTCAGCATGCTTACTTTAGTTTGTTTAACAAATATCAGATGGCATTTTCGTTTTAGAGTTCTTGCTTGCAATTTTACTTATAACTGAACTCCACTTACTTAAATCCATTATATATACAACTTCTTTATATTTTTAACCATATGGAAAACAGACATTTTCAGAATCTGTTAATCATTAAAGCACACATATTACCATATATTTGAACTTCCCCTGTTCTGTTAAATTTTCCAGTCAGCACCTAATTTTACAATGCAAAAGTATAGATATCTAGAAAATGGATTTTATAAAAATTGAGGCAAGTGATACATATAAGTAATATGTTAAAAGTAAGAAATTTCATTAAAATTACAATAATATGCTAGACTTACTTGCATTATTAAGAGCAAAATCTATGCATCCATTTATTATGATACCATCTTCCCTTAAAATCATGGTTTCTAAAGAAATCAAACTTAGAGGAAAGAGATCAGAAGGACATGAGGATTGTGATTGCATTATATTCTTATTCATGACAGTAAGATATCTGATATATATTCATTATTCCCAATGTTAATTATTCATAGACAACTTTGACAATTGTAAAATATCACCTGTTTGCTTCTGTCTTTTAAATACAAAATGAAATCCACGCTGCAAAAAATTTTTCTTCAGAAAACAATGTAGATTTCAATTTTTTTTCCAAAGATAAGAATTGATTCTAATTTTTCTTATTAAAGTATGTGTCAGACAGCATTTGTAAATCTTAGAAATATTTTTGTTAATTTTTCAATAATTTACTAAAAATATCCTATCCTTTTGAGAAAAAATATTCATGGAAATTAATTAATAAAATTGAGTAATTTAAAATGTGTTAGAAAATATTGCGTTATTTAAAAATTATAAGTATATATTTCAATTATCTCTGCCATCATTTTTTTTTTGCTTCTCGTAGTATAATGTTATTCTCCATAATCTATGTTAGCCATGAGCTGACAAGAGCATTGCTGGGGTATTTATATGGGCATTCACTGTATAATTGTTTTGACTTTCATATATATTTGAAATTTTTCATACTAAAATATTTTTAAAATATTTATTTTATTTATATTACTGAAATACTGTGGATGTCATTTTTGCTACATAACAATATTACCACTAACTTAGTAGCTTAAAACAACACAAGTTTATTTTCTTGGTTTCAGTAGGTCAAGAATCTGGGCATGACTTAACTGGTTTTCTTCACCAATTTCTCACAAATTTGCAATCACGGAGGTGTTGGCTGTGGTCTCATCTGAGGTTTGGCTGAGAAAAGATCCATTTCCAAGTTCATATGGCTGTTGACAAGAGTCAGACCCTCGAAGACTATCATTCTGAGATTCCCAGTCCCTTGCTTGCTGTTAGGTGCAAACCACATTCAATTGTTTGTCACTTGAACTCTCCATAGCCCAGCTTACTTCATTAATGCCAGCAAGAGTGAGAGTCAACAGAGTCCATTAGTAAGAGAGAAGTTATTATCTTAAAAAATGTAATCATAGAAATGACATCTCATCACCTTTGTTACATTCTACAGTTAGAAGCAAGTCTTGGATCTCACTTATAATCAAGCAGAGGTGACTGTACAAAGGTACAATACTAGGAGATGGGGGAAATCAGAAGCCATCTTCGGTCTATCTTTCAAATCAATTAGTGTTTTTATTTTCATTGGGTTTAGAGAATAAACTTGCTGTATTCATTTTTGAAGTAACTTCATAGAGTTATCTGTTCATGTGCAATTTCAGCTCACTGAGTACAAATGGTTTGTAGCCCTTGAGTATTTACTGGCCAAAACAAGGTGTGATCTGTGAATGAGTTCATCCTTAGGAAATATATTATTTCATTATTATTTCTCTGGTTTATTTATATATATTTTGTGGTTTATTTATAAATGAGAAGAGGAATAACTTGCTTTGAATAATGACTAGATGTCATATATTGCTATAATGATCTTAATTATGTCTTATGTGTTCAGTAGGAATACTGCAAAATCTGTCATTTAACTTTTGGCACCAAAGGTTATTTTAGTGAACAAGTTGTCTTGGTTTAGTCCAGAAAATACCTGTTGGTAGGAATGTTGGCACTGAGGTTATAAATTAGAAGGAATCAAATAAATTCATGCAAAGATAAATACATGCATAGGTAAACACACAGGAAATAGATAGCTGCCTGCTTAGGAAATAAAAATGTCTGGCAGGATGAAAGACTAAAGAGAAAAAAGGGAATTAAAAACAGGCTGATGAACAATAACAAAGAAAAGCATAAGGCTTATAGAGTAAATTAATGTGATATGTGAGTGCTTAAAGATTTTTAAGACTAAGGATTGTAACCTCCCACCTTTTTGCAAAGTCACTTATACACATTTTATATGGTGTTCAAAATTAAATTACAAAATACCATCCTAAGATTATCTTTAAATCTATTAAAAATATTTGGCAAATAATATGGAAATAAGAAAAAATAATTGTTTTAAAATCTGTCAAGAAGAAGAAGAGAGAATAACTTGTATGCAGTGAGATTTCTAGAGGCAGAAGTAATAAAGGCTCCACAAAACTTATGGAAATCACAAGAAAGCCTCAGGTATTCCATAGGAAACACCTCAAAGGACAAGAGACCCTCAAGCGAATCAAGCTCAAATTTACAATGATTCTATGAGGGGGAATATTCTAATCTGTATGTTACTTATATTTTTTAAATTATTTTTTAAGATTTATTTATTTATTTGAGAGAGAGAACACATAAGCAGGGCGAGAGGCAGAGAGAGAGAGTGAAAGAATCCTCAAGCAGACTCCCCACAGAGCAGGGAGCCCCATGTGGGGCTCCATATTGGGACCCTGAGATCATGACCTGAGCTAAAATCAAGAGTTGGATGCTCAACCAACTGAGCCACCTAGGCACCCCTAATGTGTATTTTATAATGAAGAAATGGAATCTCAAGGAAGATAATGATTTACCTAAGATCCCCAAGCTAATAGTTACAGGAGTTGGATTCAAACTCAGGTAAGTCTAACTCTACCCCAAACATACATTCCACTACAATCTGCATGGGTACCACAGATGGATGGAATTGGAAGCAGGTTGTTTCTCTTAATTTCATACATGTGTGTGTGTGCATGTGTGTGTGTGTGTGTGTGTGTGTGTGTGTGTGCACACACGTGAGATTCATGAACAATGAAACCATAAATTGTAGCCAGTAATCAAGCAGTTAGTCTTATTGAGGGTCAAGCTTTATTGACAATGCAGTCAAGATTGCTAAGGACTGGTATGTCCATACAATTTTTAGTAATTACTATAAAACCTAAGTGGAAAATGTGACAAAACCCAAACAGTTCAAAGAGAGGCTATTTATTCCTGGTATGTGATATATTACAAGGGATGACTTAACAAATAATTTTATCTAAATATTTAATTAAAACAGTATGAAATTTAAGGAGAGAGCATAATTCTTATACACAGGGTAACTCATGTCTGTATTATATATTTAATTCCCTGGAAAAATTGTAAAACACCATAATGCATTTATCTTTAGCTCTGTCAGTGAGTTTTGGCAAATGACATGTAGCTTTTTTAGAAAAGAAGAATTTTAAAGATATCCATTTTCCCAAAATAAACTGATATTAGTGTGCTTGCAAAAATCAGAACTTTGAACACCATTTGAGCAATTAAATGAAATGACTTCTTAATTCAGAAGAAAAACTTGCATAAATGTGAACTGGTGTGTGGAGAATAATTAAATTGTAATTCTAAAAGGTTAATGTAGCAATTTACTTTTTCTGATTTTTTAATTTAGATAATAGTGCAGATTTTTGCAATATGGCAAACCAATCCATAATTTATTCTCCAATACATATAGGAATAGTACATCTGTATTAAGGTTTTTGTATGTCACCCTGTGATAATTAATTTGATATCAATTATTTTATATACTGCATGTTAAATTGTATTAGCATTTAGATGTCAATAGTTTAAAATTATTCTGAGTGCAATCATATAATCAATTTATATATGTTGACTGATGAATATCCTTGCAAAAGAGCAAACAGTGAATATATGCTCTATAATGCTGTAATAAATATTTAATCATTTCATTTTTTAAGATTTTATTTATTTATTTGAGAGAGCAAGAGAGAGCATGAACTGGGGGACAGGTAGATGGAGAGGGAGAGGCAGACTCCCTGCTGAGCAGGGAGCCCAATGTGGGGCTTGATCCCAGGACCCTGAGATCATGACCTGAGCCAACGGCAGATGTTTAACCGACTGAGCCACCCAGGCAGCCCTATTTCTTATTTATTACTCTTTAAGTCCCACTTTATTCTGGGCACATTCAATTTCTCAGGTAAATTTTGTTGACTTCATTGAGTTATTTTACAAGTTTTTCTTTTGCCAAATTGTGTTAAAAGATGTAAGGAAATTTCTTATTTATCAAATAAACTGTAAGTTCACAACCAAAATTAAAACCTATAATGTGTTGCAGTTACAACACAATTACAGTATATATTTTAATTCCCCTCTTGCTATTGTTGAGACTGGTAAATGCCTTCTCGTTTATTTTTTACAGCACACTTCTAAAAAGTAGACATGTGTAGTATTTAAATGTTTAAACTGTTATATGTCATATATGTACAATATGACTTAGAGATTAACTTGCATTTGAAGATCTCTTGCTAAGAAATAGTCTTTAAGAAACAACATTTTTACTTTTATAAGGAATGCATTTTAGAAATGTTATAGTATTTATCTGATAAAATGTACTAGATTATAAAGTATTCCTTTTGAGAATTCTAGGGGCATATTATTGGAGAGCATTTTAAGTTACTGATGTTAAGTATATTGACCAATCTGGCAATCTAATAGCTTATATTTTTAATATAATGTCTGATAATGGTTGCAGTTGAAAGAATTTACAGATGGATTCACATAAAGATATGAAATTTTTCCAATGTGCCAACCGTTGCTTTTTCTATATTATATATATTATTTATTTTTGGTACATTGAGCTTTATAAATACTTCATGTTTTTATTTAAGAGTTTGTAGGAAGATAAAAGGTAAGAATATGAATCTCTGATAGGAGTCTCATAATTAATGGATGATAAAGGGACCTAAGGAGTTACAACAGGAAGAAATGTGAGGGTCATAAGTCTTTCTTCCATGTCCTTATTTTCAGCCCATGTTTTTTTTACCTAACATGGAAAAGCAAACATTAAAATATTGGAAATGAGGCAGAATTTAAAGATTAAAATGGCATAAGAGAACGCACTTCAAAAACAAAAACAATCAGAAAATAAATTAGACACCGCATATGCTGAATTTAACATTACCGAAGATGCTAGATTACTATTAATCTGAATTGTCGTTTGGCTATTTGTTCCTCTTTATTTCCACTTTAAACATAAAGAAGAGATACTGTGGAGATATTGTGGTTCCTGGAGATATTGTAATTACTTTTTTTTCTTGGCAGATGGTATTAAGAGAAAATTATAACATTTATATTTTATATATATGTATTATTTACATATTCTGTGAAAAATTGACATGATCAGAACTATTTTATGTTATCTTATTAATTTTTTTTAAGAATTATTTTAATATGGATCTGAAGAGGCCATGGCAGAGAAACTGCTCACCTATCTTTGTTTGAACTGGGCGAAGACCTGTGGACAGGGCAAAACAGCAATTGTTTTAAGCAATTGCTTGAGAAGTCAGCTACAGAATGGATATCCCGATCACAAGAAGCAGTTTAGCTTCTTTTTTTTCTCTTCTTAACTCATGTAATTGCCACTCCCCCTCATAAAACCCCTTGCTTTCACTCTACAAGTGGGACAACATTTGGGTTTCTACCCACTCTCCAAAATTGCAATCTTTGATCCCAAATAAACATTCCTTTTCCTCTCATTGTGACTCTTTATTTACAGGTTAACAATACATATATAATTTTAGTTTTTTTCCTACATGGTTATCTTTTAGAAAATTTAAATTATTCTTTGGATTTTTTTCACTTCATTTATGAACTTTTAGTTGTCCATGCAGCCATCAGCTATATGTGACTCAAATGCAGCCTTCAAAGGCAACAGAAATGAAGTCTACCTATTTGATTTTAAGGTCATTTTTCTAAAATACAATGGTAAGCAAAGCTGTGTTAAAGGTGTTATGGCAACCTGAACAACATCACAAAAGTTTCATTTTTGTAATAAAATGGAAATGCATATGTTTAAGATAGAATTATAGAATTTAGGGGCGCCTGGGTGGCACAGTTGTTGAGCGTCTGCCTTCGGCTCAGGGCATGATCCCGGCATTCTGGGATCAAGCCCCACATCAGGTTCCTCTGCTATGAGCCTGTTTCTTCCTCTCCCACTCCCCCTGCTTGTGTTCCCTCTCTCGCTGGCTGTCTATCTCTGTCAAATAAATAAATGAAATCTTAAAAAAAAAAAGAATTATAGAATTTAGCTTGTTTCATAATTTATTTTTGCAATAGATAATAAAATGATATTTAAATGTAGATGCAGAGAATACCTTGCCAATGGAGAATGATTCCGTGGTCTTTTCAAATTTACAATTTCTATTTCTTTCATCAACTAAAGTTTCACTATAGATACTTGCTGACAATACTTCTCTTGTGTGTCATCAACGAAACACCATTTCTCTAATTATGGTGATATTTTCACATGCTTAGGGGTTTGAAGGCTGGAACAGGAGTGAGATATAGAAGATAAGGAGCAATTGAGGTGTGAGTGTTTTGGTTAAGTGGTTAATGAGATCTGTAAACCTATTAAAAGTTTGGTGGACTGGAGCAGTTCAAAATCCTCACTCTAACACACATTTGTATGGTGATTTGTAGTAAATTCTGAACTTTTCTAGTGAATTTAGAACAAACTGATGGCAGAAACTGTCTTATATAACTGTCTTATGTTTGTATAACTGGTGCTTCATGTGTTTAGATTTATCCCTTTTCCATTGAAAAATATTTTTGAATAAATTCCATTATATACACTTTCATACTATTTTTAAAAAATATTTACTTTTTTTGTTTGAGAGAGAGATAGCACGAGCAGGGGAGGGGGGAGGGGGCAGAGGGAGAAGCAGACTCCTTGCAGAGCAGGGAGCTGGATGTGGGGCTTGATCACAGGACCCCAGAATCATGACCTGAGCTGAAGGCAGATGTTTAAATGACTGAGCCACCCAGGCGCCCCCACTTTCATACTATTTTAATATCAAAAATCAATTATATGTTTGGTTGTGGTCATTTCTTTTTTGGCATATGACAGAGTCCTTTTATATTCTTTCTGTAATTGAGTGACATGAAAAAACATTGGTGTTGGGATACACACATACATGCAATGTATTATAAATATTTTAAATTTTCTGTACATTATGATGTTTTGACATTTGAAAAATCCTTTCTGTCTGAGGAAGGACTACCCCTCTCTAAGCTAGCTAATTCTCAGAGATGGAAAAGTAGCCAGCCAAGAACATGCCTTTGATATACAAAATAATTTCACCAAGGAAGCAATATTTCTCTACCTCATGCATTCCAGGACCAGGTGCCAGACAAGTAGGGATCACCCCCATAACCTAAAGCCTTCCACAGTTATTCAAACTAGCCAGTCTTAATATGTGTACCCTGCTTTGTCTTACCTTTTCTGTGGAATCCCAAATAAAGGCTACAGCCCTAGCTCTCCCCTGGATTCTGCCTTCTGCTTCCTGCCCACCATGGTGGCTTCCTTATGTCATCCTGCATGATGTGCCATGCCTCTTGTTTCTAGATCTATGAGTATAATAGGCTGATGTTTTTTAGAGCCTCTCTTCTGCCCCTCTTAAGGTTACATTTAACTGACTGTTTCACAAAAGAATATAAAACTCTTACACACTCTTTGTTTTTTTCCCTGATGTAAGTTAGGTGGATAGGCAGAAAGAAGAAATTTACCTCATTTAAAGAAAAGAAAAGAAAAGAAAAGAAAAAAGCATTTATTTGGGAAACTTCAATCTCAGAACACAGTGATTACAGGAATCTGACTTTTTTGAGCCCAATTGGGAACATAGTGTTATGACACTAAAGAACCATAGTGTTACATTTCTAGCACCAATTGTCCATCTTGTTTTCAAGTTTTAAAATCACGATGCCAAAAAATTAACAGAAACAACTAAAAACAACAAAGGAACCATGATTATGAATCGATCTTAGCAACAGAACTCTGAAAAAGCATTAATTTTTCTATTCATGATTTAATCATCTGTATAACTACTAGAAGGAAAAAAAAATCAAAGCTCAGCCACATGATGGAGCTCATGTAGAAATGATAAAGGTGCTATCAACTGGCAACATGAGGAAATTAAGCAAAATAATTATGTTTCTCCTACGTTTTACTGGTTCCCTCATTCATTTTGGTATGGATAGAGGCCAGATAATAAAATGCTCCTATTCTTTAATTCATTGAAAAGTTATCTTCTCTAGTACATTCTGAAGCTTATGGGCCATGACTTGACATTATAGGCATGGCTTAATTAATAAACGCACATGAATAAGTAGGCTCATAAAAACATAAATTTGTTTAGAGAGGTATTTCTCAAACATTAGTGTTCATAGGATCCATCCAAAGAGCTCTGTTAAAATACAGATTTCTAGTCACCACTCCTAGAGACTGATTCAGCAGGTCTTGTGTGGATCCCAAGTTTATTGTTTCTCTAACAAACTCCCAGATGATACTGATGATGTTGGGACAGTATTTCTAGCCAACATTGGAATGGTTAAATATCCTCTTTGTTAATTGTTTAAAAACTAATTTCAGTACCATATTGCAGTACAGATTATGAATCATAAGAGAGAAGTTATGGTGTATTCAATGATTCTATTTACCAGTGCATGCAGACCAAGGTTAGAAAGACATTTAATATAAACGAAAGATAACACTAAAGGTTTGGAGTGCTTAAAATATTAAACTTCCACCCACTTAAATATTTAACATATATTATTTAACACCTAAATAATACTAAGATTTGTACTTGTCAGTGTATTCAGTATGGTGAGTTCTATGAGCTTACAGCCAAGACACTATAAGACTACGCCTGCATGAGCCTATACGTTTGAAAGGCAGATATAAATTAAACAAGAAACATACAAATAAACACATACTTACAAATCCTAATAAGATCTCTGTAAGAAAAAGGGTATTGTAGGAGACTTTGAGGTCTAATCTTTCTGAGATAAGATAGTTCATGAAATCTACTCAGATTAAGCTCCACATTTAAAGTTAATTTTGCATGTTGAGTAGAAGTTAGCAAAAAGTAAGAAATGGACCAGGAAGAAAGAGTATCAGGCTCAAGTACCCCTTGGTATATTGAAAAAAGACCAGAGTGCTAAAGTGCAGGAAAGAAGCCAGCAGCAGGAGTAAGTGTGGGTAGGGCTTTGTGTTCTGGTTAAGTAGTGCATATTTAATCTAAGTGCAGTAGGAAGACATTGAAGGAATAATTGTTAAAGATCTTTTTTTTTTTGAGAGAGAGAATGAGCTGCGGGAGTGGCAAACGGAGAAGGAGAAGCAGACTCCCCACTGAGCAGGGAGCCTGACATGGGACTTGATCCCAGGACCCCGAGGTCATAACCCAAACAGAAATGAAGAGTCGGTCGCTTAACTGACTGAGCCACCCAGGCATCCCTTAAAGATCACTTTTACTGCTCAGTTTAAAATAGATGGAAGAAGCTAACAGTAGAATGGAGAGACCATATAAAATTTTCCATTTAACAGACAATGGTAGTATAAGACATTATATCAGTTTTGGTCTTGCTTCCTTAAGTTACCTCCGAAATTAATCTATCTTGGATACCCTGTGCCTGCTATTTGGCATACTACTATTTCCAATAGCTATTGGATATCTTTAAAGGACACTGGTGATCGTCAGTGAAGAGTACATATTTTCAGAAGCTACTGTGACTCTCCTGTTTTTCTTCCTTAAAAACCCATAAAGTGTCAGCTCCTGGTTGGTTCAAGATACCGTCTGTTGGCCACAGATGGGTGAGTTTGTGGTTAAGACCTCAGGTTTTGAAATAATACTGCCAAAGTTCACAAGTGGGTTCATATCAAGATTTTCCTACTAATAAGTTATTTGGTCTTAGTCTCATTACTTAACTCCATCTTGATTTTATCATCTACAAAATGGGAATTAAGTGAAGTACTAAGCACTGTGAAACACAAACTCTCCGTGAGTCTTTATTATTATCATTAAATTTTTCATGTATAAAACCAAAATAGAAATATTTTATAGAATTTTATGTTTTATAATTTCAAAACTTTGCTGGAAATATTCTATCTGATTACAAATGCAGGTGATGATTTTCATTTTGGGAAATAGCTATTGTAAACATTAATTACATATTAAGGTTAAGAACTTGGATGTGTCTTACTGAATTATGTCTAAATACAGTTCAGGTCAATCATTAATGTATTAATGAGAAAAAGGATGAAAAAAGTACAGATATTTGAAAGTTGTAGTTGATTACAACATTTTATTAATAAATAGACAAAAAAACTGTAACAAGAAGGTATCTGTAGAAATAACTGCACATTATATTAAACATAAACAAAACCTTTGACAGTGCAGTCAAACCAAAGGTAAACCTGGTGCACAATTCACCTGAGAGGGAGCTGATCAGAATATAGGGGAAAATAACAGCAATGATATAAAACAAGCCACAACACCAGGGAGAAGAAAGTAAAATTATTGTCTTTGAAATTCAGACATTCATATATCATTTAGTATCATTGAGATGTGCTCTGAGTAGATATTACTCAGTGAACTACTTCAAAGACTGGTCCCATTATTATTAAGTATTACTTTATAATGGAGAAAACAAAACTACTTACTGTGTTTTAACAAAATGTTCTATGTTGCTATCACACCCTAAGTATTCTAAAAGCCAAAAAATTTTGATGAACAGATTTACAAAGGAAATTTCATCCATTTCTAATGATTTACAAAGAAATTTTATCCATTTCTGATACATCTCTGCTTGACTATTACTCAGTGAGTATTAATATTCAAAACATGAATGTCCGTCTCCGTAAGAGGTCAGGAAAAGCAATATCAACCACGAAAATATTGATTACTTTCCTTATGAATATTGCTTATAACTAACAAAATCCCTTCCTGTTATTAAAAACAAGCACCGTAATATGAACTAAGACATGGTTTAATAAAAGGAAATGATGTTTGGGGCTCCTGGATGGCACAGTTGGCTGAGCATCAGACTCTTGGTTTCAGCTCAGGTCTGTAATCTCAGGGTTGTAAGATCAAGCCCTGTTTCAGGCTCTGCACTCAGCATGGAGTCAGTTTGAGACTCTCCCTCTGCTCCTCCCTGCCACCTCCCCCCCACCGCCCCGTGCCTGTACATACTCTCTCTCAAATAAATAAATAAATCTTAAAAAAAGAGGGGCATCTGGGTGGCACAGCGGTTAAGCGTCTGCCTTCGGCTCAGGGCGTGATCCCGGCATTCTGGGATCGAGCCTCACATCAGGCTCCTCTGCTGGGAGCCTGCTTCTTCCTCTCCCACTCCCCCTGCTTGTGTTTCCTCTCTCGCTGGCTGTCTCTATCTCTGTCGAATAAATAAATAAAATCTTTAAAAAAAAAAAAAAGAGAAGGAAATGATATTTGAATTGTGATTATTTAATTATATAATATATATCTTAATAGTCAAATAAAACATTCACATAATAGAATCATGAATCAAATCCATTTTATTCATCAGCAAAATATTTATTGAGCACCTACTATGCATCAATCATTTTTTTATGTGTTTGGATTTGAGCAATAAAATTAACATATCAGACCTCACAGTACTTTCTATAGGGGAAGATGTATAATATGTTGTTAAGTTGTAGATATTATAAATATACAATATATATACCAAATATTTTAGGTAACGAAAAATAGAAAAAACAAAACTAAAAATTAAGAGGATCAAGAGCACCCAAGTGACAATTGTTCTAAAAGTCAGAGAAGGACTGAGGAGAGTATGAAATTTGCATTTTGTTTTTAAATCAAACTGTAAAATTTAGGGGGATTGGGATAGGCCGGTGATGGGTATGAAGGAGGGCACATATTGCACGGTGCACTGGGTATTATATGCAAGTAATGAATCATGGAACATTGCATCAAGAACTGGGGATGTACTTTATGGTGACTGATATAACAAAATAAATATTATTTTAAAAAAACTGTAAAATTTAAAAACTAAAAACTTTTCTTGGTGGGGTTTATAGCTAAGTTAGGCTAACCTCAAACTTGTTGCCTATCTGTAGTAGGGGTAATTTAGGAGGCTAAATATTATAGTAGTGCATTCATTTTCTCCAACACTTCACAGAACATATTTGCACAATTTCATAACACAGACTTTAAATTTGAGCCACTTTGGACAACTGGCAACATGATTTTCAATTTAGAGATGGGATACGTATATGGTGGACATCCCACACCTTGTTTTTTTCATTTGCTAAAGGTGGTTTTTATTTCCTGTGTCTGTATTTTTTAAAAAATGACTGCTGAATGATATATTTTATCTTGTTCTTTGAAATCACCGCACAGAGCTGCTATGAAATGCCTCAAATCAATACTGATTTAAAACAAACAAACAAAAACAAAAATGGAGTCTAAACAAAACACAGGAACCAGGAAGACATCTAGCTCAAGAGCTTTCTAGGCAGTGGGAAAATTGGACAGCTACATGCAAAAGAATGAAACTTGACCACTATCTCACACCATACACAAAAATAAACTCCAAATGGATGAAAGACCTCGATGTGAGACAGGAATCCATCAAAATCATAGAGGAGAACATAGGCAGCAACCTCTTCGACATCGGCCAAAGCAACCTTTTTCATGATACATCCCCAAAGGCAAGAGAAACAAAAGATAAAATGAATTTATGGGACTTCATCAAGATTAAAAGTTTCTGCACAGCCAAGGGAACAGTCAGAAAAACTAAGAGGCAGCCCACGGAATGGGAGAAGATATTTGCAAATGACACTACAGATAAAGGACTGGTATCCAAGATCTACAAAGAACTTCTCAAACTCAATACACGAGAAACAAATAAACAAATCAAAAAATGGGCAGAAGATATGAACAGACACTTTTCCAATGAAGACATACAAATGGCTAACAGACACATGAAAAAATGTTCAAAATCATTAGCCATCAGGGAAATTCAAATCAAAACCACACTGAGATACCACCTTACGCCAGTTAGAATGGCAAAAATAGACAAGGCAAGAAACAACAATTGCTGGAGAGGATGTGGAGAAAGGGGATCCCTCCTACATTGTTGGTGGGAATGCAAGTTGGTACAGCCACTCTGGAAAACAGTGTGGATGTTCCTTAAAAAGTTAAAAATTGAGCTACCCTATGATCCAGCCATTGCACTACTGGGTATTTACCCCAAAGATACAGACGTAGTGAAGAGAAGGGCTATATGCACCCCAATGTTCATAGCAGCAATGTCCACAATAGCTAAATTGTGGAAGGAACCGAGATGCCCTTCAACAGATGAGTGGTCCATATATACAATGGAATATTACTCAGCTATCAGAAAGAACGAGTTCTCAACATTTGCTGCAACATGGATGGCACTGGAGGAGATAATGCTAAGTGAAATAAGTCAAGCAGATAAAGACAACTATCATATGATTTCTCTCATCTACGGAACATAAGAACTAGGAAGATCGGTAGGAGAAGAAAGGGATAAAGAAAGGGGGGTGGTAATCAGAAGGGGGAATGAAACATGAGAGACTATGGACTATGAGAAACAAACTGAGGGCCTCAGAGGGGAGGGGGATGGGGGAATGGGATAGACCAGTGATGGGTAGTAAGGAGGGCACGTATTGCATGGTGCACTGGGTGTTATACGCAACTAATGAATCATCGAGCCTTACATTGGAAACCAGGGATGTACTGTATGGTGACTAACATAATATAATAAAAAATCATTTAAAAAAACAAATGACCTATTCTAAAACAAATCTGCCAAGGACATTGGTGGTTGTGTGTGGAGAACTGACTTTTAAGGGCACAAAAGTAGAGGCAAGAAGACCAGCGAGTGAGCCATGGTGGTCATCCAGGTGAGAGAGAATGGTTTGAAAAGGATTCCAGTGGTGGGAACTGGCCAGATCCCAGGATGTGGGACATATTTTGAAGAGATTTCCCTAATTTGCAGTGGTTGGAAAGGAAACAGTCCATGCTACCCGATTAACCGTAAGATAAAATCCCTATGTCTTTCTGATTTTTTCATGTTCTATCCCTGTCTCCAGGTCCAGTTGCATTATTGGCCATCATATTCCCATATTTGTGTACCTGTGTGATATTCCCCTCTACTTCCAGGGAGGAAAATGCTTGTAGCATTCATAATGTTTTAGCATCCATCCTTTCATGTCTCCCAAAGAAATTCAAAGTCTCCATTTGAGACTCTCTCCTTTTGGGAAACTTCCCCCAAACTTCTAGGACAAGATGAGGACATCCTCCTGGGCTGTATCAACATTTTATTTTATTTTATTTTATTTTATTTTATTTTATTTTATTTTATTTTTAAGATTTTATTTATTTGACAGAAATAGAGACAGCCAGCGAGAGAGGGAACACAAGCAGGGGGAATGGGAGAGGAAGAAGCAGACTCATAGTGGAGGAGCCTGATGTGGGGCTCAATCCCAGAATGCCGGGATCATGCCCTGAGCCGAAGGCAGACACTTAACCGCTGTGCCACCCAGGCGCCCCTGTATCAACATTTTAAGCTCTCTCTCTCGTCTCTCTCTCTGATGCACATGCACACAGGCTCCCAATACCTGTATATGTACATTCACACAAACCTGTATCTTATTGTATTACACTGTTTGTGTGCTTTTATTTCTCCCTGCTAGAATGTACAGACTTCAGACTCTTTTAGGTGAAAGATGTGATTATTTTATTTTGTGTCATTCACTTCTAATTCAGGTCCAGACACACTGTAGGTGCTCAATAAACTAATACATCAGGACTTTTTCCTTAATCTTATATTGGTTTCATAAAAAGACATTATATGATGCCTAATAGTGTACAGTATGTATTAGTTTAGATTACATAAATATTTATGAAACATTGAATACTTGGTGGGTTACATGTGACAACTTTATTAATGTATAGTTACTTAGAGAGAAAAAACTTTTTGAGAACTGTTTAGAAAAAGGCTGATTTTTGCACCCTATGGAGAGCAGGTGTATTTAGAATACAAAAGCTATAGGAAAGCACTCTCTGTATTGCTAAAAAAAATCTTTCTGTCAACAAATATAAAAATCATGGATTTATTTTGTTGAACAATTTTTTGAGAAGTATAAATGAGATTCACTGATTGATGAAACATAAAGCCTTCTACATTTGCTGCTCTTATTTAATAATTAACAGCACTATAACTCAGCAATTTATTAAAATCTTCATCAAGCAATGATATAGAAATCTCTATTTCTGAAGTACACTCGCAGATGCTTTTCACATACACTTAACTTCTATGGGAATGTGAAGCTACTGATGTTTTTTGTTTTTGTCTTTTTTTTTTTTTCCAAAAAACAAACAACTTAGTATTAACCCAATACAGTTCTGGAGAAATGCATCTCTACCTAAAAGTGTAAGATGGTAAACAATGCTCTCTGTAGGTTCAATAACTCTCTTTAGGAGTTCTGCCTCAGGAATTAGACATTTTCTGAGAATACATTTTACTGAAAGGAGAGGATACTTTAATACATAGCTGTAGAAAAGAACACAAAGTTCTCATTTAAATGCTATGAAGACTGGGATGGTGATTTTTGGATATTCTGCAATTGAGTTAAAATAAAACTCTTTCGGGTGCCTGGGTGGCTCAGTAGGTTAAGCGTCTGCCTTCGGCTCAGGTCATGATACCAGGGTCCTGGGATTGAGTCCCGCATGGGGCTCCCTGCAGAGCAGGGAGCCTGTTTCTCCCTCTCCCTCTGCCTGCTGCTCCCCCTGGTTGTGCTCTCTCTCTCTGTGTCAAATGAATAAATAAAATCCTTAAAAACTAAATAAAAATCTTTCAAGATAACTCTTTCCCTTACAGAAAATATGCTCCACAGAAATGTTGGACCCAGTAAATATACAGAACACACATTGTCCTTCAATGATGGCCATGTACTGGGAAATACTCTATAGAACACATTCTATGGTAAATCATTGTGACTTACAATTCAGATTCATAAAAGGATGAAAGATATTCAAAAAGAATCTGTGACACACAAATAGCAAAAAATAGCCCATGTGTCAAAGATTTTATTTAACTCAGTTCATGAAGGATCCAGTAAGGTACTACAAAACAGAATTTAAAGGACCATACTTCTATATTCTGGTAAAGAATGTTGAAGTGAATTTACAAATAAATGCAAAACTAACAAAAGTGATTCATGTCCACAGAGCAATCATCACCTGCATTTCACTAGACAAACTTTGAATTTCTATGGGCAATAATTATCTGTGATACCGTGAGATTTTGTTTTGTCTTGTTTTACAACTTACACAGTTGTAAAATAGCTCGAAGATAATGAAAACCTAAACCAAAACCAAAAACAGAATCAGGTAACACTGAAGGACATGCTCTAAACAATACAAAGTTTTCCTGCAGGAAACCTAATATATTTTGATTCCTTTAATTCTTTCATAGCAAGCTGTCAGCATGAACTAGGTACAGCATTTTAGTGTACAAGATCCAGGATGCCGAATGAATGAAAAATATCTCCAATATACTGTCTGAACTTAAATTATCATGCTATATTATTTTAGATGATAGCCTTTTCTTCTTAGTGATTAATCATTTTAAATTCAGAAATTCTTATTTTTATAAAGGTTCTCAATTCAGCACCTGGAATTTAACCAGCAAAATACAAAAAAAAATAAACAAAGGCATGTGAATATATGAACTTTAGCTCAGACTACTGACAGGTTTAATCAGGAGATTCATATTTAAGCAAGGGAAGAGGTGCCTTCACATGCTTCAGAAAGATAAGCATTTTAATTATTGAAAACCATTGTGGTAAAGATTCTTCTAATCCCAAGTGGAAAAAAAAGAGAAACAAATGAGAGCCTGAAAAGAGGCCATTTGGGGAATTAATTTGGAGAAGAGGTGAAAGTGGGAGGGGATCTACTGTTGGGCCTCTCTCGCTGCTATCCGTGCTTTGATGTATAGGACTTCTTATTAACTAGCTCTCCAAAGTGAAAGTTCAGTAAGCATTAATTTCAATGCACTCGAGTGAGTCTTTAACCTCAGTATACCACTGAAACACTATTGGTGTAGTTACCCTTACATGAGGATATGGACTCTAAAATGTCTAAAGTATTATGGTAAGAGCATGTACCTTTGCACACAGCCTAGCACACTCTTTGATATTGGATATTTTCATAAAATACATGTCCCAGGAATATATTACAATTTTATGGATTGATTTAAAAAAGGGTGGATTTGTTTGTTTTAACCACACTTAATAAAAGCATATGTATTTCTAGGAACATTAATTACAGGTTTATTTGGAGATTCTGCAATGCAACGTCTTTTAGCTTGGTAGGATAAAATTTCTAAACCAGGTTGTAGATTCCCGCACAATAGTAAAGTGGCGAGGATTTTTTTTTCTTCACATCGTTTTTCGTTTATTCCAAACAATAGAACACATATAAATACAAATGAAATAATAGTTTTGTTTTGTTTTAATATTTTTTATTATATTATGTTAATCACCATACAGTACATTCCTGGTTTCTGATGTAAAGTTCGATGATTCATTAGTTGCGTATAACACCCAGTGCACCATGCAATACGTGCCCTCCTTACTACTCATCACCAGCCTATCCCATTCCCCTACCCCCCTCCCCTCCGAAGCCCTCAGTTTGTTTCTCAGAGTCCATAGTCTCTCATGCCTCACTTCCCCCCTCTGATTACCCCCCCTTTCTTTATCCCTTTCTTCTCCTACCGATCTTCCTAGTTCTTATGTTCCATAGATGAGAGAAACCATATGGTAATTGTCTTTCTCTGCTTGACTTATTTCACTTAGCATTATCTCCTCCAGTGCCATCCATGTTGCAGCAAATGTTGAGAACTCGTTCTTTCTGATAGCTGAGTAATATTCCATTGTATATATGGATCACAACTTCTTAATCCAGTTATCTGTTGAAGGGCATCTCGGTTCCTTCCACGATTTAGCTATTGTGGACAATGCTGCTATGAACATTGGGGTGCATATGGCCCTTCTCTTCACTACGTCTGTATCTTTGGGGTAAACACCCAGTAGTTCAATGGCTGGGTCATAGGGTAGCTCAATTTTTAACTTTTTAAGGGACCGCCACACTGTTTTCCAGAGTGGCTGTACCAACTTGCATTCCCACCAACAGTGTAGGAAGGACACCCTGTCTCCACCTCCTCTCCAACAATTGTTGTCTCTTGCCTTGTCAATTTTTGCCATTCTAACTGGCGTAAGGTGGTATCTCAGTGTGGTTTTGATTTGAATTTCCCTGATGGCTAATGATTTTGAACATTTTTTCATGTGTCTGTTAGCCATTTGTATGTCATCATTGGAAAAGTGTCTGTTCATATCTTCTGCCCATTTTATGATTTCTTTATTTGTTTCTTGCATCTTGAGTTTGAGAAGTTCTTTGTAGATCTTGGATACCAGTCTTTTATCTGTAGTATCATTTGCAAATATATTCTCCCATTCCCTGGGCTGCCTCTAAGTTTTTTTGGCTGTTTCCTTGGCTGTGCAGAAGCTTTTTATCTTGATGAAGTCCCACAAGTTCATTTTATCTTTTGTTTCTCTTGCCTTTGGAGATGTGTAATGAAAAAAGTTGCTGTGGCTGATGTCGTAGAGGTTGCTGCCTATGTTCTCCTCTATGATTTTGATGGATTCCTGTCTCACATTGAGGTCTTTCATCCATTTAGAGTTTATCTTTGTGTATGGTGTGAGAGAGTGGTCAAGTTTCATTCTTTTGTGTGTAGCTGTCCAATTTTCCCAGCACCATTTATGAAGTGACCGTCTTTTTTCCACCGCATGTTTTTTTCCTGCTTTGTCAAAAATTAGTTGCCCAAAGAGCCGAGGTTCCATTGGTCTATGTGTCTGTTTTTGTGCCAGTACCATGCTGTCTTTGTGATCACAGCTTTGTAGTACAGCTTGAAATCTGGCATTGTGATGCCCCCAGCTTTGTTTTTCCTTTTCAACAATTCCTTGGTGATTCGGGGCCTTTTCTGGTTCCATACAAATTTAAGGGCTATTTGTTCCAGTTCTTTGAAAAATGTCATTGGTATTTTGATCGGGATAGCATTGAAAGTGTAGATTGCTCTGGGTAGCATGGACATTTTAACTATGTTAATTCTTCTGATCCATGAGCATGGAAAATTTTCCATCTTTTTGTGTCTTCTTCAATGTCTTTCAAGAGTGATTTGTAGTTTCTAGAACATAGATTTACGTCTCTGGATAAGTTAATTCCAAGGTAACGTGTGATTTTTGGTGCTATTGTAAATCGGATGGATTCCCTAATTTCTCTTTCTTCAGTCTCATTATTCGTGTATAGAAATGCAACTGATTTGTGAGCATTGATTTTGTATCCAGCCACATTACTGAATTGCTCTATAACTTCTAAGACTTTGGGAGTGGATTCTTTTGGGTTTTCCATATAGATTATCATGTCATCTGCAAAGAGAGACAGTTTGACTTCTTCTTTGCTGATTTGGATACCTTTTATCCCTTTTTGTTGTCTGATTGCTGTTGCAAGGACTTCTAGTACTATGTTGAATAATAGTGGCGAGAGTGGGCATCCTTGTCATGTTCCTGATCTTAAGGGAAAGGCTTCCAGCTATTCCCCATTGAGAATAATATTTGCAGTAGGCTTTTCATAGATGGTTTTTATGAGATTGAGGAATGTACCCTCTATCCCTACACTCTGAAGGGTTTTAATCAGGAAAGGATGCTGTATTTTGTCAAATGCTTTTTCTGCATCTATTGAGAGGATTATATGGTTCTTGATTCTTTTCTTGTTGATATGATGTATCACACTGACCGATTTGAGAATGTTGAACCACTCTTGCATCCCAGGTATGAATCCCACTTGGTCATGGTGGATAATCCTTTTAATGTACTGTTGGATTCTATTAGCCAGCATCTTGTTGAAGATTTTGGCGTCCATATTCATTGGGGAAATCAGTCTGTAATTCTCCTTTTTAATGGGATCTTTGCCTGATTTGGGGATCAAGGTAATATTGGCCTCATAGAATGAGTTTGGTAGCTTTCCTTCTGCTTCTATTTTTTGAAATAGCTTTAGGAGAATAGGTATTATTTCTTCTTTCAATGTTTGGTAGAATTCCCCAGGAAACCATCCGGTCCTGGAGTTTTGTTTTTTGGAAGTTTTTTTATCACTGTTTCAATCTCTTCATAATTAATTGGCCTGTGTAAAAAATGAATTTCTTCCTGTTTTAGTCTTGGTAGTTTATAGGTTTCCAGGAAGTCCTCCATCTCTTCCAGACTGCTTTATTTATTGGCATAACGCTGTTGATTAAAGTTTCTAATAATCCTTCCAATTTCATTGGTGTTGGTTGTGATCTCTCCCTTTTCATTCATAATTTTATTAATTTGGGTCCTTTCTCTATTCTTTTGGATAAGCCTTGCCAGCAGTTTGTCAATTTTATTTACTCTTTCAAAGAACCAGCTTCTAGTTCCGTTGATCTGCTCTACTGTGCTCCTGGTTTCTAATTAATTGATTTCTGCTCTAATCTTGATCACTGCTTTCTCGTGTGTGGATTAGGCCTGTCCCTCTGTTGCTGTTCCAGCTTCTTGAGGTGAGAATATAAAAACTGCATTTTAGATTTTTCTTTTCTTTTCAGTGAGGCTTGGATGGCTATGCATTTTCCCCTTTGGACTGCCTTTGCAGTATCCCATAGGTTTTGGACCATTGTGTTTTCATTCTCGTTGGTCTCCATAAGTTGTTTAAATTGATTTTTGATTTCCTGGTTTATCGAATCATTCCTGAGCAGGATGGTTCTTAGTCTCCAAGTGTTTGAGTTTCTTCCAAATTTTTCCTTGTGGTTGAGTTCTAATTTCAAAGCGTTGTGGTCTGAGAATATGCAGGGAAAATTTCAGTCTTTTCGTATCAGTTGAGACCTGTTTTGTGACCCAGAACATGGTCTATTCTTGAGAATATTCTATGGGCATTAGAATAGAATGAGTATTCTTTGGTTCTGGGGTGTAGTGTTCTATATATATCTATAAGGTCCTACTCGTCGAGTATGGCATTCAAAGCTCTTGTTTGTTTGTTGATTTTCTGCTTAGGTGCTCTGTCTATTTAGGATAGTGGAGTGTTGAGGTCCCCTACTATTAATGTATTTTTATCTATATGTCTCTTTATTCTGGTTAATAGTTGGTTTGTGTATCTTGCTGTTCCCCTGTTGAGGGCATATATATTTATAATTGTCATATCCACTTGTTGGATACAACCTTTAAGAATAATATAGTGCCCTTCTGTATCTCTAACTGTAGTCTTTAGTTTAAAATCCAATCTGTCTGGTATGAGAATTGCTGCCCCAGCTTTCTTCTGAGGTCCATTGGCGTGAAAGATGGTATTCTATCCCTTTACTTTCAGTATGAATGTATCTTTAGGTTCAAAATGAGTCTCTTGTAGACAGCAAATGGATGCCTCATGTCTTTTTATCCAATCTGCAACCCTGTGGCACTTTATGAGAGCATTTAGGCCATTTACATTGAGACTGATTATTGAGAGAGATGATTTTAATGATGCCATGTTGCCTGTAAAGTCTTTCTTTCTATCGGTTGTGACTTTCTGTTCTGTATCGCTCTTGGGGTCTTTTTACCTTTATAGAACCCCCCTTAATATTTCCTGTAGGGCGGGTTTAGTGGTTATGAAATTGGTCAATGACTGACAATTCTGGAAAGTCTTTATCTCTCCATCAATTCTGAATGACAGCCTTGCTGGATAAAGGATCCTTGGCTGCATGTTTTTCTCTGAAAGAGCTTTATAAATGCCCCCCCCCAACCCTTTCTCTCATTCTAGGTCTGTGCAGACAGCTCTGACGTAATTCTGATATCTTCGCCTTGGTACATGAGAAATTTCCATGCCCTGGCCGCTTTCAATACTGTATCCTTGGATCTAATATTTGCGAAATGCACTATGACATGATGTGGCGTAGGTTTCTCGTGGTTGAGCTTTGGAGGGGTCCTCTCCACTTCTTGGACACAAATGCTTGTTTCCTTTGCTAGATTAGGGAAGTTTTCAGCTACAATTTGTTCAAATATCTCTTCTAGACCTCTGTTTTTCTCCATCCCCTTGGGGATGCCGATGATTCTGACATTAGAACATTTCATTGAGTCAGTAATATCCCATAACCTACATTCTTGAGATTGGATTTTTTTGAGCCAGGTTTCTTCTTAGCTTTCTCTTCTACCAACCCATCCTCCAATTTGCCGATACGTTCTTCTGCCTCATTCACCCTGGCCATCAGAGCCTCTAGTTTTGACTGCATTTGATTCATAGAATTTTTAATTTCTGCCAGATTCACTCTCATTTCCGCCCTTATAGATTCTATATTCTCATTACCATTTCCGTTAATACTTTTTTCAAGTCTACACATCATCTTGACCATTGATACTCTGAACTCCATTTCTGATAATTTGGTTATATCCATATCCATTAGTTCTGTGGCAGAGGCCACAGACTCATTGTCTTTTCTTTGCTGGGGGGGATTCCTCCTTCTTGTCATTCTGATGAGGAGAGGTTGCGGGGTTGTCCAGAGCCCAAATTATTGACCGGGACCCAGGCAGTGCGCACTTGTTTTATAGGGACCTTAGGGATGTGAGCTTCTTGATTATTCAGCCTGTCTTCTGGGGGAGGGGCCAGCCACGCTGATACTCAGGCAACCCTGTTTGCGTAGAGTCTCTGTGTCCCCTGGGAGGGGGGATGGGGATGGGCACCATGTGAGCCGGTCTTTCCAGGCTTTTGTTCTCTGGTGGCTTTTCCTGGAGGTTTGCTGTGCCTCTTCTGAGAGTCAGAGCAGCAGTAGCCAAATCTCAGCCTTTGTCTCAGAACAGAGGGATCGCAGACCCTTCTCCACTGATGATCTGGCCACTTTAACTCTGTTTCTGTTGGTGCTGCTCAACACTCCAGCGTCCCTGGATGTGCGCCCCATACCTGGAGTCCCAGCCCTCACTTTCAGGGCCAGCATGTCTCTGTTCTTTGTGTTTCTAACACTGTCAGCCACCAGCCACCCCCTTTGGAGCTCCATCTCAGTGTGGCTCATGGGCGCTACGAAGCTCTGGCCCTCAGACTGGTCATGCATGTTTCCCGGCTCACGGTCTCAGTCTGCTCTCTCGTGGGTGCCTGTCCACGAGTCTGCCTGCTCCACCTTGCACGTGGCTACTGCTTCCTGGAGCCCAAACGCGGTGGCTCCCTCCCCCTGCCATTTATCTTCCGATATCTGTGCGTGGTTTCACGGCTCCCCGCTTCGTACCTCAATACTCAGCGCTGCAGATATTCATTTGTAGAGATCCAGATGTATCTTCCTGTGTCTCAGGCTGATTCTGTGGATGTTCAGGATGATTTGGTACCTATCCAGCTTGCCTCAGGGGACCAGCTGAAAAAGGGGTCCCCTACTCCTCCGCCATCTTAACTCCTCCCCCTAAAGTGGCATGGATTTTAAGTGTTGACCTGTATTTGGGTTTTGATTCATAGAATTCAATGTGGACTCTTAAACTGTCATCTCACCCTAACCTAGTATAACACTCTATGCTTGTAATTCTAAAGAAAATAAGCTTGACTTGCTTTTTTTTCTGATTAAAAAAATTATAAATATGTCCTTGTAAAGAATTCCACAGTGAAGAAATAAATCATGTTAATGGCACATATAGAAGCATACCTTTATTCTCTGCTTTGAATGTATTATTTTATAAATGAATATATATCACTTCTCATGTCTTAGGGCACAGAGGAAACACTTCTTGAACATTCTTGTTAATTCATTTGGAATTCAGAGATAGTTTATCCATTTCACATTATGAAAAAAACCAGTTTATAAGACAGTAAAATATTTGAATGTCACTAATCCTAAATTTTTCTATTTCTGGCTTCTGATAAATAATGATTCATTTAGCACATATATTTGCATTTCTACTTTCCATAAAACACACTGTAAAAACAAATTTCATGTAACCTGTTGGTAGGACATGAGTAGCATGGAAATTTTCATAAATTGCTGAGAAATGTAAGTTAGAACCTAGTTTCACTGATACTGACATAGGCCAATTCAGAGCATGTACAAAGAAGGTTGTAGGTGGTCCTTTGCAAAATGCAACTACACACAATGGGAGAGAAGGAAAGGCCAAAGTTAAGGTAAGTGGGGGAAAAATGTGTGTATTGGCTATAAGGGTCAATACCTTTATCCTATTACTTCTTCTTTTCTATTTGAAGATTAGTGAATTGATAAATTTTTAACTTGGTGTTTTAACAAATCAGTAAGGGCATAATTCTGTAAATTTTTAAATTTTAATATTAAATTGCAAAGGGTCACCGGCATCCTAGTAAGTTTATAAATTATAAATGTGTAAATTATTAAATTAGTAACTTTATAAGTAAAAATTATTAATTTATAAATTACTAACTTTATAAATGAGTAAATTCATAAATGCAACCCTGTGAAGATTAGTATATTTAACTCCCTAGAAAAGCAAGAGAAGTAAAATTTGAGAATGCCTTCCAGGGAAGAGAGAAACAAATGGTAATTAAGAGTAGGAGTCTGTAATTTTGCACTTGGGAGAGTGCCATCAAACTGCCCATGCCCATACCCAATGCATTCTCACAGAAGCCAGCCTCACAAACCAGAGACAAGAGTGTCTCATCCAGGTAAGAAGCCTGGTCATAAACAGAGTCCTAACAGAGATGCAAAATACAACTGCAAATCACTAGATAGAAAAATAGAAAAATAACCCCAGTGGATGCCTGGATAATTCAAAGAGAACTTGAAAAATCCAATAAAATTAAAAATCATGATAACAAAGAGTTACAATGAAAGTGCTAGAAAGGATAGTTAAAAGAATCTATGAAGTTTAAAATTAAAGACACTAAAAAACAGAAGACTTTCAGAGTGTGCGCAGAAAAACTGAGGAAAGGAAATCAAAGAAGAAAAAACTCTAAAGCTGAAAAGGACACAAACTTTCACAATGGAAGTGCTTTCTAAAGTACCAGCCAAGGTAAGAAAAATGGCCCACTCCTGGACATGTTCTTCTGAAAGTTTTCAAAAGAATTAAAAGAGTAGAATCACACATAATAGTGAGAAACTATTTTCCCCCTAATATTAGGAATGAGGTAAGGATATCTTCTCTCTCACTACTAGCTCTTTTAAACATCTCTGAACTTAGGGTGGTTGCTTTGGTTCCTGCCACCATATCCGCATTACATACACTTGAAAGGAAGAAAGAATAAGAAATACACTTGTAAGTCTTTTAAGATCATGACTGCGGTGTCATGCATCATTTCTGTTTTCATTCTTAGAGAACCTCATCACACTGAAAGGGAAGCTGGAAAATGCTATCTTTACCAGGGTGGACCTGTGTCTGGGCAAACTCTAGTGTCTGAAGAGGGCAAAAACCAACATAACCAGTCAGCTAAAATCTCTATCATGTATGAAAATCAACACCTTTTTTCTCTATGGTGGGGAAATCTTAACTTTAATTGATCAAAATTTTGCCACCAAACTTTGCTCCCAATGTTTCTGCTACATGTTTCTTAGAAGAGGAAAAGTTGTCACCTGTGCAAGACTGTCTTCTATGGCCCTTTCCAGGTGACCTTTCAGATCTGCCATAATTTTCTACTGAATGCAACAGGCAAATATTTCACATTTGGATGTGATAACATTGGTCTTCTTGGGCCAAAATAAATAAAACAAATAAAAAATTTGCCCATACTAGGTTTGGGGCTCTTTCCCTTCTCCAAAGGCCAAAAAATACACATGAATATACAATTAATGCTTTTTGAAACAGGAAAGATAGCAGTTGCCATTGTTCTCACCATAAGTAGTACCCAATCTGATACTATAATCGTGTCAGTCAAGGTCTTACTGAAACTGCCTATCTTAAACAAAAACAAAGTTAATAATAACAGAATAATTACAAAGATGTGGGAGGTTACTAGGATGGAGGGCTGGGCTAGGAGATGAACAAGTGTCAACCCTGCTGTGAAGACTTTTTAGCCCAGTATAGGAGAGTCAGATTTATGGCTAGATGATTGAATTTTTGTCGACACTGTCTTTGTGTCACTGGTTCAACAGTAAAATACTAACTCAAGTCAGGCATCTGCTACAGAAAACATAGGAGTATTTGGTCCACTTATTTTGCCCTTTTTTAAAGATGTGAGAATTCCCCTCAAAGAGAGATATTGTGATATGTAATAATAAAAATGTACTTAAATGTTGAATAGTAGAAAAACCAGTCAAACATTCACTACATCACTGTAGTTTATGCTAAACTCAGGAACAAAATTGTAATTTCCCTGGAAATAATGATCATCTTCTATACTTAGAAAACTTGGTTGTTTTTTTTTTTTTTTTTAAGATTTTATTTATTTATTTGACAGAGAGACAGCCAGTGAGAGAGGGAACACAGCAGGGGGAGTGAGAGAGGAAGAAGCAGGCTCCCAGCGGAGGAGCCTGATGTGGGACTCGATCCCGGAACGCCGGGATCACGCCCTGAGCCGAAGGCAGACGCTTAACGACTGCGCCACCCAGGCGCCCAAAAACTTGGGTTTTCTAACTTGAGATACTATAGATTTTTCTAGAGTCACAATTGGACCAACACTTCCTCGCTTTGCCCAGCTTGGCACCAAACAATCACATGATGGAGAAGGTCATTGTACTCTTTGAATAGCACCCCATATAAGGTTTCCCAAACTTGACTGTGACAATTGTCCACCAGAATTTTTACAGATATCCTTCTAGTTTCCTTTGCCTTTGTAAACACGTTATTCCTAGGTTCCAACCACTGGTATGCATGTGGGGAATGAAGGATAATCACTAGCCCAAGCTCCAGTATAACTCAGGCTTCCAAGCCCTTGAATCACCATTCGTATACTACCTAACTCTTATTTCCAAGGTTTTTACTGTTATATTTTAGCTTTGCTTTTTTATCCTCATGGGTTCTTAACAAATCTGTTACAGTGTATGTCTACTTCCAATAAACTTTTTAATTTTATATGATTTATGTTTTGAAGACTTGACCAGCTGGCATAAAGAAAGACTTGTTAGTGTGTGCTCACTTGTTGTTTTACTAAATATTAAACAGATGTACCAAGTTTAGCAGATATGGCACAGATCAAGAAAATGGAGCTACTGTATTAGACTAATACCTATAAAAATCAGAGACCTAACCTCTTAGCTGCCCACTTTTTAGCTCACATAACATTTAATTGTGGTGCATGATCTTTTTTTTTAACTTTTTTTTTTTTAAGATTTTATTTGTTTATTTGACAGAGAGAGAAGCAACGAGAGAGGGAACACAAGCAGGGGGAGTGGGAGAGGAAGAAGCAGGCTCCCAGCAGAGGAGCCTGATGTGGGGCTCGATCCCAGAACGCCAGGATCATGCCCTGAGCCGAAGGCAGATGCCTAATGACTGAGCCACCGAGGCGCCCCAGGGCATGATCTTATATGCAATGATTTCAGCATCCCAGCTCCTCCCAACCGTGGCTCTGCCATGTCATCGACGTCAATGTTCTTTGCTGGATCTTCAGCATCTCATGGGGTGAGAAGGGGAGTAGAGAGAATCACATGGGAGGTGTGCACCCACCAGGGCTGGATGTGGCAAATTCTACGTCCATTCACATTCTGTGAACTAAAACTCAGCCACAGAGCCATACCTTACTGCAAGGGAGGCAGGGGAATATAGTCTAGTTGTGTAATAACCTTTCCATGAAGGAAGAGAAAAAGAGATTGATAAAAAATTGACCAATCTCTGCTACAGTCATCTAGACAGACCAGCACTTTGGAGCCTTCTTGTTAATGCTTTTTGAAACTTTAATCAAAACCTATTATGGTATCTCAACAACAAGCACCTCAAGATAATTAATTTCCAAAACTATCCTTTTAAACACTGTTGTGAATTATCAAGGGCTCCTATTTTCAAGCAGATAAAGTGCCTCATGATAAATATATACTGTCTTCTCTTTGACCCTTCAGCCATCAGGGTCTTGGAATACCAAATCCTCAAATCCAGCTCTGAAAGTCCTGGCTCTCTTGACAGCAATTTATGGCAACATGAACAGAGCACTGTTTTAACACATTTTCCCAAAATGTGATACTTCACATATTTCTAAATAAGGTCTGATTTATTCCACTCTACCACTACAGAGAAAGTAGTTGGCTTATAGGGCACAGAGGTATTTGTGTTAATCAGTAATTCTTTAATAACAATCCCTTAAATTATTTCTTTAGACACTACGCCCTCCAGGACTGTTCTCACAATTACCTGGGATGCTATCCTGTATGCTTCTAGGTATTCACCTCCTGCATTACATTCAGGGATGAGAGAGACTTAAATTCCTCAGGCTCTCTTTCCGCTTCTCTGTACTGAGGGGTACTCCAATTAAATATGTTGTAATTTAATCTGGAGAAGCCTGTTGGGATAATATTAACCTTAGAAGTGGAATGAGTGTGTGCGTATGTGTATGTGAGTGAGTGAGTGTGTGGTGTATAGAGAGTGAGCCTTTACTTTTAGTTTGCAAAATATAAGTAAGAATGATGTCCAAAAGTCTTGTTCAGCATAGTGCTTACTCTACTAAGTAAACTATCTAAATACATTCCAGTTAATCACTATCACTCCATTGACCGTTGTATATCTTATAATCCTGTCTTAATGTCTCTATAGTATCTTGCATCCTTAGAAGACTCCAGGCACTCAGTCATATAGGCAATATAGAGATAAATTCATGAAAGACATAAAGATTATGACTGTTTGCAACTATTTTCTTACTGCATAGCTCTACTCAACACCAAGACTGCAAATTTTTCTTTCATTTCATCCTCCATCACACCAATCTACAGATGGTGAGAATTTCAGGCTTAAGTGGACATGACTCTACCACTGTGAGAGCTAGAACTAGTGTAGTCTTTTAACTCAGCATCTCCCCTAGTCTTGCTCAGGTGGCACTTGACCTCGGGGATGTTTCCTTTCTTGGTTATCTTTGTGCATGTGTTCACTTTCCCTAAAATAATAATAAATTAAAGGCTTACATATTTTGTCTGTACTCAGACATTTTTTTAAGAGCTTAACACTTTAAGTCCAGAAACCTTGCTATTCTGAGTTTTTAGAGATGGACAAACAGGGCTTTTATGTACTGTGGTGAACCGTTGTGGCCTGTAGCATGTAGAGTCTTAAGGGTGTCTTTTTAGCCCCATTAATTACTTATTATTTCCCTTCTAATGGCCTTGGACAGAGTCCCTTTCTTTCTTTTCTCCTTCTTCACATGTACAGTTCAAGTAATTTTAAAAAACTAAGACAAAGGTCCTTGTTCTTGTACTCAGCATTTTTGCTAAATTATTCTAGATTGGGTAGCTCCAGTAATTAAACATCTTCTAATTTTGCTCATTTTTCTCTTCTCTCTAACAAAGTCACTAATATTAAAATGAGAGATAAACTCTTCCTCTTTTTAGCATATCACTGTAACTTGATGAAAACTTCTTTTGGTTATGATATTCACACATGACAGCAAAAGAATATTCAGGAATATAAGTTCCATTGATGAAGCAGTATTTGTCTTAATTTAGCAAACATATATCAAGCACCAATTTGGAAATACAAAGTTCTTGGACTGAACTATATTAGTGAACAAAATTGGCAAAAATCCTGGTCTTTTTAGAGCTTTTATTCTAATGGGGTGAGTGAAACAGTAAACACAATACATAAGTAAATTTTATTGCATGTGGATTGAACAAAGCTCCAATCCCCTCTGGCCAAGTTCCTTTGAGTGCCTTTTCTCTTCCTGAAGCACTTTTGCTTTCCAGATCAGCTGTTGCCTGGAGCCACCTCTCACTTACCCTGAAATTTCTGGACTCTCGTTTTATTAAGGGCTGCCACTATAGTGGCTGAAGCTGCTTGCCTGGTGTTTCCAGCTCCTCCCATCACTTAAGGACTTTAAGAAAATTTATGACATCCCAGAAGGCCACCAAAAAGGGAAAGTCATTCAACATTAGCTCTAGTTTATTCATGTATACAACAAAGATTTTCTGAGCACTTAAGTCTGGCTAGACACTCTTCAGTTCCCTCAGAGATGTCAGTGAATCAAGATCTCCACCCTCATGGAACTAACAATCTAGGAAGAGGCAGACAACCAACAATAAAGTATCTTAGAAGGTGGTAACAACAACAGTAAAAACAAAACAAAATGAAAATACATAAAACAGGATAATGAGAATTGAGGCAGTTGCCGGTAGAGCAACTGCAGTTTTAAGGAAGGATGTCAGGATAGGCGTCAATAAGGAGGGAGCATTTGAGAAGACTTGGGGTAGGGTCGGAGCAGAATCAGTGAGCGAAGAGAAGATAGAAGAAGGCAAAGAAGTAAGTAGGATCGACTTGCAAAGGATAGCAGAACAATCTTGGCTTTCAGTCTAAATGAAACTCGGAGTTGTTACAAGATTTTGAGCAGTAGAGTGAAGTGGTACAACAAAAATTGTGTGTGTGTGTGAGTATGTGTGTACATATGTATACATACAATTGGTACATAATTCTGGTGGATAAGTAATTCACATCTCCTGGAGCCAGGACTTCAGCCCTTCCTCTTTTATCTGTTTACCTTGGATTCCAAAAGCTGTTGAAGGTATGATGGGCAAGAACTCACACCTGCAGTTTCCTCTACTGCCTGTCCCGGCTACCTCTCCTTGTCTTGTCAATTTCTTCTGCTCACAACTCTGCATCAGTGTTACCTATATCAGCAACTGGGCTATTCTACTCTTCTTAGTTACCCGTCAGAAGCTAGGACATGACTTGATGGCTGGCATTATTGAAACATCTTCTTGTGCAGTCCTGCCATTTTAATTTTTAAAAAACAAATAAGTTGTGTGGCAGCTATAACACTTGAGCTACTCAAGTGGTGGTTTTGAATTATCCTTGACTTCTATATATATAGTTACTTTGGCCAGTTCAGGACATAATATCACTTTTTCAAACTTGTTCTTTGGGAGATGAGTCCTCATTATTGTTGTGTGGATCTCTGGTGACACACAGATCTTTCAGTTTTATCACACAGCTCTCTCTTTCCCAGGACGAATGGGCAGTGCCATGGAGTTATGTCTGGGCAGTTCAATTACAGTCCCATGCTTTACCTAGCACTATGCACTCTAACCTTCAGGTCCTGCAACTATACTTACTTCTCTTGACTTCTTTGCAACCTGTACTCGTCTTTTTCCCATAGAATACTCTTTTTCCTCCCTTAAAAGCTGGTGTCCATTAAGTTTCCCAGAACATCAGCATATAAGAGGTCAAGTATAGATGGATTGTGCACATTCCAATGTGTGTTAGTATGCATATAAAAATTGATAATGGATGAATATACATAGACTGTGGCCATTTAACAAAACAACTGGCACATCTAGATAACCCAGTCATTATACTTGCTATGTTAAGGAGCATTATTCAAGAAGGAATGAGTTGTCTTAAAATATAACACTTAATCACCTGATGTACTGAAATAGAATGTGCCCATTCCTAGGAATCCTATGGAAGAAGTTTCTGAATTTGTTTGGAATGGTTACTACCAAACAGAAGTCTCCATTAGGCTTTACATTCAAGGAAAATAATTGGTTACAAAACCTGTAGCTCTTAGGACCCAAGACTTCTTTTTTGAGGTCAAGGTACAGAAGACCAATGGCAGAACAAATATTAAGGGAGTAAGAAAGAAGCTGTTCTAACTTGTCATTTTCCCACCTGAAAACCAAGGCAGAACATGATCGTAGTGGGGACAGATCTCAGTCAGGAAGTCAGGACCTCAAAGTCAGACATTTAAGCAAGTTTTCAGCAATAGTAACAGGCAAAAAGGAATCTAAAGGGAAAATCATGGCACCAGGGGTCAAGAGAACTGCCATATGCAGACACTCTGCTCCAATAACTCTTTTAGGAAATGAAGTTTTCTCAGGGTACAACTGCCTGAGAGCGTACAAGTAAGAATAGAAACAGGTGACTGTCTGAACAGGACATTAGGGTATAGAGATCTTATAGATGACTATCAGTTCTGGGCTCTTTGCCTATGATTTCCCTCACACACACACACACGCACACACACACACACACACACACACCCCACATTGCTTTAAAAGAAAGCTACATAACTATTTGTCAGGAAAGCTCTTGGACAGGAAAATACATTGTGTACCTTCTCAAATTTGATATTTTGACCTTGATTATTTTGGCAGCTTTATAGAGCTATATCTCTACCGACACCGATTATTTAAGCATAAATATGCAGATGTCAGAATCACGACAACATTTGGAAACATAGTGCAAATTATAAATCGTCCTTAAAACATTTTGAGAATTTTGCCTGGGCTTAATGCAGCACAGATTTACACAGTGCAGTATTACAATCCTGAACCGGGACTGAAAGCCATTAGAATCAAGAGTGGATTTAAAATTTTGCATTTTGTTTATAGGGTAGCTATTATTTTAACTTCTTTTCATGATGATAAGGAGGACACATAAACTTATCTGCAGGAAACAGGCTGCTCATTTCAAAATTCCTTCTCACATCCCACAGTGCAATCATCTAAAGCCAAGATGCAGTTATGCAGAACACAGATGAAGTTTCACTCTGTATTACAAATGCATTCATTTAAACATGTTCCGTAGGAGACCACTAGAAGGTAAAACTATTATCCTTCCTACTATGAACATCAAAATCTTATTTTTTCATTTAACTCTTGGTAGAATGGTACGAAATTCAATTGTGACAGAGATAGCTATTAAAAATTTTAACATATTTTCTTTTTTGATGTACTATGAATCGCTAGCAAGAGTGTCTCGAAAATTGAACTCAAGGTCAAAACTCTTGGGGTGAGGAAATGAAGAGAGGCGGGTGAGGAGAAATAAGAGTGGTCAATTTTAAGGTCTAATGGGACAAGCTCAGCTAAACTGTAAATAGAGAAATCAGTAGCTTCAGTCTTTGAAAGAATTTTTAAGCAGATTCTATACACAATGTATGAAACACTGGAAAGGCAGAAGTCTAAGTGGAAAAATATTTTTTCTACATGGGGCAAGGAGATAGCTCTTATCTTAGTTATTTCCCTCCTGATGAATTCAAGTTAGACTATTCAAGTAAAGCCTTGTATTGATTCATTTACTTTTAGAAGTCAACATCTGGGAACAAGACCAAAGCGGAAATGAAAAAAAAAAAAAGTCTATTTCAGAAAATTCTCAGGGAAAATCAGAGGAAAAAATACTATTTGAGTTGATATATCTATAGTATTGACAGAAAAAAAAACAACCTAAACTTTTCCAGTAGAAGAAACATACATTACAAAGATAGAGATTATCTTTTTTTAAATTAATGTTAACTAATTAATGTTTTAAAATCCACCACGGATTTATTATCTCAGGCTTTGTCTTTACCCATTTTTTCAGATCAAACGCTTCATACAGTTTTTGGATTGAGTTTAGCATTCTATTGTGTGTATAGCAGATAACAAAGAATAATTGCTCAAATAAATGTTTGAAGAACTTAGAGTCTATTGCCTGATATAATAAGCATATAATCACTCATCATACCACCACATCAACCAGAAGTTGTCGTAGTATCTTAAATACTTCTCAACTGACCGTCAATTTTAGTTAATGTCAAATCCACCCTCTTTGATCAATCCTCATTACCTTGTCTTAGAGTTCAGACCTTTCCTTCTCACCTGCGTTGTTGCCACAGCCTCCTAATTGGACTGGCCTCCGTCCATCTCAAACCCATCTTGAACACCTGTGCCACCATATTAGGGCTAATCACAATTCAAACCAAATCAACATTTTGCTTTAAACATTTTTAAAACTCCAGAATTAAGTATAAGATAGAATTTGAGTTTCTTAATAAAGTATATAAAACATTCAAAGAGCTATAACTTCTCTGGTGTTTTCTCCAAATGTTATGCTCCAACAACCTGAAACTACATATAGCTGTTCAAGTACAAGGAGGTGTATCACATCTCTGTGCCCTTAAACATGATGTTTCATCTGCCTACAAGACCATCTCCCTTCTTCTTCATGTGGCCACCTCCTAGCTGCTTTTTAAAATTCAGCCCAAGTGTCATATATCATATGAATTTTTTACTAAATCCAGTTCCACCCCATCATAGTCCCTCACTCTGACCGAGTCAAATGAACCTCCAATATACTCCAAACACAGTTTGTGAATATCTCTGTCAGATACTTGTTATATTACATAGATATTATCTCCTTATACTTCTCTTTGCCTGATAAGATGCCCACTCTTAGAAAACATGATTAAAGGATATTTTATTTTTAGACACCTAGTTCATTAGTTTTATATACTTAGTATGCTGTTTGATATATATATTGTAGGTATTCAACTTTTTGGTTGGGCTGAATTGAGCCATATAAAATTGGAGAAACCAAGGGGATGAGGAGAACACTTCAAGGTCTAACCCACTGCAATTGGTTTGCAAATAGTATGAGAGATGTTAGTGTGTAATTGGTTAAGACATAGACTATATATTCAGACTGATTTTGGATGGAGTCCTAGTCACTTGCTCTGTGAATGGAGGGAAATCAGTATAGATCAAGACTTCAGCTTTTTCATTCTTAAACTTAGATATAATGATTAATAATAATAATAATAATGATAATGATAACAACAAGAACAACAACACTTACCTTATAAGCAGAGGTGGGTCCGGATCTTCTGGGCCTGAAGCTTATAGCATTTTGGAGTTCTCCTTTAAGAAAAGGAATACAAAACTATAAATGAAGAATTAAGTACAAAAATAAATGTATTTCTAATGAGAGAGAAATATCAAATGATTAATTTTAAAATCTGATAAATATTCTATCAACATTTCAGAAAAATAACAGAATTTTAAAAAATTAACTGCCTCATTTATCTCTGTAGTATTTTTCCTTCAGTGTTTGGTTTTATACATATATATATTTTTTATTATTCCTCACTATAGCCAGGATTTTGTAATATTATATATAAACAGAAGAGCAATTTACCTTTTCTTCTCAATTTATCAATTTTTTTATTATCCGTGACTTAGGTTTTTTTCGAATCCATAGTTATTGGTATTGTCAAATACAGGAAAACCTCTAGCAAATTTTTCTGTGGTCTATGAGATTTGGAAGCATGTTTTATAGACCATCATATAGCTTTGTACGTTTCCAACCTTGTTCCTCTCCCACCATCTTCATAGCCCAATGTCTGACCCAATATCTTCCTCTCACAATGTTGCATGAGTTGGTAAAGTGGGCAGTAAGGTATTTCTGGAAGCCAATTCTACTTCAGAATAGCTAGTTAACAATAATTTATCTATATAAAGAAGGTGCTGCAAAGCAGATGTATCTTCAACTCAACTTCCCCTTATCAAATCACCAGGATGCTTAGGCTACTCTATCACCACTAGACACTCAGGCTAACTTTGATAGGTAATATCTTTTTTTGGAAAGAAAAAATTTTCTTATCAGATGGCTGTTAAACTATTTTGCTTTTGCAAAATTTACCAAAACATGTGATTACATAACACAGTTTTAGGGCTCTTTCTCAGGCTCTGGAAAGAAACTATTCAAGTGAGTCTCAGTCAGATTCATAGTAAGTGTAGCTGCTGGTAGGATCAAACTTAGATAGTAAAAACAAAACACTGAATAGTGTTTGGCCTGTTGTGCAGGTACAATAAAGGTCCACTGTATATAAATTATTTTAAAGATTTGTACACACTGGATCTACAAGCTACAAGCTCTACAAGCTCATTTAGATCTCTAAAAGAATCCTGTTCAGGGATGCCTGGGTGACTCAGTAGGTTAAGCGTCTACTTTCGGCTCAGGTCGTGATCCCAAAGTCCTGGATTGAGTCCCGCACCAGGTTCCTTGCTTACCTTGCCCAGAGGGGAGCCTGCTTCTCCCTTTGCCTGCTGCTCCCCCTGCTTATGCACTCTCTTTCTCTTCCTCCTTTCTCTCACGAATAAATAAATAGACTCATGAAAAACAAAGAATCTTGTTCAGATTAATATATTATGTGTTAATATACTCTGTGGAGCTAATGAAGAGTGGTTGATAAAAAACGTAGCTCCAATGAATTTAAACTATTCATTTGAAGAACTAAAAAATAAAAGTTGAAAAAAATAAAATAATAGTTGTAAAAATTATCTGTGGCTCATGAGAGTTTTCTTTATTCACGTATTTGTTTATGAACAAGAATTCCAATGTAGTAACTTACAAAGAAATACATTACTCTAAAGCAGACTGCAATATCAGCATTTCTGCAAGGTCATAGACAAAGCTACATGTTTATCTGAGGTCTTTCTGGTGATGATAGGAATCAGGGTAAGGGTACTTTGATTATCTTTGTGGCTACTAGAATATACTTTTTAAAAAATTTGATGATGGTGTGCTTGTGTGGCTCAGTTGGTTAAGCTTCTGCCTTCTGCTCAGGTCATGATCCCTGGATCTTGAGATAGAGCCCTGCCTCAGGCTCCATGCTCAGTGGGGAGTCTTCTTCTTCCTCTCCCTCTGCCCTGCTCATGCTCTCTCCTTCTCTCTCTCTCTCAAATAAATAAATAAAATCTTAAAAAAATGTTGATGCGTATCCACTGTTAATATATATGAATCTATTTGACACCTGCCTAGGGGGAAGGATTTTTCCAGCCTGTTAATCAGGGCACTATACTGAACAATCCTGCGTCATGGTCTCTCTGAATCCAATTTGTCTATGAAGTCAAGGCATTTTACCACAGGCATCAGTGCAAAATGAGAAATTAAATAGCTGGATAGAGAAGGGGAAATCATCAAGTCAAAATTTTCCAAAGCTGGAAGCGGCGTTAGCCAGAATAAAGCCCTAACTCTGAGTGTTGGCCTGACACTCTCCAGCAGTTTCCCTTGAGATGAAGTATAAAGAAATAATTGTTTTTAGTCATTTCTGTCATTCTGTCCTCACACTAGATTGGTTGTCTGGATAAAAATAAAATTCTAGGTTTGAAAGTCATTTCTTTGAAGATACTATTTTAATAGCTTCTGCTTTTCAGGATTGTTAGAAAAAAGGTTAATGTCATTTTGATTTTCATTACTATATACTTGTAAATATTGATTTTGATTTTTTCTTCCTCTTGGCTGTTACCTACTATATTCTTAATTACAGAATGCCATGTACTTGCCATAGATCTTCATTAGCCCTCCTGGGCATCTGATACATACTTTTAATCTAGAAATCTCTTTGCTCTGAAATAATCTAAGATTTTGTATTATTTTGTCTAAAAAAATGTTTCCCTAATGTTTCCTTTGTTTTTTCTGTTTTAAATTGCTAGAAGAAAAATGTTGGATCCTCCAGATTAATGTTCTGAATATATTTTTCTAATAATTCAAATTTCCTTTACTTTTTGTTTCTCTTTCTGTGATTTTTTTTTACTGTATTTTCTAACCTAGCTTTTAATATATATATATTTAAAAATACTATCCAAGGCGCCTGGGTGGCTCAGTCGGATAAGGGTCTGCCTTTGGCTCAGGCCATGATCCCAGAGTCCTGTGATTGAGCTCCCTGTGGGTCTCCCTGTACAGTGGGGAGTCTGCTTCTCTTTCTCCCTCTGCCCCTCCCCCTGCTTGTTCTCTCTCTGTCTTAAGTAAATAAATAAAATTTAAAAAAATAAGTATTGTGTTTTTAATTTCAAAGAGTTTCTTTCTTTTATGATTATAGGCCCTTTTGTACATCTTTTAACACTGCTTTTGATAAGTCAGTAGGAGAAAGATGAATATCATATGATTTCACTCATATGGAATTTAAGAGACAAAACTGATGAACATAGGGGAAAGGAAGGAAAAATAAAATAAGACAGAAACAGAGAGGGAGACAAACCATAAAAGACTCTTAACTATAGTAAACAAACTGAGGGTTGCTGGAGGGGAGGTGGGTGGGTGGCATGGGATAACTGGGTGGTGGGCATTAAGGAGGACAGGTGACGTAATGAGCACTGGGTGTTATACACAACTGATGAATCTATAAATTCTACCTCTGACACTAACATACAGTGTTAAATTGAATTTAAATTAAAAATTTTTTTTTAAAGATTTTATTTATTTATTTGACAGAGATAGAGACAGCCAGCGAGAAAGGGAACACAAGCAGGGGGAGTGGGAGAGGAAGAAGCAGGCTTCCAGTGGAGGAGCCTGATGTGGGGCTCGATCCCAGAATGCTGGGATCACGCCCTGAGCTGAAGGCAGACACTTAACGACTGAACCACCCAGGCTCCCCTAAATAAAAAAATTTTTAAAATAAGGGAAAAACCTAAGGAAATTGGAATAATGTATGAACTTTAGTTAATGATGATGTATCAATATTGGTTCATTAATTGTAACCATTGTACATTACTAATGTAAGATACTAATAGTAAGGGAAAACTGGGTACAGGGTGTATGGAAACTCTACTGTCTCCACAACATTTCTGTAAATCTAAAACTGTTCTAAAAATTTAAGTCTGTTTGAAAAAAGGGCTAGAAGTTTGCATTGAACTCCACAAATGTGTTATTAAATTATTCTTAAATTACCAAAAAAAGGACATTGATTTTTTAATGAATGTAACGTCTCCTTGTATTGCACTAAGGATTTAAAATTTTTTTTCTTCTGTTTCTTACATTATATCTGTTTTCACGGTGCTTTTTAAAAAAATTGTTGAGGCAGGGAGTTTGTCCTACTAGAAAGAATGTGTATTATTATACCTCTGGGGTGAGAGGCAAGATCTGGTCATTTAGACTTTCAGATTCTCTCCTTCCAGATCGATTTCTCTGCAGAATAAGCTTCTGTCATTTGGCCTATGTACAGCACCTGAGTGCGAACTTGGAAGGGAAACTGGCTGTTTCATTATTTCAGTATATTCTCGTATTTTTTACCTTAAGCTGCCTATCAGTTCTAAGGTCAAGGTTTGTTGTTGTTGTTTGGTTTGGATTTTTAGCTTTCTGCAGGATGAATGGTCTCCCTTCTTTTATCTTTTCTCCCTGGGGTTTAGTTGTAGCTTCCTTTGCCCTGATAAATTCCTTTCCTCTCCTCTATCTCTGCCTTCCAAAACTCTGTTGAAAATTTTCATCTGCTTTTCTCTGTATGTCTCCATGTTAATACCTTTAAAATTTTTATTTTAGTATCAGTGGGTCTTGGGCAAGAGAGGATAAAAAATACACACATGTGTCATTATTTTTAAGAGAAACTATCAAGTAAGCTAAAAATTTCAAAGTATACTCTTGAATGTTGAAGGTTTTTTGATAGATTGAAATGACTTTGTATTTTCCCTAATTTTTTTAGAAGTTAGAAGTAATGTGTTAGATGAGGCAGATAGTACACATTCTGAGAGGAATAAATCCCTAAGTATTTCTAGGAATATGCACTCAATTGCAAGCCTCCCTTTCCATATGCTGTCATTTATATATAGAAGCACAAACTCCATACATTCGAAATGGCCAGATGGCAGCTCTTCTCTTCATTACTGAAATGAAACAGGGAATACAAGAGTTCCCTGGTGAAAACATACTGCAGTATTTTGTTTTAAAACATATAGTTTTGAATCGAACATAAGCTTGCTTCCAACCTTTTTTTAATGTGCGGTCTCTTTTTTAGAACTCCACTGACAACAAAAGAAATGCACTGAATTCGGTAGCCTGATTTTTTTTAAGTTAAAAAGGAAAAAGCTAAATAATTTTAGCATAAACATTTGCAACTGTTACCTAAGAGAATTCTGAGAGCTGCCTCAACTCTCTGTGTGAAATTATTCTTGCATGGCATTTGTAATTGTTTCTGTCAGGAAAATGGAAACCTTGCAGATATTTACTAATGTGCCTTGGAGAGCATGTAACCTTGGAGATTTGTGTAATGTACCTTTGGAAATGGAAATTCTACAGATAGTTCATAAACTAACTCCTCTGACTCATGATAGCTAAATTCTTCTTGAGGCAGTATCTGTCCTTGGCGAAACCTGTTTTGTCACCATTTTATTTATAAACAACAAAAGAAACTGGATGGTTTGAATATGACCAGATGTGTTTATTAGATAACTTTACACAGATCATGAAGTTAAGATTTTGTACTTACAAGGGCCCTTTTTAACTCTATAAATAGGGTCATAAATGAGGTGTGACCCGATCTCCCATTCCTATGTAAACGTTGATATGAGTACATTAAAGACAATTTAGGTCTAAGTTAGATGGTCGACTCTGCTTTAATGATACAAATAAAACTCACATAAAAGCTTTCTACATAATACTTTTATTTTTATTTGAAATAAGTCCATGGGTCTAGATATTCATAACACATTTTACTTTCAATTCAATTCATAGGAAATGATACTACTAAAAATAACTGAATGAGACTTTTCAACATCTGAGCTATAAGAAATTGGACAGTGATAAAACTGGGATCATGAGAAAGGTGAGTCCCATGTAGAAAGAACAACTAGATATTGACAGTTTTTTTTTTTTTTTAAGATTCTAAAGTTCTGGTGTTTATCATATTTTTCTAAAATAAATCACCTGAGATGCAAGTATTATTCTATACTTTTTTCCTACCTCCCAAGGGTTTAATACCTAAATCTATATGATCCCAAGATTACTGTTCGGATTGACTTGAGCAAAAAGAGGCAAAGTTTATCCCGATGGGATGTTATCTTTGGGAAGAGTGAGAAATAGAAATAATGGGGACAGTTAAGCAGAAAAGTGATGCCAAAGGGAGAGCATTTCTGGTCTCTTGACAGAAGAACCATCTTCTCACAGAGCTAAATAAAGTTACTCATTTTTTAAAAAATCAAAATTCAACTTAATTAATAGAAGATCGAACAGAGCACAAACTTTTGTTATAGGAATTTATTATAGCCTCTTTGAGTTTTAATATGTACCTTAGAATTTTAGTTATCAAAGCTCTAGAACATAGCCCTGGTCTCAGAAGAGACCAAATGACTGAAAGGAATAAATAACTCTCCCCAAAGCTTAGCAACAAAAGGCAACCTAGTCCCTGAATGCTTATTCCTTTAAATTTTGAAGTTCTGTGGCTCCTCACCACAAACATCCCTTCTTATGAACATAAATATCAAATTAGGCATACATTCTGAACAAATAAAGCTTGTTCTTCTGGCTTCCCACTCTGTTTTCATTTTACAAAACAATAAATACATAGATTCAAACTCAATTATTAGGAGCATCTATATCAATACTGCCAGCAGATGATTTAACTTCTAAGGATATAAAAAAATAACAAAAATTTTAGAAAGTGGAGATAAGTTTTATTTAAAGGAAATATGTCATTTGAAAAGACAGTAATTTTAATTTCTTTTCCTAGATAGGTCATTTTCAGATTTTTTTTTCTCACTAGTACAAACAAAAGAGGTAGTTCTTTGCCTCTCTAGTCATATAAACCTCCTTTCCTCCCTTATAATTCCAAGGGAATGTAAGGCAAGCAAAAAGCAGAGCTATGTAAAAAAAAAGTTCTCTATTTTTCAGAATTCAAGAGAAAAAGTGGAAGTAATTGCAGTTTCTCATTCGTGTGGCTAAAAGCAAAAATATATAGATAGATGCACGATGGATGGATGAATGGATGTATGGATGGATGGATATAGAATAGACAGGTATACATGTACATACATACATAAGAAGAAAACTGATTATTTTAATATGATCATAGTTCAGTCTCTTTTTAATGTTAAGAATATAGTTAAAGGATTCTAATCTCTGCAGTTTTATTTTTAATAAAAGAGCTTAAATATTAGAAACAATGCAGTTCCATTGTCTGAATATTGTTCCCATTACTCCCCTCCCCCATCATGGCACCTGGACTATTTCATTATTATATCACAGTGGTCCTTCCTGATGAGGCACATGCACTTATACTTCACTGTGCGCCTCCTTTCTTGTAGCAATCATTCCCTCAGCCTAAAACTTCCAACCCAGGAACAGCTGCTTCAATAATTAATATTGTAATTATATTTGTAATTAATAATTACAATAATTCAATAACCAAGCACAACAAAACAATTATCCTTCTGATCACTTCCCCATTATTTGCAGACTGCAGAGAAACACACCATTTAGACAAAAGCAAAAGAAACACATCATTTAAGCAAAAAATATTTTTTAAAAAGTTTAAAAAATAAACCATCACTTGGGGGTGGTGTCCTGCAAAATTTTTGTTTTTAAGGGGATTGGGGAGGAAGATAGTTTCTTTCTGAGTAGAAATGAACAGCAGGACTCTGGAAGATAACCAAAAGTGAAACTTTCTGCATAATTTATTGACTCACAAGTAAGTTGTATTGCAATTACTTCTCACACACATACTACTCCACTTACTGAATTGTAGTTCTTTGTAGTCATTTTAGTTCTTAATAAAAGAAAATATGATGGGCATTAAGGAGGACATGTGATCTGATGAGCACTGGGTGTTATATGCAATTAATGAATCATTGAACACTACATCAAAAACTAATGTACTATATGTTGGCTAATTGAACTTAATGGAAAGAAAGAAAGAGAAAGAAAGAAAGAAAGAAAGAAAGAAAGAAAGAAAGAAAGAAAGAAAGAAAGAAAGAAAGAAAGAAAGAAAGAAAGAGAGAGAGAGAGAGAGAGAAAGAAAGAAAGAAAGAAAGAAAGAAAGAAAGAAAGAAAGAAAGAAAGAGAAAGAAAGAAGAAAAGAAAATATGAATAATTCCTGACATCAACTTCTTCAAACTTATTTCCTAAAGTGCACTTAAAAATTCTGATTTGATGGGGTGCCTGGGTGGCTCAGTCTGCCTTTGGCTCAGGTCATGATCCCGGGGTCCTAGGATCGAGCCCTGTGTCAGGCTCCCTGCTAGGCTGGGAGCCTGCTTCTTCCTCTCCCACTCCCCCTGCTTGTGTTCCCTCTCTCGTTGTCTCTCTCTCTCTCTGTCAAATAAATAAATAAAATCTTTAAAACAAAATTCTGATTTGACAAAATAATAAAATAATTTTTGTTGCAGGCAGAAATGATTTTCACTATTAGTGTATCATCTGATGGTTTAGTTTCTATTAGTTTCTAATGATCGTTGTGTTGGAGGGGGTGTATAATTCACAAAGGATTGACACAAAATTTCAAAAAACAGCTACATTTTCTGGCTGAAAAATTTTGATGACCATCATTTATTTTGGACTGAACATTTATTCAAATTATTTTCAAATTGAGCCCTTGGGGTATAGAGGGTTTCTCAACAGCAGAACTCTTGGCAGGTGGGATGGGATAAATACTTGTTGTGGAAGCTGTCTTATGCACTGTAAGATGCTTGGCCAAATCTATGGATTTTATCCACTAGATATCAGTAGTACTCCGTCGCTTACTCATGACAATCAGAATGTCTCCAGACATTGACAATTGTCCCCTATGGGGCAATATTACCCCAGGTTGAGAACTGGGACTGTAGCATTCTCTTCTCTATTTCATGGGGGTGATTCTACATTGAGAGAAGACTCACCTGTAGGGCTAGAGTTTGTCATTCTGTCATTTTTATTTGTAACTTTATACTCCTCATCTGTGACATCTGCTCTTCAGTGGTGTCCAGTGTCAGTCTTTGCCCCTTGCTTTCTCTTCCTCTTACCCATTAATTTGGTAATTATATATGTTTGGTGAACCAAATAACGGAAGAGTTAAGTGACAGCAATTATTCTCCTTAGAATTTTAGAAGCTATATAATGACAGAGAGTAAAAACAACTATCTATATCATGTTAAAATTTATTAATCTATCTACGCATTTCTATATCTCAATAAGTGGAATAGATTTTATAGAATTTGTAAACAAAACCTTATTTAATAAAATACAGTAAAACAAACAAAAATTGGAGTATTGACCAGAAGGCATTAACAATGACTTCTGGGGTAAAATATTTTTCCAGGTTCACAACTCTTATGAATTGATTATTGCATCAGAAGATTCTAAGTCCCCCAAGAAGCTAAGCCCAGGTCAAATCATCCATGGTAGCATACTTATTACATCCAGAAGGCCAAATTTACTCAGGTTATGAAAAGAAACAGAGAACCATCTCAATGGTTTTTGTCTATGGAAGTATCAGGTTCATTATTATGTTTTCTCATCTGGAAATTATAGGGTTTGTCATAAGAATTAAATTAGGAAATAAACAAAAAGTAGTTAAGATAGTACCAGGCACATAGTAGGTACTCAATAATCTCCCTTGATAATGTCTCCTACTCCAACTAACTGAAATGTCACCAATAAATTTATAACAACCAAAACATTTTTGACTTAGAAAATTCTGTGGAATCCTGGCACATATATCTGACTGCCTATTAGGCATCTTGTTGGTTCATTCATTCATTCATTCATTCCTTTAAATATTGTTGTACATTTAAATATCTTTTAGACACTTCAAATGTAATATATCCTATCATAAAATTTAACCAAATACTACTCTTTCCCTGTATTCTCTGGCTCCATCTACATCCTTGTTGTTTTTTTTTTTAAGATTTTATTTATTTAACAGAGAGAGACAGCCAGTGAGAGAGGGAACACAAGCAGGGGGAGTGGGAGAGGAAGAAGCAGGCTCCCAGCGGAGAAGCCTGATGTGGGGCTCGATCCCAGACCACTGGGATCATGCCCTGAGCCGAAGGCAGATGCTTAACGACTGCGCCACCCAGGCGCCCCTACATCCTTGTTTTTTAAAAAATATTTATACAGGATTGATTCTTTTAAAATATTATATGTCTTTGACTTATTCCATTTTCCCCATTCTCCAAACGTCATGCTCCTGCCATAGAACACACCTATCTGGGATTTCTAAAATATCTCCTAACTTGTTTTCCTGCTCTGATACAATCTTCACATTACTGTACACAGTGATCCTTCTAAAAGAAATAATCTGATGAAGTAACTTCTTACTTAAAATCCTTCAATGACTTTCAGGACAATTTAAGATAAGATCTGACATCCTTAGTATGCTATAGAAGGTTCTTTATGAACTGGCCTCTATTCTATCCAACCTTATCTTCTGTCTGTCTTCACCTTGAATCCCCTGTTAGAGTCCTACTGAAGTATTTCAATTGATCAATTCTGTGTGGGTCTCTTAAAGCCTTAATTCTAATTCATGTGCCCTTCCATCTGTTTGGAATGCCTTGTTGTTCATGCTCACTGCACTATTTTCTAACCTTTTGTTGGATTAAAGACCAATCTTGGGTGCCTCCATTTTACCTGAAACTTATCTCTTTATAATGTTTATTATATTACATTTATTGTACATATTTATCTGAATCCTTAGATGGTGCTTCTTCAGGGCTGATGCTATTTTTTTTTTTCTGTCGCCCCTAACATCTCACATTTTTCTAACTATATCTGGGAATGAAGATATCTAAAGTAACACTGTTTAAAGACATTACACAAATCATTGTCAGTATAATGTAAAAAACAGCGATTTTCTTATTCAGATTGGTTGAAATTGAAGTGATCCTAAAAAATGAACATGTGGCTTGAAAAGATCTATGGGAAGAAACAACAAAAAAAGAATAGGATAGTTCTGAGTTATTAAATATGAAAAAATGGCAACCTATTCACTTTCCTGCACCTAATTCAAACTATTTTTTGCATGGTGGCAACAAGAATGATGCAAAGAAATAAGCCAAAACATATAAAATAATCAAGATTATGGGGAAAAGACACCTTATCTAAAATCATAATTATTAAACTACAGTCTCAGTTTATGGTGTTTCTAGAGATATTAGCTAATAACAGTAGAATATATATATGATTTAAAAATGAAGAAACATACACATCTTATAAACTTTTTGCTATAAGGGAGGGTATTCAAAAGCTTGTAGAGCACTGAGATAGATGTCCACCAGCAACATTTTACAAAACACATTGAAAGGAAATAAACTCTTTCATAGCCTGCAAATGATCAACACCCAATTCTTCTAGAACATACTTTGAATGAGTGTGCAGATGCAAAAAGAAGAAAAAGAAGGAGGAGGAGGAGGGGAGCAGGAAGAAGAATGAGAATTAAGAATGATCTTGCAGATAAACACATTCTAGAGCATCTGGTTGAGTTAAGAGCGATATGGAGCACCAGTAAGTGAATTCAGACTGAACGGGAGATATCCCCACAGCCAAACTGCAGGAAGAAGAATTAGAAATGCTTACCAGAACATACTGCATACCTGGGTTTTGTCATATGTTCATAACTATATTATGAACTAAAACACATCTTTTATGTATGTATATACATACAATGGCATATTAGAGAAGAGGCTAGAGTGATCCATGAGGTAATGGCTTAGAGTTGGAGGCATCACTATGAACTCCTGTTTAATTTAATATAGATACAGATGGGAGATTTAGATGCTTATAGATACATGTATATACATAGGTTGGATACAAACCGATGTCCTTGCTCAGGTAGCCGGAGGAGCCTTAAAGAAACAACAGGCTAGTAGCAATGAGCACACCTATAGCGAAAGTTGGGTAAACGAATAAGGCCTTCGCAAGATACTCCCGAGTATTTATTTTTAGTTTGTTTTGAGATTTCAATATTTATTCAAGTAAAGCCTTGGAAATGCCCCTTAATGTGCTATATCCCATATAAATAAGTGTATTTCAAATAATAAGTTTTGAATCATGGTATTGAAAGAACACTACATCAATAATAGTAATAATAATAATAATAATAATAATATAATTTCCACTGAGGTAATAAGGCTCAATAATTTTATGTGCCAAGCACTGTGTTACAACAAAAATGAGGGTGAAACAATGGAGTGCCTGGCTGGCTCAGTCAGTGGAGCATGGGACTCTTGGTATCAGGGCTGTAAGTTTAAGCCCCACATTGGGTATAGAGATTACTTAAAAAATAATAAAATTTAAAAAAAAAGAATGAGGGTGAAATGCAAACAAACAAACAAACAAACAAAACCCACCTTACCCTCATCTAGTTTAAAATAAGAGACAAGAATGTCTCTTGTCTATACAGTAAAGTGGTAAATTAAATGTTTTAAGAGAAACAGTAAAAAAGCTATGGAAGAACAAAATAGATATAAATCACTTTCAGAAAAAGGAATCAATTAATAATATTTATTTGATGATGAATTTGATATAGCAGTTAAGAATGAGCCATATCAAGCTTGAGGATTTATTTTCCATCTTGAATGTGCTTACATCATTGTTTTAATTTTGTTACACATTATGTTAAAAGCCTTCTTTGTCAGAATGAAATTCACATATGGAGGTGCTTTGTTTTTGACCTATGAGATGATTCATTGTGTAACAGTTACAATTTGCAAAACAAACTATCCTAAAGTTAGGGGCTTAAAAAAATAACCTTTTATTTACCTCAATCTTCTGTTGATCAGCTGTGTGCTTCTGACCTGATCCAGCTTGCATGATGGGCTGCGTTGTCTTACGTATTCATGGTCAGTAAGTGGCGACTGGCTGAATGATCTAGGGTGGCCTCATCTGTCCAGTGACTGGCAGGCTATCAGTCAGAGCATCTTGATTCTCTTCCATCTGGGGTCTAATCCATACCTGTAGGCTAGTTTGACTTTATTCACATGATGGCTTTAAGAGCGCAAGCACAGAAAGAGGAAGTGGCATCATTGCACAGACACTTTGTATGTTTCTGCTTGCATCACATTTGCTAATATCTCATTGACCAAAGCAAGTCACATGGGGTAGAGAAATAAACCTCGCCTCTAGGTGGGAAAATTGCCCTACCGCAAAGGGCACGAGCATAGGGATAGAAAAATTTGTGCCATTTTTGCAATGTCATCACACATGATTTCTTGGAAAATTTCTGAATAGAATATTGAAAACCTAGACCTGTATATAGTTTATATGCTAATGTTTACTCTTGAAGATATAACAAAAGACTATTGAGACTTTTAAAGATATTGTGGAAAATAAATATGACAAATCTCTCCTCTATAATAAATGAGATAACATGCTATGTTTGTGAAGAAAATTACTGGAGCATGATTAAATTCACCTAGGGTTCTAGTCTTAGATGTATAAAATATAAAAACACCGAAGTTAAAGACAAACTAGATGATTACTACATTAATGCATTCATTCACTTAAATTTTGTTGATCCTTCTCTATCTCTATGTGTGTTCATGTAATCATCTTCACATATGGTCAAGGTGCTTAGTTAAGTATGACTTGTTATGTGTGAATTCTGGAAAGCCTTCTGCTCACTGTATTTGGTCTTAATTTGAGCTCCAGAATCTTTTTTTTTAAAGTTTTTATTTAAATTCCAGCTAGTTAACATACAGTGTAATACTAGTTTCAGGTGTACAATACAGTGATTCAACACCTCCTTAACAACACCTGGTGCTCATCACAACTGCACTCCTTAATCTGCATCACCTATTTAACCCATCCTCCCACCCAACCTATGTATATACATGTATCTATAAGCATCTAAATCTCCCATCTGTATCTATATTAAATTAAACAGGAGTTCATAGTGATGCCTCCAACTCTAAGCCATTACCTCATGGATCACTCTAGCCTCTTCCTCTTGCTTATCTGTAAACTCCCACTGGGAAACTAAGAATGCTGGCTCCCATTGTCTTGTCATCAATTTACTTAATTTTTCAGTTCCAGTATACGTATATAGCAGTATCTAAATTGTTAACCCACATGCCCTTGGGACACTTTATCAGCTTGAGTAAAGTGCTTATGTTCAGTTCCTTTTGCTTTTAACTCACAGACTCAATTCATTTCCAAGATTACTGAGGTCAGCACCTTTTCTCCCACCTTCTTCAGTGAGGTTGTTTCATACATTTGTAATACAGTTAAATTCTCTTGTCAAAGTCTATATTCTTTACTGGGATTCCCCGAACTCCTAAATGATTCTTTTAAATTTGCATACATTTAGTTTCACTCTTTGTGCTATAAATTTCTGTGTGTCTGACAAATGTATAATGTCATATTTTACCATGACGATATCATGGAGAACAGTTTCACTAGCCTAAAAAATCTCTTGTGCTTCACTTTTTCATCTTTCCCACTATGCCCCAAAGCCCTGACATCCACTTATATTTTTTGTTATCTCCACAGTTTTGACTTCAAAAAAGTCATATCATTGGAATCATACACTATGCAGACTTCTTAGGCTTTTTTTTTTTACATAATTAAGTCAAATTTATTTCATAAATGTAAGGATTATTTTATTTTAATAATTACGATTTTTATTTTATTTTAATTCCACTGTAGTTAATACACAGTGTTATTTAGTTTCAGGTGTGCAAGGTAGTGATTTGACAACTCTATATAATACTCAGTGCTCATCAAGGTAAGTGTACTCTTAATCTTCTCCATGTTTTTTACCCATTGCACCCACCTCCCCTCTGGTAACTGTCTACTTGTTCTCAATAGTTAAGAGTTTGTTTTTTGGTTGGTCTTCCTTTTTTGTTCCTTTATTCATTTATTTTGTTTCTTAAATTCCACACGAGTGAGGCTTCTTTATGTGTGTATGTATGTATGTATGTATGTTTCAAGTTTTTATTTAAATTCTAGTTAGTTAACATATAGTATAATATTTGGTTCCCAGAGTAGAATTCAGTGATTCATTACTTACATACAAAACCCAGTGCTCATCACAGTAAGTGCCGTCCTTAATCCCATCACCCATTTAGCCCATCTTTCTGCCCATCTCCCCTCCATCAACCCTCAGTTTGTTCTCTATAGTTGAGAGTCTGTTTTATGGTTTGCCTCTATCTCTTTTTTCTCCCTTCCCCTATATTTATGTTTTGTTTCTTAAATTCCCCTTATGAGTGAAGTCATGTGGTATTTGTCTTTCTCTGACTGACAAAAATGAGATACTACGTCACACCTGTCAGAATGGCTAAAATCAACAACACAAGAGACAATCAGTGTTGGCAAGGATGTGGAGAAGGGGGAATTCTTTTGTATGGTTGTTGGGAATGCAAACTGATGCAGCCACTCTGGAACACAGTATGGAGTTTTCTCAGAAAGTTAAAAATAGAACTACCCAATGACCCAGCAATTGCCCTACTAGGTATTTACCCAAAGGATACAAAAATACTGATTTGAAGGTATACATGTATCCCAATGTTTAAAGCAGCATTATCAACAATAGCCAAATTATGGAAAGAGACCAAATGTCCATTGACTGATGAAAGGATAAAAAAGTATATACAGGGGCACCTGGATGACTCAGTCAGTTAGGCACTCAACTCTTGATTTCAGCTCAGGTCATGATCTCAGGGTTCTGGGATCAAGCCCTTCTTCAGACAGGGCTCAGCGGGGAGTCTGCTTGAGGATTCTCTCTCCCCCTCTCCCTACCTGTACACCTCCTCCTGTTCCCTCTCTCAAATAAATAAATAAATATTTTTTTTAAAAAGAAGTGAGATATATATATATATGTATAGATATATCTAGATATATCTAGATATATCTTTAGTCAAGCTGATAAAGCACTTTACTCAAGCTGATAAAGTGTCCCAAGGGCATGTGGGTTAACAATTTAGATACTGATATATATATATATACATACACACACACTCTTATATTTTGGGGTTTTTTTGTTTTGTTTGTTTTGGGGTTGTTTTGTTTTGTTTGTAAAAAGTATCTGGGCTATCTTCCAAAGTGGCTGTTAACAATGTCTTTTACAAAGTAGTTTTTAATTTTAGTAAATTTGACATATTAATGTTTCTATAAAATGAATTATTCTTTTGGCACTGTATCTAAAAACCAATTGTCAAATCCAAACACAACTAGATTTTCTCCTCTGTTATCTTCTAGAAATTTTATAGTGTTTTTTTTTTTTACATTTAAGGCTGTGATCAATTTTGATTAACTTTTTTAAAAGGTGTAAGATCTTTGTGTACATTCTTATTTATTTTTGGCACATGCATATCCAATTTTTACAGTATCATTTATTAAAAAGATTATCCTTAACCCATTGAATTGGCTTTGCAACTTTGGTTAACTATACTTATATGGGTCTATTTCAGGGCTCTCTCTTCTATCCCACTGATTGATGTGTCCATTCTTTCACAAATACATGCCATCTAGGGGCGCCTGGTGGGTCAGTTGGTTAGGTGTCTGACTCTTGATTTCGGACCAGGTCATGATCTCAGAGTCCTGAGATTGAGTCCTTCATCCAGCTCTCACCTCAGGGTGGAGTCTGCTTGAGATTCTCCCTCTCCCCCTCTCTCTGACCCCTCCCCACTCTCTCTAAAATAAAAAACTTAAAACAAAATTAAAAAAAATAAAAGCCAAATACATGCATCTAGATTAAGGTAGCTTTGTAGTAAGTCTTGGAGTAGGTAGTGTCATTTATCCGACTTTGTTCTTCAGTATTACGTTGGTTATTCTGGGTCTTTTGATTTTCCATAAACGATTTAGAATCAGTTTGTCAATAACGTCAAAGTAATTTACTGGTGTGTTGATCTGGACTGCATTGAATACATAGGAAAGTTTGGGAAGAATTGGTATCTTAACAATATTTAGTCTTCCAATCCATGAATATGGAATTTCTCCATTTATTTAGATACTCTTGAATTTCTTTCATCAGAGTTTTATAGTTTTCTGTATATTAGTCCTTGACATATTTTTCAGATTTATACTGAATTATTTAATTTTTTGGTGTTAGTGTAAATAGTATTGTGTTTTTAATTTCAAGTTCCAGTTGTTCATCACTGGTATATCGATAAAGAAGCACTTGACTTTTATATAGTAATGTCATGTTCTGTGACTGCTATATTTGCTTATTAACTTTAGGAGTTTTTTTGTCTATTCTTTGTGACTTTTCTACACAGACAATCATGTCATGTGTGAACAAAGACAATCTTATTTCCTATTTCAAATATGTATTTCTGTTCTTTTTTTTAAATTTTTATCTTAATATACTAGCTCAGATTTCCATTATAATGGTGAATAGGACTGGTGAGAGAGGACATCCATCCTTTTTCCCAGCTTTAGTGGGAAAGCATCAAATTTCTCCTTATTAAAGACGATGTTAACTGTAGGTGTTTTGTACATTTTTTTTCTATCAAAGTAAGAAACTTACTCTCTATGTTTGATGAGTGTTTTTATCATGTATGGGTTTGGGATTTTGTAGAATAATTTGTTGGCATCAATTAAGATGATTATTTTTTCAGGACTGATAACATTGTGGATTACATTAATTGATATTTAAATGTTGAAACCAGTTTTGTATATCTTGAATAAATCCCACTTGGTTAGAGTATACAATTCTCTTTACACATTATTGAACTTGATTTGTTAATATTTTGTTGAGGATTTTTGCATCTATGTTTTTTGAGAAATGTTGTCCTGCAATTTTTTCCTTTCTTATAATGTCTTTATCTCACTTTGGTATTAGGTTTTGCTGACTTAGTTGAACAAGCTGGAAAGTAGTTCTCTGCTTTTGTTATCTGGGCAAAATTATAGAGAATTGGTATAACTTCTTTTTTATACTCTTGATAACATTCAACAAGAAAATCATCTGTACCTGGTTCTTTCTCTTTTGGAAGTTATTAATTATTGACTCAATTTCTTTAATAGTATAGGCCTTTTCAGATTATATATTTCTTTTTAGGTAAGTTTTGGGAGTTTTTGGTCATTTATGTCTATCAGGGAATTGGTCCCTTTTCTCTAAGTTATCAAATTTGTGGCCATAAAGTTTTCATAACTTTCCTTTATTACACTTTTAATATCAAAGGGATAAGTGGTGATAATTCCTTTTTCATTTTAGCAACTTTTATCTTTTTTTTTCTTGGTTAGATTATTGTAAATCTCACTGATCTTTTCAAAGAAACTACTTTTGGTTTCATTGATTTTTTTTATTGATTTCCTATTTTTCGATTTAATTTATTTTTGGCCTAATTATTATTTCTCTTCTGTTAGCTTTAGGCTTGAATTGTTTTGTTTTGTTTTTTTCTTTTTCTTTTTATAGCTTTCTAAGGCTCCAACTCAGGTTATTGATTTGAGATCTTTCCTTTTCTAATATAGGCATTCAATGCTATTCATTTCCCTGTAAATACTACTTTTGCTGCATCCCACATTTTTGACAACTTGTAATTCATTTTAATCTAACTCAAAGTATTTTTAACTTCTCTTGAGATTTCTTCTTTGGTCCATGTCTTATTTAGGAGTTTTTTCAGTACATAGTACCCAGAGTTGAAATCAGGGTTCTCTCTCTCTCTCTCTTTTTTTTTTTTTTTTTTTTTTTGCATTTTTATTTTTGTGATTAATTTACATTGAAAAAATTAAAAACTGAGACTATCTTGATGGTTTGAATAAGGTTTCCATTTCCTAGAGAAAGAGTCTTGTTTATTTATCTATGCTTATTTTGGAGAGGAGGTAAAGATTAACAGTTTAATGTCCAACCATTTATCTTTATCCTAGAGACCTCTTCATCAAGTAGTCATGTCCAGTGATTCCTGCTGGTTATTACTGTGACTCACCACACTTTACCTCCAAAGTTAAAATCTTCTCATTGTTCTTAAGAATCTTTTTTGGTGGAAATCTTATTATCCATCTAAATTTCTTACACAGAACAGACACCACAGTAATTTTAAGATACTGGTGTTTCATTCTTAGAGGTTTTCTCAATGCCTTTTTAATGAAAATGTGTTCTGTGGCTTTCTGCAGGCCATATTTAAGTGTTGGCTGAGAAGGATGTACATAATACATCCATTCTAACATTTCTAACTCTCTGCATCTCATGAAGCAATTTCTGACATTTTAGTTTTATTTAGCAAAGTCACAAATGAGTCCAGTTTTCAGTCAAGTAATTGTTAACAGTCAATTACTTCTAGACCTTTGTGTTAACACATTGAATTTAGGATGTTCTGCTGATTGCACCCATATCAGCAAATTGATCATAGCTAAACTGTACTTCTCCCCCTTGTGTTCCCAGAACCCACCATCATATGTATTCCACAGATTTGCAGCCAACCAATTTGAAAAATCTTGCAATTGTGTGTATTGCTGTGAAAACCTTTTCTTAGTTTGCTTTTTAAAATGCCCGCTCCCTCACACCAAGCTCAGGCTAGGAGTTGACTCTATGTGCAAGTCTACCGATGTGACATAGTGAAGGTGGATATAAGAATTGGATTCCTCTTGCCAGGTAACTGTCTCGAGCAGGTTTGTTTTGTTGTTTTTTGTTTGTTTGTTTGTTTTTATAAGTTTTTAAAACAAGGTAGAAATATTTTCATTATGCAGAGGAGGAGGTTAGCAATGGAGGGTTAGTGAAGTTTGTGGATCCTGGGGAATTTGAGTCATCTGAATCTTCCCATATGTCTTTATTCCATTCCATAGAGTACATAAAGTTATATTCTTTCTCAGCAATGCTCTAACTTTCCCTTAAGGAATCTGGGAAAGGTTTAAATAAAAAATAAATTGAAATCCAGAAATGCACAAAATCAAATGTTGAGTTTACTTTTGGCTACATTAATGCTCTGGCAGCAAATATTGAGATTCTTTATAATGCTTGTACAAATTTCATGGTTCTCAGACTATGCCTTGATCTGAGAATTTGGGATTTTGCATATATCATTTCTTTTCTGCAAGCCCTCTTGCATAATTAAAAGCATAAAATCAATCTCTTACTCTTATACAATTTATCTGAATAGCCTCTCAGTCCCCCTATAGCTTTGCTTTCAACAAGTATTTTATTCAAAGCAGTTACAGGAAATTTATTTATTTTTCTACTGCATGCCATGTGATAAAGTCTAATGCTAGATGAATTCTTACTGTCTTTAGGATTGACCTGACCAGAAAACAAAGTACAGTTTCCCATGTATAGAAGGTACATTGCCTGAAACCACTTACAGTCCTACTTATGTATGCTCCGGGATCTTAGTTGCAACAAGAAAATTCACTTTGCCTCATTTATGCAAAAAAATAGGAAAAAAAATTAGGAGAAGCTTGATAGAAGGAAAGTAGACAGGGATAATCTTGATTCTCCTTCTCCAGAAACAGTTCCCAAGTACCACCAGAGAACTAGCCACTTGAGGAAACTACGAGTGCTTCCATCATCAAGCATTAAATGAAAGGTGTTCATCTTTGCAAAACCACTTCTCAGCACCAATTCTACTTCTGCCTCAGCAGGTCAATCAATCACACGACTCCTGACATCCTTCCAATCCTTTGTTACCATCTATAGCAGTAACACTGGGGTTGTAGCACAAAGTCTATCATCAGTCACTTACTATGAACCAAATTTTTGTGTGTCTGATTGGAAAAGTATAGATCACATATCCACCTTTTACTTACTAGGGAGTCTGAGTATTAAAATTCTGGCTTCTATTTCTGAGAGACAGGACTGATGGAAATTTCTCCAGTTATGGAAATGCTATTCAAGAGGTGATCACAACTATGACAAATGTCAATTACAGTAACCAGCTACTACTGTTAGACTCACCCTTCCTGTTGTGTCTACCCATCATGGTTTTTGAGCACCTTTGCTTTTGCTTCATTTCTAGGGCAACCTCTCACTATATGCCTGCACTGTTGACTGTCACCGTGACTCGGCTTCAGCATTCACTGTTTATTGCACACTTGCTGGAAGTTTGTCTCCTTTCCTGTACTCTTGAGTAAATCCAATGCCAGATGCTAGTGTAAGCAAAGAATATAAGGAATAAAAACTGCTTTAAATAAGTGTGAAGCAAAGTTTTAGTCACTGAATTTAGACTCTAATTTAGACTCAGTCATAAAACTGAGCATTGATAGATACTCTTTGGTTTTGAAAATTATCCCGCCTTTAAAAAGGATTCCTTCTTTGGCCTCAGGCCAGAATTAATGGTGTGAAGAGAGCAACACCATTAATAAAGAGCCCAGCTCAGGATGCTGGTGTTGGTCTCTACTTTTGCCAGAGGGGGCCCACCACACCTGTTATTAAAAGAGGTGCTCAGGCAGCAGAGCAAGCAGCAACAGAGACAACATCGGCAGGAAAACTTCAGCTGTCAGGAAGGAAGAGCATATAATTATCTCTGCTCCATAGAGCAGGATTTCTTAACCAAGGATTGTTGAAAAATACACAAGCTGTGCCCCCACTCTGCCCAAGGTACTGATTTGGTAGGTCTGAGTTAGTGGTTGGGCACCTATCATTTATAAACATACAAACAAATAAATGTTTCACATGAATCTGACTCTTTGTTTTAAAATACTGCTGTAATGGGAGAAAAGATATTTTTTTTTTTGTTGAGAGAAGAATGAGAAGGCTGATATTCTATATTCGGTTAATATCTACAGTGAATACCAAAATTGGGAGTAAATAGTGTGTGTGCCTTCAGTTGTAGTCTCAGAAGAAACCTTGTATAGAACTAGGGAGGGGGAGAGGGGCATAAATGGTCAGGAAGAGTTACAGCTCTACATCTTCAATATTCTGGCCACCAAAACACTGACATGAACATAAAAGTATCCAAACTCTCACTACGATGAACACATTATAATATTTTAAAATATTTTAAGTTATAGAGTTTTGCTGTTTATGTTTCTTCAGCTGAATTCTATTTATAGTAATATTTGTTTGTAAGGTAGCCAATTAGTTAAATGATAAAACTTTAGGTAGGAAATAGAATCCTTGGGCTGTTTTTTCAGAAGGCAATTGATTTATGGCATGTTTTATTTACTCATAGGAGATATATGCTTCCCATTATTTTGAACACAAATAATTCTTTAAGGTAAAATGTAGGAATGTGCCCATATACGCATAAATTCTAATAGAACACAAATCAGTACGTGATATTTTATCATTTCTCTGTTTAGTTATCTTCTCTGAGGTTCTTAATCCTAAAGTCTAAGTTAAACAATAACTAGACAAATTCTATTTCTCACACATTTCCTTCTAACAGCTCTTTTGGAAATTTAAAGAGAATCAGAAAGTTTTATTTTTACGGGTATACCTTCCTACATTCAGATACGAATTTTAGCCTCAAAGTTCCTGAACAGATTGGTAAGATCTTTATAGGAGGAAAAACTATAGGGTTTTGAAACCTGAACAACAAAGACTGGCAGGCACAGATCTTAACCTCTATGTATTGAGGGCAGAGTTAAGTTGATTAGTTATCTGGGTTTGATATGGGGGACTCGGTGTTTCTGTTGACCCCTTTTGTTCAGCACCTTGTGGATGATGCTGCCGAGTTTTTAATCTCACATATTCTATCACAGTCTCCATTAGAGATGCAATCACTCAACTGTCAAATCTATTTTGAAAAGGATTTTGGAGAGAGAATACAGCGATTTATTCTTTACTTCTCTGAAATGATCTTTTCTGAAAATCGCACTACAACCATACACAAGGGATAGTGTAATACAATCTCTGACAGCATTAGTTTGCTAACCTTATCCAATAAAGACATTCTTCTTACAAAAGTTTATCATATTACCTCATCTCATGGTGGTATTGCCCTCTTTGAAAAAAAAATCACCTGTTCAAAGAAATGCAAAGAAAATAATATCTTTGAAGGGTAAACATATATTCTAGTATTTTCAGGGTAACATGAGCAATGCAGCAGGCATCTGATGCTGGCACACTATCCATCTACTATCATACACAATACACAAATGCATACATTGCACTGAATGTAAAGTGCACCATAATCAGCCCAATCAGAACAAGAATATTTTCTTGTCATTAAGATTGAATGGCATAGATTTCTATCCAACTTCATAATCGGAGCATCAGGCACTCTAAATTAGCAATGCTTTGGGGTATGAGTGCAGTGCGAAGGCATAAAGACTGTGAAAACTAGAAAATTCTAAGTTGTGCTTTGCACAGATAATAAAATAAAATTCAATCTAAGAAACATTAGCAATGTTGGGGTGGTGCTTTTTTAATCATTTGGAAGAAGCCTCATGGTATGAATGAGAGCTAATATTTTAAGAACCTGGATCTTTTTTTCTGAAGCTACTATTCAGGGGTGAGGAAGGGATCCTCCACCCTAATAGATCAACTGTTGGGTGAACACACAGCACCCAACACCAGACAGATGACATAGACAGCAATTTACTTGTCACATATACCCACAGCCTGGAAGGACCACGCAGGGTTTGAACTCAGGAACAGAGTAGATAAACAGAGGTTGTGAGAGGCAGGCTCTGTAGTAACAAGAGGATGAGGTGACCCTTGGTTGGCACAGGCTTCTCTGAATAATTCTGCAGGCTGGCAGGGAATTTATGCCTGCCACTCAAGGATAAGCAGAATCTATGCCTGGTTTCCATGATAAGAAGTGTTTGGCTAAGGGATCTTATCCATGGAAGCAGAGTGGGGAGGAAAACTGGTGATTTAGCCATTTGAAGTCCTCCCAATTTTTCCAGATGTCAAGACAGTACTTAACATTGAATCTTAATTTCAGGCCCTACACCACATCATTGAATATATTTAAAATGATTATATAATATTCTATATTATTCTCTTCTCATTTTGATAATCATAATCATATCCCTGGTGAGTGTTACTTGGAGTATAGTTAACCCATGAAGAGGTTTTTATTTCTAAAATCTGTGCCTACCTGGTTTAGTCATCATGGAAACATTTATTTCTGAATTAAAACTGAGTTTCATTAATGCTTATATGAAATTCCCACTGTACAAACGTTGGCAGTAACACTAAAGATACATTTTACTATATCCATATAGCAGATTTATGAATTTACCATTAAACAGGTAAATAAAGAGAACTCACAAGTTTGGGTTTTAAAGGCCCAGGGGCTTACACCCAATACTGCTCCATTAAGAAGTTGGCCTAAGGTAAAATTAAGTAATGGCTACACCTTTTCCCCATTCTGTCTAGGAGAACAATGTTTATCATTGTTGGTATATTATGAACATTTAGTCCTGCCTTTCACAATCATAACATTCTGTTTGCTAGCTTAATGAATGTGATTTTTCTCTAAGATAATCACAAGTAGTACACTTCTTTGAAAAAATCATAGATTATTTTAGTAAATTTTGATCTTGATTTTAGAGCTACTTTTCAAAAGTCATTAAAAAATGCAAACATTTTGTGTGAACTTTCAACATCGCTGTGATAGTTTCACTAAAATTTTTTTGCATGCTATACTTTAGAAACCATTTAAGACATGGCCAATAGTTCATGGCATTTCATTTAAAAAATACACCTTCACTATATTTTTTGTGTGAAGAGAATTTTAACTCAATAATGTCATATATACACATTACTGAGTTATATCAGGAACATATCATTGCAAGGAATTTTTTTTTTTAATTTTTAAGATTTATTTATTTATTTGAGAGAGAGAGAGAGTGCATAGAAAGGGATGGGGGAGAGGGAGAGGGCAAGAGAAACTCAAGCAAACTCCACACTGAGCACAGAGCCCCACACTCTGCTCGATCTCACAACCCTGAGGCCTCAACCTGAGCTGAAACCAAGAGTCAGTTGCCTAAGCAACTGGACCACCAAGGCTCCCAACAAGGAAATTTTATTTTTATTTTTTATCTTCCCTTTTAAAGATTTTTTATTTGCGAGGGAGAGAGAGAGAGTGTGAGCAAGCATGAGTGGGGCAGGGGAGGCAGAGGGAGCAGCAGACTCCCTGCTAAGCAGGGAGCCCGATGTGGGACTCAACCCCATGACCCTGGGATCATGACCTGAGCTGAAGGAAGACACTTAACAACTGAGCCACCCAGGCACCAGGAAATTTTATTTTTAAAGGAAATAAAAATAGATTAAAAGTTTATAAAATTGCCTGAGTACTAAAATATATAGGGATAAATATGTGAATAAATTCTCCCAAATGAAATATTATCCTTATACTTAACAACTCATCCATTATCATGGACCTCCAAATGAATGATAATGCTATTTTTTACATATAAAATTCTGCTCGTAAAAAGTAAACATGCCCCTGTTGAAAACCACACTGACATTAATGCACTTCAAATGTGGCAGAATTCATACTACCAAATTAGTGTGGCAGGATATGGTCATACGCATATCACTAGTTCCTGTGTTATAGAAAAGAAAAAAATCCCTGTAATTTTAAAGGGAGAGCATATGATCTGAATCATAGTTCAATATGACTGGACGCAAGGTTTAAGAAATTTAATATAAAATTAAATTAGTTTCAGTTGTTATGCTGATAATTTTATGTAACAAAACACAAAAGTTAAATTTCCTTAAACAATAAATATTTATTATTGACTACTGTAGTTGAAATATCCTCAAGTAAGATGAGTTTCAGGCATGGCTCAGTTAGGTGGTGGGATACCTGTAGATATGTTGTCCTTTATGGGCCAACTTATTTCTTTGTCTTGCTCTTGGGAACAGAAACCATGGTAACTACATTTCCTACTCACTTCCAGAAGGAAAGGGAGGACTTTCTGAGCCATACAACCTCTGTCCTAACCCTGCTTATTGAGCCAATTCAGCCTGTATGAATATGCTGAAGCCACCATCCTGGGCAGAATTTCAGGTGCTCATTGATTTAAATTGTTTTGTTTTGTTTTTTTGTTTTTTGTTTTTTTTTACATAATCATCTGACCAGGGAAATGGCATTACCTTGGCTCTTTTAGATGACCAAGAAACCTGGGCTAGTGTCAAAATGAGATGAGATAAAATGAGACTTGACAATGACTGTGGTATCTACAATAATGATGAAGAAATTTTATAAGTATTATGCCAGGAGTTCTTCAGGAAATGTAAACAATGATAATTATAATTTTTACCAAATACTAATATCCAGAAAATTATATTTATATATATTTATCACTATATCCATAATTAACTGCATTTGCTTAATAAACTTAATGAAACTTACCTCCTTCTCCCTACATCAGTGAAAATAAATTTGTTATAACATGATGCTTTTAAAGGCCAATATTATTAAAAGGAAATTTTCTGTTTTTTTGAAAGCATTTTTAAGTGGAAAATAAATCTTATAAGAATTCTATTTTTATTATTGATTTTTTTCTGATAAATTAATAGAGTAATCCCCCTTTATACATAGAGGATATGTTTCAAGATCTCCAATAGATGCCTAAAACTGCTATCTATATCCCTATATATATACACTATGTTTTTTCTACTGTTTTCTTTCTGTTTTTTTATACTATAATAAAGTTTAATTTACAAATTAGGCACAATAGGAGAGTAACAACAATAACAAATAGTGAAATGGAACAATTATAATAATACAATGTAATAAAAGTTATATGAATGTGTTTTTCGTTCCCTCAAAATATCCTGTACTATACTCACTCTTCTTTTTGTAATGATGTGAGATGATAAAATGCCTATGTGACGACACGAAGGGAGGTGAATGACACAGACATTGTGAGCTAGCATTAGGCACTACTGACTTTCTGACAATACATCAGAAAGAGGATTGATCATCTACTTCAGGAACACAGTTGACCACAGGTAACCAAAACTGTGCAAGTCAAACTGAATAATGGGGACTACTGTGCAATTTCATTTAAAACAATATGGAAATATGGGATTCAGTAAAGAATAAAATTAATATCACTGTTAATTCAGACTTCTAGAGTTCAATCTGTCAATATAATAGTGTATTTTATTTCAGTCTTTTTTCTTTTTTTTTTTTTTTTAAGATTTATTTAGAGAGAGTGAGAGAGAGAGAGCAGGTGGGGATGGGCAGAGAGAGAGGGACAGAGAATCCCAAGCAGACTCTGTTCTGAGCTCAGAGCCTGAAGCAGGGCTTAAGCCCAACATGGGGCTGGATCCCAGGACCCTGAGATCAGGACCTGAGCTGAAACCAAGAGTTGGACGCTCAACCAATTGTGCCACCCAGGTGCCGTTCAGCCTTTTTTTCTAAATATAAATACGTTTATAAAATTAAAAGAAATAATTTTGGAATCACATTATACAATGTATCTTTTTCCTCAAAATATGCTTTCTTCACTCATGATATTAAATCATGATCATTTTATATTGTCATTAAATATTCTTCCAAGGCCTGTTTAATCCATGCCTGTTGCAGCTGATAGACTTACAAATTGTATATTTAACCATTTCCCCTATTGTTTTGCCATCATTCTCACTATTGGGAATAATACTGCAATGGATAGCCTTACTCATAAAATTTTGCTCACATCTTTATTTCAATTTTAGGATTTTTTCTTTATAAATAGTATTTCTATTTTAGGGATATCTGTCTCCAGTTTTACTGTTTACATGTTACTCTGAATGCATTCCATCTCAATGAGAATCCCATTGAGAATGAATACTTAATCCACTGTACTCTCACCTCTTTTAATTTTGATGTATAACATTTAATGATTCCAACATTCACCTTGTGGACACAATAAATACTACTATTTTGCAAATGTTCACAATTTTCTGTGCTTCTGAGGTTAACAAAAGGCAGAATTCTCATCAAAGTCAAATATGGACTCTTGAGGCTACTGGACTAGAGGGAATATTAAGAGCAGAGAAAGGACAAGAAGGTATTGGGGCAGAACGTGCTAATATTCTATAGTCCTTAGGATATTATAGTTTTAAATGGAGCATCATAGTTCAAACCAACATTTGGCTTTTATATTTCTACAGTTTTCTTATACATAAAAGTCTAGGGAAAGTATATTATTTTTATAACTAGGGTATGTTCTAGAAGCATTCAAGTTTGGAAAACCCTTTATATATTTATTAAGTTTAAATTTTTTAAATGGTACATTAAAAATGATTTTTTTGATGGACAAATAAAATAATACAAAATGGAAGAAATAATTTTTATTTTGTTTAGCAAAATAATATTATCATTGATTGCATTCTTATTTTATATGCTTTTAAAGAACCATGAGTATACTGCTTTGAAACAGGAGAAAAGGTTTTGTTTATATTTTGAATACATATTTCGGTCCAGTTATTTATTGGGTGAGATTTAATATTCCATTCATTCCATGCTTTTGGATAAAGCAGTGGTTTTATTCTTTTGCTTCTGTCAGTATCAAAATAGGCTGACGGAATAAATAAAATACTTTGTTAAGTTTCAAGAAAATATTCAACATCTATTGTCATTTTGAATGGCAAGACATTTATCTTACAAGTTCATGTGGTGAAATGAAAATGGAAAACAAGCCTTGTTACCAAATATGGGTTTGTCAATTATGAGAAAGATACCCTAAAAATATAAAGAAAAATAATTGTAATTATCTATGTCCAATATGAAGTTAATCTGTTCAAATTGCTTTTTTTGTTTCCCTAGTTTCCTGTCCTTCTATCTGAATGAAGCAGGTACTTATAATTACATGCAGCGGTGCACAGGGTCCTCCTTCCTCCCTGATACCAAGCTTTAATGAATTTCATTATTCTTTTTTAATTTACATACTCTTGCAGAATAAAGATTCCCAAATCATTAACTAATTTGATATGTCTGAAATACCAATTCAATTGTCTGGTCCCCTGAGATTTTCAAATATCTTGTTCAAACACCTCTTAACTTAGTTTCTTAATTAGATACACCGTGATGGATGGGCTCTTATACCATAGTCTCGGAGGGACAGCAAATCAGCCTAATTTTTATGACAATTTAGAAGACTTAGATTAAAAGTCATTTAAAATAATCAAGTCAGAGTTTGTGAAGAAATATTCAGGGTCCCATGAATAAGTGTTCAATTTACACAGATCTGAAGAAATATGATAAATGTTAAGAATGCTGATCATGTTCAGTTAGTAAATGGTAAATATTGCTGGATGAGGTTTAAAAATATGTGTTATTTGGTTTTAAGGAAAAATATTGCTTTACAAAGATACCAGGTTTATAGAGGAAAGGATTAGATATTAGAGATTATAATAAACAATACTATAAAAATTGTTGAAATTTTCAAAGGGTTTATTTTTCTCCTAGCCTCCACAGGAGTCAAAAAGCATGTAATTTTTATCTATACCATTCCTTCTATTTTGTTTTTTCTTTTATGTAAAATGAATATAAAATAATGTCTATATTAAAACAAGACAGAAAAAAGAGTATTGCATGTGTTTTGCTTAAGCTTGTCTATTTTTTATAATGGTATTATTATATGTGTGAAGACTTTGGTATTTGAACAATATATATGTATATATCAGAATTTTTACTCTATAAGTCATAGTTTAGAGAATCTGATTTAAACTCCTCAGAAATTTCATGCATTTAAAAAGGTTTAATTTATTTTTGTTAATAAATTCTCCCTAGTCACTGAAAGGACAACAATAGGCTACATATAGTGTCACTTTCTACAAACTAATTAATAGAATGCACTTGAATATTATAGCAGTGATAATTTTAGATGAATGCTGGAACTATTAATTTTGCCATATTATGCCATTTTATAAGGTCCTGGCAAGGAGCAGGCACTCAATAATTTTGTACTAAATGAAAGAATTCTGAAGTCCATTTTCATCATCTGGATATCCACTAAACTGTGCATATTTTTAGCCTGATAAGGAATTGTACTGCTGGAGAAATGATGAATTCACTTTTAAAAAGCCAGTATAATTAAAAACACAAAGGCAACTAAGGACCTTAATATTCTCCCACATTTTTTTTAAAGATTTTATGTATGTATGTATTTATTTAGAGACAGAGCACTAACAGGGGAAGGGACAGAGGGAGAAAGAAAGGGACAAGCAGACTCTCTGCTGAGCATGGAGCCCCACATGGGGCTCGATCCCAGGACCCCACGTTTATGACCTGAGCTGAAGTCAGATGCTTAGCCGAATGAGCCGCCCAGGTACCCCAAATAGTCTCACATACTTTTTACTGTGATACAGCAACCTATAAATAATTTTTTACAGTATGCATTATTTTCTATGTTATTTGAATATGAAATAATTTGTGTTAGGAGATACCTTTAGCAAAAGTGATGGCTTTTAAAATATAAGCAATAAGTTGCTTAGTCTAAAGCTAATGAGCTTTGGAATCTCCAGGAATGGATTATTGAAATCTCTTAGACTAAATAGGATGATAAAGTGGCAAGCACATCAAACTGGTATCAGGACTTATGATTTAGGCCTCCCCCATTATTAACTTTAAACAATAATTTCAACTTTTATGATTGCATTTTCTTTATCTGTAATCTAATAAGACTAGGCAAGTCCTTTTCATCTGTATAACTAAATGAATTTGAAATTTTATTTTTGTGGTTTGAGTATTACAAATTATTTATATGTAATTATATATCTGTTGAAAGTGTATACGTACCCAGAATAAACATATTACATATACACTGTATACTGAATATATATAGAATAAATATATAAGAACAACATACATTATATATGTGTATATGTGTACACAGACATATATACATGTATAAACATCCAAATATAAAGTAATACATAATCAGTACCTAATAAAAATATTCACTCAATAAACATTCGCCTATAGTATTAGTGTTAGTTAAAAACAGAAGATTAGATTCAGACAGAGTCATGTGAAGAAGTAATATATTAAGACCAAAAAAACAGAAGTGACTCAATTGAGAAAAATTATAGAAATGATAGACCTTAAAACAGTTATCACAAATATGCTCAATGATTCAAAGGAAATCTTAGGGGCACCTGGGTGGCTCAGTTTTTTAAGCATCTGCCTTCAGCTCAGGTCATGATCTCAGGGTCTTGGGATCGAATCCTGCATCAGGCTCCCCACTCAGCTAGGAGTCTGCTTCTCCCTCTGCCCCATCTCCCTACTCATGTTCTTGCTCTCTCTCTCTCAAATAAATAAATAAAAATCTTTAAAAAAATAAAGGAAATCTTATACATAATGAGGAAAGAAAAGGAAAAAATAAAAGAACTAAACTGACTTTATAGAAATGAAAACTAAAAGGTCTGAAATAAATGTTCATTAGATGTAATTAACTATAGATTAAATAACAGAGAAGAAAAGATCGTTGAAGACAGAGCAATAGAAACTATCCAAAATAAAACACAGAGAGAATATAGACTAAAAACAATTAAGACCCTCAGTGTAATTTAGGACAGTAACAAGCTGTCTAATGTTTATGGAATTAGTATGATATGGATGGGAAAGGGAGGTAAAAACAAACAGGCAGAGACAGAAAAAAAAACTGAAGAGAAAAATGGCAGAAAACCTTACAATTTTAGAGAAAATTATAGACATATTGATATAAGAAATTCAATGAACTACAAGGAGTGTAAATACCTAAGAATATCATAATTAAATTGAAAAAAACTAGTGTAAAAAAGAATATTTAAAAACAACTAGAGATGCTATATACAGAGGATTATGATAAGAATCCACAGACATACTGTAAGAAATTATACGGTCAGAAGACAAAAAGGAACATTTTAAAGTGTTGGAAAAATAAACAACCAGTACACCAACCATTGTTCTTATTTTTTTCCACTGTCACATGTTCTTTGCTTAGCTTCAGGAATGTCAATCTATTCTAAGATAGAGCTTTTCTTTATGTAGATTTCACTTTATATCTGTTAGGATGGCAATTCTCAAAAAACCAAAAGCTAATGTGTTAGAAAGGATGTAGACAAATTAAAATCCTTGTGCACTGTTGTTGGGAACTGATGCACTGCTAGGAAAAAACAACATGAAGATTTCTCAGAAAACTAAAAATAGACCAAATATATGACTAAGCAATCTCTTATATACCCAAAAGAACTGAAATCAGGATACTGAAGAAATATCTGCACCCCCATATTCACTGCAGCATTACCCACGATAACAGGTTTAGAAACCACCTAAATGGTATATGCATAGAATGGAACATTATTCAATCTTTAAAAAGAAGGAAATCCTGCCTTATATGCCAATGTGGATGACTCTGGCATGATAGGAGAAGCCTTTAAAATCGTCAAACTCAGGGCACCTGGGTGGCTCAGTTGGTTAAGCATCTGCCTTTGGTTCAGGTCATGATATCAGGGTCTTGGGATTGAGCCCTGTAATGGGCTCAATAAGCAAGGAGCCTGCTTTTCCCTCTCCCTCTGTCACTCCCCCTGCTTGTGTGCTCTCTCTCTCTCTCTCTGACTTAAATAAATAAATAAATAAATAAATAAACAAACAAACAAATAAATAAATAAATAATAAAATAAAATAAAATAGTCAAACTCATAGAAACAGAGAATGAAATGGTGGTAGCCAGGGGCTGGGGAGATGAAGAGAGGTTCAACAAGTATAGTGTCAGTTAAGTAAAGTTCTAGAGATCTGCCGTACAACATTGTGCCTATGCTTAATAATACTGTATTTTGCACTTAAAAATTCATTAAAAATTCATAACTTGACAAAATCAAGTCAGTGTTCTCACTACAATAAGAAAATAAATGAAAACTGAAAAATTTTAATACTTCTTTATTGATTGAAAGTAGCAACAAAATCCACTATATTGTTATATTTTAATGCAAAGAAATATTTTAATTAACATTTAACTATACGCATATTAAATCATAACAAGATATTACCTCATACCTGTTAGAATGGCTATTATCAAAAATATGGAGAAAATGGAACCCTTGTACACTGTTGGTGGGAATGTGAATTGGTGCAGCCATTGTGGAAAACAGTATGGAAGTTCTTCAAAAAACTAAAAACACCATATGATCCAGCAATTGCACTTTTGGTATTTATCCAAAGAAAATGAAAACACTAACTCAAAAAGATATCTGCACCCCCATATTTATTGCAGCATTATGTACAATAGCCAAAAAATGGAAGCAACCTAAATGTCTATTTTGGTATGTGGATATATTATTCATCCCTACAAATGAAGGAAAGGAAATATTACTGTTTGTGACAACATGAATGGACCTTGAGGTCATTGTGCTAAGTGAAATAAGTCAGACAGGGAAAGACAAGTACTGTATGATCTCACTTATATGTGGAAACTTAAAAAAAAAAAAAGGCTCATAGTTACAGAGAATAGATTGATGGTTGCCAGAGGAGCTGGGTGAGTGATAGGAAAAATGGGTGAAGGGGGTCAAACGATACAAACTTTCAGTTATAAAATTAAAAAATTCATAGTACAGCATGGTGACTATAGTTAATAATACTATATTGTATATCTGAAAGTTGCTAAGAAGAGTAGATCTTAAAAGTTCTTATCAGGAAAAAAAATTGTAACAACTATGATGACCCATGTTAACTAGATTTATTGGGATTATCATTTCACAATATATACAAATATTGAATCATTATGCTGTATACTTGAAACCACTATAATGTTATGTATCATTTATACCTCAATAAAAAGAACTATATATATGTGTGTGTGTATATATATATATATATATATATATATATATATATATATATATAGAAAGAGAGAGAGAGGAAGAGAGCAGCAAAGTTTTAGATTTTGAAAATATCTATAATATAAGATAGATGGATTCTCATAATCATTTCTGCATTCAATCCATTATTATGTTTTTTTTAATAGTTTAAGTATATAAAGAAAATCTGTTCTTAATACAGATAAGTAATTTGAAAAGTTTAAAGTATTCTAAAAGCCTTTTCAGAAAATCATGGATATTTTTCTTTGATATAATGTCAAAACTTGACAAGTGGTAGCTTCTTAAAGGTTAATTTCAATATGGAATCTGAAACCATATTAGTGTACTTTTTGTAATTTGTTACTTTAAAATTCCTTAGTCTATTTCATGCCTTGAATGGATCTTTTTCAGATGAATGGTTTTGTAGCATCCTCCATCGGTCATTTAAGAAAATATCAGTCCACAGAGTTATGTAGCTCTTCCAAATATATAAAAAATCATATTCAAAACAAATAGTGTAGTTTATAACATAAGTAGACTATATAATGAATATTGTCCAAAGACAAGAAAGGGGAAATTAAAGTATATTTTTGTAAGAATCTATAATTTAAGTATAGTAGTATGATATTTTTTGAAAGTGGACTTTGAGAGAAGTATTGAAAACTTCATCTATAATTATCATTTTATCTATATACCCTATCAGTTCTATTGATTATGGCTTTATGGAAAATGTATCTATTAGGTTCATAAAATTCTGATAATCTTTTTTATAAGTATCTCCCTCTGTCATTATACCATGTTCCTCCTCATTCATGATCATTTTTCCTGTTCTAAATTCTACCATGTCTATTAATTACCATGTAATATTAATGTTACTTCTCTAGGTATCTTTTGTATAGAGTTTGTATAACATATTTTCTTGGTCCATTTAGATTTAAGCAATAATTTCATTTTAAAAGTGGTTTTCCTATGGAAAACATAGTTTAATCTTTTTGTAGTTCAAGATGATTTCTGCCTTACACCCTGAGTTTAAACAGTTTATGTATAATACGCTTATCACCATGATTGAGTTTAAACTGCTCTTTGTCTTCTATTTTTGCTTTTGTTCTTTGCTTCAGTTTTTGCATTCTCTGCCTTTATTTGGATTAATTTAATGCTTTTTAGTGTTCTATTTTCTGCTACTATTGGTCTAGTAATTATCTCTTTGTTTTTTCTTCTTGTCATTGCTCTAGGGTTCACAAAATACATATTTTTTAAAGTAATATACATTTGTTAATTTCAAAGAAATATAATATAAATCAAGGACTAATAATAATATTAATATTTGATTAATAATTAGAAAAGTTATGTTTATACACCATCCTTATTTGTACTACATTAGTTTTTAGAATATTTTGTTAAAATATCTCATATTACTTATCCTAGCAAGTTCTTGAAGCCTTAAAGTGCATATTTTCACAAATTTTAAATTAGTGTACCAATAAATATTAATTACACTTAAATAATTTTATTAATATGTAGGCTTATTTTAATAGTTTACTTCCCATCAAATTATTTTTTTAAAATAGTATATTTTTTCATAGGTCTATCCCAAACAAAATTCATTTTATTCTAAGTAAAATTCTATGAAATTATGCACTAAATTTCTGACAACTTTATCTGGGGCTGACAATGAGGTAGTAGTGTAGCAAACATCAAAAACTATTTTGGACCTGAACTTAAGTGACAGACCAAACTTGTATGAATCCAGACCAATGCTGTGCTCAGATTTTTATAATTGAAAGATATAAGAGGCAGTGATTAGAGACTGAAAGAATAAGAATAAGTGAACCTGAATTAAACTGGAATGCAGAGAGTGACATTAGAGCACAGAATTAGAAGGCAGAATGAATGCTAAACAAAGACTTCTCAGCATTGTCAAGGAAGTCACTGAAATATTCTCTCTGTGGGACATTTGTAGAAATAGCTAGCCTTGTACTAATGGAATAACAATGCATAAAAGCCATAAAAAAAGAACAAAAGGTGCAACTTACCAGAAGATATACGCTCAGTATGTAAAATTCAAGGAAAAATATGGCTCTGACTACATGCCTTAAAAGGTAGCACATCAATCTGTGAATAAGGAAGAAAAGCAAATAATTCAGAGAGTATTTCCTCTGAACAGATAAAACAAAGTCACAAGAAAAAGAACATATTTTGCTATTATTTCCATATGGAATACTGTGGAAAGAAACTAGAAAATAGAAACTTTTTACATTTTATATATTAAGAAGAGATATACCTCTAGCTACTTAGGTCTTTATATTTTTTAAAGAGGTTCATTTTTATACAGAGCAGTGAGATATCACAGGTGAAATACGAGTAAGATGTATCTCTTTTTTTAAATGTGGAGAAAACAAAATCAAGATAAGGATCAACAGGGGTGCCCAGGTTGCTCAGTCAGATAAGCATCTGACTCTTGATTTTGGCTCTGTCAGGGGCTTGGGGTCATGAGATTGAGCCCCTGCATTGGGCTCTGTGCTGGGTGTGGAGTCTGCTTGCTATTCTATCTCTCCCTTCTCCCTCCCTGCTTGTATGTTCTTTCTTTCTCCCCCCCCCAAAAGAATTAACAAATTACATAAATGTTGAATTTTTTTTATGAGTGAACATTATCATCAGTGACTTTATTCATTATCTGACCAAGTACATCACTAATCAAGGCAAATGAAAAGTGAATGCCTACTGGCAGTTGGCGACCATAGCTGATTTCTAATGTAGTTGAATTCACTGCATACATTATGAAAAATCACTGAGGGGGAGGTTTTTTTTGACATGATTTTTAGAAACTGTTTATTTTCCATCACCCTTATTTTCATTTTCTGTGTGTCTGTGGAAGAAGAGCTGAAGACCACTCAGTCGTTGTTCTTACCTATTCAGTGGCATGAGCAATGGGACCTGCAGAGCAAGCTTCAGAGGGAAGCTGAGCACTGCAGTCTTCAGTAGGGAACTGCCAGGTAGGCCACCTGCACACCTTCAGACCGGTCTGCCACCCCACAATTCTTCTTTGGTCATACAGCCTTTTCAGCAGTGGCCTGTGTTCCTTTTCCATCTCTTCAGGATCTTTGGAGAAGTTCAGATCAGACATGACGTTCTATGTGTGTTTATGGCAGATGGTGCCATATATGCACAACACTTCCTGGGCCAGCATCCACCAGATCAGACCCACTGAGCAGGCTCACTCTTTGCATGGGATGACACGTCCACATAGAGCAGAGGTGAGTCTGTGTTACACAAAGCAATGGTAAGCAGTTTAACAAAAGATGCCTCTGTGAGGGGCTGGTGGTCAGCACTGGAATCAGTTACAGCCAGAAATTATGGCTCCCAGAAGCTAACATGATATGGTTAGTGAAATTTCTAGAAGTGAAGCAGCCAGGAGTAGAAGCAGGTCCACGACAGCAGCAAGCTTCAGCATAGCTCATGGGCCAGTGTTCCTGGAGAATATTGTAGCCAAATCAATGTGAGTTTGCTCCTTGGTGAGTCACAGATGGAAACTATACCAGGTGAGTTGTCACACAAAGGAAACTTTGCAACAAATAAGCAGATTACAGAGAATAACTTCCAAAGCTGTGACTCCTGAGCAAGGGTGGATAGGTTCCTATTATTTAGGGTTTGAATGAAAAAGGGGATCCTCAGAGAGGCAGGCATAAGGACACTCACACACCTTAAGGAAATGTATCTATATATATGTTGTGTGTTATGTAAATGAGGCTTGTGCTCCTCCTTGGGGAGAGATATTAGTATTATAATGAGGTAAACGTAGTTGATGGTCATTCTAGAGGTCGTTCCATGGTCCTTTTATGCAGGCACAAGTAAAGGGATTACACTCAAACTGCTATGGATTGGTCTGGGCCGGCTGGAGGTCTTGTCGGCACAGTTGCTATCACTTGAGGGGTGCTTTCACTTTCCATTGGCCTGAGTTAAGGGATAAGCTGGAAAGAAGAGCTTAAGGAAAAATGTGGGATAAAGGTCGGTGAGTACAAGCACGTCGGCAGTAAAGGTCAGGTCTTGGGTTCTGACATGTGACAATATGACCCTGACATCAGCCAGGATTCCCATGGCAACAATGGTATGAGCTGCCAGTAGAAACTTCTCCAGGGTTCTCTTCAGATTCATGATGTAGAGGCCAACACTTTTCCTTTTGTTAGATGTACTGTTCCATTTGGAGGTCAAGGTTAGTGCCACCTAAGTGGGTTCCTACTACAAGGAATTTGAGGACATCCTCTTCCTTCATTTGCAAGACGTCAAGGGCTCCAGACATTATGAAAGTTTCCATTTAAGTTACAATGTGAATCCAGAACAGCACTGTATAGACCTCTCTCTGGGTAGCACAGTAAAGCTTGAAACTCTAATTTTGAAAGCCCCTGTATACAAAGTTAAAAGAGGAATAGATACCTGCGATGCATATAACAAAAATGTATTGATGTCAAGAACATAAACAGAACTACTATGGAACAAATAGAAAAAAAAATTATAAAAAAGAACATATGTGGTGCTTTTTTCTTTCTTTCTTTTTTTTTTTTTTATTATTACTGCCCCATGAAAATGGGGCATCAAAAATGTTTGTGTCAAATGTTAAAACAATTTTTTTCTTTCATCTTGTTTTTACCTGAAAGTTTGGTGGATACTCAAAGGAACAAATTGTAAAATATCTATATAGGGATTTCTATTCAATTCTGACTTTATTCTGTTTCTCCCTTAAGGAAAGAAAAAGTTGTATGTAGCCCATTGTAATTTATTATAATACATTTGCATTGGCCAGGCATCATTATGTAAAGTATACCCTGGCTCAGGGATGTTAGAACTTGGAAAACATATTGCTGAAAATACAGAGATATGATTGAATCCATTACTTTTCCATTTTCTCTATAACCTTATTTATACATACTGAAATGGATGAATGCATTGGTATGGCAATTAGAAACTCATTTTAAAATCCTCTGGATAATTTAGTCTTAAAATCTTTTCACTTTTATTTGGGGTGGGTTCAGAGAAAAAAGGATCTCCATCATTGCTCAAGCAGATAGCTTTCTAATGTTTAACAAAAGGTAATGACACTTTTGTTCTAGATTGTGACCGTAGGAAAGTATGCTTATGGGCTGTCCATTTAGAGTTTAAGGGCAGTATGACATGAATTCTGGTAAAAAATAATAATAATAATAAGTCCAAAATGGAGCCTTTGTCCTCTACAGAAAACCAAGATTTTAATTGCTGTTTCAACCTATGTCAGTAATGTGACCTATAAGAGTCAATCTGAAATTTTCTGATCACCATTAGTGAAGTCATCTGTATCATAAAACCCTGCCATTCCCCTTCCACCCAGAAGATGTCTTGGTCTGAAACAATCCTTTCTTTTCTTTTGCAAATAACTCCTTGCCCCCTTTCTTCCTATAAAACCTTCTATTTTGTAAAACTCCTCAGAGCATCTCTTTACTTGCTAGATGGGATGCTGCCTGAGTCTTTTTGAAGCTTTAACACCAATTGCTGGGGAAGCCTATTTTGCAAAACTGACTCTAGACCCTATTTCTTTCTCTTATGCTGCCCTATTCCATGGGATTTGAATTTGACATTTGGACAAATTTGGTTGGGTACTGGATGAGTAAGAAGGTGTGAAAAAGACATCACCTTCTCTAAATAATGTTAAGTTTTTCTGGCTTTTCCACATTATTCAGATATGTTTCCCAAAGGTTTTATTTGAAAAGTACTTTTATTTTGCTTTATTTCTATTAAAGGTTAGTAGTACTGATGAGGTTACAGAATACAGGTGAGGTTTAGTCGGGTGGAGTCCGGAGGCCATGACCAAGAAAGATATCTTGAGGCATCTTTGATGCAAAATTGGTGGTTTATTAAAGCATGGGGACAGGACCCATGGGCAGAAAGAGCTGCTGCACCAGGGTTGTGAGGGGTGGCTGATTATATACTATGGGGTTGGGGGAGGTAAGGAAAAAGAGAGGTTGAGGAAATACTTTCATATGTTAAAGAAGACTCACAAGATACCAGAGGCCTTGCCATTGTTTTCCCTCTAGCGAGGCATTAACATGAAGATAGTTGGGAACTTCCTGGAGACTGCAGATTACAAGGACTTTAGTTGTATCTACATTCCCTTCCAGAAGCTAGGTTATTGATAGAAATGCTTTGTTCTTGTAAACTGCTAAAGACATTTGTAAACTGAGGGAGACTTAAGTCTTGCAGGATTGTGGTATCTATAGGTTAACTATTTCTTTGTCCTTTAGGGCAGCCAGGGGTGCCTGAGGAATGTCACATACATCCCATGGGGGGGAGGGGCTTTGCAGGGTGTCAGTTTCTGCTTTGTCCTCAGCTTGCCTTTTGTTCCCTCATCAGTACTACAGAATAATTGAAAATTCAATAACAGCTAAAGGGGAGCAGAATGCCACCCTAAAATATGCTTCTTTGGCATCAGGATTATTTTGAGCTGAATATTTTTTTGAGTCGAATATTTTTTAAAAAACAGCAGAAACAGGAAAACTCTGAAAATGGCATTTATAATTATAAGAAAAATCTCCATTTGTAAGGGCATCTCCACTCTACAACAAAAAAGGATGACTCTAAATCTCTAAAAACTATTAATGGAGAAAGCAATGACTTCGATCTGCATAACAACCTTACCCTTGTTTACTGTGCTGTATGTAATCTCCCATACCTGGCTCCAACAACCCCCACTCCAACATCTTTTGTTTTTAGGGGAGATGGTATTTAAGGTGATAGTCTGGGCCATTTTGGGGAGTTTCTCAGTTTTCCTGGGTATTTCTCATATTATAGGAGGTATACATGTTACTAAAGTTCTGTTCTTCTCCTGTTAATCTATCTTCTTTTTTTAAAATAATTTTTATTTTGTTATATTAGTCACCATACAGTACATCCCCAGTTTTTGATGCGATGTTCCGTGATTCATTATTTGTGTATAACACCCAGGGCACCATGCAATATGTGCCCTCCTTAATACCCATCACTGGCCTATCCCAATCCCCCACCCCACTCCCCTCTGAAGCCCTCAGTTTGTTTCCCAGAGTCCACAGTCTCTCATGGTTCATTCCCCCTTGTTTACCCCCCCCCCTTCATTCTTTCCTTCCTTCTCCTACGGATCTTCCTATTTCTTATGTTCCATAAATGAGTGAAACCATATGATAATTGTCTTTCTCTGCTTGACTTATTTCACTCAGCATAATCTATCTTCTACCATAGAGGGTGTTTCAGCCAAGAACCTAGAAGGGTAGAGGGAAAATTATTTTTCTTCCCTTACACAGCACAGAATCAAAAGAATAGTTAAAAAGAGAAGGAAATCAGCAGCTTTTGTTTCATGAGTAAAGAAATCTCATTTCAAAAATCAATTATGTTTTGCATATATATCTGTAATCAGCATTTCTTTAACTTGAAATTCTTAATGAACCTATAAGAATAATGCTACCTCATGATTTAATTGGTGGGAAGATGCACATGGTAAACAAGCTTCCTTTGTTTGCTTGTGTCTTTGGTAACATATTAAGAGAAAGTTTTACATTTTGCATTTGTTTTAAATTTTATTTTTCCAGCTATTTTGAAGTTTGGTACTGTTGATTATTTTTAAGTAGTCTCCAAAAGGATCTATCCTGAGGCACTTATGTTATATCTTCTCATTAACGTAGCCATTAGTATTCATCAAATCAGTATTGGAAGATACTCTTTAATTGACAAAGATTTTGGTGCAACACTAATTAGAATTGAAATTTTTAAAAGAAAACTGAGTATTTACAGTACAACACAAAATGAGAAATGAATGTAAGTTAAAGGAGTCAAGGAGTTTGATAGTTTTATGCACTAATCCAAGTTACTAGATGGGGAAAAAGCTGTAAACACACAGCTGGTAATGACTTTCAGCTTAAAAACTATGCCTAATCATTAAACACACATGAATAAAAATATTAATAAACAACAACTAATATCATCATTTCTTCTAATATCTTTCTTTATTGAAACCATAATATGCCTGAAAGTAGTTTCTCTCTTTTTTCCCCCAATGAGTGTCTTCCATCCTAAGCCTTTTCTTATATTCTAGACTTTTAAATTTTATTTAGAACGGAGCAATTAAAACACACACAACATACACATTGAAGTAAAATAAAATAAAAATCAACACTAACTTACTTTACCTATTCTCACTTAAAAACAAATGTACAACAAAAATTAACACATACTAAGCACTTATATGTTCTAAATAATTTGTACAAATTGACTTGTATGATAAATTTTGTAACATCACTATTATAATCTTCAAGTTAAAAATGAGGAATCTAAGGAAAAAAAGAGGTTGAATATTTGTCCAAGATTACCAGTGAGTAAATGACTCTGTCAGAAACCTATAAAATCTGGCTCTAAAATTTGCATTCCAACCACTATGCTGTTTTGTTATAACTACCGCACAATATTACTTTTCAATGTATTACAACAGTGATTTTTTTGCACACAAATATTGATAAAAACACCTTTGACATGGATTTCCTATTTTCATTTTAATCAAACATTAACTTTCATAGCATCACAAGGCAAACTGCTAAAACTCTTCAAATTTGTCTTTCGTTATTTCCAGTAGAATCGGATATATGTAAAAGCTTACTGACTAAATTGTTTCTATATATCGTTAAGGCATTTTTCCATATCATGTTGCTGTGGACTCAAATAAAATATGTGAATTTCTACATTTTACTGTCCTTTTTGAGAAAATAAAGAAATAATGTTTCTCTTTGAAGCAGTATGTTTAGGTGGAGTTGTCTCTGGAGCTTTATGAATCTTCTATGGTCCAGGCCTCTGCTATGGAAGGGAAGTTTAAAAATCCCTAGAGGATTCAGTCTATTGTAATAGATATTCTTCCACTTTTCCATATAGATGACCTCTTTTTTCTGCTTCCTCTTCCTTCTTCCCTGTTATCTTATTCAATGTTTTCTCCTACTTTGTCTTTCTTTTTCTACTGTCATATCTCTTAGCTCCTATGGTAGATATACAGATTCTATTTCAGTTCAAACTGCATGCAGGTGTATGACAGAAAGCACTCAAATATTTAATTTTGTTCTAAAGTATAATTATTAAACAGGAATATTTTAACTAAAGTTAGTTCTAATGCTAATATTTTTATATTTGTGAAAAAATTTTGATATGCATTTTTCTTATTTATTCCTTATAATACTCTGATAAATAAGCACTTTCATTGAAGAAAACTAATAGGTTAAGTGATGGCCCAGGGCCTCAAAGTTAGTTAATAACTGGACATGAAGAAGAACCTAGCCCCTTACCAGTGCCTCAGTCTCTGATTTCCCTGATACACTGCTCATGGGCAAACAGGTGAGCCAAAAGGGATCAGTGGAAAATCAAGTTGCTATCATGTGCCATGTACTGTTGGTGTTAACAAAGAAATATGTGATATTGTCTGCCATGTAATTAGGGGCCACCAATATTGACATGTACTTCTCAATTACACTACAGCCCAAGTGAGTGTACAGTATGGTATACAGTGGTCTTCAGGGTCATTTGAAATCCCTGCACCAAATAGTTCCATCAACAGTGCTCTTCAAGCCCTGAAATTAGAGAATTATTAGACTTTTTAGTCTTTGAGAGGTTCCCATGTCCCTACATGCATTAAAAATACATGTCAAATTTTTTCATAGACAGCTAGAACTTTAGTGTGTACAACATGAGATGGACACTTGGTAGATTACAGTTGATGCCTCTAGGAAAACTGGGGGAGAAGCACAACATAGAAACGATGGGATGAGGGAGTAGAGTCCCAGTTTATCATACTTTCAATTAGTGCTGGTTTAGTTGCCAGTCTTATCTCATCTCTGACAGTTCTCAAAGAATAACAACATTCTCTTTTAGAGAATTATATAACTCACTTGCTCTCTAACTCACAAAATCAATATCAGATGTCGTTCCAAATTATTTCTCTTTTGAAATTGTCCTGTATTCCTATAAGCTCCTTGTTTGAAAGTGTTCTTGTTTCAAGGACTGAGCACTTCAATCACTAGGAATTTTGCCTGTTAGGTTTTTCATTCAGGCCTGTCTGTGCATGTAAGTTTTCACATTAATTGAGTAATTGATCCCATTATACATGCATTTAAAGGACACTTACTTTGATCCAGTCTATTACTTGGAGGGGGGGTGAATAAATGCTGTCCTCATCATCATATCAAAATATGTTTAGAGAGAAAGAGAGATTTTTAAGGTATAAAACTGAATAAAATGATAAGGTACTATATCTTCTAAGCCATTTTGTCACCCAGACTGAAAGGCATGTTTCTTTTGTGATGCTAATTGCTTCCTATAATATCATCTGTCACTGATGCTTTCACCTACTACATCATTAGGCAACTAACCTCAGCTAATCTCATCATATAATTTAATCCTTGATGCGGAATGACTGAAACAATCCTGATGTATTAACTGACAGACTAGATACAGTTAGGTTTGTCATAGACTTGCAGAATTTAAATCTAAACAGCTAAATACATCCTTAGATATCATCTGGAATAACCACATACTACACATGGAGATAACAAGGTTCCAAGTATCTTTCCTAAGATTATTCATTGAGAAGAAAAAAACTTCTTTCTCAATTACCAATTCTTGGCCATTCAATTTGATTTATAGATCATAGGAGGTCTTTAAAATCCTAAAACCAAAGACTTTTATGGAGATTTTGGATATTATGATGATTTGGAGGGGGGTGTTGGAAGAAAGGAAGATATTTTTGACTAAAACAGTCTTTGTTGTTGTTGTTGTTTTACTAAAAGAGTCTTTAAAGTCACACCATAAACAAAACTCTTTCTGCCCTGTTGCCACTGAATATCAGGAGAAGGGTGTGATGTTAATTTAATTAACTCTTCTGAGAGACTTTACCAAGTACTTAGAACATTGCCCTCATTTGGGTTAGTGAATTGCCCAAATGCTGTATCTCAGTGTTAATGAATTTATGTAATTTGATATGATATCTAAATGCAATTAAATTAGTGTTTCAATGGAAGACTCCCCAAACACCTGACTAAAGATTAAACCATTGGATTTCCCAAACCTCACTCTCTGGGGTTAGGAACTCAATAGAATACAGGAAAACAACTCTTTGAGTTCCCTAAATAAAAAAGGAGTTTGGATTTCAATGTAGACTTGGCATTTAACTGGTTATTCTCTCTTAAATAGAAATACGGTCTCTGACATTAAAATGAAAAGTCTGCACACATAATATTATTTACACTACAGTAAAATGTTTTGTTGTCAAGCATTACAAATTCAGATTGCATGGCTTCCTTATAGAGTCTGTACTTCTCTCCCTGATCAAATACTTCTATACCGAATGTCCCTTTAAAGAAGCCAGCATTTGAATCTTTGTGTATTCTCCTACCTGCTAAACAAACTTCAGAAGCAAAGCAAGGCAGTGACCTTGAAATGTACCCTTTGCCATAATGGAATCATGGTTATTTTTTCTGTGGTAGAGAGTTTGCAAGATGTAGTATTTCTCTCTTATATTCAGATCTCAAATCAGATGTATTTTCTCTGGAAATATCTTTTTAAATGAGTTTAAAAACACTTTTTTGAAAAATAAAAAAGAACCTACTTTAGACTCTTTTAATTTATGCCCAAAGCAGCAAAGGTAAGAGTTCAGCACATAATTAGCTTAAAATATACCCTAGAACATATCTGACTCATCATGCTTTAATGAGTCTCCATAAGTAGATGATCTCTGCAAAAATAAAACAGAATACTGATTACAGAGGCCTTGACTCCTACCTGAGTAGAAAACCTGTGAGGTGTATCACTGAAGAAAGTTTAAATGTCACCGAACAGAAATAAAAACAAAATTTGGCAATTTAATTTCCTTGACTTGCCAATATGTAAGAAAGATCTGAATCAAGAAATTAAAAGAAAAAAAAAACGTGGTGCCTATACATAGTCATAGATTTAATGTGGCACAATTGATTCTAAAATCCCATTGTTAAGCAATGTTTGCATAGTTCCTTAGGTAGTAAATGCAGTAATATGCATTAGCTCATTAGTGTACCCATTTCCTATGCAGTATTAAATACTGGTACTAAGAAATTTGAAAATTTTAGCGTATTATGTTTAAAAACTATTCTTTTATTTCTGGCATATATATGTGTGTGTGTATGTATACACAACTAGCCATAGGAAATTTGAAACTCCAGAAATAGAAAATAAAGGAAGGTGATGGAAAAGAGAAATGTAGACAAAATAAAAATTATGAAAATTATTAATCTTCATTTTTTTTTTTTTTACTATCCTTGCTTAGCAATCTGGAAAACTATTTTGCCTCAGACATTAGGGAATAGGACCCAGGAGGAGAGTTTCAGGAATGTGGTCTCACAAGCTTGTGTAAAACATCTGTTTGGAATATAGAGGCTGATTCCTCGCCACGGAAAGGGAAAAGTAAAGAAAGACCGAATACATTAATTATAAAGTTGATGGAATTTTTGTTCTCTATTCCTCTGACACCTGAGGAGGGAGATTTTAAGTAAAAGATATGACTTTAATATTCTGTAACAAGGGTATTAACAAACAAGGGGACATAGAATTTTATTTCCATGTATTATTTATCTTTGAAGGAAACCTACACTGATAGCTAGCAGGAATATGAATATTATAATAGGTATAAGATTATTATCCGGCTGCACGAGCTTAATATCTAGAAAATAACGTCAACTGATGCAATTACTCTTTTTTTCCCACCAGTGACAATGTCAAAATCATAGAAACAAAAAGAAATCAGTATATTGAATCCATAATCAAACTTTTATAAAACATTTTGAGTTACTACTACCTACTGGGACATTGAAAGGTATATAAGGCCCAAAGAGAAAGATACATAGGGACCAAGTTCAACTGCCAACAAAGGAGTGGTACAATTAAATCAATTATTCTAAATTATAATTAAATTCTATGATTGCAGAGGAAGAAGTCATTAATTCAGGACAAGTCAAGACTGGCAAAGAATTTACAGAGAATTAGACATCTGTACTATTTCAATTGAATAGGAGTTTGATTCAAAGTTAGGTAGGAGGGAAATCATTTTAAGCATTCATGGCAGGATGTATATATCAAGTCTAGGTGTGAGGAATAAAGAAGTGGGAAGGGAATGTAGTTGTGGTGAGAAAACAGAATACAGAATTTATTTAAAACAGTAGAAGTGGTAGAATGGTTTTGTAAACAAAGGCCAACTAAGAATGGAAAACAAGCAACTGGGAAGTTGGTGTGCTTCTCTTTTCTCTTAGCAGTGTCAATAATGGGATGCTGTTGGGAATTCAAATGGAAGAAAAAACTGCAATTCAGGGCCAATGGTCTCATGAGACGTATGACATTGTGAGGTGGCATGGAGAATAGCCAGATGATACCTGCAAAAATAATCGTTTTTTTCCCCCAAAATTTCTATGGTTTTTAAGTAGTGGTAGGAGTGAGGGTAATTCTGGTCTATCTTCTCTCACCTCCTGTAATTAAAGTGTGAGGATTATATGGAAAGTAATGGAGAATTCCGTAGAGACCTAGGAGGTCTCTTAGCAAGGAGTATGGGCAACAGTTGGCCCAATGTAATAGTTCAGGACAAACCAGTAGCAGTAGAGTGAAGCATAATGGGGTTCAGAAGGACATTTAGAACATGATAGAAGATAGGGAACCAGAGAGACTTAAATTTTGCTTGTTGACAGAGGGTGACCATGAGGTTATAACTAGATATTTCCTGACTTCATGTTTTGAGATAAACTTTTTTTTTTAAGATTTTATTTATTTATTTGAGAGAGAGAGAGCATGAGCAGAGGGAGCAGCAGAGGGAAGGGGAAAAGCACACTCCCTGCTGATCAAGGAGCCCAATGCAGGGCTCCATCCCAGGACCCTGGGATCATGACCTGAGCCAAAGGCAGACAATTAACTTACTGAGCCACCCAGGCACCCCAAGATAAACTTTTAAAAATAAAGTTGCTTTATGTTTACAGAAGCTATAAGATCCTGAGCACCAAAAGAAAGTGATAATTGTGATGAGATTTTAAACTAAAGCATCAATTTATTATCCTCTCTGCCTCTTTGCTACCCAGGCAAGGTCCAGTATTTTCCTCTTTGAAATCTGTCCTGATTTTCCTAGCCTGCATCAGCATCCCATTGTCAAAACTCCTGCTGTTCAATTTGTATGCATTATCTTACACCACCCTCTAACAAGTATGGAGATTGCATCTTCAGAGCTGTATTATATGTTTTTATTTGCCATGATTAAAGCACTGCTTGACTAGGCAAGAGCTGTTCAGTAAAGGCTTGCCTCATCTAGTGTTGCAACAGCCTTGGGATAACAAGCCAATGACTGAGGGGTTGTAGGTTATGTAAGAGCCTTTTCTTCTTCTGAGAATGTCTATCATTATCCCAAAAATGTTTTGCAAAGACAGTTGATTCTTCTTTTTTGATACAAAAAAATAGCATATATTCCACATATATACAAGAAAATAAGCTGGCAGATTTAAATGGTTTGGTCAATTTTCTGATATTTGAAAACCTAGATGAACTGTACAGCTTCCAGGGCAACTGCAATAAAAATAGCAGAAGAATAATTAATCTTTGTTTAGTTTTACTGGACATTAACAAAAAAAAGAAAGGACAGTATATGAAATGGAAGTGGCTAGAAAAGAAAGAAAAGCCCTATTTTTGTGGACACACATGTACACATACACATTGATTAAAATGATGTGTTTCCCCAGGGCCCCTAGGGTGGCATAGTCGGTTGAGCATCTGACTCTTAGTTTTGGCTCAGATCGTGGTCTCAGGGTCTTGATGTCAGAGTTATGGGATTGAGCCCCATGTTGGGCTCTGCACTTAGTGCAGAGTCTGTTAAAGTTGTTCTCTCCCTCCCTCTCCCTCTGCTCCTCCTCATGCTCACTTGCTCTCTCTCTCTCTAATAAATAAATGAATGAATAAATAAATAAATAAATCTTTTTTAAAAAATGATGAGCTTCCCAAAGGACAAGGAAACCAGACAGGATTCATGACCTGATGTTGACATGGTAGGGGAATTAGATTTAATATAATAAATGCATATTGAGTTCTACTATGTGCTAGATATTCTTTTAATCACTGGGATACAGTAGAGAACAAGACAGAAGAAATCCCAGCTTTTATAGACTTTATATTTTAGTGTGATTAAATATATTCCTATAAATATATAATTACAGATTTATGAAAATTAAGTTTAACTAAATATTCTGTAATATATGTATATAGATGAATGTTTATATACATCTCTATTAAAGTCCACAGTATATATTAACTTGGATTACCTGGGTATTCAAAATTCCAATGTTTTTTTTTCTAATCACTTTGTGCTAGCATTAGTTCTTCACTTTAAGGACTTAAAAATGTTGAGAGTTTGCAAATTATATTACTGCTGTGGATATTATTAGCTGTGGGTATCATGGAAAGGAAACTATTTAATTAACTTGTGAATAAATTGATAGGCCCACAGAGTATTATCCCCCCTAACTATTTTGGGATCTCTCCTTGTCCTTCATTGTTCTTGAAACTTGCTTGAAAATATAGTCATTGTCTCTTTGTAAAACCATACTCTATAGGATGGCTTACTAGAGAATTGTCATTATCATAAATAAAAACATGTTTGTTGCTGAAAAAGAGCAAATGATTGTAAAAAGTCCTTGCATTAATCCACAAACATTTAGATTCATTACGGTGCTTTTGGTGCTCAAGTTTGTTACATTTAATAAAGCCCATAAATTTGAGGAGAGGTAACTATGAAACCTCAAAACAACAGCTTAACACATTTTAATCTGGCTTTTAGATGGATGAGTTAATAAAATATTCAATTATTTGAATCATTTCCTTACTGCTTATTAAAATTCTATATCAATTTATCCAATTCTGGGATTTGGCTTTGGTTCTGTTAATATTCAGAGACATTTCTGTTGGGTGGAGACATTTCTGAAGTTTGAATGGGCTATTTGTTAATCATACAATTCTACCTCTCAGAATGCAGGACTCCTTACCTAAGGATTGAAAACTATTTGTATCTTATAAGTCTAATTGCCTATTTGCATGTATAATCACAGTGGGGGTACTACAAGAATAAAAATGCCATTAATAACAATAACCATAGCTAATCCACATCGAGTGGTTTGTATCTGCCAAGTACCCTTCTAAATACATTGCTATATTAACACATTTAGTAATCACAACCAATCTGTGAGTTAGGTACTACTTACCATCTACCTTTTTTAAAGATGAGAAAAGAGAATCACAGAGGGGTTAAGTAGCTTGCTCACATCCCACAATAACTACAAAATGGCAGAGTGAGGATTTGAATACAGGTAATCTGGCTCCAAAATGCACACTCTTAAAAAGAGCACATCCTGACTCTTAAAATTCCAATAATATCCTAATAGAAATGATAAAGAGACATTAATATTTGTAAACAATAACTCCCAAATCTCCTGAGCAAGTGCTCTTGGCCAGAGAATGCACTTGGAGATAGAAGAGACACCCAGTCTTATGGAAAACGATGATTTAGCCATAGAATATAATTTTGGGGGCAAAACATTGTGTTATTAAATTACTCTACCAAGTAAAAAAGTGAAAGACATTGAGGTAAAAGACCTTTGGTACTTTATAGGCAAGGGCACACATAGGAGCCTAATAAATGTTTGGTGGTCCTGATGAGAAGAACGTCTTTGCACAGCTGGTGAAATGTGATTGATTCTAGCATGAGTAAGAAAAAGTCCCTGAAGGTTATAGACAAGAGGGTATTAAAAGTAGATGAAAAAGAACCACTTCAGATGTCACTGTAGACACCCAGCCTAGAGATGATTGCCTAGGATGGAGAGAAGTGTCTAGAATCAAGAAGCATTAAAGGCAGAATCAACATAACTCCATGACTTAGAAGACCACAAGGAAAGGAAATGCAAATGTCACATATGCCTCCTGAATTCTGGGAAAAGCAATTAGCCTGTTAGTGTTGATGCTGCCTGACTGTATAAGCAGTGAGCTCTCCTGGGTACTATGAAGATCTCCAAGGTGACTAATATGTGGACTTTATTAACAGAGGGACTTGAAATCTAGTTCAGATTATAAATAGTATAGGGACTCTCCCGTTTGGACTGCAGTAAAGGGGGAAAGATCAGTATGTTAAGTGTATTCAGTTCCATTAACACAGTAAACAAGTAGTCACTCATTCACCATAACTACGATAAGGTAAAGAAGCTTCCCAGTTATTCTCTTGATTACTACTATTTCAAATATTTTTGTTTTGAAAATGCATCATACCTCTATATGTTTATAATACTTTTTATATTTTCATAAAAATAGAAAGTCATAAAACCTTCTTTCTACTTTTTTTCCCCTCACTCATTGATGATGAATGGTTTAGATCTAAAGCTCTGTTTGTAAACTGTGTTACCATTTTGATTTATTTATATTTATATAAATACATATTTATATAAATAATAAATATTATATAAAAATATATAAATCATATATAAATATATTATATATTTATATGTTTTTCTTATATATGTATATATGTATATGTATTTCATATATATGTATTTTTCTTATTATATATAATAAATATATATGAAATAAATAATATATAAATATATTATATATGTTTATATTTATATATTATATATATGTTTTCTTCCTTTTTCAGGTCACAGTTTTCAAATGTTTGGCACTTGGGATATTTAAATAGGAGGCCTGGGACTTCTTTAAGTGTAGAAACATTCAGAGCACAAATTAATAACAATTTTTATTATTTTCATTTATTAAAATGAAAATGTACAGTAACATTTTAAAATGAGTTATTCCTGTATTACAGAAGCACTATCCCATTACAGGACTGGAGGGATAGATGAAAATCGTATTTTTTGAATGTATACAAAATGTTTTCTGTTTTAATTCAGACATTCACTGAGGCCCTACTTTGTTCCAGGCCTGTTGGTAGCAATGGAGAGAAGATGGGTAATAAAACAGATGAGGCCCCTGGCAGAGGCATAATTAAACAAGCCATTGTATTACAGAGCATTAGGCCGCTGAGAGAAGACAAGAACTGTTCCTGTCAGGGAAACAGCATGTGTCAAGGCTAGACTGTGCATGGCTGATTTCAGAAAATGAAATGGAGTGCAGCCCCTCTGGGAGTGTGAGAAGGTGTAAGTAGTGGGGCAGAAAAGGGAGGAAGCGGAAGCATGGAATCATGGCCAGGTGATGAAGAGTCTTTACGAGCCAAAGGTATATTTGAACTGTCCCACTTGGGAAATGGTACCTACTCACAGCTGTTATGTAGGGGAGGAGCATGTGATTTCTGTGTTTTAGGAAGGTTCCCTCTGGCTACTCTGTGGAGCGTGGGTTGGGAGGGACAGGAAAGAGAAAAAAAAGGAGATCCTATAGGCAGCTCCAGGAATTCAGGCTGAAAATGGATGTCACCTGCATGAGAGAGATGGAGATGGGAACTTAAAGACCTAGAGGGGTTAGGGGGGATAGTAAGAGCAACTTACTAGGTTGGCTGTGGGGGAGGAGGGAGAGGAAGGAGGGAGACCAGATGACACCCAGATTTCTAATCAACCAAAATATTTCCTTATGCAGTACAAATGGCATGTACAGAATCTCTTAAATTTACTGGGTATTATACACACTGTTATTCACATAGATCTAGGTGCTATATTCCTTCTTTATTCTACAAATAACTGTTAAGTTTTACCGTTAAGTGCACTGGGGATGTAGCAGTGAGTGACCAAAAAAGCTTTTCTATGTGCCAGTATGTTGAAGAAGATGAATGCAGATCCTTGAATTCTAATATACTAATTGAATTCCTGGTGGCCGTGTAGAGCTATAAAGAGTACAGTCTACAAACACAGTCGGGTCTTGAACTCTAATTCTACCACTTATTGGCTGTGATGTTAATTAAGTTACTCAAACTTTAAGCATCCGTTTCCTCATGAATAAAAGGGAAATAATAATTCTATCTCAGGTTTTTAGATTTCCAGTTAAATCTGTTTCCATAAAGGTATTTTCATTCCTTCAGCCCCTCGGAATACAACAAAAACAACTAGAATGATTAAAAGGTTGATATATATATAGAGAGAGAGAGAGAGAGAGAGAGAGAGGAGAATGACAACTTCCAATAAAACAAGGAAATTACCTTAATGCTGCATCACATATTTTGAAAAAAGTAGTTGCTAGACACATGATTTTTGTACTAAATGACAAACAGTGTCAAGAGTGACACATACTTCAGAATTTTGGAAGGGTTCTATGCCGTACATCTCTAATACGGAGATTTTCAGTCCTCAAAGGCATATCTGATGATCCTAACCACAGAATAAGAGAGTAATATCAGAATAGAGACCCGGCTTAACTCCTAGAGAGGGTTGGGTAGGGGATGTGTGGAGCTAAAGAAGAAATGCTTCTTTCTTTACTGTTTGTAACACAGCCTCTCAGCTGAGGAATTGGCCTTGACCTAAGGCAGGGTGAGGTAGGAAGAGAAGCTGTGGGAGATAGACATTGTAATAGGTGTTATGGAAACCATGTATCCAAAGAGACTTGACCTAAAGCAGGGAATGATGAAAACTGAGATCTGTTTGGTAGGGCAGAGGGCAGGGCAGAGGGCAGGGCAGAGAGGATGAAAAGGCATAGAGTCTTATAAAAAGAAAAATTAAAAAAAAAAAAAAAAGACACTGCAGTTGAAACTTTGGCCGAAATAATTCACTTTCACAAACCTCACTACAGGACTTAACATCTCTGACATTCTTTGGAATCAAGGAACTCGAATTCCTTGTGGTTCTTTTTCTTTTCTTTTTAATTAACATTTAAAACATATACAGAAAATAGCAGAAAACATACATTTACAGTCTGACGAATGCTTCTACAGCAAATATTCAGGTAAGTATCCAGTGAACTCCAGGTTAGAAATAGAAAATTGTCAGCAGCCAGAAGCTCCTGCTCTCTCTTTTTGATCATTTATCTTTCCTCCTTGCCAGAAGTACTGCATGCTAATATTTATGAGAAAAAATTCCCTTTCTTTTCCATAGTTCTGCCACTTCCCTATGTTCACTTTAAACAATGTGGTTTAATTCAGTCTATTTTTGAACATTATGCAAATAGATCATATTCTATGCATTCGTAATGTCAACATTATGTTGTTAACATTCATCCATGCCATCGCATATAGGGGTAATTTATTCATTTTTATGGCTGTATACAATATTTTATTATGAATATATATCACAATTTACTTAATCATTATATCTTGATGCCTTGTTCTCATTCTATTTCTGCTTCTACTTTTTTCTTTTAACAAGTAGAGGCATTTAAAATTTGTGAGATATTTTTCCTAATGTTTCCTAGTGGCACTACATATTTGCCTTGAGGAAAACACAGAATACACAACATTAAAAAAAAAATTCTCTGTTTAAAGAAGTTCTCCTGTGCTGTTGGGATTAAAATTCATAGAAGGCCTGAGAAAGAGACCCTTTCTTCATTATCAGAAACAGTAAAATTGTTCTTTATATTCCCAATTTGTATATTAGGGTTAAGTTATAAAGTACAGAAACATTATGAAGATAGTATGTAAGTTTCTGCTATTAAGTAGTGAATCAGGATGGTGTAATAGATGAGAGAGTATCGTACAGCTTGTTTGGGTTATAAGGTCATAGGCCACTAAAGCTGTCTTGAAAAAATGGTATTTAATTGTGAAGGGTATTATAAGGACATATTATACTATTCCTTTATGAATAACTGCAGATAAGTAACTCCATAAAACATGTCCTATGGAAGCTAGAACAGGGAAGTAAGGGAAATGTTTTTCTCTCTGTCTCCTGGAAACTGCAGCAGGTTTTCTCACTTTTGCCTCTTTCTATATTTCCCTCTTGCAAATAATCCTCTTTCCCCAATGTTATTTGGAATTGACTGAAGGAGTTGAAAATATTCATGTTTCACTGCATTTCTTTTTTCTTTCTATCCCTCCTCCTATCATCTTCCCACCAATTATAAGATCATATTTAACCCTGTCCAATACCTTACTTTTTTTTCTAGGTAAAAAGATATAAACTATCAGTTGTATTAATTTTACAATAAATTGTTTTGGGGTTAATAATGTATTATGTTAGCAATCCCAGTTGAAAATCTATAGCAGCTTCTTATTTTCACAAATAGTGCTATCCATCTCTTTGGATAACACCTAGATCACACAGTTATTGATCATTTATAAATACATAATAGACTGCTCTTTAGGAACCACTTCTCACATCATTACATTGATTACTTCGCCTGTCCAGTAGCCTCTTTCTTTTTTTTTTTTTTTTAAGATTTTATTTATTTATTCGACAGAGACAGCCAGCGAGAGAGGGAACACAAGCAGGGGGAGTGGGAGAGGAAGAAGCAGGCTCCCAGCGGAGGAGCCTGATGTGGGGCTCGATCCCATAACGCTGGGATCACGCCCTGAGCCGAAGGCAGACGCCCAACCGCTGTGCCACCCAGGCGCCCCCAGTAGCCTCTTTCTTATGTTAAAAATTCAGGTGATGAAAAGTATGCTAGAAGTGCTTAGTTTCCTCAGGTGTTTCCAAATTCCATTTTCATCATTAACTTTCATACAACGTCTTTATTATTTTCTTCCAGGTTTGTTGAGAAATAACTGATATACATCACTGTCTAATTTTAAGGCATACACCATGATGGTTTGATCTACGTATATTGTGAAACAATTACCACAAAAGGTTCAGCTAACATCCATCTTCTCATATAGATACAATAAAGACAAAAGAAAGAACAAAAAAATAAAGGGAAAAAACAATTTTCCTTGTGATGAGAACTCTTAGGATGTACTCTCTTAACAACTTTCCTTATGAGATACAGCTAGCTGTGTCAGCTGCAGTCATCCTGTTGTACATTCCATCCCTACTACTTACTTATCTTATAACTAGAAGTTTGTACCTTTGACCAACTTCCCCAATTCTCCTTCAGTTATTATCTCTGCCTTGGATAACCACAAGTTTGACCACTTTTTCTATTAGTTTGTTTGTTTAATATTCCATATATAAACGAGATCATACAGTATTTGTCTTTCTCTGTCTGACCTATTTCACTTAGCATAATGCCTTCAAGGTCCGTCCAAGTTGTCACAAATGTTAGGATTTCCTTGTTTGTTTTTATGGCTGAGTAATACTCCATTACATGTATATACCACAGCTCCTTTATTCATTTACCTATCAATGAATACTTAGGTTGTTTCCATGTTTTAGTGACTGTAAATAATGCTGCTGTGAACATGGTGGGTGCAGATGTCTTTTCGAATTAGTTAATTAGTTAGTTTTCATTTCCCTTGGGTATATTCCCAGAAGTGGAATTGCTGTATCATATGGGAGTTCTATTTTTAATTTTTTAAGGAAACTCCATACTTTTTTCCATAGTGCCTGCACCAATTTACATTCCCTGTGCAGAGGTTTCCTTTTCTCCACATCCTTTCCAGCATTTGTTATCTCTTGTCTTTTTTATGATGGCCATTCCAATAGGCATGAGGTGATATTCCACTGTGGTTTCAATTTGCATTTTCCTAATGCCTAGTGAAGTCAAGCATCTTTTTCTGTACCTGTTAGCTTTTTGTATATCTTCTCTGGAGAAATTCTATTTGGGTCTTTGCTCACTTTTAAATTACATTATATGGTTTTTTGCCACTGAATTGTATGAGTACTTTATATATTTTGGATATCAATTCTTCATCAGATATGTGGTTTGCAAATATTTTTCCCATTGCATAGGTTGTCTTTTCACTTTGTGAATAGTTTCTAATGCTGTGCAGAAACTTTTTAGTTTGATGTATTTTGGTCCCACTTGTTAATTTTTTATTTTGTTCCTTGTGCTTTAAGTGTCATATACAAAAAAATCATTACCAGGACCGAGGATCTTTGCTCTGTATTTTCTTCCAGGAGTTTCAAGTTTTCAGGTCTTACATTTTGAGTTAATTTTTGTGATTGATGTAAGATATGTGTCCAATTTCATTCTTTTATATGTGAATACCCAATTATTCCAACATCATTCACCAAAGAGAATGTTTTTGTTCTTTATTGAATATTCTTGGCTCTCATGTCAAATATTAGTTGACCATTTATTGTTGCATTTATTTTTGGGCTCTCAATTCTGTTCCACTGGTCTATTTGTCTGTTTTGTTGTTGTTGTTGTTGTTGTTGTTGTTGTTGTTGTTGTTTTATGCCAGTATCATACTGTTTTGATGACTATAGCTTTATAGCTTGAAGTCAGGAAGTGTGATACCTCCTGCTTTGTTTCTCTTTCTCAGGATTTCTTTGGCTATTTGGAGTTTTTGTGTGTGTGTTGTTCCATATAAATTTGAGAAGTGCTTTTTTTTTTTTAACTTCTGTAATAAAAGCCATTGGAATCCTGATAGGGATGCATTAAATCTATAAATGGCCGATAGTATTGAAATTTTCACAATATCAATTCTTCAGATCCATGAGCTTGATATACTTCTCCATTTATTTATTCTTCAATTTCTTTCATCAGTTTGTTAGTTTTCAGCAGATATCTTCACCTCCTTAGTTAATTCATTTCTAAGTATTTTATTGTTTTTGATCCTATTGTAAATTAGATTGATTTATTTCTTTTTCAGAAATGTCATTGTTAGTGTATACACCTTCTACTGATTTTTGTATGTTAATTTTATATCCTGCAATTTTATGCAATTCATTGATTAGATCTACTGGTTCTTTGGTTGAATCATTAGGATTTTTTATATGTAAAATCATGGCATCTGCAAATAGAGACAATATTACGTTTTCCTTTCAAAATCTGATACCATTTTTTTTTTCTTGCCTAATTGTTTCTGCTAGGATTTTCAATACTACAATGAGTAGGAGAGAAGAGAGTAGGCCCTCTTTTCTTGTTCCTGGTCTTAGAGGAAGAGCTTTCATCCTTTCACCATCATTATTTAAAATAATACTTGCTATTTCTGCAGGTGCAATAGTATATGATACTGTGAAATCAACTCTGTTTCTTCATTTACATTTTACTGTTAATTATTTCTCATAAAATTTCTTAATTTTTTAGTCACACTGAAAATGGCATAGGTAGCCTAATTACAATAGAAGCCAGGATATATCAATTTAATATCTGAAAAGCAGGATTATAAGAAATCCAAATTTTTCAGAGGAGTAGCAAATCAGGTGCTAATTGAAGAATTTAGGATGGGATGATAGTATAACCTGTTACTACAAGGAAAAATGGGAAGTACACTGCCTAGAACACTGGAAGTGACAGCAGTTGCCGTTCTAAGTCTTAACAAATGATCATCAGAGATTTTTAACATCTTTACTCTGGTTTTGTCAGATCTCAAAGTTATTTCAATCTATTGAGTAAAATTATTTTAAATTTTTATTTCAAGTTTTATTAACTTATGCCTCTTTTTTCCAGTGTTCTTATTAATATTTGTTTCCAAACATTAGGTATTAGTCAAATCATATTTGATTGTTTGAGCTTAGATTTTAGGAGATTTCCACTTTGTAACTAGACAAGAGTATTAAACAAACAATAAATACTCTTCTTTGATGATAGTAAGAGGCTAATCTTAACATCTTACTTGGTAAATATGTTGACGTCTTGAGAAAAATAAGTTGACGTCTGCTTTTCAAACAATTAAGTGGTTTGTCTACTATATGAATATGCCATAGGGCTTAGAGACAGAGCTCTCAATCTACCATTTACTAGTTCTGTGATGATCCTAATCTTTTTGAGCCTTGACTTTGTAATCTATAAAATGATAATATTTGTCTTTTAGGTTAGTTGGTGGATTAGAGATAATATGTGCAAAATATCTTGGAGTGCCTATTTTCTAGTAGACATTGAAAATGTTATGACTTAAGAAACAACAGGTGCCAGAGGGGATATGGAGAAAGGGGAACCCTCTTACACTACTGGTGAGAATGTAAACTGGTACAGCCACTCTGGAAAACAGTATGGAGGTTCCTCAAAAAGTTAAAAATAGAGCTATGGCAATTGCACTACTAGGTATTTATCCAAAGGATACAAACATAGTGACTCGAAGGGGCACATGCACGCCAATGTTTATAGCAGCAATGTCCACAATAGCCAAAATATGGAAAGAGCCCAGATGTCCATCAACAGATGAATGGATAAAGAAGATATGGTATATTTATACAATAGAATATTACTCAGCCATCAAAAATAATGAAACTTTGCCATTTGCAACAACATGGATGGAACTAGAGGATTCTATGCTAAGTGAAATAAATTAGTCAGAGAAAGACAATTATCATATGATCTCACACATATGTGGAATTTAAGAAACAGAACAGATGAACATAGGAGAAGGGAAGGAAAAATAAGATGAAATCAGAGAGGGAGACAAACCATGAAAGACTCTTAATTATAAGAAACTAACTGAGGGTTACTGGAGGGAAAGAGGGTGGGAGGGATGGGTTAACTGGGTGATGGGCATTAAAGAGGACACTTGATGTAATGAGCACTGGGTGTTATATCCAACTGATGAATCACTAAACTACTCCTGAAACTAATCATCTATCTTAACTGATTTAAAATAAAAAAATAAAATGTTTGTTATGGATGATATTATGTGATAGATTAGTCAATGGTTGGATTACAATAGAATGGCTATTATACATTATTATGATTAACATAATTTATACTTTGTTCTATGATCGTGCAAAGTAATAAAACCTTCTATGGGATGCAATATCACATCTAAAAAACATCTCTGATGTTAAATCTTTTTTCTATTGTCTTGCCACAATGTCATGGCAGCAGATGTTCCCCCAGTCACTATTTTGGTAACTCTGAAATGCTTATGTCATGTATCAATTCATTGCTTAGTGAAGTAGCACAGTTGTGTCCATCGTAATGCTCACACTGATTAGTTTGTTAGAATCCCAACACAGAATATCATAGAATCGAAAGTTAAACTTAATCTTCTGTTAAAAACAAAAATTATTTTTTAAGACATTCCAGAGGCATGGGCATTTAGTTACTTAGTTACTTCTAGGAAGTAAGAGGCATTCAGCCTAATTTGCCCACGCTATTTTCTGGACATTTCTCGTTATTAGAAAAATATTTCTTATATTGAGCAGAAATTCAACTATAACTGCTAACCATTAGTCATACTTCCATTCATTGCAGCAGCATAAAACAGATTTATATCTTTTTCCACATTATAGATATGAGGAGATTTTTTTCTGTGCCGTAAGTCAAGTTCAAATTCTTTTGGCATGCTCTATGTGTTTTTCTAATCTACTTACCAGCTACTTCTTCCTTGCACCCCACAAGGCTGTAAGTGGCAAGTGGCAAGCTGTTTGTTGGCCTGTATGTATTCTTTCCAAGGAATACTAGAAAGTATTTAAAACTGGTATTATCTCAAATATGCCTGGAAAAACAACTTCATGCTATTCATTGGGTACTTCTAAAATGACATCATTTCTCCCTTGACAAAATCCTATTTTTTTTTAAAGATTTTATTTATTATTTATTTGAGAGAGACACAGACAGAGATAGTGAGAGAGAGCATGAGCATGGAGGAGAAGGAGAAGCAGGCTCCCTGTTGAGCAGGGAGCCTGATGCGGGGCTCGATCCCAGGACTCTGGGATTATGACCTGAGCATATGGTTTAACCAACGGAGCCACCGGATAAAATCCTATTTATAATAAATGATCCAGGTTTCCCATTCTGTGACACTTAAAATGTTCCAAATTGAAACATCAACTCAATCAATTTGTGTTAGGAAGATCATTCTGGAAGAATAAGGTATTATAAACATATTTGAATATGGAAAGAGTTGGAGAACTTCTGGAGCAAAAATCTGCTCTCTGAGCAGAGTGAGTTCATGTGGCATGCTATGAGAAAGAATTCAAAGGCATCCTGGAGCCTTAGCCATAGCTAAACAGCAAGAAAATGGAGAAACATGTATTAAATAATTAATTATATTACACTTATTATTTACATTATTTACAGATAATTCATATAATATACATATTCTAATTATTAAATAATTCAATTGGGGGAGACAGAAAAACTGAGTACTTAGCAACTTACTATGTAGCATCTAGTGATTCTTGATTAGTTTCAAAAGACAAGTAATGAATTTGATATTTATCATGTGTACACATTCATTTCATTTCAGAAAGTTAAACTATTCCTTTCTTTCTAAATATTTGACATTTACAGTTTTAGTAGTATTTTGCAAGCTGAAGGGCTCACTTAAGAATTTTGACAAAGTCCATCAGATAAAGACCACCAGGAATATAACTGCAGTGTAATAAACTTTATTAGATTTATAACTTTCTGCAGCAAAGGAGAGAAAACAACATGAGAAACTATGGACTGGATATTTTAGTAGAGAAGGGAGAGAGATGTTTTACAGGGTTTGGGCTTACACTGAATAACTCTAAAGTGGGATTCCAGAAAAGCAGGATTAACTCTGGATTTAGTATCAGATGTGAGGAAATTATTGCTAAGAAAATAACAAAAATGTAAAGGGTTGTGTGACCTTGGTTGTGCCCCATTATCAATATTTTATTTCTAATAGGAATATCATAGTCTGATTAGTAGCAGAGCTGACACAAACTCAGTATGTTCGAGCCTTGAAAATGAAACATATGTATCTGAAAAAGCCCTAGCTGAAGCTTTGCATGGAGGTTGGTAACCAAGGATGCTTCCTCTGTGTCAAAGTGACCCACTTGGCTCAGATCCTTCAGATGAGAAAGACATGTTCCATTCTCTCTGCTATGACTTCATAGCAAAGTTTCTGACAGTCTATGGTTTTAAAAAGCAAGGATCTTAAGCACTTTGTCCTTCATGTTGATAAACAAAAGTGGTTTTTACAGATTTACAATTTTATCCTGATCAAAGTAGAACAATTTAAATATACTAGAATGCTTATACTTAAACCATATTATTTGTGCATATTGAGCAATCACACCTATAAGAAAAATAAAACTACTCTAAGTAAAGAAAATTGCTAAGTTTTCATTTCATTCTCAGAAAACAATTTGTGCAACCTTCAGGAGATAGATTGCTTTGAAAGACTGTGTATTATTTTGCTTAATTGATTAATGACTTTTGAAATTTTAGCTTCAGGGACTTTTGAAGATTAATTTAAAATATAATACTGCTATTGATTAAAATAATAATTGCCTTATTATTTAAGGGTTGTCTTTCTCCTTCAAATGAACTTGTGCTACTTCTAAAAAAAAGAAAAAAAAGTGCCAGATCATCAACATCTGAGGTACAGTCAGAAAGAAGTGTAACTTGATTGTATTAAAGTGTATCATTTTAGCATCATTAATCTTTACTTTTCAAGGAAAAGGCAATAACTAATGGGTGAAATTGTTATAACCCATGAAAAGTTAGAGAATCCTCAGTCCAGAAGTACAGAATGTTTTTCCTACTACAATTCCATGCAAACATTAATAATTTTTTGGATAAATGCAATGTCAGCATCTACAGACTTTGAATAAAAGCAGTTTCTTTTGCTTAATGAGCTAATGTAACCTGTTAATATTTCAGGTCACTACCTTGAGAGCTTTCAGTACTTAAGCAGTTTGGACTCACAGAAAATGAACAGAGGGAGAACAAATAGATCAATACATGATTGCTGAGGCAATGACAAATTCATAGCATTTCACTTTTCAACATAAGGGATTTTAAGAAAAGACAAAATGTACTGCAAGAATGGAAAACATTCATTGCCAAACAGCAAAGTTATTCCTCTGATACAACATAAGCCAAGATATGTTATAAAATTGGCTTGTTATAAAAGAATACTTAACCTTAATGAGATACAAGCAGGAGACGTGTTATAAAACAATCTGCTATGTATTGGAATTGGGAAAAAGACAGACTTATCCAATAGGTGTCCAATGAGGTATAGTTATGGAGACCTTGTCCTACGGTGATTTCATCAATAGGGCAATGATCTAGCAAGCACCTAGAGGCTAATGATACTATGATGCATCAGTAACTTTTAAATTCCATTAACCAAGGGCAAAAAAAAATGTTAAATACCTCATTAACTAATGTATAATTACAAAATAAACTTATATGAAATTATTAAAGTTTTAGATGGGACAATATTTATGGATTTTCGTCTTTGGTGCAAACACACTACTATCAAAAGATATAATGGATATGTAATAACTTTAATTAAAAATCTCTACACAAAGCAGTTGGTATTTGATAAAAATAAGAATGTACACTATAGATTCAAAATGGGGAGATTTGAAAACTTCAGTTTAATGTGAATTTCTATAATGTCAACCAAAGGCTAAGAGAAGCCACATGCCTATGGGAATCAAGTTATTATCCCTTGGTCCAGCATTGTCTATGATTGCTGGCTTCACTGACTACTTCTGAACATCAAAATCTTTAGCAAATTCACTTGGCAAAGAGCCCTGTTGTGTGTAACTGGGTCTATCATGGTAATAAGGCGTGTGTGTGTGTGTGTGTGTGTGTGTGTGTGTGTATACATATATATATACACTAATGTGTTCAGAACTAAGGGGAGGAAATATTCATCAGCCTCCCTCAAAATCCCAATAATCCTTATTTAATGAGAATTTTGAAGTTCTGATAAGTTAAATAACTTGTCCAATATCACAGTGACCTTTTTGCCTGGATGTACTCGCCCTCCCTATCTACCCCTCCCCTCCTAATAGAACAGTGTTGGGAGAGTGAATTTTGGGTGTTAATTTAGCTTGAGAACAGAAGTACAGGGCACATTATTTCTAAACTATGCACTCTAACCTGCGCTATTAACGTAGCTGTTGCCTGCAAACCATGGAGATGGCAAAACTATCCATCTTCTCTAGACTAGTCTTAATAATTATGTGCACAAAAAAAATTTTTTTTGAGTTACATCTGCCTTCTTTTATCTGTTCCATGTAATATTTTTTAAAATTTCATGTTTTTATTTCCTTGCATTTCTAGACTTGCATCCCAATTTATAGTTTGCCTTAAAGAAGCCCCACGGAAGCACTTTTAGTATCCATGTTCATATGTCCATCAGCATTAGCAATTGGAGAGACAATGTATTCTAACCAAAATAATACTCCCAAAATAAAATGTATTAAATAGTTGGGTCTACATCTCGATAAAATAATTTAAAGGACTAATACTTTTTGGAACTGTTTATACCTGTTTATGACATTTAAAATCTAAGGCCTATAGCTAAAGACTATTTGATACCTATATTCAGGCTTGGCTTCACTGTCAGATCTCATGGTTAAATTTGACCTGCATTAGTAAGAACTTCAACAGTCTCAACTCTACAGTTTGGGCTTGGGCATCAAGCCAAACCTGAGGCCAGTCTGACTCTAGCACTGAGTCTTAGGTTCTGATGATGCTCCAAAGTACTGGGTCTAAGGTCCTCTCCTCCTGATGCACAACAGTGTTTCTGAATCTCTTCCTTAATCCTTTTCCTCTTCTCCATTTTAGTGTTAGACTTCTGTCTCCAAATTAAAAGCCAGGAATGGGCTCGTGCAAACCCTGTCTCAGAGAACAGAAAACCCACGGTCTCAGGACTGGTGTTGCAAACTTTCACCTCAGGCAGAATTTTTTTAAGAAATAGGTTTGATGTGCTAAAAAATGTTAGATTCTGTAGATGTTACTTCAAATAGGACAAATATAACTCCACTGTTAAGTTAAAGAATGTGAGATGAAGGCCAGTTACACAAAATGGGGTTATAGTAGATGCTATTGGAGAGAAAGATGGGATATTGTGAGTCTACTATGATTATCCTCCCCCTTGAGACAATGAATGTAGCTTTCTTCAGTTTCTTGGCTGTGTGCTCTCTTTGCCAACTAAATATCCAGGTTCAGGGTATCCACTCATTTATTTATTCAAAATTCACATAATATTTCACTTGGATACTTATTAAGCTTCTATTTTATGTTAGCACTCTATGCTAGGTGCTAGGTATAGTGATGCCCAGCTAAATAGGATCCCTGACCTTAGCTAAACCACAAGGTGTCATAACTTATATGAAGAGAAAGGACAGGTTGATATGCAAAAGGTTGACAAGGAAATTACTTCAGTTATGTGAACTCTTATTTCAACTATTTGTCCAGAAGTTGAATCTTATGCTTTAGATTGATTATTTGGGGAGGAAACTATGGCTGATCCAGCCCTGGCTATTCCTTAGTCTGCTTCCTTACTCCTGAGTTCTTGGGATGGGTTCTAAGTTGTTACCTACTCATTCTAACTTCCACTCTGCCTCAATAGCTGACCAGTTATGTATGTTCTGATGAATCTTATCATGTCATATATTAATCTGATATTACTAGTAACCCCTAGAAATAGAGTTTCACTTATCTCTAAAAAGTGAAAAGTGAAAAGTAAGTTTGAAAGAGTAAAGAACGTTTTGGGAAGTTAAACATAGCCAAAGATAATGGGGAAAAAAATATATGTATATGCATATGTGTGTGTGTGTGTGTGTGTATATATATATATATATATATATATATATATATATATATATACTCCTATACAGTGGAAATGACCTTTTAGCAATTATTGACAAAAATATTATAGTTGTAATAATGACTGGTCATTTCAAATGTGGCAAGAATTTGAAAATTTTATTAAATCAATTTTGTGAATGCTACACCACTTTAGGAGCCTTGTATGTTCAACAGGAGTATAGAAATTGAAGCAATATTGGTCAACATTTGCAGTTGTTGTGGTAGAGATGACTAACAATAACCCCCATTTTATATTTCCTTATACATTAGAGAAAATTTCCAGAAGAGTAGCTTCCTACACAGTACATTCCCAAGCCTTTGTGCATCGAGGAGTGGGCATATGACTGGTTTTTCTTTGCCAATGAAATATAAACAGAAGTGATGGGTATCATTTCTAGACCAAGGTTTTAAGAAACTAGTGTTTATTCCCCACATTTTTCTTTTTACCACCTGCCGTTAAATTAAATGTGACCATAGATGGAGGAAGCCTGCCATCTGCATCAACACATGGAAGGAGCTGTCTGCCCATGTGGAGCATGCTTTGATGTCTGACATAAGCAAGAAATATTTTTATTTTACCTGATGTATTAGAGCTTACATGTCATAGCAGCTACTTATCCTAAGATACTCCCTGCCATATATTGTGAGGGTTAAGTTAAGAAGCATTCATGGTCAAGTTTTTGTTCTTATTCATGTTAGCCAAGTCTCAAATATTGGATCAAATTTCTCAATGTGAAGAGATGACTTTAAAAATATTTAAAATATTCCAGGGTAAAGCAATAGTTTCTTGAGATAGAAAGGGAGAAACAATTTACATCAAAGTTTTTGAAAATCGGTGTCTCAAGTCTTACTAAATATATGCTTTTCCACAAGTGTGTTTCTGCCTGAACTCTTACTAAATATATGTTCTTCCAAAAATGTGTTTCATTGTCAAATATATTTAGTAAACAACATATAAAGTATCCCATGGCTAGAGTCACAGTATACTTTATCACATTAAAGGTGTTAAAAGACTGAAAACATACTGCTTAGTATTTATTAATCCCATGTTTTTCAAACTTATTTGACAAGGCAATTCTTTTCCCCTTGTCATACCTGTTAATAGCCCATGGGAATGCATTGTGAGAAATATACTGGAAACGTTCGTTATAATTTATGCCGAAGTGAAATTTAGCCTCACATAAGCCCACCATGGAAGCTGATTACCAAATTTTACTGCCAAAATTGCTTTTGCTACAGTGAATAGTGGTTCACCTCTGGTCACTGGTGTCAGGGGCTAGGAACTGAATCCTGATTTTATCACTACAATTGTATGAATGGGAGCAATTTAATCTGGGCTTAAATTTCCTCTTTGCAAGATGTGTTTGTTACGAAAATTAAATTAGTTGATGGACATAAAGTTCTTATGTGTATAGCACATAGTAAGCATTCAATAAGTGTAGCTGGTAATATCTATTCCCCACTTTAAATAGTCCAAAGCTACAAAGGAGTAGGATATCCAGCGTAGTATAAAAATAAATGTCACCAGCCCAAATAATAAATGGGATGCAGTGAATGGATACATTTCCTTTACAAAATAAAAACAAGAGATTCATTACAAAGGAAGCAATGACAAGTAAAAAGAAAATCTGATGTAACTATTCTGTATTTTTATAACATTTTCCCAATGTGTCTTTATTTTCTTCTTTTTTTAATGCCCTTTCTCCTGAAATTAATGGTAAAAAAACACCCTTAGAAATAACCAAGAATGTTTGATATTTCTTGGAGAGTGGAATGAAAAGAAAGTGGTAAGGAGGAAGAGCCTGGAAACTCCTCTGTGGTCCTTAGAGCAATGAGGCGTGGTGAAAATATGGGAGGTGGCAGCCAGAGGGAGCTCAGAGCTTAATTAAGTCTCGGGAGAAACCAAGACTGTGTGAATTAAGAAGAATGAATACAGAATGAGAGGAGGGCAGTCTTTATCAATATGGACCTTTCTCCTCCCTGCCTTCAATAGTTCTTCTTCTTCTTTTTTTAATCCCAATGCTTTGTCTTCAGCTTTAAAACAATTAGAAAGATTTTTAAAAAATGGAATTTTTGATAACAGAAGCTCACTTTGGAAAGATGAGATCATTTGTTCCGGAAAATTAGTGTCTAGGGGAAACAAAAACAACAAGTCAGACAATTTAAGTGAAGCTTCCATCCCTGGGCTCAGCACAGATGAAGAGTCCATGTAGAAAACAACAGATGGGGAACTTGAGCAACCAGTCCTGGGCAAGAAGTTTCAAACAATACAAGATGTGTAGAGATTGGAGACCCTTGGAATGTAGCATATATTTGCTTATCTCTTTCCATATTTCCTAGAACACTGCCAGGTTTAGAGAAGGTGTTAAAGGCATACATGAAACATATGCCAACATATGTCAACAAGTTCCCAATCCCATTTGAGGCAAACTATTAAACTCATAGCAGGCAGAGACAAGGGAAAGACTGCAGTACTGGTAGATAAATATCCTGTACACTATTTGCATTTCATTTTTGTGAATAATAACATGCCAAGGTAATCAAAATAAACATACTTTATTCTTCAACTTCTCCACAAATTAAGGTTCTTTAAGCCTTCTTGGCCTTCTTCTCATTGTGACCTGAAGCCTACTTTCCTATATTTTCTCAGTCATATCTATAGTTTTGGTTATCCATCGTAACAGTAGGACACGAATTTTCTCCCCAGTGCAGATCTTTTCTCTAGTACCCGAGTAATTTGTTTAGCTACACTTATATGTCCAAAAAAGGACTTTTGACCTCCAACCCCAAATTCATTCAGTTTGTAAATTCCTAGGTTAAGAATTACTTATGGCAACTCTCTGTTCCTCGTCACCCACATGAAATCCACCATTGAATCCTTCTACATGCCATTAAATCCTCATCTGAAACATTAATTTCATGATTATATAGAATCTGATCTTTGATCCAAAATTTATTTAGCCATCTTTGGGGTATTTAAGTTGTTTCTCATTTTTCATCATATGTGATACAATTTAACAGATTGGGTTGGTATAAGCCTCACCACATTTTCAATGACTTGAATGTTTTTATACATCATAAAACATATATAATGCATTGAATAATATAAATCAATTCATAAATTCTTCAGCACTTCACTATTGATGGTTTTAAACCTCATAGAAGACATATGTCATATATGTAAAATTGGTCTCTGATAGAGGGAAAAAATGATGATGTTAAATGTTTTGATTACTTTTGAAACTAATAGTGTTGAATTTTGCTCATTATCTATGCATTTGTAAAAGTTTTCATCAGGATCTCAAGATTTGATGCACAAGAAACACACAATGAATGTTAACCTTACAGAACTACTTACCGGCATTTCAGATTGCTCCTAGAGAGCCCAATTAAATGCTTCTTTTATTGAACATATTAAAGGAGACACTTGCTTTGTGAAAATGATTTCTTGAAATGGAAAAGAACATTTGGAGCATATGATATAGAGATGAGTAGACTATTAACAGTTACTGTTTTTCTGAAAATGACTATCATAACTACTACTTACTACTAACTATAGGAACTGTATGAGGTGCACTCAAGTATTTCTTCTGATGATCCAATGCAACTAATGATTATTGTTATTGATATCACCATATTGCAAAGAAAAAACTTGAGTCTCGTGTTGTTCAAAACATTTTTTCAGGGCTACCACTGACACAGAGGATATGCTTTTAATATTAGGTTCTACTGGTATTACCTATTATTTAAAAATATTACTTAGTATACTAGATAAGGCTAAATTCACCACCTTTTAGAAATAGTCCACTTCAAAGATATGGACCACACAAATTCTTTCATCTTTATTACCTATATCTTGTGTTTGAATCAATTAATCATTAATAATGTATCCAATTGGATTCTTATCATAATATAATTTATAATGATAAATGAATTTTATTGAGCAGTTTCTATATATATGTTGTCATCACAAGAAATTTGAGATAAGTTCTGCTCTTTACTATTTCTGTGACTTTTTACTTCTCGTGTGACCTTGGACAAGTTACTAGAACTTAGAGTGCCTGTATTTCTTTATCTAAGAAATCTGCCTCAAAGAGCTATTGTAAAATTAAATTAATTAAAGCACCTAAAATACTTAGCACACATCCTCCTCCCAAAAACCAACACTGAGAACAACTGCAACTGTCAAAGTTCTAGCTGTTCTTCAAGGTTATGCTCAAACATTATCTTTCTGGCAAGACTTCCAATTCCCCAAGACAGGATTAGAGGTCTGTCTTGTCACTGTACCCTATAATATAGTATATCGATAGCATTAATGGAAGGAAATCCACCAGAGCACTGTTAGCAACAGCTTTTATTCTAGAATGCTAAACACGAAAAGTCCCAGAGGAATATCTAACTTGAGAAAAGAGGGTGAGATTTTGGGGGGGGGGGGGGGGTAGCAGCAGGAAGTTGCCTAAAGTTTAACCAGAGAGCTGTCAGTGGAAGTATAGCAAGTTTTGGAAATGGGATGAAATGGATGGTCATGATGGATTAGCAGCCCTATTTGGAGAAATCTGGACTTAACTGAGAATAGAAGAGTTCTTTTTGAGAATTATCGGGTATTAGCTGGATAGTCTGGGTTTTACGTAGAGGGATGAAGAAGGACAGTTAGAGGTCAATGTCAAAAGCAAGAGGGGGTGGAGTGGAACAACTGTGAGCAATAAGGATCTTCAAATGCTTTAGGAGAAATTCTCAAGTTTCACACTTTTACCATATTTATGTTTACGGTTGTTTAATTATAAAATTTTTCCTGCAGGAAAAGGTGAGCTTCTGCAAGAGAAGAATTGTTATTTTTATGTTTTCCTTCAATTTATGTTTGTGGATTGAATTAATAAATAGACTCTTAGGTCCTATCTTCTGTATACACATAGTTTGAGAAATTTAGGGTAACTTGGGGTTCTCAGAATGGCTTAGGCTATTCAACATGGACAGTTCAACTTAAAGCAGGAAAACTGCATTCTCATTCCTCATGCTCAGAAAATATCTCACGAAGTACATTTTCTGAAGTACTGAGTTTGCAAATTACATAGCAACAAAAGTTAATTAGAAAAAGTAATTGTTAAAATCTTTAGAAAATGGTGGGTCACACACAGTTAAATGGGTGTTCTCTAAATAAATTCTTCTAGGGTTCTATGATCATGTATTACAACTCCTCAAAAGGGAAATGTATTATTAAGGGTATCTAAATTCATTTTAAATGAGATTCCTTCCTTTGTCTTTTAATTCTACCTTTAGGTATATTGACAATACATTCTTTGGAAAATATTTTGAGACAAGTTTCCTTTGAGACAAGTTTCCTTAATACAGAATCTATCACATTAGTTCTGCACAAGATAAATTAAAAAAGCTGGGTCCACAAACCCCTTTTCAAAATCTCTGTCCCTCATTCTCAGTTGGAAGGGATGCAAGCCAAGCTCTTTTATTTAAAAAAATTTTTTTTAACTTATTTATTTGACAGTGAGACAGACACCCAGGGAGAGAGGGAACACAAGCGGGGGGGGGGGGGGGGGGGGGCGGGGGGGGCGGGGAGTGGGAGAGGAAGAAGCAGGCTCCCAGCGGAGGAGCCCAATGTGGGGCTTGATCCCAGCCCTGTGCTGAAGGCAGACGCTTAATGACCAAGCCACCCAGGCGCCTCAAGCCAGGCTCTTATATCTGTTTTCTTATGTATAACAAAGTAACAAAGCAAATTATAGTTCTGTTATTAGTTTACCAAATTTCTCCCTCTCAGTTCCAAATTTCGCTTTCTCAATTAGCACAAAACAATTTTCTTTTCATAAATGAGTGAACAAGGCCCAGAATGGTTACTTTTCTTGCCCAAAGGCAAGAAACAGAGTCAAAGACAGATTATCGTCCAGAATGCAGGCATTTTGTTTCCCCAGGCTGCCCTACTCCCCAGGGCACTTTGCTGCAATGCATTACTTTCTTCCTTCCGATCTGACTCCCGTATAATTCTATAGAAATCCATTAGTTTTTAAATAGCAAAGATCTCTATCACAGGCAAGTTACTTAAGTCTTTGCAATGTGGGGCACCTGGGTGGCTCAGTAAGGTAAGTTTGTCTGCCTTCGGCTCAGGTCATGATCCCAGGGTCCTGCTTCTCCCTCTCCCTCTGCCGCTCCCCCTGCTTGCGTGCTCTCTTGCTGTCGCACTCTCTCAAATAAATAAAATCTTTAAAAAAAAAAGTCTTTGAAATGTAACCACTCTTTTCCTAGGTCTTATACAGCCACCATTTTCTGCAAAATTTATAGTCTCATTAATTCTATTTAAATCAGAAAGCCATTTTTGGAGAAAGAACTTCACCTAGAACCAGACCTATAAAACTTAATAAGCCTTTCTCTCCTCATGGATCTTTCTCTATGGATACATGAGAGATGAGAAAATGAACAATACCTGACCTCAGTTATAGTTATTTTCTTTTTCCTGATGAAGGAAAGGCAGGCACTGAATTAAGATACAAGAAGCCTGTATTCAAGTGTTTCTTCAGTATAGCAATTACTCTTTAATTACATAGTGATAAATGAATGCATTCACTTTGTAAACAAATCCATAATACAGATAAGGGGACCAACATCAGCTGAAGGCCCCTCACTATACTTGCTTTTGTTAGTGGCCTGTTGTGTGTACATTCTTACAGACCTGTTTCTGCACATTTCATTTCATAAGGCCTGTACTACCCCGAAACATAGAACAGTGTTGTGTATGTTTTTACTGTAAATAAATCGTATTTCAATTTTCTTTTTTTTTCTGAGTAGTATGCATGAGATCTTTCCAAATCAGGCCATTTGGACTCATTATCTTAATTTTAATTACAACATAGGAGTTTCTGAAATTTCTATGTGTGCTTTTTCTAGATTTCAGTTCCTCTAATGAAAGTCTCCATCTTGTCCCCTATCGTCTTGGACACATTATTCACTACTTTAGTAGTAGTCTAGTAAATGTAATGTAAGACTTTCCTGTAGTGGGTCATTGCTACCATCTCTTATTATTTCTTTTTGTTAGTGATTTAAACTTAAATCATGAGGTGACTATTAACTTTTTACTGAATGCCAATTTTTGGATGTAAAAAAAAAAGTAGAAATAATTTGTGGCTCTGAATAACAATTTTCTCCAGAGGAATCTGTAGCCTAGTCCAATCAAGAATGAAGCTTCCTAGGAGCTCTGCTTCAGTTGTGAGGGCTCTTCTCTTCTGATGCATCATTACTCGTGTGTAATTGGTCACATCCGAAAGTCTGGACCATTTGCTATGTCCCTTCCACCACTGCAGGATCTGAAATTGATTTGTTTTTTCCTGACCTTGGAGACTAATGAAAGCTCTACTTAGCTTTTTGGACTCTGTGCTGCTTTGACGAGTGTCTCAGGTGGAAAAATGTTTGGCTCACATCTCTTCATGTCCCTTTTTCCCCCCAGATCTTCATTCCTCAAGTCTTCACTGTTTTGGTAGATCTGCTGCCCTCAAGCTTACAATTTTAAATATTTTTCCTAGCTTTTTTAGAGTCTGTCTTACATAAATTAGTCCTCCACAGCCAGAAATTTAAGTACCTTCAAATGGCTTTTAAATACTTATGAGATGTCCCTATCCCTTGTAAATAAAATAGGAAATAATATCATAATAATATAACACTGGCAAAGATAAAAAATGTTGACAATATTCAAGGCTGGATAAGAAATCACATTCATGGTCATATTTTAGGACTGTAAATTGTACCTTATTTTATAAGCAATTTAGTAATATCTATCAAACTTTTAAATACTCACACATTTTGATCTATTTTCCCTTCCAAAAATGTATCTTAGCTATATACTCACAAAAATGTGCTATATTATACGCCTGAGATGAACCTCAGCACTGTTTATAGCAACACATTTCTACAAACTACCTGATTATTTATTACTAGTGGGTTGATTTAATCAAGTTTTGTGAACTCAAGAGAATACTATGTAGCTATTAAAAATACGAGATAGATGTACCTAGGTAAAATTATGAATAAAAAGAACAGTCCTCAAAATGTATTACAATCTTCACATTATATTAAGAAGAGAGAATTTTGGATGAGTATATTGAAGGTGCCAATGTTTGTGGTTAAAATGATGTCTTACTATGTGTACTTGTAAGTGAGTAACTACAACAGTGGTTGCTTCGAGGACAAGAATGGTAAAGGGGATAGGAAATCTGGAATTAGGGGTAAAATGTCATCTTTGTACTGAACTATTTACCTTCACATACTATTCTCAGTATTTGCTAACTACTTTACTACTCACATTTATTCAGTTAAACTCGGATAACTTGCCTCTGGTAGTGAAGTGGATGCAACCTAATCCCTGCACCCACAGACTTGGCCAAGAAATTAGTTATTGATCTCTCACTTTCCTTATCACATTGAGTTCAGTGCTACAACTGTTTGTGTGATAATAGGTAAGATGAGTGGACTATAGATTCATCTCAACCTGGGCCTTCTGTAACTAAGTGATGATGAGCAACATAGGACTGAGGATGAAGATTAAATAAGTATGTTCTCTCATTGAGCGATTTATTGAATTATCTCCTAAGTTTGGAATATATAATAATTAATGTTTTGATTTCCTGGTAACAGGTGAGTGTGACCAGGCATTTACTTTGATTTGTCCAAGAAAGGTCCTACAAATCTTCACAGAAATTGTTCATGAGGATGAACTTATCCTTCTTAGTCTTCTCAAAGCCAAGTTTTTGTGCCATTCTTTGATGGAATTTTCAATGTTAATATGCTAGCCCATGGCTACATGGAGAATACAAAGTTCAAAAAGCTTTCAAATGTATTTTAGCCATCTTGTGAAGTACACTGAAGTACAGTTTAATTTATAATTCTAAAATAGGACAGCATAATAGTGTATACTTTTTTTAATCTAAAATCAAAATCAGTTGGTTTAATAAGGATTTTGGATCAAGAACTCAGAACAGAATTTCGATCTAAAAACATATCTTCAAGGCTAATATTTAAGATCTAAAACATCTTAAGATCTTTTTTTTTCTTATAATAATATTTTTTTATTATATTATGTTAGTCAACATACAGTACATACCTGTTTTTTTATGTAAAGTTCCATGATTCATCAGTTGCGTATAACACCCCGTGCACCATGCAATATGTGCCCTCCTTACTACCCATCACCAGTCTATCCCATTCCCCCACCCCCCCTCCCCCTGAAGCCCTCAGTTTGTTTCTCAGAGTCCATAGTCTCTCGTGCTTCATTCCCCCTTCTGATTACCCCTCCTTTCTTTATCCCTTTCTTCACCTACCAGTCTTCCTAGTCATCCTAAGATCTTTTGTATGGCAAAATTATTTTGCCAAGCATCTGAAAAGGTCTGCTGTATGACTGAGTTACTCACTAATAGCTAGTTCTGATAAAACTTCAGAGCTGTGTGATGGATAATGTGAGAGCAAATGAAAAGATTCAAAGAAAATAGGTCTGCACTTCCTCACGCTATCACAGTCTGGGCAGACAATTTAAACATTATGAAATATAATTGGCAGTATCTTTATAGTTTAAAGAAGAGATACGCTTTGTCCTTTGGATCTTGAATTATTTACCACAGTTATTATGAAACTAGCACTGACAGCATTAAGAAGGCTTAACTCACCTTCACTACAGATATAAGAGGAAAATCCAGTCTCATATAATGGTGATTATTTATGGTCTCCCTCGTCCATTCCAATAGGGAAGAAGGTAGTCCCTGAACAATATGACCAGTTATTTTCTGCTTTCAAATGCTGATTGTGTGGGTGGGGGATGGGTGAAATAGCTGATGGGGATTAAGGAGTACACTTGTAGTGATGAACACAGGGTGATGTATGGAATTGTTGAATCACTCTATTACACACCTGGAACTAATATAACACGGTATGTTAAGTATACTAGAATTAAAATTAAAAGAAAAAAAAGAAAACACTGATCCTAAAATAGCTAAGTGGAAGAAAGTAGAGACAAAGGCACATATTAGCCATCACATGGAATAAGGTACTTTAAAAACTAAAAACCATAAATCTGGAAATTAAGGTTCTTTTAGAAGTCAATCATGTAATTCATACCTCACTTTGACACATGCGTTTATTTTATTCATGCATTAATTTATTCTTCTTTTGAATTTTCAGTTTTATAAGAAATATGAGCTATGCATAAAGAAATCATTATACTCTAACAGATTAGTTTTGTATAAACCTTATCATGTTTTAAATGAATTGAATGTTTTTAACATAATACCTGCTTTAGGTATTGCACACCAGACTTACTTAAATCATTGTGGCTTGCCCATAATCAAAATGCCAAGATCAATATTTCATTAATATTCCACATGTCAACCAACTAATTTTATCTTTATTTCCATATTTACCATGTCTGGTATGTTTTTCTCTTTGTTTCAGCAAAATATGCCATCTTATTGTAGTATTTTATATTGATATAAAAAATACTCTCAGAATTGATTTGGAACCAAGTCAATGTGAAGATAATTAAAATGACAAGTTCATAGGAAGCGTTTTATACTTGGTTTAATAGTAGATAATTGTCTATGTTGAGGACATTTAATTTGGGATAGATGAAAACAAAAGTTTCATTCCATCACTCTGTTAAGTAATTGAAATCAGTAAAATTCATTTCTAAAATCAGAACAACAAAAAGTTGAGAAAGACTAATGTTTTTCCATGATTATTGTGAAAAGATCTCTTCTGGAAAAGAAATATCATTGAATCATCTTACATTTTAAAGCTACGAAAAATAAATGTAATATGTTAAGAGAAATACTTTTTTTTTTTAGAAAAACCAAGGTGTATGAGAGCAGAGATTTTGTCTGTTTTGTTTACTGCTAATAAAATGAGCAGTATATATTTTATATATCATTTTGTCTGTTGTTTACTAGCACACGGTCTGTCACGTCAAACTTCCTTAATATATATTTGTTGAATAAATTTAAAAAAATAAGGCAGCATCAGAGATTTCTAGCATAAAGAACTTAATCATGGAAGTAATTAGTCTTAAAGTCTTATTTTATAAAGACGTTATAATCACTTACTAATATTCAGTACTTAGTTCAAGCTTCTGCTTATAATGATATAGTGGGTTGGGTAGTGTCTACCCTAAGTTCATGTGCCCTAGACCCTCACAATGTGAACTTTTTTAAAAAAAATGGGCATCCTTGCAAATGTAATTATGAATCTTGAGATGATATCATCCCGGATACAGGTTGGATCCTAAATCCAATGACTGATATCTTTAAAACAAGAAGAGAGGACACAGAAAGACACAAAAGGGAAGGCCACGTGGAGATGGGGGCAGAAATTATAGTTATGCTGCCATAAACCAAGGAATGCCAGAACTACAGAAAGCTGGAAAAGATAAGGAAGGGTCTTTCCCCGGAAATTGCAGAGGTTGCTGGGGCACCTGCATGGCTCAGTCAGTTAAGTGTCTGACTTCAGCTCAGGTCATGATCTTGGGGTCCTGGGATTGAGCCCTCCACAGTCCAGCAGAGAATTGGGCTCCACACTCAGCAGGAAGTCTGCTTGCCTCTCTCACTCTGCCCCTCCTTCCCCACTCCTGCTTTGTTTCTTTCTCAAATAAAATCTTTAAAAAAAATTAATACTAATAATAAAAACTACAGAGGGAACATGACCAAGCTGACACCTCGATTTTGGTTTTCTGCTCTCTAGCACTAAGAGAGGAAAAAAAATGCTGCTGTTGTTGTTTTTTAAGTCACCAAGTTTGTGGTAATTTCTTACAATAACTTTAGGAAACTGATACAGATATAGAAAGGTGGGAAGTACATCATTCTCATCCTTACAGTAACAACAAAGTCGGATAATCAATAAAATTACAGCTTTTATTAAATCCGTCAAACTATTAAGGTTGTAAGGCATCCGATTAACCCAAAAATCTAAGCAAAGACACCAAAGAGACAAGAAGCAAACACTTGATTTCTTGGGGCAAACAATAAGCAAGTACCATATGAATTGTTAAGGCAACTCTGCTAATTTATTTAAAGTATTTCTAAAGCCTGACAGGGGCTACTGTGAGAAAATGGAACCCATGGGAACTGCAGCCACAATGGGAATTCACACTGACTTTCAGACTCTTACCCAGTGAACTAATCGAGTGGTTATGGGAAAGATCTGGGGCATGGAAAGTCTTCCTTATACGGTTTGGTTGTGGGAGAAATGAGCTGCAGCCACAGTGGGAGAGATGAGCACCTCTCCTGGATCCTCCTCTGTTATCCCTACTTAAAGTCTTCAACAGATGGGGAAAATAGCAAATTCAGAACATTAGGACAAAGGCCAAGAAAAAAAAAACTGCATTTCAGATAAAGAGAGGGAGCGCAAAACATCCTGGACCCAGGACATTATAGAACTCCTACTTCTGGGCAAGGGACAAGGTACATACGAAGCCCCAACCCCTGGGTACTGGAACACAGCACACCAAAATGGGTGATAAACCAGAATAACAGACAATGACTCTCCCATTCCTAAGCACTACCACCACTATCAGGCCAGCCAGTGTCCAGTAACAAGTATGGGTAGTTTTCTACTGGGATGGGGCAGAAGCATGGAGAAAGTAGCTCTCTAAGGAGCAGGTACAAAAGGGAAGATCTTATGCAGAGGATGGGGTAGATACTGTGAAAAACTCTCTGGCAGATCAGCCCCTGTTCTAAGCACATAGTGATCTTAGAGGGATACAGGCCTGTGGAAGAACTGATAATAATCATAAAAACAACAAATGCCAAAGTCAGCTCAACTCATTATTCCTGATGGAGTGAACCACCCACACTAAAGACCTACCATAAAAGAGGTGTGCCCACAGAAATAATTACAATTTATCACATTCTCCACTGCTCCACAGAAGACTTCAGCTTTCAACAAAGAAATTGAGACACCCAAGAAGCAAGCAAAACCAATACATTCTCAAGAAACAAATCAAGTTACAGCATCAGTCTCAGATATGATCCAGAAGTTAGAATTATCAGATAAGGAATATAAAATAGATATGATTAATATGTTAGATATTTTAGGGTAAAAAGTAAACAACATACATGGGTAATTTCAGCACAGAGATATAGAAATGATAAGAAACAGTAACAGAAATAATAGAAATAAATAACATGATAATAAAGACAAGAATGCCTTCAACAGGCTCATCAACAGACATAGAACAACAAAAGGATTAACCATGAAAAAAAAAAAGGACTTCATCAAAGATGCTGCGAAAAGAATTAAAGACAATCTAAAGACTGGGAGAAAATACTTACAAATAATCTATTAGGTAAAAAGGTCTAGAATATAACTAGCTCTCAAATTTCACTAATAAAAACTAACTAAATAAAAAAATGGGTAAAAAGGAGACCCTTCACCAAAAAAGGTAAAAAGATGTGACATGAAAGGATGCTTAACATCATTAGCCATTCAGGAAATGCAACTGAAAACCCAATGAGATACCACTATACAATTATTAGAATGGCTAAAATAAAAAAAGGGAAAATAAAAGAGCTGAAAAATATACAGAGCAACTAGAAATCATATACTGCTGCTGAGAATGTAGAATGGTATAGTCGTTGAATAGTATGGCAGTTTCTTACCAAGTTAAACATACACTTACCCTATTTCCAAGCAATCCCACTTATAGAAGATTGCCCAAGTAAAATGAAAACTTATGTTCACCCAAAACCCTATCTATGATCATATACAGCAGCTTTATTCATAATTACCTGAAGAAAAAACAATCTCTTGTCCCATGGTTATGGAACAAAAAAAACAAACTATGAGATCTCTGCTCAAGTAATACTACTCAGCAATCATACAGATAGAATTAATTACTGATACACTTAATAGGAATGAGTTTAAAATGAATAATGCTAATGAAACAACGAAATAAGCCAAATTCTGCATGAGTCGATTCCACTTATGTGCCATTCTGCCCTTCTTCCACACTTCATTCAAGTCTTTCCTTGAATATTATATCATCAACAAGAACTTAAATCACCCAGTCTACAAGAGCTCCCTACACCCCCTTCATTCTATACTGCTTACTTATATTTTACTTTCCACATAACACTTATGTATATCAAGTATTTACTCATTTACTGCATATATCTCCCAATGGAATGTAAGTTCCATGAGGAGAGGAACATTTTTATCCTCATTTGCTTACACTCTAGTAGGTGCTCCATAAATGCTATTAAATGAATGAATGGTTTGTCCTGAAACAGGAAGAGATGACTGACAAGCAGTTAGTTACATCAGCAATAGCTCCCCTGAGTGATAGAATATCTGGATCTGAATATAATTGTAAAGACAATGGTCAGCTCTGTACAAACAAATTGCAAATCACAGACAAGAAAGGGGAAGCCTACCATTTGAACATATCCCATTTTTAACCAAGAAGTCACACAAACTGGTGGAGACTGAAGAATATATATATTTTACATCAAAGCCTCCTACAAGGTTTCATAGGTACCCTGGAAAAATGTTTTCCGCTCACCATGTGATTATTACTCTACCTTTAAGTTTTTTCTGCAAAGGTGAACACATTTTTACTATGAACTCTAGCACATATACATTTATACTTTATACATATATACTTTACAAATATCCATTTATAAAAATTGATTAGAATTATCATATTTTTTAATTTATTATATTTGGAGCATGTGTGCATGTGTGTGTAGATGTGTTTCCTAGAACAGTAAAAACAGGTGGAACTTCACAAGTCATTTATCTTTGCCCAAGATTTCCACTAACAGAAACCTGAAAAATATGAGTCCAGAAGAATCTACATTAGAAAAATCTACATACCGATGCATGGATTACTACACACCAAATAGGGATAGTTGTCTCAATATATCTTAAAGAATGTTTTACATGTTACCAGCATGCCTTACGAAATGTTCATTTCTGGCTTCCTATCCATATATAGTCGTTTGAAGCTCAGAAGTTAGGGAGTCTCTGATTTTAATAAACTCCAAAATGAAGATATGTTGTTGTGGAATAAACAGGTATTTTTTTTTTATTTGCTCCATTTTATTAGGGAAACTTCAAAGAACCCATTAAAAGGGCCTTCATAAGAAGGGCAGTGGCATGATGGAACAACAATGGATGAAAACTCCCCGAAAATCATAATGGTCTTAAAAGCAATTAGTTAGTAACTAAAATAAGAACAATTAATAAACATAATTAACAATGGTCTAAAGATTCAATTAGATGGAATTGTGTAAAAAGAAATCAACCCAGTCAGATGAAAATATATCAATTCCCTTTGAGACTATCTGGATTAAAACAAATTTTACTTCATTCGATAATGCCTAATTTTAGTAATTAATGAATCTGACTCTTGGGAATGTTTCCTTCTATCTAACTTAAATAGAATAAGCTAATGAGTAATTAGTCCATCTAAATGTCTTGTAAGGTGTAATCCCTAAGTTCCTTCTAGATTCTCTTTGTTCTCTTTGCATCACTAATTGTTTTATTTTGAGCTATTTTTAATTTTGTGGCACATTTCCCAATTAAAGATAGATAGGTAAATATGAGTAAATACTTCATTTTATATTATGTGTCTGGGCAATGGAAGAACCACCTTTTATCTCTTCAGAAGACAATATTTCCTTCTTCAGTTTTCTAATCAAAAATCATAATTCTAGTTTATTTAAAAAATAATGTCGGGGAATTTTATTTTCTGAATGACTTCCATGGAAAACCTCTGAACTCAACCCCTAGCTCAGCTCTTCAGTTATGGGCATTTGTAAAGCTACCTCTCTGCTTCTATCTTAGGCCCAACCCCTCCCACCCCCCAACTGTTGCAGAAAATTTACACAGTGAATAAATGCTCTCCTCTACTGTCTCTTCAACCTCTTGCTCACTATTGATTCTCCTGGCAACATAATTTGCAGGTTTCAGTACAAAAAGAAAACAAGAGTTCCTTGTTAAAAATGGGAATGGGGAGCAGACGTACTGAAGTACTAAGATATAAAGCTTTTTTCCTTCTTTCAGTCTTTCTATAAACCTCTCATGATATTTGCTATTTAATGTTGTTTAAAGCAAGAAAAGTTAACAATTTAAATTATCATGAATTTTTCCATGGAATGCTAGGTTTGAATGTGTATAGAGTATTTATGTTATATAGAGTTACCCAGATAATACAGTTTGTATTTCATAGCTTGTTTTCAAACAAGCTCCTTATGCTCCAGCAAATCAAAGCTGACAAGTACAGCCAGACTCAGGAAGGTCGAAAAGAGGAAGAAAAAAATACCTTAGGCATGGGGCCTGTCCAGGAAAGGCTCCCTAGGCATGGGGATACTCTGCAGACATCGGGGTACTCTGCAGGTATGAGGATACTCACTGGACAGGTGAGTACAGACCCTCACAGTTATGGAGGTGTTTTGTCCCAGGATTCAGGCCCCCACCTTGCTCAGCATAGTCAGCTGCCAGACTCCCCTTCTCTCCAGCCTCAGGACCCATGTGCTTCAGAGCCAGGCATCTCCCCTTCCTGTGGCCCTGCCCATGTAATCTATGATGGGCCTGCCTTTAGACTTCATGCCTGGAGGCACTATATACTGCAATTAAGAATGGGCAATGGCCACCTGCTGACCCTGCTGCTGCCAGATTCCACCAGAGATGCTCCAGAGTGCACACCCTGACCCCAGTACTCTTGCAGGTGGAGGTTGACAGCAGGATGGCTTCCTTTCCTTTCAGACCCCACGTGGTTACTTGCCCCAATGCAGGGCCAAGAGGAATGCCAGGTCATGAGAGATTAGGTAGTCAAACCATTTCCAGGTGGTGAGGAGCCAGCAGGAGGCAGGACCAGTCTCCAAACCCCTGTCACACACTCTTTTCTCTAGCAGAGTTCACCTACAAATCACAAGTTCGATGATAAAATTGTTAATAATTTCAAGACAGCAGCAGCAGGGCATTTAACCAGTGTCAAGTACTTCTGAGCCTGGGGCCTGATGTAAATGCACAGTTCTTCCCATGCCCGTGAAACAGGTCCTCTCCATATTTAATTGTGCTCAAATCTCTCTGGTGCATAAAAAAATTTTCAACATCACTCCCCACATCCACCATCCCTTTTATTATTTCCCAAAACCCAAATGTCAAATTTTGCTGACCCTTTTTTCATTTCCTCAAACTATACCATTTTTGCTTCAATCCAGTATTGTTTCAAGGCTCTCTTCATGCCAATAGTAATCTAAATACCCGTAAATCCCATGAAAAATTTTCCATCACGTTATAATACTTTTCAGCAACTTTTAAGATTGTTGACTTCTTTAGTAGCCTCTGTTCTTATTTCCATGGCAACACGTATCTAGGTCTCTTCTAGTCTGAGCTCTTACCCATATCTTCTTGCTGCCCAGATCTCTATTCCCCAACTTTTTAAAGCTCAGTTTCCTAAAGATTTTGTCCTACCCCTTCATATATTTTTAGCATATTTCCTCTTTAAAGCAATTTTCATTCTTGGGCATGTTTTTGATGGCTACCAAATTTACATCTTTATTCCTGATCTTTCCAGAGCATTTCAATGTGGTCAACATCTCTAGTTGGATGCTTGGAAGACAACTCATTGTTAAACAGAATTCAAGATCTCCCCGAGGCTTTCTTCGATATTCTCTCTCTTAGTAAATTACAGCACCATCCATTTACTTGCTAAAACCAGAAATCTTCTAGTCATACCAAGTATCTCCACTTATCCTTGTGCTTCATCCAGTCCTATAACAAATTCCCACACTTAACTCCCAAACACCTCCCTAAATCTTTAACTACTCTCCTGCAATCCATTTTCAACACCATCACTCTAGTCTAAACGACACTAATTTGTCACCTGGATGACTGCAATGGTTCCTAACTGTTGCCCACTCTTTATTTGTTCTTCAACATTACAACCAACATGATCCTTATAAAATATAAATTTAGGCATATTTGCTCTCAGCCTAAAACCCTTGATTGACTTCCTACTGATTTCAATAATGTATGAGAAACTAACGTACTTGAACACTATTTGTGGTAAGAATAGCCACCAAGATGTTCACATCCTAATCTCTGGAACTTGGGAATATGTTACCTTAACATGGCAAAAGGGATTTTGTAGATGTGATTAATTTAAAGACCTTCAAATAGAAAGATTATCCTGAATTATCCAGGTAGGCTGAATGTAATCACAGGGTCCTTAAGAGTCAGAAAAGGGGATGTGACAATCAAAGTAGAGAATTAAGAGGATACAGTGTGAGAAAGACTCTACTAGCCCTTGCTGGCTTTAACAAGGGATAAATGGGGCTATGGGCCAAGGAATGAGCTTGACCTCTAGGAGCTGCAAAAGGCAAGAAAATGCATTATCCCATAGAGCCCCCAGAAGGAGCAGGCCATACTGAAAGCTTTATTTTATGCAAGTGAGACCCCATCCAAAACTGTAACATAACAAATTTGTATAATTTTAAGCCACTAAGTTTATTGTAACTTTTTACATCAGCAAAAACAAACAAACAAACAAACAAACAAACAAAAAAACTAATACACTTTTGCAGAAAGCAGTATACTGTGTAAACAGTTTAATTAGGTCCTTATATTTTGATAGAGACTGCCCTTCTTTTTTTACCATGTAATTAAATCAGTCTATAATAAGGATTTGTTATATGAAATAAAAATCTTGATTTGTTCCCCATTAAACCATTTTTTAAAAGGGACTTCTTAAAGTTCAGTTGCCCCGTAAACTTTGACTAATTCTTAGTCAAATGGTTTTTTTTTTTTTTTCTGTTAGAGAGAAATAGTGTCCAATTGATCAAAGGCATAAGATACTGGCCCATTTTGCTATTAAATTATGGTGCAATGAACCCATCACTTCCATGTCTAGCTATTGTACAATCAGGTTAGCTTCAACAGTTACATAGCCTGCAGAAAAGAGCAGATGGAAAACGCTAGTGCAGATAGCATAAGAACCCTTAATAATGTAACTTTTAAAATGTAATCACTGCCAATTACTTTTCTATGACTGGCATTTAGAACATAACACCAATATAACACTGTTAACCCACTTAGAGTAAACTTAATTGGTCTGTGGAATGACAGCTTGCTTATTTTCTATATTTGTAAAGCATTTGGGTCTTATTTGAAAAGGTAGTTAATGTCTGTCCCCAGTGCAATCTCATTAATTGCTCAATTTAACTCTTATGGAAACACACACGCACACACACACGCACACACACACACTAAACACATAAAAGCTAAATTATGTGACATCTTAGTATTTTTGAATTGTTTCCCAATACACAGCTAAGACTAAACACTGTCCCTGTAGCAGTACTGAACAATATGAAAGAGATTAGAAACCCTTATTCCAATGATTTCAAGTATCTAAAACTTTTAGAGATAGCTAATTCAGGCAGTTTAAATTGTAAAGATGTTTTGTGTTTTATGTCACAGTATAATTATTTTATAATTACTTTAGTTCTTTGTTTTTAAAAATTTTAAATACTTGGTTTCTATTGGTAATGAATTCCCAGGCATCATTCAATTTTAGGACATGAATCAACATAGACTTTGTAATATACATCCTCTTTGTTGTATATTGAATTTAAAAACATATTGGTGAACACAGTCCCTTAACAATTTTTACTTCTTTAGTGGAGACAAACAGAATGATTTGTGAATGATTTGTGACTTTAGATCTCTTCTGATCACCACTGGCAAAAATGCCTTCATTTCTCCACTCAGACTTGAAAAAAATATATTGAGGGCTAGAAATGATTTTAATTAATGTAACATTGCCCTTTGCTATCCTTGTCTTTTATCTTTACATACATACATACATTTATTTATTTATTAAAGAAGATAACATGAATTTAATAGAGTCCTAGGAAATATGACATGATCTCACTTGCACGTTAGTAAATTTAATCTGACTTCCTAGACTGTGTACATTCACATACATTTATTAAGTCAACAGTTATTGAGCACCAATTGAAAAACAGGCAAGGAAGCATTGGAAATACAACCACAAGTAAAACAGATAGGAATACTGATGGGGCACACATTATTATGGATAAGAGAAAGAGGATTTAAAGTTTAAGCAAATGAATAAAATAATTACAGATTATAAAATACTTAATGAAGAAATAATCAGATGAGGTATTAGAGAATGAGGGAAGCAGAAGCCTGATCACTATTTCAGATAGATTTGGCAGAGAAGGCCAACCTGCACACCTGAGGCTCGAGTGATGAGAAATAGCCAGCTGGGTAAAGAGCATGAAGAAGAGCAGTCTACCCCCAAAACAATAAGGACCAGGCCTGACTAAGGAAGAAATGAGATTGGCAGGTCCACAAATGAGAAAGGAATTCAATATGATGATGTGATTCAGAAAGAGGAAGAGTGTAAAAAATCAGATAGTAGAATTACGATTTACTTCTTGTTGGCTATGATATAAATTTTGAATTTTCATTAATTGATGCATTTTCTATAAAAAATGAAGTGATCTATGTTATTCAATAATTCTGGTTTAAAATCATTCTATTTTAGAACCTTTTGGTTAGTAGAGAATGGGTAGGGGTGGGGAAGTAAAAGCAGAGTGATCATTAAAAAGGTTTTTATATGCATTAAGGTGAAAGATAATCATGGCTGAACTAGGTTAGTGGCATTGTGAAAAGAAGTAGAGAAATTATGTATTTTGAAAGAATTCATGAAACTTATTGACAAAGCACTAGAAAAAGGAGAAAAATAAAGGTTTTCATTTGGCGTTTGAACAACAGGGCTGAATGAGATCATCTTAAGAAAGAGCATAGTGAGAAAAGAGGGAAAAAATCTTCCACATTTCAATATTTAGAGTCAAAATAAAGGAAGGAGAACTAGTAACTGAGGCCAAGAAATGCCTATTGAGGCAATAGGAAACCCAGATAAATGTGTCCCATAGACTGAAGAGAAAAAAGAGGAGGGATTGGTCAACAGCGGCGATGCTAAGATGCCAAGTTAGGGGTGCCTGGGTGGCTCAGTCGTTAAGCGTGTGCCTTCAGCTCAGGGCGTGATCCCGGGGTCCCTGCATCGGGCTCCCTGCTCTGCTGGGAGCCTGCTTCTTCCTCTCCCACTCCCCCTGCTTGTGTTCCCTCTCTCGCTGGCTGTCTCTCTCTCTGTCAAATAAATAAATAAAATCTTTAAAAAAAATAAGATGCCAAGTCAAATCAAGATGGGGAAGAATTTGTTGGATATCACAGGGTTGAGACCAGAAGTGATCAGCACTTTCAAGGGAACGGAGGAGTCAGAACCTAATTTGGAGTGGGTTGAAGAGTAAACTCAAACTGCTATAGCTTGAGCAGATGCAAGAATCCTAGATTCCCTTCCAAATACATCAAACTACTCAATAAAACTACAAACAAATAAACAAAAATGTGTATCCGGACTTAAAGGAAGAAACCACCAGGGGGTGTGAGACACGGTGGGTTTATGAAATCTTTCAAAGGACACATGGCAATTAGCAAAAGCTATATCCTCAATATTATCTTGATGAAGTAAGGTAACTTCTCTCCTTAGCTTGCAAGGCTGGAGTGTCAGGATTATATCTGCAGGTACCCAAGGTAGGTGGCAACCTCTAGAGAATTCTCTTTCAGTCAGATCTTAAGATGGAAGCAAGGGTCGTCAAAGGCCCCCAAATGATAGCTCTGTTATAACTTGCTATGAAATAGTTTCCTGGGGGTGTGGAATAAGGCTTTGATTGATAAGCCTTCAATTGAATGTCATAGTGTTGATCTGCTTATTACCACATCCTAATTTGAGAAAAATCCTTATTCACCTCAATGAGATTATATAATTGAAGTGTAAGGGAGTAGATGATCACATAGAAAGAATTATTTTTAAATCTCTAGGCTATGATTATTAACCACACAAATGTATAGTTCTTCTCCCTTTCTGCCTTTGACTTGGCTAGAAACCCATTAGAACATTCTTCCCAAAGAATTCCTTTTCAGACATTGAGCATCATGGAGAAGGGAGTTGAATATTAATTTGTTCATGTGTTGTCAGACTTTAATAGCAAAAAGTCCCTATACTTTTGCCACATTTTTTTTATTATTTATGATACACAAAACAATTGCCTTAATAAAATTTGCTTGGTTCATTTCAAAGACCAATAGCACATGCTGATGAGAAAATTGCAATTAAGAAAAGAGCTGGATTTCTTCCAATGTAATTGAAATGAAATAAACAATTTCACAATTTTAAAATATTGCTTACATCAAATTATGGTCCATTTTAATTGCATTTTGTTTTTCAAAAAGGCTTAAGTGCTAATTATCTGAAATTCCAATATATATGTTTGAAAAAATCAATAGTAAAATTTGTTTTGAAGTCGTGAATGAAAATCATTTTATCCGTTTAAACTCTTCTTCTTTAGACATAAATGTCTGTCTTTATACATGCGTTTTCCTTCCATTTTGCTTTAATACTTAACTTCAAATTCTTATGTTGGGACACATTATAATTCACTGTATTCAGTGAATGGAAGTTAAAATGGAAATACACTTCTTACTAGATTTACTCATGATTGTCTTCATTATATATTTATCAATAGGCTCTGACTTGTATACTTGTTAACAATTTCTTCCTACCATCGACGTTATCCTAGCCTGTTTTACACCTGAGATGATTGAAAATGACCCTGGATAATTTTTCTTTTTTTTATTTGGGACATTAAGAGTTGGATTCTCTCACTGCCCTGATCAAAACATTATATCATGGATGCAAAAATAATCTTGATTTAGAAAATTACTGCAGAATATTCTATTCCATGCTTTTGCTATTATCCCTGGTCATAAAAATCTGTAAACATAGAAATCACTTCTTGGGATTGGATTGGGGAAGCCCTGAAATATCATGCTTACCTAGTGACAGGTTTCTAAATTCAACTTTCTGAGTGAGAAAAGTGTGACAACCTGGAAGTTGGTGATAGCCACTGCATATTATGCAGAATTGTCGAAGTGTCTCTCATGTCATTATATCATAGGGTTTTGTGTTGAAGTTTCGATGAGTATTAAGTATAAAGCGATTAGCAGTTAATAAGCGTCCATATTCCCTCCTTCTTACTATGAAATCTGTCCTGTGACCTCTGCTTCAGGAATATGTCCTTTCCCTCTGAACTTGTATTTCACACTGTTCTTCCTTTACATAAATTTTCACACTTTACAGTTATGTAAAGTTATTGGTGAATATATTATTTTTTCTTGAAAGATTCTAAAGGATTGTTCTGACATAGTTATGCTAGTATCACATTAAACACCAAGCCATAAATAAAATATATTTAATCTGGGATTGAATATATGTCTGAAGATTGTTAAGAAAACACGAAGCATATAATCATGGTATGTGATTACATTATCTACCTAATCAGTCTTATAATAAGTCCCCAGTTACCTTTGTAGCTTCCTGCTTATTAGTTTCCATATCAGGTCAATTAAAGAGTCATGCATGACTTATTTATGAAATTTCTCTTGAATCTGATGCTCTTCTTTATTCCCATTATCACTAACCAATATCAAATCCTAATCGTCAATTTTTCAGGACCCTAAAATAACTTCACAAATGATCTTTCTGCATATTCCCCACAATGAGTCATCTTTTTCCCCTAGAATTAAGCTGCCAAAATAGTGAACCTAACATTGATCACACAGTTACACAAACAAAAAATCATTAGAAAAGCATAAAATGCCCTTCACCTCAACACCTCCTGCTCCCAAGCTTCCTTTCTAACTTTATTTCTCAAAATTCTTAGAAACACCAAATGATAAACTCTTGTATAATAAAGATATAATTTAATCAATTTCCATGCTGCGATGACTGCATCTCAAGTTCTCATTTCTTGTAATGTCCTCACCTGGACTTCTGTGCTAGGTATACCTGCTTGAAAACCCTCATTAGCTATCTGCCTTTCCGATGGATTTGTCACCTCCCTTGTCTTCATAATGCTAATAGATGATTATTGCTCAAATACAACCACAGAAAAGCCTTTCCTGAAACTCCTAGGATTCTATTTCTATTGTCTATTCTCTTACCCTGCCTTATTTTTTTTTAATAGCATTGATCTCTCCCTCATGTTACATATTTCTCTTTTTTTAAATTATCTTCCTCATGAAAAAAAAATTACTTTGGGAGTCTTTATCACTACTTTATTCCCACATATTATAATACTGCTTGCCATATATTACATAAGCCTTCAAAATTGTTTCTTTTTCTTAAAATGATGAATAGCTGCACATAGTACAAGTATTAAAGAAACATACCATGTTATGGCAAGTATCCATATACAGTTGTATTTCAGATACATTATTGGAAGACTATAGTGTGTTATCATTACTGTTTATTATGATCACTGGTGTGGGAAAATTGCACGCCATAGTGTTTTGTTTTATCAGTGAATATTTAGTTGTATATCATTTTTAATATCATGAATAGTTATATTCTGAAATAATATATTGTGTTATTTATATATCCTACTGATTATTTTTTTATTTGGTAATCATTGATCATTTCTCTCACAATCCTATCAAATATTAAAACAAATTGTTGTCCCCAAAATAATAAAATACCTAAAAATAAACTTAACCAGGGAGGTGAAAGACATGTACTCTGAAAACTATAAAACATCAATGAAAGAAATTGAAGATGACACAAACAAATGTAGATTCCATGCTCATGGATTAGAAGAACAAATTTTGTTAAAATGTCCATACCACCCAAAGCAATCTACGGATTTAATGCAATCCCTATCAAAACACCAACAGCATTTTTCAAAGAACTAGAACAAATAATCCTAAATAATCCTTTTGTGGAACCACAAAAGACCCTAAATAGCCAAAACAATCTTGAAAAAGAAAAACAAACCTGGAAGTATCACAATCCAGATTGGAAGTTATACTACAAAGCTGCAGTAATCAAAATACTATGGTATGGTTTTGGTATAAAAATAGACACATAGATCAATGGACCAGGATAGAAAGCCCAGAAACAAATCCATGAATAAAAGGTCAATTAGGGGCACCTGGGTGGTTCAGTTGGTTAAGCAATCTGCCCTCAGTCCAGGTCATGATCCTAAGGTCCTGGGATCCAGTCCCTTGTTGGGCTCCCTGATCAGTGGGAAGCCTGCTCTCCCTCATCCCTGCCCCACACATTTGCTCTCTCATGTACACATGGTCTCTCTCAAATAAATAAAATCTTTTTTTAATCTTCAAAAAAGAGGCAAGAATTTGCAATGGGAAAGAGACCATCTCTTTAAAAAAAAATGGTATTGGGAATACGGACAGCTACATGCAAAGACAAAAAAACAAAACAAAACAAAGCAAAAAAAAAAAAAAAAACCAAAAACAACTGGACCACATTCATACACCACACACAAAAATAAATTCAAAATGAATCAAAGACCTAAATATGACCCAGGAAAACATAAAAATCCTAGAAGACAGCACAGGCAATAATTTCTTTGAGATTGGCCATAGCAACATTTTTCTAGCTATGTCTCCTGAGGCAAGAGAAATAAAAGCAAAAATAAACATTGGGACTACATCAAAATGAAAAGCTTCTGCACAAAAAAGGAAATAATCAACAAAACTAAAAGGAAACCTACAGAATGGAAGAAGATATGACATATCTGACAGAGAATTAGTATCCAAAATGTATAAAGAGCTGATACAACTCAACACCCAAAAACCAAATAATCCAATTACAAATTGGGAGAAGACACAAACAGACATTTCTCCAAAGAAGACATCCAGATGGCCACAGTACATGAAAAGACACTCAACATCACTCATCATCAGGGAAATACAAATCAAAAACTACAATGAGATATCACCTCACACATGTCAAAATGGCTAAAATAAAAAACATAAGAAGTGTCAACAAATGTTGACAAGGATGTGGGGAAAGAGGAACCCTCATGCACCGTTGGTGGGGATGCAAACTGGTGCAGCCAATGTGGAAAACAGTATGGAGGTTCCTCAAAAAGTTGAAAATGGAACTACCCTATAAATCTGGTATTCACACTACTAGGTATTTATCCAAAAAAATATAAAAACACTAATTCAAAAGGATATATGCACACCTATCTTTATTGCAGCATTATTTTCAATAGCCAAATTATGAAAGCAGCCCAAGTGTCCATCAATATGAATGAAGATGTGTATACAATGAAATATTATTCAGCCATAAAAAAGAATGAAATATTGCCATATGGATGGAGCTAGATAGTATAATGTTAAGCAAAATAAGTCAGAGAAAGACAAATACCATATGATTTCACTCATGTGTGGAATTTAAGAAATAAAACAAAGGAAAAAAGAGGCAAAGAAAAAAAAAGACTTAATTATAGAGAACAGACTGATGTTACCAGAAGGGAGGCTGGGTGGGCAATGGGTAGAAATGGATGAAGGGGATTAAGAGTACACTTATCATGATGAGCATTGAGTAATGTATAGAATTGTTGAATCACTGTATTGTATACCTGAAACTAATATAAAACTGTATGTTAACTATATTGGAATTAAAATTAAAAACTTAATTAGAAAAAAAACCCAAATTGTTGTCAATAAAATTGAAAAGTTTTCTATTTTGGAAAAACAAAACAAAACAAAACAACAACTAATGAATACTGCCTCAAATATTAATAGGCCACATAGTAACTAAATGGAAAATAATGATGGTATTAGGGCAGCTACAATTGCTATACTGGGCTTTATTATAATTCATTTCTGAATATTGTTTAACCAGAAAATCTTATACGTGCTTATTTCAAAAATTAATTAATATTTAGCATGTCTCTATATCAAAAAAACTAGTGAATCCTCATATAGTGCATATATTGCTTTAAATAAAGTGCATCTGTACATTTTGGAGATCTTATCTGGAACTTTCTGCCAAGCATCTGACTTCACATGGCATCAAATAGACCTTCTAGCCTGAGGGTGGGCTATGGATCAGAACATATGTATGCATAGTCAAATAAAGAGATTAAATCAGTTTTCTTGCCTGAAGAGCTTGTTTTTATCTGCTTCTAGGACTCTCAGTACATAGACAAAAAAATCTTTTTGATTTCTTAATCATGAATAAAACTTACATCATTTTCTTTCAAGCATACTGTGTAGTGTGCCAGCATTTCCTCCTTGTTAAAGCCTGTCAAGCATGGGGCCTTATCTCACAATTGATATACATTTTAAATTGCCTGACTCGCCTGCAGCTATCAACTCAGACATACATTCTATCAGATACAAAATATCACAGTGAAGCAACACTGTAAAAACTGGCTTTATTGCCTTTTCCTGCAATTACCATGCTCATTCTTTGTAACTATTGAGATTTAACTGTATTTGAACTTGCTTTGTAATAATTGTTTTCAGAGATGAGGCAGCAAAATCCATTATTTATATGTTTCTCCATAGACTCATAATATCTTCATATGCAGAGTTTTCAAGTTTTACATTAAAAGATGTTGGTAGCATCAGCACCACACAGACTGCATGGATTCAACAGGAAAAAAAATCAAGTAACAAAAATTTATACTGAAGATCTGTGGTTACCAAATTATTTTATGCAAAATATCTGGTGTCTCTGAAAAGTAAAATTTTCTGTGAGTTAAAAACTAAAATTGCAATTTATATTTTAACAATTATTATTTTTGGCCCAATGATGAGAATTTATTTATGCATTACTTCACTGAAACAGACAAAAGATTTTGTCTATAACATGTGTAGATATATTTTAAGATTTATCAGACCTATTCCGTAGACTTTCACATTTGAAATCACTTTTCCTAAGGTTTTCCAAGATTACTATTCTCTGCTTAATTATACAAAAGATAACATGACGTGTTAAAAGCGTTACAGAGATTTGATTTTTCTTAAGTTTTTTCTATTTCCTTTTTCCTATAAAACCATTATTTTCCTCTCCCATTTTACCCTATTAGCATAACATTCTGAAGAAAAACATATCCATAGGTTCTGGTCTCTACATTCTAACCTGGAAATAGAGAAAACACTTCTCCTGAATTTTTTTGTATTTTTGGTGTTGTTAACATATCTAGCACTTACATAGTATGGTGACTCCGCACAAATCTGCATGTATATTTCAACTCTATGAGAACTCTCGTGTCAGAAAGATATGAAGTTCTTTCTGTTAAATCTCAATAAAGGCTTCTCTAAAATAGTTCATGTTAGTCTAAGAACAAAAGTGAAAATTAAGTTTGACTCATTTTCTGGTAGTGAACATTGACAGTTCATTTTCACTTAACATGCCATTGTTTATTTAATATCTACACACTGTTTCTTGGAAATACAGCTTTACCACAACAAACAAATCCAAGAAACAAAACCATTAAAAACCAAAACAACAGCAATTAAATGAAGTTGCCTATGGGGAAAGAGCTCTCTTCCGGGATGCCAAAGGCAGAAATTACCAAAGAAAGCAACATTTTGGCGTGACAAAGACCATTGGTGGGAGTTGGAAAGAATGCGAATTTGGAACCTAACATCTGTTGAATCTTAGGTCCTCTTCCTCTTGGTGCCTTTTTTTTTTTTTTGTATTACATTTTTATTGCAATATAGCACTCTTTGAAGAAATTAAAAAGGGAAGGTATGAAAAGATTAAGACATCACAGATTGACCAAATATTTGAATCTTAAATAAAGGTCATAACCGTACTGTTGACATGTAATACTGTTATAATACAACAGGTAAGCTTGTGAGTCTACAGCAGAAGTGTTCTGCACTTAAACAGGAAACAAAAATGAAAAAGACCAAGTCAAAAAACTACTGGGACATCCTTAAAAATGGAGGAGGGTAGGTATTGTATCCTCTGGATAGAGAAGGCACTTTGAGGCTGAAAAAGGATTCAAGCCACTCCATACAATTTAGTTTTATTCAGGGTAACTTACCAACAGAGCGAATCGGGGGGACAGATGATACAGACACTATAAAACCATTCTCCCCACTGTCCAGACCTTAATCCGAAGCTTTTATAGAATGAGGGTTGGTGTGGGTTTTGTGATGAAGTCAAAGGGTAGTTATCTAAAGAGGCAGCATCTGTTTGCGGGAGGATCTCTACTAGTTAGCTAAAGTGGCTCCGCCTGTGCACCAATCATCTCTAATAGTTAGCTTAAGTGGTGCCTTCCGTGTGCTTTAGGTAAGATCAGAACAAGCCTTCCTGCATTCCAATCAGGGCATACTTTAACCTAAGAACAAAGGGCCTGGAACGTATATAGTCCCTTCAGCTCAGATCATGATCTCAGGTTCCAGGGATCAAGTCCCGTGTCCGGCTTCCTGCTCAGCAGAGTCTGCTTCTCCCTCTCCCTTTGTCCCTCCCCCCTGCTTGTGTGCTCTCTCTCTCAGATATATAAATAAAATTTTTAAAAAATTATCAAAATTAAATGTGAATATAATACAAATAAATCAACCATCATAGTTTGGCAACCATGAAAATAAAAACCACAGGCCCTACTTCCCAGCACTTCCAATCTTACCTTCAAGAGGCAAGTCCTTGTAACTTCAATTTTGGCTTTAGGTGGTTTTCTCCAAACTCCAAATATTATAACTCTAATAATAAACTATATTGCTTTTTAGTTTGATGACTAACCTTGTAATATTTGTTTCCCTACCACACAAAATGTGAAAAAAAAAGGGTTATGTATTCCTCACTCTACTCTTCCACCTTCCTCCTTTGTCTCATTGTTGAGCTTTATTAATATTTTTGGTCTTTATCTTGATTAACTTTATAAATTTAAAGAAAACACACAAATACTTATTTTTTGTTCTATCAAGTTTGAGTAATATTTTTTGACTTGCAAAATTAGAACATTAATCTATCAACCCTATCATTCATCTCTTCTATTGGCTTAAATTACATTTTCTAATACAGAAACAGCTAGCTGGAAAACACTAATTTGGAAAGACATATGCACCCCTATGCTTATTGCAGCATTATTTACAATAGCCAAAATAAGAAGCAACCTGAGGATCCATCTATAGATGAATGTATAAAAGAGATGTGGAATATATCCATAATGAAATATTACTCAGCCATATAAAAGATTAAAATCTTGTCATTTATGACAACCCAGATGGACCGAGAGGGTATTATGCTAAGTGAAATAAAGCAGAGAAAGAAAATTATCATATGATTTCACTTATAGGTAGAATCTTAAAAATCAAGGCAAACAAACAAACAAACACAAACACACTGTTAAATACAGAGAACAAACTGGGGATTGCCAGAGGGGATGCCAGAGGGGGAATGGGTGAAATATATGAAGGTACAAATTGCATTAAGAGATACAAACTGCAGTAAAAAATAAGTTACATATATAAAAAGCACAGGATAGGGAATATAATCAATAATATTGTATGATAAAAAGGTAGCTAGCTCACTAACTTGAGCCAGTTTGATCATGTTCTGGAAGTGAGTCATGTATGTGAAGGCAAGAATCTACTTCTCCAGTTATCACTATATTTTATTAAGTACCATGTATTAAATTCCTTCTAGCAAAAAAAATAATAATTACAACAGACTATTTTTCTCTATGCTGAATCCTGGCTCATATTATTTTCCTGGGACTATGGGTTTATCATGTAATGTGAAAAAAGAAACAAGCGTTGTGGATATTATAGGGCTAATTATGTATAATTCATTGCATAGTAGAGTAGTAGGATTTTAATCATGGATCAATTGCCTCTATATGAAGAATGTTTCTAAAGTCAAGATCAAATTTATAGTTTTCTCTCCTGCCCTCCCTCTCTCATCTTTCTTTCTGTATTTCTCATTCTTGAAGCATCTCTCTCCCCTCTGGTTTTACAAAATTTGTCATATGGAACAACTATTGTGAAAATATTGCATTGAATATTACATATTTTTTGCCCCTCCCTTCCATTCTTTGCCCCTGCTGATTCTGAATACAGAGGTTATCTCAAACTGTGTTAGGAATATTGCTTATATCCTTGCTATTATGAGGTGGGTTTTTTCCCCCGCTTTTGGTTAACTTTTCTATAATTGCAATTAATTTGGGGAAAGAGGGCACTAGAGGTGTCACTTAATCTTATATCTTTCACTGCTGCTAAGTAATTGTGTTTTCCATAAATATAAAAAACAACAAATTTATCTTACAAATGCTAGCTCTTCTCCATGTAAACTATGCATTTAATTAAATATTTATACAGCACCTATTATATGATTCATTGATTGAGGAGCAAAAAAGATATGGGTCTTCCTTCAAGTTTATAATTTAATGAAAGGACACATGGTGAGGAAATAATTATATACATAGATATACAATTAATTCCTAAAGAGGAGTAGCAATAGAAGCTAATTTAGAATTATGAAGACTCAGGAAAGGTGTATTAAGAAAATAATATTTAAACTAAAACCTGAAGTTTATCAGGTTTGTTTCTTAATCATAGCCTAATGCCTTATCATCTATTTTTTTGATATCTTCTTACATAAAACTTGTAAGCACATTGTTTGCCCTGTATGCAAAGCATTGCTTTATTTTAAAGACACTTTCATAATGTTTCTGAAGGAACTCTTCTTTTAAAGTTTATTCCTTATTGATATTTTCAAAGTTGTACTTCCTAGGAATATATAAATAGTTCCCTTACTGGATTGCTGTCATTTATTTTTTCAATATTTGCAACATTTCAGCATTCCTTGATTCAACATTTTTCTGATCAGGGATAGTACCAACTGCACCTGTAATTTTTAAAAGAATAACGCAAATCATGTTTTTCTGACATATATATTAAGTGCTATTTTTATCACCCAATAATTTTTTGAATCTTCTTGATACCTGCTTACTTCTAATTGACTCTTAAAATTGGCTGAATATTTCTATTTAATTTGCATTTGAGAGCTTCTTCTTATTGATGACTTCTATTCCCTATTCTTAGAAGAGAATAAAGCCAGCTGTAAAGTGGTTATCTGCTGTTTGAGTATTGCAGTTACATTCTGCATACATTTGCCTTATATTTACATTCTCTTAGATTTCAGTTCATGGTCTACTTCAGAAAGTTTAAGCCACTTAAGCAAGAAGCAGGGAGAAAGGAAAGCCCCATGACTTACCATATTTTTTTAAACCAGTGACTACTTTTCATTGCTCAGTCAACATTTATCAGAAGTTGAAAATGTGATTACTACATGTTTGTTGGATGTTTTATTCCACTTTAGTTTTGCCTTTATGTTCTGCTCCACTGAGTGGGTTTAAAAAAAATGAAGTATCTACATCAGTTTTGTTTTGTTTTGCTGTACCCTGATAAAGAAATGACTTCCCAGTGTGTTTTCTGTTTCTGACATGCCCTCTGCTACCTCTAGGTCTCCAAGCTCCAAACTACAAATTACTGTCACAAATTTCCTAGTTCATTATGCCATTAGAAATCATCTTTATTTTGTTCAAAATTGTAAACCTTCTAGCAAATATCCTTCCTAGTGTATAGTATTGGTCATTTCTTTGTTTCAGAAAGTGGCTTTTGTCCAGCCCCTAATATGCATCCTTTCTTTATATTCTTTCTTTACATTCCATTTTGGGTTATGTCAAATAGACTCAAAATAAAGACAACATTAAAACTTAATAAAAAGAATAAGAAAATATAGTATGCTTGTGCAATGTGAATAATCACCCTCATTCACTGCAAATTCATCATATGTGTATGTATGTATGCATGTGTTTGTATATACACAAACTTTAATTCTTCATTATTTGTTAGTGAAAACTAACTCTGGAAAGAGAATGAATAGAGGAGTATAACCATCTGTAACACTTGAAGAGACAATACGAATGAATATTTGTTACATACTAAATATAATCATAAGTTCAAAAGAGAACATAGTAGCCATTTAATTTAGTTTACCTCTTCTTTTGACATTTGAACTGTCCTTTTTTTCATCTTTAAGAAATAATCCTACAAACCCTCCTTAAACTCCAGGGATTAAAAATGTTCCACCATTCCAAACATTAATTCAACATTTCACAATTATTTATTTTGTGCCAAACACTTTGCTGGTCCTAAGTTTACTACTGAGGATAAAAAGGTGATTTAAGCATAGTTGAATAACATGGAATAAAGAGGGGGGTCTGTAAATAATGAATGATATTTAGCCAATGAGGAAAATATTCAGGGAAAACATGTTGAATGCATTAAATAATTTAGCTTAGGAGATAAATGTTGTGAGATCATAATATAGGAGTTATGGCAGCCATCAAGAAAAAAAATGAAATCTTGCCATTTGCGATGATATGGATGGAACTAGAAGGTATAATGCTAAGTGAGATAAGTCAATCAGAGAAAGACAATTATCATATAATCTCACTCATATGTGGAATTTAAGAAACAAAGCAGGATCATTAGGGGAAGGGAGGGAAAAATAAAACAAGATGAAATCAGAGAGGGAGACAAACCATGAGACTCTTAACTATAGGAAACAAACTGAGGGTTGCTGGAGGGGAGATGGGGGTTGGGGTAACTGGGTGACGGACATTAAGAAGGGCACACGTGTTGTAATGAGCACTGGGTATTATATAAGACTGATGAATCAATGACCTCTACCTCAAAAACTAATAATACATTATATGTTAATTAATTGAATTTAAATTAAAAATAAATTTTAAAAATCCTAAAAAATATAGGAGTTAGAGGAGCATTAAAAATAACATTGTAGAAGTAAGCAACTGTGAGAACACAGAAGGATTTTTATGCCTGAAGAGTACCTTGAACTTTATCCTGTATGCAATACAGAGATACAGGAAAAAAAATCAAATTTACACCAGTTCTTCCTGTGAAAAGCAACAAAAATTTGACACAGAAGGAGCTGAAAGGGGAAAAGAATATGAAAAATCATTCTTCTGCTTCAACTCCACCTTTTTGTCCTGCATGAAGGTCTGTCCTGTGTGGAGGTCTGTCCTTTGGATACCGCACAAGGACCTGTATATGAGGGAACTGTGATTGTAGGTATAAATTTTCGTTCTTCAGCATCCTCTAATTACTATTTATTCTGTCCATAAAATGTACATTAAACTCGTAATTTCCTAGACAAACCATGGGATTTCAACTCATAATACAACCACTAATGTGGCTCTTTCTGCTGAGAGTATCTTCTTCCTACCACACACTTTTTAACTATACCTTCATCCACTTGTCAAACATCTATTCACCCTTGAATCTTATTTGGCAGTTTTAAAACTTGCCTCTTATAGGAAGTCTGCTGTGCCACCCGAATATAATTAATCCCTGCTTTCTTCATTGTCCTAAAGTAATATATTCATCTGACATTATACATGAAGTTGAACAGGTAATCAATAAATGTTGCTTAGGAACTGAATAACTAAATTTCTAAAAATGTATTAATTAAATATGATTGAAAGCATGGCTTGGTAAGGAAACTTGGTTATACCTCATTTTATCATTGTATTTCAGCCTGTCTGGTCTATTCCTGATAATTTATCCAAAAATTAAAAAATAAAGAGAATTTACATTTTTGTTTTATAAGGGGAAGAAAATCTCAAGAACCCTCATCATTTGATAAGAGATAGGTCCTAAGGAAGCATTTAAGACATTTATAGAAACAGTATCTTCACTAAAATGATACTTAAAATAACCAATAGTATCCAAGCTAGGGGGGGGAAAGGGCATTTTAACTATGCTTTTTAACATATACTCTATTTTAATGAAGCTCAATGAGAAGCTAATATCTAAGCAAAGTATTATTATGATCTACTTCACATGAAGTAAGAAGCACAATGTAGTAAAGACTTTTACTTGTCTACGTTCATTTTTCTGTTGCCCCTCCTTTTTTTACACTAGAACTCTTGGCTTTGACTGAGCACAAAAGACCCTTTCCCTGTCCCCAACGGGGCTCTTTTTACCAGCTTACCTTGCAGTGGGTATGGTTAAGTGATGAAAATTCTGGCCAATGCAATGGGAGCAGAAGTGAATTCTGCACTTCCAGCTATGCCCTTCAATACATCCATTTTGAGTGTCCTCTGTGCTTCTTTTTCCTGCTGACTGGGAAAGTGAGAGATGGATCAACCACTTTGGATGCAGAAATGAAATCCTCATGCAGAGGATGATGGTGTCATCTTACCAGTCCTACAACAACGTTTACCTCTGGATTCCTACATGAGAGAGAAAATATGAACCTATCTTGTTTAAACTACTTTATTTATGGATCTTAATGTTGCAAAAGCTTTTTGTAAATCAATACCAGCAAGACAGAGAAAATTATTGTAAAAAAATGCAATGCAGTTAGAGAGTAGAGTTACATAATCAGAAATTTTGGCTATCAGTCTAGTGCTTAGGCTACTAATAATTCAGTATTCTTGTAGTGGGGTTATAAGTAAAACAAACAAACAAAAACGTGTTCGTTCAATGAACAGTCACTAACTAACTGTCACTAACTAACTAACAAAAATGTGTTCGTTCAATGAACAGTCACTAACTAGTGTACTATTTACTGTGACATTCACGTACCAAAATATGCTTCTATTTTGGCAAATTAGGTTAGTCTGGAATCACATTGTAGAAATTGATTTGGGAGGAAAACTGCTTTTTGCTTAATGATCATTGTCTAGTTTTGGACTCAATATCTGAGAGGCAGAATGATGTGAAAATGTATAACTGAGAGGAACCTGTCTCAATCATTCTTTTATACCATATCCTCTTGCTTCTCCTAAGTAGTAGAATATTTTATACCTATATATAAAGCAATTTATACATGTTATTTATAGAATAGGATTCATAGCAAGTGGGGCAGAATAAATGAGTTAAGGAAGTCAGGAATGGATAAGAGGTTAACAGAATCAAGCAGGCATGAGCCATGCACAGGCGGTTCTATTAACACTCCTAGATGCACTCTATTTGAAGTTACCAACAGTTGCTCAAAGTAGGCGATTGTAAAATTAGATGGCGTCAAATAAAATTCTTCTAATCTTGCAAGTGCTTTTCATTTAACAAAATTAGTCCTCTTTATAATAAAATTTCGCATTAAAATGTTTTAATATATCAGGTTAAAGAAGGTAGCTGGAATTTAACAACCTACTATAATCCTGATAGAACACGAATGGCTAATAATGCTTTTGCTAGTCTTATCTTTGAGTGATAGCTTTATGAAAACAATTTTATACATACATTTAAATTTAATAAACTTGTACTGAGCTGTATGCAAGACATTATAGGAGATGGGAGGATGAAAAGGCATGCATCTGCTCTGCAATGGAGTATAAATGATTAGAAGAAATTAACAAGTATACAAAGAAGACAAACTGATGAGAGCTATTGTTTAATTGAAATCTGATCATTCCTTTGACAAATTATGCATCTTAGCATCACATTCTCAAAGGAAAATATGAATTTACTTAGCTGAGAAATTAAAAACCAAAATCTAGACTACATTTTTCTAAAACAGAATAGGGTTCCAAACAATATTTGTCAGAGTAAATCACAGCACAATGAACTTAACAATAAAATATGTATAGTCTGAAACTTTGAGAGTCAACCTAGGGAAATTTTTAAAGTTTAAATAGAGTAAATGCCTCAGCCTAAAATCAGGCAAAATAATTATTTTAAAGCAAGTTTGAGAAAAATTTGGGAATACATTATTTTACAACCATGGTGATCATAAAAAACACAATTCTTTAACATGCTCAGATGCCCCTTGAAATTACTCACTGGGTTGTAGAACCTAACACATTTTCTTCCCAATTATTTTTGAAGGGTTTCTGACAAATGTTTTCTTAGGAAAGAATGACAGACTGTCTTATTTATTTTGTTTTTATGAGACTCTTATTTTTATCCTGTCATAGAGGCAAATGGCAGAGCTATGATTTGGGTAAGCTACGTAACAGAGGCTCAATTTGCAAAATTTATGATATAGCTTTCTTTAATCTGTCAAAGAATGCAGGTTATATGGTATTTCAATAAAAGATGTAGATCTGGTTATATATGTTAATGAATTCCCTCCTGACAATCTTAAAAAGGTGCCAACAATTGCTGGAGCAGAAACTGTATATGATATTGAAAGCCTTAGAAAACGCTCCCAACTACAAAAATTTCCACCTAAATATTTTCTCCATATAATAGTAAAAAATTAACTATTGATAAAAAATAATTAACAAACAAGTTCAGTCAAATATGGCTACTATATGTAAATGGAGGACCTTAATATTTGCATGTGAAAGGTCATTCTTTAATATTAAAAGATTATTCAAATAATAACAAAATATTGTTTTATAGTTTTGAAATGTTAATGAAATTTTGAAAATATATTATTTCAAACTAACATTTTATTGCTCACTTATAAAATACCTGTTTTCTTTGAATGTTTAAATTGACACATGACTAAATTATATAAGGCATATACTAAAATTCTTAATTTGCTGAACTGCACAATGAATACTTCAAATTATTTCTTTTATTATTATTTTTATGTTAAATTAGCTAGCATATAGTACATCATTAGTTTTTGATGTAGTATTTTAAACTCCTTGTAGTAGTTATCTAAAACACAGTCTGCTCTTTTTGCAATTACATTCATTTCTTTTTTTTTTTTAAGATTTTATTTATTTATTTGACAGAGAGAGACAGCCAGCGAGAGAGGGAACACAAGCAGGGAGAGTGAGAGAGGAAGAAGCAGTCTCCCAGCGGAGAAGCCTGATGTGGGGCTCGATCCCGGAATGCTGGGATCACGCCCTGAGCCGAAGGCAGACGCTTAAAGACTGTGCCCCCCAGGCGCCCCTCATTCATTTATTTTCTATTCAATTTCATTCCTCTGAACACGGATGTTACTTAGTCTGATGAAAAATGTTGCTGAAGGCCCTTCCACTGCCTGGACTACTAAGCATGTCCACTTCTGACAAATCATTTCAATATTTTGCAAAACCTGACATGAAGGGCAGAAAAAGAAAAAAAAAAAAAGAAAACTGTTGGAGAAAAGCCCTTTCAACATGGAACTTAACTTGGACAGTCATTATAGCACTCATTCATTCATTAAGCCAAAAACAAACAAAAAACAATGGGGATTTTAGACTAGACCATGACATTTTCTAGCTCTAGACAGTTATTGGTTAAACTAAGTACTTTCTCTTCGGGGTTACTAAGTACACATTCTCTCCCAGTATCTACCTAAATAGAGTTCTTTATTTCCAAGAAAGGATGCTATTGCATATTTCTTTTAAAATATGTGGTTAAGGGGCACCTGAGTGGCTCCCTGCAAGCCCAGGAGACTGCTTTTTCCTCTCCCTCTGCCCTGCTGGTTCTCTCTCTCAATATATAAATAAATAGAATCTTTAAAAATTTTTTTAAAAATGTGGTTGAATTTCAATTATTACTATCTTCTGCCTCAGGCAATACAAAGGAGACATTAGTAAAGGTAATGATTGTCAAATGATAACTACATTGATTTGAAAGCCTTCAAGAATTGGTAAATTCAGTTTTCAATACAAATACCATGTTTCTGTAAGCCCATCCAACCAAATATTCCTTCATGCAGCAACTAGAAGGGAATGGCCAGCAATTAACATGTCACTGTTCTTAGGCACTGCCTTCTGGCAGAAGATTAAGATATGACTGTGGCGGATATTGATGCAGATGGTGATAATAATGATAAACACTAAAACTTTATCACATATTTGTTATGTGGGCACATGAGATTAGATCATACACAAAGCTTTTGAAAATCTAAGTATTTACAGCTGATAAACAGTAGCTTCCAAACCTTACAGAAAATAGGAACCTAGCTACCTACACAATGACAAGAGAAAATGAATGCCTGTGAGGACTTGGGGCCCTCTGTCAGGCTCCAGTTGCTTTTTAACTTACTTCCTACCGTAAGGTATTATTTTAATTCAATAAAAAATATGAGTATTTTAACAAATTTAGTAGAATCTCAAAAGCGAATTTCCCAGTCATAAAGTTCTTTTAAAAATAATTTCAGATACATGAATGGCTTTTGAAATATCCTGGTCTTATCTATTGACTTTGCTTTTTCAGTTGAGGCATGAGCTCTTCTGCACTATGTCTTCTAGCCTTCATATCGCTAGCAGCACACTACTTGACTATGTAAATATTGCGCAATGTCAAGTAATACATTGATTCCAACTCTTTTTCAAGACATTTGTTTTCTTGGATTTAATAGTTGTCTGCTTTTGTTTGTTTGTTTAAGATTTGATTATTTATTTGAAAGAGAGAGAGAGTGTGTGAGCCGGGGGGGGGGGGGGGCAGAGGGACAAGCACTCTGTGCTGAGCAAGGAGCCTATGGGGTAGGGGGGTGGAGGAGCTCAATCTCAGGATCCTGAGACATGACCCAAGCCAAAATCAAGAGTCAGAGGCTCAACCGATTGAGCCAACCAGGTACCCCTAATTGTCTCAGTTGTTATTTGATTTGTTTTCTAATTATTTCAAGTATTCTTACAGTAGGGTGACATACTGATCACTAATTTTTCAAAATGCTCGAACACCTTTCAAACACTCAAAATGTTTATAATTTCTCTTTTAAAATTCTCTCTCTTTGTCCTTTTATTTCTTCTCCACCTGCACACACTTTCTCTTCCCTTTTTTCTAAGCCCTACTTCCCACAGCCCTGTCTTTCCACTATAATAAGGAGTGATTCACTTTAAGCACTGACATATAATACCATCGGGGGACTTCCCTCTTCCACATCCAGTATCCCATAATCTTATTTTTACTTTACTGCCGCACTTTAGTGGTGCCTACCCTTCACAATTTTATAAAGAATGGGAAACATGACAGATTTAAAAACAAAAAAAAATTTTATGATTCATTTCTGAAAATGCCTTTATCTAACCTCATCCTTGAGTTATAGTTTGATTGGTCATGGAAGTCTTAGGCTAACAAGCAGTTTCCCTTGAAATACTGACAACATTACATCTTCATTTTCTAATAGTCGGGCTTATTGCTGAGAAGATGGATGCCATTCTTCAATTCCAAAATGCTTTTAAATTTTTCCTCTAAACCGAGGTGTTCTGAAATTTCACAAAAATGTGATATGTGTGTGTATATGCTTTTGTGATTCATCGTGCAATGCATGTCGCAGGTCCATTTAATCATGTAAGGACTAAAGTCTGGGGAACATTTTTGTATTTTTCTGTTATATTACTTCCTTTCTGTTCCCATTTCTTTTTCATTCCAACCCCCTCCTTTTTTTTTCCTTTTCACCACATGTTCCTATTGTCAGAGGTTGGATTGTCTAAATTTTCTTTTCTAAAGTTCATCTGTTGGTCTTTTTTTTTACTATTTTCAGAGTACATTAACTGACTTTATATTTTCTAAAGTTCATCTGTTGGTCTTTTTTACTATTTTCAGAGTAAATTAACTGACTTTCCATTTCTTTTATGGTTTTGCCATTATTTTTTCTTTAACATATTTAAATTCTAAAAGCTAAGTCTTGTTACTATAATGTATCTTTATATATCATACTGTTCTGGCTTCACAAATATAATATTGCCTCATAATTTGCAGTGATTTCAATGACTATTTGGAAGCTTCTGATGCTTCATCTCTTTTGTTAAATCTCTTTTCTGTTTATGTTGACATAGCCGTTGTTTTATTGTTGATGTTTTTATCTGTCTCTTTCATTTGGGAGGCTTTTTTAGGTTCCATGATTTATTGAGTCTCCACTCCCAGTTAAAATGGAGTCTTTAAAAGCGAATTTAAAACTGAGTTCATAGGTCTCTTATATTGAGGGTCAGCTAATATAAAATTAAGACAAGAGTTGACATACATTTACAGAGAATGACTAGATAGTTAAATGTCTTTTTTGTTGGGAAATCCCAAATATCATGAACTGTAACTTCTCAGAGTCCAATTTCTCAATCTAAAGGTCTCTAACATATTGGCTGGAGTGTTTGTGGGGTGAGGTGTGGGGAGGAGAGAGCTATGCTTCACTGCCCACATTCTAGTGCTATCACACATACTTTCAACCAGTCCTCCTGCTTTTGACCGCATGGTTCCCCACTATCTACATGGTATCTGCCATTTTTGTGTCTCTCTAGGATTTTGTAGCAGTGAAATTGCTGACTCCTTATTATTTTTCTCTGTAGGGATTAGGCTGGGACTTCTTTTGTTGGTTGAAGTCAGTTGCCATTTCCCCATCTGTTTACTCTTTCTCAAAATATTGTCAACATAATTCACCTCCTATTATCAACTCTTACATTCTTGTTTTGTGGATTTAAACAATTGTTTAATCTATCATTTTACTTACAATTGTTTGGAAAAATTTTGGTGATTTCTCATTTTTATAAAGCCAAGTTTGATAATTTATATTTTCTTCAATTATTTTCAATTATATCATGACTTTAATATGCACTGCCACAGAATGGAACATAGCTTGCACTGAATTTCAGTTTCTTTTGTATTTGTGTTCATGTCCCCTTTTTATTCATAAGTTTGTTTTTCTTTTGATATTTTTATTCAATTCGATAAGGTCTGTTTCAATTTGATTCTTTCTTAACACAATATGCATTTCTAATACTGAGTCTATCAGTGATTGTAATTTTGACTAACGTGTAAGTTATATGTGTTTAATACTGAGTGCACAAGAGACTACTGAGAACATAATGTTCTTTTCTTCTAAAATGTCATAACAGAGGTTCTTTTTTTTCCTTTTCTTTTCTAATGGGTTTGTGTGGTTATTATTGTCCAGCTTATTTTTTTGTTTTTGATATTTCATTTGTAATTCTTTTAGTTCACCTATAATTCAACTTGTAAACATTGTAAAAACAAGTAAAAGTTAATTTAGATTCCATGTTGTACCCCTCATAGTTATTACTTATTTAGCCAAATACAGTAACTATATTATTTAGAGCAATTATATATTCATTCATTTCTTCCCAACTTGATTTGTCAAAGGCTGAGTCATTTTTATAATTTTCTATTCATGTATTTTAATTTCAGAATTTCTTCTAGTTGTAACTTGTTGTTACTCATGCAGAAAGGTACATGATTATTATATTGTAATCATGGATTTAATTTTACAAAAATGTAAATTATATATGTTGCCCTATTTAATGTTTCTTGACTTAGAACATAATGACTTAGCTAATGACTTAATAAATGCCAGTTGTTACTATTATTACAATATTGCAAGTTTTACATTTTATAATATGAGATAATAATGATGCTGACATTATTCATTACATCTGAGAACTGTTGCATGTAAGGTGTTTTAAAAATGCCTGACAAATATTAAGAACTCAAAAATTTTAGCTTTCTTCTTCCTCTGCCAGCTTCTCACCTCCCATCCTCCTGTCTTTTAAATTTTCTTTTCATCTCTTTTATACTCATACAATTATATTTTACTCTTTGAACCAACTTTAAAGCTTTGCTCTTAATAGAACACAGGAGCTTAGCTGTAAATCAAACTTTATGTTCATGATACCAAGCTCTCTTCTGTCTTCCACTTTTACTCAATAAACCGTATTTCTATTAGTTTTTTCTTTAGTAATTTTCAACAATGCATTTAATTTTTATATTTCAATAGTTGCTATGTTTAAGGAAAATGTTTCTCTAATTATCAAATCAAGATTGAAGCATCTTTTATCCCCATATAACATAAGAAAATCAACTTTTTATTTCTACACATTACTCTTTCATTATCCTGGTTATGTTTAAATGACTAAATTGCAATGTGTTTTTATTATGTGTATTTTATTATCAAGATACTTTTAACCTTAAAGTTTGTTTTGGAATCTATACATGGCACTTACGAAAATAAATTAATTGATGTAAATGTACTTGCGCTTTTCCCTAATCCTGCATTCTATTTTGATTTGTTTCTGGTTGGCTGTGATACAAGCAAATTCTGGTAACTGTTTTCAGAAAGCTATATATTCTGAGTACTTACATACCTTTTATGTCTTAAACATAAGACACCTGGCAACAGCTGATGGCTTGTTTTTTTTTTTTTCCTATCAAAATGCTAAACTTTGTTTCATTTAGTTTTTTTAATTTTTATTTTTTAGGGAGAGTAGAGAGAGGGACAGAGGGAGAGAGAGAATTCCAAGGAGGCTCGCCACCCGGTGCAGAGACCCACACCAACGCAGGGCCAAATGCAGGGCTCAATCTCACGATCCTGGGATCATGATGTGAATCAAAATCAAGTCAGATGCTTAACCAACTGAGCCACGCACGCCCCCGTTTCATTTAGCTTTTGCAGTAAACATACCTGAGAACAGCTTTTTTAAAAATAAAAAATCTTTCCCTATTTTTAATGTGTGTTCCTTTTATTTAGCTATTGTTTTTTTCTTCTCTGGGTATCTGTATCATTATTTCTAAATTCCAAAATTTTTAATTTTCTAATCTGCAGAAACTTGTCATATGAGGACACTTTTCACTTCAATCAAGTTTTGGGACATGGTTTTTATTAACTTGTCCCTGTGTTTTGTTTTATTTTATTTTAAAAGATTTTTTTACTTATTCATTTGAGACCGAGAGAGAAGGGGAGAGAGAGCATGAATAGGGGAGAGAGGCCGGGAGAAAGGGAGAAGCAGACTTTCCACTGAGCAAGAAGCCTGAAGACCAAAGGGCTGGATCCCACGACCCGGAGATCATGACCTGAGCTGAAGGCACGTGCTTAACCATTTGAGCACCCAGGCACCCCCTTCCCCGGTGTTTTACTATAGACCTACATCATCGATATAATAGTTCCTTTTTATTTATTATCATAACTCTTATTTTTCACATTATTTTAACTTTTTAAATTTTCTTTCTTTTGAATCATTTTGGAATCCACCTTAGCTTTATTTTTCAAAAAATATTTTATATTTTTCTATAATATTAATTCAACATGGTAATGTGATTTTTAGTCTTATTTTTTAAATTAATGATCACATAATGGTCTTGAGATATCCATAATACATAAATGATTAAAAACAACCCAACTACAATACATCTTTAAGCTCTTAGTTTCTACAGATACATTTTAAGTATACTGTATGTCTTTTGGCATTTTGATGAAGGGGCCTTGTCTTTAGTTTACATCCTTCTAAATTTAATGTCAATTGTACCCATCCAAAGCAACCAAGATATTGGACAGTTTTATTTCTACTTGATCTCACAATCATAGAAATGCATATTTCTTTTATTGTAGTATGCTGTTTTTAATGCTTAAAGATGAAAAAATTACACTTTTTTGATTAATGAGTAATTCTTACTAAATATGAAGAGTGAGAGTAGTAGGTTCTAGGTAACTGTTCCTAGAAAACCTGTATTCAGATTGATTTTGGTAGGCTATAATAATGAACCAAAAGCAATATGATAACTTTCACATGTTTAAATATAAAGATATGCATTAAGATTTTTAAAATTGCTTGAAACTATTTTCTTTCAAAATAATGGTTGTTTCCCCTCACTAGAGGGTCATTATGAGACAAAATGAATTTTTTGACAAAATATGACTGAGTATACTTTTAGTTTTTCTCTGATAAAGATAATAACACTACCACTGTACACTGTATTGATCACACAAAACCTGGAACATTATGTTTATATTAGTCACCATACTAAAGTAGTTCTTTAGAAACAAGAAAATCCAAAAATCAATCTATATGTAAGAATTCTGAAGATCTTGCTGTAGAAAATAATTTAATGAAATGAGTAAGTGACCCAAAATGTTTGAAGGAACGCTAATGAGAGAAAGGATTTGTCTTGTTTTGTTTCTCCAGAAAGCTAAAACCTGAAGATCCATGTCAGTTCGACATAAAGAATCATCTCAAAATTAGGTTTGTAACAAAAGGTCAAACTTTCCCTAATGCAATGAATTATCTTCCTAGAAAGATTTGCATAAATACAGGGTTGTGGAAGGGGTTTTCCAGTTTCTTTCTCTTCCAACATCAAATCTATACTTGGACTCTAAAATAGGATTTGATTTCAATGATCAAGATATTTTGATAAAATCTGACAAGTTTTTAGTAACCAACATATAAAAATGTCAATGGACTGCATAAAGCTTGCTAAGATATATATTATTTCAAAGACCGATTCATTCATTCATTTAAAAATATCTATCAGATATATATAGCCTGTTCAAAGTGCAGTAATCAGCACTGAGAACACAACAATGAAGGAAGGCAGATATGGGCTTGACTTGTTTGGATCTGTGGTAGGTGGAATGATATCCCCCTCCCCAAGATATCTATGTCTTAATTCCAAGAACTTTGTGAATATATTACTTCACATGACAAAGGGGCATTTGCAGATGTGACTTAGTTAAGGATCTTGAGTTTGAGAGATTGTCTTGGACCCTTCAAGTGGGCCCAATATGATTAAAAAAAAAAAAAAAGTCCACATAAGAGGGATGCAGGGAGGGTCAGAGTCAGAGGATGATGAGATGTTGGAAGCACAGGGAGAAAAGATGATGTGACAATGAAATGAGAGTTGAGAGTGGTGCGGGGCCATGAGTCAAGAAATATGATGAAAAAGATCACTGCTAATTGCAACCAATATATATATAACTTTCTTTCTCTGACACTACATTTGGTTTTATCAATACAGTGGTTTTTTATTTTTTACAAAATTTTCTTTGTATATAATCTATAAATACAAATTAAAGAAGTTAATCTTCCAGAAGTAATTTATAACAGATAATTAATCCATTTGAGATGGCAAAAATCTTCTAAACTTTGTCTTCATATATAGCATTCTTAACGTATGGTAAATTTTTAAAGTAAGATAAAAATAAAAATAAGACTATTGATCACTTATTACTGCAAGGTAATACATTTTATATACCATGTTATAGTCAGTCAGTTCATGGGCTTAACCTTGTTATTTGGCTTTACCTCTGAAAGACCTGAATGCCCCCAATATCCATTCCTCATAACTAGAAAACTAGAATTTAATTTGTTTCATGTTTTCACCTCCTCCCTGGCCATTTGGATTGTGTCTGTAAGTGACTTTGATTGTATCCATCCACTGCTTCAAGATTCCATGGACTAAACTGGCTTCTAGCTCTTAACTAACTCTTCCTTTGTTCCGTACACCTTCTGTAATCCAGGTCACATACTCAATTTGTTTTATGAAACCACCAACCTAACTCCCAACTAAAATTCCACAATTTTAGATCAGTTTATTTTCAGATATTGCCTTTTCAGGTTTTGACCTAAAAAGTTAGATGTCAAGCACTCAATTATTTCTTCATATCCACTAAAATCTTTCTGCTATTGTTGAATTCTTCTCTGAAGAACTTTTTTTTTCTTGATACACAACAGTCTTTTACAAGTTTATTTCAGATTATATAATATTTAAAAATAGTATAGATATATAAGAAGAAGGAATTTGGCCCTTTACAGTATAATTAATTAACTGATTTACAAAGATATTTCAAAGTAACATATCTATCATTGATCCAACAATAATATAAAATGTATTTTTTTTATTATTAAATGTTATACTGAGAAGTTAAAATAATCTTTGAGAGGTGGTATAATTAACAATTTCTTATTTTCTCTTTGAACTTTTCAAATTTTTCAAATAATTCATTATTTATAAAAACGCATGATAAAAAGTCTCTGAAACAACTCCAGAAATTAGGCCTAAATAAAGCATTTGGATCAAGGTTTTTTAAAAAGCAGAAGTTGCCAGTAAATTAAAATTAAGTTGCCATGGAATGTCAAAGGCTTCCATCCGTTAAAGATCCTACTTTTTAAATTTTACATATTACCCTAAGTGTGTACATATTTAGATTAATTTTAAGAAAGAAGTAAAGTTTATCACTTTATATAACATCTGCAAATCTATTAACAGCATTTCTGCATTCATATAATTAAGAATTTTTAAATTTCACTATTGTTCCTCAAATTGTGCTTGTAATGTACTTCAAATCACACTTCCTTAATAAAAGCCCATATGATAGCTGCTGATTTGTTTGGATTTTATCAACATTAGATTAAGTTCAAAGAAAGCTCTATACTTCTGTTCTTAGCTTGAACTTGACTTATTCTAAGATTAATGTAATTAATGTTTTTATATGAATAAAAGGATGAGTACTTGTTGCATTTAACCAGAAGTATCATAATACTTTTTTTTTTTTAAGATTTTATTTATTTATTTGACAGAGACAGCCAGCGAGAGAAGGAACACAAGCAGGGGGAGTGGGAGAGGAAGAAGCAGGCTCCCAGCAGAGGAGCCCGATGTGGGACTTGATCCCAGAACGCCGAGATCACGCCCTGAGCCGAAGGCAGACGCTTTAACGTCTGCACCACCCAGGCGCCCCTCATAATACTTTTTGATTATTTGTGTGTATTACTGATTCTTCGAAATAAACATATTCCTTATTAATAAGCTGTTGGGACTGTTGTTTTATCTGATTTAATCTGGAACAAGATTGCCAAAAGATCTATTTCATAGTAATTGGTTATTGTACTTTAAACACAAATCTTTTATGTAATTATATATTCATATCTGTGGGACCTCAAAACAAAATAAAGAATGCATGATTACCAAGATTTTTCCTTCTTTCACTATTGCATCATGGCTTGAAATGAGAAATTTTGGAATTGTTTCCCCATTGAGATGGCTGTGTTAGTGATGACAAAGAATCTTGAAGTCTAGGACGCTTTTTGTTTTCCAGCTTTATTAAAATATAATGGATAATATTGTGTAAGTTTAATGTGTATCATGATGATTTTATATACATAAGGATTGTAAAATGATTACTACAATCAGTTAACACATGATTACCTCACATAGTTACTACTGTGTGTGTGTGTGCATGTGTGTGTTTGTGGAGGCGGGAGTGTGGGGAGGTATGGTAGGGTAAGAACAAGATCTACTCTCCTAGCAAATTTCAAGTGTACAATATAGTATTGTTACCTATAGTACCATACTGCACATTACATCCCCAAAACTTTTTCATCTTGTAATAAAAAATATGTCCCTTTGACCAACATCCTCTCATTTGCCCACCCATTGGGCCTTGGAAACCACCAAACTACTCTCTGTTTATGAGTTCAACTTTTTTAGATTTCTAGGATGCTTTGACAAGACAATCTTTTTAATATCCCTCTGAATATCAATACCAACATGGTATTGACCTAGAATAATAAACTTTAATCATTTGTTGACAATTACATACAGTTAGATAAACTAACTTGTTATCTGACAAAGTTTGTATACCAAGACTAGCACTGATGAGGACTCATTTTCTCAAAGAAGTGAGATACCCTAAAGGGAAAATCATTTCTGATGTTTCATGAGTTAGAGCCATATGTACAATTTACCCCTCTAAGGGTTAGATGTGGAAGGTAAAGAACATGTTTTCATGTCTTTATAATTCTTCACTTGATCTAGATAAGAGTTTAGTGCTCAGGGGAAACAAAATATAAACAAAAAAACAAAATAATTAAAAATTGAAAATCAAAACAAATGTTTTTGTAGCTTACCCTAGATTAGTTAAAAGACCATGAGGGCACACAGAATTCAAAGAGAAACTGATTGATAAAGAAGGCTACAATATGATGTCTAGGATTTGCTTCAAAAAATCCAGGAGCAGGAGAGTGAATGATAGGCAAGAAATTACACAAGACTAGCTAGAAGCAGATTATTTTTAATGTCAGATGGTGAATTCATGTGGTGGGGGTTTGGGGGAGAGTGGGGAGCACAAAGGGTAGTGGGGTGGGCAGAAAGGTGGGTCATTATATTATTTGGTCTATTTTTGTATATGTTTGAAAAAAAGAGTTTTAAAAACGAATAAAAAAATATATGCAGTCAAAAAAAAAAAGGTTATTATATCATAATAAAGGGGTCTATCCAAAAAGAAGATCCCACAATTGTAAATATTTATGCCCCTAACTTGGGAGCAGTCAAACATATAAATACATTAATAATGAACTTAAAGAATCTCATTGATAATAATACAAAAATAATAGGGGACTTTAACACCCTACTCAAAGCAGTGGACAGATCATCTAAGCAGGAGATCAACAAGGAAACAGGGCTTTGAATGATACTGGACCAAGTGGACTTACAGATAGATCCAGAGCATTTCATCCTAAAGCAGCAGAATACACATTCTTTTCAAGTGCAAACTGAAATTCTCCAGACTAGGTCACATACTGGGTCACAATCAGGCCTCAACCAGTACAAAAAGCCTGAAATCATACCATGCACATTTTCAGCACTATGAAACTTAAAGTCAACCACAAGAAAAATTTGGAAAAAAACACAAATACAGGGAGGTTAAAGAATATCTTACTAAAGAATGAATGGGTTAATCAGGAAATTGAAGAATTAAAATGATACATGGAAGCAAACAAAAATGAAAACATGACAGTCCAAAACCTTTGGAATGCAGCAAAGGCAGTCAAAATAGGGAAGTATATAGCAATACAGGCCTTCCTGAAGAAGCAAGAAAAATCTCAAATACATAACCTAACCTTACAAACTGGAAAAAGAATAGCAAAGAAAGCCTAAATCCAGCAACAGAAGGGAAATAAAGATTAGAGCAGAAATCAATGATATAGAAATAAAAAAAAAAAAAAAACCAAAACAGTAGAACAGATCAATGAAACTAGGAGCTCATTCCTTGAAAAATTAACAAAACTGATAAACCCCTAGCCAGACTTAATAAAAAGAGAAGAGAAAGGACACAAATTAATAAAATCATGAATGCAACAGGGTAGATCACAACCAAAATCCTAGAAATACCAACAGTTATAACAGAATATTAGGAGCAATTATATGCCAAAAAATTAGGCAATCTGGAAGAAATAGATAAATTCTTGAAACATACAAACTACCAAAACTGAATCAGGAAGAAATAGAAAATCTGAACAGACCCATAACCAGCAAAGAAATTGAATCAGTAATCAAAAATGTCCCACCAAACAAGAGTCCAGGGCTGGATGGCTTCCCAGGGGAATTCTACCAAACATTTAAAGAAGAATTAATACCTATTTTTCTGAAACCATTCCCAAAAATAGAAATAGAAGGAAATTTTCGAATTCACTCTATGAGGCCAGCATTACCTTGATTCCAAAACCAGACAAATACCCCACTAAAAAGGGGAATTACAGACCAATATCCCTGATGGACATGGATGCGAAAATTCTCAACAAGGTACTAGCTAATTAAATCCAACAGCACATAAAAAGAATCATTCACCACAACCAGGTGGGATTTATTCCTGGGCTTCAAGTGTGGTTCAATAGCTGCAAATCAATCAACATGATACACCACATTAATACAAGAAAGGATAAGAACCATATGATCCTCTCAATAGATGCAGAAAAAAGCATTTGACAAAATACAGCATCCTTTCTTTAATAAAAAGCCCTCAAGAAAGTAGGGATAAAAGAAACATACTTCAACATCATGAAGTCTACATACAAAAGACCCACAGCTAATATCATCCTCAATGGGGAAAACGGAGAGCTTTTCCCCTCACATCAGAAACATGACAAGGATGTCCACTCTCACCACTCTTGTTCAACATAGTACTGAAAGTCCTAGGTTCAGCAATCAGACAACAAGAATAAATTAAAGTCATCCAAATTGGCAAGGAGGAAGTCAAACTTTCATTCTTCGCAGATGGAATGATACTCTATGTGGAAAATGCAGAAGACTCCACCAAAAAACTGCTAGAATTGATACAGGAATTCAGCAAAGTCGTGGGATATAAAATCAGTGCAAAGAGGTCTGATGCATTTGTATACACCAATAATGAAGCAGCAGAAAGAGAAATCAAGGAATCGATCCCATCTATAATTGCACCCAAAACCATAAGATACCTAGGAATAAACCTAACCAAAGACATAAAAGATCTGTATTCTGAAAACTATAGAACACCTATGAAAGAAACTGAAGAAAACACAAAGAAATGGGGAAAAAAATCCATCCTCATGGATTGGAAGAACAAATATCTTTAAAATATCTATACTACCCAAAGCAATCTACACATTTAAGGCAATCCTTATCAAAATAGCCTTTGTCACCGAGCTAGAATAAACAATCCTCAAATTTGTATAGAACTACAAAAGATCCAGAGTAGCCAAAGCAGTGTTGAAAAAGAAAAGCAAAGCTGAAGACATCACAATTCCAGATTTCAACCTGTATTACAAGGCTGTAATCATCAAGACAGTGTGGTACTGTCATAAAAACAGACACAGATCAATGGAACAAAACAGAGAACCCAGATATAGACCCACAACTATATGGCCAACTAATCATCAACAAAGCAGAAAAGAATATCCAATGGAAAAAGGACAGTTTCTTCAACAAATGGTGTTGGGAAGATTGGACAGAACATGCAGAAGAATAAACTGGACCACTTTCTTACATCATGCACAAAAATAAATTCAAAATGGATGAAAGACTTAAATGTGAAAATTTAGGAATCTATCAAAATCCTAGAGGAGAACAAAATTTAGGAATCTATCAAAATCCTAGAGGTAGCAACCTCTTTGACCTCGGCCATTAGCAACTTCATACTTGACACGTTTCCAGAGGCAAGGAAAACAAAAACAAAAATGAAGTATTGGGACTTCATCAAGATAAAAAGCTTCTGCACAGCAAAGGAAACAAAAACTAAAAGGCAAACAACAGAATGGGAGAAGATATTTGTAAATGACATTTGGATAAAGGGCTAATAACCAAAATCTATAAAGAACTTATCAAACTCAACACCCAAAAAATAAAAAAGCCAGTTAAAAAATGGACAGAAGACCTGAACAAACATTTCCCCAAAGAAGACATACAAATGACTAGCAGACACATGAAAAAGTGCTCAACATCACTCATCATCAGGGAAATACAAATTGAAACCACAAGGAGATACCACCTCACACTGGTCAAAATGGCTAAAATTAACAATCCAGGAAACAAGAGATGTTGGTGAGGATTCAAAAAAGGGGAATCCTCTTACATTGTTGGTGGGAATGCCAACTGGTGCAGCCACTTTGGGAAACAGTATGGAGGTTCCTGAAACAGTTAAAAATAGAACCACACTACAACCAAGCAATTGCATTACTAGGTATTTATCCAAATGATACAAAAATACTGATTCGAAGGGGCACATGCACCCGAAGTTTACAGCAACATTATCAACAATAGCCAATTTATGGAAAGAGCCCAAAGGTTCATTGATTGATGAATGGGTAAAGAAGATATATATATATATATATATATATCACACACACATACACACACAAATACACACACATAATGGAATATCACACATCCACCAAAAAAAAGAAAATTTGCCATTTGCAATAGCACAGTTGGAACTAGAGTGTATTATGCTAAGCGAAATAAGTCAGTCAGAGAAAGACAAATCCATATGATTTCACTCATACATGGAATTTAAGAAACAAAACAAATAAACATAGGGGAAGCAAAGAAAAAATAAAATTAGGTAAAAACCGAGAGGGAGACAAACCATAAGAGACTCTTAACTGTAAGGAACAAACTTAAGGTTGCTGGAAGAGAGGTGGGTGGGGGACGCGGTAAGTGTGTGATGGGCATTAAGGAGGGCACTTGTAATGAGCACTAGGTATTATATGCGAGTGATGAATCATTAAATTTTACCCCTCAAACTAATACCACACTATATGTTAACTAACTTGAATTTAAATAAAGTGTTGAAAACAAAGGAGAAACTGATTTATTCAGAAGCAAAATATTATATTTCTAGTACACAGAATGATAATGATAGAGATATTGCCAGGTGGCATTGCAATTCACTCAGGATATAAATAACTAAATTATTTAAAATATGTACATTTTTTAAAAATAAGAAAACAATATATTTAGTAATTATTCTTTTCCTCCAAACTCAACTCTAAGTAATGTTTCTTTTTTCAGTTTGTACAATTTTCAAGACTAGAAGGAAAGTTGTTTAAGTTTTAGTGAGTCGATTTGGGAGGAAATTAACACTAATTATAGGGTTTTAAGTAAAACCAAATAAGTATATTTCTTATTAAAAAAAAGAAAGCTAGTCTGAGCTATAGATCACTGGATTTTTGTCCATAATATCAATATTATCGATATTTTTTTAAAACTCATGCTGATTTTTTTATAAATAATTTTTACAATTACTACTAAAACTTTAGAGATAGCGTTTTTACAAATCTGCATTCATAGCATAGAAGTCATTGGACTGCACAAATCACAGTTTTTGCTTTTGTTGAGATAAATATGATTTTTCATTCCTAAGATGGTCTCAAGAAAATTACAGATGTATTGTACTTACAGAAGATACAAAATGAGTAGAAAACATCAATTATAAGCATTAGTGCAGTAAATTAGCTTATACACTTAGCTAGTTTTAAACAAAGAAGTTTTTCTCTTTGTATTTCTCATAAAAAGTGAGGGGTAAAATGTAGTGTGTCCCCTTCTCTATTATTCCATAGGTAAGCAATGTCTCCTAGAAGAGTAAAAAAAAAATGTTTCTAGTTTGATTGGCATGCATTTACTGTTTAACATATTATTATATTTTTAAGATTTCAACAATATAGATCTTTTTACATGGAGGTTTTATTATTCTGTTAATAATTTTTGATATTGTATTTATGAGTTTTTCTGAATTATGTATTTTGGTAGGTGACAATTGCATTGACAAAATAACTTTTGTATAATTTTATGTGTGATAGGGTCAATAGTTTATCTGTGTAACTATTTGGATGGTTTCCAGTTATTAATCAACCATACATGTTTCTTCAAAAACCTCATTTATAACTAATAGACTTTCTCATAATGCAATGAACTTGCCAATATTTCAATGCAAATTGGTGTGACGCTATTAATCTCTATATTCAGGCACCACTAAATTACTCTTGACTCATAATTAAACACTTGTTCTAAGCATGTAAATTCCTTGTCCTCAAAAGAACAACTAACTTGCTGCACATATTTGAACACTGGGAACTGACTTCATAAGTTGAGTCTCCAGGCAAGATATTCCCAGGCTTATCAGAGAACACCTGCACAAAATTCATTGTGATCACTACCCTCTTGAGCCACTTGACCAATATTCTGATTATGAAATGTATTCATACTAAGATATTTGAAAAAACTTTTAGTTATTTGTCATTATGACTGACTCTAGACTAAACTAGTCTAAACTGCATCATATGAAAGAAAGATGGAAAACATTCCCAGCTCAGTCTATGTAACACACTATGCTCTCATTATCACTCATAAGTTCTTAATTAAGAGAAGTAAATCATATAAAAAGTAAAATGTCATATATATATGCAGTCAACAAGCAGTAGAGCTAGAATTAACACCCAGAGATGCCTATACCAGGTGACGAACCCAGCTACAAGTTGCTGCACCCACAGGAAGAGCAGGACACAGATAAATAGAATGTATAATGGAGGGCTGCAAAGCTGCATATGGGAGTTTAGAAATACTGCTGTGGGCAGTTAGATGCCATTGAAATGTCCAGATAAATAGGACTTGGTTATTCTATTGCTCTGTGGGTTTTTTCTTTTCTTTTTTCTTTCTTTTCTTCTCTTTTCTTCTCTCTATTCTCTTTTTTTCTTCTTTTCTTTCCTTCCCTCATTTTTTTCTTTTCTTTTCTTTTTTTTTTTTTTTTAAGGAGTTCAGCTTTTTATTGAAAGTGTTACAAAAGGTTTAGTAAACAACAACAACAACAAAGCCTATGTCATCACTGGATGCCTCCCCTTTCTTCTCCTTGGCCGGGGCCACAGAAGTGGAGAGGGCTGGAGCGCCCGCTGGTGCAGCGCCGGCTGCTGGGGCAGGTCCACCAGCCCCAGCGCTGCAGATGAGGTTCCCAATGTTGACATTGGCCAGGGTCTTTGCAAACTAGCCTGGCCAGAAAAACTCAACATTTATACTGGCTGTTTTAGTGAGAGCATTGATCTTATTCTCTGTGATGGTCACAGCATCATCGTGCTGATGAGGGCAGTAGGTGCCGGGAGCTCAGGGACAGAGGTCACGGTGCCGGAGGCAGCTACAGGTCTGGCGCTAGTCACCTGCTGAACTGAGGGCATTACTCCAGTGCCACGTTAGTTCCTTGAAAGGACTGAGGACCTTAGTGGCAGCTAAGGAAAACTGTTTCTTGGGTTATAATTGCATTAGCCAGCCATGCGTAGATGTATCATTTATCAGTGATTACGTAAATGGTAAAATACAATTTTTGTTAGTCCAGATCATAGGAGAGGTGAGGAATGAATTCAATACCCAATCCTATACTGAATCTTGTACTGACAGAAAAAGAGGGGGAAAAATGTGTTGCAAAAGACTAGAGTGGGTTGATTGACAAAACTGCAATTAGGGTGGTAGATTAGATAAAAATATTCCTTTAATAAATTTGCTAAACTTCACAGGTATATTATAGTAAAATAAGAGAATCTCCTTATTCTTAGGAAGAATGTCCTGAAATATTAAAGGATGAGGTCTGGGATGTATGCCATTCACTTTGACATGGTTCAGGAAAAATTACAAGTAATAAATGAATCAATGATAAAGCCAATGAGGTTAAATGTTAACTATAGGTAATTCTGTATAAAGCATAACCATTTTTTGTCCTACTCCTAGTCTCACAACTTTTCTTCAAATTTTTAGTTATTTCCAAATAAAATGTTTCCAAAAGAAGAAGAGAGATTTTAATCTTGCTGAAGAGAAATTACCTTTTCAAATGAGAGGATAATATAAAGCTATAGAAATAAAACAAAGTTCCAAATTATTTTTACAAATAAGGACTGTAGCAGAAGGGGACAACTGGGGATCAAAATGAGGATGAGGAGAGCCAAATCAGGACTTTATCCCACCAGCCTTCCATCACTTGTCTGAGTCACTAATTTCTACCACTTTAATGAATTATGAAAACATAAAAATTTGTTTCAGTATTGCCCTTCTTTTTAAGATCTTGGTCTAAGACAGGAATCAGCAAACTACAGCACTCTGGTCAAATTGCAGCAAAGCCTGTGAGCTAAGAATGGTTTTTACAATTTTTTTCTTTCTTTTTTCCCCCCTTTTTTAAAAGGTTGTAAAGGGTGAGGGGAGCAAAAGAAGGAGGAGGAGAAGGAATGTGACAGAATCCTTATGTGGCTTACAAAGCATAAAATATTTACTATCTGACCCTTTACATACAAAGTTTGTAAAAGTTTGTCTATAAATTTCTTAAGGACCAAAACTGTGTGCTCCAATAAGAGTTACTTATTGAATAAGGAAGAGAGCATTCAGATCTAAAAGTACTGAAGACAATTTCACATAGAACATGAGATTTATACTCAACACTCAGAAATATGCATTGGTTATATAAGTAAAAAAACAAAACAAAACAAAAAAAACCCCAAGATGCTGTGGCATTTCTGGGAAGAAGAATAATGCAAAGTCACTAAGGTGCAGAACACACAGCACTTAGAGCGTTTAGAAGGAAGTCCCAGTCATATTTCTGAAAGCTTAGAGACCCATTTTGTAATTGGCATTATATTTTTATGAAATATTTATGTGGTTTTATTTATTTCTTGTCTTCACAAGTAAGGCTCTTTCCTTAGTTAACCCAAAGCTTCCATCTCCCTATGGCAGAAATAGGGGCAAGTATTTTACAATTAATCTAGAAAGAATGAAAATACAAACTGTAAATTAAAATTTAGATTCTGTGAGTAAAAGTATAATTTTGCAGCAAGATAATAGTCTTAAAATAGAAACTACTGAGAAAAAAGTGTATGTTGGATTCCTTTAGTATTATTTAAAATTTTATTGCATTGGGCAAGTAAATAAAAGTCTGCTCTTTTAAGACTGAGGTTTTTTTTTTTGTGGGATTTTTTTGGTGTTTTTTGTTTGTTTGTTTGTTTTGGTAAATCAGGGAAACAGAAAGAGGAAGATGGACAGAGAGGGGGGAATAAAGGCTTAAGAGTGCATTTCCCTGCCCTCTGGTCCCTTAGGTCCTATGCAGGGAGTAGTGATAATAATGCCTACCTAATAAGACTACTGGGAAGATTAAATAAGATGGTCCATGTTGAAGGGCTCTTTGTTATGTCTGACTTATGGAAAGTCCTAAATAAGGGTTAGCTTTCATTCCCTCTTGATAATTAAGCTTTACCTATTGTATCTTCCACACTCATTATTTGATCTACTTCAGGAACAATAGATTATAGAAAAAAATGTACAAATCATGGTTTTCAATCAAAGTCTACTGTTAACTGGATTTGTCAAGTCACTCTTTTCTCAGGCTTTCAGTTTAATTTCTGGCAAAATGGAGTAAGACTAACAACTAATTTTGTCTCCACCAGCACTATAATTTTATGATTTTTTTATTAAGTGCATAAATCTTCACATGATAGTTACCCAAAATGTTGGACATTATAAATCTTAAACACGATTGAAATAAAGCAGTGATTTTTTTCATAGAAAAAAATTCCCTTTGTTACTTTGATAGCCTCATGATTTCCAGTTTTATTTTTGCTAAAGATACATAAATTTTGTTATTTTCCAAGAAAAAAATCTTTTATGGTTTAAGTACATGAGACATTATGGTTTTTAACATAAAGAAGTAGGTAAATCTATTACATCATATAAGTAAGGGGCAGATTCTGAGACAAAATTAAAATCAGTGTATTCTTTTTTTTTTTAGATTTATTTTAGAAAGAGAGAAAGTGCATGCATGTGAGTAGGGGGAGGGACAGAGGGAGAGAATCTTAAGCAGACTCCCCACTGAGCCTGGAGCTCCAGGTGGGTTCAATTTCAAGACCCATGAAACCATGACCTGAACGAAAATCATGAGTAGAAGGCTTAACCAACTAAGCCACCCAGGTGTCCCTAAAATCAGTGTGTATTATTATTTCATCCTCGTATTACAGACACAAAATGTCTTACAAAATCTGTATCTACTGTTATTACTAATATTCTCAATTCCTCTATTACTCACTGAAGATATAGTAAACTACTTATGATAAAAAATGTAATCAGTAAATATATAAACTCAAATTATTTCCTTTCTGATAAAAATTTCCAGTGAATTTCTAACAGTGTATTTGCTTCTCATGAAATAATTCCTTAAAGTTCTAATGAAGTTATTCAATATTCATTATATACAGAAAGTTGAATATATACATATATTTTTTTTATTTAAAAATATGATTCCTTTATTCTAAGAGGTTAAGAATACCAACTCCTCCCATATAACTCAGCCATAATGGGTTACATAAAGCGTTCTATTAACTGGACTATAATTTTGTAGAAAAATAAATATATTAATAGAAATATACTGTATATTGAAATAGGCAGTCAGAAAATATGAATTTTGACTATCGAAGTGATTTTCAATACATGTTGCTTACAAACTTCTTTGGAATTAAGAACTGAAATAAGAAATAATTTCTAATATCTTTATTATATCCATTTTCAAAAAACTGTGGGGCCATTTTTTTCTGGTTAGTCCTGTGTTGGAAGGAAGGGCAAAAAATAGGGAAGCTAGTCATCATTGATCAGTTCTGATCTTTCTGTGCCATTTGCTGTAGATGCTGTGGTTTGGTTTCCCAGAGTTGGTTGCTGTAGAGATTGTAAATCAGAGCTCTATTATGCTATACAGCCTGGCCATTGTCCTTTGTATATTCAGTCTCTCAATAAGCTGAAGTAAATCACCTTTACTCAGTGTTTTAATGGGATCTAGCATTTTTGGAAGTTGCATTCATTCTTTAACATATTCAATATTTGTTCAAGAATGACTGACTGCACATGCTTAAATCCTCTAAATCATCGCTTGGAAATATGCAGTGCATTCAGAAAATCTCGTTTACTTAGAAATTACGTGGATTAAAGAACAATCTTACCAAAATATCTACTCTTTTTAAAACTAATACTCCCTATTATGAAAAGCCATGTGAGAATTCATTCAATATATTCAATGTTGAATATATTGAAATATTACGAATAATATTTCATTAGAACTTCATATCTTTGATATTAAAATGAATGAGGTTAATAAGTAGCAGAAAATAATTATTTCAAAACCTTGGACTTCCTAGTTATGTTAACAGAAACATGCTTTAATCCAATGAGTTGTCACTAACAGCCTGCATGTAGGTTTCTTGTTCTATAAATAAAGTTTTATTGTAACACAGCTAACCCATTCCTTTAAGTATTGTCTATGATTGCTTTCTATACAACAGCAAAGTTGAGCAATTGTAGCAGAGACCATGTGGTCCAGAGCCTAAAATATTTGCTCACCTACCCTTTGCAGTAAAAGTTTGCTAACGCCAAGAGGATACGTCAAAATATGTGAAAATATAATATCTGTGTTCATACCAATAAATTGAGGTTGAAGAATAAACCCTCAAGACAGATATAATTTATTAAGCATTACTGAGCAAATTAGGACATTATAAGAAAAGTAAAGTTCTTTATTTTCCCTGTTGCAAACACAGAATTCCATTAGCTCTGCAGAGGAAAGATTCCCTTAGAGTTGGTTTTGTCTTCTACTTATAGGATGCATCTGGATCAATTAAACCTTTGTCATGCATGAATAATTTCAACCCCTTAGGTAATTAGAACATTCATTCTGCCTCACAGTTAACTCTGAGATTAAAAAGGTAACTTGATTTTTTTTAAGCTCACTAATCAAGCTTCAAAGTGTTCACATTTTCATACTGATGAAAAGCTGACTGAATAAGAATGGAAATCATTTATTAAATATATCAATTGGCTAATAAGGTACTTTTCTAAATGTTTGTATGCCTGGTAAAGTACCTTAGAGCCTGAATTTTTATATTTTAGTTTCTCACACATAAACCATTTTTTAAAAAGACAACTAATTGTATGAAACTTAGTTTAAGTTTTCTTTCAATTTATAAGCATTTACTAATGGCTATTCTATATCTACATATTCAGAAAAGATGATTGAGTGTTTTCACACATGTAAGCACACACACTCCTACACACCTTTGCATTTGTTGCACACCACATAAGTAGTTTTACTAGGTAAATGAGTCCTTACTTTGTAAGCTCCCACACTACGTGCTATAAATAAATAATAAAATATGAATAAATTTTTAAAATAAATCAGATAGATAAAAATCATCCTAGAAAATATTAGGAGGAAGAAAATAAAAATAATTTCTTATTTTCACATGTATTTTAATAACATTTTAAGGGGTTTTCATTATAGTACATACTTCAATGTCCCCATAAAATAAAATTTTGATTTTTAGCCTTCTCATTTTGCTAAGTCATCAAAACCTAACATGATTTATTGTATTGCCTTGTGAATTAGTAATATTTAGGGGGCAAAAGATATATGACTGTGTGGCTTTAAAATAAATAGTTCTAAATTGCTGTAACTTTTGGTTCTTTTTATTTATTAGTATTTCTGCTTTTTCTTGCTGGAGATTATCCATTTTTATTGGCAAATATGTTCAATTCCATATTGACCTTGCTTGCTACTTTTGTCTAATTTCAAAACATACAAACATTTTTAAGTCCCTCTGCACCCAAAAGTGGAGTAGCTTCTAGTGATAAAAAAAAAATAAAATCACATTTCCTTCACTCAAAGAAACCAATCTGTTTGAAGTGAAGGGTATATATACAAACGCATTCCTCTGATAAACATTATAATACATTAATGAAAACACAGGGGAGAGAGAGTAATTCTTCCAAAGCATATTAGAAATGTATCATAAAAGAGGTATGCAAAATCATCAAAGTAAATATATATATGTATATATTTATGTATATATATATGTATATATATATACTCATACACTCGTGTGTGTGTGTATATATATATATATATACTCATACATATATGCTCATGGATTGGAAGAACAAATATTGTTAAAATGTATATACTACCTGAAGCAACCTACTCATTTATGCAATCCTTATGTATGTGTGTGTATATATATATATATATAATTTGCTATTTTTTCAATTGATTTCTTTAAAAAAATAAGTGTCATCATCTGTACTTCTATAAAATAATATATTTTATAAAATAAGTAAAATTAGTATGTCTTAGTGGATCTCTTTGATATTTTATTTTCCCAGAGATAAACCTTCATTACATTCCTAAATTAGATATAAATACTAATACAAATAATATAAATTATGTGCTTATTTAATATCTATCTATCTATGTCTATCTATCTATCTATCTATCTATCTATCTATCTACCTATGTAGATATACATTATACCCTCATATACAATTTAGAACAGAAGTAACCTTTTTGTTTTTGTTCATAAACATAAAGAGAAATAGCTATATCTACTCTACACCATTAATAACTCCTTCTCCCCCAGGGATCAATCTTCTTACTTTTTACTGTAGATTCTGTTGCTATACTCATGAATTGTATGAATAGAAAGGTGTATTCTACACTGTGACTTATCATCACATTAAGCAATGCCAGCATTGTGTTACTGTTTTATAGAAATACACATGAAAATGTGTAATGTATTTCAATGGTTGAAGAGTAACCAAAAAAAAAAATATATATACAATTGAAGATGACACAAATAAATGGGAAAACATTTCATGCTCATGGATTGGAAGAACAAATATTGTTAAATGACTATACTACCTGAAGCAACCTACTCATTTATGCAATCCTTATCAAAATACCACCAGCCTTTTTCACAGAGCTAGAATAAACACTCCTCAAATTTGTATGGAACCACAAAAGACCCAGAATAGCTTAAGTAATGTTGAAAAAGAAGAGCAGAGCTGGAGACATCACCATTCCAGACTTCTAGCTGTATTACAAAGCTATAATCATCAAGACAGTATGGTACTGGCACAAAAACAGACACAGATCAGTGGGACAGAATAGAGAACCCAGATATAAACCCACAACTCTATGGTCAACTAATCTTTGACAAAGCAGGAAAGAATGTCCAATGGAAAAAAGTCAGTTGCTTCAACAAATGGTGCTGAGAAAACTGGACAGCAACGTGCAAAGGAATGAAACTGGACCCCTTTCTTACACCATACACAAAAATAAATTCAAAATGGATGAAAGACCTAAATGTGAGGCAGGAAATCATCAAAATCTTAGCTGAGAAGACAGGCAGGATAGCACATTCTTACTAGATCTGTCTTCAGAGGCAAGGAAAACAAAAGCAAAACAAACAAACAAAAACAACAAAAACAAATCAAACAAACAAAAAACAACCAACCAAACAAAAAACCCTATTAGGACTTTGTCAAGATAAAAAGCTTCTGCACAATGAAGGAAACAATCAACAGAATTAAAGGCAACCAAACGAATGGGAGAAGATATTTGCAAATGACATATCTGATAAAGGGTCAGTATACAAAATCTATGAAGTATTTATCAAACTCAACACCCAAAAACGAAATAATCCAGTTAAGAAATGGTCAGAGGACACAAATAGACATTTTTCCAAAGGAAACAGTCAGTTGGCTAACAGACACGTGAAAAGATGCTCAACATCACTCATCATCAGGGAAATACAAATCAGAACTACTATGAGATATCACCTCATACCTGTGAGAACGGCTAAATTTAACAACACAGGAAACAACAGATGTTGGAGAGGGTGCGGAGACAGGGGAATCCTCTTACACTGTTGGTGGAAATGCAAGCTGGCACAACCACACTGGAAAAAATTGTGGAGGCTCCTTAAAAAGTTAAAAATAGAACAACCCTACGATCCAGCACTTGCCCTACTAGGTATTTACCCAAAGGATACCAAAATACTGATTTGAAGGGGCACCCCAATGTTTATAGCAATCTTATCAACAATAGCCAAATTATGGGAAGAGCCCAAATGTCCATCGACTTGATGAATGTATAAAGAAGAGGGTTGCATGTGTGTGTGTGTGTGTGTGTGTGTGTGTGTGTGTGTACAAAATGGAATATTACTCAGCCATAAAAAGAGAATGAAATCTTGCCATTTACAACAACATGGATGGAGCTAGAGTGTATTACATGAAGCGAAATCAGTCAGAAAAAGACAAACACCATATGATTTCATTCATATATGGAACTTAAGAAACAAAACAGATAAATGTAGGGGAGGAAAAGAGAGGCAAACCATAAAACAGGCTCTCAACTGTAGGGAATAAGCTGAGGGTTGCTAGAGGGAAGATGGGTGGGGGAAGGAGTTAAATGCGTGACAGGTATTAAGGAGGGCACTTGTTGTGATGACCACTGTGTGTTATATTTAAGTGATGAATCACTAAATTCTATTCCTGAAGTTAATATTACACTATAAGTTAACTAACTGTAATTTAAATAAGAACTTGAAACAAACAAGCAAAAATACAATCATTTATTTGGAATTTTATTCCAGTGACCATCAAGAAATTGCAAAATGACTAACAATTCAGTTTGCATAATTACTGTAATAACCTCTACTTGCATAGTGTTATTTATAGTTCTTCAAGGAATTTTTATTTATAATCAGCATCTTTGGCCCTGAAACAACCTTTGAGATATACCAGACTGGTGATTATTATCATTTTTTAAAGAAGAGGAAGCAGAAGTTCAGAGTTTAAATGATGTTCCCATGGACACAGAGTGCTCTTAAAAAGAAGGGCCACAGTAGATGTACATTTTTTTATAGAGAGGATTCAAGGGCAGCAATATGTTTAGAATTTAATCTGATCTATAAACTGAATGTTAGTATTTTGTTCTAATGTGTGTTTATGTGAACAAACTCGAGAGTAAAAATAAGAAAGTGTGTGTATTGTTCTCTTGAAAATGAATGTTATGTAAAATAATTAATCAAAACTACAGTACTATTTTCTTAATTTACTCAATGTTTCTCACTTGTGATCATTTTAAAGGTCTTTCAGTTTATAGTCTATTTGTCAAATATCTTACTTTGTGTTAGAAATCATGATAGGTATAATATTAGACTTAACACATAGATGAATGTGTACTTATATATTAGTTTTCTTTAAAAATACACATATATAAATCTTTCAACAATAAAAGTGAATTCTGTAGCTGATCCCAAAGATACAAAATTAAAAATAGGAAAAAAAAAGGAAATAAAACTAAAGTTATATTTAGTATACTAGTAAATTTCTTAAGGTACTTTTTTAAAGTAATGACGTCATATTAAAGATAAACATTCAATTCTTTTTTTTTTTTTTTTTTTAAGATTTTATTTATTTATTCGACAGAGAGAGACAGCCAGCGAGAGAGGGAACACAGCAGGGGGAGTGGGAGAGGAAGAAGCAGGCTCCCAGCAGAGGAGCCTGATGTGGGACTCGATTCCGGACCGCCAGGATCACGCCCTGAGCCGAAGGCAGACGCTTTAACGACTGCGCTACCCAGGCGCCCCCTAAACATTCAATTCTTAAATGTGTTAGCTAACATTTTAGAATCCTTTTGATCACCTTATATGTGATCATGTAAATACATTTTATAGGGAGCCATTTAAACAGATATAATTCCCATATTCAAGATGTTTTAAAATATTCTGACATATCTAGAAGTATTACAGAAATCCTAATAACTAAATAAATTAGTGAAGAAAGATGATAAATTTGATACAGATATAGCCAACTTTTTATTATCTTGGGGGAAGATAGAAAATGAAATCTATAGTTAATCCTCAAATCTGATTTCTGCAGTTACATTCGATCTGCTGCCTTGCTAAAACCTTCAGCAGGGCTGTCATGCAGTCAGTCACATTAGCTGAAGAGAGTAACCTTGTTTCTCCTTTCCTTTAGACTAGCTTAAGGAGGAGGGCAAATGGAGGTAGGATGACAGCAAAGAAAGCAAGGTGTCTCTCTGCATCATTCACAAGACATATTTAAACCTGCCATTCTGAATGACTACCTCTTATGTTGTTAGGCACATATGGGTAGTTCAAGCCACCAAGTTCACTTTGAGATTATAAACTTAAAACAAGATTTGGATGGCCCCTGAAGTGTTGCTACAATTTACACTTGACTGTGTTTCATAGTTGGAGAAGCAGTCAAAGGTGTGGAACAAGTCAGACAGAATTCTGTTTGCGTTCTAGCTTTGCCATTTGTAGCCATAACTTAGGGACAAGTACCTTAACTCCTGTAAACCTCAGTTTCCTCAGTACTTAAAATGAGTTTCTAAAGTCTACGTCAGTAAGTTTGTTGTTTGGATTACAGCCTGTGTACCTTTCCTGACATGGTGACTCAGACACAGAAGCGGAGCAATGAAAGTGTCAAATAGCATAAGAGTGATCAAGTGAAGATGAATTTAGTCTGGGGCACCTCGATGGCGCAGTCCTTTAAGCCACCGACTCTTGTTTTCTGCTCAGGTTGTGACCTCAGGGTTGAGATCAAGCCCCCGCGGGGCTCCTTGCTCAGCGCAGGGTCTGCTTTGGATTCTCTTTCCCTCTCCCTCTGCACCCCCGCACCAAATAAATAAATAAATCTTTTTAAAAAAAGATGAACTGGGATGCCTGGGTGGCTCAGTAGGTTGAGCGTCTGCCTTTACCTCAGGTCATGATCCCAGGGTCCTGGGATCAAGTCCTGCATTGGGCTCCCTGCTCAGCTGGCAACCTGCTTCTCCTTCTCCCTGCAGCTTCCCCTGCTCGTGCTCTCTCTGGCAAAAAAATAAATGAAATCTTAAAAAAAAAAAAAAAGATGAACTTGATCTTCCTTTAACAATAAGAGGCTATTTCCTTAATTATAAAAGAGGGGAGGAAAGTATTTCCCAGTTCTAAAACATGTGCATTAATGACTTCTTTCCAAAAAACCTGTTAAAAATGTATTTGTAAGCCTTTTTAAAAAGATGTATTTATTTATTTGAGAGAGAGAGAAAGCGTACACACAAGTGGAGGGATGGGCAGAGGGAGAGAATCTCAAGCAGACTCCCTGCTGAGCCTGGAGCTTGATGCCTGCCTCTCACAACCCTGAGATCATGACCTGAGCTGAAACCAAGAGTCAGACGCTTAACCAACTGAGCCACCCAGGTGCTCCTATTTGTAAGCCTTTCTGTGATCTGTGCTTTCTTACTGGAAATAGTTAACACATCTGTGTGCTTCAATAGATGTAGCACTACAAAACAAATCTGTTGGATGAAAAGGAATTTAGGCTGAGATTATGTTCTAAGTGCAAGAGTCCAGGACTATTCTATTTAGTTAAGTGATGCTTGTAGGACTTAAACCTTCGTCCTGTGAAGGATGGGGCAGTATCTGGAGCAAGAATGCCAATGCCCTATCATGAATTATCTGAAGACCTTGACTTATAACTCACTCCTCCCTTATAGGTAAATGTAAGACTAACAGAATGATCAACGGCCAAGATCGTCTTCTTTTAGAGAAAGCATTTGTGGAATTGAGAAGGAGGGCAAGAGAAGGAAAAACAAAGGCATGTGAGAGAAAAGAGGCAGAAAAAGAGGAAGGAGTAAGAGAAGGAAAAGCATGAACCGAGGGAGCAAGTGAGCATAAAGAGAACCATGATTTGACCAACTCATTTAATATCTTAAGTCTCTGCTCTACAAATGCAATTTGTTTGTTGCTTTGATTTTACTAGGATTCTGATTTTATGGTCCCTTCCAGCAAAAGTAACTTCAAGGGAGTGGATCATAGTACTGATTTTAATAGACTACAAAAAGGAAACAAAAACACAAACAAAACTGATCTTCTCTTTTGCCCTACCAAAATTTTACTTAAAATAAGTTTCAGTGCCAATTCAAAATAGGGAAAGGGGAGAAGGTGCAGTGCATGCAGGGGGTAAATTTCTAATTGCCAGTGATGCCCTGCTCTCTCAGCACTTCCAATACATACAGAAGGAGTGAGAGGCTGATTTCCCCCAAAAGCATCCCGGTTACCAGAGCACCGGATATGAGTTGAAAGTTATGAGATACTGTACCCTTTAAGCACAAAATCAATCTCTCCAATAACTCACCATCCCCATGGGCCCAGCACCAGGCCTACCATTCCTGTTTCAGAAACTCCTTTGAGTTATGACGTGACCTTCAGAAAAATCTTTGTTAAATCAAAGTATATGACTTGGGAGGTTGAACAACCCAGTGTCTTATCAGTTTGAATTAGATAATTAGCTGTCATAAAGAGCCCCTTGAGAGAGAAACAGGTTAAGTACATTTAATTGAGCAGAAGAATGAATAGACATGGAAGGATTTTCACATATCGCAGCCACGCTGCCATCTGTAATAGTAGCATGCAGAAAGCAGGGACCTCAGAAGGATTTAGAGTATTTACTGAAGAGAAACCTGCAGAAAGAAAAGATAACAGCAAAGGCCAGTGTCATCCCAGAGTAAAAACAAAAACATGATTGTCAACTCTCTGATTTTGCTTGGGCTGCCCCAGGCCTGAATGTGACCTGTTCATTTTTACCTGGTTCTAATGGGAAAATATGAAAAGTGGCATGTTGGAGAGAGCACCGAGTCACATGTCACAGCAGTGATGCAACTTCTGGAGCAACCTCCTGTGTTGTTCTGAAGATAATTAGATAGCAGACTCTCTGCAGGCAGAAAAGCAAGCAAAAACTGTACAGTGGAGTTCTCAGTTTTCTTGATAATTTTCTTCTCATTTGTCCTTGCAGATTTACAGAGAAAAGAACAGATGTATTTCTTTCGACAGTGTCATTCCAATTTCTAGATGTGTTTTCCTCTCCCTCTAGCTAATTACAATGAAACCTTATAAACAGCATACATAACACAAATATGAAAGGTCTGCGGGAGATGGAGAGAAGAAGGCACAGTGGCAAGGAACCTCAACACCCGAGGACTGATACGGTGTGAAGTTCCCTAGGTTCTCTTTTCTCCTCATCTGTCCAGGTGAAGAATTAAAGCTGGAGACCCAGAAATGCTAACAGGTGCAGACAAAAAAAAAAGACCCACAAAAGCCTGACCTCTCTGGCCAAAAATCCAGCAAAGAAAGAGCTTAGCAACACAGAAAACTTTGAGACAATAACCACTCTACTCCAAACAAATGCACAAAACAAACAAAGAAACAAAATCTGTAACCCTCTCTCAGCCCTGCCAGCAAAGACTGGGTGGAGAGTCTAGATGTCCACCCTTCCAGTTTGTTGAAGTGCCCCAACACTCCTGTCAGAGAAGGTAGAGTGGCAGCTACTACCTCTAGGGGCTGAGCTAGAGCTCATGGCAATGGAGCCAAGACAGTCACCACCTCCAGACAGGAACAAGTGATGTCCCTATCTCTTGCTCCAATGCTCTACCACTGTCACTGGAGACCACAGAGGAGCCTACGTTCATGCCCACCTGGCAGTAACCAGCTGGCATCCATCTTCACCCAGAAGAGTAATAAGAAGTAATAGAAGTAATAAAAAGTAATAGAAGAGGAGGCCTGCTGAATCATGAGATTCAAATGTGATCCTGAATCTTATACCACAACACTCAACACATTCAGGTTTCAATGGAAAAACAATTGTTATACTAAGAAACAGATCTCGAATAGAATTTTTTTCCCCAAATTTTGGCATTATTCATCCATATGTCATTATTTCCTGTTTTGAATTTTTATTCTTTTATGTGAAACCTACATAATTTCATACAAATCCAGAAGTGTGTATATATATATATATACACACACACACACTCACACACACACATATATACATACATATATATAAAATATGTATATATAATATCCAAATTATATCCAGAAATTACATATATACATATGTACATATAATTTCTAAGAAACTCCCTTTTCGACTTGCGCTTCTAGCCATCATGTAGTAATATGGACCAGACTTCTTTTCTTGTTATAAACAACTAGAAAACTAGACAAAATATATAAAATGATTATTATTAAACATTAATAAGCAAACGAAATCCTAAAAATTCTAACTAATCCAAAAGAAGGCACAAAAAGAGGAAAACATGAAACAAAAAAACACATGGAGAAGAGAGAAAACAAAGAGCAAGATGATAGATGAATCCACCCATATTAACACATTACACTAAAAATAAATGGTCAAACACCTCACATAAAATACATAGATGGTTAAACTTCGTTTAAAAAAAGAATGAATGAATAATATACCATATGCTATGAGAATATTACTTTAAATAAATGAAACATATAGATTAAAAATAAAAGGAGGAAAAATGGTACTCATTATGTATTAATCTAGGACCCAGTGAGGAAATAGACACCATAGAATAATTTGAACAGAAAAATTTTAGTATAAGGAATGATTACAACAGGGAATTGGAGTAAGGAGGGATTGGCTAGTTAAGAAATACAGAAAACTCTAGGGAATGCAGGAATCACAGATATAAAGTGTAGCTACTGCCCCTGGAGACTGAGCTAGAGCTCATGAGGAGGAAACCCTTCCAGCCAGAGGTTAGATCCAAGACCTTGGAGAGAGCACAGCCATCAAAATTTGTTGGAAACGTGACCAATGAATCTTGCTGGAAATTTTTCTATATTGGCTATAAAATAAATATTTTAGGCTTTGTGGGCCACACAGACTCTGCCACAATTAGTCAGTTCTGCAGTTGTAGTACGTAAGTCCCTAGTACAACCAGGAATAGAGATGGCTAGCTCCCAATGAAACTTTATTTACAGAAACACCTGGTGGGCTCAATTTGGTACATAGGCTATAGTCTTCCAACAACTACTCAAGGATATCAGGGAATTCAGTTCAAAAGATGATGTCTCACTCGAGATGTTCAGCCACAAAACAACCTATGGGGAAGAGTGGATGGATGCTGGGGAAGCTTCCGGCTGCTGAGTGTTGCCCAGAGCCTGGTGCCAGAGAAGCCCATCTGGCTGTAGGAACTGGGTACTGGGGAAGCTGTGCACGAAGCAGGAATCACTCATTTTTCCACTCATTATTTGGTTTTTGCCAAATAAATTTTAAAAATCCCATTCAGATCCTAATATAATTTAGGCATTTACAGTATTTTTATTCCCCTATTTTTTTGTCTCTCATATCTTATGTGTATCAATAAATTTTTATGTATTTCTTCATATTGGTATTGTTTATTTCCTGATAAATTTATTTTTAAGTATATTATTTTTTTGTTGCCGTTCTTAATATGATCCCTTTTAAAATATAGTTTTAACTGCTTATTGTGAAATGATGCACAATAGGTACTAGATGCAAATGACTGTTTTGCTTTGTTCATTCAATTTTACTTCATAATTTTATCTTATTTTTTGAAATTGCTAGAGCTTCAAATTGTAGGATTGTCATACCTTTCATTGTGATTAAGGTGTAGAATGTAATTTGAAAATAGATATCTTAGGTACAGAAAATATTCTAATCTGAATTTACTAAGGTTGAAAATCAATAATGAATATTGACTTTTAGAAAATGTCCTTTTGCATCAATTAAGATGCTTAACTTTTTTCTCCTTCAAACTGTATATAAAATTTTAAGGAAAAGGCATTACCATTAAGTGATATCTTATAAAATGTTGTTTAAATTGTAGAATCGGTTTCACTTATACATTGATATATAGACAATATGGAATATATATTAACATAGTTTATTATTTAAAAGTTAAATAATTTTGGAATAATCCTGAAAATTATGTCTGAATAAAAATTAGTATTGTAAGTAAATATACAATTTGGATATTTAAAATTCAGCTGCATTTCTTTCAATCTTATTTTTAATATTTTTTTAGTTCACAAGGTATACTTTAGATATCAATGAAGAGAAAATTAAAATGATTAATTATTCTATCAGAGTCAAACAAAAGTCACAATGTCTACATTCAGCATCTATCATGTTTTCTATTAGTCTTTCAGAGCTAGGTTCCTTAAGATTTATATTCTACTTCTATGCAATCATAATCATCAAAGAGAGTGTAATGAGACATCGTCAATTTAATTTAAATTTTCAAAAGTGCCAAGTTGATTGATCTTTTAAAGTGCCACAGGGATCTTGAAGGTAAACATCCTTTTCAGTATTATTAGTTTAAATTCGGTGATACAGTGGATCCTATGAGAATATTATGAACACTGAATCCTACATAAAATTTTATATGTTACTGCACTAAATTATAACATATGCTTGAAAGACTAACAGTTAATTAACACAATCCATGCAGGAAAATCAAGAAGTCAATATGATCTCACAAGAGGTCTTTAAGCTGTTTTAAATATATGACTAAAAACATCAGATCTGCTCACAAATCATGAAAAAAATCCATATTGCAAAGGTCCTAAATAAATAACATGCAATTTAAAAGTATAGGATAGTATATTGGTAGCATATTGTATGGATTCAATTATGTGATAAATAATTACTCAAATTTCTTTCTGATAATCAAGACATTGGTGAATCATATTGGCTCCAAACTTGAACTTGTTCCTCTGACTGTTTCTGGGTCTATAACCTTCCTCCTTGACAAAAGCTTCGTGTGGCAACAGTTTACCTTGCTGGCAAGTATATTCTCTAGAAATAATTGATGTTTATTTATTCAATACTAAATGTCTACCACATCTTTGAATCATTTTTTAGGTTTAAGATATCCTATGTAATTTTAATTTTCTAGAAATAGATAACAGAAAAAAAAAAAACTAGTGCAGGAAGAATATTCTTGAAACCAAACCAAACTTTAAAACTGAACTCTCTTTGATCAGTTAAAGGGGTGGAGAGGGAAAACAACCCCAGTTATTTTAACTGACATAAAGAATCCTTCACCAGCTATAGAACAATTAAAAAGGCAAAAATGGAACACGGACATACCAACATGTAAAAATGGTGGGAAGCAGCTACCACAAGGAAGTATTAGAATTATTGATGTTTATAGGCTGAGAGAGGAGCCCCCTGGAGTTGGGAGCCAGAGTTCACACAGCCTCCAGGGGGCTGGTGCTATCATCTCTGAGAGAATGCACGAAGCTGGTTCAACAATTGTTGGCAAACTGAAAACTGGAATAAACTACTGCTGCGAGTGTGGGGAAGAAGAAAAAAATTAACAGCAAAAAAATATCCTCCAAGAGGGAAGCTGACAAGAACAGGAAGAGGACAGAGGAAAAGAAGCAAACAAGAAGGCTGTGTGTTCCTTCTTCCTTCTCCAGCTGCTAGTCTGCGGATGTGCTCTGTTGTTAGAGCCAAGGAGTCCGTTGTCAAAGGAAAAATATGGTTTGCAAAGACACTGTCCCTTTATCACAAAACCAGTAATATAGAAAAGTGGGTTTGAAACCTGGCTAATGTTTAACAACTGGCAAAATAGTGTAAGAAAATTCAATATTCTTAAAGTCAAGCCAAAACTTGAAAACATCATTCTATAAAAGCATTTCTTGTAAAAGATTGCTGTATTTCTTTTTTCTAACTCAGTGTGAGACTGCGTCTCGGAAATTCTAGTTGAGTGGATTCTTTTAGTTTTCATTGCAATGTTTTCATTCACCTACAGGTGAAAGATTTTTCTCACTTCATGTGTTGGCAATTATCTGATATGATTGAAGCAATTCTCTTATTTTCTTTTAAATTATTTTATAATTTTAATATCCACATTTCCACTTATTTAATTTACCTGGAATTTATTTTCAGTTTGGTGTGAGGCATGATTTTATGTATCACTACTCTCATCCCACATGGGTGGGCAATTACCTCAAACAATAGAGTGAATAACCAAGATTTCCTCCCAGCTCCAAAATGCCACTTCTGACATATATCAAAAATCCAAATAGCTGTAGGTATGTTAGAAGCAATTTATTATTTGTTCGGTCAACCTCTACTCTTAGTTTTTATTTTCCCATATGAGTTTTAGAATAAATTCTATCAGTTTTTTGAAGAAAATGCAATTGCAATTTTGCATGTAGCTGAAATTAATTTGAGAAATATCTATTTTTATAATATGTAGTCTTCATATACATATCCTTCTAAGTTCTTATTTTATTTCCTTCCTTTTCTTCAATAGTCTTAGTAAAATACCAACATGTGTTTATTAGCTTTGCTCTTTGGTGAATCGTATCTTTTGATATTACTGTAAATGGCATTTTAAAATAAAATTTTATGTTATAATGGTTGTAGATGTACAGAAGAGTGGACAAGCTAATAGAGTTCTCATATACCCCAAATCCAGTTAATATATTACTTTATTATAGTACATTTGTCACAATTAATGAACAAATATTTAATGAATCAATATTTATTTTATTTTTTTAAAGATTTTATTTATTTATTTATTTGACAGAGATAGAGACAGCCAGCGAGAGAGGGAACACAAGCAGGGGGAGGGGGAGAGGAAGAAGCAGGCTCATAGCGGAGGAGTCTGATGTGGGGCTCGATCCCAGAACGCTGGGAGCACGCCCTGAGCTGAAGGCAGACGCTTAAGGACTGCGCCACCCAGGCACCCCTAATGAATCAATATTTAACACGTTGTTATTAACTAAGTTCCATACATTATTTGGATTTCATTAGTTTCCCCTAATGTAATTTTTCTGTTCTGGGATCACATCCAGGATACCCTATAGCATTTAGTCCTAATGACTCCGTAGCCATCTCTGGCTGGTTTCGCAGACTTTCCTTGTTTTTTGATCATCTTAAATATTTTGAGGAGTACTAGTCAGGTATTTTTAGAATATATTTCAAGTGAAATTTATCTGATGTTTTTCTAATGACTACACTGGAGTTATGGGTTTGGGGGAGGAAGATCACAGAGATACTGTGCCATTTCATCACATCTTATCAAGGACACCTACTATCAATATGACTATCATTATTGACATTAACCATGATCACTTGGCTTGAGGTAGTGTTTGTCACATTTCTCCACTGCAAATGTTCTTTTTTTTTTTTCTTTTTCCTTTTTTCTTTTTTTACCCTTTCCATAACATGCTCTTTAGAAAGAAGTACTATGCTCAGCATACACTGCAGGGGTAAAGAGCTATACATGTACATAAAATTGCATTTTATATTTTTCTGTAGTAGATAGGAATATTTTAATTTCTATATATTGATGTTTGCACTCACTGTTTTTAATTTTTTTCTAATTCCATTAGTTTGTAGATTCTTATTTTCTATACAGACAATTATGTCCTCCAAAATTTATCCAGATTGATTTCTTCCTATTTCCAATCTTTGTACTTTTATTTTTCCTCTTATATCCTAATTTGCTAGCTCGGCCCATTAGTAAAATGGGATTTTTTTTTTCATTTTCTTTACTTTAGAATAATTCTACAGTTTCACAATGAGGTATAATGTTTTCTGCATATTTTAACATTTTTATCAGCATGTGGGAGATTTCATTTTCTCCTTATTTTCTGAAAGGAATTTTTATCCCTTTTTAAAGAATTAAAGACTTATTTTCTGGAGGTTATGCAAATCTTTCTAGTATTTTGGTAAATTTAAATTAAAAATATAACTTGGACATACATAAAAATGAATTATTCTGATAATTTTATTTTATTTTATTTATTTATTTTTTTAAAGATTTTATTTATTTATTTGACAGAGATAGAGACAGCCAGCGAGAGAGGGAACACAAGCAGGGGGAGTGGGAGAGGAAGAAGCAGGCTCACAGTGGAGGAGCCTGACGTGGGGCTCGATCCCATAACACCAGGATCACGCCCTGAGCTGAAGGCAGACGCTTAACCGCTGTGCCACCCAGGCGCCCCTATTCTGATAATTTTAATAAATGGTTTTCTGCTGTTATTGAAATAACATGTTTTCTCTTTTAATCTGTTAATATGATATAAAGAGGAAGTTTCCTCAATATTTCACCATAACGTGTTCTCCAGATACATATTTTTTATATCGTTCACGCAATGTGTACATACATCTGTGTGTGTGTGTGTGTGTGTGTGTGTGTGTATTCTGGCTTCAATTAATAATATTTTCTTTAGAATCATTGCATCTATTTCAACACTGAAATTGGATTCATAATTTTGATTTCTCAACTTCTTGGGTTTTTAAAACTCTACATCACCCTAAAACTGTCCTGGTACTTTTTTTTTTTTTTTTTGTAGCTATATTTTAAAGTTTGGATCAATTTCTTAAATGGTTTCAATCTGTTACGAGTTTTCATTTTTCTTAAATTTGTTACGTTAGTCTACATTTTAGGGAAATCATCTCATCCATATACTCAAATTGTCATGGGGTTTTCATATTCTGATATTATCTTGTATATTTCTTAAATATACTCATTTATTGTTTTCTTCCCTCTTATTTCCTGTGTTGTAAGATCCTGACTATAGGAATTTTGTCTTGTTCCCTGACATATCTCTGGGCCTGGAAGTGCCTGACATATTTGGTAAATTTTCCATCTATAGTTGTTGAATGAATGAGTAAACTGTGTTATAGTGTAAAAGTTAAAAATATGGGCTCTACAATATAAGTTCTTGGTTTAAAGGAGGTCCTCCATTTTCTAGTTGTGTAATATGGGCAAGTTGCTTTATCTCTTTAAAACCACAGATATGTATCTGTATGAGAATTAAGCATAATTACTTGGTAGGGTTTTCTTTAAGAATTCACTTAGATGATAGAAATGTGAGATGGAACACAATACCTGTTTAATAGGCTTAAAAAAAACTAACTTTAATTATTATTATTGGTATTGGTATTATTGTTGTTGTTATTAGTATTTAACTCCTAAACAAACAATGATGAATAAGGGATGATCCCCACTCGGAAAACTGATAATCTCCCCTAAGAAATTGAGGATTAGCATCTAATTAAATGAAAAATGATGAGTGCTACAATGGTATATATAGACATAATGCATACACTTGGGTTTTTGTTAGTTGTTATAATAAGTAATATTTTGAAAAGTTTTAATTATTTTTGCCATTTACAATGCTGTCTGAGGAGCTTTGAAATATGGTTTTGGCTTTATGGTGTTCTATTTAACACGAGATGGAGTGTATTGCTTTGGGTTTTTATAGGTATGGTCAATCTTAGAGCCAGTTTTAGCATTTCTGCCATAGGTGTTTTCAGAATAAGTGCATGGCAACTATTTCCCCTAAAAAGAGTATGTAAAATACTATCAGATATAAAACTTTTTATAAAAATTCAATATACTGCAAGATTTTAATTTTATCTTAGATTCCCCATTCTCTAAACTTCAATTTTACTCTTCACACTTGGTATATAGGTAAACTGAGGCTTGGAAATGGTGAAGGTCAGATTAAGTTCAAGTAAAAAAAGTTCCATTTTAATACAATTTTAGATTTGAAAAAATAGTGTGGATTTTGATCAGAAGAGATACATTTTTGCTATATGGACCAGAGACAAGCACAATCCAAACGTGGCCTCCACAAAGAAAAATGTGTAAACTGACTGCATAAAAAAAAAAAAAGCAATTGAAATCTTGAGCATTTGGATATTCATTTTCAATAAGAATTTTTATTAAATCAACATAAGAAGGTTAAAAATATAATTGTATATTTATGCTCACTATATTCTTAATAGCCTATTTCTAACCCCCAAAATACAGATAAGACATTTTTTTTTAAATAGAAAAGAACAATTTGCAATTTGATTCTAAGGATTTCTTGGTCATAGCGATTATTTTCTAATCTATATTATTAGAGAACTTAGGGCATTTCTGAACCTTTCATCTCAGAAATTTTGGACTCATAAAAGATATAGCTAGACTTTCATAATTACATTTAGAAATAAATTTATAAATGTTTGATAACTACTATATGGTTTTGTAAGAGGCTCATATTGTGTTTTTTACATTCACCAATTCAAGGTTACTTTTGAAATGTGAATAGGAAATTTCCAAACTGGGAGGATGGGAAGAGCATTCCAGGCTGAGGGAATAGTGTATGTGTATTCTATGAGACAGAATGCAGTTTTGGGGCACGTGCGTGGCACAGTTGGTTAAGCCTCCAACTCTTGGTTTCTGCTCAGGTCATGATCTCAGGGTTGTGAGATCAAGCACCCCCTCAGGCTCTGTGCTCAGCACGGAGTCTGCGTGAGTTTCTCTCTCCCTCTCTCTCTGCCCACCCTCCCATTTTGCACTTGCATGTGCATGCACTTTCTCTCTCTGGAATAAATAAATAAATCTTAAAAAAAAAAAAAAAAAGAACGCAGTTCTAAGGAAAAAGCAGTTTTATATATCTGGAATATAGAGCTTATTAGGGTAACTGCAGATGAAGCTAAAAAGGCAATCATAGCCAAATTATAAAAAGATATTCTGCCAAAACAAACTATCTTACATACGTCAATGTCACTTTCAGTAATTTTGTAATTATGCATAACAACTAAGATTTGCATTATATTTGACCCATGGACAATAAAAACACTCATAAATTAAGGTCACAGTTATACTTGTATTGCCAAAAATTATTAGTAGTTTGAAGCCCTGTATGCTGCCTCACTATAGCAATTTAATACATATTGGTGAATGATAAGTCTTTCATTTCCATGATTATATTTGGATTTAGGGCATCGGGTATATATTCATTCATTTATTTACATATATATGCAGGCATTCAACAAATGTTTCGGTTCTCTTGTATGTTAGGCATTGTGCTAAAGCTTGTGGTGTAAAGATGAATCAATTTCATTGACTCCCTAAAGTGGCAAACTCTACAGAGGTAGATAAAGTTAAATGCATATCATTAGTCAGGTTATACGTTTTTTAACAGAAGTATATGCAAGGAGTTGTGGAAGAAACAGAAAGAAAGCACAAACCTGGCTGAACAGCAAAGAATCTACAGAGGAGGATTTAAGCCAGGATCCTAGTTGGATCAATACTTAAAAATTCTTTTACAAAAAAAGAAGAAAGCTGCATTTTGTTTAACCTAAACTGCTTATTGTTCACAAAAGATACATATCATATACTCTTTTTAAAATATATACTTTTTTACTTTAATATATTTTAAACTTACAGAAAAATTACAGGTATCCTATAAAGAGTTCCCATATTTCCACACATCCAATTTCTGCTATTAACAACTTACAGTAGGATGGTACCTTTACTATAATTAATGGACCAGTATTAATATATTTTTATTAACTGAAGTCCATACTTAATTCAGGTTTTCTTAATTTTACCTAATGTTCTTTTTCTGTTCCCAACTGTGATGCCACATTACATTTCATTGACTGTCTCCTTGGGCTACTCTTGGCTGACAGTTTATCAGAATTTTCTTATTTTTGACACCTGTGAAATGTTTTAGAAGGAGATGTCAGGTGTTTCTTAAAATATCCCTCAATGAAAATTTGTGTATGTTTTTCTCAAGATCAGACTGGGATGATGAGTTTTGAGGAAGAAAACCACATAGGTAAAGTGCGGTTCTCATTATATCATATCAAGGGTACATAGTACCCATAAGACTTTTCACTGTTAATACTGATCCCCTGGCTGAGGTAGCATCTGTCAGGTTTCTCCACCGTGAAGCTACCTTTCCTTTCTCCTTTTCATTCTGCATTCTTTGGAAGGAAGTCACTATGCACGGTCCACAGTTAAGGAGTGGGAAGTGTGTATATATATTATTTGAAATTTTTCTGCATGAGAGACTTGTCACTTCTTACTGATTTACTTATTTATTCAATCATGTTTATATCAGTATGGATTCATGGATAATTATTTTATATTTTGGGTTATAACTCAGTAATACTTAATTTAGTTTATTGCTCAAATTTTTCCAGCTTTGGACATTGGGAGCTTATAATTGTCACATTGATGTATCTTTGAAATTTTTGTTTGCTTATTTTTTAATACTTCCTTGCTTTCTGGCACTGCCTGTGAGATGGTCCAAACTCATTTTGTACATTTCCCTGGGCCCTGAATCAGCCATTTCTCTGAGGAGCCCAGGTTCTTTTTAATGGAGAATGGTATTCTATATCCAAGACCTGGGCACTAAGTGTGCTCACTGTTACTGGGGTGTCATTGCTTCTAGACCCTCTCAGCTGACAAAGTAAGGAAATATACATGTACTTCTACAACATGGTTTTACAGGCATATTTCAATTATTCCCTATTATACTAATTGTTCAGTTGTTGTGTCTCTACTATACTGTAGCTGAAGCGAACGTTAATTATCTTAAGAAAAACCTTAGGAATATCTGTTTGTTCAACGAACATTTTAATAATATCTTTACCTTTCTCTATTCCTTGAAATGAAACTTATCAGAAAGTATGAGAAATTAGAAAATAAACAATGTAAATATGCCTAAAAGGATAGTCTTGCTGCCACTTAAAAAGAATTGAGCCAAGGTTGTGTTATCTCTAAAATATAGTTTTAGAATTACTGAACATAGATGATTAAAATATACTAAATTACAGCTATGAAAGATATTCATTTTGTTAGGGCTGTATATGACCATATGCTTCCCCAAGTTTCTGTCCATGGACAATGACACAATTATCTGTACTCAGAAAAGCACACACGGTGCTTACGATTTTCTTAGTCTGTGGAAGCTGCTTATATTTGAAGTTAATGTCAGCAATGTCAACTAAATTAAAGGTTTCAATAAGATGATCTTCCAGGATAACATGAGTATAAGCTTCAGCACGTGGAGAGCTCACGATAGAACCCTAGATTCATTTACTGAAGATAATTGATTTATGTAAAACGTAAACTGATTAGACAATTAGTAGGTGTTCACACTGCTTTTTATGGGGTGAGGAACTACCATCATGCTGGCCTGCTTTGTTTGGTATGCGGAAACAATTATGTTTTGTGTTTAAAGATAATGGCTAAAGATTATAATTCCCCTTAAGAAAGAGAATGGAGCTAAAGTTTGCATTTTTGCACCATTTCTCTAAGAAAATCCTCAAACTTAAAATAGTATTACTTGGATTTGAGGGATGTAAATAGTAGAGAAATATTCAAAAAACAAAAAAGAAATAAGGCTGTTCTTACTACGGATATTTGGAGTTTTTACTACAAATGTTCATGTAAGAGGCCATGTTGATGCCCATTCTTTAAAAAAAAAAAAGTTATAAGCCTTTTTGAATCATTCCTTTTCCAAAATTCTCCTTTTAATCCATTTAATAATTATGATAATTGATCACACATCAAACTTTATTGAAAAAGCCAGATTTTCCATTTTTGGATTTGTGGTTAACAGAGAAAGCATTTTAGTTTTGATGGGCTAATGTTTGTGGGTACCAAAAAAATCACTTTAATAGATTTTCATGGCAAAATATATATTTTTGATTTTCCCATGAGAGGTTAGTTGGTTACGTTTTAGAAATTTAGATTGAAATAGTTGTTAAATATCATGCAGATATGGTAGTTATTTTGAAAGACAAAGCCTTAATCCTCTGAGCCATACTAGAAACTATAAAAGAGTATTATTTACAATGCATATGGTGACCCTGGAAGCCTACTGCTTGTTTCACTGGACGTTCTGCCTTTCAGACATAGCCTTCTCTTCTTAATCAAATACTCTACAGGATTCTCAATTGGATAATAAACTCAAAAACTGCAAATCCTCCCTTACTTTCTTGAGACCTTCTGGTCAAGGTTTTGTAATATGTCTGAACCATAAAAATGAATCTCTTTTTTCAATTTTCTATGCTCTCTGCTTTTGCAAATCTTGTTGGTATAGTCACAGACTTCAGGAAGGATAACTGTCAAAAATATTGGTTGACTTGAAATATGTTATTGAACTGCACATCTAAGATAATATCCAGTGGCACTTGCTGAAAACTCTAAAATATTCTGTGGTCACTGATTTACTTGTGTGTGTTCAGTAGATCAGAATTTGGTCTAACTTGCGCAATGATTGAGTTTTCAATGACTAAAAGTTGCTCTTTTTTTTCTTATTCAGTATGAATTTTATTTTGAGGTAAAATGAGATGCTCAACATAACTCACTTATGCATGTTTAGGATGTAGTAAATGTTCAATAAATATTAATTATTATTATATTATTTAATACAACCACCCAAAATGTTAATATTGAACAGCTATTTATTTAATAGATTAGATCATTGAAGCTCAGAACATTTTCTACTTTTCCACATCCATTAAGTAACTGAACTTTTTCTTTAAGCACCAGTATTCTCTGACTTCCCAGTCCTCTGAAATGTGCAAGCTGTACTGGCCCACACACACAGGTGCACACGCACACAGGTGCACATGCACATTTTCTTTGTCTAAGTAAGTTGAACTTCTTAGTCTAATTTTCTAATTATTAAGATGGAACTGAAACACATTTTTACTTTATTTTTTTCTAAATGAATGGACTTTCCACAGAGAACACAATCTACATGGGATGTCATTCATGCTGACCATAGCTCTAAAGTGGGGGCATGGAAAGGTGGCAGAGAAAATTATAGTCAAGGAGGGGAAAAAGTTTCCAGTTTCTTACGACCTCCATCAGAATATGGTTCATGATTTTGGTGATAGAGCAAGGGAGATGGAACTATTCTGCAATCTGTGCGTTCTTGAAAATCCAGGTCTGCCCTATGTAGGCAGAGCAGGAAAGGTCCCAGGATTGGCATGGAATGGCTTCCCCAAGAAAGAGCCACTAAGGGGGACTTCTTTCTATTAGGCTAACTGGATGTTGTAGACATTTAAAAAAGCTACTTGTCCATGCAAAAATAAGCCATTCATACATAATATATAGTCAAAAGCTGTTCATACTTCTTCACTTCATATATATAGCATTTACTCCTAAATGCAAATCAGATGTTATTTACTTAGTTATAAAATAAAAGGCCTACTGGTTTCACCTAATTTAAGACATAGTGTGGTGGCTGGGAGAAGAAAAGTATCTCTGCTATAAGGAAGACTCACGATCCAAAAGGCAATTTCCCCAGAAAATTTTACCAATGGACACATGCACACACAAACATTATAATTTCAAGTAATTATGTTAAGGCATGCCAGCATTGACAAAATTCATTTGAAAACTTCATTTTCAGAGTAATTACACAGCATTGTTGAGGGTGAGCTGTCTTTCAAATTTGATTAATGATTTTGTAAGCTCACACAATTGTTCCCTTCCTCCATTATCATTTCATCTACATTCAAGGAACTGTAACCTTATTCAAGATGGTGGGACCTCTTCTTTGGTATGCCTGCTAGGTCTTCAAGCAATACACCACTCAATTTGAATGTTTTGAGGACAATTAACACAATAGGTAAGTTCAGAGTAATGATTATAGAATTTTTTAACTAATCTGTTAATTTACTGAGTTAGATAAAATTTATCTATTTGATTTTCCATTGCAAGATATAATATATATTTAGATAAGAGACTGTAAATGTAATTCATAAATTTCATAAGTTTTTTAAAAATTTTGTTTATTTGAGAGAGAAAAAGGGAGCTCATGCACAAGCTGGGGAGGGGCAGAGGGAGAGAGAGAATCTCAATCCAACTCCATGCTGAGCCTGTGGAGCCCAACATGGGGCTTGATCTCACACACTGAGATCATGACCTGCTGAAATCAAGAGTCAGACACTTAACTGACTGAGTCACCCAGGCACCCCCCCACAAGTTCTTTTAATACCATGCCAGTAGTAAAATTAAGGCTCTAGGGATCTTATTTAAGGCAAGTTGGAGGTTGTGAGCTCTATTTTTTGTGTCCAGTAGACAAGTCATATATTAAAAAAAAAAAAAAAGGATAGTTACTTTATAGTGCTCACTTGAGTATATTTTTGAAATTCTTCCCCTCTCCATTATGACATTTCTTTTAACTCTGGCAAATTTAGAGAAAAAATTGCAACATTTTACATAAAAATCCAGGCAAGGGAAAACCTGGTAAATTAAAATTCAGAAATATCACAACCTTAATAATTTCAGATCATCATAAATAGTCTGAAAGCAAATTTGAAGTATGGTACAAATTAAGTAGTCTTACCAAGAAAAAAAAAATAGGGTGATTTAACTAAACAGTATAAAAAGTAACTTTAAAGGAAATTCCAGTGCTCTATCTTATGATGGAACAAAATGCTTGTTACTTTTAGACCAAAAATGTTCCCTGGAAAAAATAACATCACTTCTTCAAAGCCTTATAATCTACTTGGATAAGGTAATATGACTCACTGAAGGTCAAAGTGCAGTAACAGCTCCACTGCCAAAAACTTAAATGACAGCTGTTGACACAGAATGTAGTTAAGGAGCAAAGATTGAAGAAACTTATTTTGAATAAAACACTGAACTATCCTTGAACTAAATAAATAGGAGTACTGCTAACTCTTAGTCTTGTGAAAGATAAAATTATGTCAAAATTTATTTTTCAATTGACTTCATTTTTTCCAAAGAGAGCTTGCTACATCCAGGGGTTTGTCGAAGTCTACGCACTGTAACTCAAATGTACCCAACATGCTACTTCCTTTGCTTTCTAGAACTGATTGCAGCTGCCGCTGGAGCCCTATTCTCACTGATGGGGTTGGAGATTGGAGAGGCACTTCAATATGTTCCTTCAAGGTAATTCAGCTCTTGTCTCTGTTGAAACAATCTGTGTGTGTGTGTGTGTGTGTGTGTGTGTGTGTGTGTGTGTGAGAGAGAGAGAGAGAGAGAGAGAGAGAGAGAGAATTTAGCCTCATTTTTGTACCTCTTGGTTTTGTAACCACTCTGTCCTTCAGGATTTTTTTTTCTCAACACATTCTCCTTAACCCTCAGGTGCTTGGCTTTTTGGTACAACCTTTGCTAGCTCCTGCTGATGTCTTGCTGCCTCTTTAATGGCAGGCCTTTATTCTTTTGTTTCTTCTACCCAAGTAACCCACAAACTGTTCTCTTAGCACAGGCAATGCTCCTTGGTTGCTCCCAGAGAAGTTCAACAGTCCTCCTCTGCTGACCAGGACCCCCTTCTGAAATGTTACTGAGCTTCTCACCCACAGAAAATCAGCCATAAGTGCTTTGTGGATGTTCACCCTGCTCCTTCTGCTCCACACTGCTTGCCTCTCACCAGTTCACACCTCTGAAAAGCAGACTGACTCTGAGCAATAGGATGCTTTACATCTGTCCCGGAGGGACAGGTGGAAATTTCACCTCTTACATTACCCACATCAGCCGCTGGATTAGGAATAAGGGATTTTCTGTCCCAGGTCACATTGTTGCCCAATGATGTGATTCACCGTTTATAATTTACTGTAGCCATTCTTTTCTGTCTTGGCAAAAGATTCTCTAATGGTCTTGTTTTTGTTGTTGTTTCTTGGTTTTGTTTGTTTGTTTGTTTTTGGGTTTTTTTTTTTTTTTTGTAAGCGAGAGGAACAAGAAACCCCATTCTATTTCTAGTTCTGAAAAACTCTCAAAATCTTTCCCTCCCTATATTCTCTAGCACCCAGTCCAGAGTTTGAACCAGATATATAGGGAGGGTAACCAGGAAATTCATTGATCACTTGTCCTTCCATTTTCATCTCCCTGTGATTATACATATTATATACATAACAAATATAATACATATAATACATAAGCATACACAACATATGAGACAAATGAAAACATGTATATGTATTTATATAATTTTATGTATATGTAATCACCAGGGGTTAGACCTGCTTCTTCTCACTGCAAAGTGACCTACTAGTATTATCATTATTTAGTGTTTCAAATCCCAGTTTACGTGTATCAACTGCTGTTATTTCGTGAAATTATTCATTGCAATTTCTTTGCAGTTATTTGAATTTGGTTCACTAGACAACAAATAAGTCAAAATGTTACATGTCCTGATCCTTTGGGATTACTTATGAATAGCTGAATCTGTGATAGTCATTATCCTTTGTACTTATGTTTCCAAATTGTGTTTCCCTTTTCTAACATCCTATAACCAGTACTGTATTATTTTAAGAATGCCTCCATTTGCACACTTGTGTAGTATTATATCTCTGTTCTGATTCTTCCTAATTGGAAAGCTTTTTGCTCTGGCTTAGTATGAGAACAGGAGACAGACTTGAATCCAAGTAACCATCAAACTCACTTGATACTAGCACTATGTCCAAGCTGAAAACATTTTTTGGTAACTAAATATAGAGCAATTATAATCGATGTATAACACCATTACATGTACTCTGGCCTTATGTTTTGCCAATCAATTTAACCTTTAACTTTCTAAATAGATTTATTGATATTAAGACATCTCTTTGTCATACAATCATTCTACCTATTTCACCAACTGTTTAAGTAAAATATAAAGCATTATATCTAACAGAAAGAATGTTTTATAATGAAAGAATGATAGAGGAAAAAGCCATCTAAATAAAAATACATAACAATATAGTAATTGTAAATTTAAATTTCTAAAAGCTATCAAGAATCTAGATTTCTTTCACATCACTCAGGATTTCATTTGACTCCACATTTATGTGAACTTATAAAATGGTACTATCAGTCTATATGTAATATCAACCTCTTATATTGCTTTTTTTATTACTATTGTTTTTACAAAGCATTTTACTTGTGCTTTTAAGGTAATTTTTTTCTCTAAAATATATAGTCAGCAAAGACACATGTTTTCTAAAATGAGTGTCAGATTATTACCTTTCTTACTTGATGATAAATTGATCTTAATTTTTCAAAGGATGGCTTATTTTTAAAATTATGTTTCTGTGACTTCCAGCAATAATTTTTAGATATGTTTCCCATGAGACACATCACAAGGAAACTTGATTTTATATATTAAAATGAAAATAAGTTTTACTGAAATGCTTTGAAATTATTTTAATGAAACGTTAAATGGAAAAATCCCAGAAACTCAAGAATAACATATTTCTGAGCACATACTTCGTGGAGAATTGGAATCAATATACTCTACAAAGTTTTAAGATATTATCTGTGACACTCTAAGAGATCAGAGTGTCTAGATCAGAGATGCTAGATGTGGGGAAAGATACAAGTGGTAGCAGAGAGGGGCTCTTCACTGTGTTTTATACACTCTGACCAGAACAAAGAAGAAAACCCAAGTGGGTTTTTACAAATCCTATCTTTTTATAATAGCTTCAGTTTTGTTCAAGTGCCAAAATTTTCTTCAGACGGAAAGTCATATTCGATTTTGTAATAAGTTCAAGATATCCAATTTAAAATGCCTGAGAAAAAGTTAACAAATATTATCCTCTATTGAAAAAAAGAAAGGAAAGAGGGAGGGAGAGAGGAAGAAGAAGGCTGATTGAAAGGCTTCTATTCTCCTACAAAATAAAATCCTTGTCTTAACCTTGAGACTTCCATGAACTTGGCCATACATAGATGGTATGTCTTCTACTTCCCTTTTTTGGTCCATGTTTTTGCTAAATTAAATGAGATGTGTTCTTGTTCCTAATTTATATTTTCTCAGGGCTCAAAAGCATTGTCCATCCCCCAGTCTTCCTTTCCTGGTAAATGGAAATCCTGCTCTGTGGTTTCTCAGGGTAAAACCTGGGAGACATTGACTTCTCTTTTACATTCCAGATCCTATCTGTCCAAAAGTGCCATCAGATCTACCAACAAAATATATTTAAACTTCAACATTTTTTTCTTTTTTGTATCCTGACTGGTACCACTCTGGTCCAATCCATTGTCCTTTCTCCCAGATCATTGTAGTAGTTTCTCAATAGGCCTTCCTCTTTTGATCCTTGAGATCGTACTCTCAGAGAGCAGTCAGTGTGATCTATTTAAAATACAGGTTGGATCACATCACACTCTGCCAAAACCCCTCTACTGTTTTCCCATATCAATAACAGTAAAAGCCAAATCCTTACAATGATCTATAGATCTTTGCATGTGCTGTCCACTCTGAACACCCTCCTCCCAGAAATCAGCAAGCCTTCCTTTATGATCTTTTTTAGATTTCCACTCAAATATCATCTAATCATAGAGGTCTTCCCTGTCCATCCTCTACTAGATATTCACAAACTCCCCAGTAGTCACCTTAAACTCTTTAAATCCCTCACCCCCAGTTCTTATATCTATATGATAAATGGTATTAATAAGCATAGCAGGTATTTCTCTGACATTATGTTCCATATGTTATTTCAGGAACTCATAACAATACTAAGAGCCAGTTTTATTATTTCCATTTTACACATGGGAAACTCAAGGCATCGTGATGTTAAGAATTAGCTGTAGACTACAGAGCTATAAAGTGGTGAAGCTGAGATTCAAACCCTTGCAGTTCGTGTCCAGTTTCTGTGCTTTTTTTCAATATGTGATAGTGACTCATATTATAGACAATCTTACAGATAACTCTATTGATTGTTTATTGTTTGTGTTCTCCTGCAGGAGGGAAAACCTTGAAGGCAGAGATTTATTATCTTATTAACTACCATATCCCAGTTCTTAGACCACTCCTGGCTCACAAGAGATTATCAATAAATATGTACTGGTGGATAATTCTGTGTCATCAGTCACACTACTCCAACTAAATGGATGGTTTTTCCTACACCCCTGGTTAATTCTAGCTTGAATTTTAGTTGTATCCTCTACTATCAGGTCAGTTCTTTGAAACTGAAGACATTCCTGATGTTCTATGTTGGTTATCACAACTCTTTGCACATGCTAATATGATAAATTGGTCTTGTTCTGGACATGAATGAATAAATTTATCTGGAAGAAGGTATTACTCAGGATAAAGAAATCTCAAAGAGTAGTTCCCAGAGAAGGGAACATGTTTGTAAGGATGTATCCTAACTATATTTAGAATTGGCTCTATGTTCTCTACCTCCCAAAGAAAAGGTGATATTAAACATAAAATAATCAAGGTCTTGATTCTGGGCATATAGTTTTATTATATTTTACTCAAGTAGAACATTAAAAGAAACTTTTCTGGCCATATTCAATTGAATTGGTTCTTTTGTCATTATTTTGTTTTTACTATATAAAAAATATGTTTTAAATTACCAAAGGAAATCTGAAGGCTTCATTATTTTTTAAGAATGCTTATATTTAATTTAAATTGTATATACATGCAGTATGTACAGTCAACATTTTAATGCATGGCACGTTTTGAATATACTAATGAAAAATTATTGGAATATGCAATTTAGTAACTGTAATTGTAAAGAATAATAACCTAAGAATCTAACCAGATTAAAAATCAATTTAGTAAGACTTTGTTACATTCCCTTCATTTCCTAATGGTTTTTAGGTGTACACTTTAGTTAATGGATAGGTATGCTAGGTAATAATTTCTCATGCACAGTTATTTTGTTGACAATATGAAAATGCTTTCATATCGCCTGTGGAACAACTCCATGATGAAGCCATACTAACTTTTATGAGTTATGCAGACAAAATGAACTTCTGTGACAGATGACTTTATAAATGCTTGCTTTTTAAATTACTTTTACAAATTGTTCAGCAAACCTTGATAACAGAGAGATCGAGATGTATTTCATGGATATGATATTAGTAAAAATGAACTAACATTTATTATCTGAAGTTAAATATGTTCCCTTTGTTGAGAATAGAATAATCTTTCAAAACCTTGAATGCCCCTTTTGTTAAGTTTAAAATCTGGAGGGTATTATGTTTTTTGCCCCCTCCATGTGCTGGGCATACATAGTGCTGGAATTTACACACATTGTCATATTTGTTCCTCACAACCTATATACGAGATACTTATCATTTTGCAAATTAAGAAGGCATGTCTCAGAGACATTAAGCAACTTACATAAGACAATACATGGGGTATCTAGGATTCAAACTTTTTCCTCAGACTCCAGAATGACTAATCCAGCTTAACTAACAGTGACAGCTAAATTTTGTAATGTTCATAAATGAATATTCTAACACATATTTTAAGCCTGATTAAAAATGAATTGTTCAGCTTACAATCTCTGGGGGTCGGGAGAGCTCTCCCTTCAAGAGGGTAACTGCACATGGGTCCCAGCTGCTACCCTCTATTACCCTTTGTGCTGAGGAAGATTACTCTGAGGCTGACATTGGCCATAGATTGCAGAGCGATCTTCCTCTCCTCCATCAGTCAGGGTGGGACTTGCCCTCCCTGACTTCTCCAGACCCCTCCATATTTTCTTTCACATTTGTTGTCCCTAATAAAATCCTTACACACTTAATTCTGTCTTGGTAAGTGCTGCTGGAAGTGCCCAGACTAACATACAAACCATTCATCTAATAAATGTAATAATTCCTGGCCTCTAGTCTATTCTCACTTTGTATCCTTCCTTCAAACTTCAGTATTAGATTGAAAGAGAATCCATATTAGTCTCCTTCAGTCAAAAGTTATGTTACTTTCCTCTATGTGTGCCATTCTAGTGGCACTTTTGTTCTAGAGAAATGTGAGGATATGGCTTGTCATTTCTATTAATTCATAAAAATACACCTTTTAACATTATATAATTCATTGTGCCTGGTACAATGCCTTATATAGTTAACGTTCAGGAATTCTTTGTATTTATTCATAGGTTGGGAAACCATAGCCCACGGCCAAATTCAGTAGGCTGCCTGCTTTTATGAATGAAGTTGTATTGAAACACAGCCACACCAATTTGTTTAAGGATTGTCTGTGGCTGCTTTCCCATCACAACACCAGAGTTTTTGTCTGATACCACAAACCCCAAACTAACGAATACTGAACCATTTCCTCTAGAAGATATACAGAGTTAGTTTCCTGCAAGCCTCTGGTCACACATTCCCATTAACCAACTAATATATAACCTTGTTCTATATGTGTTTCTGTTAAAAATTCCACATTTAACATGTATTGTTGATTCATTAACATTGAGCTCTTGGCCAACAGCACTATAACTCAAGCCTGAAAGAAGCTTATCTAATACACGTATTTTTTCCCTGACACATCACAGTCCTCTTCTGCTTAGGTATACCAGACAGTAACCCGGCAATAGGGGCCAATTTAAACAACTCACCAACAAAAGTCACAAAAATGCAAAAACCATTGCAGTAAATATATCACAAAAAGGACACTTGACATGTAATTGACAACATGAGAGTTGAAACCAGAAGGCAGAGAACTACCTTGTCAACCTCAGTCAGGAATGTGTGAGTTGGGTGACAAAGCCATTGCCACTCTCTATGTTGTCTGAAAAATGGGCAAATATTGATCTGAGGGTTACAAGTAAATTTGAGTAAGTGGGCGAATTCGTGAATACAGAATCAGCAAATAAGGAAGATTGACTGTAGTTGCATCTGAGAAACTTATGGCCTGCAAAGCCTAAAATATTGATGTTCTGGCCCTTTACCGAAAAAAAAGTTTGCCTACTCTTGAACTAACTGAAAAAAGAAAAAGGATTGGAAAAATGGTGGAGGGAGTTTTAGGTTGCTTAAGGAAGCTATGCTAGATGAATTTAAAAATCACTATAGTCTTTAATAATAATATGTTAAAAGTTTATGTTCCTTGGAGCCCCTGGGTGGCTCAGTAGTTTAAGGATACAACTCTTATTTTGGCTCAGGTCATGATCTGAGCGTCGTGAGGTGAGCACCGCTTTGGGCTCTGCGATCTGTGCAGTCTGCTTGGGATTCTCTCTTTCCCTCTCCCTTTGCCCCCCCCTTCTCTCTCTCTCTTTCAAAATAAATAAATAAATCTTTTTAAAAAGTGTATTCTCCTTGTATATATATAATACAAATATAGAAGTATGGTACATACATATAAAGAGGTATGGTCATTAGTTACCAATTGAAATAATTGAAGAGTAGCTTCTCTGTTTGCAATAGTATAATCTTACACTCTCCTTAGGCAAGCTATCCATTTATAATGATTGACCTAGAAGTCCAAGCAAGTATAGTAATAAAGGTGCTTACTGTACTTAATCAGGAAATTATAAAAACTGTCTTGGTGTTCAATACTCTGCATAAGTGATGTGACATAATTTATAGTCTGTATTCTGATTCTAGGAAATGGAAACATCCTTAACTCTACTGTAGATGATATAATTTTTTTTATGTACTAGAAAGTATGCATTTAGGTTTAAAATTATTTGTATCATATAGTCCTCATTAGGAGGTCTTCTGTGTCCTGAGAGAATAGATGCCAAATAGTTCCTCACTCTCACCAACTAAATCACATTAAATAATATTGCAAAGATCTGGTCATATTTGATCCTTGCTCCAGGTATTCTTTTAATTCCCCATGTAATTGAAATTCTGACACATTTATGAAAATTTGGAAACATTTTTAAATGATTAGGATAAATTTTCATTCATTATAAGTAGAGTGTGCATTCTTAGTCTTTAAAATAGTTCTTATAAGAACATTATTAAAATTAATAATGAACACAAATAATTAACATTAATGTTCTTATAAAGAACATTAATATTATTCATGTTCATAATTAATATTATTAATATCTTAACATTATTTAAGGTCTTATTTTGAAAGTGTTTTTAACTGATTTTTAATCTTTTTCTTGGCATATGTTCAGCTTTCAAAATGCATTGTAACTTACTCAATTTTTTTGTATTTTTCAAATACACTAAATCAAAATTTTTGAAGATTTGTTTATTTATTTGAGAGAGAGAGAAAAAGCGTGTGCATGAGAGAAAGTGGGGGGAGGGGCTGAGGGAGAGAATCTTGAGGCTGACTCCTCACTGAGCACAAAGGTCACCACCCATGAGATCACGTCCTGAGCCGAAAGAAAGAGTAAGACACTGAACCAACTGAGCCATCCAGGCACCACTAGACTAAATCAAATTAAAAAAAAAAAATTCAAATCTCTTGGTTAGTGATAATCCAAGATAAGTATAAATTGAAACATGGTAGAAAAACGTATCAGGGTGCCTGGGTGGCTCAGTCAGTTAAACATCTGCCTTCGGCTCAGGTCATGATCTTAGGGTTCTGGGATTGAGCCCCGAGTAGGGCTCCTTGCTCAGCAGGGAGCCTGATTCTCCCTCTCTGCTTGTGCTCTCTCTCTCAAATAAATAAATAAAATCTTAAAAAAAAAAAAAAAGAAAAACAAACATATTGATTAGGAAAATATAAAGCATTATTCATTATTTTAAGGTCTTCTGTGTCCTGAGAGAATAGATGCCAAATAGTTCCTCACTCTCACTATAGGTTTTCATGGCTGTTCTCTTTAGAACAGCAGCTGTATCTGAATGCTTGCTTGCATGTAGTATTTTAGGTGTTCAGCAATGCTTGTTGCCCAGCTTTTCCATCATCTAAACACTGTTTATCTGAATGTTTCAGCTGTTTTCCAAGACCTTCAATAAGACAGGTTGCATCACACTGCAATTACAAGCTGCTATTTAGATGTGCTCTCCACCGTTCATTCACAGTATTGTTCCTCACCATTTTGTGTTTTTGAGGATACAATGGCAATCAGATCCCCTCTTCTAATCTAGATATAGAATTCACTACATCTTTTATCCAATCATTTTATATGTAAAACAACTTACTTTTGTTGTTTAAACTATAGCAATTACTCATGCACCTTCTTTTATATAACAGAGCTGCTTTACCTGCCATCTGTGTATATGCATAATTACATCTGGAAGGTAATTAAAAGCATTTGGCCCAGTATAAATTTTGACTTATTGTTTCTGGTTCTGTTGCGGGTATAAAGTTCACTTGAGCATTTCTTCAGAATTGCTCTGAATGATTTTCAAATATTTTATTCCCCTAAATCCAAAATTGCTGAAATGCTATTTAACTCAGAAAGAGAATAATTGCAAAACATTTGTATGGATTCAAGACTTTTACTTCTGTTAAACTAATATGAAAGACTAGAAATTAAGAAAAAAAACAATTGAGTTGAGGGCTGTATTCAGAGAGTACATACAGAGAAAAAACAAAGAAAAACACTTTTTTGTTCAAATTCAATTAATTAATGTATAATGTATTATTTGTTTCAGAGGTAGAGGTCAGTGATTCATCAGTCTTATATAATACCCAGTGCTCATTACATTATGTGCCCTCCTTAATGTCCATCATCCCCCCATCCCCCTCCCCTCCAGCAATCCTCAGTTTGTTTCCTATGATTAAGTTTCTTACGGTTTGTCTCCCTCTTTGATTTTGTCTTGTTTTATTTTTTCCTCTCGTCCCCTATGTTCATCTGTTTTGTTTCTTAATTCCACATGAGTGAGATCATATGATAGTTGTCTTTCTCTGATAGATTTATTTCATTTGGCATCATACCCTCTAGTTCCATTCACATCATTGCAAAATGGCAAGATTTCTTTTTTTCTTTCTTTCTTTTTTTTTTTTTTTGATGGCTGAGTAGTATTTTATAGTATATACGCCATATCTTCTTTATCCGTTCATCTGTCGATGGACATTTGGGCTCTTTCCATACTTTGGCTGTTGTGCACATTGCTGCTATATAAACATTGGGGTGCAGGTGCCCTTCAAATCACTACATTGTATCTTTGGGGTAGATACCTAGTAGTGCAATTGCTGGGTCATAGGATAGCTCTATGTTCAACTTTTTGAGGAACCTCCATACTGTATTCTAGGGTGGTTGTGCCAGCTTGCATTCCTACCAACAGTGAAAGACAGTTCCCCCTTCTCTGCATCCTCACCAACATCTGTTGTTTCCTGACTTGTAAATTTTAGCCACTCTGACTGGTGTGTGAGGTGGTATCTCATTGTGGTTTTGATTTGTATTTCCCTGATGCTGAGTGCTGGAGTGATGTTGAGCATTTTTTCCTGTGTCTCTTGGCCATTTGTATGTCTTTGGAGAAATGTCTGTTCATATCTTCTGCCCATTTCTTGATTGGATTATTTGTTCTTTGGGTGTTGAGTTTGATAAGTTCTTTCTAGATCTTGGATACTAGCCCTTTATCTAATAAGACATTTGCAAATATCTTCTCCCACTCTCTCTGTGTCTTTTGGTTTTGTCGACTATTTCCTTTGCTATGCAAGGTTTTTTTTTTTTTTTTTATCTTGATGAAGTCCCAATGTTCATTTTTGCCTTTGTTTCTCTTGCCTTTGGAGATGTATCTAGCGAGAATTTACTGCAGCTGAGGTCACAGAGGTTGCTGCCTGAGTTCTCCTCTAGGATTTTGATAGATTCCTGTCTCACATTTAGGTCTTTCATCCATTTTGTCTATTTTTGTGTATGGTGCACAAATATGGTCCAGTTCCATTTTTCTGCATGTGGCTGTCCAATTTTCCCAACACCACTCTTTGTTGAAGAGACTGTCTTTTTTCCATTGGATTTTCTCTAGAAACATGGATTTTTCTCTTCTCATGTATACTATATATATAGTACTGAGAAATACACCACTGTGCAGCATTAGGAAATTATATTGGCTCATTTCCAAGGTTTTTTTTTTAATTCATAAATTTCATGATTCCATGGCTTTCTATACAATATACACAATCTTTAGAAATACTGTTTTCTTTCTGGAAACGTATCTCAAATTTCCTATTGCAGTGATCTTATTCCACGTGCATTTCACTTACTACTTTACTGATAATATATCCTTGGGATATATAATATTGGGTACTTGAGGTGCTTCATCTACATACCCATTTCATATATACCTGACAGACAAACTTATTCATTTATTCCGCACTTAATGAGGACAATGCTAGGCTTTTAGGATATAATAATGAATGAACCAAAAGTGATTCCTGAGTAGAATTTATATTGTGGAATATATAGGCAAGTAAACAGTTAATGCCAATTAAACTGGTTTACACTACAAGAGGCTTGTCAGAGTTCAGAGCCTGGCAAGAATGGTGAGTCAGAATCAGATTAAATAGCTTTCACTTTGTTTTACTGCCTAGCATGAAAACAAAATTGCGAAGGACTTGTGATATAAGAAGTCAATTAAAAGTAAGCAAACAGCTCCCAGTATTTCTCTAGTTACTTTAGTTAATCTACTCAATCAAGATTGAATGAGCAAAGAAAGCCATGGACTCGTACCTTTTATATCATTAGACCATAGGAAGTGACACATAAATAATCAAGTATCTATAAATACCATATAAATAAATTCCTTGTGGTGCTATAGGCATATATGTCAATGGACATTTTCTGCAAAAGCCTTAGACATACAGCAGACCTAGACATGACTCACCATAATTCACTTTTTTGTTTCTGGCACCATTACTTATTCCCAGTAAATATGCAACGATTATGGACAATGTGAGCAGATGTAAACTTTTTAACCTTGTACATAGTCACCATGATAAACAGGTGATACAAATCACTATGTACACTTCCACCTTGAATTGTCTACAAATTATACGAACCTTCAGGTGACTCTGAGGTTTTTAGGACATCTGATTCTCCTTACCATACATTGCTGTCAGTTGTTTTTGGTCTTCATTCAGTGGGAGACTTATCGTGCACCTCAGTGTGGTGATAAATTGTAGACAGTAAGAGAAAGTTCCAGCCCTGTCTTAGTCCATTTAGGCTGCTATCACAAAACACTGTAGACTGGGGGGCTTAAACAACAAACCATTATTTCTCACAGTTCTGGAGGCTGGAAAGTCCAAGATCAAAGTGCCAGCAGATCCAGTGTCTCCTGAGGGCCTGCTTCCTGGATCATAAATGGCTCTCTTTCTTTTCTTCATGTTTTCACATGGCAGAAGGGGAAAGGGATCTTTCTGGGGTGTCTTTTATAAGGGCAATAATCTTATTCATGAGAGCTACATGCTCATGGCTTTGTCACCTCCCAACAAATCCCCTCCAAATACTATCAAATGGGATTTCAACATATGGATTTTGGGGATACACAAACCTTCAGTCTGTAACCAGCTCAGAACGGTCAGTGCCATCCTTCAATCTGCAATGTATTTTAGTCCAGAGCAATATATGGAAGAGGTTAGTGAAGAATGAAATTCTTGCAGCCAGGTCATAGAGAGGAACTCATTCACATTGACCTCACCTTGTCTCTCTGTCTCTTTATATTAATCCTGATGTGTTACAATCACTTTCTGAGCCAAAGGCAGACACACTTAACCAACTGAGCCACCCGGGAGTCCCGAGAGAGGATTTTCTACAAGGATTCAGGAAGGTGAATTCTAATTGAATGGAAAGGTTTTCTGTCTCTCCACAGTCCTTCATTTGCTTCGGTTGGACATTAAATTTCATTCCTGCATATCGAATAGGGGAAGTGACCAGAATGGAAGAAAAGTGGTAATTTTAAAAGTGTAATTGCAGCTGAAATGCATTCCCACGTTCACTTGTTCATTTTAGTGGCAGCCATTTCTAGTATTTCTACTAGTAGACATGAATACTTTAAGTTTATTTTTCTTTACCTGGTCCTGTGGCTGCATTATGTTTACTTCCAAAAGTCAACACTTTAGGATCCTGACTTTAGAGTTCTCAGAACAAGATGCAACAGAGGAGATTCTGGGAGAAGGAGGTGAATGTCCATATAAAAACAGATGGAAAAATTACATTCACAATAAAGCTAGGTGATGTGGTGTCCTCATGAACCCCCAAATACCAACAGGTGGAGCTAAAATACCAGTATAATAGTTTGTGAGACACTGATGTGGGAAGAAGCAGAAGGAAGCAATAGGAACTCTGGTAGTTGCGAGAATCAGAAAAACTCAAAATGGCTATCAAGTATTCATTAGATAGGACAGAAGGTCAATTTGAGACCATTATCTGAACTGTGAGGATTTTGTTTCCAGTCCAACACTAAGTGAGTGCAAGGCCAGTAAGGCCAGGAAGACTAAAGCAGAAATCCCTGAAACCTCTTGAAATGACATTCCCATTTCCCTTGGCCCCTGATTAAGAGGTAACTTTTAGGGGCACCTGGTTGGCTCATTGGGTTAACCGTCTGCCTTATGCTCAGGTCATGATCCCAGGGTCCTGGGATTGAGCCCCACGTTGGGCTCCCTGCTCAGTGGTGAGCCTGCTTCTCTCTCTCCAGCTCTGTTGCTCCCCCTGCTCATGTTCACTCTCTCACTCTCTCTGGCAAATAAATAAACATTTTTTAAAGAAAGAGGCGGACAACTTTTGGGAGTGGTTTAAAATTGAACAGGATAGGACTAATGGAGAAGAAGGAAAGAGAAGATTTCCGGTATGCTTTGAAGAGAAACAGAGTCAGGGTAGGTCAGAAAGTCACCATATTTTAAACACTACCCCAAGATAACACGAGGTGGCATTAGAAAGTTAGAAAACTCTTGAACCACAAGTTTCTTCTAAAAGCCAAGGAAAACTAATATTTCAAAAAATAGGCAACCAAAAATGATCAAGGTTATATCCCATACAAAATTGTTACAAGGATAAAAAAGAGAGAATAAAAAGAATAGCATCACACAAATAATGCTAGGTCTCCAGATAGAATGCTCAGAAAACAGATCAAAATAAAATCTACTACTTCACACTGAACCAATGGATATTAGGAAATTTATATAATAAATGAAATCATAGCATAAATCAGACACAAGTTGTCATAATTCAGAAAAGAATCGAAAATACAAGAAATGCAATTAGAGGAATTCTAAAAGTAAATAAACACAACAGATGCTGCCTTGAGACAAACAGATGAAAGGGATGCCAATCCAAAAACTGGAAAAAAAAAAAAAAAGAAAGAAAAAAGAAAGAAAATCTTAAAAAGATTCAAGTGAAATTTTCAAAGGTTAATAAAATCCAACATATAGATGATAGGAGTCCCTAAGAAGAACACCAAATCAAGGAAACAGAACTAATATTAAAGACTTCATTGAAAAAGATTTTTCTGAAATTAAAAAAATATATACTTGAAACTATGGATTGAAGAGCACTTTATGTATCTGAGATCACTGACCCAGAATAACCATTTTAGAGCATATTCTAATACAATTACCGGCCTTTAAATAAAAAGAATTATTTGAGTATCTAGGAAATAAATCAAGTGACATAAGAGAAATAAATTTATATTAACATCGGATTTTAACAGCTCTTTTTGACAGCAGAAATGAACATATTTAATATATTCCAGAAAATAATATTTGAGACAAGTACTTTCCACTTCAAAAGGTACAAAATAACTTTCAATTTACAAAGGACAAAAACAAACTATTATCAACATGCAAAAATATAATAACTCAATTGGATAATAATATTTACAGAACTAACACGACTAGAAAGATATTGACATAAAGATGGATAGTAAATAGTAAGTATATGGTTACTTATAGAACTAAGTATAAATGACAATGGAGATATGGTACAATTATTAAAAATGTGAAGAGAATAGGAAAACAAAAAATGAGTTTTAGTAATCAAATTAAGATTAGTAATGCTATAGTGTTATTTTGAGACTTCTGTGTTTATAATGTCGTATAACATAAATTAATTCTTATGAGATATTCTGAATTATCACCTCCTGGGTCTTTGAGAACTAAGATTCTTAGTGTGGAAAAAAAGGAGATACATATGCAACAGAGAAAAAAATTAAACAACAAAACCCTATAGACCTGCTTCTAATAGGAAATATCAGTAGGAATATATGAAACATTTTATCTTAAAAAATTCTAGATGGAGATTTTCCACCTCTTTTGAACCAAACAGCTTAATCCAGTTGCAAAGAGAATCCTTGTTATGCATACTATCCTTGTAATATAATTTGTTTCTAACAAAAAAACCTTTCTTGAATAAATGGATGATTCCAGGTCTGGGCCAGGCATCAGAGGAGCCTAGAACATCTTTCATATATGAAGAAAGCAATAAAAGTAAATGTTATCATAAAAAGACTTAGGCTATTTGTAGAGTTACTATGGGCTAAGATGGGATAATTTAATTTTGAGGAAGGACAATAATTACATTGAATTAAATACAAGAAATATGTTTATATCTATGAGTTTATAATGATGTTAAAAGTAATTATTTTTGGAAAGTTACAGTAAATCTATTCATTATAATAAAACTAGTAAATAAAAGAATGAATCACTCATTTATTTTGCATTTCCTTTATGAACTCTATAACCAGGAAGCCCAGTTGTAGATGGAGGGGAGTCTCTTTATAAAAAGTATTCCAACTAAAAAAACAGAGTATCATAACTTTGCCATTCCCTGTGAATTAATGAATCTAAGTCCCGAACAACAATGACTTCTAAAATGATGCATATAAAGGAGAAATCTAGATGTCATGGGTCTCCTGAGAGGAGAAAATAACACCATCTAGAGTCCTGATAAAGAGACCAAACCTGGGTCTGATGGAGCCTCTGGATCCAGCCGCCATATTGCAGGAGATAGAGGATACAGGGACATGTTGAGCTGCACTGAGAATGTACAATCAATCAGCTGAGTGACAGGACACAGGTTGTACACCGCAAGTTGTTCAATAGAAAAGTAAGGAAAAGAGGTAGAAGGAAAGCCTATGGACTGAAGAGATTTAATATATGTAAAAATTTTAAAAAAATGATCAGGTTGAATCCATATTGTGTAGGGACACACACTCAGGTGATATCACAAAAGAAACACAAGAAAAAGGTTATTATGAAATGGGAATGGTGGTCCTTCTGGAGAAAGAAGGGGACTTATGATTGGAATGGGGCACATGGTGGGCTAGGCAAAGTTCTGTTTTTTGACATGAGCTGTGGTAATAAAAGCCTAGACTTTATAGTAATTCATTAAGCTTTCATTTTAGTTTTATTGATTTCTATAGATGTATTTTATTTTATATATTTTTTAAATGAAGCTGCTCAGATGAGGACAGTTGCAGTCACTCATTTCACTATGTAGCCAGGCCAGTGGTCACTTCATGGGACATGACTGGGCTCCTCACTGGTTCAGTTGCTTTCCATCGCAATTAGCCCTGAGAACAGGATGACCAGGAAGCCAGAATGGTAGGCTGAGGAAGAAAGCCATTTAGCCAGCCTCAGCCTGAGTCAAATAGAGGTAAGGCCAGACCCTGCCTTTAGGGCACTTTGTTACCCGCACCAGCAGCCTCTTTCCCAGCCTGCCACACATTCTGCCCCAATCTGAAATGGTACCATAGTTTGTGTGTTCGGGGGAAGGGAGACAACAACGGTGAATCACTCATCTAACACCTTCGTGCCCACCACCTTTTGGGGTCATGCAGCAGATGCAATTCAGGCAGATATTTTTTTTTCCCTGATGGGGTGCCAAAATATGTCCTTCACTCAACCTAGGAGACAGAAAATGATTCTGCACTCTTTCAGTGTTTTAAAGCGCTTGGTTTTTCTGACTTAGTTTATGTGACACGTGTGTGTGTGTGTGTGTGTGTGTGTGTGTGTGTGTGTAAAACAAGAGTCTTTCCTTGCCTTTTGCTGATATGATAATAATTAGTTAGACCTGGGGTGCCTGGGGTGCTCAGTCAATCATCTGACTCTTGGTTTCAGCTTAGGTCATGTCCTCAGGGTTGTGAAATTGAGCCCTGTGTAGGACTCCTCACTAGGCATGGAGCTTACTGAAGATTCTCCCTCTCCCTCTCCCTCTGTCCGTTCCCACCCACCCCCTCTCTCTCCCTCCCTCTTTAATAAACAAACAAACAAAAACAAAAACCACTAACTAGACCAGAACAAAAAGGTCTGGTTTAAAGATTCTTTAAAAATCTCTAAAATTACTCCTGAAACGAATATTACACTATATGTTAACTAATTTGGAATTTAAACAAAAACTTGAAACAAACAAAAAGATTCTTAAAAAAATGGTGACTCAAACATAGTTCAAATTGCCTTCTTCTGGGTTTTCTAAAACATCAACAACACAAGCAATGCAAAAATTTATTAATAAAGATGCAAATGAAAGAGCACAGAATCCTTCCAGTGCTTCCCTAGTTCCTCACCAAGGCTCTCCTTGTGTTCTTTGTTAATTGAAATGCACAGAAAGACAAATTCACCCAGATAGGGGCAGGTAAAGAACCATGGGCTCATTGATTTCTACACCATTAAGCTGAATGAGGGGCCACATTAGCACTCAAAGATGCAACTATTACCATAAGTCAATTTCCTGGGGAGGCCAAGGTGTATATTTTTGTGCTCTCTGTCTTTCCGAATCATTGCCCCATGGTACAAACACCATTTGATACTGCTACATAGTGTTATTATGTACCTGCCATTATAATGAAACAGGTTTAATTACTTCTTCAGATAGTACAGTTTTTCAATGGATGGGATAGAAGGCACACCCAGTTCTATGCTGACTTCAAAGTCCTTGAACTTTTTCTGCTCCCTCTTTTCAAAATGACTTCACTTTCCATTCCACCTACTTAGATTTCCCTCATTCTTTAAATCCTAGTTCAACTCTTTTCCAATTCTTGCAATACACTCAACTCTCTTCTTTCTCTGACACCTATTGTACTTTTCAAAAACTCCATGCTGTTTGTCACTCATTGCTTTTAAGTGTGTTATGGCTGAATTCTCAATACTTACCTGCTTCCTTAAGGGCAGGCAGTATTCTTGATGACAGAACCATGTTCCTTCCTATTTTCTAAAGAGTCTAGCACTGGGTTTCACACCATTGAAATTTTAAATATTGTCGAATGAGTACTTTTTACTGCTTTTGTGTCCACTGTAGAACCTAAACAAGTAGATGCCTAAATTATTAAAGCCATCGTTAATCTATTGATCCAACCAATTGATTGATTCAACCTATTAGTCTCCCTCCTCTAACTCCCATTACTGCCACTTATTTAGTGTTTATAATGTGCAATTTACAACTCTCAACACTTTGCATATGTTATCTCAACTAATATTCAAAACAACTCTGAAGAATAGGTATCATTATCCTTATTTTCAGAGAAAGAAACTGATGTCCAGAGAAAGTAACTAGAGAGTAAGAGAGGAAGAAGTAAGAGTAAATAAATAAGAGAGTAAGTAGGCCTGAGACCACAGATAAAAAAGGACAGAGCTGCGAGATTATCAATTTACATGTGATGAGTAGGACTTTGCACACAAATCCTCATTGTGATCACATTCAAATGTTGGTGAGCTGTCCAAATTCATTCATTGATGTTATTTATTTGACGACATGAATGGAAAAAGTATTGGCAGATTTTAACCTGTTTTACAAAAATTAAATCACATCTAAAATACAACTTTCTTGTATCTCATCCCTTTGGTGATAGCCACACTAGCAGTAAATACCTGTATTTACTGTACCGACACTCTCCTGTCAAATTTAAGACTGCTTTTAATGTAAGTCAAGATATTGATCTGTTTTGAATGAAAAAATGGTAACAGTCTTTTATAAACTTGAAAATATTCTTAATAAATGAAGGTTGATTTCATTTACTTATAGTAGTATTCTAATATGTAAATTTAAAAATTATGTTATATTTTTATTTGGGAAAAAAATACTCAGTGTTAACACGATTTTTTGAGTGCCATAAAGACTATATCTTCTAAAGAACATTGTTTTTAAATATTTTTCAGTTTTATTGAGGTATAATAGACAAAATTGTAAGATATCTAAATTGTACATGATGGTTTGAAATACATATGCATTGCAAAAGATTCCCAACATCAAGTTAATTAACTCATTCATCACCTCATATACTTAGCTTTTTTTTTTTTCCCCTCCAGATTCCATATGTGTTATCATACAGTATTTGTCTTTCTTTGTCTGGCTTATTTCATTTAGCATAATGCCCTTCAGTTTCATTCATGTTGCCACAAATGGCAGGAATTCCTTCTTTTGTAAGGCTAAATAATATATATATATATATATATATATATATATATATATATATATATGATAATTTTTTTATCCATTTTATGTCAACAGACTTTAGGTTGTTTCCATACCTTGGCTATGGCTTATGCTGCAATGAACATGAAAGTACAGATACTTCTTTGGGATAGTGATTTCATTTCCTTTGAACATATACCCAGAAGTGGTATTATTGGATCATGCGGTAGTTTTATTTTTAGTTTTCTTTGGAAACTCAATATTGTTTTCCATTGTGGCTACACTGATTTACATTACCACCAACAGTGCACAGGGTTTCCTTCTCTTCAATCCTCACCAGGATTTGTTATCTATTATCTTTCGATAATAGACATCCTAATTGGTGTGCGGTGATAGCTCACTGTGAATTTAATTTGCATTTCTCCTAAGATTAGTGATGTCAAGCACCATTCCATGTACTTTTTGGCCATTCGTAAGTCTTTGGAAAAATATCTATTCTGTCTTTTGCCTGTTTTTAAGTCAGATTGTTTGTTTTTTGCTATTGAGTTGTGTGTTATTTATATATTTTGGATATTAGCTCCTTATCAGTTATGTGATTTGCAAATATTTTCTACCATTCCATAGGTTGCCTTTGGTTTTGTTGATGGGTTTTATTTTGCTGTGCAGAAGCTTTTGAGTTTAATGTGGTGACACTTTTTCATTTTTGCTTTAGTATAAAATCTAAAATCAAATATTGGTTTTGTTTGTTTGTTTGTTTGTTGTTGCTGTTGTTATTGTTATAAGTAGGTTCCGTGCCCAGCATGGAATCCAATGTGGGCCATAAACTCACAACCCTGAGATCACAACCTGAGCTAAGATCAAGTCAGACACTTAACCAACTGAGCCACACAGGCATACCACAAAAGGTTTTTTTTAATCCATTCAGCAATTCTGTATATTTTGATTGATGATCTTAAGTCATTCATATTTAAAGTAATTATTGGTAGGTATGGACATACTTACTATTGCAATGTTGTGAGTTGTTTTTTGGCTATTTTGTTCTTTGTTTCATTCTTCATCTCTGGTTTTCTGTCTTTATGTTTTGGTGATTTTCCTATAGCAGTATCCTTTGATTCCTTTCTCTTTATCTTTTGTATATCTATTATAGGTTTTTGTTTTGTGATTACCATGAGGCTCACACAAACTATCATATATTTATATGACTTTTTTAAGCTGAAAACAACTTATACAAAAGTTCTACATTTTATTCTCCTTCTCCCTACATTTAATAATTTTGATTTCATGATTTACACCCTCTTATATTATATATATCCATTATATTATATATTATATATATCCATTAATATTATTATATTATATATATCCATTATTATATTTCTTTCAGAGAAATTATATCAGATTATATTATATATATCCATTAATAAATTACTGTAGTTATAGTTATTTCTTCTTCTTTTGTCCCTTAATCTTCTACTAAATTATGACTGATTTATTCACCATCGTTACTATATTCCAGTATTCTGAATTTATCTATATACTTATCTTTACTAGTGAGTTTTATGCTTTGATATGTTTTCATGTTACTAATTAACATCCTTTCATTTCAGCTCAAAGTACTCCCTTTCTTATTTCTTATAAGGCCACTCTAGTGATGACCTCTCTCAGCTTTTGATTGTCTTGAAAACTCTTTCTCTTCTTCAAATCTGAAGGATGACTTTGCCAGGTTGAGTATTCTTGGTAGGAAGTTTCTATCTCTCAGCATTTTTTTTTTCTTTCTCTCAGCATTTTGAATATATCATCCTACTTTATTCTGGCCTACAGAATTATAGGTTTTTCTTGTATGTAACAAGTTGCTTTTCTCTTGCTGCTTTTAAGCTTCTCTTCATGTCTCTAACTTTTGAGAGTTAATTCTATTATGTCTCAGTGTGGGTCTTTTTGCATTCATCTTATTTGATACCCCCTGGCTTTCATGGATCTGGATGTCTATTTCTTTTCCCAGGTTAGGGAAGTTTTCAGCCATTATTTCTTTAAATGGTCTTTCTGCCCCCTTTCTCTTGTCTCCTATTTGAACATCTATCATACATATGTGGGTCTGTTTGATGTTGTACATAATCACCTTAAGCTATCATTCCCCTTTCCATTAGCATGTGTTTTTGCTCCTCCAATTAGATGAACTCCACTGTCCTATGTTCAAGTTCACTGATCCATTCTTCTGATTGATCTAGTTTGTTGTTCATCCCCTCATTGGTATTATTTTATTCTTCAACTCTATGATTTCTGTTTGTTACTTTTATTATATTTTTTATCTCTTCTTTGGATTCTCTTAGTTCATGCGTTGCTGTCCTGACTTTAGTGAGCATCTTTATGATAGTTATTTTGAATTCTTTATCCAGTAAATCACCTATTTTTATTTCATTAAGACCAGTTACTTATTCATCTTTGTCTTTCATTTGGAACATAATCCCCCGTTTCTTTATTTTCCTTAATGCTTTGTGTTGTTTTTTTACACACTAGATAGAACAGCTATGTCTTCAGGTTTTGACAGACTGGTAGTGGGTAGGAGATGAACCTCTTTAATCAGCCTGGCCAAAACTCTTGATTGTCTATATTCTCATCAAGAATGATCCTAATTCTTCAACTATTTGCTGAATAACCATACATTTTGATAATTTAATGTTGCTCCCATAAATAATTTTAATTTAAAACAATATAAAATATGGTAAGAGAAATAAGATGTATTTATGAAGTTAAAAATATGCATTATAGGCAAAATATATTCATATTTTGGTAATCTAAAGCATTAGTTTCAGAAATAACTGCTAAGTACAAGAAATCTTCAAATTTACAGGATTCCCAGTCTTCCATATAAAAACGTAATAAGAAAAAATTGAAATGTGATACATGAAAGTAGAAGGATTCTGGTTCTAAATGTTAATGAAGTATTTTAAAGCTTAGTGCCATTATTTAAAATATTTAAGAAATGTTAAAAAATTTGAGAACATATTTAAATTTCAAGTGTACCTGATGATTTTAGAGAGAGGCATCAAAGTTGGCACCTTAAAGTGATTTTTCAAAATGCACATTTGAGTCACTTTCCTCCCAGCACTTAATACATATTGCTAGAAAATGGCTTTCAGAAATTACATTTAGGTATCATTTTCTTAATGTACCTTTGCCAGAATTGTGTTTCTATAAAAAAGTCTGGTACAGATACTATGCCCACAACATACTGACAGAAAATTTTAATAATCAAGTTTTCTTATGAACCTAAAAGCAATCTCGCAGTTTTTTTTGAAGAGGGAAATGGTCATTATTATAATTGTTTGGCCTATGGACATCTACCAGAAAAAATATATATAAATTCATAAAGGATGTTTAGAAAATTCTGTGTCTATGAAAGTTATCCTCATTATTATTTACATAAAAATACAGAGATCTGAAATTTCAAATAAAGAGGTGTAGTTAGTAAAAAAACTGCACAGCTTTCACAGGTCATATTTTAAAACGACAAGGTGTATTTTTTCTTTGATAGAAGAAAAATATCTAATATTTTATTTACCACATTATTTCTGTAAATATAAGAAAATATTTACCAAATAAAATTAATATTAATATGGGATTAGCTATAGTAGCAGCCAGCAAGGAAGTATAGATGATCCTTCACTTATAACAGTTTGACTTACAATTTTCAACTCTATGATAGTGTAGAAGCAATATGCATTCAGTGTAAACTATACCTCCAATTTGGAATTTTGATCTTCTCCTGGGCTCCTGCCATGTGGTACAATGCTCTCTCATGATGCTGGGCAGCAGCAGTAAACCACGGCTCCCAGTCAGGCCTGTGACCATGAGTGCAAACAACCAACTACACGTACAACCATACTGTATCCAGACAACGTTCTGTTTTTCACATTCACTTTTTATAATATTCAATAAATTACATGAAATAGTTGACACTTTATTATAAAATAGGGTTTATGCTATATGATTTTGCCCAACTATAAGCAAATGTAATTGTTTTGAGCATGTTTAAGGTAGGCTAGGTGAAGTTACAATGTTTAGGAGATTAGGTATATGAAGGCATTTTCAACTTATATTATTTTCAACTTACAGTGGGTTTACCAGGACATAACCCCATTGTAAGTTGAGGAAGATTTGTATAGCTTTTGTTTTCTCAATGAAAACTTTGTTTCATTTTCCATATACCTCTATGGGCCTCAGTAGCTTATTAAACCTGATTATGTCATTCTGTCAAAAATTCTGACAATATACCCTAGAATATTTTTCAAAAGCTTTTCAGTACTGAAATTTTAATAGAGCTTATTTAAGAACTCCTTATTAGATTTTCTTCTTCCTTTGGGAAAGAAATGGAATGAACTAACATTTCATTCATCTCCCTTAATGATTTCAAGATCACTAAGAATAGAAAGCAAGCTGAGAAAAGTTTCTAAAGAATTTTTGGATAGTTCTGTAGCTGGACCTATTGAATACTGAACAGCAAAGAAGCTACTGAAATGCTCAAATACACAGTGACCACATTATCTAACTTGAACCTGGAGAAGTAAAATGCATACGCAATTCAGTCATATTGCCTCTGTTACTACTTGTCACAGTTACACTGAAATCTAATGGTAGTGATCTTAATACTTTTAATACCTTTTATATTTTGCATAGCATGGAGAATAATAAAACCATTTAAAATAATAATTAAGACACGATTAGAGGAAATGTATCAGAGGAAATATATATCACTTAATATAAGCAAGAAATAAATATTCAATAGAGACATTTTTTTTTGAAAATTAAAACTAGAAAATGGAGCAAGAAAGAGCAGAATGTGGAATAAGAATAAAGAACACAAGTGATGGAAATATATTTAGAAATTATACATGATAAATATACCAGCGAGGTAAAATTATGTTATAGCCAGCATGAGACTTATGAATTGGTTGGAGGAGTTGTGGTTTCAATGATACTAAGCAAGGATAAGACACCAACATAAAAATTAATGCACCAGTCTTTCTAAGTGATATATGGAAACCAAATGGAAAGGCATCTTTTGTTCTGTGCAAGATAGCTCTACAGTGCACTTATCATATTATGAATTCATTTTCCCCACTGATCTGTAAGCTACCTGAATGATGACAGAGCCAATATCTTAATTACATTTTCTAATGCCTATTACAGAATTAGGCACCTAGTAGGGATTCAGTTCATTTTTATTGAAATCAATGGGAAAAACCTTAAAAGCAATGTTATACTATGTTTCTTTGTGATATTCGATTTTTTAGTATTCCTACTATCCAAAGGTATTTTTCATATAATGGGAAACAGCAGAAGATTTTATAATTTGTATATTTGGTAACTGTTCTTGTGGTGCTTTTATTATCTATCCTGGTTAGCTAGAAGTAAAAGAAACTTAATTGGGCCTCAGAGAACTTAGGATACAGTGCCATCTTTCCTCCTTATGCTTCCTACAAACCACAAGAAGATCATTAACTTTTTCATTTTTCTTTTTACTTCCAAAATTCTGTTTCTGCAAAAGATAAAAATCATCTTCAGGGCAAATGTTGAGTTTCATATTTCCTGTAATTATTAGCCTCACTTTTACAGTTGAAACCAGTTAATAAATTCAAACTCCAGTAATACTTGGTGAAGAAAGGCAATAGATAGGTCATTCACACATGTATAATAATAAGTCACTGGTAATACATACCAATCACCATACCTATGCTTACGGGAGTAGCCCTGGATTTTGTAATTAACAAAAAATCCCATGCCTGATGCCAGTACAAATTATAAGGCTTGAAGAGCCATAGGTGACCAAGGAAAGAGCCACATATAGCAAACAATTCAGTTTGACTATCCATGCATCAATAATTGTCATTTATCTGAAAAATGAGAACAATGCTTATAAGTCCCCAAGAAAAGCTCAAGATTCTCACATTATTCCCACCACCTTGTTTTTTTACCATCAGTGTGGGAATTGGAGATTATGTTGGGTCAACATCAAGCCTATCAGGTCATAGTAGTAAAGGTCTGAGTGTCATGAGAAAGAATTATAACATTCAACCTAAGTTTGGGTAATGTCTCCTATTGTTTCTGTCTCTTATTTCAAAGCTTGCTGGTGGTTGGTCTTGACAAGGGTTTGTCAGTAAGCTATGGCTGGGGAACTAAAATTTATCAGGTGAATTTCTTTCTAGAAATAGCTGATGAATTATATTGATACTCTAGCACCTTTACAATTCACAAGTTTCTACATGGAATTATCAGGATCCTATATTACTGAGAACAGCTTCACTAATGGAAATGAGGAAGGTTCATACAAGGCCGTGAAACTATATAAGAACCATAGTGTTTCATTTTAATCTCTTTGTCATTTTTTAGTATATTGTTTTAGTTATTTTCATGGTGGTTGTTCTGAAGATTAAAATTACCAGCTTGATTTATAGCAATCTAGTGTGGATCAATACCAATTTAATTTCAATTGTATATAAAACTTTGCTAGTATACAGCTAGCTCGATTCCATTCTTCATCCTTTGTTCTGTTGTTATGCAGATTGTATCTTTATCCATTGTGTGCCTATCAACAGAGATTTTTAATTTTTAGGGTTATCTATTTTCTTTTAAATCTGATAGGAGATAAAGGAATTATAATAGAAAAAGGATATTTATATTGTCTTTTATCTGTACCTATGTTTTACCTTTACTGGCACTATTTGTTTCTTGATACGTATTTTTTGGGAAATGTTTTCCATGATGGGTGACATTGAATTAGGTGCTCAGGACTGTCTTTCAAGTGAGAGTCCTTCAGGAAACCACTGGACAAGTCAGAATATGAAGTTCTCTGGGAACTAAGCTATGAAGGAGTTCCATCCCTGTTCTACCCCCTCTGGTGGCTGTTAGGCTGTTGGTGTTCACTGTAATTACAGGGTGCTGATTTTCAAGACTACCACATAGCTGGAAGGGGGAATAGGTAAGAGACATTGCTTGCAGCAGTTACCAAGATTGAGCCATTTTTATTGAATAAATCCTTGCTGGGTCCTTACTTGTAAACCTTTGGTTAATTACCAGAGCAGTGAAAAAGTTGATTCTGACATTTTTGGCCAAATTATCATTATCGCTTTTATGAAGAAAAGTATTTCTGGAGGTCCTTACTCTGCCATTTTTGCTGACATAATGTTTAGTGTTTTAAATGATTATTTTTAGACTAGAAGAAAGTCTGGTGCATTTTGTATTATTGGTATTTATTTATTCATTCTTCATTTATTAGATGTTACTCTGTGTCAGTAAACTTGAGTGAGCAACAAAGTAGAGTAAGCAAAATTTGAAATATAAAACAAATAGTGAGAACAATTTTGGCTTTGAATTTGGCATAACTTTTGGGTAAATGTAGTTGAGTTTTTTACTATTTCGGACCTTTGGGGGGATGACAGCCAACATTTATTCTTATAGACATTGGGAGATTTAACTCCTTATCTCATTTGTTTTAGATAGTTGTATAGCACTGGTACAGATTGTGAAGTGGCCCCATGGAGGGGTGAGTAGAAATTTATCTGACTGATATTTTTCTGATCTTCTTCAAGGAAGGTAACGGTTCTGCTGATTTGTGTGAGTCAAGCCCATTGTGTCCTCAGTGATTATCAACTTTCCCTCACAGGGTAACTGTTAAAAAAACAATGCCCAGATCCCAGCCACTGAGATTGTAATTCATTTAGTCTCCAGTGGAGCATTGACAATGTTATTTTTAAAATTCTTACAAGCAGCTAATATTGAGAGAAATTGTGTTAAAGACATGAGAAGCTCCCTCCAAGGACCTCTCACATCCACCCCCAAAAACAAATAGTTAAAGGAGTGTTGATAATCATAGATCAGTATCTAGACTGTTTCTTAGGCTCTGGTATTGAGCATAAATTATCAGGGTCTTTTTATTTTATTTATTTGTTGTTTGCTTGTTTTAGAGAGGAAGAGAGATGGGGCGGGGCAGAGGAAGAGGGAGTGAAAGATTCTTAGGTTCTACACCCAGCGTGGAGCCCAACGCAGGGCTGGATCTCAGGACCCTGACAGCATGACCTGAGCCGAAATCAAGAGTTGGATGCTTAAGAGACTGAATCACCCAGGCGCCCCTCAGTGTCCTTTTAAAGGCTTAGGATGAATAAATTGGACCATATTATCGTAGATTTTAAAGGAAACCCTCCCCCTCTCTCTTTTGTGTACCCTTGTTCTTTTCCTTGAAGTTCAAATAGTAAAATACAAAAATAAATAAATAAATAAATAAATAAATAAATAAATAAATAAATAAAAAGTAGATTTTATTTTAGGAGGAGATACAGAAATGGAAGCTACGTGATATGTTTTATTTCTAGTCCTTAGATCTACCTATGCCTTGGCAAGACAAATTTTTGTAGTTTTACGTGGTCCAACCAACATCATCAGGCCTATATATTTTCAACCATATCAGCAAGTAACTGCTAGGTATGTCTTTGCTCAACACACACTTTGCACATCTGTCCATTTATATTCCTCAGTGACCTGGTGACTAACAAGGTATGGCAGCATTTTGTCGCTCAGAATCCTGACACTCCTTTAGTCTAAGTTGGATTTACTTTACTATTTTTTTAGTCAAGGTTTGGGTTTACTTGCTACACCCAAGGAGAAGACACAAGGAAAGACTGGGCATCTCAGAAAGATGGTGATATCATGGATTCAGTAATAGATTTGAATTTGTATTATCTGATTTTGAGAAGAATACAAGGAAGTGAGGTTTCTTTGCTCTGAAATGGGTACAATTGAAAAATGGTGTTAATTATATCTTTGGTTACCTTGATGTCTTCTATTTAGGATGTGCACAGAATACAGCAAGTATGCTGTTAGTATGCAGCTGTAACTGGTGAAAATTCAGCAACCACCCTTGTTTGCTGTGAGAGAGATATGGCGGTCCTTTTGTTGTTGCACAGTATTCTTGTTTTGTCTGTGCTCAGACATGATTGCAGAATGGTCTTGTTTTGGTCTTTCTCAATTACAGTCATTTTGTATCGATGTTCTGTGAAATTGTTTATGTTCATCAGGGACATATATGGCCAGCTCCCAGCAGTTGGCTAAAAGGAATGCATTTCTCTTTCCTACCTCTATTAAAATACCTGGTGTGGGTTTTCTTTTGCTGATTAGACTCTAAAACAGCAGGTTTAATCAATACTTATCTTTATAAAAAAATTAAATGACTTCATAATATCTACTTTCTGTTAGCCTTAATCTATTCTTTTTTACCCATGTCATTGCATTAGGATGATGAAAATTATAAAACTGAGTGGAAGGTAGACTAAAATGTCATATTTCAGCTAATTAGAAATCTGCAAGATATTACATTAGGTTAAAAGTAGAGGATATGACAAATTTTGGGTGATAATTTAGTCTTCCAAAATATATATGTAGGTGAGAAACAATAGGAAACTATTTCTAGGCACAAAATCTAATTAGCAAGAAAGAATGAGTAAAATGAAAGTGATGAGATATTTTGAGAGGTTCTTGCTGTCCTGGGGTTTATGATGTCAGGGAGAGATGCCTTCATAATCATGCTCCTTTCTACCTTCTTTCTTCCTTATCAAGGTGTGAAATGTCACTTTTCCTGTGTATTGCTACTTGCTCCATCTTGGCCCTAGATACAAGGCCTTCCTGTATTCTCTAGGTCCTCCATTTGTAAGATACGTACTTTTTCTTGTATGTAATTATATTATCACTCTCTAAATCTCATTTTCCTATTATTTTCTTTCATTTTTGTTTATTATCATGAATTAATAAACACATTTGATAAATCTAGGAATTATCCTTAATTCTTTTTTTCCTCCTATCACACCCTGTACTCAAAAACATATCATCTGTAATGTCAAAGCCTCACATTTTCCCACAATTTTATCAGAGTAAACCAAAATAAAACATTACACATACACACCTGAGCCCTGCTGAATACCTTTCCTCATTCTCATTCCTTCCTTCCCTCTCTCCTTTCACTGGTATCCCTCAGGCAGACCTCTGCCTAGATGCTAACTGGACATGTAGGCTCTAGTCCTATTTACCTCCTATAATTTATTCACAAAAATTGCAGACTGAAATATCACAAACATAATCCAATTAAGTCAAATATCCAGATTTAAAACTCTTCAATGGTTCCTTGACTCCTATAGTATGAGTCCTTTGCCATGAACTTTATCAGATTTGTGACATCTCCCTTTGCTAATGCATTCATGCTCTAGCACTACCAAAATGCATGGCATAAACATCAAAACATATGTTTAGTAAAATGCTGTGTAACAGTAATCAATGAGCAGTAGACTAGAAATTGTAGCCACCGAGATTAACCATAGAGTTGTCATTAGCAAGCCATGTCACACTGGGCTGATCATTTAACTTCTCTGTGCCTCAGTGTCTTATCTGTAAAATATGACAATGAAACACTAGCTGTCACAAAATGCAAACATATACACAGGGAATATTTCTGAAAGACATGTTTAAACTATTCAACCAATCAAATATTTAAACAATAAAATACTTGAAACTTTAGTCTGCATTTTTATCTAGCGATAGAACTAACACTTGTAAAGTACTTATTAGACTATCCAATATAATTATATTACCTTTTAAAATATAGTTACTAGCACTATCAGTTAATGGATGGGAAACTCAGGCTAAAAACATTAAACATTCATTCACGGAGTTAACCATTCAATCAGTATTCATTGACTACCTATTTTGTGCTGGAGAATTTTCTAGCAACATGGAAAGTGTGAATAGATTAGGCACACAAGGAATCTCATTTAGTTATTTGTGGGCTCATGTTAAACTCACATAGGTCTTACTCCAATGTTGTTTCATATCTCAGTTTGGCCTCAACAGCAAATTTCCAGGCAGAAAATGATGCTAAATAGAAAGATACCTTTTTTAAGGAATTTTTTTTCCAAATATGAAGATAATTGTGAAAACAATGGCAAGATATGAATATTATGTAATGAAAGGCAGTAATAAACTATAGAATTGGATGGAGTCCAATTAGATATACACATAGATGTTCATATACATTGTGCTTTTCAATAACTTTAATCATTTCCAAATTTTCTGAATTTTTCTTTGAAGTGCCTGCTGAATTTGCCCTATCCTTTGCTTCTTACTGCCAACACTCTAAGCTTGCATCACTTTATTCTTGGATAATACAATGACCTCCTGATGGACATTCTTTCTTATCTCCACCTTCCAGCTCATCCTGAATTGCAAGTCATAAAGGCAGATTTCAGGATGCCAATTCCATGCTTCATCCTGCCTCATGGCTTTTTATGCAATGTCAGGTGTAGTCCAAGCTTCTCGTCTTAAAATTCAAGGTTTGTCATTATATCATCCTCTTAAAGGCTAGCACTTACTCTAGAATGTACGTACATTTCTCTCAGTGAAGAAGGTCCCCTTCCATACACTCTTCCCTTCCAGGGTGGTTGTGATTAAACATCTAACTTGTCACAGTTTAAAATTAACCTCAGGTTGTTGTATTTCCAATTTAGGATTTCCCTAACATCCTCTCTCTCTAGTCGTTGATTATGTGATCTTGTATTGTTCTTTCATTATTGTAATGCTATTTTTTTTTCTTCAGAAGGGTTGCAAACGACTTGAGAACTGGTATTATAGCATATGCATTCTTTAAATAGATCTTAAAAGTCTCTGTTTATTTAAACATACTGCCTAGATTATTTAAGCTGATAATTTATCTGAAATAATTTTATAAAAATTGCTGTTAGATTTACACTTAGCAAAAGAAGAAAAATAATCAAATGACATAAATTGTAAATATACCCACAGATACTCATTTCATCAAACAACTATCCTAAAAAATTGCTGGTAATTTGGAACATTATTTTTAAAAGAACATTTTCTTATTTAAGAATCATGGTTAATATACACATGAATATAATTCAAGATAACTTAAAAACAAATATGTGTATCTTGTATTCTGTTTAGCTGCATGATATAACTCACTTGAAGTATAAAGTATAAGAATATAAGAATATAATACTATTAAATGTTCATTGGTATACTTTTGCATTTGACGGATTTTACATTGACAGATTCAAAATATTTGTTTAGAATAGCCCATATATATTTGCACATATTATTGTAAAAGCGCCCACTCATCTGTGAGCTAAAATCTAATTAAATAAACAGAAAGAGATGAATTTAACATAAGAAATGTTTTCAAAAGAATTTATCATACACAAACAATCCAGCAATGATTCTATTTATAATTTAGGTATTTGTTAATTGGTAAGCAGATCAAAATCCCTCCTTATAATTTCCTGTTCCTTGATTTTCTGTAAAACTGAAACAAGAAAATACTTGACATTTCATTGATTTGGATCTCCTTTATCTCAGGAGTTATTGAAACTGAGGCTAAATGAATAATTTAATTTAAAATCCACACATTGTAATATATATCATATAAAGTTCTAGTTTTAATTTCACTGTTTGCCATGCATTAAAAAGCACTATTTTAAGGCTGTGGAAGATGCTCCCACAGTATCCCTTGGCACCTATTTTTTTTAGAAGGATTTGTGGTCTTCTGTGCCACTGATGATAAGGAATTTCTTTGTTCTCATTTTCATACTCAGCTTGACCTATTCGTCCAAAATAAGCTAATCCTGGAGAGAGTTTTGCTTCAGGCATAAAATGATCAACACAGGGATGGAAAGCAAATCAAACACCACACACGCAAAAACTGATAGAAGGGACAAATAGAGGGTTATAGACACGGAAGCAAAGTTTCAGATCATCGTCCCCCTAAAATCAAGACATCCATTTTAAGAAATGCCATCATTGGCGATAATTTGAGCACCAGAAATTGATGCTACATAGAATATGACATAGATACGTTTACACAAATTGACAAGATTCTGATTTGGAGATAAAGTTATCCAAGAAAAGACAGTGTTAAAAAGAAGAAAAATGAAAGGAAGGCAAGAACCTGTAAATATGATGTTAAGGACTGCTACTTTCTTTAGGGTTTGCTCTTGTAATTGATACCAAATCTGAATTCAGAGTATGAAAATATCTTCTTTGATAAAAGAAAAGACTTGTCCAAGAGTCAAGAAAACTTTTCTCCCAAATCAGCACATCTCCCTAAATGCACTATTATCACCTACCATCTGGAAGGAAGCTTCCACCAACTAATGATCTGTCTCATTAATATCAGGAACCAAAATGTGTAGTCCTAAAACCATCCTGAGCTGGAATGATTCCTGTTCTAAAAATAATCGGGGCCTTTGATAAGAGCTACATTGAAGGACTTCAAGTTAAGCCAACTTAGTTGGATCTAAGTACAGAATGTCCAATGTCAAAGATGCTTTGCATGAATATAGACATATTGGTATACAAAAATTGGAAGAACACTTGGCCTATAAAAGTACTGGGTTCTCTCATCAGCGTATCTTTTTATTTTAATGTTAAGCAGTATTTCTTGGGAGATATTTTTATTGGATTAAAAAATATTTCATTTAAACTTGAAAATATTTGCAATAAAAGAAACCCATCACTCAGCCAAATCCTTAAGCTTGAGCTGAGCAACTGGAACAGAAATATAAAGGTTATATTATCATTAATATATTCAGATGTTGTAAAGTCCTCATTCAAGTGTTATAATGGTAACAGGAGGCTTAATCTTTTAAATGGCATTTGAAAGCCTACAATTGACTGATTTACAGAACACAAATTATAATGAATAGAAATTATGACTTACTCACAAAGGTAAAAGAAGCCATACCAGGATACTATATGGTGCCCCCTCCGATGCTAAGTCCATACTTCCTATTCTTGGATGTAGAAAATAAATAAAAATTTGACTAAATGTTTGTTCATTTTATTGAAAATATCCTGGCGTCCATTGTGATAGAAAAACGAGGAAGTAATACCTGTTCTTTTGGATACAGATCATTTGAGTTAAGTATTCCAAATATAACTTTATATAATTAATGACTAGCTTTAAACTATTGCCATTAGATTCATCTTTTATTTCACTTCTTCTAATATCTGATTAGTGGAATAATTGTGGGTATCTGTGGGACTAGGATAAACACACACAGATTTTGAAGAACATTTCAGATTTTAAACTGATTAACCTTAAATATCTACTGCTTGTATCAGATCTGAAAGTTTTAATTCAGCTTTAAAGAAGTAGTTTTTGCAACGCATTTAGACACACACACACACACGCACGCACACACAAATTATAAATTTAGTCACTATGGTAACCAGTGATTTTGGAAATAAATTTGCCTGCATGCCTGCATCCATGAGTTCACTCTTTAGATAGTGAACACATACATATGATCTCACTCATATGTGGAATTTAAGAAACAAAACAGAAGATCGTAGGGGAAGGGAGGGAAAAATAAAATAAGATAAAATCAGAGAAGGAGACAAACCATAAGAGACTCTTAGCTCTAGGACACAAACTAAGGGTTGCTGGAGGGGAGGTGGGGGGGGCAATGGGGTAATTGGGTGGTAGGCATTAAGGAGGGCACTTGGTGTAATGAGCACTGGGTGTTGTAGGCAACTGACGAGTCACTGAGCTCTACCTCTGAAATAATACACTATATGTTAATTAATTGAATTAAAATAAAAATTTTTTTGAAAAAGTGACCATGCAGTTATTTCCAGTGACAGCCTAGCTTCAGATTTCTGTCTGTGACTGCTTTCTTACCCTAAAAATGGTCTTATAGACCCTGAATTTAGGAGCATACAAGACACAGAGATTGAGTTGAGTGATTCTTGAAGAGGGATGTAATTCTTAGTACAAAAATCCTATGGCACAGAAATATGTTGAACCTCTTGCATAATACAGAAGACTACCTCTATAAACAGTATTAGTGGTAAATCTGTGACACATATTCCTCCCCAAAATTAGGGAGCATAGGTATAAGAGAAGTAGTGCTATGATATATTAGATCCCCTCCTGCTCTTTGCTTCAATTTCACATTAAATCTATCCATATATCTTAATTTGAATAAAGTAGGAATTTCTTTCAATCTTAACATCTGTTTGTATACTATGTAACTGCCAACTGAAAACCACCCAAATTGATGCAAAAACATGAACAAAAAGTTAATAATAACAACAACAACACAACAAAGGAGAAACAAAATTAAAAAATTAACCACAGTCCTCTTAGGCAAAAGGTCTATTAGAATGAATTACAGGCCGAAAGAGTCTGACATTCAGCATGAGTTAGGATCCTTGTAGTAGTATGCTCAAACTAATAGATTACTTCTCAGAATAATATTTTTTAAACGAATTAATAAATTATTTAACACTTTAAAGAAAACCAATTATTTTTAATTAGGGTTATATCCATGGAACTTTTGGTTGTCTTTGGACATATAAAGAAACTTCGAATGACATGAAGGCAGTATAAATAAAGAAAAATATAGGTGTACAGCAAATATATTTAAGAGGTAGAAATTATAGAACTTTCTGATGGAAAATATTGGGTGGAGGTGATTGAGAGTGAGGTAGTTAACAGATGAAAGACCCAGTTTCAAATTAAACAGTAGTGTGGGTAGATGCTGATAGTTGGTTGGTAGATTTGGAGAGGCTGTATGTCTTGAAAATATTGATGGGATAGTATGGTAGACTCAAAAAGTTCCATTTTGGCCCCGTGAGTTTTGGAATGCCTTGTAGGTTTTCAAAGGAAGCCATCAAACAGACAGTTGGAAGTATAAGTTTGAATTTTAGATAAGCGTTTTGGCTATAAAATTACATTGATAAGCCAACAGCATATAGATGGGTTTTAAAACCATGAACTTGAATAAGATCATACAGAACAGAAAGTAGAATGATAAAACAGTCCAGGATTGAGTCCTGAAGCAACCCATCACTTAGATGTTGAGCAAAGGAAACATTTGATGTTGACCATTAAGGGAAACAGTAGGGGGAAAAAAAATTAAGAAAGGGAATTGTAAGCTAATTAAAGAAAGTATCCCAGAAACAAAGAAGTTGTCAACTGGATCAAAGTCTCTGAGATGGGGGGTAAAATGAGAGTGGATAAATTACTTTGCTTCAGAAAATTTAGCTCATTGGTAATGTTAATACGACACACGCACACACTTTCTGGCTGAGTGGGATGGGCCAAAAATGAAAAGCATTAGGGTCAGGAGTAAATTGAAGGTAAGACTCTTTTAGAGATTATGGCTGTGAAAGAAAGTAGAGAATTGAACAGTAGCTGATAACAATAAGGAAAAAAGAAGAATGTATGTTTTAGAATGGGAGATAAAGGATATTTATAATCTAAAGTAATCTGTTGGAGAAAGACTGATCATATCATTCTGTGAATAGAACCAAGGAAGTTAGCATAAGACATTAAAAATAAATCTTTGAAAGGAACACGTTATAGAGGCTCCAAAATAACTTAAAAGAAAGAATAATGAAGTATTTATAACACTATCAAAATAATTATCATTATTATTCACTATTATTTTTAAGTGCTTTTCTATGGTCACAGATGTTTTATGAAACATATCTCCAAACTTTTCAGTGGCCATTAAAAAATGTTATTTTCACGGGCACCTGGGTGGTACAGTCAGTTAAGTGGCGGACTCTTGGTTTGGCTCAGCTCATGATCTCAGGGTTGTGAGTTCGAGGCCCTGGCATCAGGCTGCACTCTCAGTGAGGAGTCTGTTTAAGACTCTTTCCCTCTGCCCCACTGTGCTCTCTCTCTTTCTCAAATAAATAAATAAATATTTAAAAAATGTTATTTTCATTTACACATGAACAAACTGAGGCACTTAGAAATTAAGTAAAATATATATAGCATTCAATTATTTGACACCTCATCACTATGGACTAAATGTGTTTTTTGTTTGTTTGTTTTTTAAGATTTTATTTATTTATGTGACAGAGAGACAGCCAGCGAGAGAGGGAACACAGCATGGGAGTGGGAGAGGAAGAAGCAGGCTCCCAGAGGAGGAGCCTGATGTGGGACTCGATCCCGGAACGCCGGGATCACGCCCTGAGCCGAAGGCAGATGCTTAACAACTGTGCTACCCAGGTGCCCCCGGACTAAATGTTTTTATCTCCCACAATTCATATGTTGAAACACTAACCCCCAATTGATGGTGTTTGGTTGGGGCAGTGGGCTCTAAGAGGTAACTGGGTTTGGATGAGGTCATGGGTGTAGAGTCCTCACAATGGGATTACTCACTATTAAAAAGAGACCAGAGAACTAACTTTCTCTCTCCACCATGTGAAGATACAGCAGGGAAGGGGTCATCTGCAAACTAAAGGAGGTGCCTCACAAGAACCCTATCATGCTAGCATCCTGATCTCAGACTTTCAGCTCCCAGGACTATAAGAAATAAATTTCTGTTGGTTAAGCCATCCAGTTTATGATATTTTTGTTATAGTACCCCAAGCTGAATAAGATATCCATAGTCCATTTTTACATAAAGACTCATATAGGAGTGCCTGGGTGGCTCAGCCAGTTAAAGTCTGCCTTTGGGTTGGGGCATGATCCCACGGTACTTGGATGGAGACCCGCATCGGGCCCCCTGCTCTGCAGGGAACCTACTTCTCCCTCTCCCTCTGCCTGACACTCCCCCTGTTTGTGTTTGCTCTCTCTGTCAAATGGATAAATAAAATCTTAAAAAAAAAAAAAAAGACTAATATGATCTAACCTCTTCAATGCACCTGATAATTATGTGAATCTTAAATTTTTTTCTAAAAGTTGGTTTAAGGAAAACCAGTTCTGTAAGATAGAGCTGTGCATAATACACACACACACACACACACACACACACACACACAAGGTCAGATGTGTGGGAAGCCATGTTATTTTTTTTCCCAGATAAATTCTATTTTTTTTCAAGATTCGCCAAAGGATTTTAATGTAATTCCAGATAAATTCTTATAACAAGATTTCTTAGATCTTCTGATAGCTAACAATCATTTTGAATTTCCAAAGGGACATCAGCAAATGTCACTTCCATATACAATGGTGTGGATTGTGCATAAATGTCTCCATGATGACATTCCTTGATATGTTCCCTGAGTGTTCTGTTCCTATATACCGTTATTCAATCTTATTTTGACATATAACAATTTTTCTTTTCCCTTTTAAAGATTTTATTTATTTTTCAGAGAGAGAGAGTACAAGGAGGGGGAGTAGGAGAGGGAGAAGCAGGCTCCCTGTTGAGCAAGGAGCCGGATGTGGGACTCCATCCCAGGACCCTGGGATCATGACCTGAGCCCAAGGCAGACGCTTAACCAACTGAGCCACCCAGGCATCCCAAAACTTTTCTTTTTCTTATAAACCTTAAGGGACAAGAATTCAGCCAGGGCTTACTTTAGGAATGGCTGACATTTTACTAATTACTCATTGTATAATTATTATGTAACATATACTAACATTTGAGAACATACTACAGGGCTGACACTGTTCCCAGGCCCTGTAGTTCACATATATCAAAATGTCAACCATGCCATTTTGCAAATTTTGTATATGAAGAAGCTGAAGATCCAGACATATCAAGTATCTCTTACAAAGTCATATAGTGGTTAAGTTTCTAACTGAATTTTGAACTCAGGTCTCTGTGACTTCAAAGCCCATAATTTTTCTGTGGTATCATACAGTGATTTCTTTTGCTATCCTATTTCAGTTTGTTTAAATCTCTAATTTACTGGTTCATTGAATTTATTCTTCTCATATCAGGCTGAAATAGAACTTTTTAATAACTCAGAAGATAAATGATTTTTCTATAGCTCAGAAGATAAATTTATTCTTTCCAAAATGGGACTCAAATATTGATACTTTATTGCCTATTTGGTGGTTTGGTGTACCACCAAAAATTTTGTATAAAATAACATTGACACCCAGGATTTTCCTTCTAAAAAAAGGGAGCATCCCATTGTCATTTAGGAAGAGAGAAAAAGAAGAAAGAAAGAAAGAAAGAAAGAAAGAAAGAAAGAAAGAAAGAAAGAAAGAAAGAAAGAAAGAAAGGAAGGAAGGAAGGAAGGAAGGAAGGAAGGAAGGAAGGAAGGAGAGAAAGAAAGAAAGAAAGAAAGAAAGAAAGAAAGAAAGAAAGAAAGAAAGAAAGAAAGAAAGAAAGAAAAAGAAAGAAAGAAAGAAAGAAAAGAAAAGACCCCCCCCCCCCAACATTGGTGGGAGCAGTCATACAAACATTCCCCTCACCTGTAAAATGAAATGAGAAAGCCTAACTTTTCCCTGGATGCTGTATTCACAGGCACAGTCATAAGCCATCCCTGCAGAGTTATAGAAATGATTGGCTTTTTTGTTCCCTGGGAGACATTTTTTTCCATTTCTATTCCTTGTTGTTTTATTCCTCTGAAAGCTTTTTAAGGCTTGTTTACTTACTCACCTGCAGTTAAAACTTGTTTTCATAGGTATGTGGTAAGGCTTTTTTCTGTGCCAGTTTTAACTTACTTTATTCTTTAAAAGAAATCACTTTGATTTTTCCCATATATAGAATTATAATCTTCAGAAAGTATTTTTAAGAGCAATTTCTGTGTATTTATCTGAGGGTTATCTTTGGTTTTGCTAAACATTAGTACTAGGCTGGATGTTTATATGCCAACAGTTTCTCCCATTTTTTGGATGGTACTCTAAAATCTCCAAAACACAGAAATACATGTGAGTGGAAGTCATTATTTGGCTTCTTATTGTTAAGTCAATTTCTAAAGTCTTGCTGTGGAATCCACTTTCTGAAGGAATTTGGCTACAGGAGAGTATTTCCATACTATAATAACCCCACTACAGAGACTGCTTTTGATTTTTTTTTACTAGAAAAACCTACAAGATTATATATACTCATTGGTTATAAGTGTTAGACTATTTTGTTGTGAGATTTAGTAAGTCCATGGTCTTTTTCCCGTGGAGTGTTTATTTTAAATTTATTTGATTAAACTGACAGAACTCAAATTATAATTAAAATGGGTTTGGAATAGAAGAGTGCTTTCCAGATAATGCTTTCATGTTACAAGTAACCATTTATGGTTTGCAAAATGTTTGATATAATACTATACACCTCATTGATGGCTATTACTGAGTCCTGTATTTATTTAAAAATATAGGTAAGATAGAAATACAGATATTCCTACTGATCTCAGGCAGGTAAAATCATATCTCAGAACTTTCAACTTAAGTCCTAATGACTTTATATTTTCAGGTATTTTAATAAAAAGTTTGATTTTGGTTTTGATGTTTGGACTGCTGACAGCTTTCAAGCCCCACCCCTCCCTCTTCCAATTCCACCCCACATGTGAGAGCAAAGCCCATGCATTTCTTCCTTTGGCCCCAGCAGGAACTTCAAAGCAGGTAAGCCCCAGTCAGGAAGTAGGAACCCTCATTCCATGCCCCCTTACTAACCATGGTAACCCTCCAAGCCACCAGCTACTCCCTGTCTTTCAAACCATTTTGAAACCAGCTTGGGAGCCTGCCCTGCTCTCCTCAGAAAGCTTCATTCTTGTAGTAATAAATCATTTCGTGCCTTCTCTGTGCCTGTGCAGTTTCATCACTAACATCCAAACCAGTGGGGCACTGGTCCTGCCCCCTGCAGGGCAAACACGGTGCACTTGTCAATCTTCATGACATCACCATGCACTCAGTTTTCTACTTTTAAATATCTGAAATCAAATATGGAAAACTTTTAATATTACTAACCTTTGTTGTACCTTAGAGGATGACTAAGCTCTCTGCATATGCTCCGAACACCACACAGCCTCACTGATTTCAGGTCTATGTCAGTATCTATAAGGTGGAATTCTTGAGTTGCTTGTAGTTCAAATCACTTAGGAGTGCCTTGTTGGAAGTGTGGATTCTTGGGATAGGCACCAGATCTCCTTGAACAGAATCCCTGAGGATGGGGCATAAGAATCAGTATTTCTAGTGAGAACCTAAGGTACCTACCTGCATTTTATTTGAACACCGTGGGACCTGTACAACCTTGGAAAATCCTGAATGTATCTATTCATAGTCTTTCCGCCTCTTTTCAATCACATTTCAACCATCCCACTCAGGCCCTGTTTTTTACTTTTCTATGTAAATTATCTTGAATATATTTGTGTGCTATGATTCTAGCCAGAAGAAATTTCTAGGAATCTTTAGGAAATATTCGTGTTCATTTTTATTTCCATGCATTCCACGAGAAACAAAAGATTAAACATGAGACTTTAAAAAGGAGTAAAAATAACAAAAAGGCAAAAGATCTCATTTTTTTTCACTTTCAAATAATTTGAAAAACAGTTTGATTTCTGATGTTTTTTATTGCTTGCTATTGAAACAAAATTTTTCAGGAAATAGTCAATGCCAAAATTATACCTATATTGCACCTGAACTATCTCTGATGTTAACTAACTAGATGGTTACTTGTAAGCCTAAGAATTAATTAATTAATTTTTGTGAACAGACTGATGATAAAGTAGTTAGAAGTGTTTGGTACTTATCATATTTGGTTAACTCAATCACAACACAAACTGGGAAAGAAGATGAAGAAAGTAAGAGAATCAGAAAAAAAAAGAAAACATCTGGATACACTGCTAAGAAACTAAATATATGAAAAGACACAATAATGAAAGTCAGTTTTAAAATCATATTGGAAATGATATCAGGTGCTCTTAATCACACATACTGTACATGAGCCCAAAACTCACAATTGTGAATATATGCTTTGCAACACAGCTGTGCTTGAAATACTACAACCTGGATGACAGTGTTGTGGTGAGTTCTGACCCTGACGGTCATTTTAAGAGTTTATAAAAGCAGATAGTATTTATAAGTACAGTACTTTCCTCCAAAATTTTATGTATTGGGAACATAACATCAGGTTTATGCATTTCCTCCTAAAACCTTAAGGTCAAGATGCATGATTGTGACCCTTCACCTTCTATTTTTTTCTTCTTTTTCTGAACTTTCCCCCCTTCCCTTTGGCTTCCCAATAGTTAATCTTTCTTTTTCTTTCTTTCCTTTTTTTTAAAAAATATAGTCAAATAAAAATCCTCAATTATTCACATTTTATTAAGAGCCCAACATAGTAACTTACCAAGAGTGGTCCAAGACATTAGATTTTTTATTCCAAGCTAGAAGGACCCTCAACAATTAGTATTGGTGTTGTATCCATTTTATTTTCCTTTTCAAAATTGGCTTAACTAGTGTTTGTCCTTTGAATGTCCAAAGAAATTGAAGAGTAAGCATGTTCAATTCAACATCAACAATAACAAATATGCTGAGATTTTTATTTGGATTCTGTTAAGCCTATAGATTAGTTTGGGTATAACCATTTTGAGTTGTGATATAAATATTTTGTTATCATTAATTCAAAGCATTTAAAATTTTCCATTGAGATTTCTTATTTGACTGAAGGATTATTCAGCATTGTATTGCTTAACTTACTGGAAGTTGTGATTTCTTTTTATCTTTTTGTTACTGATTTCCAACTTAATTCTACTACGCTCAGTGAACACACTTTGATCGAATTCTTTTGAAACTGAGACCTGATTTATGGCCTAGCATAAATTGAATGCTTCACGTGCACTTTTAAGGAATGTGTTTGTTAGGTTTGTTAGATATTTATAATTGTTAGATCTTCATTTGAAGAATTAACTCCTGATCATTATAAAGTTGTCTTTTTATCTTGTTTAATTCTTCTCATCCCAAAATATATGTCTGATATTACACTGGAAACTGTTTTCTTTTTGTTTGTATTTTTTCTATAAACTCTACCTATACCTTTATGTCTAAACTGACAATCAGTTGGTTTTGAGTGTGTCTGCTATGTATAGTGTACAGTTAAGTCTATGATCCTTTTACATTTATTATTATAACAGATATGTTTTTCCTTTTAGTTTTTTTACACTAATTTGAGGTTCAGTTTCCCTTTATATTTGTCACATCATGATCTTTGTGTTTCACTTTACCCTATTGTTTACCCACTATTTAAGAAGATTTTATTTTTGTTCACTGATTATATGCTAGCCTTTTTTTTCACTTAAAAAGGTTTACATTGACTGCTATGAAAATAACAAAATTATTACTTATCAATTTCCTCTCATTTGGCCTGCATAACAGGTGCTGCCATTGCCCTATCCATATCCCCTTAACTAATTATGAAAGTTAGCCCAGTGACAGTGAAACAGTGAACAATTCAGTGGAATTGAGGTTCCAACACCAAACACCTGTGACTCTCTATCTGAGGAGATCTTTTGGTTTACCTGAGCATTCTTTACCCAAGTGTCCTGTTAACATCTCCTAGAGTGACTTTCAGCCAATTTCTACCACAGAATTGGTAGAAAAATATCTCAACTTCTTTGTTCCTCATGGGAACAATTCTGGGTTTTGTTTTATGTAGTTTCTCAGGGTTCTCAGTTGAATAAGTTCCTTGTTGTCCACAGGAGTGCCACTCTAATTAGTAGGCATTTTACTGGCTTTATTTACTTCCCTCTTAATTTCCTACTTTTCACCCACTTCTCCCCAGATTTACTTACCTCTGGAGAGGAAGGGATTAAAGCAGCTCATCTTTGAAGGGCAGATACCTAGCGAAAGAAAAAAGGCAGCTGCACAAACCTTATCCTTTTATACATGTGATGATAACTGGACCTCTTGTCCTTACAAAGCACACTAATACTGTTTGCTGGGAGAAGAGTTCTTGTGAATGAAATGCTTTAAGCAGAACGTCCCAGGTTTAGGTTTACTTATGGTGAACAAACCTAGAATCTCTGGATTTTTTTAAGGCAGAGGATCATTTAACATTTATTTATTTATTTATTTTTGAGAGAGAGAGAAAGAGAGAGAGAGAGCGCATGAGTGTGGGCAGAGGCAGAGGGAGAGGGAGAGCAAGTATCTCAAGCAGACACCCTGCTCTGGAAGGACCCCAACCAGGGCTTGATCCCAGGCCCCTGAAATCATAACCTGAGCTGAAATCAAGAGTTGGCTGCCTAACTGATTGAGTCACCCAGATGTCCCCAGAATCTGTGGATTTTGTGAGCTATGGCTCCCAGGAAATATCCCATTCACTATATAATAACCTAGCTTATTAAGTGGAGGTATTTCATGAACTAAACACTTTCTACTGTGTGATATAACCCATATGTCTCACAGGTTACCTCCTTTATTGCTCTAGATTACACAGCATGTGTACAAAATGCAAAAGAAGGTCCTGTGAAGCAGCTCTCCCCTAGGCTTCTTCGTAATTCATCTGTAGTAGTTGGTTGTTTTTATTCTTAAACTTTTTCATAGAGCTTGTTAATGAATAAGATCACTGATTTTTGTGAATCTGGCTTTACATCTGAACCTTTGTGTTGCTTCATCTCCTAAATAATTTACTCAAATAGTTGTTTTAGAGTCTGATTTTGGAGGAACCTAAGCTAAGACACCTACTTTCTCCTTTACATTCTGTTGTAGATTGGGTTCCCAGAAAGTGTATTCTGAGACAAAGTTAGTATGCAAGATATGTATTAAGAAGTGCACTTATGGGGTGCCTGAGTGTCTCAGTCAGTTAAGCATCCAACTCTTGGTTTCCACTCGGTTGTGATCTCTCGGTCTTGGGATTGAACCTGTGTCAGGTTCTGTGCTCAGCGGGAATCTGCTTGCGATTCTCTCCCTCCCTCTCTCCCTCTGCCCCCCACCTCCAAGCCCCCCAACTTGCACTCTCTCTCAAATAGATACATAAATCTTAAAAAAAAAAAAAAGAAGTGTACTTAGGATACAGGTTTGTAAATAGGAGGAATAGGAAGCAGGATTGGGTAAAGGGAGAAGTCAAGCTGAAATGTAACAGCTAGTTTCAGACAGCCTACTCTTTCAATGTTGTTCTGAGTTGAACCAAGATGGGCAGTCATTTATACTTTACTAGCTCTCAGTCACTGTTTGTGGCACTGTGACTTGGGCTACACGACCCTCTACAGTTGAAGTAACTCTTAAAGAACCAAACAGCTAAAGTTTATCTATCAGTAACACTCAGCTCTTCAGTAAGGGTGAGTCCTTCATTGAAAGGGTATCTAGGTGGCGTATCACCTGATTTTGATGGTTTTTATTATTCTTTCTAATACTCTTTTTTACCTTTTTTTCCTACTCTTGTTTAAGCCTTTGAATATTCTCATTTTTTAACTTGGTTATCAGTTTTAAATGAGATAATCACTGTGATTTCACAACCTCATAACTTTTCTTTCCCTCCTAAATATTATTAATTATATTACTAAATGGATCTTCCAAATTGATTACATTTACATTACAGTCTGCTTTATTCTTAGTCTTGTTATTAAATAAATTGAATTGCATGTCACAAATCATTTTGCTTTAATTTCTCAATTCACTTTATGTTAAACTGAAGATTTTAAGTTGTTAATTTTTAGGAGAGGATTACAGAACATATTCATTTTTTGTATGTTCAAATGTGTTTCCTGGTTTATTTATTTTTAAAATATATTTTATTAGCCAATCTTTGCTATAGCAACAAGCAACTCTAAGATGTCACCTGCACATCTGCTGGCCTCCATTGGCTTGGATTGGTTCAGTAGGGCGTTAATGACTTTTTCATTGTGGGACACAGGTTGAAGGACAGGCTACTGTCTGGGTTTTGCTGTTCTCATGGCAGAGGACAGGAGAGCATATAAAAAACTGATGGTAATACAGAATTCCTCTTAAAATCTGTGTCAGACTGGCATCCTGACATTTTTGTTATATTTTACCCGCTAAATCAGATCATACTGTGAATCCCATGTGGCAGGAAGTCATATGGAGAAGGGCATGGATAGAAATCTGTTGGAGAGGAGAGACTGGCTCTGATAATAATACAATCTAACAAGGACATTCCTTGAACACAGTAACTGAGTTATATCCCTTCCACATACAAAATATACTCACTTCTCTCTAAGAAAGTTACCACAGGTGTTTCAGACACCCATGATCTTAGGCTTGAAAACCAGAATCTTTCTTTTCTTTTCTTTTTTTTTAGAGAGAGAAGGAGAGAGTGGAGCAGAAGGAGAGGGAAAGAGAAAGAATCTAAAGCAGCCTCCACACCTAGTGTGGAGCTCGATGCAGGGCTTGATCTTAGGACCCTGAAATCATTGAGCTTAGATCAAGAGTCAGACACTTTACCAAATGAGCCACCCAGGCACCCCAGGTTTCAAACCCAGAGTCTTATGATGAACTATTCTTCATCAGGACCAGATTCCATTTATTTGGAGGCATATAAATGAAATAGGGACAAATAATACACTGTTTTGAAAACAGAACACGGTAACTGTAACAAATAACTTCTATTTGGAAAGGACAACAATGGAACCCACATAACACTGGTTAACAGCAATTCTGAAATAATCATAGGCAAATATCCCAAGATACCCCTTTTTAGAAAGAGGGAATATTCGTTGATTAGATTCTAGTTCTACTCTTGATAGAGACTCTCAAGTCCCTTTTTATCCGTGGTTCTTAGATGTGCATTCTGGAAGATTCTTTCCATTGTTTATATCTGAAGAGGTTCTGCTTTTTTGTCCATAAGATTTTGCATATCTAAGCATTTTTGGTTATTGAACTATTTGAGTCTCTTTTAATTCAAGTTTCAGGTTCATTTCAAAATACATTATTAAGTCCTTGTTTGTTTTTTATTTGATTCCACTCAGATTTAAGTGCAAGTGGCTATACCCATAAAATATGCATCTTGCCCTTTAGACTTGATCTAAGTACCTGTGTCTATCAAGTTTCTATGTGGCCACCCTTTATCTCCTTCCCCTGAGTCATTTTGTTTACCTGAAGGAATTTACTAACAGTCACATTAATTCAAGCAGGAAAAAAATATGCTTCATTTCCATTGCTCCTGTTAAAAGTTGAGACCATCCAAAATTTGTTTTTCTTTTTACGAAAGTTTTTTATTATCTCTAAAATATAGTACCTTTATATGCATATGTTGCAGTGTTAACTTTTCCATATTCGTTTTATTCCTGTAGAATCTTCCCTTAATATTTTGGAGTCTTAGGCAAGGATAAAAATTGTGCCCCAGACACCAAAAAATCTACATTTTTAGAAGTTAACAGATATGTTAAATAATGTGCTATCATCCTGCTTTGAAAATGTAATTATGACCAAAAAAATTAAAAAAAAAATAAAAGAACCACTACCACCTTAGTTTCAAAGTTGGCAGCATATTGAAACCAGTGAATTTAATCATTAAGAAGATTATTTGCAGATACATTTTAGGCATGACAGACTTTGGGTAATTCTTAATGTAAAGAAAAATATAATTTCTAAATTACTAAATGTTTATTGTATTGAACTTATTTATGCCTTTATTTTAGAATTATGTTGTTATCATTAAAATCTTCACATAATATGTTTTATTTTTAATAATTTTCAATTCTGATTAAAGTTCTTTGATAATTTTTTTATTACCATCAATTGGAAGATGCTATTGTCTGCTGAGGCAGTAGCCCTTGAAATTGTACATAAAAGTCTTAAGGCCAAATTTAAATTTATGAATAAACTATGTACTTAACATATAATATTCAAATAGTCTAATGGTGTAACATTATAGATTATCATTTTGCATAAACTGTTTTAAGCTATATAAATTAATCTTATAAATTATTACCAGATACTGTAATTTTTCATTGGACTTTAAAGTAAAGTAGATCTCTTTGTACAAATTTTATGCTTTTGGATAACACTTTCTTATTGTATCTCATGGGACATTTTCACTTCAGTTTACTTCCCTTTTCAGTTTGATTCTTTTTGTCTTGTTCTGAGTTTTTAACAACATCTGATAAATTATTCGTTTCCTCTAATTTCTCATAATTTCTGGGATAATATCTTTATTTTCCTTCTCCAACATTACTATGTTTATCCAGCTCATGCTTCATCAATTTTTACTGTCTTGTCATAGATTTCACAAATTCTCTTGTCTCTACTTTTTGCTATTGCTTTAGAGAGATAATTTATTCCTTGAACTATCCTCTAATTCTTGGCAATACATTTGAATGAAGTTTTCAAAGTTCTATGGAACTTTCATATTTTTCTAAGAATAATCTTTAAACTTTTATTTCTTTCCTTCTTTATTGTAGTAACTTTTTATATATTTCATATATAACAAAATAAATTTTGTTCTCTTATTAATAACTCCTATTATAAATGTTTTGAGGTTTTTTGTGTGTGTGTGAGTTTTTTGCAAGATTTATATGAGACATGAGTCACAGACACGTACTATCAGGAATTCTCCTGACTGAAACCTGGGATGCATGTGTGTGTGTGTGTGTGTGTGTGTGTGTGTGTATGGTTGTGTGTGTTAGAGAGACAGAGAGACAGAGACAGAGACAGAGAAAAGAGAGATAGCAAATAGAAACAGGTTTGACATAATTTCTAATTTTGTCTGAGGAGATACTGCACATCTTTCAAATATACATAAAACATATAAGGGGAAGGATATGTACTTCTGTCAAGATGTTCATGGAAATCCAGGGGCGCCTGGGTGGCTCAGTCGTTAAGCGTCTGCCTTTGGTTCAGGGCATGATCTCAGGGTCCTGGGATCGAGCCCCGCATCAGACTCCCCGCTCGGTGGGAAGCCTGCTTCTCCCTCTCCCACTCCCCCTGCTTGTATTCCCTCTCTCGCTGGCTGTCTCTCTCTGTCAGATAAATAAATAAAATATTTTTAAAAAATAGCTGTAGATTACATATGATTACAGAATCATTCTAATATACTAACAATTATCTTTGAAATAAGGAAGAACTATATAGAATAGGAATATAATCAGCAAAGTATACGTATAGTCATCATTTAAATATTTGTATTTGAAAATCACTCAAAAAATTGCTGACCATATAACAATAGCAACTTCATATTTTTCAACCAAATCTAAAAATATTTTCTTCCTCTGTTTTTAATGTTTGTTAAAAACTGTAATAAGATACTTGGAAGCTCTAAAATGCACACTATTTAACAATACACAGAGGAAAAAAATGCACTCTATTTTGGAGAGTACACCATCCAAGTTGACTCACATAGCAATCATCTTATTTTGACAGCCATCATCTGTATAAAATGTCAACCTTCATGTGAAAAATAGACAAGTGAAGCATGATCTGCCACCTTTCCTGAGTTCAAAAGAGCAAATGCACATCTCATCTGAATAAGAAGTGTAAATCTGAAAATGCTATAATTAGTTCTGTTAGTCTTTTTTGAAATAATGAAGTTGAAGACAACAACAAAGTCTAATACAATTAGTCAAATTTACTAGGATAACAGAAGAAATTTGACTTAAATCATAAATTGTATTAAATTGATCTGATGAAAACATTAAGAAAAACTATATTAGCAACTCATGCCACAGATTATTTTCATTGATAACATCTACGCTAATGAGAGAAAACACATAGAATTTATTGTTACATATGCAAAAACTTTTATGTGCTAAAATTTTCCATTGTGTTCCATTTCTTTAAAAGTTGGAAATTCAAATATGCTAAGTGCCCAAGTCAACACTTAAATCTACTTTCTCACCCCCTAAAGTCCAGGAAACAGACATTTAAAAAAGTACCGTCAAAAAGGCATCTGAGGGGGGCCTGCGTGGCATAGCGGTTAAGCGTCTGCCTTCGGCTCAGGGCGTGATCCCGGCGATCTGGGATCGAGCCCCACATCAGGCTCTTCTGCTATGAGCCTGCTTCTTCCTCTCCCACTCCCCCTGCTTGTGTTCCCTCTCTCGCTGGCTGTCTCTCTGTCGAATAAATAAATAAGATCTTTAAAAAAAAAAAGGCATCTGAGGATAAGGATATCATTTTTTAGTCGTGAGATTTCTATATTCTGATAGATTCAGTTTTATTGTATAGTAAGTGGATGGACAACCATTCAAAGTTTTTAAGAAGAGAATGAGGAAACTATTCAATAGTTTAAAGGAAAAACATTCGAGTTTAACTGGTGACGATGGTAGTAAAAAGAAGTAGGAACATTCATCTATGTTCATATGTTTGTGTAAGCAAAGGATAATTACAAAATGATGCACAGTAAATTATCAACAATAATTAGCCGTCAAGAGGGAAGAGTAAGTCTATCAATGTTCCCGTAGACACTTCATATTTCTGAATGGTTGCATAAGTATGAATGTTTCTTTTATTTCAGTTATTGAAATGAAAATAATTCTTGAAATAAAACAAGTAGATGACATAAGAGACATTTAATGAGTAGAATCAATAGGACTTGGAGACTAATTACGTGTGCCTGATGAGCAAGTGTATGAAGTATTTGTACTAAAACGAGATTTCTCACTTGAACGGATATGCTGATTTTGACTTCTTTAACCAAGATTGAGAATATCAAGTTAGGGGTGTTTTGTAATTATTTTTTAAGGGGGAAGCTAACATGAGACAAGGCACTTCTTTTAGACATACATGAGTGGGATATATTTAAAAGGTGGTGGGGAATATGAGTCCATAATTTCCAAGAGCTGTGGAGATTGAAGATGTAGAAAAGGGGGTTGTTAGTCAGAGAAGAAAACATGGGGGTGGGAGACAGCCAAGAGATAGAGCAGAGGGTAAGAGAGAGGCAGAGTCAAGGGTACAGCCCTTACACTCACTAATATTTCCATGATGGTTTGAAACACAAGGATTTTTAAGAACATGGAAGATGTGAGCTGTGTTGTAGTGTAGGTGAGGGAAAGTGGGGGAAAGGAAGAGACAAATATATTTTTTTAAAGTTAAAAAGTATGAATCTGGGGGGCGCCTGGGTGGCACAGTGGTTGGGCCTCTGCCTTCGGCTCAGGGCGCGATCCCAGCATTATGGGATTGAGCCCCACATCAGGCTCCTCCGCTATGAGCCTGCTTCTTCCACTCCCACTCCCCCTGCTTGTGTTCCCTCTCTCGCTGGCTGTCTCTATCTCTGTCGAATAAATAAATATAATCTTAAAAAAAAAAAGTATGAATCTGGAAATCACAAAATATATAAATCTTTCATATCTACTGTACCCCGTCAAATTGAAGACCCATTCCTTGAATGAATCACAATTACTTTACATATTACTGAGAAAGGAAAAATGCTGTCATTAGAATTTGATAATGATGCTTTCTTATAATATCAATTGTAAGACTCATTCTGATGGCAGCAGTATTGAAACGTAAAGACAATGACAACTGGCAGTTGCAAGGATGTGCTCTACCGCGACTGGAACAGGGCTGCAGCAATCATCCTCTTTCATCTGACACTTCAGTCTTTCTGATGTGCCTGGATCCTTCTCTGCCTGCACATTACTTTATCCTCCCTTTCATTATGAAAATAAAAAGGAAGCAAAGAAACTACAAAGTACAGCTCAGCTCGGTAACTCAATTTGCCTGGCTTCAAGTGACTTAGCTTTCTATTCAAATCTCTTGAATTCTTTTCTTTCCTTCCTGACTCATGAAATAGCACCTCGTAAATTCTCCAGAAATCATCTCATCTTCATATGAAATCTCGTAGGATTTTGCAGTTTTTCTTCCCACATCACATATTCTTTTTTCTCCTGCATTTAAAATGTGTTTCTTGTGAAAACTTATTTTGGGTCTCATCTTCTCCATGAGATGGCTTGGGAATGTTGCCTGTAAGAAAATGATATAATGCATTGGAAAAGCATATGTCTTGTCAGGTAGAACATGTAACAGCTATGATAGTGGATAAGTTGCTTATTCCCTTAAACTTCCCTGAAACTCGTTTGTAAAAGAGGAATACTAATATCTATTTTATGGTGTTTCACGGTGTCATTGGGAGAAATAAATACTGGTAAAGCATCTTGAAGGGTTTTTGATACCATGTGATGAAGGTTATTAAATTCTCTTCTTCTTTGTATTTCTTATATCATCTTCCATGTTTCTTTTGGTATATATATACATATATATATGTATATATGCACACACATACACATATATATAAATACATAGATATTTTAATATGTAATATAGATGTAATTTAAAACAATTTATTGATCTTTTTTATATGCAAGGCATTGAGGAGATTTAGAAGATATTGAGAACTTAACCTTAACTCTGACAATCCAGGTTTGTGGATTTTTTACTTTTACTGCCTCCAACATCAAATACTTTCTCAGTGAGGTCTTCCTGACAATCTTATTTATAATTGTAACCACTGCTCTTCATCTTGGGTCAGTACTTTCAATTCCTCCAGCCCTGTTACTATATTTATTGTGTAATGATTCACCGACTAGAATAGAAGCTCCCTGAGGGCATGGATTTCGGTTTGTTTCATTTACTGATGTATGTCAAATGCTTAAAATTGTGCCTGAGGGCATGGATTTCGGTTTGTTTCATTTACTGATGTATGTCAAATGCTTAAAATTGTGCCTGAGGGCATGGATTTCGGTTTGTTTCATTTACTGATGTATGTCAAATGCTTAAAATTGTGTGTTGTCATTCACTATTTGTTGGATGACTGTATATATATATATATATATATATATATATATATATATATATATTAGAGAGAGAGAGAGAGATAGAAAGAGAGAGAGAGAGAGAATAGTTAGAGGTCTGCCACACATCAATAACTAACATGGCTTCTAACCTTTACAGTCTGGTTAGTTCGGAAACTACTTGGCTCATGCAAGCATTATCTGTGGCTTTACGACATTTTCAAACCCCTCTTTCCCTTAACGTGCCAAGCTTAAAACAGAATTTGATTTCCTGAACTACTTGTCTGCTTTCTCTGTGCCACCAAGGAAGTCAGTCCATCTTTCAGCTCATTCATGGTTTTTTTTGAAAGATAATTTGGGGATCAAGTCTTCAGGTGTATGTGTGTGTGTGTATATATATATATATACACACACACACACATAGGGGGGTTACATACACACACACAATGGATTTTGTTTTCTCTTTCCATGTAAATAACAATTCACAATCATAATGTAAACAAATAAAAGCCTGATGTATTATACTTCATGACACTTCCCTGATGTACAGAATCTTCTTATATAATAAATAATTACACTGTAAATATAAATATATGTTTATAAAAGCATATACATATGACTCATTAGATTGTTTTGAAATTTCATTCCTTTCTGTACATTTAAAACAAACACAAGCTCACATTTAGCATTATTTTTAGAGAAATGTCCATGGTCCCTAAAATTGATTAAGAAGTCGTACTTCAGGAGTCCAGATCTTAAAACAATACAAGTTATAAAGAAATGTCATTTTGACACAGTGCCATGTTAGCTATAGGAATCTGTCAGTATTGACCAAATAGTAAGCCTGTATAAGGAAGAATAATTTCATGAAATCCATTTCTCTATAGGAGACTCCACAGTGGGTTGTAACTGCAGTGGTTGGGGGCTGACAGAGTTTGAGGGGGGATGGAGAACAGGAGTGAGGGAGAGTCTGTGGAAAAAAGAAAAAAAAAAAAAAGAAAACAAAGCCATTTTCCCTGCAGAACGTTCATCTCTGTGTTAGCACATTGCCTTCTATGATAGTTCATAAAAACTCACGAGTATAGGATTATAGGTAAATATTACAAAGGAGATGTTTTTATTAAATCAGTTTCTCTTCTTTCACCTTCAAGTGGGAAAATAAACGAGTATTCCAAAATACAATTTGAACTGATCCATGGGTAAATGTCAAGAGTAGTGTTTTACCCAGTGGTAATTATCCACAAATGGTTAATCTTTCTAGTTAAATAGTAAGTGAAGGACTAAGCATTTATGTGTTTTTAATGCTACTGTAATAACGTCATGAATCATTTAATTGTAACGTTCAAAGTTTTCATTTTAATGGGAGCAATCACCATCACAACAATAATCAAGAGGCCCTGGTAAAGCTCCATTCCCCCCCACCCATGCACGACCTTGCCGACAGAGAGATTTAAGGGAGGCCTACAGAGCCCTCTTTCCTGTTCCTGGCAAGTCATTTTCCTCTGCCATGACACCATCTGTCTCACGATTTACTCTGCCCAAGAGATTAATTCCTAGAAGGAGGCCATGATTACTGTGATTACTTCCATTACCCTAAGAGAACAACAGTACTAATTCCACCATTTGTTGCAATCCTATTTATTCAGCTCTTACCCAAAGTCAAAAACTTTCAGATGACCCATCATCATAGGGACATTTATCCAAATGGCCCCATATATTCCATAATCTGACCTAATCCCCCATTCCTTCCAAATCCCACAAATACTTCCATTTGATACTCCATATCTTCTGTATCTTCAAAAACTTCTCAGAACATTCTTTCCACCTTTCTTGATCCAAGTGAAACACGAGGGGAAAACAAAAAAAACACAGAACCATCACTCCTCTGTACCCGTCAAGTGGTGGCTGTTTTCTTACTCCTACTTTGTGTACAAGCCCTAGAGGTGACTTCTTCCACCTTTCCACTTCCAGACAATTGCTTCTCCCTCTAGAAAAACAACAAAACAAAACAAAACAAAACAAAAAACTGCTTTTCTTTTTGGTCATCAGATCACAGCACTTCCTTGTTAAAACCACTTATATATTTCCCAGTCATTCTAAAACACTAAAGTTGTTAAAATCTTAACACCAGGCTCCCTTTACATCTCTCAGTGAATGACCCTATCTTTACTCTTGGTTATTTAAGCAACCATGTTAACAAAACATCCAACTTCAGTGATATCTGAATCTCCTCATCTTCAAAATAACTTCTGTCTCTCACCTCAGCTTCCCGCTTCCATTTATAGCCTAGAATATTCTACTTAAAACTTCATACTATTTTTTTTTAAAAAAACCTACTTTTAAGTATTCTGCTTAGAATACTTAATACCAGCTCCTATTTTTCCTGCTAGTTATAGGCAGTAACCTGAATTTATCATTATTCATTTTTGTTATGGCCATTTTGTATCCATTGATCCTGATACTTTTCACTCTGCATTAATTATCCCTCTCAGACATGCCTCCATCTCTATCTCAGATACTATGTGACCAAGGAAGTCTTAATGTTTCCCTCAACCTGACTATACTTTGGACAGGTTTCTTTCGGAAGAGAGACCCCTAACCTCTCTTTTCATAGAGCATTTACTTTAGAAACTCAACAATTTTAAATTCTTTCTCTGCCCCTTTCAGATGTACATCTCTCAGCTTCTTGCCAGTTTTGCAATCTAGGAATGTCTTTTTAAGGGCTCCAAGGTCCACCCCTTTGAAATACAATCATCAAGAAAGATAGTATCCCTATCTCAGAGTCTCTGTGGGAGGAAGGCAGGGACCATAACATGAATTAGCAAATAAAGAGAGCCTAGTCACCTTGACCAACCCACTAGAGAGTTTTCTCATTGCTTCTACTACCTCCTTTCCCATTTGCTCTTGAATCCATTCCTATCTGGCTTTCTACCATTCCAGAAAACCACTCATGTCAATGTTATCCGTGACCTTTTTTGTTGCCAAGGCTTTTATTCAAATAACTTCTTTTCATCCCACTTAATCTCTCAACTAACTATTCTCTTCTTTTTTAAATATTTTCTTCATTTTGTTCTGTAGCAAGACATTTCTGGCTAACCTCCTACATAACCTTTTCCAAGTCTCTTTTGTTAACTTCTTATCCTTAACCTGATCACTTTTGCATTAAAAAGGAGCATATTTGATGGAACGTAGTCTCAGTCTTGTCACTTATTTCATTCATTAAGCACTAATTCATCAAATGTTTTTAAAGCATGTTTTTAGTACATACAAGTTTTGTGTAGACTGGGGATACGTCAACAGTAAAACAAATATAATACCTGCTCTCATGGAGGTTATGTTCTAGAGGAGCAGACAGACACTAATCAAATATTTTTAAAAAATGTGTGTATGTGTGTGTTTGTGTGTGTGTGTGTGTGTGCATGTAGTTTGGTAAATACTAAGCAACCTTGCAAGATGGCATGGCATTGTATAGCTCACAGGTGAACTGGAATGTAGAGAAATAGTCAATAATTTGAAAGTTGAAACACTAATAAAAGAAAATGCTGTATCATTTTAAATTAGTAAAAAGGCTAAAATCATGATTATTTTAAAATAAAAGCTGCTTTTATATTTAGAGTACAAGCAATAAAAGTGTTTCTTTATGAAAACCTCCAGGGGACTTTATTTTAATGACTGTATCAGAATAAATTATAATTGGGCTTTCTATGGTTCCATGTACTATGTGCTTTTGAAGTGCTCATGTAGCTCGAGGGTATATTTCTTACATTCTTAATTATTCCTACAAAAGTTTTCTTCATTATTAATTTGGTCTGTCTGTGAAGTAAGAATGTGCTAAATCAACTTCAGGTTAGCGGTTTTTCAAAGGATCATGAATTTAGAAAACACTGAGACTTTATCTAGAAGTTATAAATATTAATACTTAGATTTAAATATTAAACAAATAAATAAATATAATGGAATACAAAATAAAGTAGCACTTTATATTAGTGCCAGGATGTTTGAAGGCCAAATATTTCTGAAACTCAAATCCTAGTACTATTACAATCATCCTACTATCATGCAAGGTCAAACTTTCAGATTTTTCAGGTTCAAGTAGAAAGATGACAAACTGATATATTAAAAACTAATCAACAAAGCATGTTTTCACAGGTAATCCTCTTTTTCTGTTGTCTTAATCCAAACACTAACTTAAAACAGTGAGACAGTACTGTTTTTAATACAGTAAACATAACTGCTTTTCTACTAACACAATATTGCAAAACAATTATCTAAACAAAGGAAATTAACCAAATTATTTTACTGACTAGAAATAAAACTGAGAGAATACTTCTTGCATAGGCATCTCACCTTTCTTCCCTCAATTCAGATCATTCTCTGAAGTAAATTTTGAATGAATGAAATGGCTTGCTGATGTTCAATGTAGTTAAATGTTGACATATTGTCAACTTCATTGCAGTATTTCTTCTATTTTTGGTTTTCTTTATTCCTTTTAAATTTTCACTAACCATCCTTCATAGGGTCCAAAGAGAAAATATTTGTGCTTCAAAAAATTTATATGTAAAGGCTGTAAGAATTGCATTATAGATATATCTGAGCTATATAATATTTAGGAAAAAAAACTACCTCTGAGGTAGTTTGGTCATTCTGATAAAGGATACCTGCATCTTCTCAGACTAATCTATTATCAGTGACTAAAAACCATTTTTTTTCAGTTTCATTATTTACTCATTACACTGTATTAAATATAAAAATTTAAATAGCTGATGATTCTGCAACATTTTAATATTCTCTCACAGGATGTAGGATCCTGATAGTGAATTAAAGTTTAAACTTGAAAACTCTTGAATACACTTTTTTTAAGATTATATTTATTATTATATTTATTATTAGATTTATAATCACTCTATTATTAGAGTGAGAGTAGTGAGAAAGCATAAGCAGGGGGAGGAGCAGAGGGAGAAGGAGAAGCAGGCTCTCCTGCTGAGCTGGGAGCCTGATGTGGAACTCGATCCCAGGATCCTAGGATCATGACGTGAGTCAAAAGCAGACGCTTAATCGACTGAGCCACCTAGGTGGCCTTGAATATACTTGTTTTAAAATCTAATTTCTAAAAACATTAAATATTATGTTAGTCTTTAAGTGTATGAATATCTAAAGAATTTTTCCCCCAAGAACATGAACTTGGAAATTAGTTGGCCTTGTTTAAATCCTGCATCTTCTATGTAATCTTCTTCTACTTTTGGTTTGTTTGTTTGTTTCAGGTGTAGGATTTAGTGATTCATCATTTACATATAAGACCCAGTCCTCATCACAGCAAGCTTACCTCCTCAATACCTATCGCCCATTTAACCTACCCTCCAGCAACCCTCAGTTTGTTCTCTATAGTTAAGAGTCTGTTTCATGGGTTGACTCTCTTTCTTTTTTTCTCCCTATGTTCATCTGGTCTCTTATTGACAGACTTATTTCACTTAGCATGATACTCTCTAGCTTCATCCATGTAGTTGAAAATAGCAAGATTTCATTCTTTTTTAATGGCTGAGTAATATTCCATTATATATATATGGATATAATGGATATATGGATATAATGGATATATGGATATAATGGATATATGGATATAATGGATATATGTGAATATATGTATATATATACCACATCTTCTTTATCCAATCATCAGTTGATAGACTTTTGGGCTTGTTCCATAATTTGGCTATTGTTGATAATGTTGCTACAAACATTGGGGGCATGCGTCCCTTTGAATCAGTATTTTTGTATCCTTTGGGTAAATATTTAGTAGTAAAATTGCTGGAGCATAGGGTAGTTCTATTTTTAACTTTTTGAGGGAACTCCATACTGTTTTCCAAAGTGGCAGCACCAGTTTGCATTCCCACCAACAGTGCAAAGGTGTGGTTGGAAATATGCATATGATTTCAATCTCTGTACTTGTTGAGACCTGATTTGTGACCCAGTATGTGATGTATGCTGGAGAATGCCCCCTGTGCACTTGAAAAGAATGCTCCTTTGAGATGAAATGTTCTGAATATATCTGTTAAGTTTACCTGGCTCAGTGTGTCATTCAAAGCCATTGTTTCATTGTTGATTTTTGGCTTAGGTGATCTGTCCATCGATGTAAGCAAAGTGTTAAAGTCCCCTACTATTATTGTATTATTATCAATGAGTTCCTTTATGTTTGTTGTTAATTGTTTTATATATTTTGGTGCTCCCAAGTTAGGGACATAAATATCTACAATTGTTATATCTTTTGTTGGATAGTCCCCTTTATTATGGCGTAGTGCCCTTCTTCATCTCTTGTTACAGTCTTTGGCTTAAAATCTAGTTTGTCCAGTGTAAGTGTTGGTACTCTAGCTTTCTTTTGGCATCTATTTTCATGGTAAATGTTTCTCCTTCCCCTCATTTTCAATATGAAGGTGTCTTTAGGTTTAAAATTAGTCTCTTGTAGGCCACATATAAATGGGTCTGGTTTTTTTTCATCCATTCTGACACTCTGTATCTTTTGATTAGAGTATTTAGTCCACTTATAATCAGAGGAATTACTGATAGATATGAATTTAGTGCCATTTTATTACTTGTTTCATTGTTGTTTCTGGAGATTTTCTCTGTTCCGTTCTAGTCTTTGTCACTTTTGGTCTTTCTTTCCCACTGAAAGAGTCCCCTTTAATATTTCTTGTAGGGCTCCTTTAGTTTTTGTTTGGGAAACTCTATCTCTTTCTCTTATCTGAATGATAGCCTTGCTGGAGAGAGTATTCTTGGCTGCAGATTTTTGCCATTCAGCACACTGAATATATCATGCCATTCTTTCTGGCTTGCTAAGCTTATGTGGAAAGATCTGCTGTTAACCTTATTTGTCTTCCCTTGTAAGTTGGGGACGTCTTTTGTCTTGCTGTTTTTAGGATTTTTTTTTTATCTCTACATTTTGAAAATTAACTATAATATGTCTTGGTGCTGGCCTGCTTTTGTTGATTTTGGTGGGAGTTCTCTGTGCCTTCCTGGGGAAGAAAATCTGTTTCTTTCCCCAGATTTGGTAAGTTTCAGCCATAATTTCCTCAAATTAACCTTCTGCTCCCTTTTCTTTCTCTTCTTCTTCTGGGACTCCTGAGATACGAATGTTATTACATTTGATGGAGTCACTGTGTTCTAAGTCTATTTTCATGGTCCAAGGTTTTTCTTACCCTCTTTTGTGCAGCTTCATTATTTTCCATAATTCTATCTTCTACATCACTTACTCATTTCTCTGCTTCTTGCATCCTTGTGGTCACCACATTTGGTCAGTTTCGAATCTCAGTTATTATATTTTTCATTTTGGCCTGACTGGTTTTTAGGTCTTTTATCTCTGTAGTAAGGGGCTCCCTGGTGTTTTCTATGCTTTTCTCAAGCCCAGCTAGTACCCTTATGATTGTTGCATTAAATTATGGATCAGGTATATTACTTATATCTGTTTTGATCACATCCTTGGTTGTGACTTTCTCTTGTTCCTTCTTTTGGGATGAATTCCTCTGTCTTGGCATTTTGTCTAGGTCCCCATCTTCTTCTGTTAGGAAAGCCTCTTATGTTTCCTGTTCCTGAGAGTAACGGCTTTATGAAGAAGAGGTCATATAACGTCCAGGGATTGGCACTTTAGGAAGTGTCTCTGGTGTGTGCTGCTTGCACTCTGCTGCTGTGTTTTGGCTGCTCTATCCCTCCTGTCAGTCCTCTGAAGTTTCTCCTTACCTGCAGTGAGGAGTGTTTGGACCTTACCTAGAGTGTGGCATGTTTTCATGAGGTATGCTCTGATATGCTTGTTAAAAGGGACATGATGCTGTTTCCACTAGAGCTGAAGTTTTGCAGAACTCTGTGGGCAGTAGACATGGTGTGGGGGGGGGGGGGTTGTGCTGGTCTTGTATAGGAGGGGCCTGCTGTACTGGTTCTCAGGCACGCTTGACTAAGAAAAGCAATACCAGTGGATTACAGGGGGCTGGGGCTTGGTGTAAGCAGTTCAGGCTGCCAGTGTTGGTGCTGTGTTGTTTACTGAAGTTAGTTGGTGCTGAGGGGCAGGGGAAGGTAATGGAGCCCGCCAGCTCCTTTGTCCCTTGAAAGGAGAATTCATGCTTGCTGCTCTCAGGGAAGCCCTCCCAAAAGAATGAATAATTTCCCATCATGCACCCTAGGTGTTTTTCAGATTGCAGTTTTCACACTGTCTGTGTCCAGGTTGCTTGCCTACCTGGAGTAGTGCAGTGCACTCTGGGCTCTACCCCAGGCAGGCTGGTTGAATTTTAAAACTCCATTCCTTAGGGACTTTGTGCGGTGGGAACACGTGCTGGTCTTTGGGGGAGAGCCTTGCTATTCTGGGTTTGATGCAGGTTTGATCCAGAGGGCAGTTGCACCAGAGCTCAGAAGCAGGGAGTTTGGAGCAAAGCGCATTAAGGAGCCTGTGTCCAGGTTAGTCGCTCTCAGCAGGTGTTTCCTCCCCTTTGCTGAGGGGTGGAGGAGGAAGATGGCGCCCACCAGCTCTTTCGTCCCCAGAGAGGCAATGCTTTCTCTCTCAGATGCACTCCAAGAAGAGGGAATCATCTCTCCCAGTGTGTCTTAGGTGATCCTCAGATCTTGCTATCTGTCCCCGGGGTTGCCTGCCTGCCTTCTAAGCTACTGGACCACTGTAGCCCCCTCGGGGGCTGTCTCTATGGGTCAGACCATGACCTCTGAAACTCCAGTCTTTGAGTTGCAAAAACTCACTGGTTGCAAAAACTAATGAAAATCAGCCCCTCTATTTCTATTCAATGGCTTTGGGAAGCGTTTTCCTTGTGAGATCCCCTATGCACTCTTCTCTCTCCTATCTCCGCAACGAGGGCCCCCTCCACTCCGAAACATTCTTGATCCATTTCTCCCCCAAACCATGTGTCTTGGCATGTTTCCATGATGTGGCTGGCTTCCTCTCTCCCTCTAGTTGTGCAGTTTGAATCTCAGTCTTCCAATCATTTTCCTGGGTGTTCAGAATAATTTGATATTTACCTAGTTGTGCTCAAGTGACAAGGCAAACCCAGGGCCTACTACCCTGCCATCTTAACTTCTCCTACCCTTCTACATACTCTTTATGTGTCCTAGGACAAGCTATTCAACCTTTTGTTTCAGTTTCTTCATCTGTAAAATAGTGCCAATCTTACAGGTTAAAAATTTAAAGAAGTATATAAAACTTTTAGGAAAGTACCAATTAAAATCTTATTGATTATTATTGTTATTATAAGCATCATGAAATCGCATAGAGAGAGGGGGAGAGGGATTTTAAGGATTTGATTCAAGCGACTGTGGAGACTGGAGGTTTAAGATCTGAAGGGTAGGCCTGCAGGCTGGAGACTCAGAGAAAAGTTGTAGAAAGTCTTGAAGTAGTCTGCTAGCTGAATTCCCTCTCTCCAGGGGAGGACATTCTTTTTCTTAAGGCCCTCAGTTGATTGGATGAAGCCCACACACATTATGAAGGTCAATCTACTTTATTCAAAATCTACTGATTTAAATGCTAATACCACCTAAAAAATGCCTTCACAAAAAAATCTAAAATATTAAGTAAATACATGGGTACTGTGGCCAAGAGGACACATACAATTAACCATCATACTAGGCTAAGACATAATATTGTGTTATAAATTATTTTACCTCTTGCTTCTCTTAGTCAAAAATATGTTGCCACATGTTTGTTTTTATTGCTATTTAGTATTCTTTAATATCCATGTACCATAAAAATGAGTTATGCCTAGTATTTGGCTATATCAGATAATGCTGCTATGAACAGTCATTTATAAATATTTTGGTCCAAAGGTACACAGTTTCTCCATGGTATATATAAAGGAGTACACTCTGTACTTCAAAGGCTTATGCATATTCAAATATTTAAATTATGCCAATATATTCTAAGGGGATGCTATTAACATAATTTTATTTTATTTTATTCTTTTTAAGATTTTTTATTTATTCATTTGACAGAGATAGAGACAGCCAGCGAGAGAGGGAACACCAGCAGGGGGAGTGGGAGAGGAAGAAGCAGGCTCCCAGTGGAGGAGCCTGATGTGGGGCTCGATCCCAGAACACTGGGATCACGCCCTGAGCCAAAGGCAGACGCTCAACGATGAGCCAGCCAGTCGCCCCTAACATAATTTTATTGACAATAGGTAAGAGTTCTAATTGCTGTACATTCTCACCGGTTCTTGGTACTTTCAAATTTTTATAGCTAATCTAGTGAATATGTGGTAGGGTGTACAGTTTGCCTGGGATGATCACGGTTTATTTCTGTTTCCCCAGCATAATTCTCATCAGCGGCCAGCATCACTGGCCTTATTAGAAGAGGAAGAGGGAGAAAGAGGTCTTTCTTGCTCTCTCCGAGTGCACATAGCACTAAGAAGAGACTGTGAGAGAACAGAGAGAGAAGCTGGCAGTCTACAAGCCAGGAAGATAGCTCTCACCAGAAGTCAAACTCTGCCAGACCTTGATTTGGAACTTTCCTGTCCGGAACTGTGAGAAAATAAATTGCTGTCCTTCATGCCTCTCAGGCTATATTTTGTTATGGCAGTGCAAGATGACTAATACAGTTGTCTATGTTTTTCCCACTTATGATTTATTCTTTATATATTTTAGATACTAGTCCTTCATTAGAGATATTAAACAAAATTCTTCCACTGTGAGACTTGCATTTGTACTTTATTACTTATTTCTTCATATACATATAAAGTTTTAGTTTTAGGAAGTCAAATTTCTCAGTTATTTTCTTATGTAGTTTTTAATCTTTTCTATTCTGAAGTCTTGAATATATTTTCTCAACTTATTATCTGAAACTTTTAAGTATCACCCTTAGTCTTCAGATGTATGAATATATGTAATATATTTTTTCCCCAAGAATTTCTGAGTAGTTCTTTTTTTTTTTTTAAAGGTTTATTTATTTGAGAGAGAGAAAGAGAAAGTGCACACACATGAGTGGGGTGGGGTGTGGGGGGTGTGGGCAGAGGGTGAGAATCCCAAGCAGACTCCCTACCGAGCATGGAGCCTGATGTGGGGCTTGATCTAATGACCCATGAGATCATGACTTGAGCTGAAACCAAGAGTTGATGCTCAAATGACTGAGCCACCCAGACACCCTTCTGAGTTCTTTGTACATCTAATTATTCTGGTTTCATTTCTCCTCATTTTGGCTACATTTTTGCATCTTTTTAAAGAGGATATCATTTCTTCATTTACTTATTTGAGTATCCCAAAAACACTTCTTAAAAAATCCTAAACGGTCTTTGCCATAAAGTTAATTTTTTGAAGAGAATTCACGTGCTTATTGTTGAGATACCTCTATTAGCATTGATTTCGATTAGTAATCTAGAATTTTAAGTTCTAGGATCATTTTAAGCAGGTTTTATTTTCCAAATTATCATAGTTTTATTCCACTACCCCCTTGTTCCTATTGCTCCATTACCAGGAATTTTGCCTGTATGCCCCACCGTACCCCTACCCCTTCCTGGGTCTTCAGCAAAAGAAGTGTCTTGGATCTTCCTGTTATCAACCCACAATTAAATTCAAAGTCTAATCTTAAGACTCTCTGTTCCTCCCATGTCTCTGTTCCACAGGTTGACATGAATAGTAGAAATATCCAGACATTGTTTTACTATGTCTTCAGATTATTTTCACAAGCAAAGAAGTCTACCCCAGTTCTTAACTAAAAGTAAATAATCACATAAAGAGTGATCCTCTACAAGAACTAGACTTTTGTTTGGCCCTTCCCACTCTGAACCCAGAGCCCAGCAGCCCTGTGGCTCTGTTCTTGCTAATTTTTTTGCATTCTTGCTCAATTTCTTAGCTGTGAAAATATAAGTATTACTTTTTAAATTGACCATGATGTCTTTTTATGTTTTATCATTCATTAATTTTTATTTGAGCAGAAGAATATACTAGAGCATCAACTTCCTAAGCTATTCTGGCTCAAAGTCTGGCCTTATTTTTAAATGGAAGATATTTTTATTCAGAAGTCAGTTAGAAATTGAAAATGTTAAGAATAGTCTCTAATCCCTCAATTTCATGATGTTAATCTTCATCCTCTGACCTCTTTTTTTTAAGGAACAGATGTATCACTATCTAGCATTACTGAACCTCTCACTTACCCACCAAACAGATATGTGCTCTCTTGATGGGTATGGGTATGGTGAAGATTTATCCTTGTTTCCACACACCAACCCAGTTAGAAAGAAGGGGGATCATTAAGAGGCAATCTTTGTTTCAAAGAAAGGAATTGCCATTTAGAGACTGCTTTAAATAAAACATTCTTCTTTATTTTTCCCAAGAAACAAAATTCAATTATTTGCCATCAGGGTAATGCTGACCTCATAAAATGAGTTTGGAAGAATCCTCTACTCTTCTATTTTTGCAAGAGTTTGAGAAAGATTGGTATTAATTTTATTTTGAATGTTTGGTACAATTCACCAGTGAAACCCTGTGGACTTCTGTTTGTTAGAGGGCTTTTGATTACTCTTCAATCTCCTTACTAGGAATTGGTCTGTTCAGGTTTTCTATTTTATCATGATTCAGTCTTGGTAGCTTGTATTTTTCTAGGAATGAATTCATTTCTTCTAGCTTGTTCAGTTTTTGGCTTTCCAGCTGCACTGAAAGTTCCCAAGTCATGATGTTACCCCAATAATTAGCATTGTAGCTGCCCTCACTTCACATTTGGTCTTCTCCAATCCATTCTCACAAAAGCAATTCAGATTACTGCACTTTTCTGCTTAAATAACCTCAAGGACTTCTTAGAGCTTTTAAAATAAAATCCAAATTCCTTACAAAGACTGCAAATCCTTGAATGCTCTAGCTGGTTTGCAATCTCCTATCTTCACTTTCCTCCAGCAATGAGGATTTCCTACCCAACTCTCTCTTTCTGGAAAACTACATTCTAGTATCACTTAGGAGCATACGAATATCCTGATCTCTTTCCCTGGAATGTTCTTCCCTAAGTTGTGTGCTTGGATTGCTCAATCAGATCTTTCAGATCTCAGGTCAAATGTCACCTCCTCAGAGAATCCTTCCCTGATTACCCTATCTAAATGAATTCTCCCTGTTTTCTCTCTTATCACCCTATTAATTTTCTTGATAGCATTCAATGCAATCTGAAACCAATCTGTTTCTTGTTTATGCTCTTAATCTCATTTAAAATATAAATTGTATGAGTCAAAATATTTATCTACATTTTTCATTATTTCATTCTTCAGCTGATACAGTATCACCATGTCATAGGAGCTTAATAAATACTTGCTGCACCTTTAAATTTGGGGCTGCATAGCACAAACACTAATACTACACACTTCAGAATCACAGCAACCTCATTTCAGGTCCTTTTTTTGCATTTTCACCTTTTGTCTTTGGAACACTGACTTAGTCAATTTGAACCTGATTCTTCATCCTGATTACATATGTTAAAATAATGATCAGTAACATTTACTGAATATTTGCCATGTGTAAAACATTCTGATAAAGACCTAAATGGAGGGGTGCTTGGGTGTCTCAGTCAGTTAAGTGTCAGACTCTTGATTTCAGCTCAGGTCATGATATCAGGATCTGAGATCAAGCCCCACATGGGGATTCTCACTGGGTGTGGAGTCTGCTTTGGATTTTTCCTCTCCCTCTGGTCTTCCCCCATGCTTGTGCACTCACTCTCTTAAAAAAAAAAAAAAAGACTTAAAAAGATCAATTATTTTAGCTGTTAAAATAATTTTATGAGGTGGACATTGCTAACATTCCTATTTTTTAGATTGAGAAAACTCAATCTAACAGCTAAGTGACTTTCCAAAAGTTCCACAGCTAACAATCTTATTCCAGAGGCCGTGCTCTGAGAATGAAGCATGAAACCCTTTGTAAAGCTGTTGTGTTGGTGGTTACTGTAGTTATTATTGAGCCAAGAAATTATTCCAAAGACTGGAAGACGCTTGAATTAAACTTTTTTTTAACAAAAACTCAGTTTTCATAGCCATGGAATGCAAGTTCTGGGGCCTTTTGTGTATTTTGCTGCATGCCTGGTGTGAATCATCACATGTGGTTTACTGATATCAGATCAAGAATATTTTGGGGGCTGTATACTATCCCTTAAAGTATAATTTGTAATTTTCACATCATTGTTTTAATCAAATCTTTTGAAGTTCAATAAAATTCCCATGATCATCAGATTTTATTTTCTCGGATTTTTTTGTTTGACATCCTACAAATTAATGTAAGAGCTCTTATTTATTTATTTATTTTTAAAAGATTTTATTTATTTATTTGACAGAGATAGACACAGCCAGCGAGAGAGGGAACACAAGCAGGGAGAGTGGGAGAGGAAGAAGCAGGCTCATAGCGGAGGAGCCTGATGTGGGGCTTGATCCCAGAACGCTGGGATCACGCCCTGAGCCAAAGGCAGACGCTTAATGACTGCGCCACCCAGGCACCCCAAGAGCTCTTATTTTTAAAAAATTCACATACAACCTTTACATCTTATCAGAGTCTACATCTCCCCATGACAAATACAGCAGTTTAAAAATTAATTTCATAATTATGTTCATTATTATTTCATTATTTTTCAAAATATCTCATATTTTGGATATACTTATCCAAACTTAAATTATTAAAATAATAACTGAGTAATTCCCTACTTACTGTTTTAAGTCAAAGACGCTTTCTGTATCTAGTTAATTTCTGTCTTCTTTAATCTCTTATGGTAGTTTAGTTTATTCATACTACTTAGCCTATCAGGGATTGTTTTGGTGTTTTTCTTATTTGTTTGTTTTGAATTTTTACATCCTCCATTAAGTCTGAAGATCCTCACAGAGGAAAGCTGCAGGGGTAGTTAGACTACCTGCATTACAACGGAGTGCCCTGATTCTTGTTATTGATATTCTCCCTCTCACAAACTCCTAAATGTCCATGAGTTTTCACATTTTCCCTCATTGTAAATATGGAGAACGTGTAGCAATGAAAGGTGATTAATGAAAATCAAAAGCAAGTAATAGAACCAGGATAATTCCAGCTGTCCGATCTCAAATTCTGTGCACTTAAACCTTAACCATTAGTTGTAGTGCTTCTCCATTCTACATTGTAATACATTGGGATTGTAGAGATGTTTTTATATTTCAGTATCTTTCTGACTTTACTGAAATAACGTAGTTATATAGTAACGCACGATATGTAGGTAAGTAAAATGAAGCAGATTGGAAAAACAATGTTAATACTGTGTAATCCGCTATTCTGCAGGGACAAAATGCCAGAGTTCCTTGTTGCCTGCTGGAATTATCATAAATACAGTATGCTTTCTTTTAATCCTTGTGACATAATAGCATTCTTTACCAACTTCAAAACAATTTTATTCCAGGGCATGAATACATTCTCCACTCTGCTGTCCCTGGGCCTTAACTATTTTGCTCTTTAATAACATCATAGTCTTTATTGAGGGCCTGAGCTAGGATGTGTTAGGGATTGCATGTAGGACTAAGAACCCACAGATGAATGAAATATTGCTTCTGCTTTCAGAAATATTATAGGCAAATAGTGAAAAATGACAGATAAACAGAAATGTAGGATTGAATGGAAGTAAGTATTAGATCATAGATAACTGTATGTGATATCTTCATTCCATTCTCCAAGAACCAGGCAAAAGAAACAGAAAGAGGACGACGAAGAGGAGGAGGGGAAGGAGTCAGCAAAAGAATCAAAGCAAAGCTATTGCTCAAATTCCAGCCATCTTCCAAAACGTAGGTCAAGTTCCACCTTCTCCACAATATTTTGTGACATGTCCACTTGAAAGTAAACTTTCCATTTTCTGAACTTTTCATAGATTTTTAATTTTGTGTTGGTTAGCATATATAATTGCTATACATAACTTATTTTTTCAGCTAGATTGGAAAACATATGTTATACATTTATTTATTTCCTGGAGTAACAGCATGACTGCATTAACTCAATAGATGTCCAGTGCGTATACATCAATTAACAAAATAAAATTATAAATAGAATAAATATCATAATGGAAGGTTTTATAGCACCATCTGTCAAATCTTACCACTTCTCAAGGTCCCTCCCCACTCCCCAAAAATGCTCTTTCCATTATTGAGACTTTCACAGATTTCATTGTCCTCCCCGACTACCATTAGAAATGTGACTGTATCTTTTTAAAGTCATTATATATTTTTCCTTGTGTCATATTGATCTTAGATTGATATGGGATACAATATATTTGCACATAATACATATCAATACAGTATATTATTAGCTAAATTTACATTCTCATTCTGTGTTTTATTTGGTTGTTTGTTTTTAACCCCCTGGGATGCCTTCAAGTGTTGTGAAGATAGATGTATCCAGTGAATTGAGTGAGGAACATTTTTCTTTCCCTAGGATGATGACACTAATTAAAGTCATAGCTTTTAATTGATGGCTTTTAAATCATCCTTATGTTTATTTCTAGATTTCCTCTAATGAATAGAACAAAGGGAATTATTTTCAGATTGGCAAATAACAGTAATGGTTTCAAGCACTCTATTTAGTGTTTGCTACATATATTTATCATTTTCTGTGCATACTCACATACTATTTTACAGTTAATTATTTAGAACAGTAGGTTGCCCCTCCTCCAAATAGAATAAACTAATTTTAATTTGCCTTCTAACTAGAAACAACTGCTAGTAATATGGAAATTTAATGAACACAAGGCAAGATTTCTTTCATAGAAACTATTTCCATTATATTCACATCATATTCTTTAAAAACCACTACATTTTAGAGTTCTTTGGTAATGGAAGAAACAAGTCATCATAATTTCATGCAATCATGCTGTTTTTCTAAATAGTTTGTGGCTGTGACAGGTCATTTTTAATCCAGCTAGCTGTGTACATTATATAAATGCAAAAAACCCAAACTATAAATTTGCAAGCTCTTAGTGCTGAAATAACGTCTGTCCCTAAATGGCTTATTTCCTGATCCACCAGCAAAACAATCTTAATCAGTTTATTGTCTACATTAATGTTCATTAACAGCAGGACAGAGTTGGTTTTAGTAAATACAGTGAACCATTCTTCAGTCCATTTTCTGCATTGGTTTCTGGAACACGTATAAAAATTGGGCAATGAATGCTTTGTCATAACATGGCCAAGCCTGGAGGAAAAGTGAAAGCAGAGGTATCTAACTAAGGGCAAGAACAATTCTGGACAAGAGTTTGCAGGTATGTCTGATGGAAAGCTTATAGTGTCTGCCCTCCTTGCTCATTAGTAAGAAGAAACAGGTGCGTATACTCTACTTGCCTCAGCCAACAATTTTGATAAGGAAAAACATACTCCTGCAAATAATCCGGATCTTAACAGGTATATTATTTTACTCTTTTACCTGGAGGTGAGAAAACACACACACACACACACACACACACACACACACACACACACAATTCAAATTACCATCTTATATTAAAATTGTCCAATTAATTAGTCTGTCTCCTTACGGGATTGCAAACTTAAGACACAGCTCTCATTATTTTACATCCTTTCATATCTAATTGCAAGGTCTATACTTAACAATAGCTGAGATGAAAATACATTGGTAGATTTGAGATCAACTGAAACCAAGAAGTCAGAGAAAATCAGAGAAGTGATGCTCAAGAGCTTAACTAACTCCCTGTGGTTCTTATCTCTGGGAATGTAGCATCACCAGTGGACTGAAATGAGCCACAGCTCTTAAGCCACATCATGCTTGGGTCCTCTAACACCTATATTTCTTCCTCATCTCCTTCATGTTTACTGTCTTTGCAGATGCTCTGGGCACCAAATATTTTCTTCACTTAAACATTTTCAAAGAAGTACATGATGTTAATCCATTATAATCTATAGGAATAGGCATTTACTTGAATTGAAATAAAAAATAGCAGTTCTACTTATAATACGCTCCTTTCAGCTCAGATAATGACTGAAGTAAGTCAACAATGGCTGCACAAATCAAACGTAGACCTAGCTCCACATCAGTATCTTGATTTTGAAGAACTTCATTTTATTTGTCAAAAATCTGAGACTGCTTCTCTCCTGGCACAGGGTTCTAATGATCAGAAAATTTATTGAGTATCAAGTTTCTTGACCTGGGAGTCTGGGACACCAAATACATAGGTGAATAACTCAGATGTAGGAAAAAGAAATACTTCACATCATTCAACTTGCAGGAAAAAAAGTATGGTTAAGCTCAGAACTTAAAGAAGCAGTTTGACTGAAGAACCAGGACAAAAGTTTAAAAGCTGCCCAAATTATTAAACTACAACTTTGTTACAACACAGCTTGGATTGCGTATCAATAGCCTTCTTCTACTCTTCTTGAAATATTGCAGAAAGGTTGTCTGTGCTGCTATTGCTATGTCACAAAGCACCCAGAAAGTTAGTGGCATAAAACATTCTTTGTGTTATGCTCACAAACGATGGGTCAGGAAGTCAGACAGCATGAAGTAGGAACAGGAGAGGTGGCCGTCCATGCTTTAAGATGTTTGGGGACTCAGGTGGGAAGCCTGGAGCCACGGGGTCTTGCAGTTTGGAGGCTGCAATGATCTTGATGGACACCCATTCACTCACATATTCAGCATCTGAGCTGGAATGATCAAAGTGTGCACTCAGCCAGGGACACCTGTGCATTGCTTTTCCTGTGGCTTGGGCTTCTCACAGCATGACAATGGCTGTGAGGGCATATGGAGAGTGACAACTCCCAGGAAGCAGGATGGAAGGCCTTTTCTGACTTATTACTGAGAGTCAGAGAGGGTCACTTTCACTGCATTCTATTGGTTACAAGAAAGTCAGCTCAGATTCAAGGAAAGGTGATATAGAAGTTGCCTCAGAATATTGGCAGTGGTGATCTGTTTTCCACAGTCAGTTAGCAGGTAAACTAAATCAATAAAATCTCCCTTAATTGTGTTAAATTGAAATGTAAACATTTTAATACCTTCAATTAGAAAAGACATAAGTAAAATTTTACTGAAATCACCAATGGTGAACTTTTCTAAACTGGAGTTGAAAAGAGAGTTTAAGACTACAGAGAGTCCCCATTCTTACAATGGTTTGAGTTATGATTTCTTTAATTTTATGGTGGTGTAGAAGTGACAGGCATTCAGTAGAAATCATACTTTGATTCTGAAGTTTGATCTCTTCCCGGGGTTGTGATAGGCAGTGCATTCCTCTCCCGCGACACCAGGCAGCGGCAGTGAGCAGCAGCTCAAGCTTCCATGAGATCACAAGGGTAAACAACCAACACAACCCTTCTGTAACCAAACAACCATTCTGGTTTTCACTTTCAGTACAGTCCTTAACAAATTACATGAGGTATTCAACACTTTATTATAAAATAGGCTTTGTGTTAGATGATTTTGCCCAACTGTAGGCTCATGTAAGTGTTCTGAACACATTTAAGATAAGCTTGGCTAAGCTATGCTTTTTGATAGGTTAGGTGTATTAAATGCATTTTCAATTTATATTTTCAATTTCTGATGGGGTTTATCAGTATGTAAATTGAGGGAGATCTGTATTAAAAGTGTTCACTTTCTTTTTATATTATTCTTCTCATAACTTTTTCAAGAGTGACCTTGCTTCATTCTGCTCTTAAGTAGCTCTCTAAGCTTTGATCCAGTACTTTCTATTAACTCAAAATCTATGGGGCCATCTCAACAGTAAGATGATCTTCTGAACTGGGTTATGAACAGCCCCGGTTCCTTGAATGTTAATAACCTCCCTACTTAGGGCCTACATTAATAGTCTTTCTAACGGAGATGTGCCTTTTACACTTACAGACTTGAAAAGCTCCACTAATGTTTTTAGGAGCCAAAAGTCAGGTGAGAAGAAATATATCATCAAGCGATTGCTGCCTTGAAATCGCCCAGTAGGATACAAGGTTTCTAAGAAATTGTCTGAAGTTAATTGCACATTTTTATTCCCCTTTACAAAGAGAGGTAGTGATACCTACAGTAGGTTAATACTTCCACTTGAGAGCTAAATAAAAGGAAAATCTTTCTGAACTTAGCAAAGCACAGCAATTAATTTTGTCTGTTAGGATATAAATTAAATGTACAGCTACTAGTTAAGCTTTGAAAGCAAAAAGCTAGTCATTCTTAAACCACAGTATGGTGCACACTGAACACCAGATAAAATGGGATCTCTTCATTACAAATTAAAATTTATCTTCATCTCCTTGAATTTTATCGACACTTCAAAGTCTCCTTTAAGAGTCAACTGCTATATGACACCCTCCCCATTAACTCCAACTGGTGGTGATTTTCTTCTTTTACCTTCATTTTGCAATATCTACGCATGGGATTTCTCGCACAACATCTTGTATCCTAGACATAGTGTGCCTATAATGCATTTCTTCTTTAACATTTAAATTCAATTTTGTAAGGCATAAAATACAGCAGTTGAGTGGAAAAGTGCTGTTTAAACTCATTTGAAATGAATAAGCATTGCATTTGGTGTACAGAAAAATAACTCTATTTGTTAAATAATGTTGTCTCTCATAAACAGCATGGGAAAGACCATGGTCATCTGTCTCCCTGTCATGTTTATACCCACATATCCTTCCCTCCTTACACAATTTGTGTCTAGCTGCTGTGGACTGAATATTTTTGTTCCCCTCCCCCCCAAGTTCATGTATTGAAGCTCTAATCCCCAGTGTGATTGTATTTAGAGGTGAGACTTTTTGGAGGTAATTAGGTCATGAGAATGGAGCCCTCATGATGGGATTAATGTCCTTCTAAAAAGAGGAGAAGACGTAAGATCTTTCTTTCTGCCATGTGAAGACACAGCAAGAAGGCAGCCATCTGCCAACCAGGAAGAGTCCCCACCAGACTTCCAATCTGCTGGCACATTTATCTTAGACTTCTCAGCCTCCAGGACTGTGAGACATAAATGTTTGCTGTTTAAGCACTCAGTCTATGGTATTCTGTAATAGCAGTCCAAACTGACTAAGATAACAACTATACATATAAACACATATTTTATAACTTTTCTGCATATTCTTCATAAAAATATGGAATAGAATGATTTCTATAAATAAATAAGTAAAAATGTAGGTACCCACACCACTAACCAAAGTACCGTTTAATAAATTTTACATTCAATATAAACAATATATATATAGAGAGAGATGTAATAAATACTTCAACTTGGCTAACTTCTTTCTTGTATTGTCAATTCATTATTATTTTCCTTCATGCTCTAGCCATATGTTGGAAATTAGCCCCAAGCAAATTCTCTACATATTACTTCCTTTTATAATCTGAAATTCTCTACTACTCATTTGTATATAGTGTACTGAGATCTCACTAAGATCCAAATTTTACTGCCTCTTTGCCTCCATTTATTAAATATGTAAAATGTTCAACTCTCCCAATATCTCAAAACTATAACTTAATATGCTCAGCAGGATGTTTTACCTATGTTCATGACCAGTTTTCCTACCAAGAGCCACTGATACTGTGTACAGCTTTGGCTGGCATCATTGCTTTTCCTGCCATTCTTCCAACTCTCTGAGGTTCTATGTCTTCCCTATTTCCTAGAGCAGTCTCCATTGGGCCCTCCAATGACAAAATTAAGTGCATTCATTTTTTCTTCTTTTAGTGAATACCTTCTTGTTTTCCTTAGAGAACTACCCTTCTATGAGTACATGTGACTTTGAAGGAGCCAATTTTACCCCCACCTCTAAAGGTGAGCACATGGCCAAGTCTGGCCACAGAATTCCACACAACCCTGACCAAAGTGATAGATTAATTTATAGGCATGTGTATTAGCATTAGTTCAATCCTAATCCTGGGGTGTTTGCTAAAAATGTGGCGAAATACACCCTCATTTCACCTGGTCTTGAACTTGGGAAAGAGTCTGAATCTACTTCTGGGGACAGTAAGCAAAGGCAACCCAAAGGAAAGCAGAGACAAGAGATGCAGAAAGACTTATTTCTTATATACTGTTTGATCCTGCAAAACAAATGGAGTATGAAAGCTTTTCGGCCACTGTATTTTTCAATTACATGTACCAAGTCTTTCTTTTTTTTTTCTGCCTAAAGCTAATTTAAGTTTGGTTTTCTATGACTTACAAGTAAAATAATCCTAAAACTCAGTTACTATACTACCATTGTTCTGCCATCATTCATCATATTCTGAGGATATCTTAGGGAAAGGGTGTGGGAAAATAATTCTTTCCACATTGTTTAATTCTCAGAGTGTTGTTTATGCTCTAAATTTATACGGACTCAGAGAAGGTGGTTATTTCAATTTTCTTTTTCAGTGTCTTCTGCATCAGGGACCCAAATATGTATCCAAGAGCCAGATAGTTTGAATTCCTTCTACACACTGACAAGGAAGTTGGGGGACAGGTTCGACATGGTGATTTTTCATTCCTTTGGATGAGTTCTCTCATAAGGGCTCCTTGCTATACACTGCAAATATTCTTCTGTAGGGCTCTCCTCATGAAGTTGTTCAATTTATTCTAGATATACACTAGTTTTTATTTCATTTTTAACCAGAAAACTCCTTAGCCTCTACACTTTGCTGGATATATTTGATTATCTCTCATACATTTAAGCTATGCTTGTTTTCATCTGTGTATTTTGCATGTGTTTTTCCTGCTATCAAAATCTCTTTCATTTTCTGTACTGCTCTGTGTAAGAGGGTAGCCATTTAAATCTAAATTAAAATTAAATGAAATTAAAAATTCAATTCCCTAACTTCATTAGTCACATGCCAAGTGATCAGTAACTACAATGGGGCCAGTAGCTACAGTTTTGAACAACATAAATAGAAAACATTTCTATCATTGCAGAGAGTCCTTTCGGATGAAACTATTCTAGACGATGCTTCAGAACCTGGTTTCAAACAAATTTATATTTAAAAAAGTATTAATTTGTGAGTTGCATCCCAAATCCACTGACCCAAACTCTCTGGGCATGGGTAGGTATTCAAAGGGCCTTAACTGTTTTTGTTTTGTTTTGTTTTGTTTTGTTTTGTTTTGTGTTAAAGGAAAGTTGCTAAGGATTTGAGGCTATTTCTGCTGAGCCTTTATTGGGAATGATGCCAAGGACATGGTATAACCATCCTACCTCAGATTTTACCTCCCCTGAAAATAAACAACCTGGCTACTATTTATTATTCCGTGATTTCTAATGTTCCCTGTCACTCTTCCTCCACTTTTCAATTTCAGCTGGATACCACACAAAAACTAAAATCTAAACATCATCAACTTGTTTTTTTTATATGCTGAGCAATTCAGCAGTTGTTTTGTGATTTGAGTAAAATCACTTAACCTCCTACATCATTTCTTCACCTCTAAATAAGTGGCAAGTGGAGCTGAATTAAATTACTTTAAACTTTAAGCATCAATTATATCTGCTTTTAGCATAATATTTCTTAAAAGATATCCGTTACTATTCCACCTCTTTTTCTTGAAAAAAAATTCAAACTTAGTGGAATAATTATTTTCATTAATATAAAGATTATTTCTAGTGATTAATGTAGTGAGTTTCTTGAATACACATGGCTCCATTTAGAAGAGAGGAAATGAGTGAAAATACGGAAGAGACAAATATTCAAATCAGAGGAGTGAGAGCAGGAGAAAATAAAAATAAGAGAATTTTATCACATAATCTCTGCTTTTTTCCATCTTTCAAGTCCTGAATAATATCTATTTGAACATTCATAATGTACAAAATAGATTTTTTCTTCCTCTTTGAGATAATAACCTCAAAGGCGATCATTAGTAAGAGATAGGGTGATTTTGATGATTATATGTTGCATCTCATGTCTATCCTATCAATTTTTATATGCTTGGTTATTGAAGTCAGTGTATGCAGACAACTGATAAAGAAAAACATGATATTGTAGGGTGAATCAAATAAAGCCTTATAGGAAATGTGAAAAAAATAGTAATAAAATACAGTGCATTTCTTTCCACTTAATATTGTATTTCTTATAGATTTTTCATTTTTAGGTCTATAATGTGCAATGCTAACTACCTGGATTTAGGCCAAACTTTATAAGTTAAGAGCACAGACCTCCAAAACGCTGTCCTCACTTCAGACACTAGCTGCAAGCTTTGGGGTTCCCAGGCCACTCACACTTCTGACCAACAGGCTATATAAATCTGGAGCTCCCTGCTATCCTCTCAGGTTTGATAATTTGCTAGAATGACTCATAAAACTCAAGAAAGCATTATACTTATGATTACAGTTTTATTATAGCAAAAGGGGATACAAATCCAGACCAGCTAAAAGAAGAGATGCACAAGATGAGGTCTAGGAGGGTCCTAACTTTGAATCTCCCATATCCTCTCCTGTGGAGTCAGGGTGCATCACCCTTCTGGCATATCATGTAGCAATATGCACAGGCAAGCTCACCTGAGCTCTGAGTCTAGAGTTTTTATTGGGGTTTCATTACATAGGTACGATTGATTGAATCATTGGCCATGTGATTGCATTCAATATCCACACCTCTCCTCTTCCCTGAAGGTCAGGCTGATATCACATGCTTCAAATCAGATGATTGCTCTTTCCGGCGGGGCCAGTTCCCATTCTGAGTCATCTAGCTAGCATAAACTTAGGTGTGGCCTGAAGAACCATCATTAATAACAAAGACACTCCTATCATTCAGGAAATTCCAAGGATTTTTGGAACCATAGGCGAAAGTGAGACCTGTAACAGGTGAAATAGTGTTTTTATCTATTTCCACATAAGCTTTGTTAGAACCTATCTGATGGCAATTTACTTGAATGATAAACTGTCTCAATGATATTGTGTAACTGTCAGTTGATATCAATAAATATTTCCGCCTCAAGTAATAAACTTATGCTTGAAATTAGTGACATAAATATTGAACAAACAATCTTTGGAGGAAACAGTCCTGATTTGTGGCATTTGTCATTTTCTGTGGTACAAATGTCAGGTTACCAACCTGCCATTTCTAAACGTGGACTTGGGAAAAGAGGCACAAGATGTTTGCCACCTTGTCTAAGGTGGCTCCAGCACTCCAGCCACTGGCTAGGAACATTCTGCAGTTGAAGATTTGATGCATATATTTTGATATACTTCAGTGTTTTCATTATCAAAGAGTATAAAGGAATAGACACTAATTCATATGTACTTCAACTGAGCAATTTGCTTCCCCAAAACAGTTTGTGATCCAGCTGGATTTTAACCAGTTATATAAGTTAATGTTTCAGGCACTGCTTCCCAGTGACCGAGACGGGAAACAGCACCCACACTCTCCAACAAGTTTCCATTCCTGGAATGCCTCAAACTTATTGCTAGTTTATAACTCTAATAACCCAGAGCTCTAGCTTCTAATTATTACTGGTGTTTCTCCACATCACCAAAGGGATTTTTTTTTCTACGCCAATTATAGTATTTGTATTCTTATATATATTCGGGGTGGTGGGGTGAGGATGCAGTACATGGAAGGTTGCCAGCAAATGACTTTCCCTGGAATTCCAGAAATATTTCTGGATTCAGGTTTATAGAGCATAGTGGGACAAGACGGTAGACTGCTAGAATAGTACTGACCTAACTTTCTAACAATTATTTAAGTTTTTTTTTTAACCTTCCAAGTCCCTGCTGTTATCATTACTAATATTCCTTCTATACTGTTGTCTCTTTTCTAATCAAATCTTTTTTTTTTCCTAAAACAACCTTTCCTGTCTACATTATTTACTCAAATTGCTTTCAAGTTTTTTATGTTTACCTACCTCTACGAGTAGCAGGTAATTTTATGCATCAACATGGCTAAGCCCATATACCCGGTTTTGACTCAAATATCAGAATAGATATTAATGTGAAAGTATTTTTTAGATGTGATTAACATGTAAGTCAATAGGTTTTGAATAAATCAGATTACCCTCCATCATGTGGATGGGGCTAACCTAATCAGTTAAAAGCCTTAAGGGTAAAGACCGAGGTCTTCTGAGTAAGATGGAATTCTGTCTCCCAACTGCCTATAGACTTGAGCTGTAGCATCAACTCTTCCCTGGGTCTTCCAGCTGTCAGCAGCCTGCCCTGCAGTCTTGAACTTGCCAGCCCTCATTGTGTGAGCCTATGTATATGTATATCACACATACCATTGTTCTCTTTTTCTGGAGAACCCTGACTAATCCAGGGCCCATGGAAATTCCTTATTTATTTCCTAAGCAGTATAGCTATACGGATCCTTGAGAGCACAGATCAAGGGAAATTTTAACAAATATAGAAGAGAAATCTAGGTACATGTGGCCAATATTAACTATCAGGTAATCAGGATCAAATTCATGACTTGTTTAATAAAAAGACCCGTCATTTTCCTTTTCCATTTTTTCTTGAGAACTTCTGATGGAAGAATAATCCATATACTATGGATATGGCACAAAATATGACATTTAATCTAAATGCAGCATGGATATGTCAGCAGTAACATGTATACAAAATGTATAAAGTCTGTGGGGAAAAAACCCATTCCTAAAATTGATAAATGAATGCCATGCATTCATTTAAGTGGTACAAGCACAATTTTCCATCCTTGATCAGTTCACTTGGATTATCTGAAGCACCTCATTGTCTGCCAGCTGTCAGACGTATTTTTAATTAGGCACTAATGAAGTAATATATGTATGTAAACCATTTAAATCTTGTTCCAGTTTGCAAGGACATCTGTGAGGTGGAAAGTGAGAATCCTTGATCTTTGCCAGACGTTACAAATTATAAAACTATAAAACATGAAACTCAGGTACTCAGAATGACTCCATTTAAAACAGGGGAGGGTGCTATTAAGAAGGTTAAAAAGGACATTTTGCTCGACTTAGTCAAAAATAAGAGGTTTCTTTTCCTCCTGTTTTTCTCTGCAGCTACATTTTTGGGTTGCTTTATTGCTCAAGTGTAATATATTACTAAGTGTCTCTAAATGTTCTGATTTGCTTGAAACTTGAACTTTGAATAGAATTTTGGAAAAATAAGTGTGATTTTTTTGGGGGGGTTCAGTATATTCTATCAAATGTCCTTCTACAATTGTATATAACATTAGCGCTTTGGCACAGATAAGAAGGCAACCATCATAGAAACTACCTTGCATGCAACAGATTCTAACAATGTTTTTCACTTAATTTTAACTATAAGATGACTTACAAGTGCTGAGAGAAGTAGGGATAGAAAGAAATTCCCTTGGTAGTCATCTGTAAGTGTGAAATCAGCAACAGTCATTTTTGTTTGTTTTTGCGACAGGTGGGGGGGTGCGGAGCTCAAGTCCAACTGAGGTCATTGTTAAAAGCAGAAAATAAGGCACGCTATTTTTTTAATCACTCTCTTTTAATCCTTCTTTTTTGTGATGTAATTCTCTGCCATTTCTAGCAACTATTCATTTATTTATTTACTTATTTTTCTTTTAAGTAACTAAAGACAACCAATTCACTTTTCCATTTGCCCTCTATGAAGTGTTGCGTTCACACGTGGGGTCTTGTAACCAGTTCCCTATGACTGCAGGATATCAACAAGTGTGTGTATGATACTTGTGAAATCAGAGCACTGCCAGGCTCTCATTGGCTAACTTTTGGGTCCAATCAGTCCAACAGGCAGTTAACAGCTCACCTTTAAAAAGAGTTACAATTATATGCACATTTTAATGGACGTACTTCACTCAAACTAAATTTAAGTGAATAATCTTCTCAATTAAGAATCTTTGCCACATTGCAAAGACATTTAAAAGTAGATGTTATTGTTAACATACAAAACTCCTGTACCAAATTATCCTCAGCATAAATTGATCCACAGGCTCCTCACAAGTTACAAAGACTTCCCTGATCTCTGTCAGTTCATAATTCAAAGCTTGCCCTACTTTTCTGCCAAATGAGTTTATGATGACACTTGTATTTCCCCCTGCATCCACTCTTATCACCTAGTTTTTCTTCCATAAGTAATGCTTTGCCCTTTCTGCTATACATTCCAAGCCTTTTTTATTATATACTGTTATTAGCCCATTATTACAATAGGCCCCAAGAATGAAGCTAGAGAAGCAGAATTATCTTTGGTGTTTTTGTGGGAGAGGAGATTTGTGAATATTAAACATTTACACACTTTCTGTATCATGTGTGTTTAAGGTGATCTTTGAAACATGTGATTAAAAATAAATTATTAAAGTGATTAATTGTAGATATATTCCTGAGTATAAAGAAATATGCAGAGTCTATCTACCCTAAAATATAGTATAATAATAGAGAAAATTTCCATGGTTCAAGGACAACTGGTTGAGTATTAATTCAATTCACACAGCTTAAGCAAACACCTTTGTCTAGATTAAATAAATTGACTTATTTTATTAGTGAAGCAAAATAAATTGTTTTTCCTTCCAAATGCTGTCCTCCACAAACAAGGGAGCAAACTATAATGAAGCTGTTTTAATTTTTAATATATTATCAGTATTAAAATTTATTTATAGTAGGGAACTTTATCTGAAGAAATGAAGATATTGAATAATTTAGATATTTTCCCTCAAAATGTGATAGAATCAAAACTTACTTTAAAACAGTGAGAATAATTATGTATATTTAAAGAGTTGGAGAAACAATAAAGAACAAAGCTAGGATTAGAAGTAATAACAAGAACAAAGATTGCCATTTAACATGTATATATTTAGCACTATGTACAAAGTTTCTGAGGAATGCAAACATAATGCACTGTACCTCTCCTTAAAGATCAGGGTACCTAGCCAGGTAGATAAACATATGTGTAATTTACAATGGAAAGTAGGCTTTCTCACCTGTTAGAGTAGCAGGACCAAAAATTGCTCTGGGAACAAATAATTGACATGATTAATCTCACTGGAGGAAAACATTCCAAGTGCAAACTAAGGCTCCTGATTCATCTTTTAGAGGTTGGAGAGGAGGGTGGAAGAGATCCAGCCGATGGCATTAGGGGCAGGGTAAGAGCTTGAAGGAGTAGTTAATTGTGACTGCAAAGTACGAGGTCACAGTGGATACTCAGTGACAGGCATTTGCCATGTTGGGGAAGAGCTACCACTGAAAATCAGGTTAGCACTTGGTAGGTCTTGCTTGTATTCTGAAATTAGGGACATAACATGATTAGATCTCTGTTTTAGGCAGTGAACCAGACTGTCAATGTTGATATCATTTTGGTATTTGCTGTAATAGATACAGTAAGAATTAAGCACAGCCTAATCCAGTGTTCTACAAATGAGAACAACTGATTTGGTATAATGTTCTTCTATTCTATACCATGTAAACATTGTGTAATTATTTTCTGTGTTCTTATACTACATAAAAAAGATATATTATTTTATTTCTTTTTAGAAGCCTGTGTAATAAATATAATTAGCCTGAAGCAAGTAGAATTTAATATTATATACGATAACCATTGTTTTCCCAGTGAATTTGGGTGTTAACAATTCAAGTCCCCACTTAGTACTCATTGTAAGATAATTAGAAACATTCAGACTTTTGATATTCAAACATATGCTGTCAAACATGATTGTCTAAAATTGATAGAAAAATTTAAGAATCATAAATCATAAGCAATGCATTTGGTGTTGGGATTGATCACTGTGTCCTTTCTTTTAAAAAAAGAGCTATAAAAAATTACTTTTTTTTTCAAAGCAGTATCAAAATATTTTTCCCAAAAGAAATAATAGTCCTCATTTAACAAGTGACTAAAATAAGTTTAACATGCTGATGCTAAAGCAAAATCAATTTGCTAATTCCCCTAAAAAATATCAAGTTACAATGGCAGTATGTTATTAACTTCAATATAACTCTTTACTTTTTTCACAAAAATATATTTTAAGTGACAAAAACATGTTAAATAGGAGTACGGCTCATACAAACATGTTAAATAGGAGTACAGCTCATACTTATACTCTCTCTTCTTACCAAAAGAGATTGTTTTCTGCTCTCATTCCTTGCTCTTGACCTTGATCTGATCTAAGAACTCTGCTTCAGAATTTGATAATGGAAAAGTACACGAGGAGACGCAAGGTCTTAAGATAGATGTGTGACTGATGAAAGATAAAGAAGATGTGGTATACACACACACACACACACAAATAGAATATTGCTCAGCAATCAAGAAAATGAAATCTTGCCATTTGCAATGACATGGATGGAGTTAAGAATGTATTATGCTAAGTGAAATAAGTCAGAGAAAGACAAATACCATATGATCTCACTCATATGTGGAAATTAATAAAGAAAACAGATGAACATATGAGAAGGGAGGAAAAGAAAGAAAAGGAGAGAGGGAAACAAGCCATAAGAGACTCTTAACAATAGAGAACAAACTTAGGGTTGATGGAGGGATGTAGGTGGGGCATGGGCTGGATGGGTGTGATGGGTATTAAAGAGGACACTTGTGATGAGCACTGGGTATTGCAGATAAGTGATAAATCACTGAATTCTACTCCAGAAACTAATATTGCTCTGTATGTTGACTAAAAAAAAATTAAATTAAAAATAAATAAAAATAGGCAAAAAAATTAAAAAGAAAATAGATGGGGAAGATGATCAAGAGATTAAATCATCATACATGATAAAATATTTTATATTTTGCATTGGGGCATTAGACATGAATGTTTTATTATGTAAACTTTTGTATATCTTCATATATATGTTTCTATGTATAAAGTGTAATAAAATTATTTTTAAAACGTTAAACAAGGGCACCAGTGTGGCTCAGTCAGTTTAGCGTCTGCCGTTGGCTCAAGTCATGATACCAGGGTCCTGGGTTCGACCCCGTGTCAGACTCCTTGCTTAGTGGGGAGCCTGCTTTTCCCTATCCCTCTGCCCCTCCCTGCCACTTGTCCTCTCTCTTTCTCCCTCTATCTCAAATAAGTAAATATTTGGGGGGGGGGAAGAAAAGTAAGTAGCACGCACTATAAAAGCCTTTCCAGACTGAATAGAATCAAATGAAGTTAAATGAAAAAAATTCAAAGGTGAAACAACAAAAACTTGTTATTTCCTCTCCAGCATTTTCTTCATTTATGCAAACCATGTTCAAAATTGCATTTAATAATAGTGGTCCTGAGTGGCTCAGTCAGTTAAGCATTAGACCCTTGATTTTGGCTCAGGCCATGATCTTAGGGTAGTGAGACTGAGCCCAGAGTGGGGCTCTGCACTCAGTGTGGAGTCTGTTTGAGGTTCTCTCCCTCTCCCTCTCCCCCTCCCCTGACTCTCTCTCTAAAATAAATAAATAAAATCTTTAAAAAATTGCAGTTAATAATTACATATGATTATGTGATTACAGCATTTTATGAAAGAATCTAAAACATTCCACTAGGGAAAAGAAAAACATCAAAATATATTATTGGCTTTTTGAATACTGCCAATTTTTCTTCTCTAAATATATCTATTAAGTGAATGCTATCAACTTCCCCACACTGAATCTACTTTTCTTCACATAAACAGGGATTATTTTAAAAGTGTAATAAGAATCTATTAAATGCCAATAAAGATGCTTTTATCTAAGAAATTATTCCAAATATGTAGATATATGTAAGAACAAAAGGCAGAACCAATAGCTTATTAAGATATTTCTGTCTACCTTTAAGATTTGCTTACAGCAGTATTAACTTTGTATCAGCAAACTCATCATTGTATTAAAAATTGCTACTAATCATTGTCATATGGATATGACCATGCCTGGGCTAGATAAACTACTGGTAACATCAAAGTAGCTGATTGTTTTGGTGCTTGAGGTAAAGGAGACACTGCAGAAGATGTAGCCATTACAGTGCACAACCCTCCGGCCGGAGTGTAACCAGGAAGTCAGTTCAGCAGTTCTGTGTACTCTCAGCCTGTGTCTCTTACTTTCTATGTAAAATATGACTTAATTAAGAAACTGCATTGGAAAGTAGTCTTCAGAGTATCTGGTGACATTTAAAGTAGAAGTTATGGCTTAAAATGGTGCTGGACAGTACTTTCAATAATACATGCAATATTCCTATGGCGATGATTTTTAACACCATTTAATAGGAAAGCTGTAGCTTGGTTAGCACTTATAAATCTGTTGGTTACTTTAATCAGTCTTAGACCTGGAATTAACAAGCAATTCATGTGGCATTTGATGATACAAACTTAAGAGTAGAATATATAATTTCATGAAGACGTTCAGATATATCTTAAAGAAGAAAATTAAAGTTTGGAAGCAACGTATTTATTTACGTAAAGGAAATTTGATAGATGCATGGCCCATCTTTCTCTGTTCAAGTTTTCTCAGACAGTTAGAGCTGAGGAAAACCTCCATCTGTTTTGTTTACTGTTGTTATTGTTTCCATTCTTTATATAAGGAATAAATACAGTCCTGAACCATACTAGGAAAAGGCTTAGATGAATAATGGGTCATAATCTCTAGTTACTGCTATGCTAATTAGCATATGACCTTAGGCAATCACTTCATTTATTTCTTAGTTTCCACACCTTTCTTAAAAGGAGATTATGCCACATAATCTATATGGTTTTCTCCAGTTTTAAATTGCTAGGAATATATTTTTACACTGGATTCTGATTCTATTTGATACCTTAACCTTTGGGCTGGAACACAGATTATCATAGACCTGTGAAGGGCTAACTGAGGAGACATTTCAAATACATTATTTTACCTATTATTGAAATGTTTGCTGGATCTGGGTTAATGTGCCCAGACATTAAAATACAGCATGACACTCTCTTTCAGATATTAGTGGATAGAAGCATTTTCTATGAGTCCTTTATAATCTCAAATATCTATTGTCAAACAACTCTGTCATATATACATAGCAAATGCTAGTAGAGATGGCAATTAGTGATTCACAACTCCAGAAGAGAGTACCCAAAAGGGTCTTTGATTCCTCCTGAATTTTATGGTTTAGTATTGTGTTTGCCAACTATGGGACATAAATACCATGAATTTTGGATGATCTTAGGCAGCACATGGATAAATCATTAAAATTCACTGAGAAAGAGAAAGAGACATAAGGAGAAAGATACTCTTACCAATTCCATTTACTCTTTTCTGATGAACTCAAATATAAAAGTCTCCTTTGGAGCTAATATATTTTTAATATTTCTTTACCCCTTATTAACCTCCATTTTTAATAGAGCTTTTCTTGGGCTCAGAACATTTGGCAGTCAGCATTATTTTGTTGTCATTTAATTTATTGTTGTGATTAGTGTATTTATGTAAGAGAATATTTGTTTTAGTTCCTGAGAATTATAAAGTTTCATTTAAAAATAAACACATCGGGTGCCTGGGTGGCTTAGTCGGTTAAACGTCTGCCTTCAGCTCAGGTCATGATCCCAGGGTCCTGGAATCAAACCCCACAATCAAGCCCCTACCTGCTCAGAATGGCATCTTCTTCTTCCTCTGCTCCTCCTCCTCCCCATGCTCACACTCTCTCTTTCTCAAATAAATAAAAATTAAATTAAATTAAAAAAATAAACACATTTAGGGGCGCCTGGATGGCTCAGTCAGTTAACCATCCAACTCCTGATTACAGCTCAGGTCATGATCTCAGGGTCGTGAGATTGAGCCCCACATTGGGCTCTGCACTGGGTGTGGCATCTGCTTAAGATTCGCTTTCTCTCTCTCCCTCTGCTCCTTCCCACCCACCCTACTGTGCACTCTCGCTCTAAAAAAATAAAATAAAATAAATAAAATAAAAGTAAACACACTTAACTAAAATATTAAAATATAGTAGTAAATAGAATAAGGTGTGTACATAAGCAGTAAATAATACAGTTCCTATGTAGATATAGCAAAAAAAGGTGGTATTACATAAAAGATGAAAGTTTATGAACTACAAATTCATGGGAAAAAAAATCATGAACTTTGAAATGAAAGAGAAAAGAGTAAAGCTCCCCTCTCCTAATCTTACGGAGATAAACGAACAAGTTATTGAAACTTGAGAAGGCTCCGTTTCTTCAGTAATTTAGAGATCATAATATTGGTTTTCTATTGTGGTGAGGATGAAAGATGACATGAAATAAGGTATCTGGAGATTGGCGGTGCTGAAAAATGTCAGGTTTTTCTCCCACATTAGACAGGAATGGACCACTAGTCTCACTAGGATGAATCAATATAGTGTTAAACAGTTCAAATATCAGGAAAACTATATAAAGCACAGAAGAATTAAAATCTTAATTTATCCTTACTTTGACCTCTTGATTATTTAGTAGTAAATAAGAAAATAATTATATAGACAAATAAGATGGAGCAAAAATGAGAAAGGAGTACATATTTAATAAGAATATATTAATAGATTCCTACTTCATGCATCATTTAAACAGCAGAAACAATCAAGAATATTTGTGCATAGAACTTAAATTCCATACTGCCGTATTGTCACTGTCAGTGACAGTCTAAGTGTAAAATGCAAGAGTAAAAATGAACATTACAACCACACCACTGTAGTATAAAGTTAAGAGTGTAAGGAGGACCATGAAAGTAACAGGTTGTATTATGAAGGGGAAAGAAGAAAGCATGGGCTCATGTAGCAAAATATGAGCAAAAGTCAGAGAGTCCTGACTTTTGGTCAACAAATTTAAAATATTTACCTGGATTATTAAACACTGAAATCTGTCTTCCCAATGTTTCAGTTTAAGAATAGTAGGTGGTACATAATTAAGTGGTTGATCACCAATGCCTATTACCAACCACATTTTTTCCTGATACTAATATCTTACTGACTTAGTTTCTCCTCCTTGTCTCTATTAGAAGACAGCCAAGAGGAAGCAAGGGGATTAATTTCCATAAGGTTTGCAGATAATCTCTGGGCTGCTTTCACTCATCTTAACCTGCTTCATGTTATTAGAGCTAATCATGTTAAATATAGTTTTCTCTGTAGAATGGATTTTTAATAACTTTATCTTCATAACTAATCCTCTTTGAATATATTTTTAGGGTATGATTTTTTAAAAATCTAAGTTCAAGTTCTCATTTGGTTTTACATTTTCCTCTGTTGTATACAGATGTTCAAAAATAAAAACAATAAATTGGTCCCCCAAAGGGCATCTGGGGTGTGGTGCAAGGCTTTGCATGTGCAGAAACCTGGTTCTACCAGTTCGACAAAGTTGATCAGTTGCTGGGGAATTGAGAAACACTGATCAAATCCATAAAAGTATGATTGACAAATCAGAATGGCAACTTATTAACTTTAAATAAAAGCTACCTTCACATCAATCTACCCCTGGAAATTGTTAAGGAAACTTCCTTTCCATTATCAGTGTATCTGTGGCTCAGAGTAATTAGAAATTCCCCAGTTACTTTTTTAAGCAGAAAATATAGCAAAGGGTATTTAATGTATTGAAGAACACCTCACCCAGCATATGAAAATACTTAATTGCTTTTTCAGAGAAGGAACTACAACTCTGGAAGCCAATAATATATAAATACATCAAACGTATTCCTTCTTTATGTTAGAAAAAAATTGACAAATTCTCTTAATCCATATTCTTTTAACATTAACAAAACCGAGGGTACCTGGGTGGCTCAGTTAGTTAAGCATCAGACTCTTGATTTTGGTTCAGGTCCTGATCTCAGGGTGGTGTGATAGAGTCCAGCGTTGGGCTCAGCAGAGTCTGCTTGAGATTCTTTTTCTCTCCCTCTCCCTCTGCTCCTCCCCTACTCTTGCATGCCCTCTCTAAAATAAATAAATAAATCTTTAAAAAAATTTAACAAAACTGAGTATATCACTTATACCCAAGTTGATACAAGAATACCTGAAGTTATGGTACATCCAAGAACACTGCTCGAAATAATACAATGGTTCCAATAGCAATATAGTATTTTTAAACTACTTCAAAAATAAGCCACTCATACATATAGCTTACCTCAGTCATTGTGAACCAGTACCTTCCTTTGCTTTATTTTTTTAAAATTCAAATTTTTTAAAAGAAGGTTTAGCTTTACAATAAAATTTGAAAAAAATAAAAATCTGATACGATAAAAATTTACCATATATTTCCTGCTCCCACACATGCATAGCCTCCCTTTTTGTCAACATCACTCACCAGAATGGTACATTTTTACCAAGGCTGAATCTACACTGACACATCACAAATACCCAAAGTCCATAGTTTACCTAAAGGTTCACTCTTGGTGTGTATCCATTTACCTGCTGAAGAACATCTTAGTTGCTTTCAAGTTTTGGCAATTATGAATAAAGCTAATGATAACATCTATGTGCAGATTTTCATGTGGATACAAATTTTCAACTCCGTTGGGTAAATAGCAAGGAATGCAATGGATCAGATGGTAGGAGTAAATTTAGTTTTGTAGGAAACCACAAGACTGTCTTCCAAAGTGGCTATACCATGTTGCACCCACCAACAATATATGAAAGTTCCTATTGCTCCATACCCTTGCCAGTATTTGATGTCAGTGTTCTGGATTTTGGCCATTCTAATAGGTATAGAGTTGTATCTCATTTTTGTTTTAATATGAATGTCCCCGATGAAATATGATGTGGAACATATTTTCATATATGCTTTAATTTTTAGAAGTGACTTAATCTTATTTGAAACCTGGAGAAATAACCCATGTAGAAACTACACAAACTTAACTATGACTTATACTTAATACATAGGGTGCACATGACTATTCCAAATTGAATTTCATTATTATTGATGCTTTTGGAATATTACAGATTCACACCATTTGTGTCTATTCAGTAAAATGATAGATGAGTAACACCATGTGAAACCTAAGCATTATTAAAAATAAACAGCCTACAATATATTTCTGTAGTACTAAAGCCCAAATCCCCTGTGAAAACATGTTATTTAAGTGCAGTGGTTTTTATTATAAACAACCTTCCATATCGAGACTCCTTGAATTCTCCAATGTTTGATCAGTTATAAAACAGAGCTCCTATTGACAGCAGAGTTTCTGTACAAGCATTCATTTGTGATCTCCAAAATTCTAGTTATCTAACACATAATTGAAAAACCAAATAAATACCAATTTTCCAAAGTTAAGTGATTGCACTGTTGTTCCATTTGCAGAGTCTGTTTATGACAGAACCAGCACAGTGGATTGGGGGAAGAAATCTTGCAACAGAGAGAGGACAGAGAGAGATGGAGAGATAGAAAGAGAGAGAGAAAAAGAGAGGGAGTGAGGGAGACACAGTGACTAGAGAGAGATGGAGAGAGAAAGAGAGAGAGGGAGAAAGAGAGACAGAGAATATAGCATAATTAAGAAACTGTATGTTTTCTTGCTGCCCTATTTTTTTCTTATACTTTAAAATATTCTCTTGAGTTCAATTATCCTAAACTAGGCTCACAGCAGGTAGAATTTGAAGAATATTTATAAAAAGAGAATGAGCTTCATTGAAATCTCACAGCACTAGAAGATGAAAACAAGTTAACCAAGAAATATTGATATAGTTGGAGAAATATAAAAATATTGTTTTATAAAATAAATGCATGGTTTGTAAATTTTAGTACTATTCAGACTCAAAGCATTATTTTTACAAGAAGAAGCTTGTATTAATTCATTAATATATAGCTTTTTAGGACTAATTGACCTTTAAATTCTAACAGCTTCACTACATGTAAAATATTGGAATTATGAGGTATACAATTTGATCAAAAGTATAGGTTTTCTCTATAAAAAGGAGCTCATATAATGTTAACACTACAGTGAAACACTCAGAATGCAGCTAACAACAAAAAATCATTTGACAGGAAGCAAATATGTTTGGAACCATTCCAAAATTGATTTATAACTTAAACAAACAAATACTATTCGCTTTGAGAGATGATTCTTGTTTATTTTTTTTCATTATCCATCTTTGCTGATTACTGTAAATTCAATAGCTACGAATACAATCTTTCAACGCAATTCCAGTCCTGATTTCCAATCGCCTATATACTATTTCCATTCAAGAGCTTGGTTGAATTATCAAGCTTCAGATGTTCAAAATGTTTCATTTCAATGTAGTCTTATTATTCCACAACATCTTCTGCTTCATTAATATTACCTACATTTCAGGGCGCTTAGGTGACTCAGTTGGTTGAGTGTCTGCCTTTAGCTCAGGTCATGATCCCGGCTCCTGGGATCCAGGGCCACATGGGGCTCTCTGCTCAGTGGGGAGCCTGCTTCTCCCTCTCCCTTTGCCACTCTCCCTGCTCATTCTCTCTCTCACTCTAACTCTCAAATAAACAAAATCTTTAAAAAATAGTGTCTACATTTCCCAGCATTAGAGGTTTCTTCTTATTCCACATACCTAATTGTCAAGAAGTCTTATTAAATAAATACTTCTTACGGTATCTCAAACATCGTATTTCTTCAATTTTACACTAATTGGGTAAAACCATGATAATGCCTTACCTAACAGATCAAGTTGTTTATAGTACTACCAATCTCTTCATGTTTTACTCAGCATTTCCCATGGTTTTTTTTTTGTAAAGAAATTTTAAAAAACAGGTTAAAATTAAATTCTTCGACCCATCATTATAGACTTCTATAATGTACCCTCACACTAGCAAGAAATATTTTTCTCATTATGTCTCATATGAGCCTTATTAATGAGCAAATAATTTCTCTTTACTATCCCTCTCCCCTCCACCATCAAGGACATCCTTACCCCACCTCCCACACTCACCTTTCATTCTATCCCTTCCCTCATCATCATAAAAAACATTGGCCATGCTATTCCTCTCCCTTTTTCATACTCTTAAACTACAAAAACTGTATCCATTCCCCAAAACCAGATCAGATTTCATTTCTTTTCAAAGATCTCTCTATTTCATTCATTCACTTATGCATTCATTTGTTTATGCAGACAACACATACTCATTGAGTGCCTAATTCTGGTGACCCAGATTCACTTGCTGCTGTCCTGAGTGTGCTGACTACGGAGAACTAAAATCTTCCCTTTCCAATCTCCTTTGTATACACTGATTTCTTTCTGCTGAACACCACTGTACATATTCTATATCTTACGATTTGTATTTTGTCTCACGTGTTAAATGGTTTAAAGCTCTTCTACAAGCTTGAAATCAGTGCTGGAACAGACCATATGACTAACGACTTTTATGTGCACCAGATATCCCAGAGCCTAGTATACTGCTAATACACGGTAGTGTCACAAATACTTCTGATTTAATTATTTGGTTAGAGTGCCCCCCAATTTTTTAATAGCTTTATCTGTACATTTCAATGGATCAAGATTCTAGTGAATCTCTGATGTGTTAGTCCAAATATTAGTATCTTTATTTTTTATGAGTTAATCTATCAGAGAAAAACAATGGTCATAGTTTAAAAGGGCAATGCAAGAAAGCTATGACAGCAAAATTCCAAGTCTGGCAAGATAATTTTCTTCAAAAGTTTTCCTTAATGTTCTCCTCTTCCAGTTTTAAATTCAAAAAGAGAAAAGCAGCATTAGAGTCAATTTCTTTAAGTATCAAGTAATCTGTATTTTGCAAAAATGATTATTGCGGAGAGCAATGAAAAAAAAAAAAAGGATATTTCAGCGATCAAAGCCTCTCCAGGGACAGGTTAGAGGAACTGAAGATCATAACAGATGTTTTCAGCTATCTAGTTAGCTAGGGCTATGATGCAAATAATTGTTACTGCCATTATCTTTGAAACCAGCTGTCTGATGTCCCTATGAGAGACAACAAAATAATAATAATAATGGTATAGATGATTTTCAAGCCTATTGCTGAGTTACAACTTAATACTGGTTTTTGTCTGTATAACTGCTGATAGGCACATGAAAATGTTGAGACCAGAAACGCTTTTTTTCTAAATTTCACCAATTTATCATTTACAATTAAGGCCTAATTTATTATTAGTAATGGCTTTTACTGTCACAATATGCTAATAAGATTACAGAAATAGGAATAGGGAAATGAGGATCTTTCCAGAATTTCTCTGTCAACTGATTTGAGCTTGAAAAACTGTTAAATTAATTGCATGGCATGTTTATCCAGAATTTCCTCTGTGGAGGCAGTGGAGTGCCTGGCAGTATTTTTGTTACTTTGATTTTTATGCTCAGAAAAAGAATAAGGCTTTTTTAGTAGGGTTTCTTCAGGGGCTCAATTCATTTTGAACATGGCACATCGCCTTCTAGCTAGCATGTTAACTGGCCAGAATTTAACACAGCATGTTTACTGCCAAAGGACAAAGGGTTCCAATGGCATAAAGGTGTTAAAAAATGCTTGACAGACAAAATACAATCTCAAGAAATTAATTGGAAGACAAACCTGTATTTTAAACTTTGCTAATAATACATTGGTTTGCTTTATAATATATAGTTAATTATAATCTATATAAGTAGATTAGTTTTGTGTATTTTAAAAATTGATGCTATTTTAAATACAGTAATATTTTTAAAAATGATGAATGTAAACAATCACCAACTAATTAGATCAATATGCAAGGCTGCATTTTAACGTGATTCTTCTCCTTATATTTACACATGCTTGTAAGTAAAGACAAGCAGTTTCCAAAATTATTTTTAAATTCTTTCCAAATAAAAGAGATATGAAAACAAAACTGATAAAATACCAAAAGCAGTGCTGCAAATAACGATGTATGCTTTCTGTAAGTTTTAATTAATAGTCATGAAAAGCGCAAACTGTGACAACTCAATATATATGTAAAAATAGAAATCCAGAATTTGAAGGAAATTTACAGATCACCTAAGGAGAATGTTAGTTTATGACTTTGTAATACCACATACTGACAAGTAGTATTTCTGCCTCTGTTTGAACTCCTTCATTGATAGGGAACTCATTATCTCCTTAGTGAACCTTTTCTACTTTTGGACCACTCCAGTTATTGAAAAGGTTTACTTTCATGTAAATTATTTATCACTTTTTTTTCCTCAATTTCTGAGACATTTCTTCTACCTGAAAACAGTAATTCTTCCTGTAGTCATTCTTGTGTACCAATTTTCAGATTTCATCTAGTGAGTATTAGAAATACCAGAATATGAGTAAAATATGTACTGCAAAGAGTACATGGCTTCACAAAAGCTAATGAATTCACAGAAAGTGTATGAGTCTCATGTAGAGCCTGGGATAATTTCCCACATTTTGTAGATGAGAGCTAGAGCCATCAGTAAGTCACAGTGCAAATAACTAAACATCCTTACACCTCTCTTGCAGTGTGGGAGAGGGGCTTCAGTGTAGCAGGAAAAGTATTACCTTGGTGCTCAAGAGACTGATTTTTAGTTTTATTTCTGTCAATAGTTCTGTCACATGTTCTATTATTAGTCATTAGCTAATAATATGCCTTTGGACAAATAACCTCATTTCTTTGGAACTTCGTTTTCTTAAAAAGACTATATAACCAATAAGATTTTTTATGACAATAATATTATACATAAAATATCAGTATATTAGTATAATAATGTTAGTATATTAGTATGATATACAATTAAAAAAATGACACCTACTGATATTTCCACAAAACATTTGAAACTGGAAATACCTGTTTTGCTATATTATATAATTCACTTTAAGGTGAAACTTTACAACAAGCTTCATGGATACATTTTTTTTTTTTTTGAAGGAGACTCAGGCCAATACTATAATTGGAACCCAGTGATGGAAGATGCTCTCTAAATATTTGAAGTATACTTCATATAAGTATTTGCTTTCATAGTAGTCAGTAAGATTAAAGAACAAATATAACTGGATATTTAGCACGATGCAGTAGTCAGAATAAAGTATGTGTCATCAGTACACTTGTGCTCTTCTCTCAGATCTGCCAGTTACCAACCAAATATCCCAAATCTACTAAGGTTGTGCCTTATGAATGGAAGAGTTAAAAAAAAAAGTTGAAGGAAAATGTGACTATTCAATTTATAATAAAGCATCACCTAATAGATTATTTCAAAAAATCCAAGGGAATTTTTCCTTTTATTAGATCTATCTGAAATAACCTTATCTCACAATTTATAGTAGTAAATATTCAATAACTAATTTTAATGTGTAAAGTGTATATGTATATACCTACACACGTGTTATATTTGTATACACACAATATTACTCAAATGTATATATATGTGTGTGTCCCTATATATTTTATTGTTGTAATATAATACATCTAATTTTATATATTACATATATTCAAATTAAATAATCAAAATAATTGAATATATCTAATGACAAAATTCACTTCACTAATACTATTTTGATTAAAATAACGTGGAATGATTAGCACAGTTGATGATGTTAGGCCCAGCCCAAGAAATCCCGGAAGCATGGAATGTGAAGAGAATTAGTTATTGGCCCAGTCGGATGAGGAGGTGGGGTAAGGGGTGTCTGTGTATCTGTAATGAGGCATTAGTTAGGTCTGTATCTGATGCTTATTGCTCAGTCATGCTATCATTTCTCTAAAACATGTTTAGAGTGAGGCACACATTGCCTCAAGCTATATAAAGTATTATGATTACTTGCCTTAAATGTATTTAAAACCAAAAAACTTGTGGTGGCTGTTGTCATGCTGGTGTGAAGTTTCTCTGGGGTCTCCAAAAAATAAAGTAGTTAATTTGATAAAAATCTGTTCTGTGGGTATTTTAATATATTTATACATCCTAATGGAGCTCCCAAACCATACAAAATAAAACCCCAGTGCTCTTTCCCATAAGATGTGAACATACAAGATTTTAAAAGATATAGTAAACATTATAGCTTCTTCAATTAGGAAACATCTTGATTCTAATAAATGTTAGAAGAGAAAAGCTTTGCCATTTGGATATTTTCCAAACTCATTTATACTCAATTAAGAACTTTATTTTTAATCTACAGAACCATTCAAATCAGTAATTAGAAAGCATGGTTGAACAACAACAACAAAAGCCCACTTGCATTTGCTGAGAATAACAAGAAAGGAATGAACCATTTCTTTTTTCCAGCTGGATGCCAGCTCATTCTGCCTGCATTAGAACATACTGAACAGAAATGAGCCATTGGTATCTGTTAATACCTATCACATCAAATACTTATAATAAGAAAAACAGTGGTTGTGCAGCACTGAAAGGACAAGGATAATTTTTTATATAAGGAAGGACATGCAAAATAGGCTTCTTATGAAGACTGTTTTCAATCACATTTTACCTATGTGGAGAAGAAAGCAAATCTGACATTCGGTACAAAAGAAGCCAAATAATTCTTTCAGAGCAGAGTTAACGAATCTCATTGCTTCAGTTTAGAACCCTCTGAAAGCCATACCCCCAGATAGCACTGTATAATTATTGGAAGTCAGCTTAAGTAACAGACTCTGATTTTTTTATTAAAATTATCCACATTTTATAGACTATTCCTCATCTTTCACAGGACTCTCACTATAGAACAGATGCATTAACAAGAACCATTGTTTGTTGTAGTTTTATCAAAGCCACAAAAGGATTGGAAAGCTATACAAGCAATTGTAGCTCCGTATTCTCTGTGTCAACCCTGTGATGCTCGACATGATTTTCTAAGTTTTTTTTTTAAGATTTATTTATTTTAAGGGGGAGGGACAGAGAGAATCTTAAGCAGACCCCACACTGAGAATGGAGCCTGACACAGCGCTTGATCTCACAACCCTGAGATCACGACCTGAGTAGAAACCAAGAGTTGAACGCTTAACCAATTGTGCCACCCAGGTGCCCCTGATTTGTTAAGCTGTTAAATAGCTAGGGCCAGATAGAGAAAGTAGCTTGTGCTAAACATATTTGTGTCCTTGTTCAGCTAAAACTCTTGAAAGAGTCGTATTGCTGTGGTATGAAAATTCCATCTTCAATTCTTATCACAACAGATAAACCTGAAGTAAAATAGACCATGAGTACTCTAAAACTATGGATGATCTGATAAAGTAAAGTTTGATGTGTATTCAATAATTCATTGAATTGTGATATGGAAACAAGTGATGTGTCTAGTGATAGATAAACGGATAAAGAAGATATGGCATATACATACCATTGTATGTCAACGACACTTCAAATAAAACAAAAGAAATAAATCATCTAAAAAATAAGCTAAATTAGGAAAAAAGTGACTTGTGAAGACTTGTGAAGACAAGCTATAAAGAAGGTATTGGTGGTTGAGATGTTCACTGAAATAACTGATAAAAATTTTCTAATTCAAGTCAGCTTGTAATCATCAAATGCATTTTACTGCATTATGCGAAAACAAAATATGCAAGTAGTATGTGCGCTCTCAACTACAACACAAATGTGCATGATTTTGTGATTGGTAAAAATGCCAAGCTTAGGACTAATTTTTAAAACTATGAGTAAAATTGATATGAATCTGAGTTTCTTCTAAGCACAATTTTCTCAAATTGTCCATAGTAGTTTAGATTTATCCTATTCTAAAATTGCATATAGTTCAGTACAACATAGTTAAGAAACATGTTTTTTTTTTTTTAAATATAATCATGCCTAAAGCAGGTGTGACCAGAACGTCTGGTTATTCAGATTTACATGATATTCTAAGACTATCTAAATAAATTCTAAAAACAAAATAAAATTTAAATATTTCACAATTGTTCTATCATTATCTCTTGTACTAAAATCCTTTGGATTGAAAATATTTTGATTTGATTCAATTGGACCAGTTAATTCAATCCAGTTCTTAACTATAGTCCATAAGGTAATGAGCTCTGTGGTCCAATATTAATGCCTTTCCTTCTTTTCATATCCTTTTGATGATTTTTAGTGTTGTATTGGAGCAATTAGCCATACGCTCTATATGGACTCCTTGTGTGTGTGTGTGTGTGTGTGTGTGTGTGTGTGTGTGTGTGTTCTAATAATAGGAATTTGATTAAAACTTGCTGGTTTCTTCTAGCATAGGCAGAGTTTAAAAACATAAAAGCCTTCTGAAACTGTGAAACCATTTAACATCTATTCAACTAAATTTTTAGCCTCTGTGCTCCATTATACATTCATAGTATGGATTTCTTTTTTTTTCCTAGTTGTACTTCATAGATAATGACCAAGAAAATGAGATTTTTCACTGTGGGGTGATTCAGCTTTCATACAAGTAAATCAAAGGTGCCATAGCATCATCTTGGTACCCCCAAAGAATACTGCTGTCAATTCCTTCCAAATGAATTGTTTTCTTGTGTCAAAGCTAAATGACAAGAACATGGTAAAGAGGGAGGCAACAAGAGCCAGAGCTCTATGCTGTGCAATGAATTCCTTGTTTTATAATAACAACCACAAATAGTGATCAAGTAATTTTAATGATTCAAGTACTGTTCTAAGTCCTTTGAAAGTGTCTATGAAAACTCACAGCAATTGTATGAGGTAGAAATTGTGATTATTTTGAGGTTATTTCAAGGAATTTGAGGCTTAGAGAAGATAAGTGAATTGCCTATGGTCCTGTAGCTAGCAAGTGGCATTCCAGAATTTAAATTCCTGCAGTCTGACTTCAGAGTCTATGCTTTTAATCAATACCCGACTCTGCCTTGACACTGGATCTGACATTATATTCAGTTAAATCTACCTGTCCTCACAGTTGTGCAAGTTCCCATCTGCAAAACATGGCTTCTTTCAAATTGTAAGGAAAATAATTAAGAATTAAATAGCAAAATAACATTATGGGTGATCTGTGTATAGATTTACTTAAATAATTTACTTAATAAAATAACTGTGTATAGATTTACTAAATAAAAAACCTGCTTTGCTATTCTGTTTCTGCCACATTAAAAAGCTTGTGTCATGAGAGGCTGAGTCTCAGGCCTGAATGAGGTTGTCATATTTTTTGGTTTCATGTTTGTGTAATAGTCCTTTGTGCACAAGTATTTTGCCTTTAGGGACTCCTTGCACGTTTGCTTAAATTGAATCTCTGCCATGCAAAACAGTCTGCCTTGTCACAGATGCCGCTGTTATTCTGACACCTTTGCTTTATACTCTGTTATCTGTCTCTATCTCTTTGCATTTTCATTATATGGATGAGTTGTGATTTCTGTTTAGGCAGAAAAACATAAACTTTTCTTTTTATGTATTTATATTTTGCATAATGTATTGCAATAATCTATTTGGGCTCAAATTCTCTGTACTAAATTACTTGCCATGCTACTTTTTAATGTCTTCCGTCAACATATTAAATTTTATATTGGTTTTTTAAATTGAATTTTGTTATTGGGCTCCAGTTTGCTAAGAATAAATAGTTCACAGACCTCTTTGACACTGTTCACTTTCATGCAAGAGGTATGTGCAAACATTGGTCTGGTTTAGGTACAATTCATTGAGCCATAATGCTCACTCCTAGAATTCTGCACTGACTGCACTTGTTTGAGAAGGTAGGAATGGACAGTCTCCACTAGCTCTCACTAAGACAGAAGAGAACATTCTGCCAATGTGTATCTCAATCTTCTGAGAAATCTCTGTATTTTAACTTGCTGGAAGGATCTAAAATTGCCTTTCCTTGGTATTAGGGTAGAAAAATGAAAGACTGTAGATGGATTTAGAGGGAATGGAGTCCAAGAAGATTGTTCATATGTTGCTTTGTTTATATTTCTAAGTTTGTTTGCTCTATTCTCAACAAAAGAAAATTTACTTATGGTGCAGCCGAGTTCACTCACATTCTACTTTGACAATTCAGAAAAGGAAAATCTAATAATTAAAAAAAAAGTCCAATAAAACAAGACAACAAAAAATGAAACCTCACAATTTGCCCTCCATTTTCATTCCTGATAATATTTCTCTGGAGGATAATCTGTTTTAGAAGACTCCTTGCCTTTTTGCCCAAGTCCATACATTATGATATCTGTCTACTTGAAAACACTTCAGTATCAACAGTTCAACATGCATATGCTAGTTAACTTAAACTGTATATAAACACACACACACACACACACACACACACACACACGTACTTTTTCTTGGGAGCGGGGAGAGGTTGGGGAGGAGCAGTGGGAGAAGGAGAAACTTAAGAAGGCTCCACACCCATTGCAGAGCCATCCTACGACTTGATATCAACCCTGAGATCATGACCTGTGCCAAAATCAACAGTTGGGTGCTCAACTGACTGACCCACCCGGGCACCCTGTTAACTTAAACTATATTAAAGTAACGAGTTAGAAATGATCAGAAAAAAATACATTATGATCTTCTTCAAATCTCTAAACAATCACACACATTTGTAAATTATCATGTTGAAGGTCTAAAATGGGTTTTCAATAGTGAAATTTGTCTTCTGAACATGAGCAATATTGGATTTAAGATCTCACTGGTGAAATTGAGGATTTTTAAGATTGTGATTTGGCTAAAATAACTTTAGCTTTTTTTTTTTTTTTTTTCTTAAGATGAAACCTGAGTCCCCGTTCCTAAGCAGTCCTGGGTCCAGTCATGTAAAGTAAGATTTCTGGTTGCTAGATGCCAACTATAAGGATGAACAAATACTTTTTCTGGAATACCATCATGACAGTCTTGAGGGTGAAGCTACGGACGAGTAGCTAAATCTCATTCCACTTTAAGATTTCTGAACCTACCATTATCACTACCTGCTTGGGGCAGGTAGTGGTTGTTGTCTATTCCCCATTCTCATCCTAAGTATTTTATCCATAGATTACCTTCAATTCTTCTGCACTTTCAACTTCTCTCTTCACTTTTTTTATTCTATGATTATTTAAAATATATTCCTCTATGATATTAAAAAAAAAAAAAGAATCCCTCTAGTTACTGAAACCCGCTTTCCTTTCTTTCCCACCAGCTCTTTGAAAGCGTTCACTTGATCTTTCCACCTCCTTATCTCCATTTTGCACCTTAAACTTCTCTGATATGTCCCCAGATCTCCACATGCTTTTTTTGTTAATTAAGCCAATGAGCGCTTTTCACTTTTCTCTCATTTGGCCTCCTGGCAGCATTTGACACAATTGGCTTTTCTCCTCTCCTGACTTCATGGCACTACTCTCCCTTCATTCAATCTTTTTGTTCTGATTAATAATTCTCTGTAGCCATTGAGGGCTCATTTCCCTCTGCCCAGCCTTTAAATATTTATATTTTCTGAGTAAACAATAAACCAAGCATTGTGTTTACTGCAACATGTTAATGCTCTTCTCCAACACTAACGAGATGCATGCTGTGTTTGCTCGCTTACCTGCAGCCTTCTGTTGGCTGTTTATCTGCAGGGGAGTGTGAGTTCTGCACTGTCAGGGTACCTTGAAGCCAGAACCTCCTGTCTGGTTCTTACATCAGTCTAAGAGTTAAATGTTTTCTTTTCCCCCAATTATTCCTAAAATATTTTTAAAATAAGTACAAGAGAAGGACTGTGTAAGTCCTAGCATTCACTACAATCAAAACCTGTAACTTTGCTTTGAAGATGAGGGTGAAAATGACCTTCTTCATCAGAACAACAACAAAATTCTATAACTTAGCACTAGGTAGATTTAGGGGCTTGCCTCTCAGAAATTTGGAGGGTCACTCTGAAGAATGGGTGGAAAGAAATATGAGAGGATTGACAAATAGTTAAATTTCTAATGTGAGAGTCTACTAAATGATTCCTGTGAACTGGGTCTATCTATTAGAGAGAGTAGTAATGACATCGTGCGGGTGATTCTCTGATAGACAGGAGTAGTGAAGGAGAAATTACAGTTTGTAAAACATTATCATGTGATTCTAAGTTATTGTCTTCCCATACTGACTTTGAAACTGAGAAATCAAAGAGGGCATTTCACCCAGTGACAAATGGATGATGTATGTTTTGTTTCCATATTTGGAAAATGAAAAGAAAGCGAATATGGACACAATAATGTGTTGTTTGAAAAATTTGAACATTTGACTGCCACAGCTAAAACATTTTGGGTGTCACTTTTCCTAGACATATAATTATATCTATAATCTGAATAATGGGTATGAAAAGTATTCCAAAATATTAGGCACAATTTTAAATGATATACAATTTATTTTATATTAGATCTTGGTTATTTTTATTTAAACAAAATTTGGAAATATTTTATAATGTTTCACACTTCCTTCCACCACCATTGTTAAAAGAAAGATTATCTATATAGACAACTCACAAATTTATCTATCCAGCCCAAACCCCTCTATTCTCATTAATCAACTGCCTAATGAACATTTCCCCAAAGTTATCCTGCACAATCAGAAAATCCCCATGAATAACACTAATTCATCTCCTTTCCTCACACGTGTTTCACTTGTCCTGTGGTTCCTCACCGAAGCAGGACACTTCAGAGCCACTGGCCTTCCTTTTATTCAGCTTTCATATTTAAAAGGTTATTTTTTTAGTCTGCTTAAACTGCCATAACAAAATACTGTAGACTGATGACTTAACAACAGCAATTTTGTTTTTTTAATAGTTCTGGAGTCTGGGAAGTGAAAAATGAAGGTATAGGCAGTTCAGTTTCCAGTGAGAGCTCTCTTCCCAGCTTACAGATGGCTGCTTTCTCACTAAACCCTCACATGGTGGAGGGATACAGCTCCAATACCTCTTCCTCTTCTTATAAGAGCACCAGACCTATTGGCTTAGGGTCTCACTCCTAAGACCTCATTTAACCTTTATAACTTCCTCAAAGGCCCTTTTTCTAAATACAGTCACACCGAAGGTTAGGACCTCAACGTATGAATTTGAGGAGGATGTCAACATTCAGTCCATAATAGTGTAGTTTGAAATTTTACCAATGTATACTGGTCATTCCTCTCTTTTGAGACCTCATTACTTCTCACCTGCATTATAACAATCTATTAACTATCTACCTCTGATACCTGGCATCATTATATTAATTCGCTTTTCATCAATACATGTTCTGTACAGCCACCAAGGTGATGTTTCTAAAAGATAGATCTAATTATGTTGTTTCCCTACTTTCAAAGCATTTAAGGGGATTAATAATGTGAAAGCTCCAGAATAAGCTTCTGATCTTGGCTCTACCACTTATTAGTTAGCCTTGACAAGTTAATTATTTAATGTCTTCAAGTCCTCCTTCACTTCTTTAAAAAAAAAATAAGAATAATCATAGCATCTACCTCATAAGGTTAAAGTAAGAATTAAATGAGGTAATGAATGAAAGACACTTAGCACAGTGTTGTTCACACAGTAAGTTTTCAATACAGGCTGGCCATTATTATTTTACCCAATTAATGTCTTGTATAGCTCCCTTCAGCTGTTAAGATAAACCACAATCTCCTTTTGATGATATATGACCTATGCTCTTGGATTATATCTTTAACTTTACTTATTTACTTTTGTTTTGCCAAAGATTCCTTGCTTTTCCCTTGGGTTAATCATACTGATGCATTTGTAGTTCTTTACATGACCTTATCTGACCTCTAGGCCTTAAGACAACCTCCCTCTTCATTCAGCACCCTTTCCTCCTTCTCCAGTAGGTGGCACCTGCCTAATCATCATTCAAGATTCAACTCAGGAGTTTTCCAACTAACCTTCCATGGGTTCCCCTTCTAACCTACAGTACATTCTTCTCTTCCCTCCCAGGATTCTGATAGCAGTCATGCTTATCTCTTTCAGAGCATGAACTATAGTATATGGTAATTTCCCCTTCTAAAGTCTATCCTTCATGAAGATAATACCCATCCCATGTGGTTCTTTTTATGTGTTTCTATTTTCTTTTCTTAGTTTTGACTTTAAACATTGGGACTTAGAAAAATAATAGGTAGTAAATAAATACTCCAAATGGACAAATATGCCATACCCCTTTTAAAATATCCATATTCTTATCTGCATAAACAAATAGACACAATAGTCTTTTTAGCCTTCTATTAAATTCTTACCTAACATTTCTTTTTCCTGTCCTGGATCCTGTAACTAATGACTTTATGTACATATTTTTTGTTTTTATTTTTCCTTTTCAATGCAAATCTAGAAGATGGAATTCTTTTAGTCTCTTTTAATGAGATGAAGAAAATATTCAAAATAATTCTGTTCAAGCACAGAAGACCTTTTCAACACTTCAAAATATTTTAATTCTCTTCTGCCCCTCCAAACTATATTACCCTCATTTTATAATAAAGCACTATCCTTAATTGGGTTTCCTGACTACTATTTTAGTACAAAGAATGCATGATTATACAGAATCAGACTTTTCTCACTTCTTCTACTATAAAACGAGGATCATAATTATGTGGTTTAATGTTATGCAGATTTCAGAGTAGAAGTTTGTTTTTATGCCATCATGAACTCATGTAGTATTTATTTTCCTGCATACTCATATTTTTGCTTTCCTTGGGCTGCTGATTGGGCTGTAATTGTATTTTGTTATTCACCAGTGAGTGTTAGATGAAGTTATAGGTAATATTCCAAGTCCCTATAGACAGCTAGTATACACTTAGTCAGCTAAAAATAACTGAACATTCTTAGGGTGTTCGATACAGGATCAAAGCATACAGTGCAGAGAAGTGACCTCAAATCGAACACATCTTGCACTGCTGTTTGTCAACAGTAAATTACATCTGATTTTAAACAAGAAAAGGAAAAACTACTGGCGACCTGTAAGTGTGCTTCATATAAGGATCAATACAAAGGAGAATAGCCTTTTTAGCTTTTTCCAAGTTCTCTGACTTCCCAGAGCAAATTGGCAGTACTTTTTGATCATACTCAATTAATAGCACTCTCTTCCTAAGCCAGGGGATCTATAGTCCTGGGGGCCACAGCAGGGCTGGGGGCTTCTTGCGGAACATAATGGGAGTGTTACAAGCTGAAGATTGCTTTGATTAAAAAAAAAAAAAAAGCAATCATTTTCACCTTTTGTAAATGGAATTAGGAACTCAGAACTATGTGCTGGGAAATGGAGCCAAGGAGAATTTTGTGTATTTTTCAAGCCTTATTTTGAAGTGTACAAACTAGTGATTTCTGGACCAATTTCATGTCAAAAAGACACTAAACTCAAACCTTTTTAACCAAATTGTTGAAGACATTCCTACAGATTTCCCCCCTTTTTGTGATGGTGAAAACAAACTATAATCTTATACTTTCCCTGAATGCAGATGTTTTGTTCTTATATGTTTTTCAGCAAGTCTTTTGAGTACAAAGAAACACTGACACATGAACACCTTGAGTGTGTCTCAACATTTGGTTTAGAGAATGACTTAAAATTAATTCTTTTCAGTGAATCCTAAAACCCTTGGTGAGACAAAACAAAAATGGATGATAAGTTTCAAGGCATTGTAGTTATCACCATTCTTGTGGCCAAAGTGAACCAAAGTGAACCAGTTTATTCCATTCAAGAAAAAAAAAAAAAAGAAGAGAGAAAAATAAGAATAAAAGAGAAGAAAAGTAGAGCTGTAGAGAAAAGCAAAAAGAAAGAAATGCACCTGTTAAAAAGTAAAAGTAAAGTGTGCTGGTTAGAAAGGTAAGCATTGGGATGAGATAGGTCTATATTTGAATTCAAATTATGACGTTTTTACATATGATTTTGGTGTTACCTTTTGGGAATAATAACAAAAGACATAATAAGCACTAAATAAGTATTAGCTATTATAAAATATCATTCAGAAGCATGAAGTCACTTTATGAATTCTGTAGGTTCCTAAGGTTTTTTTTTGTTGTTGTTCGTTTTTTTGTTTCTTTTGTAGGTAACAGCAGTCACATGCCATACCCATATGTGTTGAATTTGCATGAGGACCATTCATAGAATAGTAACTGAGTGTCAGTCTGCAGAACTATTTGTTGCAAATCAGTTGTGGTGGCACTGGACATACAGAATCCTCCTTATGAAATTTAGTTGTATCTTTTTTTAAAGATTTTATCTATTTATTTATTTGTTTGACAGAGAGAGAGAGAGAGAGAGAACAAGCAGGAGGAGTAGCAGAGGAAGGGGGAGAAGCAGGGAGCCCAACGCCAGACTCTATCCCAGGATCCCAGGATCATGACCTGAGCTGAAGGGAGACACTTAACTGACTGAGCCACCCAGGTGCCCCAAAATTTAGCTGTATCTTGACATCTTAATAATGTCTCCTTAATTAATTGAGTGGAATTAATGGCTTCAGATAAGACTGAATAAATACAGTGAAATAAATGTATCAAAATATTCAAATCAAGAATAATAAAGTAAAAATAAAATAACTTCAGAAAGTTTGTGCTTATATTAGTGGATAGATTGTTAAAGAAATCCTGGAAATCCTAAAAGAAATAGAAAATGTAGGTTTTTTTAAAAATGTTATTAAATGCCCTTCTGTCCCAAGTCTTGTGTGTGTCCCTATGAATAAACTGGCCTATAAAATAGACACCATTCCTATTCTTATGGAACTTATTACTTAGTGGGAGTTACAGTCAACGATCGAGTAAATAAGCAAATGTATAATTACAAAATTATGCAATGCTTATAGAATATATATGAGAGAATAGTAAGACGTGACAGCTACTTACATGGAGGTGTCAAGAAAATAATATCTGAATTAGTAAAATTTAAGCTGAAACTTTAGGGACAGGAAAGAAGCAGTTAGTAAAGGTGGGGAGTAGAATCATCCAGAGGAGACACTGTATCTATCTTCTGAGTGGCACGTGAGAAGATGCCTACTTGATTCAGGAACTAAAATGAGTGTGGTTGGAGTGTGGGGGGATAACAGTGACATGTAAATATAAAATGAATGATATTTGGGTTAGACTTATCTCAAAAAAAAAAAAAAAGACACCTGATGACCATCTGTGGACCATAAGAGGTAGGGGATAAGAGTGGAAATAGGCTATGTCCTTGACTATTCAAAGTATGGTAAATGAACAAGCAGGGTCAACATTACCTGGGAGCCGGTTAAAAATGGAGAATCCCAGGACCCACTCCAGGGTTAGAAAAAGAATCTGCATTTTCACAAGATCTCAAAGTGATTCATATGCCTATTATTACAGTTGGAGAATCCCTGGTGTAGGTGATTATGAAGGTGACTTGAATTTGTTGGAGATATGGTCTGGATAGAAAGAAATGAATTGATTCAAGATATATTTATAGAATCATTTAATGAGGTAATTTAATAAGGTAAGTATTTTTTTCAAACTCTTCTATCAACACACTCCTGAATGACTGGGAGAACTAAACACGTCCTATGTTGCCAGGCTTGTTTGAATTTTTCCATCCAAACTGTAAAATATATTTAGTTTCCTGGTTTATTTAAACAAACAAGCAAAAAACAAAAACCCATGAAGAACTGAATACCCTATATAATACTTTAATTTTACTCCATAGCAGATTTTATTTCATTATAAAATAAGACTGTTGATTAAAAATATGATTAAAAGTTTGATATATTTACTATGTTACTTTATGTAACCTTATACACCTTGAACAAACCAAGCACACAGATCTAACAAATTACAAAAGCACAGAATGTATTTAATATAATGACAAAGATTAAAACTTTGAAGGCATAGGGATTTGGACATGTATTAAAAATAAATATGCCTATATCCTTTCAGTCAACATGAAACAAACATTACTCTGCTGATTATATTCCATGCTATGTCCTCTGTACTAAGATACTGTGAATAAGAGAGACTGACATCTAAATAAAAAAAAAAAACAACTTGCACAGGAACTGAGCAATGGGAGAAAAATAGGGTAAAGACTCTCATGTTTTCCTAATTTGAATTGTCCACCTTTTAGGTAAATGTGCATTCGTTAAATATATTCAAACAGCTCAGTAATTCAGAATGTGATTAACTCAAATGCAACACTAATCTACTTGCAAATCCAGTTCTCTGGGAAATGAGGAAAGATGGAAAGGCTGTTTGAAAATTGTAACATCTGACCTATTACAAGCCTGGGTGAAAAAAAAAAAATAGTAAGTCTGCTGCAACAAAACAAACCCATAAAAGCACAAAATGGGAGTGCAAGCCATTTACCTTTACAACAGCTGCACGGTGCAGATGAATCAAAGCACTGCCAGCAATAAACGGATCTGGTCAATGTCAATTTTCCCCAGGCATCTGGTATTGTCACTAGTGATTTTACTGAAGATTACCCATCAGTTAGTGCAGATTTGTTTTTTAATTGGCCCTCACCACACCTGCCACATTGTTCTTGCTCTTGGTCCCAGAAGGTTTTGCAGAGAAGAAGAAGGTGGCTATCTGGAGAATATATTCTTAAAGCACACCATGAAGGACATTCATGAGAACAATTAAGTTTTTAATACTAGAGAAAAAAAGCACCCTTGCTTAGTATAAGGAAAAGGAAAAGGCAATCATTAGTGAACTAGGAAGAAGTAGCAAAAGCATCTGCATCGGTATAATCTCAGCCTTGGAAGGTGATCATTTTCACAGTATTTTTTTAATTTCATTTAGTAGTCAAGTATGACATGCTGGAAGTAAATTATGAACAGGTGGGCAGGGTGTCTAGAGGGCAACACCACTCATCAGCTTGACAAAGCAGCAAGACAGATCACAGGATAATCAGCAGGTGGGTAGGGAAGCAGCAGGAGAATGATTTGCTACATAATATTTGGCATTAATTACAACTGTTGAAATGCTGGGGGTGATTTTGTTTTAAGGTGAACAAAACAAAAGTATGGTTTGGAATTTCATGCTACTTTAGTGATCTATGTGTTTTGGAATCGTCTCATATTATGATTCTACTATACTATGATATACAAATATTAAACACTGGTATAATGTAATAAACAAATCTGGTCAATGTCAGTTTTTCCTAATTTGAATTGTCACTTACAAATCATTTACAAGCACTTTGTTTGAATTTCTCATAACCATCCACTATATGTTCCAGAAATGAACACAGAATTACAAAAATGAAGATGTGAAAAATATCAGAATTGTTTTTTCCTTATTAGTTTATATGTCAGTAAAAACACATCCCTAAAATGGAAATATTGTACAAACGACATTGGAAGTTCAAACTTTGGACTAATATACAATACTAAATAAATTTAGGAAAATAGCAACAAGGGCCAGTTTTCTGGAGAATCCATATATTCCTACAAGGAAGAAATATCTATTACTAGTGAGATTAACCGACTTCAGGGCCTAAACCCTTTTGGGGGGCTATTAAACAGAAAAGAAAAAAAGAAAAAGAAAAAAAAAAGACTTGGTGGAAGAATTTGACTTGTTCTTTTAGGTGTAAATTTCAGCAAGAAAATGATTAGAAAAAAAATTTGCCTGAAAAAAGATTGTAGAAAGAAAGGCAGAGAAGAGTTATGGAAATAAACATAAGAGCACTGGACTCTAAATGAAAGTAGGAACAGGAGTGGGTTGAGAGACAATGCTAGAAATCTCCACATTTTGCCACGAAGGAGTGTTGGCTTTGGTTTTTGACTTGATAATATTAGGGAATGGATTTCTGCATGGATACTAACTGCTATGGACTGAATGTGTCCCCTGGAAGTTCATATTTTGAAATTCTAACCTCCAGTGTGATGGTATTAAGAGGTAGAGGCCTATGGGAACTACATAGGACACTAGAGCAGAGCCCTCACAATGGAATTAGCACCCCTACAAGAGGAGATACTCACCAGATCTCCCTGTCTCTTCACTCTGTGCCATGTGAGGATACAGGAAGATGGTCATCTGCAAATCCAGAAGTGGGCTCTCACCAGACACAGGATCCTCCAACACCTTGATCTTGGACTTCCTAGTTTCCAGAACTGTCAGAAATAAAAATCATTTAAGCCACCTAGTCTATGATAATTTGTTACAGCAACCTGAACTTAGGCACTAACTGTTTCAGTGTTGAGAGAGGAGAGAGAGAAAAAGGAAACATAACAATAATTGGTTATAAAATTTTACTATATTTCCTAATGAATTATTGACCTATGCGGAGAAGCTTTTCATGTTCTTCAAATGTTATTTAAGTCTCAGTATATTCAGTCATTTCCTATTAAGCTAGAGAGTTTAACACACTTACTTGAAGGAAGGAAATTTGCTGGTTTTACTGCTATTAAAATGTAAACAATTAGTACTCTCCTCATTAAATGATTTGCAAAATTATTTTTCCTGTACTTAAGAATTTATTTTTTTCAATTATTTATGTCTTATTTAAATTAGGAGAATTGTATTTATACATTACATTCTTGAAAATGATTCCGCTCTCTATACCCTAGGCTGCAGGTGCCTAACAGAAGTGACATTGTTAATGAATAAATGAAAATAACATTATTCCACAGAGCAATGGCTACGTTTCCATCCCCCAGAAGGAGCTTTATCCACTGCGCTTGAGAAATAGATGGAAAATATCCAGGATTGAAAGTGAATTTTTATATCTCCTATATCTAGGGGGCAATGGGTTTAATTTAAAAGTCTGAACAACCCTGCACTGATAGAGGAAAACTGACCTTATTCTTACATTCATAGATGGTTTTGGAAGTATATTTCCTATATAGTGAGTTAGTAAATGTTAAACAGGTAGAACAGAGCCTGGCTCGTATGCCATATATATGTGCTAATTGCACTTGTTGTTATTATTGATTGATTGATTGATTGATTGGAGTAGTAATTGTACCTTGATGAACATCTTAAAGGTGGCTAGAGAGTCAATAGGACTTTTATTTCGGTAGTATGCAACTCTTTTTAGTGGAAACTTGGATATTTGCTAAATGCCAACTGTGGTCAATTGGAAAAATTACCCCCTAGAATAGACACATGTCCTAATTCCTAGAACCCATGAATGTTCCCTTATTTGGCCAAAAACCAAAACAACACAGAGGGAAAAAAAAATCTAGGCTTTTTGCGGTTTTGATTGCATGAATGATCTTGACATGGGGAGATTATCTTGGAATAGCTGGGTAAGTCCTGAATACAATATATATATACTTACAAGAGTGAGACTTTATTCAAAGAGGAGGTAATATGAAGACCAAGCAGAGATATATGAAGAGGCTTGTCTTGGTGATTGGAGTGATGCAGCCACAAGTCAAGGGAGATTGGCAGCCACCAAAAGCTGGAAGAGGAAAGGAATGGGTTCTCCTCTAATGACTCCAACAGGAACATGGGCCTGCTGACACCTTGTTTATGGCCTGTTGATACCGATTTTGTTTCTAGCCTCAGGAACTGTGAGAGAGCATATTTCTGTTCTTTTAGGCTACCAGGTCTGTGATGATTTGTTACAGCAGGGTTGGAGGAGGTTATTGAGAAGATGTAACTTCAGGGGGACCTCAAGCTGAACCTTGAGCTGAGACTCCTCTCCCCCGTCTTTGGAACACATGTTCCATCCACTGTGCTCACACTATGAGACACTTCAAGAACACAGCCTTGAAAGAGTAAGATGTTACGGACACCACCTGGCGTATATTTGACCAAACACTGTTAAGGTCTCTATATAAACTCTCAGGATTCTAGTGGGTAGGTGTGGAGATCTACTTGTTTTGTAGCCCCCAAGACAAGCTTGTGATGTAAGTTCCTACTTAAGGAAACTGTTGCGGCATTCCTACCATTTCCTAGGCCAGAGGAACAGAAAAGTGTCAGACAGAGCTTAACTGACTGAGCCACCGAGGTGCCCCCCGCCAGGTTCATATTTTTAATCCCCATTTTCTGTATCAGGAAACTGTTAATAAACATTTCCATACGTTTACAAAATTTACGCAACCAGGGTGTGGAGACACTGAACTGTGAGCCCAGATTTCTCCCCCTCCCTCCCTCTCCATCTTAATATACAATTACCTTTCCTCACTGCTAGTACCACTAATACTACTTATCAAGTGTTACCTATTCCTTCTTCATTTTTCTTATTTGAAAAATAAGGAAAATTATAGCACTGACAAATGATAAGTGCTCATTAAATGTTAGCTTTTATTATTGTTTTTGTGATTGTTAAATTGATTTGCCCTTCATTGTCAAAGGCTTTATCCTCTTATTCATTTTTTTCACAGTATTTATGATCATAGTTAAATCACTAAGAATTTATATATAACAGTCTTGTAATGGAGGGGCGCCTGGGTGGCACAGCGGTTAAGCACCTGCCTTCGGCTCAGGGCGTGATCCCGGCGTTATGGGATCGAGCCCCACATCAGGCTCTTCAGCTATGAGCCTGCTTCTTCCTCTCCCGCTCCCCCTGCTTGTGTTCCCTCTCTCGCTGGCTGTCTCTATCTCTGTCAAATAAATAAATAAAATCTTAAAAAAAAAAATAACAGTCTTGTAATGGAGAAATATATGTATGTATGTACATATGCATATAGCTTATGGGGAAATATGTTCAGTTATTAAATGGATTTAATGAATTTTTGGAGGATAGTCTGTTTATGGTTTGGAAATGTAAATATCATTGTATGCACCTTTCTTAATTATAATAATTATTAATCCTTTTTTTCTTTCTTTGTTTTTGAACCCTGGCCTTAGTCCCAGACTCTAATTATTATTCTTTTTCAACCTACTCTGAATTTCACCTTAGAGACAGATCTCTGCCAGGGTCTTGCTGCCTCTGTGTCTCAGACAACGTGACATAAGAAGCGTGTCTGTATGTCCATGTTGTCCCAAGACTGTCTCCTTGTCTCATCTCCTTGTCTGTCAGCAGAAGAGCATTTAAAAATGTTTCTCTCATAACTCTCCTCCTTTTTCTTATTTCAGGTTACCTAATATTTCTACCTCAATGAATCAACTTTCAAATTCCTCTCAATAATGAAGAATTGACTTTTATACACATTTCTATTGTAGCTGATGCTACCTAAAATAATTTCTAGTACATCATAAATTGCTTAAGCAATGCAAGGATATAGTAGATACTTAAGAAAAACTGCTGTAGAACAAATCTATTAAAAATAAAAAGGATATCTTTGACAAAATATGGTATACTTTTCAACAAAAATTCTGTCTTTTCAAATCTTAGTAATCATGAATATGCTCAGCTCAAGATCAGGAACTTGTATAATTTGTAATTACAGATACAAAATAAGTATTCTACGAAACCTGGAAAGCTTATTTTTTGATTAACCAATATAAAATTTATCAAAGTGTGGATGTCAATCATTTCAAGATTCATGTCAAACCTAGAAAAAATTAATTACATTACTGGAAAGTAGAAGAACTCTAACAGTTAATGCAAGCTATTAGTTAAGAATAAGAGGGTCACCTGGGTGGCTCAGTCGGTTGGGTGTCTGTCTCTTGATTTTGGCTCAGATTGTGATCTCAGGTTCATGGGATCGAACCCCACCTCAGGGCCTGCACTTGGTGTGGAGTCTGCTTGAGATTCTCTCTCCCTCTGCTCCTTCCCCCACTCACTTGCACCCTCTCTCTAATAAATTTTTCTAAAAAGAATTAGAATAGCATTCATGACAGTTAAAATTAAGTACATGTTACTCCATATTTTTCTCCATATTTTACCTACAATAATTTACCTATACATAAAATACAATCTGCCTCTGATGTAAGTATTGATATGCCCCATTTTGACATATAACCTCATGTGTACAGAAGTTAAGTGATTTGCTGAGTTTATACAAGTTGCATGTATGTATACAAGTTGTATGAGGTTTAAACCCAGATTGTTGCATTCCAGGATCTGTGCTTGTGACATTTATCTACATCCCATGTCTCCTTGAACTAGTAGCTCTCTTCTTTTTCCCTTCATGAGCACTGAGTTTTTAAGAATATATATTGGTGTCTCTACTTCATCACCTGACAATCATTCAAAGAAGTGACCCAAATGCAGCCACAACTCTCGTGGATATGTAAAACCCATTTAGGATATGACTCTTTCTTTGTCACTTGAAAGCATTTAAAGAGAATATCCTATAAATTCTTGTCCTTCACACCCTCACTCTTTCTCCACACCCCACACACTTTTTTAAAAAAAAATTTGAAGATATATTTATTTATTTTAGAGACAGAGTGTGAGCAGAGGGAGAGACAAAGGCAGAGGGAGAGAGGGAGAAGCAGACTCCTCACTGAGTGTAGAGCCCAAGGCAGGCCTTGATCTCGAGACCCTGAGATCATGACCTGAGCCAAAATCAAAAGACCAACACTTAATGGACTTGAGCCACCCAGGCGCCCCTACACACCCACACACTTAATCTAATCTATGTCCATGGCCTTACTTCTAAAGAAACTTTCTGGGGCTTTCAGTAAATGGCTGAATGAAGTTATGGTTCAGTCTGGGTCTTTAAAAATATAATGGGTATGTGAATCTGAAACGCATAAACTTGCCTCATTTTGTGCCATCTATTACCCAAAAGTGTTTCTAGAAGAAATCTGATTCTAAATATTTCATACTGTAAATAATGAAAAATGTCTAGTTCAAAAGTTCTTCTGGAAGGGTAATGGTTTGGCAATCTCTTCTCAGATATTTAAAAGTCTGCACATTCATATTCTGAGCAGAGTGCTAAATAAATCTGCAAAGCCTTTTTAATAATTTCTCCCTGCGGATTGCACACAGTGTTTGAATCAGGAGGTTTTGATTACATGAAACCACTGAGAATAGGATTGTTAATTCCTCAGACACATGAACAGAATGAAAGGGAAAATCTTCACTGAAAAGATGATTAAAGACTTAAAGGGAAATGGATTAAAAAGTGAAAATTAAAGGAAGTAAAATGCCAAGGAGCATGTGTGTTTCGATATGTTTTCATTTCCCCAAATACACAAGTAAAATTAATACTCACTCAATCTTGCAATGACTCAGTGACCCTGTCCAGCCAAAGAATGGGATCATTTTGACAAACAAGGTCTCCGATTAACTGATTAAGATTTTATCTACTCACAGTTTTAAAAAAACTTTTTAAAATGACTTGGATTTTTTATTCCATTAACACATGGTACTAATGTAAAACAGGTATTTGTATATGATTCAAAGTTAGTGTTTAAAAAATGAATAAGAAGCATTCAATATCCCTATGTTTAAGTTTTATTCAAATGTGTATTTGTAAGCATTATATGTTAACATTCCTAACACCTGCCTTTTTTTATGACTAAATAAGACTTCGGAATATCAGCTTCCAAACAAGTTGTCCCAGAGAATCCTTTTGATGCTCCCCAGACAGCAGTTCAGCAGTTCCTCTCCCCATCTCTCTCTCTCCAGCCCCTGGCAACCACAATCTGTGCTTTGTCCCTATGGATTTACCTATTCTGAATGTTTCATATAAATAGAATTATATAATAAGTGACCTTTCATGGCTGGCTTCTTTCACTTATGTTGCCAAGATTCATCCCTGTGGTAGTATGTGTCAGTATCTCATTCCTCTTTATAGCTAAATAATATTCCATTGCCTGTATATACCACAATCTATTTATCCATTCATTTGTTGATGGACATTTGGGATGTTTCCACCATTTGGTTACTGTGAATGGTGCTGCTGTGAATATGCACGCACAAAGTATTTGTTTCAGTAGCTGTTTTCACTTCTTTGGGTATATACCTAGGAGTGGATTTGTAAGGTCATTTAGTAATTCTATATTTAACTTTCTGAAGAACCACTAAATTGTTTTCCACAGCAGCTGAAACATTTTATATTTCTACTGGCAATGTACCAGAGTTCCAATTTCTCCATATTCTTGACAATATTTTTTGTCTTTTAATTATCAGTGGGTGTGACTCGATATTCATTGTGGTTTTGCTTTGCATTTCCTTAATGATTAGTAATGTTGAACATCTTTTCATATGCTTGTTGGCTATTTGTATTTATTATTTGGAGAAATGTCTACTCAAGTCCTTTGACTGTATTTTAATTATGTAGTTTGTCATTTTGTGGTTGAATTGTAAAAGGTTTTTACCAATGCCCGATAAATATCACCTGCTTAATAAATGTATTGATTCTGAATCTGAAACTGTTCTAGAGTCCCCTTCACCTATATTTTCCCTTAAATAACAGGTAATTCCAGAATTTTGCTAATCCTAGACCCATCGCAAATACTTCTGTGTATGATTCTGATTTATACATTCTAGTATCATAGTATCATGACTTTTTTTCCACGACTGCGTCCTTCTTCCCTCTGTAGCCTCTCTGCTCACCATCAGCTCATACTTAGGGAAAGAAGATGTGTAGCATTCTTATGAGTAAGACAAATTCTTCTTGTAACTCGAAAGAAGCTATTCCTGTCATAAGAATCATTTTTATTATCATTACCAAAACCACAAGAGGTGTTGTTTTATGTTTGTTTAATGTCAGTTAAATTCATTATCTCCTACCAGCAAGTTACTTTCAGAAACAAATAAAATGACTTCAAATTCTTATTATTGAAAAAAATGCATATTCTTTAGTAAAGACAATAAATGTGGTCTTAAAAAAAAGCTTTTCAGTGTCTCCTTTTCTTTTTCCTCTATGCAAATTGATCATATATAACTGTTAATGTTTCCTTATTAGAACTTTTCCTTAGCTATATTCTCTCTGTTCCAAAGCTTCCTATTTGGAACATAATTATGCCACTGACTAAGCAATGTGGGATTTTGGTTTTATTAAAAGGGATCTAACTACTTATTCTGTATGTCAACAAAATCATTTCTGCATGCAAAGAGGAGTTCAATAAACGGCAAAAGCCACTTTCAAAAATCTGTCCCCTGAGAATGCGAGTGAATATTCTGATATTGGATAATTAAATGGGAAGTACTTGATTTTAGGAAGATGATTATTCCGCATTACTTTATCACAATGAAAGCATGTATGATGACCACATACAATTTAATCTACTTGGCTCCTGTGGATGATTCTACATTGTTTTTGTCTCCTTGATGAATTAGTTAACTTGAGAAACTGCTAGTATTTTTCCTGTGGAAGCCAAGCCTATTACCCGTGCCCATATGTCTGTAGTAAGAGCAATTGGGAACACAGAAACCTTGCATCTGGAAGGAGTTAGCTTTGCTTCCTCTGTAATGGTTTCCAATCATTCTTTCTAAAAAACCCAGTCTTACAGAAAAAGACTAGACTTTCATGCAAAACTCTGTTAAATTAACAGTTCATCATTTTATAGTACACTATAATAGAACTCTATGTTCAGTCATGTGCTCTTGTTCACACGCCTGAAATCTCATTACCAAGTCAGTCTTAGACATATGGCTTAGTCTATAGCTACTTACTTCTTAAAAGAGGACTGAAGTTAGTCTCTCCTTACCTCATTTATCAAATATGCATGCAAAATGTGATCTTATATGACATTTTCATTTCGTTTGCTTTTCCTTTACTTTTTTTCTTTTTTCTTTTTCTTTCTTTCCTTCCTTCTTTCTTTTTTTTCTTTTTTTTGAAAAAAAAAAAGATTCAGTTTATTTCAAACATACCTAACTTCCTCCTTGGACATTACTTCTCATACCCAAGAGCTATAAAAATATAATGCCAGATGAGAAGTAATATGTTGTATGTACTGAAATCAGATTGCCAGGAACATGCCCAACATGCCGGTTTTTGTTGAATTGTTAAATTTGCCATTTACAAACAGCTGTGGCTAAAGCTATATGCAGCTTTGGTTCGGTGGGTAACTGTATGTTCCTTCTTGTTTGGATTCGTATATATTGGTTCTTGAGTATTCTGTTGATTTCCAGAAGTAAATAACACTGGTGTGTTTCCATGAGTGTAGGATGCTCTTGTGGTTTGAAAAAGAGTTGTTAATTTAGCTGTATACCAAATTAGATCCTGAAGTATGGGGCGCTCACACACAGGATGCTCACAGGTAGGTTAAATTATTTCAAAAATAGACCTCAATTGTGTTATATATTTAGGCCATTTCTTTCCCTGTTTATCATGATATTGCCATCTTTCAGTGGGGTATCACACTATTGCGTCCATTCCAGGGGAGACTTTTCTAAAGCAGCCATTCGTATTGCTTTAATAGTCTCAGGGTGGCCCCTTGTGAGGGGGCAGAGCAACTACACAAATAGATTTCCTCTCAGGTTGGCTTTGCTACACACATCCTCATTGTTGTTTTTATTTCCAGTAAGGTGGGTAGTGTGTATATTTTTTTAGGGATCCTCTCAAAGAGTAACACTGAGAGGTTATTTCCCTCAAGTATTTCCTAAATGCTTCTTAATGATGGTCTTGGTAGGCCTGGCAAAATTTGTCAAGTAAGTAGTTGTTATTTTAGGTGGAGAACTCCCATTTGGAGAGCAGTCAGATTTCTCCATGGGGTTTAATGTCTTTTACAAGAATCATTGTTGCTGTAACACCCAAGAGCTATGCTGTTTATGGTACGCAGCCAGCAGTGCAATTGCTGTAGAACGCAATTCCCCTGAGTTTTATGTAAAACTGGCAGCTTGTATTGCAAGGAAAGGTTAGGGAAGAATGTACAAGCTGGTTGTACTTCTGACCTTTTAGTTACACGTTGGCTAAGCTTCTTATATGTTTTTACACATTGCCTGGTTTTGTTTATATTGATTAGCAGCCTTTGAGGAAATTCATGGTGCACTAAGATGGGCAGAGGGGGAGCCAATGTGGCAATTTTCACCCCATCTCTCTATCCCAAATGTCTCTGCTTGGCCTAGTGTTTTCCAGCCCGGATTTTCCAAAGTCCTAAACAGTTAACTCATTAGCCCCTAGTCAAGAGTCAGGAAGAATATGAACCTCAGGAAAATGTTTGTCAAGGGCAACCTCTATTGCTATGAATACTGCATGCATATCAGCTCATCTGACACTTCGGTCTCTTCCTCCTATGGAAATCGGAGTGTTTAAATAGAGGTGACAGCTTTCAACTGTGCATTGTCTGGCTCCCTTACACTCCTTGTTCACTGCATCAGTAAGGAAAAACCATTGCTTGTCTTAGTTTGAGAATGCTGACCATTCTCCTTGTAGTTCCTACTGAGCAAGAGATGGGGGCATTTCTGGAGGTTTTGGCAAGTTAACCTCAATGGTAGAGTATGGTTATTTCCTCACTTCGTCCAGTAGAGCCAGAATTAGTTCAATCATGTAGGCGTAATTTCCATTTTAATAAAAAGGCCTCTGTTGATGATCCAATTTTACGGGGAGATTTTTCCATTACTCAGGGTATAATAAGAATCTCACTCTGTAGAGTAATTGACTATGTCCCTATAAAGGTTTCAGTTGAGATAAATGTCCTGTATGCCACCAGGATTTGCCTTTTTAGTAGTTAAAATATGTGGGCTGAATCTGGGAGCCACTTATACCAAAAGCCTATGGGTTGGCATGTACCTGTCCATTTGGTCCAGAGTTTCTTAGCAACAAACTTAGGGGTGGTTCAAACTATGGTCCCTCATATCTTATATGGGGCAATTGCTCATCCCCCTCTCAGTGAGGTGTTTACTCACATTTATGATGAACCGTGAGATAGTGTCTTGGTCAGATCCTACGAGGAGGATGTCATTTATTTATGCCAAAGGTGAGTTTCTGGTGGGAGTGAGAAGCAAACATCTAGGTCTATGGGCAAAGCCTGTATGCGATCAGGAAAAGGTATACTATTTACCCTAAAAGATGAAGGTAAATTGTGGTTGACTCTCCTGTCATGTATTTACTGAATAGAACATATTAGCCAAGTATACAACAGCAACCATTTACCCATGTCATTCTGAATGCCATCCTTTAAAGTATAGATATCTGGTAGAGGTAGGTGCTTACCAAGAGACAGATTTATTTAATTTTCTCTAGTCAATAGATAGTCTCCACTTATTAGCAGTGACTTTCAGCACAGGTCATAATGCAAAATTGAAAGAATGGTAGACATCAGTACCCCTTCTTTAACTTAGCTATAACAGGTCATAATCCTTCAGAGTCTTGCCCAGCTGTACCTAAGTCAGTACTTTATCATATTTACCACCCACACTGGTTGGGGAAGATTAACTGTTTCTTTCCAAGTCATGCCCAGCAATCAATAGGTCTAAAAGCCTTAGATGTGTTCCATTAGGTTATCCGCTGACTGAGGATGTCCAAATAATGGGAAAAGGCATAGTCTCCTGGAAGGGGGGAAAGGTAACAATCAGGCAGAAGCAACTTTTAATAAAACTGAGCCAATTTTATTATTCAAATTCGTTAACTTTAATTAATCTTCCTCTCAAGCCAGTAATCTCCTGGGGCTGGTAGAGGAGGATAGGAATACCTTTAAAACATGAGTGCTTCTAGGGATTAGGAAGATTTGAGCATCATTTTCCAACAGAACCAGCCAGACAATGTTTGTCTGTTTGTTCATTCATTCACTGAGTTCAAACTACAAGAAATGTGGAAAAAGAGTGATTGTCTACTGAAAGGGGCCAACTTTCAAGACATACAGATTCCTGTCACCAGCTAGGATTGGGAGCAAGTGTGGAAGGTGAGGCTGTTTCCAAAGAAGACACCTGTCACAGATTGTAATTTAATTCTAGTAAGTATTGTAATTGTTCCACCAATTTACCAGGTATCATCCAATTTAGAACACTCAGTCCCTTACAGTCCAAAATAAACTCTTCTGTACATCTTAGATTCACGCTTAAGCAGGTGCCTGGCTATAGGTGGTTTGTTTGACCTCGGAAGGGGTGGCCTCCCCAGTGATAGTAATTTAGATTAAGTCCAGGTGCAGAGTGTAGAAGTAACAAGCAACACTTGACTCAGAGTTTGTCTCCCATGAGTTTCCATTGAATCCAGGACAGCTATGTCTTCTTGAATTATTTCAGCATTAGCCATTATCTCCAATAAAGGGAACTTATATTTGTTGGGAGCCTGCTGAGAAACAACTGGATGGACTCAGTATTCAATTCAGCCTCCTCCAGACTTTACAAGTCATCCAACTGAACACTATCCATTGTCTGATAAATCCAGTCCAACATCCTTAGCTGAAGATCTTTGGCCTCACTAATGTTTTCTCTTGATAGCTGCTAGCCTGTCCATGTAGACCTAAAGTAAGGTGTACTGCCCTCCATGCCACAGAAATCCATACCAAGGTTTATGTGGACAGGGATCCAAAGCTTCCTCTGGGGGTCATTCCCACCTTCCACACTAATTGTGGGGATCCTTTCATAGGGACACCATTTTCTCATCCTTATTATGTCAGCCAATTGTTTAAATTCAGACTCTGGTAGGTAAAGCTCCCTCCCTTCCAGACATACCATACCTGCAGGCAGCCCCTTTTCATTTAGTTCTTGGATAGATCCTTAAAGAGAGTCTGGGCCTCAGGGTGAGAGAAAAGACATGTTATCTCCTCCAAAGGACCACCAACTTGACCCTCCCCCTTTTATTTTTTCTGTCTTTATTATTGTGCTGGTGGTTACCAGTATAGCAAATCATCCTTGCCACTATCACGGTGGGATTGTCCTACCTTATCCACTAGAAGGCACCAGTCCTCTTCCCCAGGATTCTCCCCTTTGGCCTTCCCCCAGAGTTTAAGCCTCCTCTCCAGATGGCAACCCGATAAAAAGCAGCTGTGAGTAAGGCCCAACGTGCATCTCTGTGGTTTGAAGCACCTGTTTGGTAGGATATCCACTACCTTCCAAGTCCTGAGATGGGTAGGAATATAAACCTCCTCGCCTTTAGCCACTTTAAATAATGCTTTAGCAGATTCAGCCCAAGGGTTGGTTTTGGATATCTCTCTAGGGATAGGCTGTAACGACACCATCCACAGCAACAAATCCTCCTGTGACAGCTGCTGAGGCATGCCAAAGGTATGCAAAAGATTTGCCAAAGGTATGCAAAGGTTTACAAAGGTATTTCCCCCAATTGCACTTAGGAGGCCGGCCTTGGCCTGACAGCTATGGTTTATTGGCTTATTTACCTGCCATAGGGGTCCCCAGGGAGGAGGATGTCCTCTTGTTGGAGTACCCCAAATCATCAGCTATAGGGACTTCACTCACTAGGGCCCTTTCTGGGTGATGGGGAGCCCACCTTGGTACAGTGGCCTGCCTCCTCCCCTTTTTCTGTTTAGGCTCACAGGTCTTACAATGTCCAGAATCTGTCCAATGGGGACCTAGGCATGCACATTGACCTCTTTCCTCTGGCAGCTTGGCACCTCTGATACTTAAAATCAGTTCCAATGGTGTGAGTTCACTCAAATATTAATACTGCTTGGCCAATCTAATGAGGCACGGAGAGACAGCAAGAAATATAGGATGCAATACCACACAGAGCAATGACACACCAAACTGAGTCCAAGTGTTCCAAATTTTGAGCCCCAACCATTTAAGACCATCCAGGAACATTTTGCCAATTGATTGTCCTATTGACTGGGTAGATCCCATTATCTATTTCCTGATCAACTCCAAAAATCCTCCCCTTTTCCTCATCACCACTTTAAAGTGATTGAGGGATTTTGAGTCTGATCAAGGAAGAAGATACAACCAGGATGTGGAGTTGGAAGACATCTGAAGAGGTTTTAAAGCATAGATTTCAAAAACTGTAGAAAGACATCAAGGAGACTAACAAATGCAAGGAGTCTATACATATCTAAGGTGGATAAACACAGACATACACCACACCTATGCACGACACAGCTAAATCTTCTGAAAACAAATGACAAAAACATTTCTAAGAGAGCCAGAGGAGGAAGGGTGGCATTATCACCCTCATGGAAGCAAAGATAAGGCCATTAGTTGACTTCCTATATTAGTCTCCTAGGACTACTGTAACAAATTAGCACAAACTTGGTTAAGACAGAGAAATTTTTTTTTCTCACCGTTCAAGAGCCCAAAGGTCCAAAATCAAGGAGTCAGCAGGATCATACCCCTCCCAAAGCTCTAAAGAGAATCTTTCCTTACCTTTTCCAGCTCCTGGTGGCTTCTGGCATTCCTTGACTTATTATGTAAACATAACTCCAATGTCAGCATCTGTCTTCTCATGACAGTCTCTCTGTGACTCTGTGTCTTCAGATGACGGTCATACTGGTGTGGATAAGAGGCCCGTATTACTCCCATGTGACCTTATATTAAATAATTACATCTGCAACAACCTGTTTCCAAACAAAGTCATATTCTGAGGCATTGGAGGTTAGGACTTTAACATATCTTTCTTGGGGAACATAATTCAATCAATAACAAACAATGAGATATCATTTTGTACCTATTAGACTGAAAACTGGAAAATGTTTACATGCACGTGGGCCTCTTAGAAACCTCATGGCTGACTTTGTGATTGTAATTTGGTATGACTATTTTGGAGAATAAACTGCCAGCATGTATAGTCTCAATTAAGTGTGTGTGTGCATATTTGTGTGTGTGTATAGATGAGACTATATATATAGTCTCATCTATACACTAAGATGTAGAATTTATCTTCCTGGGTATTTATTTGAAAGACTCAGATCCAAAAAGAACAAATATGAAGATTTTATACTGTTTTTAGTAGAAAGGAACCAGAGATAGTCTGAAGTTCCATCATAGAAGCAGGTAAGCAGTGTGGTATAAATGTTCAACATGGAACATTACAGATAACTTAGGGAAAAAAAGAGAATAGATGTGCACATGGAAATACGAATATATCTTTCAAAAATAGCATTTAGGGAAAGAAGTAAAATGAAGAACAAAATGATTCTTTAAGCAAATACTGTGTAAATACATTAAACTCTGATAAAACATAAAACAAATTTCACCTGAACACAGATAAACAACAGCCTATGAATTAAACTAGCAATAATGTTATGGAGATAAAAGGGAGCAGATAACCAAAGATTAATTAGATAAAATAGGAGGAAGGCATGGCAGGACAGTGTGCCAAACTGAATACACAGAAGCATACCGAGCAGCATGAGTAACTCACAATTTGGCTCCTAGGATGTGGTAGGCAGACTTACAGAATGAACCTGAACGACCCATATACCTATATAATTTCTTCCCCTTCTGTGTGGGAAGCATCTGTGAATATGATGAGAGATCACTCTTTTGATTACGTTATGCTCTACAGAAAAAGGAAGTTTACAGATGCAGTTAAGGTCCTTAATCAGTGGTGTTTGAGTTAATCAAAAGACAAATTGGATTAGCAGCACTCAATCAGACAAATCTTTTGGGTCAGAGACATCCCCATGCTATCCTTGAACAGGTAAGATCTCCAGTGATGAATGGCTCTAGGGAGGGTGTCACATGGCAAGAGCCTGGGGTCAGCCTGTAGGATATAAAAATAGTCCTCCCTTTACAAGTCTGAGGAAAATAAGAACTTTGGTCTTACAGCCACAAAAAATTGGATTACGCCAACATCCCTGTGAGCTTGGGAGAAGATTCAGGGTTCCAGGAATGAATGAACAGAGCCCAGCCGACAACACTGATTACTGCCTTGACAGACATGAGCAGAGGACACAGAGAGACTATGCCAGACTCCTAACCTAGGTATACTGAGATAGTAAATGTAGTAAATTTTAAGCCTCGAAGTTTGTGATAATTTGTTACACAGCATGTTAGTTAATCATTTATTGGTTAGTTCAGGCCGATTTATACCAATTGCTGCACTAGAGGTGTTGTATACCAAAAAAGAGATGATTAAAAAAAAAAACTGAAAAAAAAAAAGACATGGTCACAGCACTCAAAAAGCTTTTTGCAAAACAAGAAATTATAATGGATCTTTGTATATGTGGTATAAACGCCTAATTTTAAGCTTTTGATTACTGAGGCACCCATTTGAAAAGATACCCATCTTAAATAAATGTATTGCCAGCTATATGACACTGATACTAGCAAAACCACCAAATAAGGAACCAGGCCATCCCCACCCATGAAGCCATGAAGTTACCTCTTTCGGAAAGCACCGGGGAACCTGAATAACTGACCCTTAAGTGACTCTGCTTCTCTCTTCCCATGCTCTAATTCCCATTCTTATGCTTAAATTAGTAAAACAGTGAACCCAGGAAACCCTAGACATCCACCCTCAACTCTAATAAAGGCAGAGCTCCAGGTCCACAGTCTGTCTTTGCCTCTAACTCCGTCTGGGTCTTTCTCCCTGCAACCTTTCTGTACGGCCCTCAGGATTGGAGAGTCATCTTGTTACTTAAAGTCCCTTGAATGGTTTTAGCTGAAGTGCTTCCTACAATCATAATAAGACCACAAGGGCTGGTCCAGCAACAACACTGGTTCCAGTAGAGGAAGTATCTGTGGAGGCTCCCTAATAGTAATATGGGCGATTGAGTGCCCCAGGCATTGCTAGCATTGCTATGGGTAGGCTGGGACAGATACAACACTATGTTAATATTAGGCAAAAGGGTAACACGAATAACAGGCAATAGTGCCCTTTGAAGCCTGTGTTTATAGTGAATTCTCACACTTCTCTGACTCTTATTTTTAGAGATCTCACTCTCTTTTGTATTCTCTGGTTATATTAGTCTCTTTTCCTCTTGATAAGCTGAAATGTGTTAAAGTTTTAGCAGATGAATTCCATTTTTTAATCATTTGGAAAGCAAAGAAAAACTTTACTTGAAATCCGTCCTCTAGTAGGGGGCACAGGTTGAGTTTAAAGGACTGATACGACATCATTAGGAACACAAAGCCAAACATTCCTGAAGATTACTGAACAAATTTCTTAGAGGTTTTATTTACTAACAGGCTGGATCACAGCTTTATGACAGCTTCTGGAAGATCTCTTATATACCCTCTCGCCCCACCCTTCCTTTTAATAAATCCAGAGATAGTTTGTACTGAAGCATATTAAGAGCCCAGGCTAATTAAAATTATATGTATTTATTAAATAAATAAATAGATTTATTTTGGAAATGTCAGAATAAAATAAAACCATTCAATCTGTAATTAGTATTTGAGCAATAATGTGTTATTGAATTTTCACTTTATCAATCATATTTAATTACTAATTTAATATTTGTCACTTTTAATGCATAATGTAAGGTAGTCTCTTTTAAAAGGAAATTACACTGTTTTTGTGGAAACCTACTTTTGGCAATGGTAAAGCTTTGTATGAGAATTCATTTTATTTTCTTTCTGTATTCTCAGGAAGAATTTTATTCCTTAGGTCAGGTTGTATGACTGATTTTTGGCCAGTGGAATATGGGTAAGAATGATATACATGACTTCCAGACGTGACCATAAATCCTGTTGGGAGAACTTTCACTCTATTTATTCGACCCTTTTGCAGTGACCAAAAAAGTAATGTTGAAGCTGGTAGCCTCAAATATGGAAGAAATTTGAGTATTTAAATGACTGTATGTTACAGAGCCCTCACTGACCACATTAGACAGTAATACGAGAAGCAATAAAATGCTTTTGCATTAGGCCACTGCTATTTTGGGTTTATTTTACTGCAGCATAGCTTACCTTACTCTGATACAATAATCAATACAGTTTTATTTGCCTTCCAAAGTAGCATTTTCAAATTTGACAAGGGATTATATGATGTTTGGTCAGGAGAAGTTTTAAAAATTAATTTTGAATGCCTTTAGATGCTGAATACACTATTTAATTAATATTTCCTTGTTATTACATCCCTTCTTCATTAATTTTTTCATATGACAGGACCTAGAATCCATTTGGTTTTACAGGCCACTGCTATATAATGGGTCTTATTTAATATCATCTAATGATGAGCAAGCAAATGCTAGCTTTTGTGTACTTTTCTGTATATATGAGTTATGTGTTCCTCAAAGATACCTATAACAGTAACAGTTGATAAATTTTAAAGCCTGGTCTTTAAAAAAAAATACTGCACATGGATAAGAAAAAATGTAATAATATAACCTGAAATATGGAACTATTCCATCCAGGTAGAAAGCTACATTTAAAAATCAGTATTAAATATGCAATACACCTTGCAAAAATTTATGTAACTATTAACAAAATGATAAATAGATAACTGCAGACCATCTTGCAATATTTATAAGTATGGGATTAAGACCTCTCAAAATCAAAACTCTGTGTCCTGAGCATATAAACTAAGGTTTATGAGATTTAATTAAAGTGGGCTATGGTTCCAGGCAGGAATATGCTACTAGATTCAAGCTTTCTCCTGATGCTATGCAAAAATTACACTTGCCCAAGCAGGGCCAAAAGTCCATCACAAAACCTTTTTGAGGTACTCATCATTTTATTTTCACGAAGAAATTTATAAATGGTGGATAAGACACAAGATGCCATATAGAATGAGTCCTAATAGATAAATTCTATATATCTTTTCCTAATCCTAAACAAATATCTGATTCTTTCTTTTTCATCAGTTCCCCAGAATTGTTTTGAACATTATATTTCCCATCATTTTATTGACTGACCCTTTTATCTTAAAGACTTTAATAGTAACTATTGCAGTAAAATGGATAAGAAGTATCTAACAATGCTGAGTAAGTGAAAGATCTTACAGAGTTATTGTCACAGATCAATGATATTGACACTTTTTCTTAAATGGGCTTAGAGAAACTCTCTTATATACTGCTGAGAATTACCTGATGGGATGATCTCACTAAATAAAATGCAGGCAAATATTGCTAAATTTCATAAGATTATAATTCTCTGGCGTGAGCCACTTTTGTACTCTGAGTCTGTACTCTGGAGTCAAACAAAACTACTGATTGTATAGTTGTATCAGAATAAACATATAGACATGAACTCCATAGATATAAAATTCTATCTAGCTCCTCAATGTCATCCCATCCCAGTATGCTTTCAAACTGTCCTATGCGCCTAAAAGTAATCTGTTTTTAGTCATTTATGTATATCTATTCCACACATATTTATTAAGCAAGCCAAGATCCTCATCAGGAGAAAGGACCAGAAGGGCAAGTGCAACCCTCAAGGCTGCTTTTCTACTATGTCAAAATATGTCATGATGCAAATGCCTTATAGCACTTTAGATACAACGGAAAAAAGTTAAGACCGTAATGGTATAAATAGATAAATGAATAATGTGTAAGTTCCATGAGGAACAGAATATTTATATAGTTTTAAAATCTTTCCCCATCAATTATTAATTACAGCTGACAGTAATTACAAATGCTTCCGGTAACTCCTACTGCTGTGATGGGGTTTACATTTGGGAGAAAGGAATGGTGCTATTTCTCATTTTTTTATTGCTCCCCCTTTTTTTATTATCTGATTGCAGGTGTAATCTGTTGATTTAGGGGAGATAAAACTCAGAGAAAAATTCCTCAGTCTTACTGGCTTGAAGAAACAGAGGACAGAATTTGAAACCACCATACCTGGAAAGTGAGAAGTTCCATATAGCAAGGAACAAGAGAAACAGTGCCAAATTATATGAATACACTCCGCTCAAATTTCTGACTTATCTCTAACCTAGCATGTTCAAGGTAGCCTCAAGAACCCTACCTAAGTTTGAAAAAGCTAAAGAAAATTTCACATGGTATCCACCTCAGGGGAGACACAAATTAGGTTCTGAGTCATGAGAAATTAACTGAATACTAAAACAAACAAAATATACTCTTCCGAGGAACAGAACAGAATCTAGAGTCTCTAAAATGTATCATCAGGATACAATACATATAATTAAGACATAAAAAGAAACACAAAATTGTAACCCAAACTCAAGAAAACACAATAGAGAATGCCCCCAAGATAATTTCATTATTGAAATAGCAGACAAGGATTTGTAAAGCTACTATAACTTCTCAAGGATATAAAATTAGTCATAATGAATGAACAAATAGGAAATGCCAGCAGCAAAATGGAAACTATTTTGTCTGTCTGAAAATTTATTTCATTCACCTTTATTTCTGTATAATGCCCTCCCCGCCCCCGCCCCCATGGATAGAGATTTCCAAATTGACTGTTGTAGTGGGCTGAATAGTGTCTGCTACAAAGGCAAAAGATCCTAATCCCCAGAACCAGTGGATGTGGTAAAGTTATATGGATGTAATGGTAAAGTTTCTGTGGATGTAATATGGTAAGGATTTTGAGATGATAAGATGATTCTGGAATATCTGGGTGTTTCCTAAATGCCACCAAAAGTGTCCTGAGGGATAATGAGAGAATTGACACACAGAAAGGAGATGGCAGTATGAAGATACAGGCAGAGATTAGAGTGATGTGTCAACAAGACAAGAAACACTAGCACATACCAGAAGCTCGAAGAGGCAAACCTTTAGCATGGTTTGCACTGCAAATTTTGTTATATTGTGTTTTGTTTTCATTCATCTAAAAGTATTTCCTGAGTTCTCTCTTAATTTGACCCCACGGATGTTTAGGAATATGTTGTTTAATTTCTATATATTTGTGTGTGTTTTCCTCAAATTTCTTGCTGTTACTGATTTCTAATTTCATTCCATTATGGTTGGATTCTATATTGAGGTGATTACAAACTGTAATTTTATTTAGATTTGTTCTGTGGCCTAACATATGTCCTACGTGCACTTGTGAGGGATATGTATTTTGTTATCACTGCATAGGTTGTTCTACAGATACTTGCCTGGTATATTTGTTTTATAATGGTGTTCAAGTCTCCCATTTCCTTGTTGATATTCTGTCTAGTAGTTGTATCCATTATTGAAAATGAGACACTTAAGTCTCCAAATGTTACTGTTTAATTGTTTATTTCTCTCTTCAGGATAGGTACATAAAAGTCTATAATTTCTTTATAATTTCATTGATCATTTGTGATTATAAAGTATCATTCTCTGTCTCTAGTTGTAATTTTATATTAAAGTCTATTTCATCTGATATTGATATGGCCACTCCAGCTCTGTTTTGTTTAAGATTTGGATGGTGTTGGGGCACCTGGGTGGCACAGCGGTTAAGCGTCTGCCTTCGGCTCAGGGCGTGATCCGTGTTATGGAATCGAGCCCCACATCGGGCTCCTCCGCTATGAGCCTGCTTCTTCCTCTCCCACTTCCCCTGCTTGTGTTCCCTCTCTTGCTGGCTGTCTCTATCTCTGTCAAATAAATAAATAAAATCTTAAAAAAAAAAAAAAAAAGATTTGGATGGTGTATCTTCCCATCCTTTACTTTCACTCTAATGTCTTTGAATATAAAGTATATACACTGTGGACAATACCATGCCTTTTAGCATTTAATGAGAACATTGTTGTCAAACTTTCTTTTAGTTCTCTAGACATTTTTTTTCTACTTCTTTGAACATCTTTTATAATAACTGATTATAGTCTGTGTCTACTTGGTTTAAAATCTGGTCATCTTTAGGGACAGTTTCAACTGAATTTTTTTTGTTGTTGTTGTTTTTCTATGGATTGGCCATACTTTCTTACTTTGCATGTCTTGTTTTTTGTTACTGTTGTTGAAAACTAGGCATTTGAAATTCTAAAACGTGGCAACACTTCTAATTAAAATCACACTCTATCTTCAGTGTTTGTTGTTTTTCCTGCTTGTGAGTTATAATTGTTTTCTTATTTACTGATTTTTGTGAACTGATTTTGTAGAATCTGTATTCTTTTTCATGTGGCCACTTAAGTGTCTAGTAGGTTAACTTAGCAGTTAGCTAATGATGGCATAGTGTTCTTCAAATGACCAGAATCAATCTCCCAGGCCTTGCCAAGGAGTTTGGAGAAATACTTTTAACATTCAGCCAGGAAGTTTACAACTTTGTCTTAGATTTCACTTCTTGGTTTTGCAGAGCCTCAATGTTAGCCTGAGGTGACAGCATAGGGTGTTCTCAGGTCTTTCTTGATTATTCATACAACTGTATGCATGTGAGTGGCCTTCTAGATTCCCAGAAAAATATCAGGACTCTTCAAATTCTCTATAGACATTTTCTTCATCAGCTTTTAAGCTCTTAGTCAGTCTATGGTTTATCCCAGCTCTTATCCATTACCTCAGACAGATATAATGCTAAAATATATACCTATAAATGTCTTTTAAAACTTTCCCTAGGTAGACACTTTTAGCACAGAGTGTAGGTCAAATAAAGATAAGCCATTTGAGTGGGGTCTTCCAGAGAACCATCAAACAGGTCAAATATGACAATATATTGACCATGACAGTTTGAAACAACCCCAGCTTCTTTCTGCTCTTTTCAGTCTGACCCCAGGAAGGTAAACTATTATTTTGAACATTATCGCTTAACTGAAGAACAAGAAATGTGATTAGGGTGCATCAAGCTGTTACACACTCACTGTCCTTACTGAGACTGAACCATTTCCTTGAACATTCCAGGTTGCTACAAGCCTTGATTAATTTCTAAAAAAAAATTGATTCTTCCAATTTTTGCTATTTTTTTCCATTGCTTTTATGGAGGGGTGAAATTTTGGAAGTATTTAATATTACCAAATTACTGATCTCACCAAATTACACTCTTAAATGTTAGTTTTATTACAATGTTTGCCTTTCTTCTGGTATTCCTATTACACAGGTGTTCAATGTTTTTTAAATGTCTTCTATACCTAAGCCTTTCTCTCTTCTCTCCTTTTCTCTTCATTTCTGTTTTTCTTTAAATTCATTTTTACCCTCTCACTTACTCATCTTCACTTGTGACTCTTCTTTCTTGAGGAACAATGTATTCTTTCTTCTTTATTTTTGATATATTGTCTTTTTCTTCAACTTCTTTCCCAAGTTCTAGAAGTCTTCATGTCGTATCGTCCTGCTGTTTGTCCTGCATTTCTATTCTGAATATCTGAATTTCAATTTAAGGTATTATTTTTTATAATATAAAAATATTTACATCAGGGTATTATGTTATATATTTTCTCAAAATTTTGTCTGTAATATTTCAGCACACTTTTTAACGGTTTAAATTTATATTAAATTTTGTCAGAATTTCTTTTTACTAGTGTTTTTGCTTTTTATTTATCTTACTGTTTGTTGGCATTTTATTTTCCTGAACCAGCATTACCAGGAGATCAAAAATTTTGCTCTGGGTGGGTGCAAAGGATTTGTTACCTCAAATTTGTGTTTAAGCCACCACTCCTCCTGTATATATTATCTCTTATTTTCCCCTGCCTTGCTCATGTTGTTCTAGCCTACATTTAGCATGTTTTTGTAATATGCCAAATATCATGCTGTCTCAATGGCTTTTTCTCCAGATATATGCATTGCTTGCTCCCACATTTCTTTCATTTCCATATGTCTATGACCAAATATCATCACACAAGAAGGATTTTTGTTAGCTAACAGAAAACTCTTACTATTTTCATATATATATCACCTGTAACGCATGACAGAAAATGATGGAATCACACATATTTTCTGACTCCCTAAATATAAGCTTCACGTTGACAATGACCTCATTTTGTACATTGTTATATCACCAACATCTAGAAGTCAGGAACATAGTGGGGACTCAAATATATTTATTGATTAAATGATGTATGTATCCTTTATGTTTTGTACATTTATTTTAACCAAATATTGGTCTAAAATCCAGATATAGTCTTTCATACACTATATTTATTCTTAAACTTTTGTCAAAAATTATAATAAACTAGTAAACACATATAAGATGATATGATAGCAATTTAAAAAGATGTACTATAGTACATTGATACCATGAATATATGCACAGTATTAAAAGAGTCAATGATGTGACAAATTTCTCTTATCTTTATTTCTTATTGTTCTTATCCTTAGAATAAGATACTAACCACAAATGTAGGTTTGCATATAAAAATTAAAGGAAAAGTCTATTCTCAAATATCATCCTACCTAAATATTTATATCCATTTGGTGACACTGAACTAACCCTTTGTTATAAATTTCTGTTTTTGCTCACAGTAATGATCTGCTCTGTATTGTACTCATAAAATTATCTCTTAGAGTCATAAAAATAGCCAACTCTTATTAAATGTTTCCATTTTCAAACTGGTTTGAAGTGCTGTGCTCAACAACCTCTGAATAGGTGTTTGTATATAGGTAGTAGGAAACAAAGCACAGGGTAGTGAATTTGCTTCTTCAGCTAGAAAGACCAGTAGGCTGTAAGATCACTAAGGCAATCTGCAGTCCAGCAACTGTGCTCCAACCACCAACCTTTCTCTCATAGGACTGTGGCACAGCACGGTCATATTCAGCATATCATTAAATCAATATTATCAATTACTACATCAAGCAAATACAGTTTATTTTAATTATAAATTCATGTATGCTAAAGTTAAACCACTTCCAAAACAAATATTAGCTTGTTTAGCTAGTGTTTTTAAGCTAGCAAATTATCTATAATCAATACTTAAGTTTAAGGCTTAAAATAAAGGTCTTAGAATATTTTACCAATAATGATATTCTCATTTATTTACATACTTGAGATAAACATTTATAATTAAAAGAAAATAAGTTAAATATAAAGTGTATACAGTACAGTAATGGTATACAATGCTTAGATAAAAATGTCTACTAGCAGGGGTGCCTGGGTGACTCAGCCAGTTAAGCATCTGCTTTCAGCTCAGGTCCTGGGATAGAACCCCATGTTGGGCTCTCTGCTTAGTGGGGACTCTGTTTCTCCCTCTCCCCCTGATCATGCGCTCTCTTTGTCTGTCTGTTTCTCTCTCAAATAAATAAATAGTCTTTTAAAAATATCTACCAGGAATATATAACATTTCTGAAAAATACCACTAACAAAGCATCAAAATTAGAGGTGTGACCGTCATACATTGAAAATGATGCTAAATAGTATAATTCAAATTATGTTTTATTTTATATGCTAATATTGGTAAGTATCACCACATATTTAAAACAAAATTTTGTTGTTTGGGCACTTTCATGAGGCTGAAATCATAAAAACATCAACTTTCTACAAAGATAAAGACAAATTCTTAGAAACTGGGAACAGAAAACTCCAAGGAATTTACTATCTTAATCATGTCTCCAGCTAATCATTACAACACAATTAAGATTGACGAATTTAGTACACATAAGTAGGCATAACTAATGCAAACGTGACCAGCAGAATTCATAAATGTAAAGAAAATGCTAAACTGTACTGAAATGCGGTATTATATTTACAATTTCTAAGTAGGCTTAAATTGTATTTCTTTGGGTAAACAAATGCCCATTGAAGCACCAGAAAGAACATTTGTGGACCAATGACCCAATAAACCTCCTTTTTCCATATTTCACTGTGGTTTTGATTTGTAGTTCCCTGATGATTAGTGACACTGAGTATCTTTTTATGTGTCTGTTGGCCATGTCTGTTAGACATCTTCTTTGGAAAGATGTCTATTCAAACCCTCTGCCCATTTTTTATTCAGGTTATTTTTTTTATATTAAGTTGTGCACATTCTCTGCAGTATTTTGGATATTAATCCTTATGAGATGGATGATCCACCAATAACCTCTCCCATTCAGTAGATTGCCTTTTCTGTTTTATATGGTTTAATTGCTGGACAAAAGCTTTTAAGTTTGACATAATCCCATTTGTTCATTTTAGGTTTTGCTGCCCTTGCCTGAGGAGACCAGTTCAAAAAGAAAAAAAAAATTGCTAAGACCAATGTCAAGGAGAGTACTATTTATGTTTTCTTCTAGGAGTTCTATGATTTCAGGTCTTACATTCATGTATTTAATCCATTTTGAATTTATTTTTGTAGATGGTATAAAAGAGTGGACCAGTTTCATTCTTTTGCATGTAGCTGTCCAGTTTTCCCAACACCACTTACTGAAGAGACTGTTTTTTTCCTTATTGTATATTTTTGCCTCCTTTCTCATAGAATGATGACCATATCTGTGTGGTTTTATTTCTGGGCTCTTTATTCTATTCCATTGTTTTATATGTCTGTTTTCATGCCAGTACCATACTGTTTTGATTACTATAGCTTTATAGTATAGTTTGAAATCAGGAAATGTGATACTTTCAGATTTGCTCTTTCTCAAGATTGATTTTTGGGGTCTTTCATGGTTCCAAACAAATTTTAGGATCCTTTGTTCTATTTCTGTGAAAAATTCCATTGGTATTTTGATAGGCATTGCATTGAATCTGTACACAGCTTTGCACAGTATGGAGATTTTAACAATATTAATTTTTTCAGTCCATGAGCACGGACCATCTTTCCATTTTTTGGTGTCATTGAAGACCTTTTGAAATAACACCCATGAGAGAACAATAGAGAGAAACTGTCCTGCCGGCCGCACCTTCTTTAAGATCTCCATAGGACACCCAGTCCTCTGCATCTCACCACAGAAGTCCAAAATCTGCCTAATTTTGTCTGCTGCATGTTCCCTACCAACTCCTCCCTGCTGTAAATAGATATCTCTTGTCTTATGTTCTCAAGGTCAATAGTGTTATTGTTTTTTTTCTAATATTTTATTTATTTTGAGAGAGAAAGAAGGACAGAGAGCACAAGTGGAGGGTGTGGCACAGGGAGAGAGAGAATCTCAAGTAAGTTCCAAGCTGAGTGTGGAGCCCCACACGGGGTTCCATTTCACAACCGTGAGATTATGACCTGAGCCAAAACCGAGTTGGACACTAAACCAACTGAGCTACCCAGGCATCCCAATAATGTTTAATGTTAAGAAGAGCAGAACATTGTAAGCTGTTTGATGTCTAAAGTGAATAATATGCCATAAAATTAATATTTAATATTAATCTAACATTTTGGGGGGTGGATTCTTTAAGATCTCCACGAATATTATTTTCTCATCAGCAAGCTAATATATATAAAACAATGCAACTGTCTCATGTCAGTTCCTTTATTCCCTGTCTCACCCTCCCACTGTGTCTTTTAACAATGCCAAATAACTATAATTCCCTAAAATCACTAAGATATCTTCTTTGCCCTTCTTCACTTAGATACATTACTCCCTGTGCCTAGAGTACTCTTGCATTTCTTTCTGCCAGGTTAACTTACTCTTTTTCAGATTCTGTCTGGAAAAGTCACTCACCTAGAAAGACTTCCATAACTTCCTTCCATCTCTCATCTCTAAGTTACTTGTACTATACTGCAGCAGTCTGTTTACTTGTCTCTCTTTCCCATTAGGGCCATTATGTGGCTCTGTTATGTTGCTTTTTCTTTTCTTTCTCTTTTAGCCACAACACTAGCAATGTCAATGGCTATTCTTTCAGCCAAGTCACAAAGTAAAGAAGATACGTGATGAATAGCAATGGACATGCCAACTGAGTGACAAATAAATCTTTGTTTGTATAAGCCATTTAAATTTTGGAATAGGTTGTTGTAACAATGTACCTTAGCCTCAGATGACTGATACGGCAATATATATTTTGAATTAATTTGCTCACTTACAAAACAACTTCAGAATTTATCATTATTTAAACAAAATGATATGCGATAGCCAACTATGCTAACATTATTACACAGTGACTTTCACTTCACTTAACAAATTATGTAAATCAAACTCTGCATTTAATATTGATTAAGGTTATTGAGAGCTGCTATAGACTCAGTAGAGAGAAAGACAGAGAAAAAGAGGAAGCTATTGAGAGAGAGAGGGTTTAGGAACACTAAGACAATTTCTAGGAATAAACTTCTAATTAAAAAAAGAATTATATACTGTGATAGTTAAGAGAAGCCTAGGAAACAGGATGCCTGAAAATAATATGCTTTTCTAGATAGGATTATGGAACAGAAAGAGCACATTAGATAAAAAGTATAGAAAACCTGAATAAGCAAATTTGAAAAAAGTGTGGATTTCAGTTAATAATAACGTATCAGTGGTGGTTCATAATTGTGACAAATGTGCCATTCTAGTATAAGATATTAAAAACAGGGAAAAATGAATGTGAGGTGTATGGACACCCCTTATCTTCACAATTTGTCTGTAATTCTAAAATGGTTTTAAAATTTAAAAAAAAATATATATTTTTTTAAAAATTGAGGTTCTAAGTAAAGATAAAGAATTGCAGGAGAATGTTTAAATACTTTATATAATAAACATTTTGAAGAATTAGATAATAATGTAATAGAGCTAAAAGGGTGTTTGGAAGACATCTGTTGACTTCTAAGGTTTTGCATTTTTAAAAAAGATTTATTTATTTGAGAGAGAGAGCTGGGGGAGGGGCAGAGGGAGAGAGAGAATCCTCAAGCAGACTCCCTGCTGAGCTTGACATAGGGCTCAATCCCAGGACCCTGAGATCATGACCTGAGCCAAAATCAAGATTTAGCTGCTTAACCAACTGGGCCCCCAGACCCCCCAGTTTTTATATTTTTAAAATCCATGGTTATAGAAGCTCTTTTCAGGTATTATCTAAAATATGAACTCATGAAAAAATATTTTCAAAGTTAAAGTAACTTGCAAAGTATTCTGTAGGAAAAAAATAAGAGAGAATATTTAATGTTACATGGATCTTTGTATAATTAATTTATAAATTTTTCTACTGGGAAAATATTTTAGTAGTTTTTTTAAACAATTCTAATTAGTGTAATTTTCAATATTTTTACATGAGGGCATAAATCACTTTTATTTTTGAAACTTTACATCTGCACTGATAATTTTTTAGCCCACAATATCCCCAAAAGACTAATTAAATGAAAAGTCAAATAGCATTTTCTCTAATATATTCAAAAGTATATATAAATATTTCAGGTAGAGGGAACCCTTTTATAATAACATGATGAATTTTTAAATGGATTAATTATTCTTTTAATTATAACTTTATGCTTCATAATGATAATTGGTGGAGTTATCTCTAGAGTCTAGATTGTAAAATATATTACTATAGGTCATGTATTCATTAGTTAGTTTTTCTTTTCCCCCCTTTTAATTGCAATTTTTTAGATGAATTAAAATATTTTCCTTCAAAATGCATTTTAGATGTGCCCAAATTTTCCTTATAAAATGATTTATACATGACCAAAACAATATTTTTCAGAAGTTCTGTATTTTAAATACTTTAACCTTCTATTTTGTTTTCTTTTGTGTATTTGGCAGTGCTACCAAAAATAGTTACAGATTTACCAATTAATAAATATACTAACAAAATAAAATATAAAAGTCCTTCACAGTTTCTTACGGCTTAAATGGCTACTTAAGAACCTTTAAGCACAGTGAAAAATAAACTGTTTTAGGGAGTGGGGGATACCTCATGCAGGTGTGGAAGATGAAAGGAATATAGCAATTTTCTTAGTAAAAGTGTTATTACTACTTAAAAGGAAACAAGACCCTTATTAAACTTTCTGAAGTAAAATATATTTTTTATTTTTGATGATAATGTTTTGACCTGAACCAGTACAAACTGGGGTTTGTGAGCTTCATATGGAATAAAGTGATACTGTCCTGAATAACAAATATCGTAGGTCTAATCTTAACCCCAGAATTACATTACCATGTATAATTGAGTAAGTTACACTCTCAGGTCATCTCTTTCCACCATGAAATTAAGGTATTGGCATATTTAATTTATAAGTTGTCTATTAATGCTACAGAGTTTAACGTGTCTTTTATTTTTCCATTAGCAGCTCTGTTTGTTTAAATATTAATTTTATTTTCCAGTATAAATCATCTTTATATTCCTAAACAAATTTTACTTGCTCCTTACACCTTATACATTTGAATTGTTGAGTTCTATTTTCTAGGAGTTTGTGCTTTTGTTTATGAATAAAAATTGTAAGAATAACTTTCAAAATGTATATTATCTCACTACACCTCAAGAGCATAATCTCATCAGAATCGACAGCTTGTTATGGCAGTGCTTCTGAGGAAGGCTAATCTTATTTTTGATCCTGGATAACCCTAGTTTAGCTCTTGAGAACAGGGATGGATACCTTAATTGGACCAACCCATTTATTAGTTTCTATGTTCTGATTGACTATACTTTGTTGTATGCCAACCAAATTCACTCAACATTTAGCATTCCCTGCTAAATGTATTCTGATTTTTTTATGTGTCTATAATTCTGTTATATTGGTCAGAATTTGGCACATGGCAACACCAATACCAGAGGGCACTGGGAAATAATGTCTCACAGATGCAACTGGCCTACCCTACATTAAGAGATCCATTAATTTGAAAGAGGAGGATGGTCACTTTGTAAAGAGTTAACATTATTTAAGTATGTATTTGAGATTATGTTCTTCTTCCAGAGATTATAAAGACAAATCACAGCATGAGTCATACTCTTTATGTTAATATCCCCTAAAATATAATACTAGAGGTTATCTTTTATTACCTGGAATTTATGAGCATCTTTAGTAATTAATCTAAAACAATCTTTCTCTATCCTTCACTCTGTCCTTTGGCATTCTAGTTAAAACTTGAATTTCTGGAAATTCCTTGCATGAAGTGGAACCTAGTTTACCACTAATCTCCTCCCAACTGAAACTACCTTCACTCACATAGTACATATATCAAGTCTAGGATGTGGGGAGGTGATCTTGTTCTCCATTACCATTTCTAGACCACTACTATTTAATCTGTTTTTTCAAAAAAGATAATTATTGTCATGCTCTTCTTCCAGCCATGATGGACTAGCAATGATTGGATTTACCATCCTACATTATACAACTAAAGAACTTAATAAGATATGTGAAATAATGGCTTTCAAAACACTGGACATCCAAAAATGAAAGATAGTGACCCATGAAAGATGAGCTCACCAGTTGCTCCACCTTATTTACTGGAGAGTTTTCAGGTCTCAATCTCCCAAAATGGGGAGATAGGAATGAGAATTCAGAGAAGACAAGGTAACTAGAACTTGCAAGGAAGAGTACCAGAGAGGAGAGAGCTGCACAAAAGGAGGGAGAGAGAGAGAGAGTGCAAGCTTCAGGGATCTTTAGAGGGACTTCCTCAAGTATTTAACTGAATGCTGATCAGCACATGTAGATGTGACAACTCTATGAGGTCATGGACAAAACCATGAGAAAGGAGCAGGAAGATTTCCAAGAGATCACACTGTGCTGAGGATATTTCATGTTCCCAAATGACAGAATAAGGAAATCTGAAAAAAAAAGAAAAAAGAAAAAAAGAAAGAAATCATAATACATGAGGAACTGAATACTCAAAACGATATTGTCTTATTAGCATGGCCAAATCAACACTGCAATAAAGGCTGATTCAATCATGCTTAGTAAATTTAAAAGCTTGGGAGAAGGGAACTGGAACTATACTTGTAAGATTCCCATACTATATGTGAGGTGGCATAAGGTAACTTGATGATAGACTGTGATTATGTTACATATGTATAATATAAACCCTGAACAGTATGTCCCAAGACAAGTAACAACAACAAAAATAGACCCAAAGTTAATAATAACCTAATAAAGTGATAAAACAGAATAAAAATATATAATTTTTAAAAGGGAGAATAAAAAGACAAACAAACAAATCCCGTTGGAACAAACAGAAAAATATCAAGATGACAGATCAAGACTCAATATTATTAATAATCATACTAAAAGGCAAAGGTGTCAAATTGAGGAGGGAGAAGCAATATCTAAATTTAGACTGCCTACTAGAAATGTATGTTAAATATAAAAAAATAAGTTAAATATAAAATTATGGAAACTATATATATATGTATATCTATTTTCAGAGTAACACTTATCAAAACAAGTTAAAGTTACTGTATTAATATCAGACTATATAGATTTCACAGCAAAAATACTGCCAAGGAAAAACACCATTTCATAATGATAATAGGGTTAATTCAAGAGGACAGAGCAATCCTAACTTTTATGTGCCTACTAACAGAATTTCATAATGTGTACAGCAAAAAACAGAACTGAAAAAAGATAAACTAGTTTATAAGCCCAAAATTATGTGAAGTGGTACAATATTGCTAGAAGGTAGAATGTGACAAGTAAACAGAGTTATAACTAATAAGTTAACAATAAAAAGAAAGTAATTAAAAGTAATCCTAAAAAAGGAAAAAAATGGGACATATTAAAAAAACATAGCAAGGTGTTGGATTTAAACCTAACTATATCAATAATCACATTAAATATAAATAGTGTAAATGCCCCAGATTTAAAGAAAGAACTTTTCCAACTGCATAAAAAGCAAGAACTAACTATGCTACTTATAAGAAAGTTACTTTTATATAGAGACACACAACCAGATTAAAGGTAAAAGGATGGGAAGATTTGTAACTGGGTAGCACTGGTCAAAAGAAAGGGGTTCTAGCTATATTTAATATAAAACAAAAAGAACTTAAGAGCAAAAATATTACCAACAACAAAAAATTATGTTTCCTAACAGTAAAGGGGAAATTCACCAAGAGGACATAGCAATCTTAAAAGTTAATGTACCTAATAAGAAACAGAACTTAGAAATACATGAAAAAGAAATTGTCAATACTTAGAGGAGAAATAAACAAACACAATTATAGTTGGAAATTTTGATAACTCTCTTCCAATAATTGATAAATCAAGTAGACAGGAAATCAGTAAAAATACATAAAAATTCATCAATGCTATTAGCCAATGTGAACTAATTGACATTTATGGAATAATCCACTCAACAACAACATAATATATATTATTTTCAAGTTGCACGTGGAACATTTACCTAATAGACTTTTTGTGGGCCATAAAACAAGTCTCAATAAACGTAAAAAGAATCAATACATACAAAATATATCCTTTGACCATGATGAAATTAAATTAGAAATCAATAATAAAAAGATGTATGAATATTCTCATAATATATGTATGGGGCTTTTTTTAAATTAATTTTTTCTAATTTTATCCTGAAAGCACACAAGAAGTATTCTGTATCAGAGACAGATTTTTTAAATTACCTACAGTAAAACCCTATAGTTCATCAGCTTCCCCACTCCTCATATGACTTAAAGCAACTCAATGAAAAGCAGGTCACATGTCCTACATGACTGGCCAGACACTCCATAGGTAAGGAATAGAAAAAAATAAATCTTTTCCACTTATATGCAGGAGAGAAGCAGCTCACTTTCCCTCCATAAAGGAAAGAAAAATGTTTTTTTCTCTATCGATATGGGATGGAAATATGTTTTTCCAAGGGCCAGATAAACCCTCAGTATCTGTAGTTTTTATGACTTAGGGATGTCTTTTAAGTTCCTGGAAGATCTTATCTAGGAAGACAACATTCTGATATTAGGAGCTAACTTTGGTGTCTATCAAGAATGTAACCATTTATCTTTTGAATAGCTAAGGTGAGTTTTATTATTCTTTTGGATCAGAGATTTAACTAGATAAATGGCTACAAATCTAATTATCTTAGTATGTGAGGAGTCTCAAAAGGCTAGAACTTTTTTACAGGAGCATTGAAAAATCCAAAGAGGTTTTATTTTCCCTATATTATGGAAATTAACTAACAACCTTTTAAAATACCTCATGACTCAAGAATAAATTGAAAGAAATATTTAAAATATCTTAATTGATGACAAAAATCCCCCACAACATATTTTTTTTTATTTAGGATAGGAATTTTAATAAGATAACAGCATTTCAGTTTAGTAGACATTAAGTTGAAATGTAAATGTACGTATGTTATTTCCCACATATTATCCAAAGGCTACAAGCTTGGAGTGGAAGAATAAGGAGAATCAAGATACTGGTTTTAAATTTCTTTTTACATTGTTTCGAAAGTATTATCTTCCTCATTTATTTCCATCATTTACTAAGTTAACAAACATCTACAAACCTGTACTTGGTAAGTACTGATTGGGCCATGTCTAGAGGATGTCCACAGGGACAAAACAAAGTGGTGACTTTTTTGTTTATTTTTAAGTAAAATAGTCATTTTATTCTTATATTTAATGGTAACTTTATTATAAGGGTTTAAAGTTTCCTAATAAATGATTTTACCTATTTGTACAAACTACCTATTTGTAGCTGAGCTCATAGTAGTAAAGGGGAACTGTGGCTCCTGTACTCAGAAAGAGTTCAACACGTGTCATGATTTTTTTTGGCGTAATTATATTTAAAATCTTTTAATGTTAAAATAAAGTTTCCTTAAGTCTTCTCTTACAGGTGGTGGGGTATGGTGACCCCAGACCTCTTTTTTTTTAAATGATTTTTTATTATATTATGTTAGTCACCACACAGTACATCCCTGTTTTCTGATGCAAAGTTCGATGATTCATTAGTTGTGTATAACACCCAGTGCACCATGCAATACGTGCCCTCCTTACTACCCATCACCAGTAACCCCCACAACATATTAATATTTGCTTGAAACTGGTGAACAAGAAAATATAAAGAAATATAAAGAAAATTTATAGCACCAAACACCTGTTACAGAAGAGTAAATGTTCCAGACTAGGAGCACAGCTCTATATTCAAAAGATATGCCAATAAGAACAAATTAAATCCAACAAAAGTGGTTTAAGGAAATAGTAAAGATCAGAGTAGATATCAACAAAATTTAAAACAGATTAAAAAAAATTAAAAATCAATGAAACCAAAACTGTTTCTTTGGAATCAATAACATGGATAAAACTCTAACCAGACTGATCAAGAAAAAAAAGAGAAAAATATACAAACTGCCAATATCAGCTACAGAAGAGATGATATTAGTATGGATCCCACAGAAATTAAAAGATAAGAAAGGGGACAGTGTGAACAAATTTATGACAATAAATTTAAAAACTTAGATGTGATAGACAAATCCCTTATAAGACACAAATTACCAAAATTCACTCAAGAAGGCAGAACATAATATAAATAACCCTATAACTACTGCAGAAATTGAAAACTTCATCCCCAGATGGCTTCACTATTGAATTCTACTGAACATTTAAAGGAGAAATAATGCCAATTATATAAAAATGCCTCCAGAATGTTGGAGAGGAGAGAATCACATCCAACATATTCTATTACACCAGGATTATCCTGATACCAAACAAGACAAAAAGATTTCAAGAAAAGAAAATGACAAAGTAATATCCTGTGTGAATATAGATGCCAAAAATTCTTAACAAAATTTTAACGATTTGAATTCAACAATATATAAAAAGGGTAATATAGCATGGCCATATAGAGTTTATCCCAGGAAGTTAAAACTTATATTGCTCATAAAGACTTGCATATGAATGTTTATAGCAGCTTTATTTTTAATGTCCAAAAACTGGAAAAAGTCCAAATGTCCATCAACTCACAAACAGATACATACAATGTCATGTATGCATATAGTAGAACACTAGTCACAATCAAAAGTAAGGGATTACTGATAAACACAGAACATAGAAGAATCTCAAAATAATTATGCTGATGGAAGGAATTTGGACAACAGCAACAAAAAAAGAGTGCATACTGTATGATTCCACTTGGGTAAAATCTAGAGATTATAATCTAGTCTATAAGGAGAGAGTAGATCTACAGTTGCCTGAGAGGAAGTGAGACAGGAAGGGTAAAATGTGAAGGATAAAAAGGTCATGAGAAAACTTTCGGGGTGATGGATTTGCTCATTATCTCGACTGTGATGGTTTCAAGGGTGTGTACATATTTCATATAAAATTTACACTTTTGGTAGATATAGTATATTATATTATACAACACGGCTGTTTACAAAAATGTGGCCATAGGTTGGGAATGTATCTGGACTAGTGTCTATAAAGTTTAACTAAAGTTGATGGAAACTGGTTTGTAGATGAAACAGAGGATGAGTGAAGAATATGTATGGATGTATGTACTTGGATGAATGAAATGTGCATGCCAATAGAAAAAAAATCATTAAGAATGTGAAAGTGTAACATACAGCAATAAAATAGATAAGAAGAGAGACAATACTGTGAGAGATAAAACCCAGAGCAAAAGTGAAATTAGCTTTGAACAGAAGGATGGAAACCACTTCCTGAAAATTTGTAAGTGTATTTCAAGGTGCCTAAAGGTGCAGACTGTTCATTAAAGCTTATTTTTCTTCCCCACTCCTATTCTGGTAGAAAAATATAAATATTATAAAATGTTAGAATGGTAGGAGAACGGTGTTAAAAAAAAAAAAGAAGTCTTGGTGGATGATCGGGGTGATAAAACAAAAATTAAGGTCTGACATAGAATTTTTTCTGACATCTGTTTTTCCTATGGCCCCTATTAGAATAGATTGCTTATTAGATTGCACACAAACACAAACAAAAAATACATTATCAGTACAAATAAAATCTTATTTATCTTTTGCTTTCTATATTGTCTATCATGCTTTAAGATGATGTTAAAAATAATTTTTGCAATTAACTATTTGGGCTCAAATATAGCTATTATTTGTATGAATGATCACCAGAAAAAAATGACTACTTTCTAGAAAAACATAACCTAGAAGTTACCTGTAACATTTATTTATAGCTTTATCATCTGTCTAACAAAATCACAGAACAGGAATGTTTGGTCTATTGTTGGCTCACATCATCAGTTTGAAAAGACAAATTTAATTTTTAAAAATAATTTTCTATTTTCTGTCTAAGATGAAACTCAGGTTACATGTAGCCAAAATTTTTTAAATTAATTTTCTAAAATACTATTTAATTTAATCCACAAGGATTCCTTATAGGTGTGGGGGGGTGGATTACTTTGTCCTCCTAAAAATACCGAATTAGGTACCGTGTAAAAACATATTCAAGTTACTTCTATAAAGAGAGATCTTAAAATGCTGTAAATATCTGAAGATCAGAAAAAATGCCTTGCACAAGTTTGTGGATTAGTAACTACAGGAGTTTTTCCAAAGATGATCCAGATGTTGGAAATATATTTGAATACAATATTTTAGAAAATGAATAATCTCATAGTCATCAAAACCTTTGCAAGAATACAGATACAAGCAAACACAATTACATAATAAAAAATCTATTTTTCATTACATTTCATATCAGTTGGAAATATTCAACAACAGTAACAAAAGAAAAATATGTCATCTTACCTTTTATGATAGTTAAGCATCTTTTTATGTTTATCGTATCGTATTATTCTAGCATAAACAAATACTCTCTTTTCTGAAATATCAAAAAAGTTATTCACTTACTTTTTCAAGCATCACTTATTGAGAATATGTTGGCTGCTTTGCTTTGTTCTGGATCTAGGGATACAAAAATGAAAATAAGATATAATTCCCACCTGGAAGAGTATAACAGGACTCAACATTCATATCAGTTATTTGACTCATCTACACATTCTTGTAGTATTGCTGTTTTATATTGACATACATATGCACTTGTATTATTGTTAGTTTTTGTATTAAATATACATATATATTTCCATGTTCATATAATGTAGATTATATAACGTAGAGGTGTATAGGAGACTACGTATTTCAAGGTGCCTAAAGATAAAGACTGTTCATTAAAGTTTATTCTTCTTTCCCACCCCTATTCTGGTAGAGAAATATAAAATTATAAATATTAGCTGAGTGATGCAATTTGTAAATTCATATGATGAAACTGTTCTTCTACACTATGGTAATCTAATATATAAAAGCCTGCATGCTTTAATCACTATGTCCAGAGGTGTGGTGTGATGATTTTCCCTTTGACTTAGACTGCTGATGCTGAGCACCCCAGATAAAAGGTAAACCTGAGATGTTGGTGGTGCCCATATTGGGGACATTGGTGGTAGAAGGAGGGAGAGTACTGTATTATCCCCAACAGCTGTTTAATGGGCATTAGAGATGCTTGGCTGAAGTGAAGCAAAAGCAGTACCCTTATCCCCAAATCAACAGATGGTATCTACCATCTACACTCAGCAAAGTTAAGAAATTTTTTTTTTTCCAGAACTATAAAGTTTAGCTCCTGAGTTGATGGTTTATTTTAACTTAGTGTTTTATAAGTCAAACAACTATTTGGCTCAAGGCAATGCTCCTCTGTTTTCACATCTGTTATATGTATTTTAGTGTCTAGTAGTAGGATTTAATCATTTCCTATTGAAATTTATATCAACTAAAAAATTCCCATTTAGAAGACTATCCAAATTCCTACATATTGGCATTTATCTCTTTTCTGGCACACATGTTGATAAATCTTTTGGCAGTTTTTCAAATATTTATTATTTACTATGTTCTGGGTATAGTGCTAGGCACTGGGAATAAGTATAAAATTAAACAAGCAGATATGGTCCTCTAGTCTTGAAGTTTACAATGTAAAAAGGGAGAAATATTATAGAAAGATTGAATAAATGGGTAAATAAATAATATGATGTAAACCCTCAAGAGTTACATTGTTAGCTTATTTATAAGAAAACATGTCTAAGAGGTTAAGCAATTTAGGATTATGCAGTCAAATGCGGGAGAGCTGAAGTAAGTTTTACACCAAAGTTATAATCATGACAAAAATAATATTACACTTGGAATAGCAGAGGAGCCTCACAAATATAGTGATTGTCCTATACCTCTGAGGGGTAATACTTAATAAGTCACTGTTCTATCTCTTCCTCCTTAACAGCTCAATACTAATTGCCTTTAACTATGAACATCAGAGAAAGGAGTAGAATTAACCCACACAGTACATAGCGGGGGGAGAGGCGGCAATGCTATGTAGATAAGAAATAGAATGAAGAAGACAGAGATATAAGGAAAGTACATGTTTAATTTTTCCTTTTAATCAAACAACTTTAATCCACCTCTGTCCTTATTAAAACCTGAATTCAGTACACTAAAATTCATTTGCATGCAAAGTTCTTAATTAGGGCCAAACCATCAGAAATGGCAGATGATAGTGTACTGGCCAACAGAGAGAATAGCCATGCTGATTTAGGTGACAAAGCTGCTATTGCAGTGTCACCTTTGAATAGAGTGACATTGGTGACAATTGGGGGGAGACACCTATCACACAGCTAGGGCAGTGAAAATGAACACCAGCAGGAAGACATAACCTGAAATGAATTAAAAGGAGGGAAAGAGAGAGCTAGTAAATTGTGGTTTCAGAATAGTTTCTGGGAAGAATAAGCAAACTATTTTACCTAAAATTAGCATGGATCTTTGTTGTTTAGCTTAATGGACTCCACTAAAAATGATAGTTTAAAGGGTGATCAAGTATCACATTGCTGCAATTAAATAGATAGCTATGAGGGTAATTCTTTAAACCTGGTGTTTGATGGTTTTATCATTCAATCACATTAGTAGCACAGTCACAGTCCCTGTGATACTTTGAAGCTGTTCAGAATGCTGTACAAGATGATGACACACAGGCAGTATTTTTCTCTATGGCTTTCTTCAACCACAGAACATCAATGCCTGCACTGAATTTTCACTCTGCCATTGCTTTTCATTTGTATGTGTCAGTTTAAAAAAAAATGCACTTCATGTTTTCTCTCAATAGGAATCCCATTTTATATGTCTTTTATTTATTTTCTTCACTTCAATTTATTACTGCATACTATCTCATGCAGCCCTAACAGATTTTGGTGACAAATACAGTCAGATACAAAAATAGAAGGAAAAATAAAACTTTATATTTGTTGAGGTATTTTCAATTACTATCACTTCTTGACACAAAACCATGAACATAAGGCAGGAATTATTATCCCTGTTTTATAAATGAAGACGCAGATGCTGAAAGAAATGTTATATCCTACACAAAGGGACACTGGTAAACTTTGCTACAATTTATCACAAAATGTTAATGGAATCCAAAAAGCTTTCAGCCTAAATTTTGTCAGAGCCCACTCAGGGAATTTTATTGGCCGTCTCTCTAATTATGACCTGCTTTTGTTTCTCAGGTGTGCACATGGCAAATGCAAACTTCTCTTTACATTGTCTTGTATTAGTAAGTATTCGTTTCATATGGGCAACTAGGTCAAGTGAAATCTTGGTTTCATGGACATAATTCTTACCTCAGAGAAACAGAATTGCTGACCCTAAAGGAATGTGTGTGTGTGAATATACACACACACATGCCCATATTACAAATATATAAATATATATTTTAATACCAACACACACACACATATATATGAAATAATCGTTGGATTTTTCCAAAATGTACCTGTAGAGAGAACTTTAAGACTTTATTTCATTAGTACAGGACAGTTTTATACTATAACAACATAATAGCTCTGATTTTCTCTTCCTCCCCTGTGTGTGTGTGTGTGTGTGTGTGTGTGTGTGTCTGGTATCTAGGCATAATTAAAGTTTAATTGTGAGAAATTTCCCCGATAATTTCTGATTTATCAAAATTCAAAATAATTCCTACTCATTAACAGTGTCAAGTCCTCTTGGATTAAGCCTGATTGGAGAAGTCATTTCTAATAACCACAGGAAATATGTTTCCTTGGAGAATTTGAAAAGGCCATGGTAAAATTTTGGAAAGAAATATAATAAATGAAATTTTCATCATATTATTTATATTTCTTTTTCTGTAAATGTCCTTTTTAGAAGTAGTATATGTATTCCAGATACACCATAAAATTCCTAACATCCATTGCTGAATTAAATCAAAGCCAAAAGACCATATGGTTAAATTATTCACCATGGAATACTGCTTTTTAAAATTCTTTTTACTTTGGCTACAGCAGTCCCCAGCCAATCCTGATGCATTAAGAATGTCTGACACATTAGCATATTTTATAATTGAGCTGAGAAATGATGTTACTATTAATTTATATTTGAAATATTAACTTGCTTTTAAAGTAAGTATAATGAATAAATGTCAGAAATATTTATGACAACACCTTGTTATATCAGGTATGCCCTTGAAATTCCAAGCTACATTAACATGAAGATTACTGTGCCTTTGAAGAAAGTTCTCATTGTATCCAGGCAAACTGTAGTTTGAATCATGCTATAAGGCAGTCCAGTATGAGTAAATAATGAATGACACAGACTCAAAATAATTAGCTATTATTACATTAGTAAAAATGATTCAGAAGAATTGGAAAATACTGAAGTTTATACCGATAGTGATTTTCTATGAAACTGTAGTACATTTCTAGTTTATAGCATGATGCTTAGCATTTAGTTATGCATTGTAACTTTTGTGGTCTCATAATTTCACATAAATCTTGTTTTTCTCCAAAATTTCAAAGTATTCCTGTAAGAAAATGAGCTATATTCTGCACATTCCTCATAGCATTTATGTTTGTTAAATATTTAAACAAAATTCTCTTTTACATCACTTAAGTAAATTTTGAACTGTTTTGGATAATAGCAATTGATTATCTGACTATAACCAAAAAATACTGGTACCTTGGATATAGTCTATACCAGTAAATAATTGGTCAATTAATATAAGTTTTTACATTGATTATAGGCAATCATGTGGACTTAATATATAATTGTCATGCTTGATTTATTGGATTATGTATATGGAATGTACAGAAGAATGGTGTTTGAGGCAGTAAGACTTATGTCATTAATGAGATTTGCTTGAACCCTAATATTTGAGTACCAACAGCAGCACTTTCTAAATTATAGAGAATTTATTCATTTATAAATGTGTCAAGTAGCAACTCCAGTTGTGAATTAGTATTAGGTCCAGGCATATTTGCCAGTGTATAAAACCCTGAGACACATGAGAGTATGACTTATCAAGAAATTCTCTAACCTTTAGTTTATTAAAGCTTCTTTAAGTAACTTCTAAGTAACTTCTAAAGAGTTTTGTAACTTCTAAAGAGTTTTGTATTTTCAAGTATCCAATCCTGTGAATTAATACAAAAGAATACCATAACAGTGAAAAGATGAGTTCCAGAAGGAAGGAAATTGTAATGCACATATCCAGTAAAAGCCTCATATTCAGAATATAGAAATCAATAAGGAGGAAAAAAAGCAGACAAAAAATAGGCGAAGGACTTGAATGGGAATTTCACATTGTTGATTTTACAATGGCTAATAGTCATGAAAAGGTGATTAATTTTATTACATATTAGGGAAATCAAAAATAAAACCAAAACACAGTACTGATTCTTACCAAGACTGCTCAAATAAAAGTTTCAGATAAGACCAAATGTACATCAGAGATGGGGAGCAACCAGGACTATCATGCCTTGCTGGTGGGAATAACACTGGTTAAAAAAACAAAAGAAAAAAGGAATTCTTATTTATTCCTTCCTATTTCATCCTCTCTCTCATCCGTCTCCCCCAAAATCCATTCCTAGGCATGTTCTGTTGGCTTTGGAAACTTACTGCGATGTGAATAACTGCTTCTCTTTTATTGCTATCATACTTTAAAATAATGAAAATTCAACCAAGTAAATTTTAAAGATCTAATTGATTAATTAATTCATGATTTGGGCAACATCCTGTCTAATGAGTAGAGGGGAGCTCCAAAGGACTACAGAAAAGGAAAGGTTTTTAAAGGTAGTAAGGGAGTGGAAAAAAGAAAATTGTTAGCAAATAATCCATTGTTTTAGACAAGGTCGCCCTACTAAGGGGAAAGGAAGAGGTCTACCAGTAAATTTTCTAGTGCTGACCAGGAAATTCCCATGTTGCCTGGTTAAAGGTTACTTTTCTGGGGGACTGAAACTACAGTTAGGTTAGGTATTAAGTCCTGCTTTAACTGACTTAGTTTACTGACACCATTTTGGACCTATGATTTTCTTTTTAACAACAGTCAGGTTCTGGAACTGGTTATTCACACCAATCTACTTTCTAGTTGCAGGAGATAAAGAGTCATTATATGCTATCATAAAGGCTTTGTGACATTTACACCACACTCCGATATGACTGTGAGGGTGACTTAGACCTTAATTTTCTTTTTTCAGGGCATTAATGATACTTAACAACAACCAACTACATATTCTTATAATCACTATTGCCAGCTTATTTCTTAATTATGAGAGATATTACCTATATATGTTACCTAGAATAAGTTCTGGTATAGATTTTCACCATACACCATACTGCAGAACATCTGAGATTCTTAGTAATTATAAAATTATAGCATGCTAGAGATCCCATTATCTTGGGATATTCATTAACAACACCATCCTTTTTTGTCATTCGGCTGGTAAATTATTCAACCGTATACAGTGCTATGTGCAAACAACTTGGCAGGTTCAAAAAACATAAGTTATGGAGTAGGTAATTGTTAAAGGAAGGAAAAAATAGACAATTAGAGACCATTAAGTGTTCATTACTAAGCCAACTGACTATAAGTGAATGAAATTTATTCCTGTAGGGAGACACTGGGAAACAGTTTAAAATATATGCTTCAGAATCCTTCTTCCCAGAGAAATTGGAGTTAGAGGATGTGTGTGTGTGTGTGTGTGTGTGTGTGTGTGTGTACTTATATGTATACATATACATACACATATACACACTATATATATATATATATATTCTTATTAGTCTTTGATTGAAAGTCCCCAGGGGTTGTTAATACTAGTACTTTAAGCTTCCTGTAGTCACAAAAGCAAAGTGGCTTTCCATGGTGTTGGAAAATAACTCAGGCACAGAAATGCAGATTCTGACAACTGAATGTTCTTGTATCTAATTCTAAATAACTTTTTGTAAACATGGCCCACTGCTACTTATAAATTGACTTGCATGAAAAAAAATTATTTTCTTTATGTAAGTGTCATATAAGCCATATTTTTTTCTCCAAAACATCTACCCTGGGGTGCCTGGCTAGTTCAGTCACTGGAGCATGTGACTCTTGATCTTGTGGGTTTTAAGTTTGAGCCCCATGTTAGGTGTAGAGAGTACTTAAAAATAGAATTTTTAGGGACACCTGGGTGGCTCAGTTGGTTAAGCATCAGAGTCCTGATTTCAGGTCCAGATTGAGATCGAGCTCCATGTGGTGCTCCGCATTGGGTGTGGAGCCTACTTGAGGTTCTCTCTCCCTCTCCCTCTGCCCCTCCCTCTAAAAAAATTAAAAAAACAAATTAAAAAATAAAATCTTTAAAAACAACAACAAAAATCTATTCTCAAAAAATATTTTTTGTTGAATGTAAGTGGTAGGTAGGTAGATAGATGTATCTGTCTTACAGTTTTTGTAAAAAATACATACATGTAAGGAGTACCTGAGGGGCACAGTTGGTTAAGCATCCAATTCTTGGTTTGGGATAGGTTGTGATCTCAGGGTCATGAGACCGAGCCCCACATTGGGCTCCATGCTCAGCAGGGAGTCAGCTTCAGACTTTCTCCCTCTTCTTCTGTCCCTACCCCCACGCTCTCCTTCTAAAATAAATAAATAAATAAATAAAATAAATAAATAAACAAACAAATCTTTAAAAAAAGAATTAAAAAAAGCATACACATCTAATCTTAGAAAATACTATTTTCAACAGTCATCATTTTTATAAGGAGATATATTTACCTATAAAATTATATAAGTATTACATTATAACTACAAAGTAGAGATTGAATACAATTTCTGAGATTTCTTTTACAGAGCTTTACAACACACACAAATACTACATATTTATGGGTACTCTGCTCTAATCTTAATTTTCTTTGTGGTGAAGTAAAATTAGAATAAAATTTCATTCTCATTTTTAAAAATCATATACATTAAAAAAGCCCTCATTATATCTGAAATTTTAGTTATATCAAGATTTCTCAGAATTAACAGAAAAGAAAGAAGAAACTAAAACTTTTCTGACCCTTGCCATGTGTCAGAAGTCTTACAATACATTATGACATTTAAAAACACAATTTCTAAATCCTAGGCATTTTCTTTTGTTTCAAATTTCAGTTCTATAAGATACAATATCTGGGAACATTTTGAAGATAAACACACAGGCAATTGAATGATTGTGACTCCTTTTTACACAGTGGAACCATCTTTCAAAGACTTTATTCTAAAATGCCTTCTTTATTGATGTCCTTAAGCATTTCAGTTCTTGTAAGGTTTAGATTCTTATTTTTAAAAATGAAGAAATGCTGTTATTTGACCTTGAGCTTATTCTGCTGCGATAGACAAATATCATTTTTAGAAGCTTTAATACTTTTTAAGGCAAAATGACCTTGAGACATATCTTATGAATGTTCACATTTCTTTAATTTTTTTTGGAATGTTCACATTTCTACTATCATGTTCATCCACCAGGTAATGTTGGCTTTCAAGGAATTCATACAAAAAATCATAAACATGATACGTTACTCTGATATGTTCTACTGTATAGGATTTGTACTGCAATTTAATAAAGAAAAATAATTTCTTAGATTTCATTTCTGTATATTACTTATTGTTATATATTTCAGTACTCTCTAAAGATGTATGCATGTTTCCTGAATATACAATTATTAGCTTTCTGTGTAAAGTTTTCAGAGAGGAGAGAATAACAGGTTGTAGGAAAATTAAAAAAAAAATATATATATATATACAAGTTAATATTTTCAAAACAGAGATTTCTATAGAAAAGAAAAGTCTTTAATATAGAAAATTGGAAACACTCTTTCTATATGTTCTAGAGTTAAAATAATATTAGATAATTTGTTCTTAAATTTTTCCTGATATGAGTCAAATTTTTATTTTTTGTTGAATCTCCTTGGATAATTATTACCTACATACATATGTAATATATTTTATATATATACACATATTACATATATATAATTTATATATACATACAACAAATGACTATTACCATCCCGTGAGGATATTGATTCACTAATCAGAAGTCTATGTTCACATTCATGTCCTTTATGACATCTAACATACTTTGATATTTGATTTTGAATAGGATCTGACTAGGAAGAATTCAAAAGATGTCTGAAAGCAGAAGGGAGGGAAAGTCCTTCTGGCTGTGGGCAACTCCAGCAGTGTCAATGAAAGTGGCCCCAGTATCATTTTTCATAAGGCCACAGCAATGTTACCAACAATGTCAGTGGCTCAAACAGCAGTAATTTTAATTTCATGAGTCTAGCCTAGGGGAAAGTAGCAGCTTCTTATATTCTGGATAACACCATGTTCCCACTTTTGCCCCTTTGTGACCATTTTTTAAATTAAATTTCCCTTTTTTCTTCACCCTGTTCGAACAGGGAGGTTGAGAAAAAATTTAGTGGTTGTTTTAAAAGAATAAAATTTTCTTTCTTTCCTTCTTTCCATATATATATATATATATATATATTAGGAAACATACTAGCTTTCAAAGAAACAAAATGAACAATATGTGGTCCATTTTTCTAAGTACATAGTCCATATTGAGAAACAGTTCCTTATCAAAATACTTTTCACACAGTTACATAGCTAATATCATAGTAGGTGTAGAAGTAAAATGCCAAATGAAGAAATAATGGAACAGATTTATAGGTGAGTGCTAGAAATAAATCTGAAAGAACAAGTTCAATTAACAGTTAATTGGGCAGTGTACTATTTTTACATTGTTTTTCAGATCTCTGTTCTGCCTAGCAATACTGAAAGAAGACATAAAAGAAATATTCTTGTGGGGGTTCAGGTTTATAAAATTAACATGAATCACTCATTTCTAACTTTATGAGAGGTGTTATTGATCTTTGTGATTCTCTAGATGCTCTTACGGCCTATTTCCTTCAGTTTGATAAAACAGTCATTTAAATAAAATTTTGTATGGATATACATTTTATAATGGTGTTATATATAAATACACATTATATATACATCTATACACATATATAATGTGCTATATGTGTTTGTGTATATATATGTGATATCACATTTTCTTCTCTTTAAAGATATGCCACTTTTTGCACACATTGCTGTGATGAAACTTAAAAATATATATATTTTAATATATCTTTCTTAGAGATATTTTATTCAAAAAAACTTTAAAGTAACTTTTTTATTTTTATATATTAGTTTTAAACATTTTTTAAGAAAAATCTTTCATCTTAGTTTTTAATGAAAGTAATTTATTTTTTGTTATTTATTTTTATTTTATTTTTATTATTTTTTTTACTATGCTCAGTTAGCCAACATACAGTACATCATTTTGATGTAGCATTCAACTCTTCGTTAGCTGCGTATAACACCCAGTGCTCATCACAACACATGCCCTCCATAATACCCATCACCCAGTTACCCCATCCCCTCACCCCCCTCCCTTCTGTAACCCTCAGTTTGTTTCCCAGAGTCCAGAATCTCTCATGGTTTGTCTTTCTCTCTGATTTATTTTATTTATTTTATTTTATTTTATTTTATTTTATTTATTTATTTGTCAGAGAGAGAGAAAGAGTACACTAGCAGGGAGAGCAGCAGGCAGAGGGAGAAGCAGGCTCCCAGTTGAGCAGGGAGCCTGATGCGGAACTCGATCCCAGGACCCTGGGGTCATGACCTTAGCCAAAGGCAGACGCTTAACTAGCTGGACCACCAGGCATACCTCTCTCTCTGATTTCCTCCCATTCAGTTTTCCTTCCCTTCCCCTGTGGTCTTCCACGCTATTCCTTACGTTCCACATATGAGTGAAATTATATAATTGTCTTTCTCTGCTTGGCTTATTTCACTTAGCATAATTCCCTCCAGTCCCATCCATGTTGACGCAACTGGTGGGTAACCATCTTTCTGATGGCTGAATAATATTCCATTGTATATATGAACCACATCTTCTTTTTCCATTCACCTGTTGAAGGGCATCTCAGCTCCTTCCACAGTTTGGCTATTATGGACATTGCTGCTATGAACATCAGGGTGCATGTGCCTCTTCTTTTCACTACAACTGTTATCTACTTTATTTTTTAGATCACTTTTAGTTAACAAAAAAAATTGAGCAGAAAATGCAGGTTTTATGTAAGAATGCTATATTAAGTTTTGGACCATCTATTAACCTGAAGTTGGTTTCAAGTGTGCTATACAATTCAGAGCAGGGTTTCTCAAGTTTGACGCTGTTGGACCAGAAAATTCTTTGTAGGCAGCTGTCCTGTGCAGTGTAGAACGTTTCACAGCATTTCTGGCCTCTACTAACTCTAGAGTAGAGTGTACCACCCCCCTCCAAGTTTTAAAAACAAGCTATGTCTTCAGACATTGCCAAATATCCCCTGGGAAGCAAAATCACCCCTGTTTGAGAACTAATTAAGAAAATTGCTGTAAATTTCAACAATTTTTAATGAATTCTGAAACTATAGATTATATAAATCAGGAGATTCTGATTTAAATAAATGTAAATACATGTACTATTTCTCTAGCATGCTATCCTCAAGTAAAGTATTAATAGTACAAATTACATTTAATGTATAAACAATGAAGTTTTGTCTTTGAATAATACATTGTTGCTTCTGGAAAAATGTTCATTCTATTGTATACATGTCAATTCATTTCAAATTCATTAAGATATTATCCTTTCAGAACAGAAATGAAATGCTTGGGATCTCCAATTTGATATTCAAATTACTTTTAAGTGTTAGTCTACAATTGGAACCTATAAACCACAAGCAACTATTTTAAAAACTGATTGATAAACTCACATTGAGTCAAAATACACATTAAATTCTAATGATTCTCTGCCTTTACCTAATTTGGTCAACCAAAATGAGAGAGCAGGCAATTTAACAAAGCTTCCAATAAGATAATACATCGGCTTGCTCTGCTTTCTCAAATCTTCTTTACTGTCTCTAACATCTCTGCATCAATAAGCTCTTCCTTCTATAAGCATGCACATGTCAATGAATTAATAGGCAAAAAATTCAAAATAAACATTCATGTACATAATAAATGGAAATTTATTAAATTGAAATAAATGGATATAAATTAAGAAATGGTGAGAGTTCTATACTCTAAAACATGAACAACCACTCCTGCAATTCCTACCAGAGAAAATCCTAGGAGTTATATATATCTTGAGATAAAAGTTAAGCAAGCAGGGGTGCCTGGGTGGCTCAGCCAGTTAAGCTCCCGACTCTTGATTTGTGCTCAGGTCATCATCTCAGGGTTAAGGGATGGGCTCTGTGCTCAATGGGGAGTATGCTTCTCTTCTTATCCCTCTGGCCTCCTCCCACTCACACTCTCTCTTTCTTTAAATAAATGAATCTTAAAAAAAAAAAATAAGCAAGCATACTGGAAAACTGTATTTTTCAAACTTGAGTGGTGAACCTTAATAAGTAGGGCTGAATGAATGAAAAACCACTGCCTGAGTTAGAGTTTAGCCTTGTGCATAGTATCAAAGCAAATTCTACCTGTGCCTGTCCTTGCTTCTTGATTGTCTTTGTTCTGCTACTCCCCCCAGCCAGAAAGATCAGAAAACAAACAGAAAGGTCCAGCCAAAGATGTGAAACAATACATAAAAATTCACTTGATTATAAGCTGCCTTCCCAACACACTAGAGACTGACTCTTTAAAAAACGTGTCATTGTCATTAATAACATTTCCCTATTTATTTCCCTATGTCTAGAAACAGTTTGTTTTTGTTTTTGTTTTATGCAAAGTTTATACAGTGTTACGTTAGTATAGCGGCTCTAGTCTTGCTATGGTTGATATTTGCTTGATATATCTTTTCCCATCCTGGTAACATAAAATTTGCTTGATTAAATTTTGGCTAAAGAGAGAAAAAATTTTAGAGAGGAACATGAATTTGAGAAAAAAATAATATCTTTGGAGATCCAGAACAGACTGAGTTGCAAAAGATTCTGGAGATTATAGGTAAAAGGATTATTTTGGAGAACAAATAGGTTAAAAAAAAAAAGGAAGGATTTTTATTCAGGAGGGCAGGAAGGGGTCTCAGTCAGGCATAAGCACAATTTCCTCGTTTACTTAAGAGGTGCCATAAAGGGACACCTAGGTGGCTCAGTCAGTTAAGCATCTGCCTTCATCTCAGGTCATGATTCCAGGGTCCTGAGATTGAGTCCCACATCAGGCTTCTTGCTCAGTGGGGAGCCTGCTTCTCTCTCTCCTGTTCCTTTGCTGTGCTCTCGCTCTCTCTCTCTCACAAATACATAAAATCTTTAAAAACAAAAAACAAAAACGAAACAGGTGCCAAAAATATACATCATGACAAGACCAAAGAAGGGGCATCCTGATTTGTGGAGTATTAGATGAAGGCAGAATAGGGAAAGATATGGGAATGCTTCACTTTTCATGTAGTGTCAGGAACAGAAGTCATTGCTTTGCATGTGAGTAACAGACTTGCTTCTCTAACAGCTGTGGTATCATAAAGTACACTCATCAAGAGCAGGGGTTTTGTGTCCTACACATCTTATTTCCAACAGCTAGTATGGTCAATGCTTACTACATATGGGGGTGTGACTAAAATTGAGATCATAGAAAAAGAAAGGAAGAAGAAAGAAAGGTATAAGAGAGAAAATACATTAAATATAAAATTATATACATGTATAAACATTCCTGAAGGAAAAAAGTACAAGCTTTTTAAACATTTCCTACAGGTGACCCATGAATATGACTCATTATGTGGCAAAAAAAAAAATTAATCTTTCTGACCTTAAGTTTCCTTATCAGTAAAATGAAGAGGCTGGACTGGATGATCTTTAAATTTTCTTCAGTTAGAAGGCGTTGTGTCTCCATAATTCATTTTCAACATCACACTTCGATGATTCTGAAGTTTAATCATGTTTAGTGAAGTTTTTTCTCCACAAAAGGCAAATTTCTGTGTATTCATGCCTAATCTTAAAAGTTGTGTGAGTGAATGAGCACTCAGGATAAGTTCTGGAAACCTAATGTACAGTCCTGTGATTATAGTCAACAATACTGTATTATATACTTCAAAGTTGCTAAGAGACTGGACCTCAAATGTTCTCAACACAAAATGAAATGATAATTATGTGACGTGACGGAGGTGTTAGCCAATGGTACGGTGGTGATCGTAACTGCGATACATAAATGTATCAAATCAACACTTTGTACACCTTAAACTTATACAGTATTATATGTTAATTATATTTCAATAAGAAATAATTCCATTTACAGTAACATCAAAAAAGAATAAATACTTAGGAGGGAAAGACTTGTACAAGGAATACTATAAAACATTGCCAAAAGAAATTAAGAAGACACTAATAAATGGAAAGACATTCTGTGTTCATGAATTGTAAGGTATAATAATGTTGATATAGATACTACCCACAGTGATCTACAAATTTAATGCAATCCCTATCAAAATCAATGACTTTTCTTGCAGAAATAGAAATAGAATAGAAATAGATTCACTCAAATTCCTATAGAATCTCAAGGGACTATTCAGAAATAGCCCAAACAGTTTTGAAAAAAAAAAAAAAAGGTTGGTATCTCACATTCATGATTTCAAAACTTATTGTAAAGTTACAGTCATCAAAACACTGTGGTACTGGCATAAACACAGACATCTAGACCAATACAATAGAATAGAGAACCCAGAAATAAGCCTTTGCATTTATAGTCAAATGATTTTTGACAGTGTGCCAAGACCATTCAGTAGGGAAAAAATGGTCTTTTAAACAAATGGTGTTGGGGAAACCAGAAATCCACATGCAAAAGAATGAAGTGGGACCCTTATCTTATACCACATACAAAAATTAACTCAAAATGGATCAAAAACCTAAATATACGAGCTGAAACATACAAGAAAACATATGGAAGATGCTTCATGAATTTGGATTTCTATGATTTCTTGAATATGACACCAAAAGCACAGCCAACAAAAGAAAACATAGATAAAGTGGACTACATTAAAAACAAAACAAAACAAAACCTCCATGCATTAAAAGATAATCAACAGAGTAACAAGACAACCTACGGAATGGGAGAAAATATTTGCAAATCACATATCTGATCAGAGGTTAATATCCAGGATATATAAAGAACTCCTATAACTCTACAACAAAATAAACAACTTGTTTCAAAAACAGGCAAAGAACTTTAATAGACATTTCTACAAAGAAAATACACAAATGGTCGACAAACATGAAAAGAAATTGAACATCACTAATAATTAGGGAAATGCAAATCAAAACCACAAGATGACACTTCAGCCCCATTAGTAGAGCAACTATAAAAAAGAAGCAAAAGCCAAAAAAAAAAAACCAAAAACAAAACAAAAACCCAAAATCCAAAAACCCCAAACCCCAGAAAATATCAAGTGCTGTGAGAATGTGGAGAAATTGGAACACTTGTGTCCTGTTGGTGGGAATGTATGATGGTCCAACCGCTATGGAAAACAGTATAATCTTTCCTCAAAAACGTATAGAATTACCATATGGTCTCGCAATTCCACTTCTGAATATATATTCAAAAAAATTATCAGCAGGGTCTGAAAGACCCCCTATGTACAGAGTAGTGATATTCACAATAGTCAAAAGGTGAAAGCAAACCAAATGTTCATTGATGGCTGAATGGATTAAGCAAAATGTGGTATATACACAACATAGAATTGTATTCAGCCTTAAAAAGGAAGGAAATTTCAGACACGTGCTGAGACATAGACAAATCTGATTTTATGATGAGTGAAACAAAGCCAGTAACAAAAAGAGAAATACTGACCACTAATGATTCAACTAATATGTTATGAACCCACTTTATGAACTCACCCTTCAAATGGGAAAAGTGATTGAACAAGTCAGCATAGGAGAAAAAAAGTATAATAGTGGTTGCCAGGGACTAGAAGGAGGAAAGAATAGGGAGTTGTTTAATGGATATTGAGTTTCAGTTTTGCATAATAAAAAGAGTTCTTGAAATTGGTTGCACAATAATGTGAATGAATTTAATGCTATTGAACTGCGTACTTAAAAATGGTTCAGATGTTAAATTTCATGTTCTGTGTATTTTACCACCATTAAAAATATTCTTTAAAGCCTTAATTTGTGTGAACATTTTTTTCTACCTTCTATTAGTTTCACATATTTTTATCAAATCTGAACATAATTTAAAATGAGTGAGATATTTTCTACTTACACCTTTGTGCAAATGACAATCTGCTCACTGTTCTTCTGTCCTTTTTCTAATTTATGCCTTGAAGACTTAGTGCTAGCTTAAGTAGAGGGTAAATTTTGCTGATTTGTTCAGTTTTCTCATTGGAAGGGTGAGTTCATATAATACCGAGAGGCACAAACACCAGTAGTATATGTTTGCTCATTTATTTTGCTGAGCGTGGTGAAAACACTGGCAGCTCCTCTATCAATTAAGAACCGAGACTGGACAATGTGGTTCTGTGGGGGTTCAAAGAGCATCAAGGCAATGCCTTCTCTTATGTCTTGGATTGACAGCTGAAACACATGATATAGACTCCCTGGAGATGCTGTGATTCCAGCTGAACCTCCTCAAAGACTTCACTGAGCAGAGAATTTAGATCCCTCTTGGTACTTTCACTTGGGTTATTGATAAGGTTTTTTCTGATCAGCTTCTTGGGTAAGGACTAGGCAGTTCTGTCCTTCCTCTTCATCTGTACTTTCTGTATGAGTTTTTGGTATTGAAAACAGCACCACTAGCATTTCATTTGATTTTCTCTTCCTTAAGATGCAAGTTGCTCACTACTTGGCTGCAATTCCTGCTCATCTACTTCCAGGGCTCAAAAGTAGATGGCTTTGGTGGAGGTTGCAGGGTTGCTGATGGGACATTCCCCTCTGTGAACTTGCCACCTGACTCTGCAAGATGAAGGGCTCCAGGAGTCACTGAAAAGACCCAACGAAATAATTTTTAACATTAAACCTCTAATAATGCGTATTGTTTCCACTTGTAAGTAAATAGATTTTTTTCTTGGCTGACTGTAAAACACTTTCCCTCTGAGGTTTTCAAAGGAAAGAGCTGCTAACGAGTAGTCCCTGTAGGGGACATGTTTTCTAGTAGGGTCTTCCCTCTTCTCATCTACCTCCCAGGGCCACCTTAGCATCTTTAAATGAGTAATTAGCACTCTCCCTGCTGACTCAGAATAATGAAAATCTCAACTCTAAAGAAGGTCAAAATTTCAGAACATATCATATTAGTTTCTAACCTTTTTTGGGAAAAGCTTTATTCTTTAATTTACACTAGCTTATGAAGAATTTAATCACTCTCATTTCCAGTGTGCTCACCTCAGTATCCAGTAGGACTAAATGAAGATTAAATTCACAATTAACTTTCTTTGAATGGCGGAATTTGTTGCAAAATTTAGCACACTCTCCAATTTTCAAGCCTTAACTTAGATACTTGTGTAAATAATATTTAAATAAAACATCATACATCGGATTTTCTTATTATACTTTTCTATGATTTCTTATTACAATAAAATCTGTAACTGATTTTCATTAAAAAGTATTTTTGTATACATTAAGAGATGTTACATTTGTTGTATATATTACATATAAATCCAGAAAAATATAAGATTGTCATATTATGAAAACCAGATGATACAAAAATAATTTATTGGCTTGAAATGTATTAACATGTTATTAGCATACTTTCATCAACCAGATGTAAAAGTACTGAGCAACTCAATTACTCCTTCATTTAAGTTTTTTTTTCCAAGTATTTATCATGTATAGAAATGTACGCTGAAAGAAAAACAAAATTGATCTTTTGATGGTCATCCAGGATCCTGTATAGTTTCTTATACTGACATATCATAGAACATGTTTGTATTTCTTTCATTTTTCTAACATTAAGTTAATGATTACTATTTACTGACATATTTCTTATATATAATATGTGTTAAATGTTTTTATAAAATATATACCAAAATACATGTTAAGATTTTAGATTGCTGTGACATGTATAGCTTTTTAGTATGTCTTTTCTTAAACCAGTATAAATGTTAATTTTATTTCAGTAAAATCTTAAAGCATGTAGTCTTATAACAACCAAAGAGGCATATATTATTTCCCTCATCTTACAGATATGGAGACCAACACATTGATTGGTGAAGTAACTTAACAAAGATTATAACATGATAGAACTCAGATCCAGAAATTGCTTTTCTTCTGTGTTGTCTTGTTTCTACAAGCAAGAGCTAGGAAGGTTAAGGATATAGACAATAGTCTTCTAGATAAAATAAAAAGCAAACTAGAAGTTCTGGATGTGGGAAAATCATTATTCCTTAAGTCAACTTAGTAAGTAATGTGAAAAGAAACTACAAATTGAACCCAGGTTCAGAATACCGACATTGTAAAAGTACTCAAAGAATATCTGATTTCAGCGTTACAGCAATGGAGATTGGAGGGAAGAAACACTTTCTGCTCTTTGGCAATAGGAAAGGAAATGTGACATTAGTTATGTTTAATTAAAAAACAAAGGGACTACGAACAGAGGGCATGTTTGGTAAAATATAGTTCAGGTATCCAGGTGTGACAGGATGGTGGCTTTGACCCTGGAAATTGCAGTGGAAAGGGAGGAAGTAAATGGATGTAAGATCTTGATGAGGTGGAATTTAGGGACTTGGTAAGTTGGGTATAGGGATGGAGGGAGGAGCAGTAAAAGGTGATTCCACTTTACTATTTAGTGAAGGGTACAGAAGGGATGCAGGAGGAGAAACACATTGGGATAGTTAGGGAAATAGTCTTTTAAATAGTTTAGCTTTATTGTTGAATGAGGTATCTAGCTTATATTTACTGAAGAGTTTAAGTATGTAGTTTGGTGTATTAGTATCTCTCTCACCTCCCCCCCCACCACACACACACTACAGGTAAAGTATTGCTGTTTTATGTCCACTATTGCTATGGTTAAAGTTTAAAGCAGACATTAAGAATTCATTCTCTGGTTAATTCAGATCTGAGTTCTAATCACAGGTAAGTTATTTTGGCAAGTTACTCAAATTCTCATCCATATGATGCTATGTTACTACGGATGATACAGTGTTAAAGTGAGAATTGAGGTAGATGCTCTATGTAAAGTACAAGATTTGGTATGATTTATACAGTGAGTGATAGTGATACCATTATGATTATTATTTTATAGAAAAAAAAACAAAATTAAGGCTTAGCAAGTTACCAGATTCATGAAAAAGTCAGTTGCAAAGCAAATACTTGAATCCATATCTGTTTGAAATCGGTGCATAAATTCTAAGTATTGTTCTGTCTTGACAAATGCTAGTTTAAGATCAAATATAATGCAGCCCCTTGGAATTAATGTGATTGTTCAAAAATGCATTATATCGTAAAAATTGAATGAATGAAGGTCCAGGACAGAAACCCAAAGAAAACCAAAATTTGGGAGATGAGAAGAAGAAAATAAAATACAAAGCAAATTAATGTGTATTCAGCTATGTATAAGGAAATCTAGACTCTTCATAGATTCTGAAACACAGAATGTTTCATGAGGGAGAGTCATCAGTGTCAAAGGTGACTGAGATGGCAAGATAAGGTGTGAAAAATGTCCACTGGGCTTAAGAAAGGGCCTTGATAATTTGGGGGAAAATACTGTAAGATATCAAAAACGGGTACAAAATGCTTTCTGAATAATAACATAGTACTTAAAAGCAATGCTGTCTATTATTTCAGAGACCAGGGTTTTTGTCAAGTAGACAATCCTTAATTATAATGGAGAAAGAGCACTTGAGAAATGATTGTGCCCATGTCCAAGAGCAAGTACAACAACAATTTTACTCACAAAGCATTAAAATGCTAATATTTCATCCTTATTATAAAGCTTCTAATGAAAAACTGAAAATGAAATAACAAGACTTCATTCCAATTATAATGACTGAAGCTAGAATGAGACATAGTGATATCACTTTTCCAATTCAAGTTTCTACAAATTAATATTACACTTTTGCAGCCTTCTGCAGGAGTTGAGTAGCTTAATTTTAAACAGACTTCATTGTAATGTGTTGTACATATTCAGAACTTCAGCTAACCATTTCACTACATTTAAACATTATTGTCAAAATACAGAACATTTTTAGAAAGTCCATTTATTAAATTAATTTTCCAGGACTTAGGTATGGTTAGAGATTGGCATTCTTGGAGACAGTTATTATTACTTATTTACCGAATTTTCACAGCATTGTTAGTATGTTACTCCTTACCCAAGGCTATTAACTAGTTGAATATTATTGATTCTTTCTCACCAGACATTTAAATTCTAGATGAAATACTGTCCCTGTTTTTTGGTCTTCTAGCTGACTATGTTTCAGATATTCCTGCGAACTAGAGTCTAGGACTTTCCTTGTGAAGATAATTCAGTATAAAGTTTTTAAAAGCTACTTGGCAGACTTACTTCTGAACAACTATGGTTAGAACAATGAGATCTGGTATGATGCAGATGTTAAAAAGTAAGTCAAATTACTATTATGAAAATAAATGTTATTTTTAGAACAGCTTTCGCTTTGCAGAGCTACTGAAAAGATAGTACAGGGAGTTCCCTTCTGCCTCACACCCAGTTACTCCCATTAGTATCTTTTGTTAACATGGCACAGTTGTTATTCTTAGACAATATTGATACATTATTATTAACAGAAGTTCATACTTCAGTCAGATGTATTTGATTTTTACTTGTTGTTCATTTTCTGCTTCAGGAGATACCTTCCAGGAAATGGTTACATTACATTGGTCATCATGCTTCTTAAGCTCTTCTTGACTCTGACAGTTTCTCAGACTTTTTTTTTTTTTTTGGTTTATTTTTTATAAACGTGGCAACTTTTAGGAATAGCAGTTAGGTATTTTACAGAATGTCCTAAATTGGTATGTGTCTAACATTTTTCTAATGATTATACGGAGGTTATTGGTTTTGGGGAGGTAGATCATAAAGTGCCATTTTCATCACATATCACAGGTATGTGCCAACAACATGACATCACAGTTGATGCTGACCTTGAGATAATGTTGCTGTATTTCTCCATCATAAATTTACCTTTTCTACACCTTTTCCATGCTGTACTCTATGGAAGGAAATTACTACGAGCAGCCCAAACTTAAATATGTTTGATGTCCCTGAGTGTTGAGTATCTACATCAGTTATTTGGAATTCTTCCATGGTAAAAATTTGTCTTGTCTTTTCCATTTATTTATTTGTTTGTTTGTTTAATTATTTATTTATGATTTTTATTTATTCATTTGAGAGAGAGAGAGAGCTCACAAGCAGGGGGAGGGGCAGAAGGAGAGGCTGAGCTGGGAGACCAATGCGGGGCTCAATCCCAGGAACCTGAGATTATGAGCTGAGCTGAAGGCAGACGCTTAACCATCTAAGCCATCCAGGCGCCCCTTCATGTATTTATTTATCAAATCATTTACTTATATCAATATAGACTCATATGTATTTATTTAATATTTTGGATTATAATCTAATACTACTTAATTATTTCATGATTCAAGTTGTTCTAGCTTTGGCCACAAGGAGCTCTGTCAGAGTTGGTCCCTTGATCCCACTGGCATACATAACTATGATTTTCTTTTTAATATTTCCTCACATTCTGGCTTATGCTGTAAATTTTCTAACCCAGTCCTATAATCACCCATTTCTCCAAAAAGCACTGTTTCCTTTTATTGGAGAATGCTGTTGGAAACCAAGACCTGCGTTCCAGGTGTTTTCATTCCTCTGGACTTTTGTTGCTTCTAGGCCCTTTTAGTTGACAGAAGTAGCAAATATACATGTGTATGCTAACCTATTTACATACATTCCAGTACATACTTCTAGGTGTTACCACACATATCTTAATAATCTAAAACATGATTTTGTAGAGATATCCATTTGGTTAACCAAATGATAATCCATTGTTACATGGATCATTCTAGCCTCCTACTCTACTCCTCCTACCCTACACCTACTCCAACAGTGAGAAGCCTGTTTGCAACCATCCATCACCCATTTATTGAATTTTTTAATTCAAGTATATAGGCAGTGTTATCATAATTGATAGCCAGTATTCCCATGGAAAACAATTTGATCAACTAGAATACAGCGCTTCTGTATAGTTTCTTTTAACCTTAGTCTTTCATACATCACTAATTTCCAAAGTTAATTAAGTCAGCACTTCTTTCTCCCATCCCCTTGCTGAGGCTGTTTTATATGTACATTTATAATACAGTTAGATTCTTTCCTCACATTCTGCATTACATCTTGGGATTCCTTGACCTCCTAAATGATTTTTTATATATTAAGAATCACTCTTCATTAAGTAAATTCTATGGGCTTTGACAAATGCCTTGTGCCATGTATCCACTACTGGAGTATCATGAGGATAGTGTCCCCACACTAAAATATTCCCTGTACTTTTTTATTTAAACTTCCCCCTCCCCCTGAGTCTCTGCCAAACTCTGGCCTTTTCTACATCTCTTCTTTTGTCTTTTGCAAAATGTCATATAATTGGAATTATACAATAAGATATACAATAAGTATAACTTATATACAATAAGTATAACTCAGACTTGCTTCTTTCACTTAGCTTTTGTTTTACCTATGTATTTTTGCAAACTATTGGTTTATTTATTTTTTTTAATGAAGCATAATATCCTATTGTATGGATGTGCACAGTTTATCCATTCCTCTACCAAAGAGCATCTTGTTATTTATCCAGTTTGGGGTAATTATAAATAAAGCTACCTTAAACATTGATATGCATGTTTATGTGAGGACATATGTTTTTAAAGTGGTGGATAAAGGTGATACTTTTCTTCAGAGATATTTTATGATAATGAAAACTTCAATAGAAGCCTACTAATAAGAAATCTGTGCTTGAAAACAGCCCTTGGAATAGGTTTTTTAGCCAGGACTCATATACTGGTTATAGGTGTCCTAAATTTGTACCTGGGATAAGGGTGTTTGAGATCCAAGGAACAAATACAAAAAAACAGGAGCAAGCCAGGGAAAAACCATTTGGTAATTCTTTAAGCAATTTTGTATGAAACCACTGGATTTGATACTTCTCTCTATTGTTAAACAAAGCAAAGCAAAACAAACAAACACAAAAGGAGGGGGGAAAGTCTAGAGATTCTGAATGGTAGGCAAAATTTGTGAATTACTTTCTAAAATAGTGCATGATCTTAATGGATGGCAGGTAGATACCCAGAAAAAGGACATTTTATGATGTGAAATATATTACACTGCTTCCAGAGAAAACCTATCCTTTCATGAAAATTTTGTCCTTAGCAAAGTTTCAATTTTCCAAATAAAGCCTTTAGAAATGCTTGCCTTCAAAGCACATACAGATACCTACCATTAAAGTGAGGTGCCCTCGGGAGAAGACCTACACAAAGACAAAGAAAATAAACCATAGCTGACTATACTTAAAAAGAACTCTCTTTCATGTATAAGTTTATAACAATTACATCCATGGGGAAAAAAGAGACTTTATGTGTCTGTAGTGTAAGCTCTTATAGTTGGCTTTTCTTTTTGTAATGCAAGTGCCTTGTTTAAGCTTTGATAGTGGAAGCATCCACTTCAAAGACTATCCATTTCAAACAGACCTCTGCTTCACCAAAGGCTACGTAAAATAAACATTTTGTCAACCACACTACTAGATAAAGATTCAGGCCTCTTTCTCCCCCTGAGGTTCCTTTGTCTTAGAGATCTTGGTTGATTTCTGTAACTGACCATTTGGTCCACTGGATTTTCCTCTTCCCATGTTTCAAATTCCTGCTCTTATGTTTTAAATTCACCAATAGTGAGCCTGTGAAACCCAAGGCCCTTATCCTTGACCCCAATAAACACAGAAACCCAGGCCAGTCTGTATGTGCTATCTATTTAACTCTCTCTTTTCTCTCTCATCCCCCTCCAAATTTCTCTCCACTTGTGACTTCAGTGTGTGTCCCCTGGTATGCCTTTTACTCTTCAGGGCTTATAAGTAATAAACTCTTTTTTTTTTTTCTTCTAAGTTTCCTAATGGTTATGGCTGAAGGACATCTTGGAATCATAAAAAGAACCACACAGTTTAGTTTAGTTGTAATGTTGGCTTAGAAGGGGAAATGTCTGAAGGAAGCTCACTTTATCTAGTTCTTCTTCTTCCAAATTGCCCAGGCATTTCTAGTCCATAGCATTACTACTGATAGGTTGAAACCAGCACAAAACAATGCCTATTAGATTTCTAAATAGTTTCAAAAGAATTTTGTATTTAGAAAAAGAAAGCATCTGTCAAAAGTACTCAGAGAACCATAAGTTTAAACTTGTACACTGCAAAATAAAACTTCAGTTGATACATTAAATAAGACATGATTAAACACAAATTTTTTGATTTGTCGCAAATCTCCAAACAATATTTCCAACATATTTATTGAAAGAAATCCACATATAAATGCACCCATGCAGTTCAAACCCGTGTTATTTGAGTGTCAACCATATAGGACATTCTTGGAAAGGCAAAACCATGGAGACAGAAAAAAGATAAGTGGTTGCTAGGGGTGTGTGTGGGGGCAGGCAGTGGGAGATGAATAGGCAGAGCATAGAGGATGCTTATGGCAGTGAAAAAACTCTATATGATCTTATAATGATGGATTTACGTCATTATACTTTTGTCCAAACCCATGGAATGTACAACATCAAGAGCGAAATGAATGTAAATTATGGACTTTGGATGATTATGATATGTCAACGTAATTTTATCCTTGGTAAAAAAAAATACCCCATCTGGGTGACTGTTGTTGATACTGGGAAATGCTCTGTGGATATGCGAAAAATCTCCCTATCTTCCTCTCAATTTTGTTATAAACATTAAACTGCTTTTAAAAATAAAGTCTTCAAAAATAAAACAAAACTTATATGGTATTGTTCTTTTCTTCCAAATTGCTTTGGATAGTCTTGGTTATTTGTATTTCTGTATAAACTTTTGAACCAAACATACAATTTCAACAGAAATACACTCTGGATTATTAACTCATAACTCATGAACTTATCAATTAGTTTGGGGAAAATTCACTTCTTCCCAAGATAAATACTTCCAATCTATGAAAATATACTTTCCACATCAACAATAATGTCATGACCAAGCCAATAAAATCATTTTCTCTGTTTCTTATTTTACTTTTTTAATTTAATTTAATTTTTTTTGGAGGGAGGGGTAGAGGGAGAGAGAGAGAGAAAATCTTAAGCAGGTTCCATGCCCAGCGCAGAGCCTGACGTGGAGTTCGATCTAACGACCCTGAAATCATGAACTGAGCTGAAATCAAGAGTCGGACACCTAACTGACTATGATTTATTGTTCGAATGTTTTAAAATAGATTTATTGAGATGTAATTCACATATCATACAAACCACTTAAAGTGTACAACTCACTGATGTTTAGTGTAGTTACCAGATTTGTGAAACTATCACTTCAATCTAATTTTTGAATATTACATTATCTATTAGCAATCACTCCCCATTCCTTCCCACCTCCTACTCAGTCCTATGTAACCTAACCTACTTTCCCTATATATTTGCCCATTCTACACATTTCCTATCAATGGAATGACAGAAAATGGTTTTTTGATTTCTTTTTCTAGTTGAGTCAGTACTTTCAAGGTTCATCTATATATCTGTGTGTATATCTACTTCATTTTTATAAGTCTGCTAAGTAATATTTCATCAAATGATATACAACATCTTACTTTTCCATTCATCAGCTGCTGGAAATTTGGGTTGTTTCCATTTGGGGGTTCTCATAAATAATGCTGCTATAGACTTTTTGGGGGTACATTTTTAATTTTCCTCAATTATATAATCAGGAAAAGAACTCTTGTGTCTTACAGAAACTCTGTTTAAGAAGTTTGCTATTCTGATTTCCAAAGTTACTGTTATTATTTTATATTCCTACAAGCAGTATATGTGGGTTCTAATTTCTATACCTTCTCACCAACAGTTGTTACTGTCTTTTTGATTATAGCCATCCTAGTGGGTGCTGAGCAATATTTGAATAAGGGTTTTGATTTATATTTCCTTAGTGACTATTGATGCTGTACATCGCATTTTGGCCCATTATGTATCTTTTTGGAGAAATAGCTCCTCAGATCCTTTGCCTGTTTTTTAAAAATTAGTTTATCTTTTGAATATTGAGTTGTAAGAATTCTTTATATGTTCTTGAAACAAATCCCTTAACATTAAATAATTTGCAAGTATTTTCTTCCATTCTATGGGTCAGCATTTTACTTTCTTCACTGTATTATTATACAAAACTCAGTTTTGATGAGTTTTTTTTTTTTTTGGTTATACTAAGGAATCATTGCCTAATCCAAGATCAGTAAGATTATCTCCTCTAAGACTTACATAGTTTTAATTTACATTTTAGCTTCATAAGTTTTTTTTTTTTAATTTATTTTTGTATATGGTACATGGTAGGGGCACAACTTCATTCTTTTGCATAAAGAAATACACTTATCCCAGAGTCATTTGTTAAAAAGACTATTTTCCCATTGACTTGTGTTGACACCCTTGTTGAATAGTAACTGGCCATAAGCAGGAGTTTATTTTGGACTCTTAGTTAATCTATATATCTGTCTTTATGTCAGTACTATATTGTCTTGCTTATTGTACCTTTAGAGTAGATTGTGAAATTTTTTGTAATTTTTATAGTAAATTTTGAAGTTAAGAAGTTCCCTTTTTTCTTTTTCAAAATAGTTTTGTCTACTATAAGTCTCTTATCTTCCCATATAAATTTTAAGATTTGATTGTCAATTTCTACAAAGCAGCCAACTTTGATTTCGATAACAGTCAAACTAACTTTCATGGTATCTTTACAGAATTCTAACTCACATCTGAAGTAACTTTACAGTAGCCAAAATCTTTGTTAACAACCATGCTATTAAAATGCATAAATTAAATATGCTTATATTATGCTGGAAGTCATGGTTAAAAAGCATTAGTTCAAAAAAACAAACAAAACAAAACAAAACACATTAGTTCCTTTTAAAATATATCAACAAATCTAATGACCAGGCAATAAAATTTAATGTTTTCAGGTCTCTAGGTAGGATAAGTCCTCAGTTGCTTAAATGTAAATGAATATGGATGTTAAACAATCTTTAATTTAGAGTAGTAGGAATAGAGTTTCCAACGAATTTGAATAAGAAAATGTCACAAACTTCCACATCATTGTTAGAGAAAGCTGGTATTCTACTCGTGAAATCAATTATTTTATATCTGTTGTGACAGACCTGAGAATAGAAATAATCATCAGAACTGAGGTAAGTTTATTGGTAAGATATAGGAACCCAAAAGTCTGTGGATATTTAAAGCATTTCTGAATTAGTGTGCTTTTCCCATTCGTTCTTTATGATACCCTCGCGTACTGGTGTTTCATACCAGTCTGCATTTTCAGCTGTGGTTGGAGCCGTGATTCTCCTATTATGTTCCTTGGTCAGGACCAGCAGCATTAGAACCAAAGGTGAAACAGAAATGCAAATTCTCAGGCCCAAGCCCACACCTACTAAATCAGAGTATTTGATGGGTTGGATCCTTCAATTTGTGTATTAGCAAGCTTTCAGGATGGCTCTGATGGAGGCTAAAGTTTGGTAAACTCCGAGAAATGGTTTGAGAAAAGGATATTCTAAATTGACCATATCTGATTTAACAGTCTTTGCTTACTTTTCTCATTTCCTCTCCTGGATTCTGTGTTTATGATGTTATTTTAAAATTCTGGTTAGCACCTATTATAACATCATGCATGCCTTTATCTATGGTTAGTGTTTTGCTATTTAAGAGCCTTTTGTAGAGAGGGTAATTACATTTTGTATTTAGAGCACAGTTAAATAGTTAAAGTAATGTTTTGTCCTTTTACAAATTTTACCTGTGGGGCGCCTGGGTGGCACAGCAGTTAAGCGACTGCCTTAGGCTCAGGGCATGATCCCAGCATTATGGGATCGAGCCCCACATCAGGCTCCTCTGCTATGAGCCTGCTTCTTCCTCTCCCACTCCCCCTGCTTGTGTTCCCTCTCTCGCTGGCTGTCTCTATCTCTGTCAAATAAATAAATAAAATCTTTAAAAAAAATTTACCTGTTATCATTTATAGTAAGATTTATTTAGTATTTATTACTTGCAAGGATTACAAACAAGGACTTAATGTATACAAACACACATGCATACACATGTACAAACATATACACACAACAGAACATTATATGTGTATGTATATTAAACATGTATACATTTATATATATATATATATATATATACACATACATAGATATGTATTAAGCAATTTACATACATAGATACATATACATTATTTTACTCCTAATGGTCAACTCAGGAAATAAAATTATTAATATCCCCATTATACAATTGAGGACACTGAACAACAGAGAAGTTAAAGAACTTGCCCCAAATTTGGATCCGTTAAGGGGAAGTGGGATTCAAAAAAAGGCAGTCTGGCTCCAATTCATGATGCATACTGGTTAATATACACTGAATAAGCAGCACATGTTTGCTTTCCCCATTAGGGATGATGTAAAATATTGGCACAGAACATATCTGTGGCAAATGAATTTAGATTCATAAACCATCCTGCAACTATGTGGGAATGATTTCCTACATACCGGTTCCTTCTAAGCCAGTGAAGTCGCCCCTTGAAAAGAAAATAATCCTAGATATGTGGTGAATACACTTTTAGCAAAATATGGCCATGGTTATATTTCTTACAGAATAAGATCAAAGTCAGATTAATAGTAAGACTATACCCCACAACCAAGATATACAGTGATATCTTCAGAAAAAAAAGAATCCAAACTCAAGGTGATGAAATGTTTTTTGCTTGCATGCTATAGGAGAAATGATGGTTTGCTATTTCTGGTGGGGAGAGCACTGCTTTAACTACTGGACACTCCTCCCCAATCAGAGCACAGAGAAATCTGGACAAAGAAAATCCTCCATCTGACTTAAGCCTGAGATGGCAGAGTGATCAGACACAAGGAGGAACATAGCACACACACATCTATATCACAGTAGAGACAGACCATGTCAATAAAGATGGGACAGATTTACAAACTGGCACATATTAAGTACTAAATAAAGGTTGCTACAAATAAACAAAATTGCATAATAACAGGTAGAATTTCTTTTTAAAATTCAAAAAAATCCTATTGTAACTAATTGTGATTGAAGGAAAATTATGGGAAGGTAGAATTGGAGAAGCAAGGCACAGGATCCATTCAACACTATATGTGACAAAAGAATGAATAAGCTAGATTTTATCACAATTGTGCTCCTCTGATTCAGTAATGCTTTGGAATGCTTATCTGAACCATGCAATAGAAGCACTTCAAAGAGTGTGCATTCCTGGTTTTAGGAAATGATGCAAGGAGTTCTCTATATCTTCTGCAAGTACAACATGCCCTTCAGCTTCCCAACACATTTTATGAGGCCAGGGTTACACAAATGACATGAAATACATAAAACAGATAAAGATATTACATGAAAGGAAAGCCAAAGACCAATATTCTTCATGAATATAAATACAAAAATCCTCAGCAAAATATTAGTAAACCAAATACGATAATCTATAAAAAATAATTACCCACCATGAACAAGTGGGATTCGTTCTAGTTATATAAAAATGTTTCAAAAAATAAGAATCTAACAATGTATTTTTCCACATCAAAAGATAAAGAAGAAAATCACATGATGATATTAAATGAAACAGAAAAGTATTTGGCAAAATACAACACCCACTCATGATAAAAAGTTTCAGCAATTTAGGAATAAAGAGGAACTTTCTCAACTTGATAAAGAAGATCTACAAAACAAACACACACACAAACAAAAAACCTAGAGCTAACTTTATACTTAATGGTGAGCATAGACACTCTACCTATGATTGGGAAAAAGTAAGGAAGTTCTCTTTCACTATACCTATACAATATTGTGCTGGAATTCTCAACTAGTGCAATGAAATAAGAAAAGAAAAAAAATGAGCACAGATTGGAAAGAAAGAAATATAAATGTATTTATCCGTGGATGACATGATTGTCTATATAGGAAAACTCAAAGATTCAAGTAAAAAATTCCTGGGAAAATAAATGAATACACCAAGAACATAGGATACAAGATAAAACTTCTAGAGATAAATATAGGATTAAATGAACATTGACCTGGGTTTGGTAATGAGTTTTTGTATACAACACAAGAAAATAGGATGCATGAATAACAAAAGTGATAAATTGGATTTCAATAAAATTAAAAACTTCTTCTGTATAAAAGAACCTATTAAGAAAATGAAAACCCAAGCCGCAGATTAGAAGAAAAATATGTGCAAAATACATATCTTCTATAGGACTTGTTATAAAATATACAAATAACTATCAAAACTGAATAACAGAAACTATCCAACCCAATTAAAAATGGGCAAAAGATCTGAACAGGTACCTTACCATAGAAGTTATGTGGACAGTAAAAAATCATATGAAAAGATAAGAAACAAACAAAAAAATTAAAAAAAAAAAAGAAAAGATAAGAAACATCATTTGACATTAGGGAATTACAAATTAAAATAGTAACATGATATACTGCTTACATATAGTAATGGCTAAGATCCTAAAGGAGTCAAGACCAATTGGTGGTTATACAGTGGAGCAATTCATTCTCTGCTGGTGGGATTGCAAAACAGTACAACCACTTTGGAAGACAATTTGACATTTTCTGACAAAACTAAATGTAATCTTGCTGCACAATTCAGCAACAGTGCTCCTAGTTATTTACTCAAGAATTTGAAACTTACGTCCATATAAAACTTATATCCACATAAAATCCTGCATGCCAATATTTATAGATACTTTATTCATAATAGCCAAAGATCGAAAGCAACAAGATGTTCCTCAATAGAGAACTGGATAAACAAGCCATGGTACATCATACGATGGAATATTATTCAGTGATTTTAAAAAGTAAGCTATAAAGTCACAAGGGGATATGGAGGAAGCTTGAATGCATATCTCCAAGTAAAAGAAACCAGTCTGAAAAGGCTATGTACCACACAATTTGACTTATACAACATTTTGGAAAAGCCCAAACTATAGACACATTACAGAGATCAGTGCTTGTCAGGGATGTGGGGGTGGGGAGAAGAAAGATTTAAGTAAGTGCAGCACAGAGAATATTTTAGGGCTATGAAACCATTCCAATGATACTATAATGATGGATACATAGCACTATGTATGGGTCAAAACCCCATGGAACTTTACTGAACAAAGAATGACCCTTAGTATATAAAAATTAAATAGGAAATCATGTGATTCCTGATAGAAATATAAAATGTAGAAAAAGAAAGTATTACAAATCTATGAAACAATCTCACTTAAAAGAATGGCGCAGAAGTTGCTATGTAAGTAATTATGGAAATAAGTGGAATAAGATGGGAGGTAATCCAAACCAAACCAGACAACCTAACAAAAAACTTTATTTCTAAGCATTGTACTCTCATTCTTAGTTATTTTCTGTGGAGTTACATGTCAACAATTCTGATACTGCTACACATATATATTGGAAATGAACAGCTAAGTAAATTAATAGTGTATATAGGAGTCAGGTTCTTTACTGAGAGAAGTGTCTACAGATAAACAAGTTTAGGTGGCTAAAATGATTCAAGTGGTAATGGATTACAGCTGGACATACTTGCACAAACTCATGTTTAATTTATTATAAATTCAGATGGTTACAGATAGAAATATGTATAAATGCATGTACATACACTGGTTAGTATACATACATATATATACATACTTAGCTGAGAAAATCTAAACAAATACAACCCAGTGACAATGAGTTCACCAGGTGCTGAATTTTTGGCTTCTAAAATTATTCTCAATTAAAAGAAAGAAAAGCTCCTTGGATAAATATCTAATTCTAGGCTTGGACGTGATTGGACAAGATGAGGCTGGAGCATCCACAAATTAAGAAAGTGCTAACACACACACGCACACACACATGCATGATTGAGGTATGTCAAAGGGACAGAGGAGCTATCTGAAGGAACTCCCCAATGACCAAAGCTGAAAAAATCCGAACAAAATAAATAAAATTATATTAAACTGTAACTCAAAGTATGAAATGAATAGCATGAGCCCATAGTTATATAAATAAATGAATGAATGGAGAAAGAAGAGACAAATCTTTTCTGAAAAAGAACTGCAAATGATTTATGTTGATACTTCTTCCCCAAGGATGAGAAAGACAACTCCAACTCCTTTAAGTGTGGACTTCACATAGTAGCTTCCTTTCAGATAGATATACATATAGATCTATAGATATAGATCTCTGTATGTATATACGTACATAGATATATGAAGGGAAAGGGGGAAAGTAACTTTGCATTTGAGAAACCTTACAAACACTGTTTCAGCCAAGTAACCAAGGTTAACATCAACAGTGATAGGTAATGTTGATATTATCTGCCATTAATAGGATGTGATACAATGTCACTTTATCTGTGTTCTTCCTCTTGCAAACATACAATTCCATTCTAAGGAGAAGGAAAAATTCAGATAAATCCAAATTAATTCAAAATACCAGTGCTCCTTGAATCTCTCAAGGTCATCAAAACCAAGGAAATTCTGACAAACTGCCAAAACCAAGAAAAACTAGAAGATAGAACTATAAAATCAATGTGGTATTTTGGGTGGTATTTGTAACAGAGTAATACTAGGTAAGAACAAAGGGAATCTGAATAAAATATGGTTATTAGTTAAAAATAATATATCAGTATTTGTTACTTAATTGTGCCAAATATACTATATTAATGTAAGGTATTAAACGTAGGGGAAACTGCATGTAGGATATATAGGATGTCTCTGCACTATCTTGACAATTTTACTGTAAATCTAAAACTATTCTAAAATCAAATGTGTTTTTTGTAGTGAAATTTTCAAACATGTATTATACCAACAGTCCTTTAATTTTGAACATGAACTTCCTTGACATTTTAGATTTGAGATATTCAACAGTCATTACATTTTTCTTGAAAACTTTCATTCTCCCGAAGCAATTTTTTTACAATGAATATTTATTATTATACTAGTTAAATTTTTAATGGGGGTTATTTTAAATAAGATTGTTTTGATGATGTTGGTAAACCTTTGTTACTAAGCAGTTTAAACATATTTTGTACGTAACGAAAATGTAAATCAATGAGCATTTAGAACTAGAGGCCTGTTGACTAATTTTAAGTGATTAAATCACTTAAAAATTAATTAAATCAATTAAATTTAATTTAAAGATTTTAATTTAAAATTAATTAAATTTGAATCATTAAAAATTAATAACATGTCACAAATTACAGGACTGTTGAATCAGCATTTCCAATATTTTTCAATTCAGTATCTATTATGAAGTTTTCAAAATGCAATAAATAGAATTAGAGCATTTTGTGTGAACTTGGACTAAAATAGGATTTTGTCTGAAACCTCCTAAAAGTATTTCTGAGTTTAAAACACAAGTATGTAATACTCTCCACTTTTTAAAGTTTTGCTTTTTGAGTTTTTTGTTTACTTTTTTGCTTATTTTTAACATATGGTGTTAGAGCACTCAGGAAAGCAATTTACATGGAAAATAAACAACTGGCTGACTGCAAGGTGTAGTGTTCAAGCAAAATAGCAAGCACTCTTTGAATCACAATTTTAGTTTTGTGGTTTATTTAATTGTAAATTGTACAGCATAATAATCACTCTAATTTATTCCTTTCTATGGTTGCTTTTGTGTGCTACCATACATAACACACAATTTGCATAAAGCAAACCATTGGAACTTTGACATTTATGGCAAATGAGGCTTCTGGGGGGGGCTATTTTCAAGCTGTTTTTAATAAGGGACATTTGAAAACAATCAAAACTATCCAATAATGTAGTTTTTTTTCAATATTATTCAGTTCAATATTCTATAGTTTCTAAAACAATTTCCTATTAAAATAATTTCCTATTTGACACATGGGTTAAGTATATTTTGAAACTTGTAAATATGAAAATGTTCTAGTTATAGTGTTACAAATTGCATTACTATCAGCATGATTTTTATTCCATGAAACCTTATTCTGTTGCTCACATCATCAATTTCTATAAGTATGTCATAAAAAACACAAATAAAGTACCTTTAATTGGTCAAGATGAAAAATAAAAACTTGAAAATTTAATATTGTGTTTTAATTTCCATTTGTTTCTACCAACGCCCTGTGAACAAACATTAATATCTAGCTTGATGCATGGTAGTTATGTAAGATGCTGGCAAAAGAGGACATGAAAGGATATTCTGTAACCTTTAGATACATTCATAAAAGAGAAAAAAAAAAGTCAAATTAATGGTTCAGCCACCCCATTAAGTGATGAAACAATATGTTTAAGATGGACACAGCTGCACTGGGCTCACCAAGCACGGGGCTCCCAGAGAGGGATTCTGCTCCCATGATGCTCTGTGTATTTGTAAAGGAACAGAAGTAGAGAAACGTCTAGTTATTTACAAGAAAAAGAAAAGATGGGTGTAGTTAATCACTGAAGAATTTGTCTCCTCACCCCCCCCCCCAAAAAAAATGCCTTCACACATTGACACTGGCATTAATCTGTTCTTCAGCTGAGCTAACTCTGACTGGCTGAGCAACTTCTTAAGCTACTTGGAAGGAGAAGGATGTGAATCTCCTAGACCTGTGTTTTTTCATAAAAATGATAATCCCAACTGAAAATGGTATTTATTATTGACTTTTTATCGATAAAACTTTATCAAGTAAAGAAATTACTATTCCTCCTTGAACATTTTGTTTTCAAGCAATTGCGATTCATGTAATGAATCTTACTGGTATTGTGAGTTTAGCAATTGTGATTCATGTAATGAATCTTACTGGTATTGTGAGTTTAGAAATCCGCCCTGCCTAAATTTTCTCTTGTTGTTTTTTCTGATATCTCATTGGATAATTAGATTGCATAAAAAAATCCCAAGTAAAAGGATTTTATACATGAAGAAATTTGCATTTACTCTTTTCTTTCAGCTTTCAATTTGTGATGAAAGTGAGCCTTCTGAAAGTTAACAATTAACTTCCTTTTCTCAAATCCGTATGCTTTTGTTTTTAAAAACTTTGTTTTTTGGAGCAGTTTTAGGTTTACAATAACATTGAGAGAAATGTAGAGAGATTTCCCAGATATACCCTGTACTCACACATGCGTAGCCTCTTCCATTATCAATATTACACACTGGATCCTACATTGGAACACCATAATCATCCAAAGTCCATTTTTTACCTTACTTTATGGGTTTGGACAAACAATAATGACATATACCCACCATTATAATATCATCCAGACTATTTTCACTGGATATCTGAATATGTGGTTATATTTATACCTCAGTATTTAATATTTTCGTTTCCTACATAAATGGTATTGTGGTTTTACTTTCATGTTCATTTTGTTCATTGTTGATATCTAGGAAAGCGATTGACTTTTGTACATTAAACTTATATGCTTCAAACTTGCTATAATTGCTTATTTTTTACAATAATTTTTATGTTGATTCTTTTGAATTGTCTACATAGATGATCATGTCATCTGAAAACACAGTTGTATGTCTTCCTTTACACTCTTAAATCTTTTGTTTCCTTTTCTTCCCTTATTGCATTAGCAAGGGCTTGCAATATGATGGTGAAAAAGGGGTGATGAAAGGGGACAACCTTGCCTTGAACCTGATAGTAACAGGAAAGCTTTGAGTTTCCAACCACTAAGTATGATGTTTGCTCTAGGTATTTTATAGACAGTCTTTATAAAATTAAAACTTCCCTTCTAGTTCTAGTTTGCTGAAAATTTTTAGCATGAGTGGAAGTGGATCTTGTCAAATCTTTTTATTTTTTGTGGCTTATGTGATTTTTTTTTTTTTTCCTGTTGATGGGGTGGATTACATTAATTGATTTTCAAATGCTGAATCAGTCTTGCATACCTAGGACAAATCCTATGTCATGGTGTATAATTCTTTTTATACTTTTTTTTAGATTTGATTTGCTAACATTTAGATGAGAATTTTTGAATATATGTCCATGAAAGTTTGTTTTGTTTTCTTGTAACATCTTTATTTTGATATTAGGGTAATGTTGACTTCGTCAAATGAGCCAGGAAATATTCCCTCTGCTTCTATCTTCTGAGAGAGATTGTAGATTATTGGCATAATTTTTTCCTTAAATATTTGGAAGAATTCAACAGTGATTCTATCGATCCAGTGCTTACTGTTTTAGAAGGTTATGAATCATTGATTCAATTTCTTTAATAGACACAGGCTTATTCAGATCCTCTATTTCTTCTTGAGTGGTATATAGCAGATTGTGTCTTTCAGGAAATTGGTTCATTTCAGCTAGGTTATAAAATTTGTGGGCAGAGTTGTTCATAGTATTCCTTTATTATCCTTTTAATTTCCATAGATTTATATTGATGTCCCCTATTTCATCTCTGATACCAGTAATTTGGAGTCTGTCTCTTTTTTTCTAATTTAGCCTTGTTAAAGGGTTATCAATTTTATTGATCTTTCAAAGAATAAGCTTTTGGTTTCATTGATTTTCCCTACTGAGTTCCTGTTTTCAATATTACTGATTTCTGCTCCATTTCTTTTTATTTTATTCTGCTTAATTGGATTTAATTTGCTCCTTTTTCTTGGTTCCTAAGGTGAAAGCACAGGTTGCTGATTTTAGATCTTTCTTCTTTTCTGAGATATGTATTCAATGCTATAAATGTCCCTTTAAGCCCTGTTTTTGCTGCACTGAACCAAAATTATAGTTTTTTTATTTAAGATATTTTTAAATTTCTCTTGAGATTACTTCTTCAACTCCTGTATTATGCAGAAATGTTTGTTAATTGCTTAATCTCCACTTATTTTGGGATTTTCCAGTTATTTTTCTGTTATTAATTTCCAGTTTAACTCTATTGTGATCTGAGGGCAGATACTGTATGATTTCCAATCTTTTAAATTTGTTCAGGTGTGTTTTACAGCCCAGAATGTCAATATATCCATGTGAGCTTGAGAAGAATGTGTGATCTGCTCTTGTTGGATAAAAGAGTCTACAGATGTCAATTATAACCAGTTGATTGATGGTGTTGTTGAGTTCAATTATGTCTTTACTTATTCTTAGCCTGCTAAAATCTGTCCATTTGTGGGAAAAGAATGCTAAGGTCTTCAGCTATGATAGTGTCTTTATCTATTTCTCCTTGCAGTTCCATCAGTTGTTGCCTCACATTGTTTGACATGTGCATTAGGTACATACATGTCAGAGACTATTAGGTCTTCTCAGAGAATTGCCCCTTTATCATCATGTAATTCCCTTATTTGTTCCTGATAACTATCCTTACTTTGAAATCTGTTCATTCCGAAATTAATATAGCTACTCCTGCTTTCCTCTTATTAGCATTAAATGATATATTTTTCCATATCCATTTACTTTTTGAAATCTATATGTGTCTTTATATTTATAGGCAACATATAGTTGACTTATGACTTTTGATCTACTATGAAAATCCCTGTATTTTAGATGGTACATTTAGACCACTGACTTTCAAAGTAATTAATGATATAGTTAGATTAATGGCAACCATATTCACTAGTTTTTTATGTTGCCTTTCTTCATTCCTATTTTTATCTACCATTGTTTTTCTGCGTTTTGCAGTTTAAATCAAGCATTTGATATGATCCAATTTTCTCTCCTTTCTTAGCGTATTGGTTATGGTTTTTTTCCCTCATTTTTTTCCAGTGGTTTTCAGTGTTTTCAGAGTTTGCAATATACATTTACAAATAACCCAAGTCCAATTTCAAATAACACTATTCCACTTCCCAGGCAATGTGAGTACCTTACAATAACAAAATATTCCTAATTCTTCTTTCTCTTCCATTCTACCATTGCTGCTATTCATTTCTTATATATATAAGTATATATCCATATATATGTATATATATATGCATAAGCATACAAAATCAAATACACTGTTGCCATTATTATTTTGGGGAAAAATCTGTTGTCAAATCAATTAAGAATAACAGAAATAAAAGTTTATTTAGTCTTCACTTATTGCTTCTTCAATGCTCTTTCTTCCTTTATGTAGATATTATTTCCCATCTCTCTAAAGAAGGTAGGCAGCAAATTCAATTTTTGTTTGTCTGACAGTCTTTATTTCTCCCATACTTTTCAAGGATATATATATATATATACAGAGATATCTGATAAAAATCTAACTTAACATATTTAAAAATCTATTACTAACAAACAAGAAAAATGGTAGAAAATCTAATAGAAAAATGGTAAAGTATTAAATAGGAATATCATAAACTGACATCCAATGAGAAAGGAGTCAATGCTATGAGTCATCAGGGAAATGAAATTTTAAAATGTAATGTAGTATCAATCCACACCTATTATAAGGTCTAAAATTAAAATAAGAAAAAAAACTTATAGAGGCTATGGAATAACAGTGTGCTCATAAAATATTGATTAAGAATGTAAATAAATATGGTCATACATAATCAAACTGAATATATGTATTTTCTACTACCTAGCAGTTGTACTGGGTACATACTCAAAAGAATTGTTCTAAGATGTTCATCAAAAAACATATAGTAGAGGGGTGCCTGGGTGGCACAGTCATTAAGCGTCTGCCTTCAGCTCAGGGCGTGATCCCAGTGTTCTGGGATCGAGCCCCACATCAGGCTCCTCTGCTGGCAGCCTGCTTCTTCCTCTCCCACTCCCCCTGCTTGTGTTCCCTCTCTCACTGGCTGTCTCTCTCTCTGTCAAATAAATAAATAAAATCTTAAAAAAAAAAAAACATATAGTAGGGGTGCCTGGGTGGCACAGTCGGTTGAGCGTCTGGCTCTTGATTTTGGCTCAGGTCATGATCTCAGGGTGGTGAGGAAGAACCCCTGTCCAGCTCCATCCTGGGTGTGGAACCTGCTTGGGATTCTCTCTCTCCCTCTCCTTCTGCCCCTCCCCCCATCTTTCCCATTCTAAACAACACCAACAACATACAGAATTATATAAAAACATTATTCATAATAGCCCTAAGCTGGAAAACTCTTAGAAGTTAATATGCAGTAAACTGGATTAAAAAAATGTGTTATATACTCGCTGACTAAAAATCTATACAGTAATAAAAATAAACTGAAATTCAAGCAACTAGAAATAGTTTAGATAAATCTCACAAATATGTTGATAAGAAAGGAGCCAAGCATAAAATAATACATGTTGTATGACACTATGTATATAAAGCTAAAAATAGGCAAAACTACTCAAGGCAAAAATTACAACAGTATCTTTATTAGTCAGGTATCTCCAGAATGAGTGTATCAATTATAGCGTGTGTTTATATGTATGTGCATACATATGTATATACAAAAACACATATATATGTGTGTATAAGATATGCATACATATATGTGTATATATGAGACCTAAATATATGTATATATAGGTATATATAAAGAGATTTATATATACATAAAATATTTAAAAATATAAGTGTATTAGATTTAAAATACAATACTCTGCATACATTACAAAGACAAATACATATACAATAAATCTGTGGTTTTAGGACATGTTCATCATTTAGAAAGTCTATAGACATTTCTTGTTTTCATAGTTAATTTTTTGTTACGTTGTTTCCAAAATGCCCAAAATTATTTCTTCCTCTTCATGAATGTAACTCTCAGGAATCATTTACCATTTTCATATTTTTTTGCTTTCGAAGTAACCATGATTACTTTAAATAACTTTAAATGTTTGTGTTTTAATTAAGACTTTCAAATTGAAATGTCATCAGCACTGTTAGCTTCTGAACTAAATTATCAGAAACACTGGGAAATGAGTACTTTTTGCAAACATTAACTAAAATAAACTAAGCAAATCCTCATATTTATATATATGACATCACATTGAATTACATGTTATTCTCATTTTTAATTATTTTCTGTCATTATTTTGGATTTTTATAACCCATTTTACTTTTTTATAACCCATTTTAAAGTTCTTTCACCAAAATGAGTTATCAGATACTCTTACAACTATAAATGGGTAGTGTTGAGCTTCATTTCCATTTTGAAGAAATTACAAAACTGGAGGACAAGTGACAAATCCAGTATTAGAAACTATATATTTTTATTCTTAATTTGGACCTCATTATGCAATGACACAAACATCCATGTATGAGACTTTCCATTGAAATGAACTACTAGTTCATGATATTTTGAAAACTGGTTAGAAATCTTGTTTGTAACCATTTCTTGATTCTGTCATGACAAAAAACTAAATTTAGAGTCAACTGGCAGTTCTTTACCCAAGCTCTAAAAGATACCTGAGAAGTGATCTAATACCACAGAGTAATGTTGAATGCAAAATTTAAAAACAAGGTTAGAAAGATTTTCCTCTATAAATCATTAAAATCAAAGGTTTATTATCCTAAAATAGCAATCTTTCAAATTAGCAAGCTGTTTCAAACTAATGCTTTCTTCAAGATGTTAAAGAGAAATAATTTTGATGGGTACATAATTTTTAGTTTTATAAAATTTACTGTATACTTATTTATTGTTAAGTACAATCAAGATATTATTCCTTCTTTCAATAAATTTTTATTAAGCATCTTCCATTTTTAATTTCATGGTCTGGCTCACCAAAGTGCTTACAATCTAGAGTTCAAAGTCATACATACATGTGACTAAGTATTTATACTTTATTTTTTTATCTTAGACAAGTTTTAGCATGGATGAAAGACTATTCTGGAAGAGAGAAAACTACAAAATATTTGCAATCGAAGTGATAGGAAAGGTATTTAA